>NC_141688.1:51516082-52857519 GCF_964263255.1 Lissotriton vulgaris
CATTTGCAGCAGATAAAAATGATCAATATAATTATACCTATTACAACTATTGGCATCAGTATTTTCCATAAAAGATTTCTACCTAGGTTAGCAAACCAACTACCTATAGAGGAGAGACCTCCAGTCAGTCTCGTCCAGGCACTGTCAACCTCCAATGGTTTGAGTTCTTTTTCTAAATTAGTTATGTTCTTCACATATTGTTTTAATTCGATACTTTTATCTGGAATGTAAGTGCAACAATGTTGCGCTTTCAGCATTCTACAGACTCCGCCCTCTTTTGCTAATAGGGTGTCAAGGGCAAGACGGTTTTGTAAAACCATTGATCTGATCGCAACCATTTCGGTATTGACCATCAGGAATCCTGCAGCAGTGTCCGTTGATAACCGGTCCACCACTGTAGACAATTTGCAGATTCTATGGGTGTTCAGAACTACCCCCATTCCAGGTATCAGTGCGCTAAAAATATCACCTATAATTTCACCTACACTTTCACGTCTACTACGCACTAAGCCATTAGTATCTTCATCGCTTCCAGCTGCATTATTCACATGGTATATTTTCGGGAAAACAATGCCAAAGTAGCAGCTTCCATACCAGTGATCCGGCAATTTAAAATAAGCCTTATTCCCACATATATAATATATTCCGGGAAACACAGGTTCTGACCCATTTTTGAAACCCCAACCTCCAATTACCTTGTAATTATGTTCACATTCGCTGGAACCGATGAATACATTGTTATAGTACTCTGTCTTTTCCCTATGGATACAAAGTTTCCCCTTTCGTTCAAAATCCAGCAACAAGGCAGGATTAGCTTCGCCTTGCGAGGTGTTATCCATGTGCTCAGCCCACCTAGGGACTCTATCCTTTTCATCATTTGCTTTCTTTTGAAACTTTTCTCTCCTTCTGTCTGCCATCTTAATGAACATCTTTTCCTGCTCTTGCAGAGAACAGGTCAGATTAGATTCTCTAGCTTCATTTAAATCTATGTTACCTATAGTCAGAAAATATTCTCCCATATAACGGGTCACGTCACTTGTAGTATGTACACGGTTCAAGTGTCCTCTAATAGGCAGTTCAGAAAATACTACGTCATCATTTGAATAATAGTATTGCAAGGTGCTTCTATAGAACAAGCTAGCTAATATACTACAGGAGATTCCATAGGTCAAAGGTAGATGGTGGTATGTCACGCCTTCAGCCACTGAAGTTGGCAGCTTCATGCAGACATAACAGTCCTCTATTTCCATAGCTTCTACGTAATGCACTAATAAGTTAGCAAAAACATTTAGATGCGTCCTGTTTTTCATTTTGTGAAAATGTAGTCCATCCTCATCTGATGCTTCTAAATTAGGTCGTGTGTGTGTCAGTCTGATTTGGTTGTCACGTCTTTCTAAGCTTCGTGGTGTTTCTGCAGTCTGTACATCTCCTACGTCTACTGCTTCGGGTTCAGTGGGGGACAAGTTAGGATTTTTACTTATCATAAAAGGTAGAAAAACTGTTAGTCCTATCCACATTACTATTAGCATGGCTATACTACACAAGCATATCTTACAACAGGTTTTGAGACACCCACACCGGGATCTCCCAGAGACACTCGGATCAGACATTTTTAGCTTACAGGTGGCTTTCGCTACCCCTCTTCGTTTCTTTGCACCAAAGGCTCACTTCTGGGCTTTTTCAAGGAGGGTCTTCGTCAGAGCTCCGATCAGCAATGGACTCTTCTTCACTGTTGCCACTGTGGTGTGGTTCGTCTATTTCTTCCAACACAAAGTAAGTCCACTCAGGGCTTCGATACCGTCGGTTCTGTTTCTTTAGTCTGTCGCTTTTTCTCAGCGATTTTCCTTGGGCTGCCCTTCTTTCACCTTGAGCCCTTTTTCGGTCTTTATCGTTTTCTTCGACTGTCTTTAGTCTGAGCCTCAATCTCTTTACGTATCGGGGTGCACTTCTCCCTCCGTGCCTCCCAGTGGTTGAGGAGACTTGGCCTTCTTCGTGCACCCTTTTCACTTTTTGTTGTGGCACCTCTGTTTTCCTGCCTGTCTGACTAGTTCCAGGTCTTTCATCTACTTCTTCTGCCTGGTCCCTATTCTGACCCTGCTCAGATTCAAATCGCACTTTCTTTTTATTTTTGGTTACTGTTGTTTCCGTTGTCTGAGCACTTTGATCTAGTTCTATCTGTTCCTGTTCATGCCCTTCGATCTCTTCGCTTTCTTCTGCATGAACGTCAGCTCTAATTTCTAACTGTCCCTCTTCACTCTCTGGAGTCTCAGGAGAGTTCTCGAGGTCTCGATCTGACCCTACTTGGCCTACTTCCTGATCAGGTGTGATGTGATTCTCGTTGACCTGACCTTCTTCTTCTAGTTCTAGCTCACCTGGACTATCCCACTCACTGTCTAAGTAGGAATATTTCCTGGTTCGTATTGGATCATGAACCTGTTCGTCGGCGGGATACCATTCAACGTCTCGACTTGTGCTCGGCAGTTCAATGTCAGCTAGCTCCGGACTCTCTTCCTCAGAAGCGTCTTCAGCTGCGCTGCCTTCAGCTCCAGTCGCGTTTTCTCCAGATACCCGCTTCGTGTGGCTGGCGTGGATCCACTTCGATACACCAGCACACTTTACAGCAGTAGTAGTGACGAGGATCACTTGTCGTGGCTTTCCCCACCTTGGCTTCAGGCAACTGCTCCGGGTGTGTTTCTTTAACGCCACCCAATCTCCTGGTCGCAGTTTATGCGCTGGAGTCTCTGGCCACTCGTCTTCTGTCTCTCCAATCTGCTGAGAGAGAGAACGCACTTGGTCACCCAGCTGCTTGCAGTATTCTAATACCATATCATCAGAAATGCTTAGCAGTTTGTGTCCGGGTACCCATGCCTGTCGCATCACTCTTCCCATCAACACTTCATGGGGACTTAGGCCAGTTTTTCTGTTCGGGATACTCCTCAGACTCATCAGCACAAGGGGTAAAGCTTCTATCCAGTTCATCTTTGTGGAGTCACACATTTTTCCCAATCTGGATTTCAGGGTGCCATTTATTTGTTCCACTACCCCAGAAGCCTCTGGACGGTAGGCACAATGCAGTCTTTGCTTCATTTTGAATGCTTTACAGAGTTCTTCTAGGACATCGTTGGCAAAATGCCCACCTTGGTCCGTTTCGATAGTCTCTGGGATTCCGTACCTAGGTATCAACTCCCTGAGCAATAGCTTGGCTGTAGTTAGGGCATCATTTTTCTTTGCTGGGTAAGCCTCCACCCACCTGGAGAACAGGCAAACTATGACCAGGATATATCTATATCCCTTGCATTTGGGCATGGTTACAAAGTCTGCCTGCATTCTAACAAAGGGACCTACTGCCTTTCCAACAGTACTTTGTTCTACTACAGTCCTCTTTCCTGCATTGAATTGCTGACACACTAGGCACCTCTGGCACAGCCTTTCCGCCTGGTTCCTGAACTTTGAGTTACAGAACACCTTTTCAAACACTCTGCACATTGCGTCTCTTCCCATATGTGTGGGTTCATGTATCATTCTGATCATGGGGTCAATCAAGCTATCAGGCAGTACGGGCACACCAGTCGTGTTTACCACCACACCATCATCCCTCAATTTGCATCCTTCCGCTGCCCATTTTCCCTTCTCCTGTCTGTCTGTAGCCTGTTGCAACTCTTTCAATTCTTCCCATGTTGACACATTCTCAAACAACATAAGTTGGCAGCTGGTTCCACTCCACAAGGCAATTTGGAGTGACATATGGTGTCGGGCACAAAATTGTGCAATTTGGTCAGCGTACCTATTACCGGCAGTCACATCATCATTTCCAGATCTGTGAGCCGCACACTTGACCACAGCCAATTCTTTGGGCAATTGAATAGCTTCCAGTAGGTTATGCACCACTTTTCCGTTTCTGATAGGAGTGCCTGAGGAAGTCATGAATTCTCTTTGCAGCCACAATTGGCCGAAGTCATGAACAACCCCGAAACAGTACTGACTGTCTGTGTAAACAGTAATTCTTTTGTTCTTTCCCCTCTTACATGCTCGAGTTAACGCGATGAGCTCTGCCACTTGTGCAGATTTCACCTCGCTCAGGTAAGATGCTTCTATGGTTTCTGTCAATGTAACCACAGCATAGGCAGCACTCAGGCCCCCACTCTCATGTCTTAAACACGAGCCATCCACGAACATTGTCTTATCCCCATCAAGTAATGCTACTTCACGGATATCCGGACGGGGCTTTGTACTGTACTCAGTAAAATCGATGCAATTATGTTCCCCCCCCCTCTTCATCTTCTACATCCAGAGGGACCGGTAACAGGGTTGCAGGGTTCAGGACGTTGCACCGAGAAATAGTTATATTTTCGGCGCCAATTAAAATTCTCTCATACTTAGTCAGTCGACTAGGCGTGAGGTACTGGGTCTTAGTTCTGGTCAGTAGGATTACAACGGAATGAGGAACATATACAGTGACGTGATGTCCCATGACAATGTTCTCACTCTGTTCCAGACTGACGCAAGTAGCAGCCACTGCCTTCAAGCACCCAGGCAATCCAGCAGCCACTGGATCTAGAGTAGCTGAGAAATAGGCCACTGGCCTTCTAACCAGCCCGTGCTCCTGGGTCAGGACTGAAAGAGCGCAATTCTCTCTTGTGTCACAGAATAGTTCAAAAGGCTTGGTGTAATCAGGCATACCCAATGCAGGAGCGGTACATAGACAGTTTCTCAAAGTTACCCAAGCATTCATGCTTTCGTTGTCCCCGCTGACGGGGTCTTCTACTCCTTTCTTTGTCATTTTTATCAGGGGTCTTGCTAGAGCCGCAAATCCTACAATCCATTGTCTGCAGTAACCCACGACTCCCAAGAACATTCTCACTTCTTTCTGAGTTCTGGGTAGTTCCATTGCTTTAATTATTTTAATCCTTTCAGAAGTGACTTTCCTGATTCCTTTTTCTATCTGGTGCCCCAGATATTTTACTGAGTTTTTACAGAATTGTAACTTGTCAGGCGACACTTTATGTCCTCCCTTTCCTAAGTGATTCAGCAAGGCAATTGTGTCAGTGACACAGTCAGTCTGGGTTTTAGACGCCACCAACAGGTCATCTATGTACTGCACCAAAACAGACTCTCTTGGCAGCACTAGGGATTCAAGGCACTTTTTCAGTATCTGGTTGAAAATCGATGGACTTTCGGTGTACCCCTGGGGGACACGATTCCAGACATAGATATGGCTGTCAAATTCAAAACTGAAAAGGAATTTGCTTTCTGGATGCAATGGGATGGAAAAGAACGCATGGCACAGGTCGATGACAGTGAACCATTCTGCATTCCAGGGAATCTGATATAGAATCACTGCAGGGTTGGGCACAACAGGACAGCAAGGCACAACAATTTGGTTCACCTTGCGCAGATCCTGCACTACCCTGTACTTTCCACTAGGCTTTTTGATCCCAATGATTGGTGAATTACAGGGACTGCTCATCACTTCCTCTATTATTTCTGCTTCGAGTAGCCTGGTAATTTCAGTCGCCACTCCAGCTTTTACTTCTGCACTCATTTTGTACTGTCTGGTTTTCGGGTATATAGCATTTGCTTTTATTGCTATTTTAACTGGGTCCACATTTGCCATTAAGCCTACATCTTTTCCTGTGAAATCCCATACTTCTGGAACTACTCTTACTTGGAGCTCTTCAGGTAAATCCTCAATTGTCAAAGGCTTAATATCAGAATCTTGTCTGACTAACATCAGTTTGTACAGGCCATCTTCATCAGGGGTCTGAATTTCGACGCCATTTGGTGTGCAGAAAATGGTACAACGCATCTTGCACAACAAATCACGTCCTAACAGGTTTACAGGACTGGAATCACAGACCACAAATCGGTGCATTTCTTTGAAATTTCCTATAGAAATTTCCATCGGTTCAGTTACTGGAGTACTTATTATCTGATTTGAGACGCCCACTACTTGGATCGCTTCTCCCGAGAGGGGTAGGTTAGGGACATCCACTGTTCTTACAGTAGATCTGGTAGCGCCAGTGTCCAACAGAAAGGTGACATCTTTTCCTTCAACCTTTCCTTCAATGTATGGTCCAGTCTGGTCTACCGGTAAGGAGGCGCCAAGCACGCACTCCTCATCCTCCCCCCTCAGGCCCCGTCAATCTTGATCTTCACAGAGGAAGGTATCATTTAACAAATACTGTGGAATGACTGCGTTTCTTTCACTCTCGACTTCCCATACTTCCGCCCTCTCATTCTGCTGACCCTGATTCTTAAAATTCTGTCTGGGAGCGCGAGGTACTGGAGGTAGTTTTACCTGTTGCTGGTTCTTTCTCGTCCCCTCTTTCGGCACCTGTGGATTTAAACCATTTACAGGGGCATTACCGGCCTGCAGGTGTGGACACTCGTCTCTCCAATGCCCCATCTGGCCGCACCCATGGCACGGAAATTTCTTCATGGCCTCTTCCCTACTCAATTTAGTGCGGGGTTTCCCTCCTCCCCCAGCAGTGGCATTTTGAGCATTGTTACCAGTGGTCAACTGACTTAACTGTTTTTCTTGTTGTTCAGCTAATTTTACCTGTGCCCACATGACCTTTTCCTTGAGGGCCTTCTTTTTGTTTTCGATTTCATCTTCGCAGTACTTAGCATATTTCAGGACATCATCTATGGGCTTTCCCTGCCAACTGATTTTGTTATCTCGAATCCATTGTGAGATTTCAGGTCTCAATCCTAGCACGAATCTGTAGCTAAAGTGAGTCATGTCTTTCATGTCTACGTTATCAATACCACTGTAAGTTTTAAATACCTGCAACAGCCTTTCATAAAATGAATGTACCGTTTCATCACGTTCCTGTGTGGTTCTATCTATTCGGGTCCAATCTGTCTCCTTTGCGGGAACCTTTTTCTTGAGATATTGTATGACTTGTTCATACTTCCTCATTACTTCAGGTGCAGGAGCTCCTGTTTTCTCATCTCTAGGGAACTCTTCACTGGGCCAATCAATTTCGATTTTACATTCAGTCCATAGGTCTACAGGGACAACAATATCGAAAAACCCATCCAGGTCTTTCAAGAGGCATTTCTGAACCTTTATGAAGCGTTCTACCTGCCTGTACCAGTCAACTGGCTTCTCTCGTAACTTCGGGAAGTCATTTGTAAATGACACAATATCCTGTCGGGACCAAGGGACATGGACATATTTCCCTCCCGGGACCTCTCTCATGGGGCACAATTTTTCTGTTGGTGTTACTTCCTTTAACATGAATTCTGAAGCCTGAGACTTCGCCCTGCTGTCTTCCCTTTTCTTTGCCCACCGGGTTCTCCATTTCCCCACCTCTCCCCACTTCTGCAGGAGCTTCAACAACTCTTTTACTTGGATCTGTTTCCCCATTACATTCAGGCTTTCTAGATCCTTGTCGGAAAAGTCTACTCTGTAGGGTTTCTGAAGAATTTTGGAACGACTGACATCAATTCCCATTTCTGTGGCTGTATCCATTATCCTTTCATGGAGCAATCTAGCACTCCGGGTAAGATTTTTGCTGATGAACAGTAACTCTTCTTCATTGTACGAGCTTAGGCGTTCAACTCCTACATTTCCAGCCATCATTTCTTCTATTTCTATTCTCAATTTATATATTTCTAATGCTTTGGGTTGGGGGGTAGTCTCCTTTTCCAGCTCCTTTGACCATCTGTCTAATTCTTCTGGGGTTACTACAGTAGCACTCCTAATCCCAGTCGCGCCTTCAATCGACACTTCTCTTATTCTAGGCTGACTTCTTGTCCCTATTGTACTAGTCCTAGGTTCTCTAATGGGCAAATCCATCAGCACCACAGACTCACATTCACTTTCCTGGTCCTCATCTATGAATACTTCTTTCTTCGAGGAAGGGACACTAGGAGTAGGTGGTATGGGGGGAACAACAGGAGGATGGGGACTAGTCAGGTCATTTCTATACAGTGGAATAGCTGGGCCAATAGTTACTGGAATAGTCAGAGAATCAGGATGGGGATGTATCTGGGCAATGGTTCGAACTAAATCTTCCCGCTGTCTAGCCAGGGCTTCTTTCTCCTTTTCCCGCAATGCTTTTTCGGCAGAATTGTCATGCAATACCTGTGGTACTAAGGACGGATAAATACTCGGGGCAGTCGGAGTGACCACTCGAGGTGGACCTTCTCCGAACGGCTGATAGTTTGGGACCGTGGATTTAGGTCTGCAAAATCCATCCCCGTCACTGGTTTTACTGTCTGTACCCGTTCCATCTGTATCACTATCCCTCCTACATCTAGGATACTTTGAAAAGGGATTTGGGGAATGCACAGGTTCTGACTCTGCAACATAGGGAGGTGGATTTTTCATTAACAAATCTTCCAGGTGCTCATCTTCTGAATCCCCTACAGTCATTAGGTGATGGGTCTTTGCTTTACATTTACCTCCCTTTTCTTCTACTACCCCCATCATGGGAAACAATCCTTCCGTCAACATAGATTGCCTCCACTGTTTCATTTTCTGCTCTTTAGTTGGAGTAGGAAGCCTGGGATACCATTTACTTACTCCCTTATCCATCCGGGGTTTATCTCGCTCTGCAGCCTCAATTTCCCATTCCTCCAGAGCTTCGTACTGGGTCAGCCTAGGTCTAGGGTGTAATTCATTCATGCGGGTCCTTAGGTTAAACAGGATCCGACCATTAAATGTACCTTCAACAGGGAATGCTAGGACTCCGTCATCTACAGTATACTTTGCCCAATTTTCTAACCAGACACAAGTGTGATACCCTTTATCAAACAACATAAAAGAAGCAGGGGTATTCGGCGGGGGTATAAGCACACCTTCCCTCGTCCTAATGGGCTTGTCGGTTTTGAAAAAATTCTTTACTTTGTCAGTAAATGACAATTTCCTCTTTACCCCATACATCATGTGCGGTCTACCTCGTATAAGCTGCTCCTTGTAAAATCCTAGGTGCTTTGGATTCGGTATAAAATCTGGATACCACATATAATTTTCCAGACTCTCTTCTAACTCGGCTTGATTAATTTTGTTTACCTTTGTGCTTCCAATGCTAGCGCGACTTTTATTTCACAATACCCAATCAGGTCAGTGATTACAAATTCCCTTGTCCAATGGGTGCGCGGCCTTTTCGCGAGACAGAGTCTCACTCTTCGGCACTCACCCCTCCTTCACAATTTCAGCTCCGCTACACACCCGCTGTTTTGACCAATACCAGCGCGGCACGGAGTGACGTCAGAGCAGCTCTCCGACTGACTCCCTCCTTCACAAGGTAACGGAAACTTTTTACTTTCCCTAAAGTGCGAATACAGAGTTTATTTACCAACACGCAACGTTTGCCACTATGTCTGAGTGTTCTAAAAAGATAGAAAAACTTTCTCTCGGTACAAGTAAACCACTTCTGTCTACTTCTCATTCACTCTGGATAGACTTCTTTGCCTGTCCCTTCACACTAGTAACATAGAACCCGTTATTCTTCTGACTCATCCACCTCAGTCGGGGATATGTACTGAGCCAGGATTTCACCAGCGAACTATCTTACTTACCAGACAAGCCTCGGAGACCCTACTACTCCTCCCGTATGCGACCCTTACTAGGTGATATCGCAATGAAAGTTTTATAAAGGACTCGTAGCTATCATTCACTCTAGAAAACAAAGGTCCTAATTAGTGCTTCCAGTTATCCTAACCCTGCACTAATGATTCAAACCCTAGTGACTTCAACAGCTAACCGGATTCTGCTCACCGTTAGCTAAATACTTCCCCGGGGATTCGGACTAAACTGAACATTCACAAACAATTTTTGGGTTAATTCAACATGCAATATCTATAGCAGCAATGCAAAATTATGTACATTTACATATAAATTTAAACATTTCAAAACTTTGAAAAAAATTACAGTAGAAATCAGCAGCACGTTTTATTTTCACGGTTTGTTTATGACTTATCCTGTCTACCTAATCTAACTAGTCCAAACCATCCTCTGGCTGCCAGAAAATTACTGATAGAGCGCGCAGTTCACCCGGGTCACCGAGTTCACCTATTTCTTACACGCACTGGGCCCACGGCGTGCACATAGATTTAATACACCATTGACTTTCGGGGTGAACTGGGTGATTTGGCTTCTGCTACACGCTCTTATGAGTAATTAAGGTTGGTTTCACCTCTGCTTACCATGTACCTGACTTACCACAGGCACAATTCCTACGACAGATCTGGAGCTTAGCAGGGAAAAGAGCAGACAGGACTAGATCAAATACTTTCTAACATTAGTATCATACTTATCCACAATTTCTGTAAAATGACCACAGACACCTGATGAAGTTTTAAACTTTATATAAAGATTCAAAGAGAAGATGCCAAGACAATAAGCGATATGCAGAATAATATATCAAACATCAACATCAACACCAATATGTAACTTTGTATTAGAATTATAACCATTAGAATATATGGGAAGACTAGGGGTAGGAATTTTTAGAACAGAACTAATCACTGCAACTTTATACTAGGACACGAGTTTAAGGTTGGGACCTAAAACATGTACTTATCCTCAAACTATTCTTACTAAATTCACTGCAACCAACTAAAGGTAAGGGAAAAACGGGAACATACTATTGAAAAAACGGATTGACAATTTGCTAAGGGTGGGGAGAGAAGTGGGACAAGCCTATTAAACAATCACGTATAGTTCGCAAAAAAGAGAATAGAGTAATATCATTGGCAAGTAATGCTTTACTGAAAGAATCTTGAGAGAGAAAAAAAAAAAAGAGAGAGAGAAAGAAGAGAGAGACGCAAACCCTCGGTCTAATAATTACCTAAGTTCAGATTGAAGTCCAACCCTGGCCACGGGTCGGATGGGAAGACGGGGACAAGGACCTTCAGGAAGGAATGCCAGAAATGCAAGCAGGTACAGCTCGCGGACAGATCAGGACAGGATACCCCTCAGGTTCCGGTTAAAAGGACTGGGCCTCCCAGGGTACGACCAACACCCACAGCTTCGGACAGCAACGCCTGCGTTACCCCTCTCTGCAAGTAATCCGCCAATAACCCCGATTTGGGTTTCGAATTCCCCAGCAAAGTGCTTCGCCAGCACTTAGGATTTTTCCACCCCTTAGGAGTTTGTGGAAAGTATGGACAGAGTGCTCCGCAGCACTTCAGATTGAGCACCTATAGAGTTCGTAGGGTCAGTGACAGGTCTGCTACTCGGACAAGTCGGACAATTTTCCTAAGCTAAACTAGGGCAATTATACAGTTTTGGGGACCCTCAGACCACCCACTAATGTTGCAAGTGACAGTTTCTCATATTATGATTGGTCAAGAGAGGTGGTGCGATCATTACCACCTCCTAAAATTCAGCTTTCCCATATTTAATATTCAGGTTTGCATACCCGCCCCCCGGGTTCACGTTCCCAGGCATAGGAATACAGAGTACAATACACGAGTTCAATATATAGCAACAGTGTATGACAGTTCAAGGTACAACCTTGCATCTTCGGGATGGGTTCCCAGGCGCATCGAGCTTCAGGAGCCAGCTGGCTAGTTTTAGCTTCTGCGCAGTTAGGATTTTCCCTGGTCAGCTGACAGGGTTCAGAGGAGCCTCAAGATGGCGTTGCTCACGTATGCCCCAGCCCCCAAAGACGCGGTACATGAAAAATAAGCGAGAACAAATTAAAATCATATACAAAATGATCACACTGTATACCATGATGAGATATTAACCAACCCTTACTTTATAATGACTATAGCGTTATTGTTTAGTGCGAAAAGACAGATAAGCAAAAGCAGCAGCAATAAGCGGAGAGCGTGGTGAGAGTCAAGCAGCCATATTTGCAACAGTGCGCATGAGCACAAACTCCCTCCAGAATGCGAGTGCGTCACATCACATGGGTATGACCGACGCATGCGCAGACTGAATTTCAGCGAAGCAGCCGCTTTTAGTGCAAGCTTCGTTAGTATGAGAAAAGACATACAGGCAAGCATCCTGGGGACACCCGCGTGTTGGGAAAAACACTTTATAAATGACGAACAACAGTGTTAATACGATTATGCAATTTAGACAAGGGTTTTGCATGAGAGTAGGGCGCTTGCACGCGAATCCCAGCTCCATCACTTTCAGTCCCCCTACTTCACTTCCCTTCCCCTCTCGCCCCTTTCTTTGCTTTCTCACTCATTTTCCTTTCCTCTCCTCTCTCACTGCACACCACTTCAGTTACTCATTTTGAATTTGATAAGAATATAGCTCTTTTTTGAGAACTGGAGGTAGTTCTAAAAAGAACTGTTTTTTTCTTCTTTTTTTATGTTTTTTTCCGAACAAAAACAAAAACAGGGAATGCAAAACTGCTCAACAGGAGCAAAAAAAAGGGGACAAATTAGGGCTGGGGAAGGCAGCAGTGTTCTTGCCTCTTGCGTGCAATGAGCTTGATGCTCTGCTCACCATAGCAAAGCATTTCATCGCATTGCTTGCACTTTATAGTAATGTCACTAAAAACAGGTTGAATGTTCGGAATCATCTCCAATTCCGCTGCACGTCCTCTCCCTGATGTTGTGGCTCCTCCTGTAGATGTAGAGGCACCATCCTTTGGGGGATAACGTGCCAGGTCTCGGACATTCTCCCGGGCATAGTTCTGGGGGTGCCTGTGTTGGACGTGGCGAATCATTGTCGAATTGCCAAAACTGTACTTCCTTCTTGGGTCTCCTCGGGAAAGCACAGTTTGGCAGATTTTGCATTCTACTTTGGGAGCATTCACCTTTTTTTAATCCTTCAGGTATTGAAAAAAATTTCCAAATAAAATGCTCCTTGATCTTGGGCTGAGGAGGCTGATCCTCAATGAAGCCATCTGAGTCCACACTACTGCTGGATGGTCTAGCTGCCATTCTTTGCACAAAATGGTAGGACGGAAAAAAACAGGTCTTGCTGTCTCCAAAGTGAAAGAAGAAATGAAGGAAATGGGAGGGGTTTTCATTAGTTGTAAAAAAAACTGATAACAACCAATGAAAAGAGTTATTTTAAGGTCACATGACCAAGGCTTTCATCATTTGGAAACGAAAGGGGCGTGTAGCGTAAGGGCGTCGGTTGCTTACGTTGCGCGATCGTATGCGCTCGAGTGCTTCCGGGTGCGTTTACGGCGTGCGTATCACGCGGACGCGGCTACACGATACGTCACGATGATGTTTTCATTCGCGGCAAATGCGCTAACAGGATGCTCACCGGGACGTGCACCGGGAGCGCTCCAGGGCAAAAAAAAGAAAAAACCATGAACAATATACATAAAAACTGACATAAAACCATTAAAATTCCCACGTTATAGTTTGTTGGACTCACTATAACTTGCGCGCCTTATTTAAAAATGTATTCTTCCATCGACCTTTACAAATACATTTGTAAAACATATTTATTTTACAGAAAGACACACATTCACTGGATGGTGTCATCAGTGATGTCATGAGTGATGTCACTGACCATGTCATGAGTGATGTAATATGTGACGTCATCAGCAGTGAATTGCAGGCGCGCAAGTTATAGTGAGTCCAACTAACTATAACGTGGGAATTTCAATGGTTTTATGTCAGTAAAATTTCCAGCTAACTATAACTGGCCTGAAACCTAAGGTTTTTTCAGTGAATTTAATAGGTTTTTTAAATGCTAATTCCTAACTATAACTGGTGTGAAACATATGGTTTTTATATATATATATGATTATATATATATATATATATATATATATATATATATATATATATATATATATATATATATATATATATATATACATATATATTCACTGAAAAAAACATAGGTTTCAGCCACGTTATAGTTAGGAATTAGCGTTTAAAAAACCTTGCAAATTCACTGAAAAAACCATATGTTTCACACGTTATAGTTAGCTGGACATTTCACTCATACAAAACCATTGAAATTCCCACATTATAGTTGGTTCAGCTAACTATAACTCGCCCGCCCGCAATGCACTGCTGATGACGTCACATATTACATCACTCATGACATGGTCAGTGACATCACTCATGACATCTCAAATGACATCACTGATGACATCATCCTTGTGAAAGAGTGGCAGTCCTCCTCTCACCCTAATATAACCTTTGATACACACATTAAAAAATCGAACCTAAAATTTTCAAAAAGATGGATATACCAATACCAGTTAGAACAACCTATTCATAATTCCAAAATCTACATGCATATCCATTCATTATCCAATAGTTCTATATAGTCACTCATACATGTATTCACTCATCATATGTACTCATACACCTATACATCCTGTTACACACCTACACTTATACATAGAGTTATTCACACATACACTCACACATGCAAATAAACTATCAAGCATCCATTTACTTGCATATACAGCTCTACACACACCACTACACTTATTTCTACAGAAACGTACACATACTTACTCTCTTAAACAATCAATTATAGAAACACATACTTATTTATACAGGAACTCTTCCAATCTGTCACTGTCATATATACTTACTTCTATACATCAATACTCACATATACTAGTTTAAAACATATGTACTTACTCATAAAGACGCTTTTGAGGCAGTCATTCACTCACTAACACACCCATACACACACTCATCCACCCATACAGTCCTGCACACATGCTGTCTTCAAAACACATACAAACAGTGACTCAGTCATTCATGCATCTGTGCGCTAAGTAATACCCCCCACCAAACTATGCAGACACTCATTCTGATACTCAAAAACACAAATAATAACCCATATAGAAACTCATGTAGCTACTCACTAACCCATGCAGTCACTTATACACAAAGTGAGACACTGATACAGATATTCACATATTTAAACATTACTATTACAACTAATACATGTTTTCACTAAGATATACTGTCATGTGGTTTGGTTTTGACTTTGCACTGTGTTATGTTAGCATGAGCTTATTAGAAGCTTAAACGCCCTTTTCCTTTTCTGCAGCCTCTGCACACGACACATTTTGTTATTAAAGCTTTTCGGCAAGTTAAATATTTTGCTTCACGCAAGAATAATGTGTTTGCTTATAATATCAATATTAAGATTACGGTGGGAGGGGGCCCAAGGGAATTTAGAGACCAAGCAAAGACACGTTCTCTATCATGAATTAATAACACAAGAGTGTCAATGGGTCTAAAGAAATGGTGTCTACCGTGATATGAAATCTGACAAAACACTAAGGTGTCAAACCTAATTAAAGGGAAAGTTTCCCAGACCTCGTAGTGATCAGCCAAGGATACTCATCAGTCACCACACAGAACCACCCTTCATCATTTGGGAGTCCTTGTTGACCATACAACTGACAACCTACTGGTGACAAGAGAGGACCAGATGGAACATCCTCCATCAACTAGGTATGGTGCCTGTACGGTCTAAGTACTGGTACTTCATTTACTCCTCGTTCTGGATTGATATGTTAGTATAACGAAAGAGTGTTCATGTATCTCACATTACCTGAGGTGTTCTAAGTCCATGTTCTGGGTTGTCTAAATCATTGGGGGTCGGTAAGAACCAATGAGACACTGATTGCTAGTCTGGTAGGGGATTTTGGATACTAAGGTGAGTATTGGCACTCCCTAATTCACTGAGGTTCCAAGTCTCTATGCCCAGTTCTCTGTAGGAGCAGAATCCCTGCTACATGGCGCCTGATCGTTGGTTGTCTTATTACATGACACTTGAGTAGTACTTATATCGATACTTAACACCCTTCACTATTGTTTCCGGAAAATAGTGGTGTCGGGCAAACCTACCTATACTTACATAGGTCTTTTCAAGCTTGATTCTTTCAAAACGGTTTCCTTGAATTACTACCCAGCTGTGCTATAACGTTTTTATTGTTTCTCTACCTATTTCTGTCACTATGGCCGCGGTGGACATTCCGCAACATAGTCGCATTGCGGTGCGCAATCACTTGCAGACTTATAATGTCCCCGTGGATGGCATGACCGTAATTATGGTGGTGAGTGCCGAGGTGGCTTACCCATTCGAAATTTTTTACTTGTGGGTGACCTTCCCAGCTGTGAACACAAATACTACTGTGTTCGACACGTATACTCCCACTGCTGTGCCTCTGGACTATGCTCCATATAGGACACAGGAAGTTCCGATTAACGCTTGACAACACCGAATTTGTTTTAATTGCTCCCTACCCCACACTTTGACAGCACCGAGGTTAGGTCCTTTGTCCATTCCAGGCGTGACTTAGCCTCTTTTGGCTGGATTTACACCTCATCCTCAGCACGGGGCGTGTACCCTTGCTGAAATAAGATGACTACATGTAGTCGCAATTAGCGTAATTAGGTCGTTACTGCAATACATTTTCCCGCAATCTCCCGGGCGGGGCCGCGGGTGGTGCAGCGCTTCCAGCCGGACAGGGCGGAATGAAGCTTAGTCCTGTAATGGTCAACGCTGTGATGGGCAAGCGCCCCCAGAATAAGGATGATTTTCCTTTCTGGCTTGCCGAGAAGTTTGACCAGCTGGAAGCAGTATATCCTAACACGACTCCTGGTGAGAAACACAGGATTCTGACAATTAGCATGCCTAAAGACTTGATCCCAGAAACTGGTGACTGTGAGTCATGGGGTAAGATCTGTGCGGCAGTATATACGAGGTGCTTCGGCACACCGTCAATGACTGTCCATCCAACAGTCGTTAAGCAAGTTCAAGATGAGCACGGACCTGAGGCAGCGGGTGAATTGGGTATGCGCCTCTGCAGCAGTTTTGACGTAGTATCCGATCTCGTTCTTGCAAATGTCAAGGGCGATGCTGTGACCTTTCAGGTGTCTAATGCTCTGCAGGCTGTACCTGATGCCGACAAACCCCGACAGTTACCAAGAATTATTGTGGCGGCTTATAAGACCGTGGGCAGCAATAGTTTGGGAGTCGAGCCATTTTCCACTAAAGAGAAAAAGCAACCCCAAGGGCCGAAGTCAGAGACTGACGAACAGCCCAAGGCTAAAAAGCAAAATTGGCCAAAATAACAGAAACAGGGTAAACAACAACAGCAGAAACAGGAGTCTCGTCCTGCATCTGCAGTGCCTGCGCCTACAGAACGCATTTATGACTTGCGCGATCGCGCGATGATAAAATTACCTGATCGTTTTCAGGTTTCTGAACAATGCTCTCCTCGTTCTTTTCAGGACTCATCGGCCTCATCGACTGGTGGTGGAGGAGGCGGCAGAGGTCAGGGTGGCAAGCAAGGACGCGACCAACCCCGCCCGAAAGACAATAAAGGCAAGCAGGACGATTCAACACCGAAAATACCCCAGTTTCAGAAAAAGAAATTTGCCGCTTTAACAGCGAGATATGCCACAGATAGTGAGAACGCAGCTTCGGAATCAGACATGGGCCCTGACCTTGCTGGACAGTGCTGCAGAGATTACCATAGTACAAGAGGCCCTGCATCAGCTACTGCAGGTGACAGCGACTGACCAATATGTTGCTGTGGAGACAGCTGATACTAGAGTAGCTCCCCCTGATAGACTTTATAATATAGTCCTTTTAATTGAAGGTGACATACAGCGTACAATCAATTTTGGGAAAATCTTACGACTACCTATGACATTTTGTTAGCGGAGGCTGACTGGCCCCCACCTTTTGTGCTCGCAGCCCTGAGAGGGGAGGAGGTAATCCTCCCTAGTTTCGCGCACACTGTCTCGAAACAGCATGCTGAATTTTGCAGAAGAGTAGGCTAAGTTTCTTGCGCCGGCTCTGTACCGTACACAGTGTGGTTGGGATACATTTTCCCCACACCACGAGATTCCTTTGTGGTCTATGCCACAGGCTCAACCTCAATATCCCATCCGACGTGAAGCTAAGGCTTGGGTTGTGGAAATTCTTGAAAAATTGGAATATCAAGGTGTGATTGAAACTTGTGTGTCACCAATGAATAACCCTCTTTTGACTGTGACCAAGCCTGACGTCTCATACCGTTTGGTATTGGATTACCGGCATTTAAACTCGCATTGCCGTACCTGTGCAGTACAGAATACCCACGGCTCTGCTCTTGTGGATGGTCTTGTGCGTACGCATTTTAAAACCACACTTGACATATTCAACGTTTTTTTTGCCCACAATTTGGATGGACTGAGTTCCCAGTGGACCAGTTTTACCTGTGGTGGCAAACAACGCCAGTATAAACGATTACCTATGGGCTACAAAATAGTCCAGGCCTGTTTGCTGCCCGTATAGTCTCTCTCTTAGAGAGGATAGATACGGATGCGTGTTCGTATATGGATGACATTTATCTCAAAGACGACGAGCTTTGGGTGCATCTGTGTCTCGTTGACCGCATAATTTGTAACTTTGCGGACTTTGGTTACAAATTTAACTTTGCAAAGTCTCACATTGCAGAGTACACAGTGTTGTTCCTGGGCTTTGAGCTCAACAATGAAGGTAGAGGATTGGCTCCTCACTTCTTGGAGAAATGCGCATAGCTGCGCGCTCCATCAACTCTGAAAACATTACAGTCCTTGCTGGGATTTTTGAATTTCGGGCGTAGATATATTCCAGAATATGCCCAGCGTATCAAAACTTTGTATGCTTTGATACAACCAACTTTTACCAAATCTTGCTGGTTGCCAGAACATTCAGCTATTTTGCAATCTTTGCAGTCTGATCTTCTAGATTCTAAATTCTTACTGACTCGTGACAACCACACCAACCTGGTGATAAGAATCATCCCTGAGGCGGTCGGTTTCACAGATCTTACTTTTAACGAAGGAGACACAGTACCTATTGCTTACAAGTCACACTTGTACACTTCAGCTAAAATGCGGTTTTCCTTTGTGGAAAAAGTTTCGACAGCAGTGCAAATGGCGATTCTTAAGGAATGTGCGCTGTCGCAGGGAAAACGCATGTTGGTTGTTACCCCATTTCCTGCATTAGAGGCAGTACCAAATTCTAAAGGTCTGCACCCACGGTGGATACAATGGGCAGCATCATTGACATCTCCGGATGTCACGTTTATTTTTGATGCCTCCTTACAGTCGCTGGAGTTTTTGCAATATGTGCCTTTGGCTATGCGGCCTTTGGAGGGTTTCCATTGCATCATATACACTGATGGTTCGGCGTAGGTTGCGCATGGGTCTAAGCATGCATATGTTTCAGCTTGCGCCATTGTGGTAGGTGCCATGGTGAATGATGAGTTCTAGTCCAGAGTCATGCACACGCAGACTCTAGGGGACTGCACCGCACAATTTGCTGAACTTCATGCTCTGATGCTTGCATTGGAGTGCGCTCATCCTGGTGTGACAACTCTTATTGTGAGTGATTCTTACTACTGTGTCCAGTCTCACAATGAAAACCTGTTCTTTTGGATTCAGAATGATTTTCGTGATTCGAAGGGTAGCACAATAAAACATAAAATGATCTGGGTCCGAGTGGCTGAGCTTAAAGAGCAGTTGCAGCTCGTGTTTGTGATTCACACTCTTGGTCATCAGCGCGTGGGAGTCCACGCTGTTGGTAATTCGCTTGTCGATGAGGCAGCAAAATCAGCAGTATCTACATTTTTGGTTGAAGCAGTTACACGTTCCAAAAGTAAGAGTGATGATGATTTCTTGGCAGATGTTGCTGCAACTGAGAAGGGAAGTAAATATCCAAAAGGATTCCCTTCGAAGTATTCATACCACTTAAGTCCTGATAGAGTTCCTTATGTGAAAATACCTGATGATGGTGAGAAGTTAATTCCCAACGCGGACGGCAGGCCTACACTGGTTACCGCAGCCCATGAAGGTGATGCGTCTGCGCATGCGGGCGTTTCGGCTACTATAGCTCAGTTACAACAACATTTCTGGTGGCGGGTGACTGTACAAACAGACGTGTGATTATGTCCTACAATGTGACATTTGCCAGCAGATTAAGCCTTCAAATGCTTCCCTTATGCCCCAGACACAGTTGTATATTTCTAATAAACCACTTGGATGTGTTTATTTAGATCACTGCCACCTTTTTCTTCTGATACTGCGTATATGTACATCTTAGTAGCAGTTGATTCATGAAAATGCTTTGTGTGGTTGTGGCCACATTGCAGCGCTGATTCACGGACTGTCATAAGAGACTTGCGTGTCTTTGTAGGAATTTTTGCCTGTGGTACCTTCCATTCGGATCAGGGTCCGGCTTTCACCTCTAAGGCGTATAAGGATGCTATGACTTCGTTGGGGGTACAAGTGAAGTTTTCGTCTCCATACAGACCTGATGGTAATAGTGTTGTGGAACGAATGAACCGAGATTTAAAGTAGTCTTTGACAGCTCGAGTTATAGGCACTGGCAGGAACTGGCTGGCCCACCTCAATGGCATGCAGTGTGCTCCTAATAATCTCTCTAGAAGGTCTCTGGGTAGGTGGACCCCAAAGAGATGCTCTTTGGTATCAATATGTATGTCCCGGACCTTGACGGTCTAGACTCGGTGGCTCTTGCTACCTCCTTTGATGTAGATGAACATTGCAATGTTTTACAGGATCTACAAAAGACAAGAGACATTCTTGCAAAGGAACATTTGCCCTCCACCTCGGATGATGCGTTGCAGATTCGGTAGTAGGCTGGCTACCCCAAGTTGGAGAACTGGTTTGTGAAAAGATCGAAAACAAGAAAGAATTTGGTCCCTCTTATCGAGCTCTGGTTCCAGTGCTTGGTGTGAAGGGCACAAGAACAGTCATTTTACCACCACTCCCAGGTCTTAAGGATAACAGGTATATTTCCATTGACAATGTCAAGATACACAGAATGGCCGATTCTTCTTAGTATGACATCGGCAGTCTCATGTCCTTCGATTTTGAGAAATTCTGTTTTGGCCCCGGTTTCCAATCCTGTACCTGATGTTGCTCTCGAGATGCCTGCTATTTCCAGTCCTTTAATGAGCATACTGCCTGGTACTCAACATGATGAAACTGATTACACTTACCCAACTGACTTATCGATGCCTGATTTGCAAACCCGCTTGGCTACAGAATCCAGGTTTTCATTTGACACTGATTCACACACATCAAAAAAGCCTTTGAAGATTTCTGTTCTGGCAAGGCTGTCTAAAAAACATTTTTTTATTCCCCCTTGGACCTATATTTGGATGGTACTTTTTTCAATGTACCTTTTTATGTCAATTGGCTTTGTGTTTTACTTTTTTCCGTCTCGTTAATGGACACTATGTCGAGGAGAGAACATGCATTCGACATATCAATGGAACATTGGCTCCCCATTCCTCATCACACAGATTGAAGAGAGACTTGGCTTTTGTTAATATCACTGCTTGGCCTTTCTTAGATGGGATTGTATGGGATGCTGTTCGATTTTGAATGCATGGGCTCACTGAGGTTATAAATGTCCCTAATGTGCTTAGAGTATCTATGGGGGATGTAGTTAAACAAAATATACGTTCTGATGATTGGGATGTTCAGGCCGTAGAATCATTGTTTTCTGATTTGAAATATTATGCTGCTTTTGATGCTGAAGATTTATATTTGGAGTCTGCTAATTACGATGATTTGTATTGTTATCAACATTTTGGCAATCACTACCTACATAAAGCTAATACCAGGAGGCTCACTGTAAATTACACCCAGTGGGAGCACTGTCCAGCTCCTGTACAAGACAGTTCTACTACCTTTTTGAAAAGGTTCACTTACTTTACATATTATAATCAGTCTAATCCCAATGCATTTTATTTTAAAATGACTGAAAAGTCCACATCCAAAGTTAGACTTACCGATACTAAATTATTGTACTCAAACTTCTTTCTAGCCTATTTAGCTGTTGGGGGTTACGAGTTGTGGAAGGATACCATTGACCTTAAATCAGTTTGGGGTTCTAGAAGCTGGCCAGTGCAAGGCACTGAGGCTTTGCACCGTGCATGCCTCATCCCGAACCATATCTTGTTTTTGAATTCTATAATTTCGCAGACAACATGCTTTGGATTGGGCACTCCTAAAAGATTAAATGCCCCTTCTTTTCCTGATTTAGAGGAATATTCCGGTTGGAGTAATATTACTAAATTTTCCATGAGAGAGTTGCAAACTCTGTTATTAAGTTCCTCCTTTAACATATCCAGCTTGGATCCCGAAGGCTGGTTGCTCTGGCACAGAAGTGCTGACTCATGCAAGCATCGTTTTCAGGGTTTAGCTCATGGCTTTACACAGGTCAGGGTGGATCCCCATTTTGAAAGTGACCATTTCGTGACTACCTATTCTGTAGGCAAATTATGTCAGAATTGGCTCAGACATTCTACCTTGGCGTCAGTTAAACTGCATTTATCTAAGTTGACTGACGATGTTGATCTGAATGATTTCATAAAAGGCCTGGCTAAAGGTAGATCTAAAAGATGGATATATGCTGTTTATAACGAATTCTGGAAAACATCCCAGATTGAGGCGGCTACCCGCCTTAGAGCTATAGATCAAGCTAATTTAGAAAAAGTGCTAGCAGTTGAAGATAACAGCATTAACACGCTCTCTTCCCGCATTTACACGTTAGATAATATTGTGTCATCTGTTGTAGATATTGTGCAAGATGAAGTGTCTGTTTTGTACCACGGTCAAAATCAATTGCGTTCCATCATGCAGTTTGCATGGACATTGCAGACCCTTAAGGCAGTAAAAGTGCCTTGGCATTACATAAATACATCATCAATGTTTGCCCTGTTTAATTTGACTGCCAAGCAGCGCTTAGTGTCGATGAAAGAGGCTTCATTTTCCATGTTACACATTGAAAGGTTGGAGCCTTTATCGTTTTCTGTGGCAGAGGCCAATTCTGCAACGTGGCTTAATCACTGTTTAATAACTCTACTGTTTCCTTTGTTTGAGTTAAAAAACTATATGAAGTACTTTGCCATTGGTAGATACGAGCCTCTTGGAATTTCTTATCTCCATGAAGCTTGGTCGCTTCCATTTACATATAGATGCCTTAGGGAGGGAAAGGAAGTTTATTTGAATGGTGAAGAATGCACTGAAACACAGGATCATTCATTAATGTGTAGACATATCCAATTACATGGCTCCTGCAATCAAAACAAGCCAAATTTAGCCTGTATTTTTGCAGGTACCCCCATGCCTGCAAGCGTTCCCACATTCACATTACTGGCAAATGGGAGTTATTTACTTTTAAACAATGAAGATTGCTATGGGTTAATAAAAGGGATTGCTTATGTCATTACTCTCAGTGAGCATGTGGTTTGTTGCAAGAATGTAATGTATCCACCCCCGCATGGGAAACTTGATGTTTCCATCTGGCCTAAGATTCCGACCTTGAAAGCAGAGTTCAATAAGATGAGGGGCATAAGAGCTCTATTGTCCCAAAAAGAAGTTGTCCTCACATCTGCTCGTGAAACATTTGTCCTTCACGTGGCTAACACCCGCACAGAGGTGCATGCATTATTAAATACTGATTTTCCCTTGTATTTTGGTGAATTAATTCACACAATCTTCAATGCATCCTCTACATCGGGGCTGGCTCACTTTTTTAAAGCTGTAAGCAGTGGCCCTTGGGCCCGATTCACAAAATGAACTTAAGACTCAATCCTAAACTTACTACTATTTTGGCATTCACAGAATGCACTTACTACTTTTGGCATTTACAGAATGAACTTACTACTTTTGGTATTCACAGAAGTTAGGATTTTGTCTTAAGTTTGTCTTAAGACAAACTTAAGACAGACTTAAGACAGACTTAAGTTAGGATTTTGTCTTAAGTCTGTCTTAAGTTTGTCTTAAGTCTGTCTTAAGTCTGTCTTAAGTTTGTCTTAAGACAAACTTAAGACAAAATCCTAACTTCTGTGAATACCAAAAGTAGTAAATTCATTCTGTGAATACCAAAGTAGTAGTAAGTTTAGGATTGAGTCTTAAGTTCATTCTGTGAATCGGGCCCTTCCTTTCAAAAGATTTTCGGAGTCTTTACTGCTTTCTTTCATTCTATTTTATCCAGCCTGTTCGGTGGATTTCCCTTACTACTAGCTCTTGCTGGTGGCGTACTATTGCTGTTTTGTTTATTTCAAAATGGATGCACATCCTGCGTTACAAGACGAGCTGTCTCGGCTAGGGCTGCTTCGTGCCCTGAAGCTTGAGTACTATGGAGCGCTGCCTCTCTCTACATTGAGTGCAGTTTATGGATTATCGTTTCGATTTTCCTACTTTACATGTGTCCAGCCTGTCTTTCATTGCCTGAGTTGTGACTTCGAATGGGCCCTGGATTTGTGTCTCTGCAATACGGTGTCTTCCGATGCAGATTATAATCAACTTATGAGCCTCTTAGTTGCTCATGAATTGCTTTGTTCTGATGGAGGGAATATGGCCTTTGCAGCGATGCATGGAATACTGGGTCGTTGGAATGTGTTCGCAGCGGCGCAAGATTTCTTGGCTCGCAGCTTCCTCGAAAACTCACCGAGTTGTCCTCTGATGGTGCAAGAGGCTCCAGTAATTGAAGAACATGTATGTTCTTTCCCTTTGTTGAATTGGAAGGCCAAATTATTTGCGGATGACAACAGTGACTTCCTGTTGGAGGCTGTTGCTGCATATTTTGCGTATTCATTATTAGGATGAACTGTGTTTGCAGTCTCGCTTCCTTGACCGACACTTTTCATTGTATAATGGGATTTATTTTTCGCACAATTATTTTGAGCCCCAACCTATTGACTTTATCAATGTCCAAAGGATAGATTTTTTTCTCTTTTAACAATTATGTTTATTTTTTTTCTACTACCCTTGAGGTACCAAATTGGAGACTTGTGTTCGGACTATCGATCTTGAACTCTGCATTCCTAAAATTTTCCCCTTTTTACTTGTCATATCCGTGCGCGGATCAAAGGGAGGGTGTCAACTGGTTTGGTTTTGCCTTTGCACTGTGTTATGTTAGCATGAGCTTATTAGAAGTGTAAACGCCATTTTCCTTTTTCTGCAGCCTCTGCACACAACACATTTTGTTATTAAAGCTTTTCGCCTAGTTAAACATTTAGCTTCACACAAGAATAATATGTTTGCTTATAATATCAGCTTTGCTTGGCAAACTCTGTCTGTGCAGTGAGTGCCAAGGCCTTTAAGGTAATTTCAACACAGCGCATGTTGTTCAGTTTGACCAGCACATCGGCTAGACATAATACATATTCAGCTGTGGCCAACTTTGGGTTTTAGGCATGATTAATAATGCACTGCACAGAGAATGCAGAGAGTTGGTGCAGGGGATGATGTGATCCATTTCTGCTAAGACCAAAGGTATGGGCCCGCACTTCTGAACCCAAAGAGACCTTCTGTAGATATAATATAATATACTAGCAAGGGAGGGTAAACTGAGGATCTAGTTAGACCTTTTTCCTTTAGCATTTTAACATGCTTTCTCCCTTTGTATTTTATGGAATATTAACTATGCTGCTAACCTTGTTCCTTATAATATGTTTGCTTTTATTAGCTAAGATACTGCGCTTGAGAACACTGCATTAGAAATAAACATTTCAAACTTGCACGTGTCTTCATTTACTCCTCGTTCTGGATTGATATGTTAGTATAACGAAAGAGTGTTCATGTGTTCCACGTTACCTGAGGTGTTCTAAGTCCATGTTCTGGGTTGTCTAAATCATTGGGGGTCGGTAAGAACCAATGAGACACTGATTGCTAGTCTGGTAGGGGATTTTGGATACTAAGGTGAGTTTTGGCACATCCTAATTCACTGAGGTTCCAAGTCTCTGTGCACAGTACTGTGTAGGATCAGAATCCCTGCTACAATACTTAATAAGTCAGTTATACAATCAATTTTACAATAAAAAAACATTTAGACACTTATTTACCCATTTATTCTTCCATCAACTTTTAGATATACATATATAAAAAATATTTATTTTTCAGAAAGACACAAATTCACTGGATGATGTCATCAGTGATATCATCAGTGATGTCTTTTGAGATGTCATGAGTGATGTCACTGACCATGTCATGAGTGATGTAATATGTGACATCATCAGCAGTGCATTGCAGGCGCGCAAGTTATAGTTAGCTGAACTAACTATAACGGGGGAATTTCAATGGTTTTGTATGAGTGAAATGTCCAGCTAACATGTGTGACACCTATGGTTTTTTCAGTGAATTTGCAAGGTTTTTTAAATGCTAATTCCTAACTATAACGTGACTGAAACCTATGGTTTTTTCAGTGAATTTCAAAGGTTCTTCAAATGGTAATTCCTAACTTTAACGTGGCTGAAACTTATGTTTTTTTCAGTGAATTTCAAAGGTTTTGTAAATGATAATTTTTAAATGTATTAATTGTTATATTTTTTCATACTAATTTACTACATTGTTTTAAAGTATTTATTTTTTGATATTTAATTTTTTTAATTACATTACATATTTTTAATATAAATTGAAAAAAATGTTCTTAAAAATATTGAAATTGTAATATTTTTTATTTAATTTAATATGTTTTAATTTATATATATATTATATAGCAGGCAATGACATCCTATGGAAGGAAATTCAAGTTACTGGTAAGTACAGTTAAATTTACTTTTCAGAAATAGTAGTGAGCTGAAAGATGCAGCACTGAGGCATCTCCTGATAACAGGTGAGTAAATCGGAATTCGTAGTTCGGTTGATTTTTGAGGAATTTTTTTAAGTTCCAAAACTCCACACTTAAAAAAATTTCCAAGTGAAACCAGTCAATGTTAGCCTATAAGGAAATTCAAGTTACTGTAAGTATGGTTAGAATTACTTTTCAGGATCAGTAGTGAGCTCAAAGATGCAGCACTGACGTTTCTTGTGATAACAGGTGAGTAAATCGGAATTCGTAGTTCGGCTGATTTTACAGGAATATTTTGCTCAATAGAGAAGGAAGGGGGCGGGGCCTGAGGTAACATGTGCAAACAGGCCTTGTGGTGCATTTTAGATTGGGGAATTAATTCCTCTTCAATCCTGAGGTCCCCTGTGAGCCAACTAACCCACCAGGTAACTCCAGTATGCATCAGGAAACTGTGTTGCAGAGGTGTTCAAAGGGCACGCCCCCTTTTCACAACACTCTGCAACACAGCTCCGTGAGCTACTGGAGATACCTGTTGGACTAGTTGCCCCCTAGGGGACCTCTGGATTGAAGAGGAAATAATTCCCCAATTTAGGGGCTCATTAGGATTGCGGTTAATCCGCATCCTCCGGGCCGGCGGAAGCCACCGCCGGCCCAGAGGATGCGGATTAACCGCTGCAGACAGAAAAAAGACCCCCTGCCAGATTAGGATGGCTGGGGGATCTTTTTTCCGTCTGCCGCTTTTCCGCCGCAGTCACCTTCCGTCTGCGGCGGAAAAGCTCTAACATGGCTGCAGGTGTCTATCAGACACCGCCAGCCATGTTAGGATGGCGGCGGTCCTATGCCTTTCCACGGTGGCATTTCTGCCGTGGAAAGGCATACGTTTTTTTCTTTGGGGGCCCGCTGTGGGCCCCCAGGCATGAAGGGGGGTGGGGGGATGCACATGGGGGGGTACCTATGGTGCCCCCCTGCCTTTGCATGCACGAAGCGGCAGGCACCACACGGTGCCTGCAGCTTCGTGCATGCAAAGGAAAACATGTTTTTTTTAACATTGCGGCGTGTGCTGCTTCAAGCAGCACCCGCCGCAATGTTAAATATACAGGATGTGACTGCCAGGGTGGCGGTCACATCCTAATCTGCACGGAGGGACCGCCGCTACCCCTGCAGACGGTCCCTCCTACTCTGGGGTGGCAGACGGACGCAGGTCCGTCCGTCATCCTAATATGCCCCTTAAAACGTGCCACAGGGAATGTTTGCACTCACATCAACTCAAGCCCTGCCCCCTACATTCACCACTGTGCAAACGCGCCCTGTAGCGCGTTCTAAGTTGGGGGATTAAGTCTCCTTGCATACTGGGGGACCCTGGGGGCCAACTAGCCCACCAGGAACCTCCAGTATGCGCCAGGGGTCTGCATTGCAGAGAGGTGTAATGAGGCCATGCCCCTTTTTACACCGCTCTGCAACGCAGCCCCCTGGCGAGTTTGCAAAGGGGGAACTAAGTCCCCTTGCATACTGGAGGTCCCTGGGGGCCAACTAGCCCACCAGGAACCTCCAGTATGCGCTCGGGAAGGTACAGAGTACCGTACAGAGTACAGTACAGAGTACGGTACTTTGTACCCTGTGATTTTAAATAAAAGAAATTGTGGGGGGCCTTGAGGGTCCTTGTTGGACCCCCTGAGCAGGCCTAGGGGGCCAGGGTGTTTCTACCCTGTCCCCTTTGCGTGTTTTGCACGTTTGTTTCCCTGCCTGCTTGTGACTCGGTTCTACTGAGGCACAAGATGGCTGCCAACACTTCCTGGTTTGGAGTGTTGACAGCCAATGACCATGCAGCTCGTGCTCGGGAAGGTACAGAGTACAGTGCAGAGTAAGGTACTTTGTACCCTGTGATTTTAAAAAAAATTGGGGCCTTGCGGGTCCTTGTGGGACCCCCTTAGCAGGCCTAGGGAGTCAGGTTGTTTCTACCCTGCCCTCTTTGCGTGTTTTGCATGTTTGTTTATCTGCTTTCTTGTACCTCGGTTCTCCCTTCTATCCTGCCAGGAAGACCTATTCAGTCATACCTAAGCTCCCTTTGTGTGTGGGTATCTAGAGGGAATACACACAGCCCATCAGTCACATAACCCATGCACTGATCAGAGACAGGCAGCAGACACCAAATAGCTAGTAGCAGGAAAATGCCTAACTTTCTAAAAGTGGCATTTTCAAAATACTAACAATAAATGCAACTTTAAGGATTTACCATTACTATTCCATTGGTACTAAACTGAGCCAGATAAACACAGTCTCCTCTACCTACTTCCTCACCCTCCACATGCTTTTTAAGATCTTCGCATGGCTCCCTGTACCCACTAGATGTACCATCACTCAAGTCCTCATCACCTGGACTACGGCAACACTCTTTATGCCGGAATCACATCACACCTCCTAAAGAGACTTTAGACCATCCAGAACTCGGCAGCCAGACTCATCCTCGACCTCCCCAGACTCACATCACCCCCACATGAAGAAACTCTACCGGCTCCCTGTACACAGAGATGCAAATTCAAGATCCTGACGCACATCTACAGAGCCATTTACAATCAAGGACCAGCGTACATCAACCACCACCTGAGCATCAACCGTCCCTCAAGACTCCTGTACTCTGCCTCTCTCTCCGTCACACACCCCTGCATCAGCCGCAGCAACAGTGAAAGTCGTTCCTTCTCCTACCTCACCTTAAACCCCCGGAACAGACTCCCCATCCACCAGAGGACATATCCCTCCCTCACTCTCTCCCTCCAGGAATTCAGAAGGGGATTCAAGACCTCGCTCTTCAACTGAAATCCTGAGCAGACTGGACCTAGCGCTTGGAACCCCCACAGGGAATTAGCGTGCTCTACAAATTCATGATTGACTGACAAATCAACCTCTCCATTAGGAATTACAGCGTATTAAATGTAATAAGGAATCCTCAATGTTATCCTATGATAGAGGTAGGCCTCACAGTAGTGAAATATGAGTTTGGAGGTTTTTCACAACCAGGACATAAAATTTTTTAAATCAGATATCCTACTGTTTAATTACATAGTACTCTACTATATGGGCTACCTAGGGCCTACCTTAGAGGTGACATTTGTAATAAATGGGGTGATTAAGGCTTGGCAAGGGGTTTCAAATGACCAGCCAACATGGCAATGTAAAACTGCCTGCAGGCGGCAAGAACAGGCCTGGGACTAGGTTTAAAGGGCTACTAGGTGGGTGGCACAATCAATGCTGCAAGCCCACTGGTAGCATTTAATTTACATGCCCTGTGTATATGGTATATCACTTTACCAGGAACTTGCAAGTATATAATATATTATAATTAGGTATAAATCAGATAAACTATATTTAGGGGTGTGAGCACAAGCACTTTTGCACTGGTTAGCAGTGATAAAGAGCACTGAGTCCTAAGTCCAAAAAAACAAACCAATTCAGCAAAATTGGAGGCAAAATGCTTGAGTGAAGACCACCCTAAGGCTTTCAGGTCTAACACGTTCCCCCTCCCAGTTGAAAGTGGAGAGAGTTACCTAAACTCCTGGGTTTTCTCTTCACTAAGATGCAATATTCCTGAGAGAGCACAATTATTGGCATGGGCTCCCTAGGTCAGTGTTCCACAGTAAAGTCCATTCCCTGTAGCAAAGATTTGCTCATTAGTGGCCTTTCCAGCACTGAAGATTTCGTCAGCAGAATTTTATCTGGCATGCTATCCCTATGATGAAAGTAATAGAAGATTACCCTGGATTTGTGGATTAAGTGTGAAATTTGGGGAAGTATCCACATGTCAACCTTCCTACATCACAGGAAAATTATAGGGAAAACAAATCATATTTAATCTCCAATGGATCTACCAATTCATTCATAAATCAGAGGATTTTCTTTTACGGTCCAGCTCTCAATAAGGTTTAAAATATACTTGTGTGAATCAGTTCCAATATCTGTCAATGTTGGAGCTGTATGAAGCCCATAAAACAGGACAATAGAGGCCTGTTTTAGATTTGGAAGGAAATGGAAAGCCATCCATGTAACCACTGGATGTTGAACATAGTTTTCTACATGTAAGAAAATAAAAAGATGTGGTGTCGATGGTGGGGAAAGGAAACGGCCTGCAACGCCATAGGGTGGTTGGTAGTTGTGTTGGATGGCGTTGTGTCACTGAGTGATAATGTGGATACAGAGATTGCTGAATTTTGGCAGGGGTTTGTGTGGGATAAATGGAATCCATGTTTTGTCCTGGTTGGGGCCAGAAGACGGATACTGGGTTTGGGGGTCCATCTATTGACGTCTGTGAAAGGTTAGATGAAGGACTGGTTTCATCTATGGTGGTAGGTACCTGGCCTTCCAGGCCACAAAGGTTTTTTGTGCGGACAGAGAGTCCAAACTTTTTGATTTCTGTTAATGTCATTGTTTCAGTCAGAACTCTCACAGATGGCGCGGAGTGTTTGGGTTGATTCATCATTGTCATTTCTGATTTGTACTATGAGGGGACTAAGCAGGTTGGTCTTTTCCTTGTTTGAGAGCTCTTTGGTGTTGCCTCCCCTACTGTGTGAGGCTGAGTGGTCCTTTCAGGCCCTTTCACCCTAGTGTCTCTCTTGTTGATGGTCCTTCATGGAGTCGCTTGCTTTCTAAGATGTGGATCAGAAAGGTGTAAGGGGGTTTTGAGGTGTTTCTTCCAGATCTAATTTTCCAGGATATTTGTTTTTGAAAGAAATGTAATTTGCAGTGAAATTGTAGAGGTCTTTGGATTGCAAGGCTTTGGTGGTGGCACAATCTGGGTTGCAAAATTATGATCCGTTTTTGTGCAATTTGTTGGAGGGACATTTCACTTTGGGAATGCCCTGGGAGCAGTTGATTCTTTCTGCCAGAGAATGCTTTGTAATTTTGGCTATTTCATATCCTACATTGGTGTTGTAAAACACCTACATTTGTCTTCATCTTCTTTATCCTTTTCGCAAGTCAAAATGACCTCTTTAAGTGGGTAGAGTGTGGGGGCATCTTAAGAGGTATCAAGTGTGTCAAAGTTTGTCAAGACAGTTGTCTCTCTGTTCCACTTATGGTATTTGGTTTGAGGGAGAAATGGTCATGAGATGTAAGCCAAGTGCTGAGAGGCTGATCTTGTTGAAATGTCTGTTTTTCATCTATTGATCATTGTTGATTTTGTAATTGTTCTAATGGGGACAATCACAAAAAAGGTGATGATCTTGTGACTGTTCCAACTTGCATTATGGCTTCCTGTATTGAGTCCCACCAGATTAAAGATTGCATCTAATATGCGTTCAGTTGAATGTGTCAGTCTTTAAGCAAGTTAGGCTAGATTGAGGTGTTTGGGATTGTTGTGATGTGTCTTTATTGTGGTGGCCAGACCAAATTCCCAGGTCTCTCAGGATGCACATATAATGTGTGGTTTAGATTCATGCTGGGAACTGCATCTAAAAAGATCTTTGTATGATCTGTTGTTTAAAGGGTGTTTATATCAACAGAAATTAGCAGGAAAAGGATTAACGGACCCCATCGAGAAGTAATGCACATTTGGCCTGGGCACATATATCATTTGGGTCTCTATTGTTTTCTCAAAAATAATTGCCAAGCCTCTTCCACTTTTTTGGGGGGGTTACATGTAATAGAAAATTGTGAATACACGCTCACCTAGCAATGTTTTGGTGATAAACAGGTGGTCTGCATTCAACGAGGTCTTGTCATCAATATTTGAGCAATTCTTGTTTGCTAATCATGCTTTGGTGAACAGACAGGATAAGAGAGATAGGGAGTTGTTGGATAGGGTAGAAAGAGTTGAGAAGGTTGAGATGGTTATGGGATGATAGAGTAGGGAGATTGGGAATGTTGGGAAGTGAGCTATCAGAAGGAGAGGAACTTTATGGGAGTAGGTGGAAAGAATGGTATGATTATATGAGCGGGAACAAGATGGACAGAGTTGTTATCATTAGTGGAAAGTAACATTAGAAGTATCGGAAGGTGAAGTGGGCCTTGTCACTGGATGATGGGCCGTCAGGGTTGCTGCAGAACCACTAAATAACTATGCCAGAAGTCAGAAGATGAATAAGGCTTAAAGTTGCCTTTTTAGTTCTGTTTTTGTCTTATCTAATTTCCTCTGCTTAAAAGACTGAGGTCAAATGTCTGGGTATGTCTTCGGACAAATTGCTGCTTATTCTTTTAACATAGAGAGATTGGTGTTTACTTTTCTTTAACTGACAGTAAAATTAGAGGATTTTGTAAACTGAAACTATCTGAAAATCTTGTCAGCCTATAAAAAGTGTGAAAGAAAGGTTTAATGATTTAGATTTTTTCTAACACACATCCCAATCTAAATACCTGCAAATGAAATGTACAAATATTTCAAAATATTTCAAAATTTAGGAAACAGCAAATGAAGCAAATTTGTTGTCATTCTGTAGTGTCATGGAAACAAAGATTGTAATACGATCAAAATAAATCAAGGGACTTTACTTAATGATGCATTAGTGAGAACTATTAGCTGAAATCCCACACAATATATATTTTGATTGTCCCTTGTGTAGTGTTATCAGTAAAACTGCATATCTGTGTAAAGTTTATGATTAATTAAATGGAAAAATTGCTTTTTGTAAATGAAACTGTGCTATCATACCTTGTGTATTTGTCACAGCGTGCTAGAAAACACACCACAGGCTAGATATCACACCTTTAGCCCCGGCCTACTGAATGGGTGTGGCTCATTAGCTACACGTGTTTATTGTGTGATGCTTAGATTTTTTCACAATCCCCATGACCTCAGTGTTATAACATTATCGCACCCCTACTCTGAAAATTGTTCCACCACCACTTCACGTAGGAGAGAGTGAACCTAGCCAGAGGGCTTAGTCAAGTTAGGTAGGGAAGGTAAGAAGGGCATTGAGCAGTTTTCAGGAGGATAGCAGTGTGCAGGAGGCACAATTGACTGAAGTGATAGGATATAGGGTGGATATAGAGGCTAGAGTGTTTAGACTGAGGTTTAGGAGCATAAGATATTCTTGGAACGTGGGCACGCAGTGTGCACATTGTGATGAGATTACAGAGCTTCTCTTTGACAATGGATATTTGTTGCTTCAGTAGCTGTTGGATTACATGTTACTCTTGTAGTCAATGTTCCTAACAGGGGCATGGGAAGATGGGAGATGTCACATCTAACAGTTAATAGCCATTTAAGAAACAGTGGGGCCCTCTGAGATAGTAAATTAGCAACCCAATGGAAGGTAAAACTTCCAGGGTTATTGAGGTTCTCCTAAAAGTGGCAGGTATAATCTACAGACATTGAACAGTCAAATGGGCCAAAAGTTATTACAATCAGTGGGGGCCACCTATTTGTAGAGCAAGCAAAAATCTGGCTATTTACATTTAGGATCCCTTGTCCAGTTGTCACCTGCAATATGGCCCTAACCACCAACTCCTTACATGCATCACAGATCCCCACGTTGCATACTAAACTGGTTGTGTTTACTGTTGTTATTAACTGAAAGTTAAATCAGTTAACAAAGTCTCAGCCACCTGATTCCTTATTGCTCGTCACACCTCCCCATTGGTCCACTGTCAGTCTGTTCTGCCACATGAATGGAATTACATCAGTTACTACCAGCAGCTCTGCTTGACCAACACAGAGCCTACTTTAACTGATTGTATTTGGATGCACATATGCAGCTTAGTGCTAGGCATTGGTGAAATGTAAATTATGCAACATAATTCTTATAATTTCAGGTATTTCATGCTACTCTTGTTATGCAAAATTCACATAAATACACCTTTATGCCTATAATTACACAATATTTGCTGTTTATCACAAATTGCGCAGTTTGAGTAAAATATTTACAGTGAACGCATAGGAACAGAATGTGAGCGACTGACATGAGGGACTCTGATAGGCATGCACTAGCTATTTTTTGTGGGAATAGAAACCATAAAATGTGCCCCTGTCATAGATAGGAGTCCTTCACAAAGTTCAAAAACATATTTTCAAGAATGGGCATTTTTACATAAAGTGAAACACTAGTTGCTAAATTGGACTTGCAGTCCCCTTTTGCCAGAGTAGAGAAAAGCAATTAAAGTTGTGCAGCTAAATTTTCCTTTGGAAAAGAGACAGTCTCAATATGGGCACACATTAATATGTTGAATGACACAAATATTGATTCAATAAAATCATCTGACAAGAATATTGTGTAAAACATAACATCACTACAAAAATATTGTGAAACAGAATATTGAAAGAAGAACAGGTTATTTATATGCAATGTTTGTTATTAAGGATATCATTGTAATAATATAGTTTACTTTAATATTAATATCGGCGTTCGACACCGTTCCTCATGATGGTCTTCTCGCTAGACTTTTCGAGATAGGCCTACGGGGGACGGTGTTCGACTGGTTTTCCTCCTTCCTAGCCGGCCGCCGGCAATCGATCTGGGCCCCGCCTGATTCCGCCGTGATGCCGCCTCTGGGAGTCGGGGTCCCTCAGGGCTCTATTTTGAGCCCGACCCTCTTTAACATCATTATGACCCCATTGGCAGCGTTGGTGGAGTCGCATGGTGCCCAGATCGTATCCTACGCGGATGACACCCAGCTCCTCTTCTCTTGTAAGAGAGGAGGCGACTTTGATGGGGAGAGTATTCGGGATTGCCTTGGGGCTGTTTTTCATTGGTTCCATCTAAACAGCCTTAAGTGCAATTCCGACAAGTCCGAAGTACTCTTCTTTGGGTGTGACACAGAGCCAGATTGGCAGACTTGGTGGCCACGGGATATGTTCCCTCCGTCCTGCTCCTCTCAGGTTGCTAAGAATCTGGGGGTGAAGATGGATAACAGGCTCACCTTGAAATCCCAGATCCTGGGGGTGTCGGGCATTTGCTTTGGCATCCTTAGGATGCTGCGGAGGTTCCTTCCTCTGTTATCCGTGGAACATAGGACGCTGACAGTCCAGGCTCTGATTGGGTCCAGGTTGGATTATTCCAACGTTCTTTACCTGGGCCTTCCAGAGTACTTGCTGCAGCGGCTTCAAGTGGTGCAGAACGCCGCTGCCAGGGCAATCTTCGGCCTTAGTAGGCGCTCCAGGGCCTCGGGCCTGTTAGCAACTCTACATTGGCTCCCTATCCGCAAGAGGATCGCCTTTAAGGCGCTGACCTTGGTCTATAAAGCTCTTCACAAGGGGGGAGCTAAGTACCTCCAAAAGAGACTGGTCTTTTATCATCCGACCAGGTCTCTGAGGTCGGAATCTCTGCACCTTGCTGTTGTCCCCCGGGTAAAGAAAGCGCGCCTCGGAGGCCGCTCTTTTGGACTGCTGGCATCTAAGCTGTGGAACTCTTTACCACTGGCCCTGCGGGGAGCCACTAGCCTGCTGGCTTTTAGGAAAGGCCTTAAAACGTGGCTGTTCACTCAGTAGGCGGTCTTCCGTGAATCTCTGGCCCACACTTCTTTTAGTCTTTTATCTGGTGTTATGTTAGTATATTGCAGTTTTGTCTCTTTCTCCAATTAAGCGCCGGGACACTCTTTTTGAGTAGCCGTGCGCTATAGAAATAAATAAATAACATAACATAACATAACATAACATAGATGTAATAATAATTCTTTAAGTAATTATGTATATGTACGTAAGTATATTAATTTTAGGTGTTAGTATTATTGGTATGCATTTTACTATTTTTAAAATATATATTTGCTGCAGAGAAGTGGGGGCTTCAGTTTGGTGATCAAGTAGCGGCCCCGTAACCCCTCAGGCGAGAGCAATCACCGGCGACCACGGACCCCTCCGGCTGCCATCTTGTTTGGGACTAGTGGTGGTGGCTTCTGCGCTGGGCTTCATTTCCGGCTTGATGTGCGGAGCATGACTTTCCTTAACTGGGGGCACTCCTGTGCTGGTGCGAGGCCCCAGAATGATATTGCGCTGTTGGTCACGGCGTGGGACCCCTCGAACTTTGGCACTGCGGCTGGGAGCCGCTGGCTGACTCTGCTGCTCAGCCCGGCATGTGGCCTGGTGGGGCACCACTCTGCACGCTCACAAAAGGGCTCTGGGATCTGCATAAAGCCACAGCTGCCACCTGACGGGGATTTATCGGCTAGGAGGCCTTTGTTCTGCGGCGCCGAGCTTCCTGCTCCTGACCATGGTGGGTGCGTCCCACGGGCCTGGCTGATGGGTGCAAGAGGGATCTCCCAGGTGGATTCCCGGAGTGAGTGCCTACCTCGCATTGTCTGGATCTCTTGGGAGGGACCCCCGACCAGATCTGCCGGTGAGAGGAGCATGCTTGATGGGCCCGGTTACCTGGTCCCTAGAGACGGCCACAAGCATCGAGAATCACAGTGAGTGGGGGGAGGGGCTTTTCTTGAGAAGGCCCTGGGGACTAGGAGGTGATTGTGTGCTGTCCCTGGGCCGGTCATGCTGCCTCCCCCCTCTGGAGAATACCTATTGACTCGGGGGCCGGGGAGCTACTACTGCATGTGGAGAGACCCCCTCCTCCCTGGTGCTTGGCCCCCCATTTAATCCCTCCCTCTGTGCTTGTTGGGGCTGAAAGAGCTCCCTGGCACCCTCATTGATTAGAGGGGAGACAGCTGGATGCCCTGGTTCATAACCCCTCGCCTCTCACATCGGGACCTGGTTTACCTTATATCCCGAGGCAGTAATCACTGTACTTGCCCCCCACCAGCCTTTGAGTCTGCGAGCTACCTGGAGCTTTTCTGCCTGAGTTTGGGAACAGACGTTGCTGAGTGACATCCTACTGACCTGAAGATGGTGGCATCTGACCCCTATTCTCTTCCCCTACTACAGAACAATCCCCCTAAACTATTTCCACCTCTACCAGACTTCTACTCTTCAACAACCTAACCTATTTGCACTGGCCTCAGAAACAGGAGGCGCAGCACAACTCATCACTCCACCATTACCGGGCTCCTGTCCCCAAGATGGCGGATGCCAACCCCTAACCACTAATCATCTGAAATCTCACTGGACCCTCCAGCACTCCTACCATCTCCCTGGAAACTAGGGAATAACAATCTCAGATGCGCTGGCCTCAGAAATGGGAAGCTCAGCACACATCATCGCTTACCACATCTTGTGCCACTTTATCTTCATCTTGATCGTCATGGAGAACCTATGCCTGCTACCCGTGACATACGTGTCCTCTACAGAGAACCCTGTGGTCCACGAGTTGGCTTTCATTGGGTTCATGATCTTCTCCTTTATCCTCATGATTCTGAACTATCTGCCCTGGAAGTTGAATGGGTTAAACTCTGTTTGTTCTGAGCATCATTCTCTGCTCCCAAGAACTTAATTTGAAAACATCTGGATTGCTGATGTGCAGTGTACTATAAACTTCTGTGAATTGTGAAAAATAATTCAAACTGCAAACTGTGTGCTTAATGTCCTGGATGGCAAAGCTTCTGGAATGGCCAGTGCTAGGTTTTTACCTTCGAGATGGTGCTAAGTCATGTCCCCCTAACTGATGCTGTCTGTTCCCATTTAGTACCCTTTCTTTCTTTGTCTACTTCCTTTGCTACTATCCCCTGAACCTCTCCCCCTGCCTGCTACACCGCCTTGCCCCCTGTCCTTTGTGCCCTTTGACTAAGCACTCCTTCTCCCCTTGTTGGGGAAAGATCCAACAGTTACACTCTGGAGTCTCAGCGAACCCGCTGAGAGTATCCACAGCGGCGAGGGAGCCACTCACAGTAGAGGTATGGCATGGCACCCCTTGCCAAAGCACTCCCTCTCCCCTTTTTGAGGAAGGATCCAGTATGTAGGCCTTGGAGTTTCAGAGGCCCCTCTGATAGAGTCCACTGCGCATAGGGAGCCTCTCGCAACAGAGATGGGGGAAATGATACCACTTCCCCTGGGATCACAGCTTACTGGACTTTGGATGCAGCTTTGACTTGTCTACCAGTTTGTGTCCCCATCACCCTCCCCCTCCTCTTTCCATGCTGTCGCTCTCCCCCCACTCCTCTTCCCCATCTCCATTCTCGGTTTACTTTCCCTGAGATCACAGCTTATTGGATTTTGGGCACAGCTTTGACTCGTCTTCTGGTTTGTGTCCCCGCCACCCCCTCTCCTCTCTTCATGCTGTGTCTCTCACCCTCCCCTCCTAATCCCCTCCTCCATTCTCTGTCTCCTTCCCCTGCCTACTACGCTGCCTAGCTCCCTGTCCTTTTTTGCCCTTTGACTAAGCACTCCTTCTCTGCTTGTTGGAGAAAGATCCAATATTTATACTCTGGAGTCTCAACGAGCCGGCTGAGAGAGCCGCAGCGCCAAGGGAGCCACTCACAGTAGAGGTATGGTATGGCACCACTTGCCAAAGCACTCCCTCTCCCCTTTTTGGGGAAGGATCCAGTATGTAGGCCTTGGAGTCTCAAAGACCCCTCTGAGAGAGTCCACTACGTATAGGGAGCCTCTCGCAATAGAGATGGGGTATTGATACCACTTCCCCTGGAATCACAGCTTACTGGACTTTGGACGCAGCCTTGACTCGTCTACCGATCTATGTCCCCGTCACCCTCCCCCTCCTCCTTCCCCTCCTCCTTCCATGCTGACTCTCTCACCATCCCCTCCTCTTCCTCTCCTCCATTCTCTGTCTATTTCCCCTGCTCCTACCCCCCTCAATCAATCAATGAATCAATCAAGGAACCTGTAAAGCGCGCTACATACCCTTGAGGGTCTCAAGGCGCTGAGGGGGGGGGGGAGGGGTGCCGCTACTGCTCGAAGAGCCAGGTCTTGAGGAGTCTTCTGAAGGCGAGTAGGTCTTGGGTCTGGCGTAGGTCGGTTGGGAGGGTGTTCCAGGTTTTGGCGGCACGGTAAGAGAAGGATCTGCCGCCCGCTTTCAAGCGTTGGATGCGGGGGACATCTGCGAGGGTGAGGCTGGTGGAGCGGAGCTGGTGGGTGGGGGTGTAGAAGCTGAATCTGCTGTTCAGGTAGGTTGGTCCGGCATTGTGGAAGGCTTTGTGTGCGTGGGTGAGGAGCTTGAAGGTGATCCTCTTGTTGACGGGAGCCAGTGTAAGTCTCTAAGGTAGGGGGTTATGTGGCTGCGGCGGGGGTGTTGATGACCAGTCGGGCGGAGGCGTTTTGGATGCGTTATAGTCGTCGTAGGTGTTTGGCTGGGATACCTGCGTAGAGTGTGTTGCCGTAGTCCAGTCTGCTGCTGACGAGGGCCTGTGTCACTGTTCTTCTTGTTTCAGTCGGGATCCATTTGTAGATGCGGCGGAGCAAGCGTAGGGTGTTGTAGCAGCAGGAGGAGACGGCGTTGACTTGTTTGGACATAGAGAGGGAGGAGTCGAGGATGAATCCTAGGTTGCATGCGTGGTCGGTTGGTGTCAGTGCAGTCCCTAGGGTGGTTGGCGACCAGGAGTCATATCAGGCTGAGGGGGTGGGTCCGAGGAGGAGGACCTCCGTCTTGTCCGAGTTCAGTTTCAGACGGCTGCTCCTCATCTAGTCGGCGATGGCCTTCATGCCCTCGTGGATGTTGGTTTTGGCGGTGTGGGGGTCCTTGGTGAGTGAGAGAATGAGCTGGGTGTCGTCTGAATCTCTCCCCTTGCCTGCTTTTTCCCTTACGTATATTTCCTTTTTGTTTGTCTCGACCTTACATGTAACTATGTTTGCCAAGCTCTAATAATTGCATAACCTTTGTAACGATTTAACCTGCAACTATGGTCTGACACTCATGTAAAGCGCTCTGATACCTTCGGGTCTAGCCAGCACTATATAAAACCTTTAAAATAAAATAAATAAATACATTTTTCAAATTGTACTTTATATTTTTTCAAGTTAATTAGTAGTTTATAATTTAGTATCAGGTTGTTAGGTTTATAAGGAACTAGGGAGGGATGTTAAGCAAATTATAAATAATTGTTTTTAATGGTAGTTAATTTTTATGTAAATTAAATGTGTACATTTATTTTGTGTTTTTGTGCTAACAAATTATATTTTCTTCAAATTTATATATTACATATTTTTTAGCTTAAATATATTTTAATTACTTTATGTTATTAGATATTTAAATATTTTATTAAAATGTGATTTTGGTCTTTCCTTCTGAATTCTAACGGTTCCCTACTGTTGCTTAGACTAGATTGGGAATAGTAAATCAAACCCCTCTTAAGTACAATACTTTCCCTAGTGTTGTTTAATTTGGAGTGGGAACTATACATCTAACCCTTCCAAAGTCCAATTCTATATCTGCTGTTGTTTAGATTGGAGTGAGACTAACAAATCTAACTCCTCCAAACTCCAATGCTTTCCCTGATTTTGTCTATGTTGGAGTGGGATTAGTAAGTGTAACTCTTCTCAAGTGTGACTCTTTTCCTACTTTTATTAATAAATTATTTTTTTGCTGTTTTTTATTTGTTGGTATATTGTTAAATCTATACCACTATTATAAAGGAAGAACTTTAAACCTTTGAGGCGGGTAAACTCGGGAACCACAGCGCCAATCCACACACCCGATACATCGTTGAAATTGTCAGGGTGTGCAGATGGACATAGCCTATATAAATTATAAAAATATAAGTTATTTAAAAAAATTACGAGAAAAAAAAAAGTAGTCCCATGGAAGTAGTGCCGGCCACGACTTGCGTGCTGACATCAGGAGCGCGGGGAGGAGCGGCGGACATGAACGCGGAGAGGAGCGGCGGACAGGCGGGGAGGAGCGGTGAGGAGCGGCGGACAGGCTGGGAGGAGCAGAGAGGAGCGGCGGACAGGCGGGGAGGAGCAGCGAGGAGCGGCGAGGAGCGGCAGACCGGTGAACTCAGGAGCGCGGGGAGGTGCTGTGGATGAGGTAAGGCTCTGGGGGACCCACCGAAAATGGCGGGCGGGCGGGGGCCCTGAAGCCAAGGTCGGGACGGGCTGCTACTCGTGGGACCCACGGACAATGTCGGGGCGGCCGGGAGACCTGAAGCCTGATTGCTCCCGGACAAGGTCGGGGCGGGCTGCTAGTAATATATATATATTTATGTTTATATTAATATTTTAAAATATATAACATATTTTTTATTAAAAATTAATATTTTACAATATTTTTTGTTGTTTGAAGACCCGTCCCCAGGGTCTGGTACTGGTCTAAAAAAGTGACTTGAATTTTACTAGATCTTGCCAGGGCCTCATTAACCACGGAGACATCTGATTTACTTTTGCTTGTAGTTGCCACTTAATTTCCCGGATTGATTCTTGAATCGTTCAAGGTCACATTTTCAGAACTGTCACTTTTTTAGACGAGTACCGGACACTGAGGAGGGGCTGTCAAACAATGAGGGAGACACCGTTACCCAAGACAAGGGGACAGAGAGGAAGTGGAAGGGGCCGCGGAAGAGGCAACGTAGAAATCGAAGAACGAGACTCAGACAATGATGGCAAGAGGCAGGGGTCGTGGCGCTATAGAAACCAACAGAGCAAGCACCAGAAGAGCATATTGATGGATAACAAAATGGTGAACAGGACTATTATTAACTTATCCAAGAGAAGTATGAATATAATTGAAAAAGGAACCCTATGTCTTGGTTTGTCGTTTTGCCCTTCCTACCCCTCCAATTATACTGGCAATCGTATTGACCTCTTTAGATACATTCGGAAGCTCAAACTTAGGAAGTGGCATAAACTGAAGGGCAGTGCATGTATCATGGGGAAAACGATAACTGTGACTAATGCATATGATTTTGATATAACGGACACTGAGATTCTTAGTACTGTGGTAGAATTAGACATCATTACAGATGCAGCTGCAGACACAGAATTTAGACCCAAATCCACTTTCACACCCACACTACCACACAACAGCATAGACACCTTCCACAAATGTGTAAGACCTTGAATGAGCATAGACACAAGAAACACAAGTTTAAACAGAAGGGAGACTCTAATTGAACTTTCAAACAGAGACAGGCCCTCAAATTCCTGATGGAGTATGACAGGATTGTTATCTGTCCAGCTGATAAGGGAGGGAATATCGTGATTCTTGACCGGGAACAATACTTAGAAGAGGCCAACAGGCAACTGACTGATGACATGTTCTATGAACCCGTCAACTTTGAAAGGTAGAACACCAGTATCACTACCATTTGAGAACTCTTACTTTAGTGGAGAAATAAGGGTATTCTCACCTGGGAAGAATTTGATTATCTCAAACGTGATTTCCCGGTTCTCCCAGTTCTGTACCTCTTACCAAAGGTACATATGGATGCCACTAGACCACCATTTAGACTCATAGTATCATGAGGGAGTGTATCGGAACACATGTCTAAATACATTGATCATTTCCTTAAGGAGTTTGTGACCAACTTAAACAGTTATGTTAAGGACACCAAGGATTTCCTGAATAGGATAGAAAACATAGAATGGGATACAGACTCTATGTTCATCACTCTTGATGTACAAAGCCTAGACACCATTATTGACCATCAACAAGGGTTAGATGCATGCAGACAGTACCTAGGAACCAGACACATCAGGTTCCGGGAACACACACAGATGTTGGTTGACATGACGGAGTGCTGTTTGATCAACAATATATTTTTGTTCAACCATACTCTGTTCCATCAGGTGAATGGCACAGCCATGGGATCATGCATTGCTCCCAGCTTCGCAAATCTTTTCATGGGAAGCTGGGAGGAGAGCATACGGTGTAATCCAACATTCCATCAGGACATCATGACCGTGTTGGTGTGGCTTCGCTACATCGGCGATTTGTTCATTATATGGAAAGGATCCACTGATGAAGCTGACAACTTCATCAGGAAAATGAATCAGAACGATCGCAACATTGTACTTAGCGGGACCAGGAGTAAAACTGAAATCAAGTACCTTGATGTTAAGCTGGAGATCAAGGACAAGAAGGTCCAAACTTCCCTCCATCGCAAAGCCACTGCTGGCAACAGCATTCTGCATGCCCTCAGCAGTCACCCTGACATCCTCAAATGGAGCATTCCCTTAGGGGAACTGCTGAGGGCAAAACAGAACTGTAACACCAACCAACTATACTTGCTGGAAAGCAAGGTCATTTTGGAAAGATTCAGGGAAAGGGGCTATCCTAATTGGGTGCTAAAACTGCTCTTAATAGAGCAGAAAAGATAGAAAGGTCACAAACAATCGCTGACAAACCCACTAACACTGAAAAGGACAATGACACTACCAGGCTCATACTCATGTACAGCTCTGATGCACAGGCAATCAAGAGAATTATCACCAAGAACTGGGGGGTACTCAAGACTGATAACGTGATTGGGGACAGTATCCCAGATAGACCCAGTATCACTTATCGGTGAGGTAGAAACATCAGGGGCATGCTTGTACATAGCTACATCTCATTTTACCCTCCCGCCAACATGCAGGGCCTTGAGGGTTTTTACCCTTGCGGCCAATGCAAAGCCTGTACACATAGTAAGAGTTGCAAACAGGTTTACTACAATGGGATCACCAAAAACATTACCCAATTTCTCACGTGTAGAACCACATTCGTCATATATGCCATAATATGCATGTGCAACAAGTGGTACATTGGGAGCACCACGTGCATGGCAAAGAAACAAATTTTGGAGCACATTCGGGCCAATACCAATTTTGACCCCAAATACCCTGTGGCACGCCATTTTAGGGAGAACCATTTTTCCAACATCAAGGATCTCAGTTACATCATCCTTGAACAAATCTCAAAAAAATCCCAGGGGAGGCAATAGGGTCCTCAAATTAAGACAAAGGGATTCCAAGTTGATCATAGACTTTCAAACGAAGTCTCCAGGGGGCCTGAACCAGGAGGAGGAATTATTAATACATCTGAAAGAATAATGTCTGTCACTTGCGAATGTTCCTCGTGATCTTCCATTCCTTATGTAACTTGTTCCAGTTCTGTGCCTTAGATTTCACTTTTATGTAATGTGTATTCACTTAACTTTATGACAGGTAATTTAATCCTGTTTTTTAGCTCTTGCTCTATCTATCTGTTCTTTTTCCAGGAGGAAAGGAAGGGGCCCAAGTCACCAACACTCACTTCTCACGGGCGTTCCACCCTTTCTTTTCTTCTTCACGAGCATCAGGATGTTCCTGCATTCACCATGACCACTAATTCGTTATGAGTAACAACATGTGTTGTGGACTTGCTTTTGTTGACAATCATCACAGAATGCTGCTATCTTTGACCATCCCCTGTCACCCTGCCTCACTCACGGTGACTTGGTTACCTGACCCTAGTGACTCCCGGCTATGCCACAGTAGTGTCAGGCACTTGCCTGCACTGCCGTACATGAATCCTTGTCCAGTGTACCTCTTAATTTTCTGGGATTAGATCCCATTTGCCACTTCTGGCCTTCCATTTTTCCCCCTTTGTAGCCTTGATATCTTTTCAGAGCGGGCTTGCATGTTATTTCAATACAACTTTATTGAGCAACCCCAGGGACACTCACGCCTGATGTGTATCGCAAATCAGGGCAGTCGGGTCTCTGCTCCCGTTGGTCACGTGACTTATCACCGGGACAATATTACACTCGTAATATGTCCACACACTTGGCCACACTTGCTTGCTTACTGTGTTCTTCTCTATTTAAGAATTACCTGCAGTACATTGAGGCACTCTCCAGCGAATACACAATTGTCAATCATTTTTCTTACTCTTCGTATTTGCCACCAATTTTGGAACATGATGTATGTATATATTAATTTCATTGCATGTGATGAATAATGAGCTGGGATAGTAGTTGCATTCATGATGTACTCACGATGTATCATTATGTTTAACACGATCGAGCGAGTCTCATTTCTATTTTTACTGATCCGTGCCGTATTCACATTGTGTATGGTGTTTGCCACTTTCACGTGATCAAGCCTTTCCTTGGCGAAACACGTTGTGAATTAAACAACAAAGACACCCTCACAAGTTGCTGTTTCTACTTTCCTGAGAACATGCTGATTTGAGTGGTTTTGAGAAATGAATTTGTCGGTGAACTGCGTCGGCGTGCGAACCACTCTTCGTCCAGTGAGGTCTAGAAGGAGTTTGCTGTGTGTTGATAATATATATATGTATATATATATATATATATATATATATATATATATATATATATATATATATATATACATATATATATATATGTATATATATATATATATATATATATATATATATATATATATATATATATATATATATATATATATATATATATATATATATATATATATATATATATATATATATATATATATATATATATATATATATGTATGTATATAAATGACACTGCACTCATCCAGCAAGAACCAGCACTCACCAATACCCCGGGGCACCGCCGATCCGAACAAACGAAAGCTGACACAGTCTTGAGGTGAAGAGAATATTTTTATTCAATTCTGTTGCATCGCTACCAGCATAACGTTTCAGCCTGCTCATAGGCCTTGGTCACATGACGCTAAGGGTGGGACAGATTGCTTTTAAAGTGCTAGTGCATGGTTACAAAGATACAGCATTGGTTAAACACAAATGCCTGGTAATAGACATAGAAAACATGTTAGTGACCACGTTAAAAAGCCAATAAATGTACAATATCAAAAGATGTTTAAAAAACAAATTTACATATGTACAAAGGGCAAGATAGATTTTAAATACATAAACTCCATCCAACGTGCAAAGGTGACACCATATATCACAAAAGGAGTTAATATTGATGAATATCGTCATAAGTGAAATGTGGTGGCATGTAGGAATCGCTACAATGTTCAATTTCCTAATGTAATTTATGTTACCAACATTTCACGTCAGTACAACCTTGCCATATGGCGATTGTAGATATAATATAACACAAGTGGGTTAGTAAAACAAGTCATGTTCGATTGTTATGTTAACCAAGCCAATTGTAGCACTGCTTTAATGCTTATATTAACAGTTATAATAACCATCGTGTCAACCATAGTGTGTCAATCAAGAGAAAATAAAGCAAAGGGTGTCGTGAACAGTGATGACACAAAATAAATTAATAACATTAAAACCCCTCCCTTGATGGATGATGGGAGTATATTCAAGTAGTCATCATGAATCTTATATCATTACAGGGAAGCTATGGCAGCATTATATACATTTCAGAAAGAATAGGGATATCCGCGTCTAAGTGATGATACTGGTATACAGAGGGTATAGTTATACTGTATTGTTTAGGAAGGATTACATAGTAAGGCCAACTGGAATTTACAGATGAGTATAGAAATCCACACTGGTATTTAAACTAAGTGGTGTCTTGGTGTCGAGATCAAGGATATATTTAGTTTCAAGAGCCCTTAAGATAGCTTCACGGTTGCCACCTCTGCGAAGAGGCGGGACCGAGTCAATCGTGAAATATTTCAGCAAATGGCTCTGTTTACCATGATGTTCCTTTAAATGACGTGCCACCGGATAGGTGGGGTCCTCAGTGTTGATGGCCCTAATGTGCTGGAGTATCATTTTATGCACCTGCAACTTGGTGCTGCCCACATATCGCAGGGCACAGGGACACTACAGCACAAACACTGTGAACTCTGTTTTGCACGTTAGTTGCTTGGCGATGAGCCGAGGAACATCAGAGAAAGGGGTGTTCGGAGAAATGCGTGGCTTGGAGGGAAGAGAACGAACAGCATATGGCCAAGGTAGCACTCTGGCTACGGTTCATAGACGATTTATTCCTCCTGTGGAAGGGTAGTGAAAATGAATTTGTCACCTTCTTCAATATCCTCAACCAGAACTCAGAAGGACTGAAGTTTACGTATACCATCAACTCTAAAGAAACTGTATTTCTTGACACCAAAGTGTATATTGCAGGAAACAAAATTCAAACAACTGTTCATAGAAAAGAGACAGCCACAAACAGTATCCTGCACGGATTAAGCTTCCACCCTCAAAAACTTGTGAAAAGCATTCCGTATGGAGAACTTTTACGAATGAAAAGAAATTGTTCGGAAGAGAAGGAGATGGAATCAAAGTTCAAAGAAACAAAAGAACGCTTCAGACAAAGAGGGTATAAACAGGTGGACTTAAGTAATTGCGAAATAAGAGCAAGAAGCAAAACCAGAGCTGAAACACTGATACCCAAGGAACATCCTGCGCCTTCGCAACAAGCTGAATATGACAGATCTAACCAGCCAAGGATGATAATGACATTCAGCAAAGAAAGTCACAAAATTCAAAATGTAATGAAAAAGTACTGGTCAGTACTTAGGAAAGACCCGGACATTGGGACAACGATAGGAAACTACCCATTGGTCTCCTATAGAAGGGCACGCAATCTAGCAGATGAGTTGACCCAAAGTCATTTTGAATACAAACAAGTACCATCATGGCTGGAAATGAGAAAACAAGGCTTCAACAAATGCCCAAATTGCAAAGCATGTAAAATAGGCCGAAACATGAAAAGCCTCAAAGATGCAAGTAGCAAGAACTTTATAATCAAAGGCAACATCAACTGTGACTCATCCTTCGTAGTGTACATGATCCAATGTTTTTGTGGAAAATCCTACATTGGCAGCACCACTTGTTCCCTGAAAACACGGATTCTACAACACATCCGTGCAATCCAGAATCATGACAACTCATATGCCATCGCGAAACACCTCGCTCAGCATGATAATAAAACTTGGCAGGATGTGAAATATTTTGGTTTAGCTATGATCGCACCAAATGAAAGAGGTGGCAACCGTATTCAACAACTGCGAAGACTCGAATCAAAGTTGATCATGAGGTTCAAAACCAAACAACCTGGAGGCCTCAATGGCGATGAGGAACTTTATGTACACATATGAAGGACACTACTAATGATCTTTATGATCACCAAATTGGGACTCTTCTTCTTTAATATGTTTATTGAGATTTACCACTGACACTACAACAGAGTTGTACTTTGTTACTTGTTAAGTATTCATTTGTTCTTCACATTTTGCCAAATTAATTTCTTACAAGACAGTCATGGGTGGACGCTAACATTGGGGACATAGGGCACTCAGCCCTTTATTTCAAATGGAGTATCTCCATAGTAGCCACACATCACGTGAGCCAGCCCCCCTCTACTCTGCGGGCCGACTCAATACGCACATTTCAACATGTGCGTCACAAAGCGCAACTTGCCCTGGTTAACAGAGGGCCCGCTTTGAGATGATGTAGCGCCAAAACTCGCCCCAATGCAGCGAATCCCCAGGACTTACACTGTGAATTGTGTTGGCTCAAACAGAGCAGAACTACATGTCCCAGCATGCCCCAAAATTTAGGGGCGTGCTCCACAGGCATCATTGTGTTAAAACTAATGAGGGGACTACACAAACTGGCTACCGTGAACACGAACTACGGTTCGAAACGCGTAGGTGTTTTGTCACGTTTTAAATAATAAAACTGCAAACTGAAACCCAAGGCGAGTGCGGCGATTTTTTGAATTTTTTGGTTTGAATATATATATATATATATATATATATATATATATATATATATATATATATATATATATATATATATATATATATATATATATATATATATATATGTATGTATATAAATGACACTGCACTCATCCAGCAAGAACCAGCACTCACCAATACCCCGGGGCACCGCCGATCCGAACAAACGAAAGCTGACACAGTCTTGAGGTGAAGAGAATATTTTTATTCAATTCTGTTGCATCGCTACCAGCATAACGTTTCAGCCTGCTCATAGGCCTTGGTCACATGACGCTAAGGGTGGGACAGATTGCTTTTAAAGTGCTAGTGCATGGTTACAAAGATACAGCATTGGTTAAACACAAATGCCTGGTAATAGACATAGAAAACATGTTAGTGACCACGTTAAAAAGCCAATAAATGTACAATATCAAAAGATGTTTAAAAAACAAATTTACATATGTACAAAGGGCAAGATAGATTTTAAATACATAAACTCCATCCAACGTGCAAAGGTGACACCATATATCACAAAAGGAGTTAATATTGATGAATATCGTCATAAGTGAAATGTGGTGGCATGTAGGAATCGCTACAATGTTCAATTTCCTAATGTAATTTATGTTACCAACATTTCACGTCAGTACAACCTTGCCATATGGCGATTGTAGATATAATATAACACAAGTGGGTTAGTAAAACAAGTCATGTTCGATTGTTATGTTAACCAAGCCAATTGTAGCACTGCTTTAATGCTTATATTAACAGTTATAATAACCATCGTGTCAACCATAGTGTGTCAATCAAGAGAAAATAAAGCAAAGGGTGTCGTGAACAGTGATGACACAAAATAAATTAATAACATTAAAACCCCTCCCTTGATGGATGATGGGAGTATATTCAAGTAGTCATCATGAATCTTATATCATTACAGGGAAGCTATGGCAGCATTATATACATTTCAGAAAGAATAGGGATATCCGCGTCTAAGTGATGATACTGGTATACAGAGGGTATAGTTATACTGTATTGTTTAGGAAGGATTACATAGTAAGGCCAACTGGAATTTACAGATGAGTATAGAAATCCACACTGGTATTTAAACTAAGTGGTGTCTTGGTGTCGAGATCAAGGATATATTTAGTTTCAAGAGCCCTTAAGATAGCTTCACGGTTGCCACCTCTGCGAAGAGGCGGGACCGAGTCAATCGTGAAATATTTCAGCAAATGGCTCTGTTTACCATGATGTTCCTTTAAATGACGTGCCACCGGATAGGTGGGGTCCTCAGTGTTGATGGCCCTAATGTGCTGGAGTATCATTTTATGCACCTGCAACTTGGTGCTGCCCACATATCGCAGGGCACAGGGACACTACAGCACAAACACTGTGAACTCTGTTTTGCACGTTAGTTGCTTGGCGATGAGCCGAGGAACATCAGAGAAAGGGGTTAAATACTCAGTCATGTTGATGCCGTGCCTGCAAGCCTTGCAGGCCGAGCATTTTTTAAAACATTTGATGGCCTTTTACCACGGCATTGGTGTCACAACCTCAGGACTGGACTTAACTAATGCTTCGCTAAGGAAAAAAGCTTTTATACAGGAGATATCCGGTCTAGCTGGCATAAGGTGACCAATCACTGGATCAGAGTTAATAAGATTCCAGTTTTTGGAAATGATTTTCCTTAATGCCTGAAATTGACGATTGAATGTTAATACTAATCTTACCGGTTGATCAGCATTGTCTGCTTCTTTATTTGTTGATCTCCTGGGTTGTAAGGCTACCTCCCTAGGCATGGCATTCACCTTACGAATTGCCGAATCAATTGAGCTCTGAGAATAACCCCTAGCTGGAAAACGGGCTCTACAGTCACATTGGGCCTGATTACATTGTTCCTCTGTGCTACAAATTCTTCTAATGCACAGCATCTCCCCATAGGGGATGCTGCGAATCGGGTGTACCGGGTGATGACTCTTGGCGTGGAGCACAGTATTTCCGGAAGTCGGTTTACGGAACAACGTAGTGTGTAACTTGTTGACAGTAACCAAGACCCTGACATCCAAGAAATCAATGCATGTTAGACTCATATTGTGGGTGAACTCCAGATTATATACATTGTTGTTTAGTTGTGCAATAAATTCGATTGCCTCCTGTTTGGTGCCCCGCCATATTTAAAATATATCGTCGATGTAACGATACCACTGGGCTACCAGTTTAGCCATAATCAGACCGTGCGTACCCATGAGGACCTGCCTCTCCCAGTAGCCCATATGCAAACAGGCATAACTGGGAGAGAAACAGGCCCCCATGGCCACACTCCTGATTTGTTGAAAGAATTGGCTGTTGAATTGAAAATAATTGTTGTTTGAACAGAAGGAAATCATAGCAATCAGCATTTTATTATGTTCCACATATTGCACAGACCTGTTCCCCAAGAAGAATTGTATGGCCTTTAGTCCATCAAGGTGCTTGATACGAGTGTATAGTGACGACACATCAAGCGTAATTAACCAGTAATCTGACTCCCACTCCACAGTCTCTAGTTTTCTCAAAAAGTCACTTGAATCTTGCACATATGATGGCAGTGCAGTGACAAAATCTTGGAGAAAAAAGTCGATATATTTTGTGACATTTTCCAAAAGACCATCCCTGGCAGAAATAATGGGCCTCCCCGGCGGTTTGTTAACATCCTTGTGAACCTTGGGGATCAGGTATAACACCGGCATCACAGGAAAATCTTTCTTCAAGAACTTAAATTCATCCAAGCTCAAGAGGCTGGTGCTTTCCTACCCCAACAATAAACCGCCAAGGTTGCTCTGTGCCAATTTAATCTATGATTATTTATATATATATAGATATATATATATATATATATATATATATATATATATATATATATATATATATATATAAACATATATGTGGGGAGTGAGTTCCAGGTCTTGGCCGCCAGGAAGGAGAAGGATCTGCCACCCACAGTGGATTTTCGGATGCGCAGGACTGCGGCGAGGGCTTGATTGGACGATCTAAGTTGGCGGGTGGGTGTGTAGAAGGACAGTCGGGTGTTGAGGCATTCGGGTCCTAGTTTGTAGAGGGCCTTGTGTGCGTGGGTGAGAAGACGGAATGTAATTCTCTTGTTGACGGGAAGCCAGTGGAGGTCTTTTAGGTGTCCGGTGATGTGATCTTGGCGAGGGATGTCCAATATGAGTCTCACTGATGCGTTTTGGATGCGTTGGAGTTTTTTCTGTAATTTTGCTGTGATTCCGGCGTATAGTGTGTTACCATAATCCAGTCGACTCGTGACCAGTGCGTGGGTGACAGTCTTTTTTGTTTCGAGGGGGATCCAGCGGAAGATCTTTTTGAGAATACGAAGTACGTTGAAGCAGGAGGATGAGACTGCGTTGACTTGTCTGGACATCGAGAGAGAGGAGTCTAGGATGAAGCCCAGGTTGCGTGATTGGTCTGTGGGTGTGGGTGCTGTGCCCAGAGCAGAAGGCCACCAAGAGTCGTCCCAGGCAGAGGGGGAGGATCCAAGGATGAGCACCTCCGTTTTGTCTGAGTTGAGTTTTAGGCGGCTATGTTTCATCCAGCCGGCTACTTCTTTCATGCCTTCGTGAAGATTGGTTTTGGCGGTGTTAGGTTCTTTGGTGAGGGAAAGGATTAACTGGGTGTCGTCGGCGTAAGAGATTATGTTAAGGTTGTGTTGATGCGCGATGGAGGCGAGTGGACTCATGTAAACGTTGAAGAGGGTGGGACTGAGTGATGATCCTTGTGGTACTCCGCAGATGACTTCAGTGGCCTCTAAGTTGAATGGGGGAAGTCAGACTCTTTGAGTTCTCCTGGCGAGGAATGAGATGATCCAGTCCAAGGCTTTTCCTTGTATGCCGATGTTGCTGAGGCGTTGTATAAGGGTGCTGTGGCAGACTGTGTCGAAAGCGGCCGAGAGGTCGAGTAGAATGAGGGCAGCTGTTTCTCCGTTATCCAGTAGTGTTCTGATGTCGTCTGTTGCTGCAATGAGGGCGGTTTCGGTGCTGTGTTTGGCTCGAAATCCGGACTGAGAGGGATCGAGGGAGTTGTTGGATTCAAGGAAGGCGGCGAGTTGGCTGTTGACGGCTTTCTCAATGACTTTGGCGGGGAAGGGGAGGAGGGATATGGGTCGGTAGTTTTTAAGTTCAGAGGGGTCTGTTGTGGGTTTCAAGAGGGCGCTGAGTTTGGCGTGTTTCCAGCTTTCTGGGAAGGTGGCAGAGTGAAGAAGAGGAGGAGGAGGAGGAGGAGGAGGAGGAGAGGAGGAGGTTCCTGCCAGAAGATAATACCCCATATAGGCCAAAGCAGCACATTATCTGGGAGTTTTTTTTCAATCCCAAAGGACCTCAAAAAAGTAAATGCACCAAGGGTTACTTGCCTAATCTGTGGCACTGAACTTTCAAGGGGGAACCCTAACAAAAAGTACTCTTTTGGCAATAACACCATAATTCGCCACATGCAACGCCGGCACCCTAACAACTATGCTGCGGCAGAGGTCAGAGAACTGGCCAGAAACCCTCCCCAATCTTCACCCAGCACCTTCAAAAGTAAGCAACCCACTCCATCGGGTCCAGAGACAAGGGAGATGGTCCCAAACATACAACCCCAGTTTGGACAATACAAAATCAGTTGTATATTTTGTGGTAAAACAATTACCTATGGTGAGCAAAGCATAAAACTCATCAACCGTGCTGGTGACAACCACAATTGCCCCAAAAAACCTTCATTTTTTCCTGATTTTTTTTGCTCCAGTTGAGCCATTTACATTTCCCTGTTTTTTGTTTCTCCCCATAAAAATAACAAAAAAATGTGAAATTGTTCATAAAAGCCAAAAAAAGTAGAAAATGTTCAAAAAAACAATAAAAAAATATAAAACAACAAAAAGAAGAAAAAAACCAGTTCTTTTTAGAACTACCTCCAATTTATTAAAAAAAGGCTACATTTTTTAAAAACTCTGTCATTCTTTTTTCCCTATGGTACGCTCCCCGGTACGCTCCCCGGTGTGCATACCGGGTGCTCCCCCCACCGCATGGCCCCCACATCAAACCTAGGTGGTCAGGGGGGGTCTACTATGCCCCCTTTTTGTCATTTCCCCCTTTGTTTTTGCCACCTCTTGTGTCTTGATCCTACGGAGACACAAGATGGCGGCCGCTCCGGACTGTTTGGAATGTTGACAGACACCCGAGAGCCAATCATCTTTCCGTGCGCGAACTCGCGTAGCGCGCTGGTACGCGCCCCGGTGCGCGTACCGGGGCGCGCTTAGAGATATATATTTTTTTTAACCTAAATTACTCAAAATCCACTAGAGCACATATCTTGAGACATAGCAAAGGCACATCGGGCTACCAGTCCCTACAATTTTGCCAGGTTTGGTGGAAATCCATTCAGCCGTTCGGGCTAAAAGTGAGTTCAACCGCCCTATGGAATTTAACATGGAGAAAACACGTTTTGGGACCCCCCTTTTATCTCGGCCCCAGCTTGACGAATCCCCCGCAAACTTCCAGGGAAAGAGCGGAGCGCCGCGAGGCAAATTTGAGGAAATTTTCAGGCAGATTCCTCAACCGGCGCCAAAGTTATTCCCAATAGAATGTTGCGAATACCCTATACAAAATAATCCTAACTACCAACCGCCAGTAGGTAATATATATATATATATATATATATATATATATATATATATATATATATATATATATATATATATATATATATATATATATATATAATATATATTCACTGAAAAAAACATAGGTTTCAGGCCTTATTTACTTAGGAATTAGCATTTTAAAAACATTTACAATTCACTCAAAAAACTATAAGTTTTAGGGGTGTTATAGTTAGCTGGACATTTCACTCACACAAAACCATTGAAATTGCTCCTATATAGTTAGTTGTACTAACTATATTTTGCGCACCCGCAATCTACTGCTGATGATGTCACATATTAGATCATTCATGACAAGGTCATGAATGATCTAATATGTACTATATACTACTATATAGGATGGTTTTGTATGAGTGAAATGTCCAGCTAACTATAACACCCCTAAAACTTATAGTTTTTTGAGTGAATTTCAAAGGTTTTTTAAATGCTAATTCCTAACTATATAAGGCCTGAAACCTATGGTTTTTTAGTGAAATTCAAAGATTTTTTAAATGCTAATTCCTAACTATATAAGGCCTGAAACCTATGGTTTTTTAGTAAAATTCAAAGATTTTTTAAATGCTAATTCCTAACTATATAGGCCTGAAACTTATGTTTTTTTCAGTGAATTTACAAGGTTTTTTAAATGCTAATTCCTAACTATATAAGGCCTGAATCCTTTGGTTTTTTCAGTGAATTTCAAAGGTTTTTTTAATGCTAATTCCTAACTATATATGCCTTAAACCTATGATTGTTTTAGTGAATTTCAATGGTTTTTTAAATGCTAATTCCTTACTATATCAGGCCTGAAACCTATGTTTTTTTCATTTAATTTTGTAGGTTTTTTAAATGACAATTTTTAAATGTAATAATTCTTATTTTTTCTACACTGATTTACTACATTTTTGCAGGCAGGTGTTCAGAGGGCACGCCCCCTTTTTGCAACACTGCAGCGCAGCTCCATGGCGCTTACTGGAGATACCTGTTGGACTAGTTTCCCTCTAGGGGACCTCTGGATTGAAGAGGAATTAATTCCCCAACTTAAAACACGCCACAGGGAAGTGTAATGAAGCCACGCCCCTTTTTACACCTCTCTGCAACGCAGCCCCCAGGCGTGTTTGCAAAGGGGGACCTAATTCCCCTTGCATAATGGGAGTCCCTGTGGGCCAACTAGCCCACCTGGAACCTCCAGTATGAGCCAGGGGGCTTAGTTGCAGAGAGGTGTAATGAGGCCACACCCTTTTTTACACCTCTCTGCAACGCAGCCCCAGGGCATGTTTGCAGAGGGGGAACTAATTCGCCTTGCATACTGGGGGTCCCTGGGGGCCTACTAGCCCACCTGGAACCTGCAGTATGCACCAGGGGGCTGCATTGCAGAGAGGTGTAATGAGGCCACACCCTTTTTTACACCTCTCTGCAACGCAACCCCTGGCGCGTTTGCAGAGGAGGAACTAATTCCCTTTGCATACTCGGGGTCCCTGTGGGCCAACTAGCCCACCTGGAACATCTAGTATAAGCCAGTGGGCTGCATTGCAGAGAGGTGTAATGAGGCCACACCCTTTTTTACACCTCTCTGCAACCCAGAGGGGGAACTAATTCCCCTTGCATACTGGGGGCCCCTGGGGGGCAACTAGCCCTCCAGGAGCCTCCAGTATGCACCAGGGGGCTGCTTTGCTTAGCCCCGGAGGGCGGCGGTCCCCGGGGCAGTGTGGGCGGAATTGGGCACCCCCCACACTTCTTTATCACTATGCCCCCGCGATTTGGTCCCCCTGGGGGGTAGTTTTTAAACATGCCGGGTTTAAAAAAAAAACATTTTTGGCCTTGGGGGTCCTTGTGGGACCCCCTGAGCAGGCCTAGGGGGTCAGAGTGCTTCTACCCTGCCCCCCCTTTTTTTTCTACATGTTTGTTTTTCTGCTTCCTTGTGCCTCGGTCGACCTAGCACAAGATGGATGCAAACACTTCATGGTTAGAAGTGTTGACAGCCAATGAGAATGCTGCTTTCTCGGAAAGGCATGCTGATTGGCTGCCACTGTCTGTCAACACCCCAAACCAGGAAGTCTTGGCAGCCATCTTGCGCCTCGGTAGAACCAAGGCACAAGAAAACAGTGAAGCAAAGGTGGAAAACACACAAAAGGGGCAGGGTAGAAGCACCCTGACCCCCTAGGCCTGCTCAGGGGGTCCCACAAGGACCCCCAAGGCCCCCCCGAAAAGTTGTTTTTTTAAATCGTGGGGTATGCGCATTGTACGCATACCTCCGCTTAGGTACGCGTACGGTGCGCGCACCCCATGATTTTTCAAAATTTTTTTTTTTAAATTCGGCCTGGGGGGTCCTTGTGGGACCCCCTGAGCAGGCCTAGGGCATCCTTGTGGGACCCCCTGAGCAGGCCTAGGGGGTCAGGGTGCTTCTACCCTGGCCCCTTTTAGAGTTCTACACGTTTGTTTTTCTGCTTTCCTGTGCCTCAGTCTACCGAGGCACAAGATGGCTGCCAACAATTTCTGTTTTGAAGTGTTGACAGACATTGGCAGTCAATCAGCATGCAGCTCACGCACGCAAAAGTCCGCGCACGTACGTGTACCGTGCGCGTACGTTACACGTACGATACACGTATGGTGCACGCTTATAGATATATACATTTTTTTCCTTTCGATTTTCTCAGGGACTACTAGAGGGATTTACACCATTTAAGCAAAAGGGTGATCCCGGAACCGAACTCTACCTCTCTGCCAAATTTGGTGTAATTCCGTTCAGCCGTTCGGGCTGTAGCCGTGTCTAATCGTCCTATGGAAAATAACATTGGGAAAACACGTTTTTCTCAGCCCCCACTTGACGAATCCCCCCAAAACTTTCAGGGAAGGAGCGGGCCATCTTCTTTGAGAAATTTGCGAACATTCAACCGGCGCCAAAGTTATTCCCAATGAATGTTGCAGATTTCCTATGGAAAGTAGGTCCTAACTATATATACCTACTGGCAACCGCCAGTAGGTAATATATATTTTCACTGAAAACGATGGTTATAGGTATGGGATATTTAGGCTCAGATTTCACCATTACAGAACCATAGAAATTCAGCAGTTACCTGAGCCAACCAAAACTTGCGACCTTCAAGAAACTGCTTATGACCTCACATATTACATCATTCATGACATGGTCAGTGACATCACCAATGACATCTCAACTTACATCACTGATGACAACACTTATGACATCATCCAGTGATTGGGAGTATTTTCTAAATGTTTCTGAGTATTAAAGATATACATAGTAAGATAGTATAAATAGTAAATTAGTAAACATGTACTACTAATGAGTGATTCTATTTGTAACACATTATGTGATTCCCTGTGTGTATCCATCTGTGAGTTGCTGTTGAGTGGCTCTATGGGTGTGTGAGTTGTTATATGGGTGAGTGAATGTGCATGTGGCTGTGTCAGTGGTGTATGGGTGAGTGAGTCGGTATGTGAGAAGCTATATAGGTGAGTGATGCAGTGTGTGAGTGGCTGTATGGGTAAGTGCAGGTGGCTGTAAGGGTGAGTGTGTGATTGTGTTAGTGACTGTATGGGTGAGTGCTAGTATATGTATGAGTAAGTAAATGGGTATGTGAGTAACTGTATGGATGAGCGAGTTGCTGTATGAGTGACTGTATGGATGGGTGAATATATGTGTGAATAGCTGCATAGGTGACAGGCTCAGTGTTCGAGTTATGTTGTGTTATATAATTTGTAAAGCGCATGGCTGTCCCGGCAAAGGGATGGTCCAGCACCTGTATGTGTGGCTGTATGTGTGATTGAGTAAGTGCATGAGTTGCTCTGTGGGTGTGATAGTGGTTGTGTGTGTGGGTGTACTGGTGAGTGGCTGTGTGCGTGGCTCTATGGATTAGTGAGTGGATGTGTGAGTCCTTGCATGGGTCTGTGAATGGGTATGTTTGTGGTTGTCTGGGAGTGGGTGTATGAGGCTTTCTACATGGGTGTGCATGGGTGTGTGAGAGTTTCTGTGGATGATGTCATCAGTACATTTCATATGTATATATATATATTTTTTATATGGTTTTTAGAACTGAAGAAGGTTATGATACCGAAATGCATCTGCAAGAATAAAACTATTTTAAAAAGATCCCAGTGCGCTACGTGTGTTGGATTTGTTGAGAAGCAAGAGGGGTTCACCTACCATGACGGAAGCACCCGCTGTAGTGTTCAGCCCCCTGGTGAAGTAGTGAGTTGGAGTATAATTGATGAGCCTGAACCCCGCTGCCAGCGCTGGTCGTCTAGTGAAGATGTGGACTAATTAGTGTGGGGTGCCTCAACCATATGAGGGTCACCAACGAGCGTCTGTGCCTTTGGAAAACAGCGATAAGCGAAGGGAGTATGCACAGCTTCCCATAAACATTAAGTGGCTTCACACTCAAGACAGTGCTTTTATTGGTAATCTGAGCAGAAAAGCCCTTAAATTCGAAACTGGGAGAATGGACAACTATTTGTGATGATGGTGCATTATCATACATTGAGGCCCCGGCAACCCGTTATCCTGGCCAAATGTGGGATGTGCCATATTCGGGTTGGTTGGAAGTTCCATCAATGGAGTGCATTATACTTTAAAAAGAATTTTCAGCTAGGCAACATATTTTCATATGGTTTTTAGCACTGAAGAAGGTTATAATACCGAAATGCATCTGCAAGAATAAAACCATTTTGAAAAGATCCCAGTGCGCTCTGTGTGTTGGAGTTGTTGAGAAGTAAGAGGGGTCCACCTACCATGACAGAAGCACCCGCTGTAGTTTTCTGCCCCCTGGTGAAGTAGTGAGTTGGAGTATAATTGGTGTGCCTGAACCCCCGCCGCCAGCGCTGGTCGTCTAGTGAAGACGTGGACTAATTAGTTTGGTGTGACTCGACCATATGACAGTCACCCATGAGCATCTGTGCCTTTGGAAAACAGCGGGAAGCAAAGGGAGTATACACAGCTTCCCATAAACATTAAGTGGCTTCACACTCGAGACAGTACTTTTATTGATAATATGAGCAGAAAAGACCTTAAATTCGAAACTGGGACAACGGACACATATTTGTGATGATGGTGCATTATGGGACATTGAGGCCCCGCCAACCCGTTATCCTTGCCAAATGTGGGATCTGCCGTTTCAGGTTGGTTGGAAGCAAACCCAATGGAGTGCATTACACTTTGAAAAGAATTGGAAGCTAGGCAAAATATTTTTGCACTGAATAAGGTTATAATACCGAAATGCATCTGCAAGAATAAAACCATTTTATAAAGATCCCAGTGCGCTCCATGTATTGGAGTTGTTGAAAAGCAAGAGGGGTTAACCTACCATGTTCGAAACACCCGCTGTAGTGTTCAATTGCCTGGTGAAGTAGTGAGTTGGAGTATAAATGGTGCGCCTGAACCCCCGCCGCCAGCGCTGGTCGTCTAGTGAAGACTTGGACTAATTAGTTTGGTGTGACTCGACCATATGACAGTCACCCATGAGCATCTGTGCCTTTGGAAAACAGCGGGAAGCAAAGGGAGTATACACAGCTTCCCATAAACATTAAGTGGCTTCACACTCGAGACAGTACTTTTATTGATAATATGAGCAGAAAAGACCTTAAATTCGAAACTGGGACAACGGACACATATTTGTGATGATGGTGCATTATGGGACATTGAGGCCCCGCCAACCCGTTATCCTTGCCAAATGTGGGATCTGCCGTTTCAGGTTGGTTGGAAGCAAACCCAATGGAGTGCATTACACTTTGAAAAGAATTGGAAGCTAGGCAAAATATTTTTGCACTGAATAAGGTTATAATACCGAAATGCATCTGCAAGAATAAAACCATTTTGAAAAGATCCCAGTGCGCTCCATGTATTGGAGTTGTTGAAAAGCAAGAGGGGTTAACCTACCATGTTCGAAACACCCGCTGTAGTGTTCAATTGCCTGGTGAAGTAGTGAGTTGGAGTATAAATGGTGCGGCTGGACCCCCGCCGCCAGCGCTGGTCGTCTAGTGAAGACGTGGACTAATTAGTTTGGGGTGACTCGATGATATGACAGTCACCCACGAGCCTCTGTGCCTTTGAAAAACAGCGGGAAACAAAGGGAGTATGCACACCGTCCTATAAAAATTAAGTGGCTTCACACTCGAAACAGTACTTTTATTGGTAATATTAGCAAAAAAGCCTTTAAAATCGAAACTGGGAGAATGGACACCTATTTGTGATGATGGTGCATTATGGGAAATTGAGGCCCGCCAACCCGTTATCCTTGCCAAATGTGGGATGTGCCCTTTTCGGGTTGGTTGGAAGCCCCAACAATGGAGTGCATTATACTTTGAAAAGAATTGGAAGCTAGGCAAAATATTTGTATATGTTTTTTAGCACTGAAGAAGGTTATAATACCGAAATGCATCTTTGAGACTAAAACCATTTTGAAAAGATCACAGTGCTCTCCGTGTGTTGGAGTTGTTGAGAAGCAAGAGGGGTACACCTACCAGCTGTAGTGTTTCATAAGAAATCTGCAACATTTTATTTGAAATAACTTTGGCGCTGGTGGACGAATCTTCGCGAATTCCTCCAAGAAAATAGCCTGCTCAGCTCCGCTCCTTCCCTGAAAGTTTGGGGGTGATGCGTCAAGTGGGGGCTGAGAAAAAAGGGCAGTCCCAAAATGTGTTTTCCCCATGCAATTTTCCGTAGGGACCTTTAGCCAGGGCTACAGCCCAAACAGCTGAACGGAATTGCACCAAATTTGGCAGAGAGGTAAAGTTCGGTTTGCAGATTGAGCTGTTTGTTAAATGGTGTAAATCCGTTCAGTAGTTCCTGAGTAAATCAAAAGTAAAATCATAGTGATATCTAGAGACAAAGTACAGTACTCTGTACTGTACTCTGTACTTTCCCGAGCACGAGCTGCATGCCTATTGGCTGTCAACTGTCTGTCAACACTCCAAACCAGGAAGTGTTGGCAGCCATGTTGTGCCTCGGTAGAACCGAGGCACAAGAAAGCAGTGAAACAAACATGCAAAACACGCAAAAGGGGCAGGGTAGAAACACCCTGACCACCTAGGCATGCTCAGGCGGTCCCACAAGGACCCCCAAGGCCCAAAAATTGCGCAGTACAAAGTACGGTACTTAGTACTGTACTCTGTACTGTACTCTGTACCTTCCCGAGCGCATACTGGATGTTCGGGTGGGCTAGTTGGCCCCCAGGGACCACCAGTATGCAAGGGGAATTAGTTCCCCCCCTGCAAACGCACCAGGGCGCTGCGTTGCAGAGAGGTGTAAAAAGGGGCGTGGCCTCATTACAACTCTCTGCAATGCAGCCCCCTGGCGCATACTGGAGGTTTCTGGTGGGCTAGTTGCCCCCCAGGGACCCCCAGTATGCAAGGGGAATTAGTTCCCCCTCTGCAAACGCACCAGGGGGCTGCGTTGCAGAGAGGTGTAAAAAGGGGCATGGCCTCATTACACCTCTCTGCAATGCAGCCCCCTGGCGCAAACTGAAGGTTCCTGGTGGTATAGTTTTCCCCCCAGGGACCCCCAATATTCAAGAGTAATTAGTTCCCCCTCTGCAAACGTGCCAGGGGACTGCGTTGCAGAGAGGTGTAAAAAGGGGCGTGGCCTCATTACACCTCTCTGCAAGGCAGCCCCCTGGCGCAACCTGGAGGTTCCTGGTGGGCTAGTTGGCCCCCAGGGACCTCCAGTGTGCAAGGGAAATTAGTTTCCCCTCTGCAAACGTGCCAGGGGGCTGCGTTGCTAAAAGGTGTAATGAGGCCACACCCCTTTTTACACCTCTTTGCAACGCAGCCCCCTGGCGCATACTGGAGGTTCCTGGTGGGCTAGTTGGCCCCCAGGGACCCTCCGGTATGCAAGGGGACTTAATCCCCCAATTTAGAAGACGTTACAGGGCGCGTTTACACAGTGGTTAAGGTAGAGGGCGGGGCTTGAGGTGATGTGAGTGCAAACATGCCCTGTGGTGCTTTTTAAGTTGGGGAATTAATTCCTCTTCAATCCAGAGGTCCCCTAGGGGGCAACTAGTCCAACAGGTATCTCCAGTAAATGCCACGGAGGTGTGTTGCAGAGTATTGTAAAAAGGGGGCGTGCCCTTTGAACACCTCTCTGCAACACAGCTGCCTGGCGCATACTAGAGTTACCTGGTGGGCTAGTCGGCTCACAGGGGACCTCAGGATTGAAGAGGAATTAATTCCCCAATCTAAAACGCGCCACAGGGCGTGTTTGCACACATGTTACCCCAGGCCCTGCCCCCTTCCTTCACTATTGAGCAAAATATTCCTGTAAAATCAGCCGAACTACGAATTCCGATTTACTCATCTGTTATCAGGAGAGACCTCAGTGATGCATCTATCCACTCACTACTATTCCAGAAAAGTAAAGTTAACTGTACTTACCAGTAACTTGAATTTCCTTCCATGGATATCATTGCCTGCTATATAAAATGTATATAACTTAAAAAAATATTAAGTAAAAAATAAAATATTACAATTTCAATATTTTTAAAAACCTTTTTTTCAATTTATATTAAAAATATGTAATGTAATTTAAAAAATAAAATATCTAAAAATAAATACTTTAAAACAATGTAGTAAATTAGAATAAAAAAATATCACAATTAATACATTTAAAAATTATCATTTACAAAACCTTTGAAATTCACTGAAAAAATCATAGGTTTCAGCCACGTTATAGTTAGGAATTAGCATTTAAAAAACCTTTAAAATTCACTGAAAAAAACATAAGTTTCAGCCACCTTATAGTTAGGATTTAGCATTTAAAAAACCTTGCAAATTCACTGAAAAAAACACAGGTTTCACACATGTTATAGTTAGCTGGACATTTCACTCATATAAAACCATTGAAATTCCCCCGTTATAGTTAGTTCAGCTAACTATAACTCGCACGCCTGTAATGCACTGCTGATAACGTCACATATTACATCACTCATGACATGGTCAGTGACATCACTCGTGACATCACTGATGACATCTCAAATGACATCACTGATGACATCACTGATGACATCCTCTTTGTGAAAGAGTGGCAGACCTCCTCTCACCCTCATATAACCTTTTTGATACACACATTCAAAAATAGAACCTAAAATTTTCAAAAAATGGAGGTACTAATACCAGTTAGAACAACCTATTCAGTAAATCCAAAACCTACATAAACATCCACTCATTCACCAATAGTTCTATATAGTCACTCGTACATGTACTCACTCATCATATGTACTCATACACCTATACATCCTGTTACACACCTACACTTATACATAGAGTTATTCACACATATACTCACACATGCAAAAAAACTATCAAACATCCATTTACTTGCATAGACAGCTCTACACACACCACTACACTTATTTCTACAGAAACGTACACATACTTACTCTCTTAAACAATCAGTTATAGAAACACATACTTATTTATACAGGAACTCTTCCAATCTGTCACTGTCATATATCCTTACTTATATACATCAATACTCACATTTACTAGTTTAGAACATATGTACTTACTCATAAAGACACTATTGAGGCAGTCATTCACTCACTAACACACCCATACACACACTCATCCACCCATACAGTCCTGCACACATGCTGTCTTCAAAACACATACAAACAGTGAGTCAGTCATTCATGCATCTGTTCCTAAGTAATACCCCCCACCAAACCATACAGACACTCATTCTGATACTAAAAAAAACAACTAATAACCCATATAGACACTCATGTAGCTACACACTAACCCATGCAGCCACTTCTACACAAAGTGAGACACTGATACAGATATTTACATATTTAAACATTACTCGCTAATACATGTATTCATTAAGATATACTTAATAAGTTGGTTATACAATCAATTTTAAAAAAAACATTTAGACACTTATTTACCCATTTATTCTTCCATCAACCTTTAGATATACATATATAAAATATATTTATTTTTCAGAAAGACACACATTCACTGGATGATGTCATCAGTGATGTCATCAGTGATATCATGAGTGATGTCACTGACCATGTCATGAGTGATATAATATGTGACGTCATCAGCAGTGCATTGCAGGCGCGCGAGTTATAGTTAGCTGAACTAACTATAACGGGGGAATTTCAATGGTTTTGTATGAGTGAAATGTCAAGCTAACTATAACATGTGTGAAACCTATGGTTTTTTCAGTGATATATATATATATAAATTACTTGAGATAACTATAACTGGTGAATTTCAGTGGTTTAGTTAGTTTTAAATGGTATGTCTATGTGACATTTTCACTTATCACATCCCTTTAAACTTAGTTTTTTGCAGTGAATATATACATATTTACATATACATATTTATCAATTTACATATTACATATATATATATATATATATATATATATATATATGTGATCAAGGCAGGTCGCCGAAACGCGTTGTGTGATTAAAACCAAGGTCTCAATATACTTCTGGACTGAGTTTTGATTCCTGAGAGCGTACTTTACTGCATCTTTGTTATTGGATATATATATATATATATATATATATATATATATATATATATATATATATATATATATATATATATATATATATATATATATATATATATATATATATATATATATATATATATATATATATATATATATATATATATATATATATATAAGTATATATGCTTACACTCTCCGTGGCTCGTTTCAGGGGAAACCGCCCGTAGTCTGGTGGTGCGTCATGCTGGCAGAGCCCTGCCAGATATTTACTTTCAAAACAACATCCAAGTTTTAACGCACTCTCAGAAGCCAGGATTGTACACAGTGTTGTTTATTGCTGTTACGCGTTTCGGAAGCCTCTGCTCCTTTGCTCACACAACAATCCATCAGCTCTCCACCATTTACATACACAGTTTGTGCTGGCTATAGAAACAGGACTGCACATTTCATTTTGGCTGACATCTTGGAGTGTGTACATGTTATATTATTGTTTTCCACACGATGTCCTATTTTTCTTACAAGAAATCTTGATCATTGTCCATGTAAAGTACATTTTCATTTCATGTTACCCTTATTCTTTCGCCACAGTGGCTATATGTGCTAGTATGTCTCATTACCCCTCTTTTTTCGCCTAGTGGCTTAGAAAGGGTCCAATGTCTCTGGGGAGTGCTAATTAAAAACATAAGTGAAAAAACGTGAACTTAAGTGAATAAATCATTACATTACTGAGTGACGTTATCTTCTACTCTATTTTGTCGTGAGTTCTTCCAGGTGACAGGTTCAATTGCTCGTGAAGTGCACGTGATTACTACTCTGAGCGCCTTGATTCTACTTGTTAGAGTAAAACAAACGTATTGTTACAATTGTGCTGCAAACATAGTTAAAAACATATATACAGTTTCAAGCTTTTCTTATTACCATTAGATGAGAACTTCTTAAACTTAATATCCTAAGTCATATCAAATACCGTTAAATCATACACTTCTAGTGCCTTCCACTTGATACAGTTTCAACACTTCATCCTCAGATTTATGATTCGTACAGGTGTACTGATAGCTCTTCATGGTCACTATGTCCATTAGGCTGTCTCGTTTCTAACTCTAGAATCCATTTGGATTCCTTCTTCCTCAGCTGTACCTCTCTGTTGCCCCTCTTAGGTTCAAATTCACCTGTTCTATTGCAAAGCATGTTAATAGATTGCAATTTGATTTATGGTGTTGGGCAAAGTGTCTCGCAACAGGGTATTGGGAGTCCTTATTTGTGATCGCCCTCAGGTGCTGCATAACTCTATTCTTGGCCATTACTGTGGTACTGCCTACATACCTTTTCTTGCACGGACACTCAAGCACATATACTACATGTGTTGAGCTGCATGTCAGAAATTGACCTATCTTTCTCTTGTTCTTACCATGAGGTATCTCTAAGTCCTTTCTCATTGAGCTGTAATTGCAAGCTCTACAGTGCCCGCATGGGAAGAATCCTTCAAGGTTATGTTGATTCCTATCCTTGTTATCTGTGATATCTCCCTTTGTGATTATGTCCCTCAGGCTCCGACTCTTTCTGTATGTAATGGCTGGTCTTGCACTCAGTTTATGGCCAATAATGGGATCACTTTTTAAAATATTCCAATTCCTTGAAATTATTTTTCTGACATTTTGAGACCCCCTATTGTAGGTTAGAAATACTCTGGTGGTGTCATCCTCCTTGTTCTCATATTCCTTAGGTATCAAGGTACTCTCTCTTGTTATGTTCTCCATTTTAGATAAGGCCCTATCAAGGACCCATTTAGGGTAACCCCTTTCCCTGAATCTCTGTATCATATTCTTGCTCTCTTGTCTGTACTCTTCTGTGTTAGTGCAATTTCTTCTTGCTCTCAGTAGCTCCCTGTATGGAATACTCCATTTTAGGGTGTCCGGGTGGCTGCTGAGAGCATGGAGGACACTATTGCCTGCAGTTTCCTTTCTGAACAGTTTGGTTGCCAATCGGTCCCCTTCTGCCCTGACCTCCACATCGAGATATTCCACCTTACATCTGTCTTTGTGAAGGGTCAATTTTATGTTATAGCTGTTGGTATTGAGTTGTTCCACAAAGCTTTCTGCTTCCACCTCACTCCCACTCCATACCACAAACAGGTCATCTATGTACCTGAGCCATACTTTGACTTTCTTAAATGCCTGTGTGTATTGGGGATCAGTGTGGATTTCTTCCTCCCACTTTCCTAGAAATAAATTCGCGAAGCTCGGCGCGAAGCTCGTACCCATACAAGTACCTGTGGTCTGCTTGTACAACTCTCCATTAAACATAAACACATTATTCTCTAGGCATATTTTTATCATCTCCCCTAGCATTCTCGTATGCTTTAGGTACATTATGTTACGTTCTTTCAAATAGTGCATACATGCATCAGTGCCATGTTTGTGTTCAATTATAGTGTACAATGAGTTAACATCCATTGTCATGAGTAGGTATTCCGATTTCCATTCTATGTTGTTAACCTTTTTTAGGAAATCCTGAGTATCCTTTACGTAAGAAGATGAGTTTTCTTACATACTCTTGCAAAAAATGTTCGACATATTTGGAGACATTTTCGTAGATGCTTCCTATGGATGACACTATAGGTCTCCCTGGCGGTACTAGTGGGTTCTTGTGGATCTTAGGGAGAAAATAGATTATCGGAAGTTTAGGATAAACTTTCTTTAGGAACACAAACTCCTCCCATGACAGTAAGCCATCCTCCTGCCATTTGGTTAGTTTTGACCACATTGTCAGAATCTTATTTGTATACACTCCACCATTGCTTTTGCAGTAGAATGTTTCATTCTCTAATTGCCTCATGGCCTCTTTAATGTACATGTCCCTGTCTTGTATGACTACATTTCCCCCCTTGTCAGCTGGGCGTATTATAATGGACACATCATTCGCTAGGGATTCAATCGCTTTCCTTTGTTTAAAGTTTAAGTTGAATCCACCTTCCTTTTCTCTAGATTAGTGTTTATATTTCAACAATGACTTCATTGTGACATCATGAAACGTGTCTACATTGTCGTGAGGGAGATTTGGATAAAACACTGATTTAGGTTTAAAGCCTGTCATTGCAGCTCTATCTGTGGTCATATCAATGTCTCCATGTCCTCACTATGGCCAGAAGTTCCTATGCTCTCTCCTTCCCTGAGTAGACTATGCGCCACTTGAATAGCATTTGCGTCACCTACTTCTAAAAGGGGCTGACTAGGAGCAATAGGTTCTTGTACATTAAGTGCGCAGGTATCTGATCTCAATGTGTGCCACTTCTTTAACTTCAATTTTCTTATGAAGCGAAATATGTCTATTCTGGTTTCACTGTAGTTGAATATTTCTGTTGGGCAGAACGAGAGTCCTAAGCTCAGGGTATTTTTTTCAATGTTGGTTAAATCTCTACTTGATAGGTTCACTATTGTTTTATTTACCAGTTTATTGTCCTCCACTATTGGTTGCGCTTCTTGTAGCCCCCAAATCTGGTTCCCACTGGCTCGCGTTCCACTCCTTTTCCTTTTCCTTTGTTTCCTTCTTTTTCTCCGCTGTTTGCTTCGTCCGTTCCTCTTCCTGCTCCTCTTGCTTTTCCCCGTGGTCTCCCTCTGGTGCCTCTTCCTCTCTGAGCTGGAGGAGGTGAGAATCTTCCCGACTGCTGCCCCCTCTTCAGCGCTCGGAGTTCGTCTAAATACGTCGGTTTAGACGTGATTATTTCCATTTCTGCAATTGTGCTGGCTCTGTCAATAGAGCCGTCAGTGTCTGACCCTTCTGTAGTTTCTACATCCGGTTCTTTTCCTTGGGTTTGAGGAGATCGGCTTGTTGTAGTTGATTGTTTCGTATCGTACATATGGTCATACTTCTTGCTATATGTGAGGATGCGGCCGGAATCATAATCATTGCAATCCCTGTGCAATTTTCTCTGTTTCCCTATCTTTATGTCATCCTCATGTTGGATCAGTCTGGTTTTCATCTCTTCCTTGTACTTTTTTATACTCGCTTGATCACTCTCATTGTTTAATTCCTCCTCAATATCCAGTATTTCCTTCAGTATTCTCTCTCTATCCTCCCAGGCATATTTCACCAATATACAAAGCATAGTTCTGGAGCTATTTGTTGAGTTTTCAAATGACTCTTCAAGCATGCGTGGATTAGGGGATTTGTGTGAAGGCGTAATGTATATTCTCAATCCTCTAGGGACCATGACGCGTTTCTGTGCCGTTTACTCGTCATCAGAGGCTCGACTGTCCTTGGCGCTCAACACTCCCACTGTTAAATGAAAAAAACTCAAATGAGTGTGAACGCTGCATTGTGAGATTTGGAGTAAGTGTTGATTCCAGGATGGGGGTGCCACAGCTGAAAAATATACAGCCCTGTATGGGCCCCAGAATACTATGTGTCCATTAATCCCTTGGTACCGCTTCACATCAGGCTTCAGTGATTCAAAGTCCTGTTACCCCCAGCACTTGGGGTGGTGCATGCCTCCGCAGCTGGGCCGCCGCGTATTAATTGAAAAACACCATGCCCTCAGGCGAGACAGCAACACTCCCACTTACTACAAATCCCACAATGCAACGTTCACACTCATTTGAGTTTTTTTCAATTAACAGTGGGAGTGTTGAGCACCAAGGACAGTCGAGCCTCTGATGACAAGCAAACAGCTCAGAAACGCGTCAGGCGAAGAACGACTGAGAGCTGACACCGGCCTAAAATGATATGTATGTGTACATATTAGGGCAAAAGATTATCTATGGTATTCATAAAAATAATACATTTCTACTTGTAATAAACTTATATTATTTTTAAATATAATTTCGAGAAGTCGCGTTTTTTAGTGCACACTTCGTGAGCGCACGGTGTGCGGATCCCATGTGACCTCAAAAATAAAAAGATTTGATTGGTTCATAACATTTCCCACTGTAGCTATTGAAGGGCCCCACCTGTTTTAATGATTGTGTTCTAAGCAGTTGATGAGACATCTCTTCTTCTTCCAGAGCTGGTTTTAGAATTTGTTTGGTATTTTAAAAAAAATTAATTAGAGAAATGGCATCTGGTTTGGAAGCTCCTCATCATTCTTCAGATGAAGAGATCTTGGAGGAAGATCCACCTAAGCAGAGGCCTGAATCAATGGTATGGAAAATGTTCACCTTCCCTGCCGGAGAAAAAAAGGTCAACGCAAGAAAAGTCACATGCTTGCTGTGGGACAGGGTCCTGTCGCGAGGTAGTGACAAGAAATACTCCTGTGGAACAGCGAGTATATATAAACAGCTTCGGACCATTCACCCGAAGAATATGCCAAGAGAAGAAATGAGGCGTCCGGAGCGTCCACTTCAGCACCACCAATAGACATTCGCCCAGAATTTGCTTTTCTGCAGCAGCACTGCACTCAGTGCAAAACCATCATCTGTTATGGTTAACAGTCAGTAGGCGCTATTTGTACAGCTCAACGGAACCACAAATGCAAATTAGTTTTTTTTGTTGTTTTTGGAATTATGTTGAATTCCAAAAGCTAACTGTACAAATTTGTTAAAAAACTACAAAAAAAATAGAAAACAAAAAACTGAAGGAATAAAAGTTCAGAACTACCATATCTGGTTTAAAAAAAAAGAACTATAATTGCAAGGCAATGTCTGAAAGTTTGGTTGAATGTATGGGTAGAGCATGATTGACTGAAAGAATGCATTAGTACTGCATGGTGAATTTCTAGGGGCAGATCTATGAGGAAGTGCTGCAGCGTGACACTGCACGCCCTTTAGCTGCACAGCGGTGCAGCACTTCTGAAACACAGGGATGTGACATATTTACATGAATATGTTTCAATTCTGTGCTCCCTCTGCACTAGCACACAAAGTTCAGCCATGCAGTGACGCAGGCACCTTTGCACCATGGTGCTAGGATATCTGTGTCGTGGAGAGATTGTTTTTGTTCAGGAAGGGACTACTTCCTGCACAAAAACTATCATTAAAGGCATTTTCCTCCTTCAATGTGTGCCATGGAATGCAGCATGCATTGAAAGAGGAAAAAACGAGGAGAAACGAAAACATTTCTCCTTGTTGTGCCTCGCTACACCACCTCTAGGATGGCGCACCATCCACAAGTATTACAGATTTACAGTTTCTCGTCTTGAGATGTGTTATTCTATGGATGTTGTGTGGGAACAGACACAGCAACACCCATGGGACGCCCCTTCAATGCAAAGTGCTGCGTTTGAATGAGTCGTATTTTCAAGAAGAGGAAAAACCACGCAGGTTGGCTTTTCCTCTCCTTGTAAATATGGAGGAGTCCCCAGCGCCTTCAGTACGTTACAAAAAGTCATGTACTGGTGGCGCAGTGGACTTGTAATATTGCCCCATAAGTGCTTAGGTATTGGCAGAGTGACACAATAAGAACATAGTGCTGGATGGCTGATTGGCAAACTGCATGAGACTGACAGGATGTATCCTAGGCTGCAAGAGTACTACTTCAGTATTTAGTGGGATGTACCAATAGTATTTATCTGCTTTGAGGTTTGTAGGGATTGTGCACAGAATAATGTATGTTTACTTGTGTTGGTGCCTAGGTCATTCTATAAGAACATCACTAGTAACTAGAATGATGACAGTGCTGCAGACAGAGTGCTCAGTTAATTTATAAGTGCTTAGGTATTATCTCAATGCCTGAGACATTCTGCAAGGGCATAGACAGTGACTGTGTTCCTAGAGTGCTAGTAGTTGACAGCAAGATATGTTTATAAGCACTTATGTTTCAGCAGAGAGATTAGATAAGGACATGCTTCTGTCAGGATGATTGTAGGAGTGGACACAGACTCACAGTGTGATTCCAGACAAGAATGACTATTACCTGGACTTTTGCAGGACTAACTCAGTAGTCTGCAAGGGGTTAAGGGACCACATACATTGTGCACATTTCACTGTACCACTTCTTATCTCAATGCCTGACTCATTCTGCAAGTGCATAGACAGTGATTCGGTTCCTAGAGTGCTAGTAGTTGACAGCAGGATACCTTTTTAAGCACTTATGTTTCAGCAGAGTGATTAGATAAGGACATGCTTCTATCAGGATGATTGTAGGAGTGGACAGAGCTGCTTTAGAGCCATAGAACAGGTCAGCAGAGCTGCTTTAGACCTAGAGAACCAAGTCAGCAGATCCGTTGTAGACCCAGGGACCCAGGTCAGCAGAGCTGCTCTAGAGCCAGAGACCCAGGTCAGCAGAGCTGCTCTAGAGGACGAAAACCAGGTCAGCAGAACTCCTTTAGAGCCAGAGAACCAGGTCAGCAGAGCTGCTTGAAAGCCAGAGAACCTGGTCAGCAGAGCTGCTCTAGAGCCAGAGAACCAGATCAGCAGAGAAGCTGTAAAGCTAGAGAAACCAGGTGAGGCTGATTTGCGTATGGCCATGTCTGAACTGTGGTGGTGTGCTCTCCATCCCACTGGAGTCAAGCTATCCTGGCTGATGACGGCTCATAGCCAGAAATTGGTCCGAAGATGCTTGATTCCGTTCCAGGGAAGACATGGCTTGGCAGTTCGGGCTGGACTCTTCCCATGAGGCACAGGGTCAAGGCTGATATGCATATGGCCATGTCTGAACTGGGGTGGTGTGGTGAGCAAAAAACAATGGATTTTGGCTCAGATCTCTGAACTGGGGTGAATGTATTACATTGTTCTGCATTCTGTCCATTAACTGTTGTTTTCGCATTTGTCATCCCGAGTGGGAGGGGTATGCTCAGACGTGAGTCCCGGACTCTCCATGCCACTGGAGTCAAGCTATCCTGGCTGATGACGGCTGATAGCCAGAAACAGGTTCTAGGATTCTTGATTCTGGTCAAGGGAAGACATGGCTTGGCAGTTCGGGCTGGACTGTTCCCATGAGGCACAGGGTCAAGGCTGATATGCATATGGCCATGTCTGAACGGGGGTGGTGTGGTGAGCAAAAAAACAATGGATTTAGGCTCAGATCTCTGTACTGGGGTGAATGTATGACATTGTTCTGCATTCTGTCCATCAACTGTTGTTTTTGCATTTGTCACCCCGAGTGGAACGGGTATGAGCCCGACGTGAGTCCTGTGCTCTCCATGCCAGTGGAATCAAGCTATCCTGGGAGATGACGGCTGATAGCCGGAACCCGGTCCTAGGATGCTTGATTCCAGTCCAGGGAAGACATGGCTTTGCAGTTCGGGCTGGATTGTTCCCATGAGGCACAGGGTCAAGGCTGATTTGCATATGGCCATGTCTGAACTGGGTTGGTGTGGCCAGCAAAAAAACAATGGATTTAAGCTCAGATCTCTGTACTGGGGTGAATGTATGACATTGTACTGCATTCTGTCCATCAACTGTTGTTTTTGCATTTGTCACCCGAGTGGGACGGGCATGTTCAGACGTAAGTCCCGTACTGTCCATGCCATTTGAGTCAAGATGTCCTGGCTGATGACGGCTGATAGCCAGAAACCAGTCCTAGGATGCTTGATTCCGGTCCAATGAAGACATGGCTTGGCAGTTTGGGTTGGACTGTTCCCATAAGGCACAGGGTCAAGGCTGATTTGCGTAGTGCCATGTCAGAACTGGGGTTGTGTGGTGAGCAAAAAACCAATGGATTTAGGCTCAGATCTCTGTACTGGGAATGTATGACATTGTTCTGCATTCTGATTATCAACAGTTGTGTTTGCATTTGTCACCCGAGTGTCCCGTGCTGTCCATGCCACTGGAGTCAAGCTGTCCTGGATGATGACGGACATATACTGAATGTAAAACATATATAATACAATCATCAAATAACAACTTATACCTTATCCTACTACTGTTTTTTTTTGTTGTTGTTTTTTTTTGGAAAACCTTTATTTACCAAAATAAGTACACCGCTATTCAGCCATACATCCCGGAGGCCAGGCAGCATCGTTTTGCATATCGGAACCATGTACAAAAACAAGGCACAGGAGTGGTCAGGTTTAGTTTTGAGATAGAAACTTTAAATTAACAATAACGACAACCAGAGTCGAAAAGAGAAACCAAGTGAAGGAGAGAAAGAAGAAGCAGAGAGAGAGAGAAGGAAAGACGAAAAAGAAAAAGAAAAAGAAACAAGGCTGAGGACAAGCGTAGTATTGTAGGCACATGTCGCGGGGTGGGGGCGAGGTATCACCTCTATCTCAACAGCAGGATGTGTAGCAAGCGTAGAGACGGGGAGTGTAATTCAGGATACCAAGTCTGGATCTTTGTGAAGGGGGAGCTACGGAGACAAACGGACCTCAGGCGGAGCCGTCTCAGGGGGTGCACAAATATCTCCTCTGTACGAGTTCCACGCTCCCCAAACCGATCCCCACATCCTGGGCTTGCCCCGAGCTACATAGACCGTCTTCTCACGGAGCATGCACCAGTCCATGTTGGACTTCCACAGGCCGATCGTGGGGGGCGCGGGGGCGCCCCATTTCTGGGCTATGTCTCTTTTGGCTATCATATTCCCCAGGGTGACCCACCGGGTCTGGGCCGCGTTGTAATCATTCGGGCCCCAGACGTTCAGAAGGCAGCGTCGGGCCTCCGCAGGCAGGGCTACACCGGTCACAGCTCCCATCACCTCATGCACCCGTCCCCAGAACCGGGCAACCTCCGGGCACTCCCAAATGATGTGCATAAAGGTAGCCACAGCCCCACATCCCCTCCTGCATAAACCATCCTGGGAGAGACCCATGTGTATCAACCTGGGGCCCGTAATGTAGATCCTGTGAAGGACCTTCAGCTGTACAAGTCTCAGCCTGGCCGAGATCGCCACCTCCTTAGGCGAGGAAACCGCTGACTGCCACTCCTCATCGTCCATTTCAATCCCATCGGCCACCCAGAGGTCCCTCAGTTTCACCAGTAGGTCAGTCCTAACATTGATAAGCTTTTTATAGGCCAAGGAGATGGCGCTATCCGGCATATGGCCGTCCAGTATTCTGTCCTCTAGCGGGGATGACTCAGGTACTTTCTCCCCCACTGGCAAAGAAGATGTGAGAGCGTGCCGAAGCTGTGCATAACAGAAGTATTCTGTATTGCCCAGTTGGAACTCAGCCTGTAGTGCTTCGAAAGTTTTTACCTCCCCTCTGGTCATCATGTCGGCAACCTTCGAGATACCAATAAGGTCCCATCTGTCAAATCCCTTGGAGTGCCACAATTTCCCAAGCATGTCAGAATCGAATAGGGGGGTAGCCATAGTGAGTTTGCCCTGCCAGCCCAATGCCTTGGTCACCGCCCTCCACAGATGCACCACTGTTTTAGTGGGTCCCGTTAGCTTCCGATCCAGAGACCTAGAGTACAACGCCCTGTAATAATTCCCATTGTTCATGAGCCAACGGTCCATGGCATAGCCAGGGTTGACTGGCGGTCCATAAAGACCGTGATTGACTGCCGCAAACTGTGACGCCCAATAGTAGCGACGGATGTCGGGTAAGGCGATACCGCCATCATACCACGGTATAGTGAGCTTGGTTATAGATATCCTTGGTCTGCCATCCCACAGCAGGCTACTATCCTACTACTGTTAATCAATCAAAGAAACTTTATTCGATCCATTTTTTTTTTTTACGTTTCAATCCTGGTCAATTTGCACAGTTCCCGTTTAGCTTTTGACACCTTGCATGTTAAAATACTAATTACAAATGTCCACATTACATTTGGATTTAATAAAACCACTTCATCAATATTCTCATGGCTTGTACAAAGAGATGGGAAGTACACGGCCTTTATTATGCATATTAGATTAAAATGAACAAATCTGGTGAAATAGCAGTTTCGTCTATAGTGTCGGGGGCCGCGTATACAATACATAAACTATCAGATAACGGTTTCAAGCTGTCATTACAGCATTCTTTAAATGAGCAATTATTACCATGAACGATGCACCTCCTCACACCTGTTCAAAAATGTTCTCTAGAGTTTTCCTTCTCCTTAGACTTGCCAATAAGAAGCTAGCTATTGAAAAACATACAAATGGATCCGAGAGTTTCTTGAAAAAATATACTGCAGAACGACATTGCTTAAAATTCCTTTTTTTTTTAATTGGACGTAAAAATGTAATTTGTTCTTTTTTATAAAACCCACAGAAGAGGAGTATATGGAGATCAGACTGCTCCGTTCCACGGTCACAAAGGCAAGGTACCAAGTCATCATGTCTAAGCCTCCTCGCAGGGAAACCTAGCATGAGGGGGATTAAATTCAACCGCAATCTAATCTATATAAATCTGTGCTGCGAATTTCTTATATGCGCTAACTATAAATACCCCTAGGTGGTATCGTCGGGGAGTTATGGTACAACATTACTTTAGCCTCAGGGTAATTTACATTTTGGCGCTCAAGTGTCAATATCCCTAAAAACATAGACCTCAATGTTTCCTTTGTTATTGTTTTACAAAGACTTGGGGTGATAAAAAGTTCCTCCAAGCCAAGTTCCAACAGTGAAGATCTCACATACCCAAGCCAGAGGTTTTTATGAATGCTATCCAAATCTAAACAGTTTTTGATTATGGCCTAGGTCAAATTCACTGGGTCTCTGCACCAGATCGAATTCCACAGAAGTACAGTGGGAACCATAATTTTTTTAATCAAATAAGGAATTCCCAATTCGAGATGGTAGCTGTAATTTGAAAATTAGATAGGGAGGCAAACAGTTACATATAAATTTATCCTCCAAAGTTTGAAGTTGAATTGCCGGGGCCATCCCCATACCCTTGCCCTGGAAGTTACTGCTGTTACTATCTTACAGCCAGATTCATCAAGCAAAATTGCGATCGCAATAGCTGCGAATTAGCTATTGCGATCGCAATATAATGAAAAGCAATTCATGAAGGGAACAAGGTAAAAATTGCGAAATCGCTAAAAAATTATTGCGAATTCGCAAACTAATTCGCAGAATCCTGGAGGAACCCCTCTAGCGAATGGGATTTAGCGAGAATCCATGGATTCTTCGAAATATTTTGCAAACTCGCTAAATAATCGCAAACGCAATTCATGAAAACTCGCAAATTGCAAAAATTCCGAAAATCGCACTTTGCCAGGCGCAATTTAAGGAGAACCCAAACCAGGTGGTAACCATAAAGAAACAAAAAAGTAAAAAAAACAACGAGCCACAGGTGCAGGCCTCTTCAAACAAACTTAAGGAGACACAGTAGGAGCATGAGGACTCTCATAATGCCTGGACTATAGATGGTGGTCAGACGGCGAACGCTCCAGGCTGCAGCAAGGAACAGACGCAGGATCCAGGAGCGAATATTCCGCCAGCGGATCACCCTTCTGGGCCAAACTGCGGAGCAAATCTACTCCAAGTACCACCTGAATGGAGCAATGATCACTAAGCTGATCCAGGACCTATACCCCCTGCTGCAGCACCCAACAAGGAGGACCAATGCCGTGCCCACCCATGTCCAGGTCTTGTGCAGCCTGTACCTCCTGGCCTCCGGAAGCTTCCAGGGGATAGTCGCTGTTGCAGGGGGGATCTCCCAGAGCACCATGTCCCGCTGCCTAAGGAGTTTCCTGGAGGCTATGCTGACCCGGCTACACCATTACATCACATTCCCGACCACCCAACAGGACTTGAATCAAACCAAGCTTCATTTCTACAACATTGCGCAATTCCCATATGTAATAGGATGCATTGACTGTACCTACATCCACATCTGCCCACCTGCACAAACCGAATACATTTACCGTAACTGCAAGTCCTACCACTCCCTGAATATCCAGATGGTGTGCAACGCTAAGACAATCATCACGGACATAGTGGCACAATACCCGGGGAGCACACATGACTCCTTCATATTCCGGCACAGCAGCATGCACACACGACTGGCCAGGGGAGACTTTGGCGAAGGACACCTACTTGGTAAGTACACATGCCACCAAAATCTACACTGTGACCATGTAGCTGCGCATAACAGCACTCACCCTCTGCTCTTTACATTCAGGTGACAGCGCCTACGGTCTCCGTGAGTACATCCTCACCCCATTTCTCAACACTGCAACACCACATCAACGGCGTTACAATGCTGCACACATATGCACAAGAAATTGCATTGAGAGGACATTTGGCCTTTTGAAGAGCCGATTCCGCATACTTTGCAAGACTGGTGGGGCCCTCAAATATGAGCCTGATTTCTGTTGCTGCATCGTGGCCGTGTGTGCAATACTCCACAACATTGCTACCAAGCGCAGGATACCTGTAGAGATCTCTGGCAGTGAGTCGGAAGGGGACAACCGCCCACCTGCACTTGTGCGGCATGCACGCGGGGAGAATCCTGCAGAAGGACACAGGCGCCGCAACCAAATCACTAATAACTGTTTCTAGTGCACCCACTCCCCGCACCCAACACTTCACTCATGCATGACAATTCAAATAATGACTTGAGTCGGATTAACTGGTACGGAATATTTGTTATTGTTTTGTTCAAAATAAATTTTGAATTTCTCACACTGTAACATGAGAGCTATATTGAGTCAAATGTTCCCATGTATTTGAGGAGGGCATGCTTGTCTCAGCAGCATGACCCTTCATGGTACTTAAGAAATGGTCAATTGCACCTCCGGGCGGACGCTCCCAGTCGTCTTTCCAGCTCTTCCTTTAGGATTTGCCCGTGAGGCAGCAGGGGGCCTGGTACTGCGGTGGGGTACTATCACCAGTGGCACTGATTGGCTGCTGTGGCTTGAGTTTGCCTCACTAGTGTCATCCCCCCACCCGCCTGGCCATGGCCAGTTGCCTGCAGACCCTGCACTGCAGTGGTAACTTGCTCCAGTGCCCTTGCGACATCCTGGCAACACTAGACCATTTGCACTTGCATGGCCAACGAGCGTCATGAGAGTTGGGAGGTGGCATTCCATATTAAGTAGTTTTACCTCGTGTACGCAGACAGGCGGGTGAGCAGCTGGCGGTGGCGGCGCCGGTTGACGTCCCGCTGGGTCAACATGGCCTGGGTGTTGGCCTCCACTGCAGCGGTCATCCTCTCCATCCTGTCTGACAGCTGTCCCACATTTCTAGTGGTCTTGTGCAGCTGTAGGTGAATTGCTGCGAGATGACGGGCTTGTTTCTGATGTATGCAGAGCATACTGCGCTCAATGGAGAGCCCAGGTGCCCGCACATTCACCCCCCTGGCAGCACGTGCTGTTGTGGTGCGCGCCTCCCTCACCAGTCCACTGGACTGGGTTCTCACAGCGGCAGTGCGCCGGGTTTGTTTGCGTGCTGCAGCTGTTGTTGTCAGTCCCACTGGCATGTGTGTCACACGCTGTGGTTGTGGCTCGCCTGTTGGCGCTGAGGTGGCACTGTCCACAGGGGCAGGTGGTGGTACTACTGCTGGTGCTGCAGCTTGGCCTGATGGTCCTGGTTGAGGGGATGGATGGACGTCTCCCTCAGTGTCCTCGGGATCATCAGCTATTTGCAGTGCCTCACTGTCAGTGCTGGGTTCTGCAGCGCCACCTGTGATGTAAAGTGGACGGTAATTAATGACATGTATCTTGCACATAGAAGGTTGCTACATGGATGCAGGCTAGCATTCTCTGACTGTCTGTAGGATTGACTCTCACTGGACAGGACTGGCTGTATGGGGCTAGATGGAAAATGTGGTCAGACTACTTGTCCCACAATAAAATAGGGCTTTTCTGGTGTGCATGGTCTACATGCCTGGGGTTGCTGATGGGTTGCTCTAGGGTCATGGCCATTGTCAGGGGACTGGGTCGCAGTCGCATGGCACTTACCTTGTGAAGTGGGTCAGGAGGAGTCGAGCTGGGTTACCCCCACGCATGCCTGGGGGTTCAGGGTGTCTTCCACGTGATCCTCAAGTGGGGTGTTGGGTGGGACAGTGGCCTCCCCTACTCTTGTTGTAAGACGCTCCCCCAGCCTCTCTGCGATCCTATCCTTGGCACGCCCTCTGAGGTCGTACCACCTCTTCTTTAAATCTTCTATGGAGCGCTGGGTCACACCCATGGAATTTACTTGGCGCGGATGCGCATCCATATCCTTCTTTTGTCCGCCTCAGGCACCATCCTTGAATCCTTCCCATGAGACGGTCGTGGTCTCTGCTCACTCCCTCTATGAAGTATTCCAGTTCTTGTTCGGAAAACTTTATGTACCTTTTCCTTTCTGAGGTACTGCCCCCTGCTGCTTCCTGGGACATTTTCTGCACTGGGGTGTCTCCTGATTTTGAGCTGGAGGTGGTCTGGAGTGGAGCTCTTGACAGTGCTGCTTCCACTTCAGCCTCAGTATGCAGAATGAGGGTGGGAACTGCCTGCTTCCTGGTTGTGATGTCATCACTGTGCTCGAAATGCGACTTCCCGTTTTTGCGATCTCGCAATTAGGGAGATCGCAATTTGCGATTTCGGTAATTGCGAGATCGCAATTTCAACAGGGAAAACGGTCGATTCTGCGATTTTCATGCGATATTGGAAAAATCACAATAGGCAGTTGCGGCCGATTGCGATTTTTATCGCAAATTTTCATGCATCCCATTCTGCGATTTCTAAATTGCGATTCGGTATTTCTCGCAATTTAGAAATTGCAGAATTTGGGTTTGATGAATTTGGGGGTTATCCTGGTATACCTTTTTTATTGTTGGTACTGGTTTTGACCCTAGTCTTTTTGCAAAGGTTCGGATTGCTTCCATACCCCACTCCAGTGCTAACACCCTGTTATTCACCATGCATGCGCATGAATGTTTTTTATCGAGTGAACCTCTAAGTATGGAAAAGAGCGCCCAAACTCCACTCTCCGTGAGCCTATCATAAAGTTCTGGGATCTTCTTGAAGATGAGGTCCCTGTAATGAGGACAAAAGACTTTGATTTGTTCTCCTTCAGTCCCAGTGAGGACAAAAATGCAACGTAGACCGTTAATAAACGTTGAAGGACCACCCCTATTTTTTTTTTTTTTTTTTTTTTTTTTTTTTTTTGTTAGTTCAAGCATATCTGACTAGGTAAAGCTTATATATATATTTCTCCTTGTATTAAATACAATGGCCAATGGTTGGCAACCAGCCACATTCTGTTGCTCACCACAAGCACATCTGCTGATCATCAGAGTCATCATCAGAGTACCATCCTGTTTGTACTGTGAGTGTCTGTTATTCATGTCAGAGCTGACCACTAACTTCCCTCGAAGCCATATTTGCTCAGCTGAGTGCTAAGGTCAGTAGGTTATTTCTTGGAACTGTTTGTGTTCATTTAACCAACTATCACGGACCCCACCCAGCGACTAGCCCATTCATTGAAACACTTGTATGAGCACATATTTAACTAATTTGCCTATTTCTGCCTTACGAAATTGAGTTTGTTCATAAGATGGACTCACTGTAGACATTTCTATTTCCACAGCCCCAGCTCACTGATCCTGTCCCCATTGAACTTTGGATCACAGTTACCATACATTTTTAATGCACTTCAACTGCTAGTTTGAACACTGCAGACTCCCTTGGACGATACATCACGAAGATTGACATCTGCAAGACAACAACAGCTTATGACAATGCAACCACCAGCAATCAAATCCGCACAACATGTAATACAATCTGAAACTAAAAACATGGGAAAATGTATGTCATTTATGTACCGAACAGATTTAATTAATACAATTAAATTATATAATTAACATATGAATAAGGTAAACTAGTGAATTACTTACCTAAGAGGGAAGCAGCAAGGAAAGTGCTATCAGCTAAAGAACACTGAAACGGACACAGACATTGATTGGCTGTTGGACTACTTGACCTTCTGGGATGTAGTAGTTTTTTTTCTTCTTTTCTGGCTGTTACTTAAATTCACAGCCACAGAAGTGTAGGGACATGGCTCTCAACAGGGAACCCGGTGCAATTACCCTGGCGTCCAAAGGTGAGAGAGACCTCAGTGCACCGGCTAGCAGTTACAGCCGGCACGAATTGTGGGGAACAGGGGTTACGTGGCTTGCGTGGGAGGGTCGAGCGAGGGCAGGTTCATACATTTAAAATACGTACCTGTCCTTGGTGCCCACGTTTTCCTGCTTTCCTGCCTCTGGCAGGAACAGGAAGCAGGCAGCCTCCCTCCCCTCCCCTAAGCCAATCGCAACGATGCAATGGCAGTGTTGTGATTGATCGGTACGCCTACCAGCCAGGCGCCTATGGGGAGGCCATTTTCTCCATGTAGGTTGCATGCAGCCTACAAGGAGAAAAGGCAGAGTTCATATGACTAGTTTGGTCAGCCCCAGAGGGCTGACCAAACAGTGCCCTAAGCAGTGGGCAAGCCACTCCTCCCCTGCCCTAGAGCAGATACCTCCGACCTGCCCATCCCCAACGAAACCCTTCTGCTTTCTCGCAGAGTGAGAAGCAGAAACATAATATAGTTATTTTACCATTTTTAATTTCTGCTTCTCGCACTCCAGGAACCCAAATCACAGAACAGAGGAGATATTGTGCAGTTAAACTTGTTAGATCAACAGGCACTGACATTGGACAGGGTAAACAGTTTTACACTAAAATGGGGCAAATTAGATCAGGAAGCCATAACTACTAAAATAGTAAAATCAAGTAGAAATGCGATGGAAAGATGTCTAGATCATTCTACAACCTCAATTGAGGTCTTGGCCAATTACAGGGACATCGTCAAAATCATTAGAAAAGAACTAACCAGGGATTGCAGACAAAATAAGAGCACTAGAAAGGGATGGTTTAGTACAGAATGCACGAAAGCATACACTAAATTAAAAAAGGCCCTAACTAAAGTAGAGAGAGACAGAGAGGAGATCATAAGACTAAGGAAGGCTTCTGCACTCGCACTACGAACTAGGAAAAAGGAACTACAATCCAACTTATGGGTCCAACTTCAGAGAAGCAGCACCCTAAAGTACAGCTCAGCCTTTTGGCAGATAGTGAAGTCTCCTTTTTTAGCAGATAAAGTAGATGTACCCTCTCTAGACGTCGCTATCGACGCAGGAGAATGGGTGCAACTCTTCTCCAAGGTTTTTAGCGAGAAAGAAGCCCCTGAACTAGAACATGCAGAACCTCTGACCCAAGTGCAATATCCACTAGCCCTTCACTTCACATTAAACGAGGTAGAGAAGGCAATAAAAACTGCTAAACCCGGAAAGGCACCTGGACCGGATTCGGTCCCTGTGGACCTCTTTAAACATAACTCAGACTTGTGGTCCCCGCTACTCACCAACGTCTGAACGCGGCTAAAGAGGTTGGCTTGATCGATTCCTGGTCGTCAACAATATTGGTCCCCATCTTCAAAAAGGGAGACAGGAACAGTCCCGCCTGTTACTGACCCATCTCACTCCTGGATTCGCTCGGGAAGGTGGCTGGGCGCATTCTTCCCGACCGTCTCCAGGAGTGGACGAATGATCAAGAAGTAATCTCTGATCTGCAATACGGGTTCAGTGCGGGGTTGAGTACGGTGGATCTGGCCCTAAATTTGACCTTACTGGCCGGAAAGTATGTGGAGGCGAAGGGCACTACTCTAAATATGGTGTATGTGGATTTAACAGCAGCATTCGACTGCGTTGTCCACTCAAGGTTGTGGACAATCATGCTGCAAATGGGAATTGACCCCCCAATAGTCATTTTTCTCCATGAACTTTATTCAGGGGCCACAGGAAGAGTAAGATATGGGATTGGAGGTCAACTAACTGATAGCTTTGTGGTAGAGAAGGGGGTCAGACAAGGGTGTATGCTGGCCCCTTTCCTATTTACCCTGTACACCAATGGGCTAGAGGTTGCTATGTTAGAGGGTGCAGAAGATCTCCCAGCAGTCGGTCGTCAGCAGATACCAGCCTTACTATACGCTGATGACGCGGTGATCCTTGCCAGAACCCCAGTCCAGCTTCAACGGGTTCTGAATAAGTACTGCTCGTTCATGGCCAGCTTGAATCTTAGAGTAAACAGAAAAAAGACCTACGTGATGCATGCTGGCATAAAACGGAAAAAACCCAAGAAAATTTATGTGGACAAATCCCCCCTTGAACGAACAGAAACATATCCCTATTTAGGGATTTTAATTGATGAGGATTTTAAATGGAGGGAAGCCGTTAACTCGCGTAAATTGGCTTTTTTAAGGGCTGTTGCTGCATTGAAGGCCTTTGCACTTCGGTTGGGCAAGAGACCCCCGACAGAAATGCTCAAAATATATAATGCAAAATGTCTTAGCATTGCGATCTATGGAGCAGGGGTCTGGGGTGGGGCGAACGTAGACCAGCTCCAGAAAATCGAAAATTCATTCCTAAGGTTTTTGTTGGCAGTCCCAAAAAGCACCACAACATACGGTTGTCATCTTGAACTTGGTATGGACTATATATCAAACATCATTAAAATCCAACCAGTTATGTTGTGGCGGAGGATTTGGGCGACTGAACAATGTCACCTTACAAGATCAATTGTCCAAGACTGCATGAAGCTCGACAATATGGGGAAGATCAGGTGGCTGGTTTATGTTAAGTCATTCCTAACTGACATTGGCCTTGCAAGATTTTTCTTTGATCCTCCATCAGTATTGGACCTCTCAAAAACAAGATTTAAAAAAAGCCTGTTTGTCGCATTTGTCCCAAATGCGTCTGTTAAATGAGATAGGGAAACCTTCTGTACAGCAATGCCTGCTAATGCAACTTGTTCCTACCATGCAGTCATACCTACAGTACAATCTAAATCAGTATGGCAAATTTTTGCTGACCCGTTTTAGGTTTAATGTGTTCCATCGCATGATTTCCTTTCCTTCCCAAAACGACTGGTCTACAAATCTTTCCCCCTGTCCTTGTGATTCTATTTCTTTACAATCCACTATTCATGTACTCTTTTTTTGTAAATTCTATGTACCACCACGCAGGCGGTGGATAGTATCACTCTTTTTTTTTTTTTTTTTTTTAAACCTTTATTTACGAATGCACAATACACAGCGTCTGCCTACAACCCCGCAGGGCCGGCCGCTATGACATAAACAGGCTGAGTGAAAAGTAGATCCCGAGGCAGTACGTTGCTGAAGCAGTCAATCAAGTCCACATTATAGGCGAGAGCATAGCATCATACAAGTAGGATAAGAAAGGTTTAATTTTATGTTTTTGTCGAAAGAACACCAACACACAAACACATGGTATCATAGTGGCAAGGGTTGCTGGAGGCGGGGGGGGGAAAGTGATGTGGAAGAAGGGATGCTGGCAAGGGGGGGGGTGACACGTGCGCGAAAACAGAGCATGTAATAGAATTAGAGGAGGAACGTAAATCATGGAGAGGAGGGGAGAGGGATCTCATAGTCAAGCGGAGGGGAACAGATATCTCCTCGGTAAGCATTCCACTGAGCCCAAACTCTGGACCACTTCCCTGGACGCCCTCGAGCCTCATACACAGTCTTCTCTCGGAACATGGACCAGTCCATGTTCTCCTTCCAGGCACTTAGCAATGGTAATCTAGGGGAGCCCCAGAGCTGCGCGATATCCCTCTTCGCGACCATGTTGCCCAGGGTAACCCAAAGTGTCTGGGCAGCATTGCAATCAGACGGTTCCCACACATTCAACAGACAACGACGTGCCTCGGGAAGTAGTGGGATCCCTGTAACACGACTCATAACATCATGCACCCTGGACCAGTACGCTGCAATCATCGGGCATTCCCACAGAACATGAAGAAAGGTACCGTCCATTCCACACCCACGCCTGCATCGTCCATCCGAAACCAAACCCATTCGCACCAGACGCACCCCAGTCAGATACACACGGTGGAGGATCTTCAACTGGACAAAGCGAAGCCGTGCCGGAATAGCCACCTCCTTAGGGGAAGACACAGCTGACTGCCAGTCCTCGTCGTCTAATTCGAGTCCGTCAGCCGTCCAGGCCGCCCTGAGCTTCTCGAGCTGGTCAGCTCTGTTGTTAATAAGCTTTTTATAGATTAAGGAGATGGTACTATCCGGGACGTGGCCATCTAGAACACGGTCTTCCAGGGGGGAGGACTGCGGAATATCGGTACCAGGTGGAAAGACGGAAGACAGGGCGTGTCTCACCTGCATATACCGGAAGTGTTCTCTATCGTCGAGACGGTATTCCAGTTTCAAGGACTCAAAGGACTTAACCGCGCCCCGCGCCCACAGGTCCTCCACCGTGCTGATCCCAATCATGTCCCACTTTTCAAACCCTTTCGTCTTCCACAGGTTGCCCAACCGTTCCGAATCATACAGTGGCGTCTTACGTGTCAGCCTACCACCCCAGCCCGTGGCCACGGTAGCGTCCCTCCATGTCCGTACTGCACATTTCGTCGGGCCCGTAAGGAGTCGAAAGGGTGCCTTCGAATACAGAGCCCTATTAAAATTGCCACCAGGCAACAATAGTTTATCCAAGGCAAAGGCGGGAGCGGGCTCCGGCGCATAGGTCGCATGGTTGATGGCGCTCAGGTGTGAGGCCCAGTAGTACCGTCTGATATCCGGCAACGCGATACCCCCATCATACCAGGAGAGCGTGAGCTTGGACAAAGCAATGCGGGCACGGCCATCCCAGATAAGTTGTCGCTGCAGACTCTCGACTTCACGGAAATAGCGAGCTGGAACAGGGTCGAAGAAATTTTGCAAGGCGTAAAGAAATCGGGGGAGCGACATCATTTTAAAGAGTGCCGCCCGGCCCAATGGAGATAAAGGCAAATCGCGCCAACGCCGAACGTCTTGCTTCAGTCTACGGAGCGGAGCATACAAATTCCGATCGTAGCGGACCGAAGAGGTCGTGGATACAAAGATCCCCAGATACTTAAAGCCGTCGGCCGCAACCAGAATGGGAAACCTGCGGGGGAGAGGCGGCAGCGTACCAGCTATGACATAGACACAGGACTTGGTCCAGTTGATGACAAGTCCCGAGTTTTTACCGAAGGACGTGAGAACGTCGAAGAGAACGTTGAGCGATTTCTGAGGGGAAGTGAGATAAAGGAGGATATCGTCCGCGTACAAGGAGACACGATCCTCGAGGTCAGGGGACCATCGGATCCCTTTGATAGAGGGTTCCCACCGGAGCCATGCGGCAAGGGGTTCGAGCGCCAATGCAAAGAGGAGCGGGGAGAGCGGACAGCCCTGACGTGTGCCTCGGCCCAAGGGGAAGGGGTCCGAGCATCTACCATTCACCGCAACCTGAGCAAGTGGGCGTTCGTAAAGAAGCTTGACCCATGCGATGAAATTAGGGCCAAAGCCAAATTTAGCGAGGGCCGCCCATAGGTAGGGCCATTCGATGGTGTCGAATGCCATTGTGGCGTCCAGGGAGGCGACCACTGCCGGCTCGGCGAGGGTCGAAGCTCTCGCGAGAACGCTATGGAGTCTACGCAGATTGAGGGCAGTGTTCCTATGGGGGATAAAACCGGATTGATCCGGGTGGATCAGGTCACAGATCACCTTAAGCAGCCGATTGGCCAGTACCTTAGCAAGGATTTTGGGTTCCGCGTTAAGGAGGGAAATGGGGCGGTACGAGGCGCAGCGGTCACGCGGTTTGCCATCTTTATAAATGACAACTATGGTAGCGAGGCGCTGCTCGAGGGGGAGGCATCCGGCCTCAACCGCCTCGAGAAACATGTGACGCAGGTGGGCGGCCATCTTGTCGGGACAAAGTTTGTAAAGTTCAATGGGGAGTCCATTAGGGCCCATCGCCTTTCCCGAGCGAAGGGAGCGGATTGCGAGGGCAATCTCATCGACAGTAAAAGGGGCCTCCAGGGCAAGGCGGTCCTCATCCGACACAGAGGGCAGGGCGATGTCACGCAGCAGTAGCCTGGAATCGGCCTCATCTCGATCGCTAACAGGCGTGTAAACCGTCCGGAAGTGGTCCACAAAGCAATCAACAATTTCACCCGGATCAGAGACACTCTCACCAGATTCACGAACAATGGCAGGAACAACACGACTCGCACGTTCAGTCTTATCCAGCCACGCAAGAAGCTTGCTAGCCTTGTCACCCACATCATACAGTCGGCCTAGCTGATTCGCCCGCATCAATTTAGCAGCGTCAGTGACACAGGCTCTATAGTCCGCCTGCTTCAATTCCAAAGCGTGCAGCAGCGCCGGCGTGTCATTCCCACCCAGCTCACTTTCAAGCGAAGTAATTTTGGTTTCAAGAGCCACAACAGCCTCCCCCTTAACCCTACGCTCTGCAGCAATGAAGGATAGGGCGGAACCCCTAATAACCGTCTTGAAGGCCTCCCAAAGAACAGTGGGGGAAGTGACCGAGCCCACATTCTCAGAAAAGTAGCAATCTATTGCCTTAACCAAATCCGAGCGGAGCCTGGGGTTTCGAAAATGCCAGGGAGGAATGGGGGGGACCCTGTTGCCAAGTGGACCGCCCACAGAAATCGTAATCAGCAAGGGGGAGTGGTCAGAGATACCTCGGGGAAGATGTCGTATCTCCCGAACAGTGGACAGTGTGGAGGCTAACATAAGGAAATAATCGATACGGGAGAGGCTACCATGCGCACCAGAGTGAAAAGTGTATTGCTGGAGTGTGGGGTGTAGTGAGCGCCAGACATCTACCAAGCCAAAAGTATCAGCCATCTCACTGAGCCACATCTGGGACTGCAACAATACCCTAGGGGGAAGTCGATCACATTCACCGGACATTACCGAATTAAAGTCCCCACCCAGGATCAACAATCCGTCCGGAAGCCCAAGGAGAGTCCTGCCAAGATCAGCATAGGTGGTGGCCTGCAGTCCCGGGGGGATATAGACAACAACAAACACGATCTGTTTACCCTCCCACCTCCCGGAAACAGCAGCATACCGCCCACGGTCATCAAGGACAACCTCGTCAATAGCAAGAGCTAGGGAAGACTTTACCACGATACCCACACCCCGAGATCCTGAAGTGAAACCAGCATGTGCAACCAGGCGATAACCCCGGCGGTCTAAGGCCTTGCAAGCATTTCCAATCAAGTGGGTCTCCTGAAGGAATACAACATCTGGGGTGTGGCGCCTCAAAAATTGCAGTACAATGCCCCGCTTAATCCTGTCGCCCAAACCGTTTACGTTCCAAGAAAGAACCCGCATTTCACCCCCCCCCATTGTGGCAAAGACATTCCACCCCCGCCCACCAGCAGAACCCACAGTTCAAAGTCATTGCAAAATGCGAAGTACCATGAAAACAACGACAAAACAAACTAAACAAAACATAACCAAATACCCCGGAACCAACCCCATAACCAAAACCCGGTACAACACCCCCCTCCCTGCACCCCTGCTGACTAAAAAGCCACCCCCAACTGCAGTGTGCCTGTCGCCCCATATTATCTACACAAAGAACCCCCCGAGGAGGAAGGGAGAAATCACCCGTTCCCGCACCGTCACGGGCAGTAAAACAATGAACAAAGTTAATTCACATGGTACGTTGCATAGTCTCAATCGGAACCTCTGGGGCCCCAATTACTCCTGGGCCGTTGCACCACCTTCCGCACCACCAGGGCCTCCACTCCCAGAGTCATCTGCCGGCAACGAGTCCAACCAGTCGGCAACACGTTCAGGCTGATCAAAAAAGTAAGCACGTTCTAGAAATTCGATTCGTAGCCGGGCCGGAAACAGCATGGCGTATTTCAGTCCCCGATCTCTCAAGCGACGTTTCACTCCAAGGAAACCTGATCTTTGTCGCTGCACTTGGGGAGTGAAATCGGGATATATGGAGACAGAGTTATTGTCATAATTCAAAGGACCATGCTTACGGGCGGCCTGGAGGATAGCGTCCCTGTCCCGATAGTGAAAAAGCCTCGCAATAATCGGCCTCGGTGGGTTTCCTGGCTTCACTTGTCCTCCTGGAAAACGATAGGCGCGCTCCACGGCAAAGAATTTACTGAGTCCTGCCGGAGCCAGTTGAGCGACAATCAATTCCTCGACCAACAGGTCGGTCGACACAGCACCATCACATTCCGGCACTCCGACCAGGCGTATGTTGTTCCGCCTGGCCCTGTTGTCATAGTCCTCCATCCTTTTGAGCAGCAGATCGTGCGAGGCACGCAGATTACCAATCTCGGATTGCGCCTCAGCCATGTCCGTCACCAGACTCGACGCTTTGAGATCTAGAGCCTTAACCCGCTCATTCGTTTTAGCTAAGTCGGCACGAATAAGAGTTACATCCACCGCCACCGTGTCTATTTTGGACACCACGGCTTCGAATTGCTGACTCATATCGGCCTTAAGTCCAGTGATGGCAGCCAAAAGATCTTGGAGCGATACTTCCGGCGAAGATGGCATGTCCATTTGAAGTCCTTCAGCACCCACGTTTGTGGCCCCGGGGGAGACCCTCGGCTGGGTGTAGCGTTCGATCATGTTGGACTGGATCGATCCCCCCCGGGTCGCAGCCTTCCGGCGTTTTTCGGCCTCCGCTTTGGTTGCCATCGCACGTTCAATGTTGGCCGGGTAGCCAGGAGAAGCGGCGAGAAGGAGGAAAAGTCTCGAAGCTCCGATGTGCCAGTGAAATGGGAGTATCGCGACCTCCGTGCCAGTACTACGGAGGGAAGTGTGGGCTGCAAGAGCAACAGGCGAGGGCAGAGTAGGAGGAGACAAGAACAAAGAGCTGGAAACCGAAAGTGAAAGCAGTACACCTCCGGTGGGCCAGATGCCAGTCAGCCGTTGTTGTTCAACTACAGGTCGGCCACAATGGGTAGCCGAGTCCCCGGTCGCGCCCGCGGGCAGGCCAAAAAATTGCTGATGTCAGAAAAATGGTCCCCAGGGTCCGTTTTCGACCAAAAAAGGATCGTTAGCATCAGTGAAGAGAGCGCTGCAAAAGCCCGTCAAAGTGACCAGGATAGGTGAAGGATAGATAAAGAAAGACGGCGCGGGTCTCGGGAGCTCTCTGCTCACGCGACCATCTTGGATGCCCGCGTAGCTCCTCCTCCGATAGTATCACTCTTGAAGGTTTTGAGGATGCGTCAGTGTCGTTCAGCCTATTTGGCCTTACAGTTTTTGGAAACTGAACGCATGACAAAATCCATAGTTTACTTTCTTAAATTTTGTATTAGACATCGCTCTAATCTCTGATAAATGGATTTCAAAGAGGATAACATAGGCCCTAGACTAAGTTGGAGAAGTTACAAGTTATTCAGACACAACTCACACTTTGTTGTTTATACGGTTTTTTAAATTGTCTAATGTCAATGTGAATACTGGCAAAATCAGTTTTTAATATTTGGAATTCAAATTGCGAATTTTTGTGCTTTTACTGGGTTTTAAAAATGACTATGAAATAGATGTATTTTTATGAACTTTTATGGTATTTCAAAAACAATGGAAAACAGAGTAAAGACAATTCGATTTGATTTGACTAGTTTGGTCAGCCCCAGAGTGCCCTAAGCAGTGGGCAAGCCACTCCTCCCCTGCCCTAGAGCAGATACCTCCCACCTGCCCATCCCCAACGAAACCCTTCTGCTTTCTCGCACAGTGAGAAGCAGAAACATAGTATAGTTGTTTTACCATTTTTAATTTCTGCTTCTCGCACTGTGAGACAGCAGTGCGGCGATGCTCCTCCACCCTAATGAAGGAGCCGCCCTGGCCGGCTGGTCAGTGCTCAAGGTCAGCTTCTGTTGGCAGAGCAGGTGGTGCTTGTTTATCTGGCACTAAAGTGCTTGTGATCAGCAGCAGAAGCTTAGAGCTGGCATGTTTCTCTAAGCTCCGAAAGTTAAAACTCTGACTAATTGAGCCCTAAAGCTGCCCAGTTCCACCTGTCAGTAGCTCTGCCAGTCCAGTATTTTCTTCCTACTCTGGGACTTGTAGTCTTAATAATGTTGTTAGAAATTCAGGACTACAAATCCCGGAGTGCAAACATTAAGCCAGAATGGATGAGCTACTCACGCACTGACCTCAGAAGCTAAAAAGGAAGCATGCTAATGAAAAGTAAAGAAAATCTGAGCTAGGAGTATGGAGTCCTTGAAACATGAGTATGTTTTTGTTGTGTTTTATGGTGAAAGAGGATACAACGCCTATTAAATATCACTTCACCGTAGCACATACTTTTAATATTGTTTACTCAAGCCAGAACAGTGCCAAGAGGGAAAAGGTCAACATTTCCATTCTTTGGAGATCCATTGGAACAGACCATGATTTCAGAGTGCTGAGAACAGGGCTACAGGAATTATGTAGCACAATGAGGCACATTTTGTAGTAGCATTATTTTGTTATTTTCAGGGTCTAGCTTGACAGCACAGCTGTCGACACCAGACAATTATGTGATCATCACGGGAGAGGGGCCTTGGAGGAGACCACATGTTGGGAGCCAGGGGTACATGTTTTGATTGGGCATAAGTCGTGTTATTCCACAGAAAAAAGTGCTTGCCCTTCACACAGCTGTGATCATTTTGTTTATTTATTCAACTGCCTGAGCTTGACCTTTCAGCTGACACACACTCACCGCCATATTGCTGTAAGGAGGGCGATACATTAACTCGAAGTAAAACCTGATTGATGGGGACATCGGTATAGCTACTGCTCTAACTGGTACGTCCCCAAATACTGCAGAGCTGCAAAATTTCCTTTCTTTGTCCTGTCCTGTCTGTTATTTATCTTAAATCCAACTGGTACAAACAAGATAAAAAATGGGGCTAGGGAGTCTGAAAATCTAATTTTCATGAATAATAATAATTCCATATTATGCCGTGAAATCAGGTCTGCTGTCTCCATGCTTTTAGCACATGTTATTCTACCATTTAATGCCATTTAGTTTGCGGTGATGTTTTTCAGAGTTTCCTTAATTACGCTTTATATTAAATTCTTACATGAATTACAATTTAGACATGGTGACACTGACATGCTTTCCTGTCTTTTTTATCTGCATTTGTTGATGTTCATTAGGCGTTTCTGATTACCAGGTGGCCTATATGAAGGCTTCTCTTTACCCGGAGATGATGCTGAGCAGTAAACTCATATGCCCGTTTTAGAAGTAGCCTGGATTTGGTCCAGTTAAGTTCACCCCTGGAGTTACCAAAACAGAAAGGAGAGGGGGCGGAGTTAAAAGGGATTACAGGTGAGGCCAGAATTTCCACGTTGACATTACTGGAGTAATTTGCAATTCTCCATCCTTTTCCCCCAGTAATTTCTTTGGGTCACATTTATCAACATTTGGAATAGCGATTAGCAACTTGCAATTTTGATCTGATGCGATTCCTTATTAGCGAAAAATACTGATTCTCTAATAAGGAATTGCAAAAGCCTATGCATGTAGGAGTCGCTAAAAAAATAGCGATTCCTAGAAATTCCTTAATTGCGACTCGCAAATTGCGAGTCGCCCTTAAGGAATCGCTACCCATTCATTCCTATGGGCCTGAATGGGAATTGCATGCACAGTTTGTGAGTACACTTTAGGTACTCGTAACTGCACATGCAATTTCAAGGGTGCAAGGGTGCTAAAAAACACCCTGTTGCACCCCTCAAATTCTGATGTGCACCCATGTTGCACACACATAAGCCGAAGGGTGCATTTTTCAAAGAGATCACAATTTGCCATCACCTTTCATTTGATGGTAAATTGCGATTCTTAATTTCGAAATCAATTTTTTTTTTACTTTATTGCATTTCATTTAAGGAATCGCAAATTGCTATTCCTTAAATGCAAACGCAATTAAAGTAATCGTAATTTAGCGATTACTTAAATTGAGATTTTTGCAATTGGGATGATGCATCCCAAATGCAAAAATACCTGTCGCAAATGGGCAGATTCTGAGAATCTGCCCGCCTGCGACTGGTTTTTCCTTTGATGCATGTGGGCCCAAGAGTTTCATTTAGCAATTAATAGGGGGTCTAAAAATCAACCTCCCTCATTAATATTAATGATATAGGCAGCAATTTCGACCCCCCTAGGAATCGTTAAAATCACGGGGTTGGTGGCCTGGTGGGATCAGCAGACCACCATGTACGTGATTGCTTTTGAATAAAGCAATATATATATATTTTTTTTTTATTCTAGCCGATTTTCCTTAAAGAAAATGGTTTGCGAAATAAAAAGGAAAAGTTTTCTTTCATTTTTGTAAGAGAATGCAGTGGTCAATTGGACCACTGCCTACTCTTAAAAAATGTTTAGCCCACCATTTCCAAAGGAAAAGGAGTCCCTTGGGGATCCCTTCTCTTTTGCGAATGAGTTATCACCAACTTGACGTTGATGGTAAATTGTGAATGTTTTGCGACCGCATTCACAGTCAAAAAATATTTATACATACCGCTGCGATTCGCTATTTGGAAGAGATGCACTAAAAACACCCCTTCCAAATAGTTAATAGCAAACCCATTTTGCGATTCGGTAACAGGTTACCGAATTGCAAAATAGGGTTTGATGCATATAAAAAGTATTTTTTGTGTTCGCAAACGGGCTGATTCTGCAAAGCACCACCTTTGCGAACGCAAAATTGGTTGATACATGTGGCCCTTTATTTTTAGCATCGAAATTTTACCTGGAGAATTCAACTGCGTTTGGCTGAAAACAGTCAAAATCCCCTGGAGGTACTATACAGATTCATAATGAGAGCCTTACTGTCCGCAGGCTTAAATGGGACCTACTTCCTCATGGAGATGTATTAGAGCTGGTGACAGTCTAAGGAAGGTATTCATTTGGCACAGGTTATCTTTATGACATTAAAACCTTTTTAATATGTTCAGTATGTCACATTAGGTACTCATTAGTGTGATCTCCACGTGTCATTAGAACCTCATCAATATCATTTGTCTTTGTCATAAGGTTTCTTTTAATTCTCCAGTTGCCAGGCAGCATTTTTTCAAAATTCCATAATCATGTTCAAGCACTTTTAGCTACTTAAGGCCACATTAAAAAAACTTTTTGGGAAGTTACAAAGAGATTGAGTCGCCGAATTAGGCCATTTGCAACCGCAAAAAAAGAATTTTTAAATGTACGAAAGCCAAATTGAGATTCTGTAATGTGTTACCGAATTACAATTTGAGTATGCGATTTGGTATTTGGAAGGGACGGGTTTAAGGTGCCTCTTCAAAATACTGATTCATTGCAGTATGTATTAATGATGGATGAAAGGGCCAGTCCCGGTCAGACTGCAGGTAAAGGGATCACCTGTTATATTCACAGGCAGGCTGCAGGTCCCAGAGCAGTCCAATCCCCCTCAGAGCAGGTCCCCTCCCCCCCGGTGGCTCCAAGCAAGGCCTCAGACCAGCGGAGTTGGGCCGTTGCTGCCCTTCAATCCACCTGCTCAGCTCCGCTCTAAGCAAGCATCCCTTTAACCTCTTCGATGTTTGTGACAAGGTCAACTCATCATGGGTGTTACCTGCGCTGTGCTTATGACGAGTTGACCTTGTCACAAACAATGAGATTTTGCAAATGGCAGCACACAGCGGGAAAATACAGTAGCAATGATGTGGTTAAGCAATGCTCAGACGGTCCAGTGTGGAGAAGGAGGACTCCCACAAATATCAGCAGGGTGCACCAAAACATTGGAGGTCCCATGTGGTGTGCCTGGTCTGCCACGAGCAGTGTGCTTAGAGCACCAGGGAGAGGATTCATACATGAAGGCGTTCTTATCACTGGTGGTCCCATGGCAGAACCCACACTCACCATAACTGGAGGTCACCAGCCACGTTGATTCTCCCATCACTGCCCCCCTGGGAGCCTCATCCGCGGTGTCACCTTGACGAGGTTATGCCGTTGCTGCTCTGGGTCAATCATCAACTCGATGATCATGTGAATTACGGCTGATGGTGGAGGAGGTCCAGGTCACTAGTGTGCCATCTTGGCCAGCACCTGGCCTATTAATTACCAAAAACACCTCATCACTTAACACCATCCACCGTTTTCACCTGCAGTCTTGACTGAAAACACATAGAAATTTAGATGGCTAGGTATCAAATCAGGTGATTCAAGTGTCATCAAATAAAGGAAGAAAAGTTGTAGCTTTCTATGTGTACTTTTCTCAAGACAGAAAAAAGCCTCCCAGTTGTTTATATTTACGGCATTTTTATGTTGTCTATATTGTCTTTGGCTACAGCATTGTAGGAGTCTGGCTTAGTATATAATGTACACTTAAAAGAGTGATGCACTTGTAATAATCCAGGCAACTCTTATGTTGATTTCAGCTGTCTTTGATAACCTTTAAGCTCTCAAAGGGGTAGCTGTGCAGAGCAGCCATCAGGCTTATCTTGAAAGAGTGTAAAGCAGCTTTTTTTTATCACATGTAATCCATAGTGTAGATTAGATGAGAAAGAACCACACAGTGTTTATGAAAAATAAGGATGTTTATCACACAACACAATCACTATCACTTGGTTTATCTCCTATCCAAAGATATCAATAATACACATACAAATACTTCAAAGAAATCAGGTAAGTTGTACAAATATACACTGGTCTCCAGGGGGAGCCCAAACCATATACTAAATAAGTGGAATGCGAACTGCAAAGGAGAACCTGACTTGGACCAAAGGACTTAGAAGAGCTTTGAGTACCAGGATCAACCACCCATGGTAAGTACCCAGGAACTACGAGGCGGCTGTGTGTAAAGTGGAAACCTAGTCACGTGTTCAATAGAAGTCAATGGAGAAGTCGTGTTGCAGGTTTTTATTTAGAAAGGACCCTTCCCATGGGAAAAAGAAGTAACCCTTTGAAGAACGGAAGGGATGCCCCAAGAACCAGGTTACGTGGCCCATGGGAGCCGGATGCAGAGGGGTGAACTGACATCGGAACCACTCCTAGACGACAATGGTCGACTCAGGAACAATGCCTCTGGAGAATTATGTGAAGAAGCCCTGTGGAATTCAAGGTGTATTCTTGAAGAGGTGAACCTGCAAGCAGAGGGGACAGAGTCTATGCCACTCTGATTTGACCAGGAGTGCACAATGCCCACCTTTGTCAGGAAGTTCAGAAGAGTTCACAAGGACCTTGTTGCTGCAGCTATGGTGAGCCGGCGATACTGTTGAAGACCAGGAACCGCACATGAGCTGCCTCATGTCGGATGTCGGTGTCCAGGTGGTCGGTGCCTAGCGAGAGCATCAATAAGCCTTGCTAGCCGCAACTTGTGTGGAAGACAAAAATATGTAATTGTTTAGACCAGCAGGGTCCTAGGGACACACCACATATAAGAAAGCCAGAACAGGCCCCAAGCAAGCAGGAGAGTGCATCAAAGCAGAAGAAGACCCTCGACAGGACCCACAGGCCAAAGGCACAGGAGTAGTAAGTGGACCTCGGGCAGCTCACCAAAAATGAAGGCCCACAATGCAGGAGATTAACAGTGGGCGGAAGACACCGCTCCACCCCTGGAGTGTGCAGAGTTTTGCCTAATCCGCGTTCTGCAGAGAACGCAAAGTAGGCAAAACCCAGCACACTCCACAGCCTATTTAAAAAATACCTTAACTGTGAATAAAAACAATTAAAAAACCACTTACCTCTAACCGCGGCATCCCAGGGCTGACCTCATCCTATTTTTTGACATTGGGATACAGCTTAAGAAGACTGCGCATGAGCAATTCCAGCGAGAAATGCTCATGCACGGGGTGCACGCATGCGCAGACTTCCTAAGCTTCCTAAGGATTGTAGGGATGTCCTGCTCATGCAAGGGCACTGTCACACTTGTAAACAAGCACCCTGCCCTCAGGACTAAAGGGTCTACCATATGGACAGCTTTTAGGTTTTAAGGTCAGTGACCTCAGATTTAAGAAAATGTATATCTGTTTGAGAGGTGAATGGACCATCCCACACAGGCTGCAATAGTAGGCTGTTGTCATAGTTTAAGTGGACTTAACTTGTAGAGTTTTTTATAGCGCGAACTTGACACAAATCGGGTATCAGAGTGCCCTACGTAGCAGCGGTTGCGTTACATGAGGCCACATTCTTTTTTGTTAGGCACGGGAGATTAAGTGATTTGCCCAGAATCACAGGATGTTTAGCATCATTGCCAAGACTCGATCCCAGTTCCCCAGATTTGAGGTCGACCGCCCTAGCCATTAGGCCAACTCCTCTCCCCATGATTGGTATAATACATTCTGCAGTTGAAGGGAAACCCTGAGTTTACCTTTGCCCTGGGTACCTTAGTACCATATAGTAGGGACTTATAAGGGTACACTATTAGCTAATTGTGGAGCTACCAAAATACTTACCAAATCCATTTTCGGAAAGAGAACACAGATGCTTTGATCCTGGTTAGCAGGTACCCAGCAAACTACAGACAAAAAATAGTGATACCATGCAAAAAATGGGGGAAATCATAAAAGAAAGATCCTACCTTCCTACATAACCCTCCCCCAACTCCCCCCCACCAAATGTAAGGACATGAGGCTAACCTTGCCCAGTTGAGGCTTCATTTTGTAAATGGAAATATCTGAAAAGTGCATCTGCATCATCATAGTTAATCCCAGGTCTATGTTCCACTGAAAAGTCCATCCCGTGTAGGGAAATTTACCACCTCAAAAGTTGGGGGTATTCACCCTTCATCTGTTTAAGCCAGAGGGAGGGGCGTGTGGTCTGTCCGAACAATGAAGTGACTGCCAAACAGGGATAGCCTCAACTTTTTCAGGGTTCAGATCCCAGCAATGCCTCCTCAATAGCTGACCAACGCTTCTCCCTGGAGGTCAACCTTCTGCTGATAAAAGCTACTGGTTGATCCTGGCCCTCTGCATTAAGTTGTGACACGATTACACCTATCCCTGTCTTGAAGCATCTGTCTGGACAATGAATGGTTTGGAGTAGTCAGGGCTGTGCAGTATTGGTGCAGAGCACGTGGCTTGCTTCAGGTCATCAAATGCCTTCTGCCAGCAAACAGTCCACTGAACTTCCTTAGGTATTCTTTCGGATGTGAAATAATAAAGGGGTGTCACTATTGATCCATAATCCTTAGCAAATCTTCTGTAGTACCCAGTCATACCCAAGAAAGCTCTGACCTGAGTTTGGGTTTTGGGAGCAATCTAGTCCTTGATGGTCTGAATTTTGCTGTTCAATGAATTTTGCTTACAGTGGTTGAACGTTGCCTCCACCTACAAGGTGGCCCAAGTACACATCCTCGCTCTGCCATATCTGGCACTTACTGGCCTTGATATTGAGGCCAGCCTTATGCACTGCCTCAAGTACATTTCTGAGGTAGAGCCGGTCATCCTACCAGATGGAGTTAAATACACCTATATCATCTAGACATGCTACACTATATGCTTCTAAACCTGTTAGGACTTCTTTATTCACCAGCCTCCGAAATGTGGCAGGTGCATGTTCAAACCAAAAGGCATCACGATAAACTGATAATGCCGACTGGGGGATGAAAATGCTGTCTTTGGCTTGGAGTCCTCAGAGAGTCAGATTTGCAAATAACCAGCAGTCAGTCAAATGTACTGAGATACTTGGGGGCGTGGCCGGCCGAACAGCGGAATGGACGCTCTCTGAGTGAGCTCCGCGGATCGGGACTAAATCCTGAACTTATCCTGCACCTTGGAGGGAGCGCAACTCGCCGAGGCCAATCGCATATGTGACATACCGTGGGGTGACAAGCTGCCCGAAATCCTGACCCCCTGTGTGCACTGGGTCCGCACACGGAAGCCGGGAGGAGTGAGCCGGATGGAGCCCTGAGGGCGGGAGGAGCGCCAACTTGAGACCGCAGCTTTGTGGGCCTGATCGGAGGAGCTGCGGCGCGGCCGGACTCAGCTCCTGCATACACGGTGGAGAACACACGCTGGAGAGATTAACGGCGCTGGGTTTCCGGGATCAGCTGCACTTCTTTCGTCTGCACCACAACGCCCTGGAGCTATGAGAAAATGCTAACAAGTTATGAGAAAGAGCTCTCCCAGTTAGTTTTAGGCCAAGAGGAGGGAGATCAAAGTACACAAAGCGTAAGCAAAAACCTCTTAGAAGACCTATATTACTTTTGACAAGGCAATTAATCCAACAGATATTTTCACATACATGGATGCTATAGATAGACAAGACTTTAAGGTATTACAAACATATTATTTTATTGTCTTTTTCTTTTGTCTTTTTTTTATATCATTTTACTTTTTAAAGGTTTATACAAATATGCATTACAACATCACATATAAAGAGTCATAAATAGTTCTAATACATAAACTAGATTGCCAATAGTGCAGTTAAATAAAGTGAAGTATAAAGAAGATTTTTTGAAGAGAGAATTTGCCCCTATTGCTAATATATCTTGATAACATACACACTTTCACACATACCAGTCATACAACCACATTCATAATTGTTTAAAACAAACAGAAAAAGGAACATGCAAACACACTAAATAGGATGGAATAACAACCCAAAGGTGCAGATGGTAATACACTTTCTACAGATGATATAAAAATGAGGATTCCACCGGTTTTAAACGATGATCTGTGTGGTATTGATCATTCATTGATACATTATCCAGATCTTGTTAGGATGTACGGCCTACGTACGTTTCGGTGAAACAATCACCTTCCTCAGGGCCAAGATGGTGAAACAAACAAAACTGATACAGGCAATGGATGAACAAAGTTTAAAAATAAGGGGCAATAGGTTTTTCCTATTCTATTGCAATACTGCACTTTATTTAACTGCACTATTGGCAATCTGTGAGAAAATGTGAAAATATCTGTTGGATTAATTGCCTTGTCAAAAGTAATATAGGTCTTCTAAGAGGTTTTTGCTTACGCTTTGTGTGCTATGAGAAAATGCTTGCAGGCTGCACCCTGTCGCACGAGGTGATAAGGAGGCTTGCTGGATCTGCTAGTGAGAGGGTGCCTGACTGCCATATCTGCTGAAGCAGTGAGACTTGGTGAGGACGGCGTGAAGGCACTGTGGGTGGCTGTGGGGGCGCCTGGGGACCTCTACCCTGTTTATCAGCCCGGACCCGCAGGTTTTAGCCCAGCGGAGAGACCTACCTTTCACGGCAGGAACATCGGGGGAGCAGCACGTGAGTTCGGGGCTGGTAGAGATTAAAAGCACCAAATCCTACCTGGCAGGCCACTCACTCACTGCCATCACTGCAGAGGTGCAGACGTGGGGAGAAGGCAGACATTTTGTAGCCGCGCGCCCAGGCCCTGCGCAACAGAAGAAGAAGTGGAAGGCACTGACACGTGGTGGATTGGTGGTGGATGGACACCCACTGCTGGCTGATGAAGTTGCGAGGCACCTGGGGCGCCGGCCCATGTTAGAGAAGGGATTCTGTAATCTAGTTCTTGCAATATGACGCTGGCTGTGGGCTGCTTGACACCACAATCATACACACGGCTGGCGATGTGAGGAGGAGCGGAGGCCACGCCGGAGGAGCTGTAGGGATCAGAGCCCTGCTGGGCGGAGTAGGTAGGCTGCCCTGCTTATACTGTCCCTGTCACCTGCGCTTGTGGGCTGCTCTGAAGTGCCTTTGGAGGTGTGACCGTTGAGGGGTGCCCTGCTGCTCGCACACCTGCCCTTCGCTGGGAACAGTTCTTTGTACAGTTGAGTGACACGCTGTTTTGGCCTACACTGCTGCTACAATGGGGAGACAGGACGCCAGGCAGCCCAAGCTGACATTCGAGAACAAGAAGACACCAAAACAGGGAGAGCCAGACCCGGAGACCCAGGCGGGAGGATCTCGGGACACGGATGGAGATGAGCAGAGCCCAGATCTCAGAACCCTGATGCTGGATATGCGCGCAAGTCTTCGCAATATTGATGCAAAACTTGATAATTTAACGTCCCAGGTAGATGCAGTCAAATCACAAGTCGGGACACATGAGACTCGCCTTGACGCCCTTGAAAATCGACTTACAGAATGCCACGAATTCCAAGTGGAAACGAAAGAACAACTGCTTCAGATGGACAAACTGTTGGGGATAATCAGGGCCAAGAATGAGGATTTGGGAGCACGGTCAAGGCGCAACAACATACGCATCACCGGAATTCCAGAGACGATCTCGTCACTAAAATGGAACTGTACATGTCGGACTTGTTGCGAGAGCTGTTCTATCCGCACCTCTCTGCTGTGTTCACGGTGGAAAGGGCACATGGGTCACTGGGACCGCGACCATCGGCAGGAGCGACGCCAAGGCCCATCATCGCACGATTGATGAACTATCAAGACAGAGACCTAGTGCTACGAATGTCCAGAGAAAAGGGTAAAATTACTCATAAAGGAAATGCAACATCGTTCTACCCAGATTTTACACCTGCAGTGCAGGCTGCAAGACGGGAATTCATCCCTGCGAAAAGGATTCTCCTACAGGCCCAAATACCCTACTCTCTGCTGTATCCTGCCAAGTTGAAGGTCTCGGTGGATGGTTCACCACACTTCTTCACGGATGCGAAATCGGCACCAAAATTCGCGAAGCATGTGGGAGGAAAGGCGGCTAAGAAATCACAGGTTGCAGTGGAGGCGTCAAGAGAAGCTTTAAGTGACAATGACTGAGCGGGGTATTGTATGAACAGGTGTTGTCTCTTCAATTAAATCCTGGGCGGGTAGATCATGATTGTCCGCCTACGCCAGGCTGGGTATACTGGGGTGGGTGCACCAATTTATGTTATTCTTTTTCCATTTATTGCATTATTGGCTTCTGGCCGAGCTGGGCCATCCACAAATTTCTGGATCACCTTGTGTAATGCAAGGGTACTTGCCAGTACAGCGGCGCCTCCGAGGGAAGGTTCCCATTCTCATTCAATACTGCATTGTTTGAAGTTCTTAATGGGGTGGGATATTCTGCAACCTGATTAGGGGGTTGGAGTGGGTGGGAATGGATAGGGAGGGTTGTTATGGTTCGTGATGTCGGTTATTCAAGAAGATGGTGCAGAGCTGATTCTTCAACTGTAATCGTTGTGTCATGCACTGTGACATATCATGTGGCGCTTCTGAGTGGTTGTGAATGGCTCCTGATAATGCATTAAATTGTATTTCTTGGAATGTTCGTGGTCTGAACGATGGCAGGAAATACAGATTGGTGCATGCTTACTTGGCTTGTCATGAACTGGATCTATGTCGTTTGCAAGAAACACACTTAAACACCACGCCGTCCCGGAGACTAAGTCACTCTAGATGGGGTCTTGTATACTCGTCAATCTATTCTAAGAACGCTAGGGGGGTTGCGGTTCTGCTGCGATGGGGGCTGGACTGGAGGGAGGGGCTAACACATGTTGATCCAGAGGGTCGCTATCTCCTGGTGCAGGGACTCCTGTGTGGTATAACCGTCCTAATAGTGGCAGCATATGGCCCGAACACTGATTCCCCTGACTTCTTCAATACACTATGGTCCAGAATCAAATCTATCGGGTGTGACACAATTTTGTGGGGTGGTGATTTTAATACCATACTTACTGAGAGCCTAGACAGGAGGGGGACGGCTAGGTCCCTGCATCCGGCGGCCAGTGCAGCACTTCGCGAGATAATGGTGGAAGGTGACCTAATAGACATATGGAGAAGCAGACATGGTACATTGCAGGAAGGCACCTGTATAACTGAGCATCACAATGCATGGTCCCACCTCGACTTTGGGCTATTGTCCCGAGATCTAACTGCTTGCGCGGTTGAGATAACACACTTGCCCCGCACCCTGTCTGACCATGCCCCGTGTCTGCTGCGGCTGTCTCTGGGTCAGTCGACACAGAGGGTATGCTCTTGGAGGCCTTTAAGGTGGTCATTCGGGGGCAATGCATTGCGAGGCAAGCGGGGGTGCTTAAGGCAATCAGGAGCTCCCTGGCCTCATTGGAAGCTGGTATTAAAACGTTTGAGACACAGTACTTTGCTGAGGGGCACGGTGACACTTCGGGACTGCTTAAAGCTAAACTGTTGCAATATGCTGAGGAAGCGCAGCGCGAGGTGAAATTTCTAGGAAAGTATGCAGAGGCAAGGAGATATGGTGAGGGGGATAGGCCAGGGCGAACGGTGCCCAACATGATTAGGCCATCCAGAACAGCGACACATATACATGAGATACAGGACAAATCTGGGAGAGTGGTGAGAGGGCACGAAAAGATATTGAGGACCTTTTCAGGCTTCTACTCTGATTTATACACGGCAACCCAAGGTGAATGCCCAGAGGGGATGGGGTCCTTTCTAGAGACCATTACGCTGGCCTGGTTCAATGACACGTATAGAAAGTACATAGACCTTCCAATAACAACTGAAGATGTAGTACTAGTCATAAAGAGCATGTCCCTGAACAAGGCCCCAGGACCGGATAGCCTCACAACCGCCTTTTACAAGGCATATACGGAAGTGCTGGCACCCAGACTGTTGGCGGTCTATGAGGAAGCTTTGGAGGTTGCCTGACTCTATGAGAGGCTTTAATTGTAACATTGCTGAAGCCAGGAAAAGCTGAGGATGAGCTGGACTCCTATAGGCCACTTTCACTAATAAATGTGATGTGAAAATATTCGCCAAACTGTTGGCTAACCGACTTCAGCCTCTGCTGCCCCTTGTGGCCCTCCCGGACCAGTCTGGGTTTATTCCGGGGAGATCTACGTCCCACAATTTAAGGACCATTTTCTCCACGCTGCATTATTTGCACCCCAGTGTGCATGCTGCCATAGTTTTTTTGGATGCCACAAAGGCGCTCGACACCGTGGAGTGGCTATACTTGTTTGCGATCTTGAATATTATGGGGTTCAGCCCTCTTTTTATAAGCAGGATCAGGCTATTGTACACTGCTCCAAGCTCTAGAATACAGGTGAACGGAATTGATTTCAGATCCCTTCCCTATCTCACGAGGCACGCGACAAGGGTGTCCCCTATCCCCGCTGCTTTTCGCCATAGCTATGGAGCCGTTGGCAGCCAGAATAAGACCACATCACATCGCTAGGGGTATAGGGTTCAGCTCCAGAAGCCTGTTAATTTCGCTGTACGCTGATGATGTGACCCTCTACCTCTTTAATCCAGAAGTCAACCTAGACCCGGTATTACGCAAGTTTATTCGGTTTGGTGGACTGGCAGGTGTTTGTATAAACTGGACAAAATCTTTTGTGTTTCCCTTAACAGATAATACTCCGGCGGTCACATCTGAGTTCCCACTGAGGTGGGAGCTAGACAAAGTTAAATATTTGGGTATCTGGACAAGCAGAGACCTTCAAGAGATCTGGAATTTAAATTACGGGTGTGCTATGGTCTGGTTGGAGGGTAAAGTGAAATTATGGATAAAGCTGCCGCTGTCCCTCACCGGGCGAATAGCCCTGGCGAAAATGGTAATATTGCCAAAATTTCGGTACTTATTCGTTAATGTCCCGATCCCACTGACATCACACTTCTTTGCCACACTCAAGTTGCAACTTGTCACGCTGGCGTGGGCGGATGGCCAGGCGAGAACGGCATGGGAAGTGTTGACGCTACCATTGACCCAGGGTGGACTGGGAGCTCCCGACATGCGCCTCTATGCATTAAACGCGCAAGCTCCATTTTTGCATTTCTGGGTACACCCTACCCCTTTCCAGCCACATGTTGCTGTGGAGCATGATGCTCTTGCACCGTTGCCGCTGTGGGTGGCTGTGTGTACAAAGGCGAGCCGCCTCCGGGGCGAGGTAGACACGGCTGGGACATTGAGATGGGTATGGAGCGAGCTGCGGAGGAGAGCCTCTGGCACAAAACTCACTGCTTCCTTGCTTGGATGGACACGTTGGTAATTCCACGCAGCAGCCACTGGGCTTGCACACGTTTGCTGATCTGTTCCCGGATGGTAAATTCATGTCCCCACCTAAGGCCGCTGAGGGCCAGGAAGTACACTGTTCAGATTTATTTTTGCATCACAGACTCAAGTCGGCTTGCCGGACTATGAGCAGTGACTTCCCGAAAGCTCCCCCAACTTTCCAGACCCTGGAAACTCTGGTGAGATGCCCCTCTCCCAGGAAAATGGTGACTAAAATATACCGCAAATGTAGAGAGATGCCCCCGCAGTGCAACTCACGGCCTTGCAAAAATTGAATGATTAGCTTCCCATCCCTCTAACCGAGGATTAGTGGAACTTCTGCTGCGGGAAACTCTCTGAGCTGTCCCCAAACTACAGATTGCAATTAATCCATGTTAAAAATCTGCACAGGTTTTATAGGACGCCGGTCAGCCTGCACAGAATGGGGCTAAGAGAAGATGACAGTTGCTGGAGATGCAGGCAGTCCCCTGTGACATTCCTACACATGGCGTGGTCGTGTGAGAAGCTGGAGGGCTACTGGTCCTCTATTTTCATATCCATCAATCAGATAGTGGGTAGGATGGCCGCCCCTTCTCCTGAACTTGGTATATTAGGATATGTTCAACAGACTGTGCCCAAATGAAGAAAGTTGCATGCAATGCTGTTTCTGTACGCTAAACGTCAGGTTGCAGTGCATTGGGGTAGGCGGAGGGCGACGTCAGTGGCAGGCTGGTTGACAGATGTTACGTATGGCCATTTACAACTAAGCACATTTTGGGAATTGATGCCACCCACTTCTAGGCCTCGGGATATCTGGGAGCGGTACTTACAGTGGCAGCGGGAGAGACAACGAGGCGATGGCAGTGGTGGGGAGGACATTGAATGAGCGATCAAGGGATGCAATGAAGATGTGAAGTGGGAAGTGTTGATCCGTATGGAGGCTATCGGATATCTGGAATGTACATGATGACTAATAAGCAATACTTTTTATTTCTGTATTGTAAAAATCCGCTCTGTGCTGAAACTATGTATGTGTAGTGCTGTATACTGCTGAAGCTCGGGCCTCGAATATGACAACCACTTGCTTATTCCTGCAATGACACAGCGAATACAAGATGTAACTATTGTTTTAATGTAATGCACAGAACTGCACTAGACTATTGTAATTGAAGATGTATAATGACTGGCTGTTGTTGAGTTTGTATGAAGTTGTATATGGTTTTGAAAAATACCAATAAACAACATTTAAAAAAAAATGTACTGAGATACTTGGCAGAGGCCAAAGTATCAATCAATTCATCTGCCCTTGGAAATGGATGGGCATCAGTCTTAGTGACTACATTGAGGCCTGGGAAGTCAACACAAAAGCTCATCTTTCCATAGGACTATCTGAAGGCTCAGTGACCCCCAACTCCAGCATCTTTTTGACCTCTCTCCTGATGCAATCTCTGACATGGTCAGGCTGTCTATACATTTTACTTTTTACAGACAGGCTGTTGCCTACGTCTACTTCATGGGCACACCAGGTAGTCTGACTGGGTGTCAAAGAAATTAGACCAGCGATCTAAAGGAGAACTTGACTGCAATTAGGTTGCTGTAGATCAATGATACTGTCTGCCAAGACTACTCCTTCAACTGATCCACCAACAGGGTTGTGTGAGAGGAGATTAGGGAGAGGGTCACTATCATGCTCCTGTCCCTCATCAGTAGTCATGAGCAAGCTCATGTCAGCCCTGTCAACAGAAGGTTTCAAATGGTTCACATGATGTTCCCTGTGGGGACTTCTTGGGGTACATGGGTTAACCAAGTAGGTGACCTCACTTTTGAATTGAAACTGCACTTGCATAGCGCTATCTACCCGGAGGCCTCGTAGCGCTTATGACTGGAGACTTATTTAGCGTGGGCTCGGGCAGATCAGCAGGATTTACCAAACAGGTGAGTTTTCAGGGCTTTTCTGAAGGAAAGATGATTGGTAGTTCCTCTAAGGGTTAAAGGAAGAGTGTTCCAGAATTTAGACGCAGTGTGTGAAAAGGAGCGGCCACCCCAGCGGGCTTTCCTGACTCTGATGGAGGAGGCCAGCTGGAGGGTACCGGATTGGAGGGAGCGTGACGGAACATAGGGAGTGACAAAGGGCTGTAAAATTGCAGGGCCAAGGTGATGGAAGGCTTTGTGAAGAGTGCACATAGCTTTGAATTGTACTCTAGCCGCTATGGGGAGCCAGTGAAGTTCCCTTAGGGCATTCCTTGCTGACTGCCAGCGATGGAGGTTGTAGAGCAAACGTGCTGAACTGTTTTGGGTGACTTGGAGCTTCTGGATGACAAAGGAGGGAGCTCCCATGTAGAGGACGTTCCCGTAGTCCAGGCGAGATAGTATGAGAGCCTGGACTAGGATCCTCCTTGCCTGAAATGGAAGCAGAGGGAGCACCTTCCGCAGCATCCTCATCAATCCAAAACAGGTGGCTGCGGTCTTTGTGGCTTGGGCTGAAAAGTTCAGGGCTGTGTCAAACCAAATCCCCAAGCTTTTTATCTGGGATTTGGGAGCTGGGGGTGAGCCCAAACATGGTGGCCAGATGGAAGCAAAGACAGAAGGGGAGGGGTTACCCAATAAGATGACATCTGTCTTCTCCCCGTTAAGTTTTAAACAGGAAGATTGCATCCATCTGGCAACAGCCTCTAGACAGGGTCCTAGGGTGTTGGACGATACCTCCGAGTGGTCTAAAGAGACCACCAGTTGGGTATCGTCCGTGTAGGTGATAATACGCACACCGAAGGGTTGGACAATCCTGTCTAGGGGTTCCATGTAAGCATTAAACAGGGTGGGGCTCAGGGAAGAGCCCTGAGGAACCCCACACCTGAGAGGATGTTTAGGCGACACTGCTTCGCCCTCAAAGACCTGGAAGAAGCGGTCAGCCAGGAAGGATGTCAGCCAGTCCAGAGCCGGGCCCGACACGTCCATGTCCGCCAGTCGTTGTAATAGCGTGACATGGTTGACCGTGTCGAACGCGGCGCTGAGGTCTAATAAAATGATGGCGACTTTGCCACCCTGGTCTAACACTGCTCTTGCTTCCTCTGTTACCGCTAGGAGGGCAGTTTCGGTCCCATGTAGGGGGCGAAACCCTGTCTGAGAGGCACGTAGAAGGCTATTTGACTCCAAATAGTTCATCAAGGTGTTATTTACGTGCCTGTCAAGCAGTTTGCTCAGCCAAGGGAGCAGGGAAATAGGACGATAGTTCGCCAAGTTGGATTGGTCGAGATTGGGCTTCTTCAACAAGGCCCTCACCATCGCGCACTTCCAGGAGGTAGGTACGGATTTAGAGGAGATGGAAGTGTTGAGAACGTCCAATATGACCGGGCGAATTATGTCCATAGCCTTAATAAGGGTCTGAGGGGGTGCTGAGTCGTTAGGGGAGCCTGAAGTGACTTTGAGGATGAGTCTGTCTAGGGCCGGAATGTCTAAGGGTGGGATTGTGTCAAGCCTGCACGAGACAGGGATATCAGAGGTGGGGGAAATAGGGGGTTCCAAGTCATTGTTAACATCCCCAAAAGAGGAGTATATAGTCTGTATTTTTTCAGAGAAAAAAACAGCCAGTTCATTGCAGCGGTTTTGGGCGCCATCAGCAGAGGGGCATTCCGCAGGGGGTGAGATGAGTGACTTGACAATTTTAAAAATTTCCCTTGGGGCGTTAGCGGCTGCATTAATTTTGCTGCCGTAGAAGGAGGCTTGTGCAGTCTTTATTTCCTGTTTATAGAGCCTAATGGCGGCTCTATATTCATCCTTCCTAGATTTGGAGTAGTCCTGTCTCCAAGCTCTTTCATATTTGCGACAGGCTAATTTCATGGTCTTGAGAGTGGGAGTAAACCTTTTCTTCTCAAGTATGGTGTGAGAGCCACTCCACTTGTCTTGGAGAGCCACTGTAGCCAGGAACTCCAACAACCACACTTTCTGCCCTAGCTGGTAAACAGTCAGTACAGCATTTTCGTCATGACAAGCTTTGTGAAGTTCTTGGCTTGCCTCAAGTTATTTGCTGCTCATCTTCATAGACTAAGACATGCAAGAACACAGGCTCAGTACATAGGCAATTATGTCCCGTTTAGGAGGTTTGAGAGGTTGCTCCCATCCTTCTTTAGTTATATATAATGGACATCTAACTAGATGTCCAAACATAAGTTCAATTAGGCTGTAGGCAAACAGAAGACATCCCATCTACTTCAGATTTGGTCTGGGAGTCCAATGATCATACATTTGAGGGCCTTTTCGAACCTTTGCCCTGTAGATGGTAGGGTGTGGTGAACTTGTAGTTAACTCCACACTCCTTCCACATACCTGATAATACCTGCTTAGGAATCATCAAATTCTGGAAAGATTCCAAGGAGGGCCCTAGCCACTGCAGGAGCTATACTGGTCCTAAGAGGAATGGCCTCTGGCTATTTAGTGGCATGGTCTACCACCACTAGGATATAACTACATCCAGATGCTGTTGGAGGGCTTAAGGAACCCATAATATCTATCCCTAACCTCTCAAAGGGAACACTAAGCAGAGGTAGCGGGATTAAGTGGGACTTTGTAGGGCCACCTGACTAACCAGTGGCTTTTTTTTCTCTTTTAAACTTTATTTATCATTTTGGCACATCATTAAAATATACCCATAGTTGTTCACTGTCATTGTCAGTACATTGGAAACGGTAATATGGAGCATAGGGACAGATCAGTCATGTCACCTAGTGTTCGGTGCACTATCTCCCAATATGGCTGTAGTTTTGGACAGAACCATGTAAGGTGCGCAAAATCAGCGTGCGAGGCGTCACATTTACGGCAGGTATGGGGTCTGGACTGATCCAGTCTATGGGTTCTGGCAGGAGTGATGTATATCCTACGCAAGAACTTAAAATGTATTAGTTTATGCCTGCTGTTTAGTGAAACTTATTTTGTTACTGTGCAGCATTTAGCCCACTGGTCGTCTGTGATGGGGCGGTCCAAATCGTCTTCCAGATCTTTGCGGATCCTGTCATTGTTGACCGGTATTATGCCAGAACATGCCTTATGTAGTTTAGATATGAGGTGAACTCCATTTTCGCTCTCATTGATGAGCGAGAGTGGAGAAAACAAATCCGGTTCGATAGGGAACCCAGGCAGTGTGGCACGTAAGGCCAAAGGAATCGTCCCCAGAACAAAGCCATCCATAAATGTGGCATTGTGGAAGCGGACATCATCATCCGTCACCTAGAAGGGTGCCCCTCTAAGGACAAATCTCCCAGTCTAGTGATATCAAATTTGGCCAAAGTACGCTGCACCCGTCTTTCCCCTGTAATTGACAGCCAGGGGGCGTTGGGGACCGGGAGAGCCATGGAATATAGTGTGGAGGTGCCGGTGACTCGTTTCAGTTTATCCCAGGCCCTGCTGGTAGTTGAAACTGTCTGTATATCATTAGGATCTCTGGGTACGCCCATGGGCAATACAGTGGCTAACCGCTCAGGAAGGACGAAATTCGACCCTGGTTGGAGAAACTGGATCCTGGAGCCAGGGTGGAACTATGCGAGGCATAGCTGCATTGGGCCTCGAGATAGTACAGTTGTAGATCCGGCACACGATTCCCTTCCCTCTCAACTGGTAGGGTGAGCACCTGCCAATGTGCACAAGCCTGTTTGCCCCCCCAGACCAATCTGATAAGGTGTGAACGCAGAGTCAGAAAGAATCTGTTTGGGAGGGGTATGGGGATATTGTGAAAAAGATATAAAAATTTGGGGAGAACCACCATCTTAAGAACCGCAACTCTGCTGGCAATTGACAGTGGCAGCCTCAGCCATCTCTCCACTTGAACTTCGAGGGCGCTGATTGCTTGCCCATAATTGAGGCGAAGGATCTAGGTGGTGTCAAGATGGATGTGAAGTCCCAAATACTTGACAGAATCGGGGCACCATTCAAAGGGGGAATTCACATTCCCATGAAGGCATGCTGGAGGTTAAAGAGAAAATAACCGGCTTGCGCAAGTTGATGGCCAGGCCAGAATGTTTACCAAATTGAAGGATCTCTCTGATGAGAGTTTCAAAGTTCACCTGAGGCTCTCTGAAATAGAGGATGGTGTTGTCTGCATAGAGCGAGACCAGAAGGGGACCGGTGTTGAATTGTAGGCCTCTCTGTAAATGCCTTTCCTGGAAGTTGCGAATTAAAGAGTCCATGGCGAGGATAAACAATAGGGGTAACAGAGGACAGCCCTGATGTGGGCCACGGGATAATGGGAAGGGTCGGGAGAGTGTGCCGTTTAGGGAGATGTCTCGCCTTGGGTCGACTATATAGAAGTGCAGTGGTGGCTATGAATACCACAGGCATTCCCATGTGGCGCATAACAGACACAAAGAAAGGCCACTCCAAGGAATCAAAGGCCTTCTCTGTGTCCAATAGGATTGCAGCAGTGGGGACCTCTGGGATAATTCTATGGAGGAACGAGAAAAGTGTGCAGGGAAGCGCCCCCACCCCAGCTGAATACACTAAGTCCTGCGAGCCCTGCGACAGGGAACCTATTGTTCTACCTTACTCTGCTCAAACTCCACTCAGCAGCAGGGGGCGCAACAATGTCTGTGGTAGGCAGCAGCACTAGCTTGCTGTCCGTCAGACTCTAAAACACTATAATTGGGAATACAGGGAGCTCCTTTAAGAGGCCTCCCAGTAAATGGGATCATACCACCAACATTGGAATCGGTATTTGGGTATGATTCCAACATGTTTGATACCAAACATGGCAAGGTTTGATGCAGCCATTATATAGTTAGACATATCATAATGACTGATGTCCACCATATGTCTTAAGATGGCTAACTGCACTTACAAAGCCTAGAGAATCGACTCTGGCGTTTGCAGGGGTGTCCTGCTCATTGAGGGACACTCTTAGACTTGTAACCCTGTGCCCTGCCCTCAGTACTGAAGGACCTACCATAGGGGTGAAATGTAAGTTTTAAGTGCAGTGACCTCAGATATAAGAAAATGTATGTTTGTCGTGAGAGGTGCATGCACCATCTCACACAGGCTGCAATAACATGCCTGTAGTCAGCTTCTAAGCGGACTCCCATGGGTGGCACAATACATGCTGCAGCCCATCGGAGACCCTTGGTGTAAATTGTGCCCTGTGTACCTTAGTGCCATATACTTGAGACATATAAGGGTACACTATTAGCCAATTGTGGAGGTACCAAAGTACTTACCAAAGACATTTTGGGAGAGAGAGAGCACAGATGATGTTGTCCTCGTTAGCAGGAAACTACAGTCAAAACACACTGACCCCGGGCAAAAAGTGGGGGTAACCGTAAAAGAAAGATCCTACTTTCCTACAAACATCTATATTGGTGTTAGGGTGTTATTTCAATGTCTTTTTTGTGTTATTATTAGAATGGTATGCATGCTAAAAGCACTTGTTGTTTCTTGAGCTCCGTGAGGGTTCCATGCTCTGTCAGTTGATGTGGGTGCTGAGCCTGGCAAGGAGCTGCTACTGGAGTTTCACAATAAATCTTCTTCACCTGCAATATCCCACAGTAGACAAAAAACACGACAGGACTTTCTTGGGTCTGGTGGAATATTACTCTAAATTCATTAACCGGTTTTCAAGTGTGGTTGAACTAATTAGGCTGTTACTAAAGTACTCGTCCTTTTGCTGGTCAAAGGAGTGTGAGGTTGATTTAAAACAATTAAAGATGAGTTTTCAGAAATTATGAGCTGTTTTTGCCAAGTAGTTAATGGGGAGAAATGTTTGACAAAATATCGACGGACAAAAAATCGACCTACAAAAATTTCGATACAGAAATATCGAAGACAAAAATAACGAAGTCCTATCTACAAAAAGGTAAGTACAAAAATATCGAAAAAGAACATTGTTGTAAAAAATATCAATGTTAAAAATATCGTTTTTTTAAATCTTTTAAAAATAATGTCAAAATAAGTAAATAATACATATAATTTGAAAAAATATAGATGTAAATATTAAAACATATTTAAAAAATAATATCTAATGCATATAATGTTAAACTTAATTAAACATCTACATATAAATTAATATATATGCTTACTCCACATATTGCAACTTTAGAGAAAGTGTTGGAGAGTGTCAGGGTAAAAGTTACTATTCCCACTCCAGAGAGTGCAACAGTAGGGAAAGCGCTGGATAGCGTAGGGGTAAAAATTACTATTCCCACTCCAGTGAGTGCAACAGTAGGGAAAGCGTTGGAGAGTGTAGGGGTTAAAATTACTATTCCCCATCCAGGGAGTGCAACAGTGGGGAAAACGTTGGATAGCGTTGGGGTAAAAATTACTATTCCAACTCCAGAGTGCAACAGCAGGGAAAGCGTTGAATAGCGTAGGGATAAAAATTACTATTCCAACTCCAGTGAGTGCAACAGTAGGGAAAGCGTTGGAGAGTGTAGGGGTTAAAATTACTATTCCCCCTCCAGTGAGTGCGACAGTGGGGAAAGTGTTGGATGGCGTAGGAGTTAAATTAACATACTTATCAATTAAATATTTATTATAAAATGAATAACATATCAATAATTATTTAACAAAAAATTTTAATAAATACCTATTAAATGAATACTTACTTAAATAACATTAAATTACTTCCCACCCTATTCCTCTATAAACACACAACGCGCTACACATAAAAAATAACACAATTAATGTAATTATCATTTAATAAAAATTACTTACCAATTAATAACTAATTAACAATAATTTAATTAACAATATCAAACAATAAAAAGTAATTATAACTTAAGTATAATTAATATAATTTTAAATGAACCAACTAATAAAAAGTAATTATCAATTAATAATTCATTAACAATAAATTAATAAACAAGAACAATAAATAAAAACATATTGATTGATTAATTATATTTAAGTTACTTTCCACCCTATTCCCCTATACACCCACAACCCGCTACACATTAAAAATAACATAATTAATTTAATTATCAATTAATCAAATAATAAAAATAATTACCAATAAATTAACAATAACAATAACTGAAAATTAATATACATTAATTATAATTATTATAATCATAAATGAACCAATTAATAACAACAAATTACCAATTAACAATAAATTAACAATCAATAACAATAAATAAAAACATAATAATTAATTAATTATAAATAAATTACTTCCCCCATTCCCCTATAAATACACAACCCGCTCTCATACTAAAACACAAAAAAAAGTTTAAAATTGTTTTCATTTTCCAAAAATTGAATACATATATTTAAAAATACTGAAAAAACATTTTTAAAAAGTTAAACATACATACATATAAAATACATACTAAATACATAACACTAAAAACAATTCTATAATATTTACAACAATATTTTTGCTAACGATATTATTTACATCATTATTATTTACTTCTATATTAAATATATCGATATTACTTACCTTGCAGTCGATATTCTGGTCAACGATATTCTTGACTTCGATATTCTGTACGTACGATATTAAAACTTGATATTAGTGTAGGTCGATATTAAAATTTCGATATTTTGACTGCTCACCATGGGGAGTAAGTAGCGGTGTCTTTTCCTTCCCTAGTTCTTGGTTCAGCTCATTTTCTTTAATAGTAGAGAGTGTTTGACTCGAAGGTTGAAAAGATGCAGTGAGGTATTGGAAGAGTTTGAATTTTATATACAATACCTACCTGGACTTAGAAAAATGCAGCTGACTGTCTCTCTTGGCTGGCTGTGGAGAGTATGAAAAATCCAAGTTGACAGATACCCTTGAAGTAAGTTAGGTGAGAGAAAGTGCCATATCTAAAGAATAATAGGGAAAAAGTAAAGAGAAAGATGTAATTTTCCCAATAATCAAGGAATATGTTGTGCAAGGTTGGCCAGATCACTAAGTTTTGTGTCCTTCATAAAACCATTTTGGAATATGAGAGACAATCTAACTATTGGTAGAGGTGAAAGAATAGCTCCTCCAGAAGGTATGAAAGTACTCAACCTAGCACAAGAGGAGCATCTAGGATGGAATCTTACTAAAGGAACAGTGAGAGAGAGGTATTGAAGGCTACTCGTGAACCATCAAGATGAGGAGGTAGTCAGGGCCTGTTTCATGTGTGCCACCAGTGACAAGTCCCGCATTGCTTGTCATGCTTCTTTGTCTCCAGTGGCGATGAGATACTGGATGAACCTTGGGTGAAATTAGTTTACACAGTCAAACTTAGAACTGGGCAGTGGGCCTAAAGACAGATCCAGCACTCACACCATTATATCCCTACAGTCATAGAAGATCCTGTGTGCTCCACTCTGTATGTACTCTCTCCCCACAATGTGCTCACCACACTGGGAAAAATACATACAAATACAAAGACCAGAGTTGCACCACATTTGAATGAAAATAAACAATATAAACACTTGACTATTTCAAAAATTGATAACCGTAATTCTTGTATTGTCTGGTAATATTCTTTGTTTATTAGAGCATCATCTGTGCATCTGCATCTGCATCTGTACTCCATTATTTCAATTTTATAACAGAGGCGCACTTAAGGGAAAATGTTTCCAAGTAGTCATCTACATTGGCTAATTGTTCAGAACTCCTAATTTCGGAGTTAGTTCTCCTTTTCTTTGCAATCCTGGCACCCATTGAAGTGCCATATATATATGGTGGGCATTTGCCCACATAAATGCCTTATTATCTGGACAAACCGAACTTGAAAACGTTGTCCAGAGAGTGCGCTTCTAATATAACATTGAAATACTTGAATACAGATGCCACAACAGAAATGGCACACATGTAGAACACTATGATGCTATGACTGGAAGCATCAGATACCAGTGAATGTTCTACCCTGAAGAAGTCCATTGTGTAGTGTACGAAACTCGTTAGCTGGTTTTTTATGAACTTCAAAATGAGGCACTAATAAATGAAGAATATTATTGGACAATTCAAAAATTACTGTTAAAATTCTTTGAAATATTCAAGTGTTTATATTGTTTTTTTCGTTCAAATGTGGTGCAACTCTAGTCTTTGTATTAGCTTGAATGAAATTGGATTTAGATATTATGGGCTCATTTGAACTGGCACCATCCACTGAGAGATTTGTTTTGCTGTTGGTTGACTACAGCTCCTAAGGGGTTTCCACTAAGTGTGTGAGTATGGTGAGTACAAGAGCTGTTCTTAGCTTCCTTAGGGATAGTTTTGCCAATGTAGGTGTGCCCGGGTATTTAGCAACAGATATTAGAGTACAATTTGATTCTCAAGAGATGCAGAGTTTCTACAAAATTTGGGAATAACTAATCAAAAAACCGTGTTACAGTCACAACAAGCAAATGGTCTTGTGGAATGAATTAACCATGTGTTAAAAACACGTGTTCAAAGAGTAGTTGAACTAAGGCTCCTTCTCAAGGATGTCCTCAGGGACACTTGATGGGTCCCCCACATAGCACCTAACTGTGTAACCTTGAAATCTGATATTTCGTTTTTGAAAGGAAAAGTGGCCAATTCAAAGCTGAACTGGGCTTGGTTTGCATCAAGTGCTAGTAGTGCAGAAGTAAAATCAAGGAAATACAGGCATGAAAGGTATCAGCAGAGATGCAAGGACAGGTATTTTCGAAAATATTCTGTTAAGTGTTGGAAAGTGGGTGATCTGGTATGATTGAAGAAGCCAGGCTGTGAGAAGAAAGTTTTAACCCAATTTATGGGTCCATTTTCCATTGTTCCAAGCAGGAAAAATATAGTCACTGAGAGTTCGGGGAACTTCACATGAAGCATGTAACAGGAACCTAAAGAGCTCAAATGACATCAAACCTACTACTTCTGGAATCAATGGTGCCAGTGGTTGGCAACAAATGGGTGAAAAGGACTCAAGGTTAAGAAGTAAGCCTACACATTAAATAGATTAAGTTATGACCTAACTTTCTTGTGTATATTTTCACATGGTGTTGATTCAGGGAATTTTTTTTCTTTTTTATTAATCTTTATGTTTTGTCCTTTTTCCATGTTATTGTCTGATATCCTTAATTGTTTTGTGTTATCATTCTCATTTTTTTTACTGGGGGCTGTTTTATGAAATGTTATTTCACTAGTCTTTCTTTTGTGTCAGACCTTTCAACACACACAATGCCACTGTGTGTCACGTGATATCCGTTCCTATCACAGGGGCACCCGGCGTGGTGCCAATAACACACGATGTTCATACAGTTAGGTGGAAACCCCTTCAGACAGCAGGTTTGCAGCTAGTCATTTGAGGTGTGAAAACTCCCTAGAACTTCGCTTAACAGCCTCAAAAGCTTTCTTTCTGGTGTTGTGGCGTTAAGGGAGGATGGGGGCGGGGGCGGGGGGGGGGGGGTAGCTCACAGCCTTGGGCTGTGTTCAGCACTAAGCCATGCCCTTTCATGGTCCCGACCCCTTCTCACACAGCAAAAGAGTTGCCAAGTTGGAAGATCAGTTGTGATATTATTAGAATGTTATGCATGTTAGAAACACTTGTTTCTTGAGCTGAATGGGGGTTCTCTGCTCTGTTAGTTGATCTGCGAGCTGAGCCTGGCAAGGAGCTGTTGATCGTGCTACTGAAGTTTCACAATAAATCTTCTTCTTTTAATGGAACTATTAATTTCAACAAACCAGAGGATGATACCACTAATGCAAATAGGTGACAATGCAAGAGGGGACATGGATGATGAACGTTGAATGTGTATAATGTATTTGTCTTTAAACTCCAATAAAATCTGGTTGGGAAACAATAAATATTCTTCACCAGCAATATCCCTCAGAGTGTTTTCTACACAACATTCAGTGGCGGTGGAGGGGCGCAAAGATATACACGTAGCATATACATATATAGATATATACTTACACATATAAACATAATACATACACATAATACACATAACAAGTACACAATAATATACACAGTAACATAAATGTACACCTTAAAAAAATCAATCACTTATCTTACACTGCTGCTTGTTCTGTAGTATTTCCTGGTTGGTCTGCATGCAGCACGTCCTACGAAACCCACAGCCAACTCTCATCCAATCAAGACGCTGTTCTAAAGCTTCTCTATTGGCTGGAGAGGGCTGGTTCCACGCTCCAAAAGGCACTGTAGGCTTGTAACTGCTCTCCAATCAGCTATCTTGCGGGCTGGAGAAGTTTGAATTGTGCAGGTCGGTTTGGCTGTAGCAAGGGAAAGGCTGAGAATGACCATATTGAGTCCAACAGAATAAGAGCAACCACATTATTTTACTTGTGGGTATTTCATAACGTTAAGCAGCATGATGGTGCTAATCTCATCTGGTTTCTAACACTATGTTGGGCAGTTGCCATGAATCTGGTGAGATACCCTCCATGGATCCACAATGAGCAGAATAACACAGAGAAAACCACCACCTGTATCTGGTCGGTCTGTGATTAGTGCTAAGAGTGCAAGCAAAACACTTTAAGGGCACAGTAGCAGTGTTACCAAGCCTCGATTGAAATTATTCTGGGGCATATTCTCAAGGCGCTATCGCCAAGTTAATGGCACTTTATCGCAGCCAAAGTTGTGATAAATTTATCACCCTATTCACAAGCTGGTGCTAACAGCCCACCAGTTTACCTGCGATAGCATCCGCAAAAAACATCGCCACAGATGACCCCCGCAACTATCGCTAATGAGATGCAGAGTAGGCATTCCCAAGCAAAAAGCTGCAACAACACCACTCCACAACATTCTCAACGACCAGCCACATCGGCGATAAGAAGACAAAACATGCAATTAGGCGCGTTAGCAGCAGGAAAATAACACCTGTTCTGACCTGGTGCAAAGTCGGACCACAGACTGCACCACAAACGGGTGTCCGGCCAGAGCCACACCTGAAGATCAACAGATGCCATGGAGCCACTGATCATGCAGCCCAGACACACAAGAGGACCACAACACCCACCGCCACCACCCCCAGGGCCCCCTCATCATGCCCCCCCTTGGACAAAAACATGCCACATCAACTACACAGAATCATTTTCCAAATATTCCACCTGATGTCGCATAATCACATCTGGTTACATGCATTTGTCGACACACAAATTAGCATTGCAAAGTCACCTTCGAAGCAACAAATGTAAATTTATTTAAACAAACACAGAACAGAAATGAAGACACATGGTGGCACCCCTTGGGACACTCCGTAAGTCACAGCCTGCAAGACAAAATCATGATGAGAAGGTGTACATGGCTCACATCAAGGGAGAGAGAGAGAGCGAAGGAGAGAGAGAGAGAGAGGGAGAGAGAGATAGACGGACCGAGTGGGGTAGAGAGAGATAGATAGAAAGAGTGGGGTAGAGAGAGATAGACGGGCAGACAGGGTGGTGGAGAGAGAGATAGACAGAGTGGGGGAGAGAGAGATAGACTGACAGAGTGGGGGAGAGGGAGATAGAGAAAAGAAGAGAGGGACAGGGAGAGAGAGTGCCGACACTGTACACCCATGCCACACTGCTCACCTGCTGCCACCGGTGTGTCTCCAACCGCGTGGCGGTATGTAGTGCAGTTCACCAGGTCCCACATCTAAGACAGATCCTCCATCTGAAACAGAGTCCAGATACATGAATGGCAAAGTATATACAATTGCACGCAACAGCATTGCCTGTCGGCCCCTGGGCACCCAGGTAGCTGCACCCCAGCCCCTCCCGCTGCCCAGCGGTGCCTGCCCGCCCCAGCACACCCGGGCCTCACTACTCACCTTCCGCCACCGTAGAGATGAGGGCCCACCACATGCCGGTGCAAGCCCCAAGCCCGGGCCCGCAGATATGGCACCCTCCACATCATGCAGCTCCACTCTGCGGGCCCCCAGGTCTCACATTTGGTGCTGGGTCTTGATTTGTCCATGGAAGAGGACATACCAGTGCATCTGGCATTATCGTAGGCTGCACACCCGCTCAGCCTCATAGGTGCCACTAAGTCTGTGATCCAGGAGGGGGCACCACGTGGCGGTAGGTCCACACGGACCGCTGTCTCAGGCCTACACTGCGGTCCAGCAGGGCACTCAAAACCGATCCGTCCGGACCGCCGGAACAGGGCATCATCTCAGGCTGCACACCCGCTCAGCACTTAAGGTGCCCCTACCTCAGTGCACCGAAAGTCACCGTTCCATGGCGATGTGCCTGTGCCGGCCACAGTGTATCCGGTGCCACCAAGTCTATACCCCGCTAGTCATGGACCTTCTATGATTGGGTATCATGGTGCAGACGCCATCATGTCACCTCTGGGCCTGCGGAATGTGATTTTGCAGGCCCCTCGGCCCCCATGCCTATATGCACACCACAAGGATATACTCCGAGAGAGGATGGAAATGGCATAGTGCACATGTGCCCGTCCCTTTTTATTGGCAGGGTCACATGTGCTGTGACGCGTTTGCTGGATAGGTGTGATGTGGGTTTAAACCAGCCGTGAGGGAGTGGCCGTGGCATGCTGACAACTAGACCTGTGAGCAGCAGATCACTACAGGGATGTCCTGGCACATGTATCGTTGTTGTCCCCCCCTGGAGCTTAAGCGCAGTGAGCTGGCCTGGGTTATTCCAGTCCGGCGTAAGGGTTTGAACAATGACCCTGGGGCTCTGTACGGGACTGGACAAGGAAGTGACTAAAGCGTGTGTACCCGTTGTTGCATCGGTGTCACCTGGACAACATTCGGCAATGTGTCACCCTGTGACCCAAGCCCAATGACACATGGACGTAGGGGGAATTCACTGACCCTACATTAATCAATACTATCACACATGAAAGACGCTAGACACAACACATCTGTGTGATTCGGTATGTTTAATGCACATTCAGTGGAGTGTTGCATCTGGAGCCGTACAGGGCCATGCAAACCCCACTATAGAATGTTGGCCCGTGGAGGGCCAGCTAGAGTCCTTCAGGGAATGCCAAGTCCAAAGGAAAAGGAAATGTTCAGTCCGCAGTCTGTTTGCTGTGTCATTGGTGATCAAACAGAATATTGCAGTCCATTGCGAGGTCCAAGGTGAGTGTCGCAGAGTGCATCAGGTGACAGTGGAAGGTGATCATGCAGAAGGGCAGAACCAAGCTGAAAGCACCCATTTCGCAGAGATGAATGCTACTGCATCCTTCTTACCACAATGGCGCTTTCATCCGCCTCTTCGTCCTCTGCTGTTCGATGTACCTCACATGTGGGTGGTACTGGCCTTTCTCCAGCAGTGTGTAGCAGTGACACCTCAGGGGCCAAAGGTGGCTTGTCTGCCGCACTGCATGGCACTGACACTTCAGGGGGCAGAGATGTGGATGAAGTGGTAGCAGCAGCATGCATCAGCGCCAGGCCTTGTGGCAGCAATGCCATGAGGTTGGTTTTGAGGTCATTGAGGAATCCAGCTACCCCTCACTGGTTTGCAGCCGTGGTAGCTGCTCTTTCCGCCATGGCCCGCTCCCTGTTCTCAATGAGCCTCCACATGTTTCCCACCTCCTGGGCGAGCTCAATAGAGCCACTCTGACTAGTCAGTCTCGTTTTGTTTCATAATTTTATTCGAATTGCAAGAATTCATAAAAGCACAAAACACAATTTACACAATTATCATAAAATCCATATAAAATTGATTGAATCAGAAAGGCATAATTATACAGAATAAAAAGACTCAGGCATTGTCCATCATTTTCCGGGCTCGAGTAGCGATTCTCAAGAAAGTACAAGTGCGACAAATTATCTCCTCATTGTCCAAAGAAAGCAGCAATGGATATGATTCCACCAGGGTAATTTGTCTATATTTTTTAAAAAGGGGAATTAGGACCCATTTTACATATTTCAAATAAAACTTGCAAGCGAAGAAGAAGTGTAAATCGTTTTGTATGCTTACCCCGTCACAGGGGCAACTCTTGTTATCTAAGATTGAGTGATGGCCCAGAGGAAAATTTAGCAAGAATCAAACAGTTCCAGCCCTCAGTCGAAACAAAAGACATCTTTCCCAGCTTGTCATAGGCAAGGTTAGGTATAATGACATGGGATATCTGTATTGTTCCCCGCCCATGTAAGTAACAACTGTGGTTTTCTCAGATTCTTTCCTAATTCTGTCCGTATTATAAAGTGCATAGAGTGCCTTCTTCAATTCGTTCTTATGTACCAGGTTAACTTTGCTTGGGTCAGTGAAGATGCTACCTTTTTCAATACTGCACAGACTTTTATAGACCCCAAGAGCCAGGGGATCTCCATTACCCTTTCACATTTTAAGCAATCAGTTATAACTTCTTGGGTCAGGGTCGCTAATTGATTCCTCCAAACAGAGTGCCAAAATAAGACGGGTCAAGCACTAATAAAATCAGATATAAAATGTACATTTAATTCCTTGTGCAAGATATATTTGGACGTAGAACTCGGTACTCCCAGCAACTTTCTGCAGAACCGATTTTCTTCCTGCTGTACACATTCCTTCTTCGTCGCACCCCAAACTTCAGCCCCGTAGGTAGCTACGGGGATACATTGTAATTTAAAAATCTTTACAATTGCTTCAATGGCACCTAATTTCTTAGGTCGGGGGATACTTAAAATTGAATTGATGGCCTTTGAGAATTTGCTCGTGGACTGCGCCAAATGCCCAGTCCACAAGCCATTCGCAGGAAAGACCCTCCCCAACTATGGGAAATTATGAGTGGAAGTAAGTCTGTTGTCCCCTACTAATATGGAATTGAGTTGACGTTTTCCTGGACCACATGACATAATAAATGACTTGTTAAAATTCACCCGTAAATCCAATCCATCCATATATTCTGTGAAGCTTTTTACTAGGGTGCGCAGAGAATTAGGCGTGCGGCCCATTATGACCGCATCATCTGTGTAAAGAAGTACGGGTAATGATTTGCCATTTATTATGGGAACGTCTGGGGTGGACTTTTCCAGATGGTTGCTCAGACCATTAATATAAATAATGAAAAGCAGGGGAGCTTAAACGCACCCCTGTCTTACTCCCCTTCCTATCTTAATTTGTCCTGAAAGTTCCCTTCCCATTCCTATCCTCACTCAAGCTGTGAGGTCAGTATGTATGAAAGCTAAAAAGTGGACCAATAATTGGTCCAAACAATAACTCAATAAAATAGACCAAAATTTGGACCCGTTCACTAAATCAAAAGCGGATGAAGGTCCATAAACGCTAAATAAATAGGGGCAGAACGGGCAATGTTGTATTTATCAATAACCAATTTAAGGTTTAAACCTTGTTCAACTGTGCCGACCCTACTTCTAAAACCCAGTTGGCACGGGGATAAAATGCTACTTTCCTCTGTCCACTCTAAAATCCTGTTATAAATGACACAGCACAGAATCTTTAGGGTATTATCAAGTAAAGAGATTGGTCGGTAATTAACAGGATCCGATCTGTCACCCTTTTTATATATTGGAACAATTACGCTAGTTTCCCATGTTTCAGGCATAGATGCTTGAGGTAAGCTGTTAAAAACATTCACGAGGATTGGGGCCCATAGTTCAGGTTTCCATTTTATAATATCTATGGGTAGTAACCCATCCGGTCCTGGGGCCTTGTTGCCATGGGTCTGTGCAATCGCCCCTTCTACCTCCACCAAAGTCATCTGTAAGTTTCCAGTCTGTTCCTGCAAAGGGTGATTCAAGCTATATGGTGGAGAGGCATACATTTTAGAAAAATGGTCTTCCCAACAACTACTGGCAATAGTGCAGCTGACTGGTGTTAACTGTTGGCCCATATTTTGCAGATCTCTTACAGCGGGCCGAAATAAATTTCAAGTCTTCTCAGCAGCTATTTCGGCGAGGGCTTACCATCGTTCTCCCAGAAGAATACCCTTCCGCTCGTTCATTGTTGTCTTGTAAGCTTTCCTGGCTATACTAACATCTGCCCTAATTCTAGGTATAGCCGTTAGGGCCTTGCGCAATTTCATGTTCGCTACAGAGCAGTTATGGTCAAACCATCTTGGAACTTTTGGACCCTGGGATAGTGGCACTGATAAAAGAGATCTAATTACATTACATATGTTAGTAAAGTCTTGAATTACGTTAGGGTCACGAGCTGTTATCTGTAGACAAGAGTTTATTAATGTCTGATCCCCTATTAATAGGGACTTAGTTATTTCCCCGCAGTCTATCCCTTTCCACTTTAATTTCAATTTTTCTGTTGAGGGAGTTATGTCCCTCGCCCCTTGTGTGGTAACATACACAGGCTGTTGAGCTAATCTTAGAGCCACTGTTAGGGAGTTGTGATCCCCAAAATCTGTTGCTACAACCTCTGTGGCCAATATCCGGTCCGCCAGGCAGAGAGAAACGAAAATAAAATCAATAATTGAAACACTATCTCTACCTCTATATGTTGGTACCAGCTGGGTTGTGGGGTATGGGCCTAAATCCATTACATTACTAAGAATGTATTCACTGAGAAAGGATCTCAGTTTCAATCCCCTCCGCACAGCTGGGTCTACCTGTCGTGTGCCTATATTTCGAATGTCTTTTAGGAGCTTAGAATTAAAATCCCCCTCTAGAAAGATCCCCATGCCCTCACCTGAGCCCTGAGTTTTCTCCAAATTGGAGATGAATTTGAAGAGCGCTATGAAATTCTTATTTGGGGTGGAATTAAAATCATTATGAGAAGGTGTACATGGCTCACATCAAGGGAGAGAGAGAGAGCGAAGGAGAGAGAGAGAGAGAGGGAGAGAGAGATAGACGGACCGAGTGGGGTAGAGAGAGATAGATAGAAAGAGTGGGGTAGAGAGAGATAGACGGGCAGACAGGGTGGTGGAGAGAGAGATAGACAGAGTGGGGGAGAGAGAGATAGACTGACAGAGTGGGGGAGAGAGAGATAGAGAAAAGAAGAGAGGGACAGGGAGAGAGAGTGCCGACACTGTACACCCATGCCACACTGCTCACCTGCTGCCACCGGTGTGTCTCCAACCACGTGGCGGTATGTAGTGCAGTTCACCAGGTCCCACATCTAAGACAGACCCTCCATCTGAAACAGAGTCCAGATACATGAATGGCAAAGTATATACAATTGCACGCAACAGCATTGCCTGTCGGCCCCTGGGCACCCAGGTAGCTGCACCCCAGCCCCTCCCGCTGCCCAGCGGTGCCTGACCGCCCCAGCACACCCGGGCCTCACTACTCACCTTCCGCCACCGTAGAAATGAGGGCCCACCACATGCCGGTGCAAGCCCCAAGCCCGGGCCCGCAGATATGGCACCCTCCACATCATGCAGCTCCACTCTGCGGGCCCCCAGGTCTCACATTTGGTGCTGGGTCTTGATTTGTCCATGGAAGAGGACATACCAGTGCATCTGGCATTATCGTAGGCTGCACACCCGCTCAGCCTCATAGGTGCCACTAAGTCTGTGATCCAGGAGGGGGCACCACGTGGCGGTAGGTCCACACGGACCGCTGTCTCAGGCCTACACTGCGGTCCAGCAGGGCACTCAAAACCGATCCGTCCGGACCGCCGGAACAGGGCATCATCTCAGGCTGCACACCCGCTCAGCACTTAAGGTGCCCCTACCTCAGTGCACCGAAAGTCACCGTTCCATGGCGATGTGCCTGTGCCGGCCACAGTGTATCCGGTGCCACCAAGTCTATACCCCGCTAGTCATGGACCTTCTATGATTGGGTATCATGGTGCAGACGCCATCATGTCACCTCTGGGCCTGCGGAATGTGATTTTGCAGGCCCCTCGGCCCCCATGCCTATATGCACACCACAAGGATATACTCCGAGAGAGGATGGAAATGGCATAGTGCACATGTGCCCGTCCCTTTTTATTGGCAGGGTCACATGTGCTGTGACGCGTTTGCTGGATAGGTGTGATGTGGGTTTAAACCAGCCGTGAGGGAGTGGCCGTGGCATGCTGACAACTAGACCTGTGAGCAGCAGATCACTACAGGGATGTCCTGGCACATGTATCGTTGTTGTCCCCCCTGGAGCTTAAGCGCAGTGAGCTGGCCTGGGTTATTCCAGTCCGGCGTAAGGGTTTGAACAATGACCCTGGGGCTCTGTACGGGACTGGACAAGGAAGTGACTAAAGCGTGTGTACCCGTTGTTGCATCGGTGCCACCTGGACAACATTCGGCAATGTGTCACCCTGTGACCCAAGCCCAATGACACATGGACGTAGGGGGAATTCACTGACCCTACATTAATCAATACTATCACACATGAAAGACGCTAGACACAACACATCTGTGTGATTCGGTATGTTTAATGCACATTCAGTGGAGTGTTGCATCTGAAGCCGTACAGGGCCATGCAAACCCCACTATAGAATGTTGGCCCGTGGAGGGCCAGCTAGAGTCCTTCAGGGAATGCCAAGTCCAAAGGAAAAGGAAATGTTCAGTCCGCAGTCTGTTTGCTGTGTCATTTGTGATCAAACAGAATATTGCAGTCCATTGCGAGGTCCAAGGTGAGTGTCGCAGAGTGCATCAGGTGACAGTGGAAGGTGATCATGCAGAAGGGCAGAACCAAGCTGAAAGCACCCATTTCGCAGAGATGAATGCTACTGCATCCTTCTTACCACAATGGCGCTTTCATCCGCCTCTTCGTCCTCTGCTGTTCGATGTACCTCACATGTGGGTGGTACTGGCCTTTCTCCAGCAGGGTGTAGCAGTGACACCTCAGGGGCCAAAGGTGGCTTGTCTGCCGCACTGCATGGCACTGACACTTCAGGGGGCAGAGATGTGGATGAAGTGGTAGCAGCAGCATGCATCAGCGCCAGGCCTTGTGGCAGCAATGCCATGAGGTTGGTTTTGAGGTCATTGAGGAATCCAGCTACCCCTCACTGGTTTGCAGCCGTGGTAGCTGCTCTTTCCGCATTGGCCCGCTCCCTGTTCTCAATGAGCCTCCACATGTTTCCCACCTCCTGGGCGAGCTCAATGGAGCCACTCTGACTAGTCAGTCTCGTTTTGTTTCATAATTTTATTCGAATTGCAAGAATTCATAAAAGCACAAAACACAATTTACACAATTATCATAAAATCCATATAATATTGATTGAATCAGAAAGGCATAATTATACAGAATAAAAAGACTCAGGCATTGTCCATCATTTTCCGGGCTCGAGTAGCGATTCTCAAGAAAGTACAAGTGCGACAAATTATCTCCTCATTGTCCAAAGAAAGCAGCAATGGATATGATTCCACCAGGGTAATTTGTCTATATTTTTTAAAAAGGGGAATTAGGACCCATTTTACATATTTCAAATAAAACTTGCAAGCGAAGAAGAAGTGTAAATCGTTTTGTATGCTTACCCCGTCACAGGGGCAACTCTTGTTATCTAAGATTGAGTGATGGCCCAGAGGAAAATTTAGCAAGAATCAAACAGTTCCAGCCCTCAGTCGAAACAAAAGACATCTTTCCCAGCTTGTCATAGGCAAGGTTAGGTATAATGACATGGGATATCTGTATTGTTCCCCGCCCATGTAAGTAACAACTGTGGTTTTCTCAGATTCTTTCCTAATTCTGTCCGTATTATAAAGTGCATAGAGTGCCTTCTTCAATTCGTTCTTATGTACCAGGTTAACTTTGCTTGGGTCAGTGAAGATGCTACCTTTTTCAATACTGCACAGACTTTTATAGACCCCAAGAGCCAGGGGATCTCCATTACCCTTTCACATTTTAAGCAATCAGTTATAACTTCTTGGGTCAGGGTCGCTAATTGATTCCTCCAAACAGAGTGCCAAAATAAGACGGGTCAAGCACTAATAAAATCAGATATAAAATGTACATTTAATTCCTTGTGCAAGATATATTTGGACGTAGAACTCGGTACTCCCAGCAACTTTCTGCAGAACCGATTTTCTTCCTGCTGTACACATTACTTCTTCGTCGCACCCCAAACTTCAGCCCCGTAGGTAGCTACGGGGATACATTGTAATTTAAAAATCTTTACAATTGCTTCAATGGCACCTAATTTCTTAGGTCGGGGGATACTTAAAATTGAATTGATGGCCTTTGAGAATTTGCTCGTGGACTGCGCCAAATGCCCAGTCCACAAGCCATTCGCAGGAAAGACCCTCCCCAACTATGGGAAATTATGAGTGGAAGTAAGTCTGTTGTCCCCTACTAATATGGAATTGAGTTGACGTTTTCCTGGACCACATGACATAATAAATGACTTGTTAAAATTCACCCGTAAATCCAATCCATCCATATATTCTGTGAAGCTTTTTACTAGGGTGCGCAGAGAATTAGGCGTGCGGCTCATTATGACCGCATCATCTGTGTAAAGAAGTACGGGTAATGATTTGCCATTTATTATGGGAACGTCTGGGGTGGACTTTTCCAGATGGTTGCTCAGACCATTAATATAAATAATGAAAAGCAGGGGAGCTTAAACGCACCCCTGTCTTACTCCCCTTCCTATCTTAATTTGTCCTGAAAGTTCCCTTCCCATTCCTATCCTCACTCAAGCTGTGAGGTCAGTATGTATGAAAGCTAAAAAGTGGACCAATAATTGGTCCAAACAATAACTCAATAAAATAGACCAAAATTTGGACCCGTTCACTAAATCAAAAGCGGATGAAGGTCCATAAACGCTAAATAAATAGGGGCAGAACGGGCAATGTTGTATTTATCAATAACCAATTTAAGGTTTAAACCTTGTTCAACTGTGCCGACCCTACTTCTAAAACCCAGTTGACACGGGGATAAAATGCTACTTTCCTCTGTCCACTCTAAAATCCTGTTATAAATGACACAGCACAGAATCTTTAGGGTATTATCAAGTAAAGAGATTGGTCGGTAATTAACAGGATCCGATCTGTCACCCTTTTTATATATTGGAACAATTACGCTAGTTTCCCATGTTTCAGGCATAGATGCTTGAGGTATTGGGGCCCATAGTTCAGGTTTCCATTTTATAATATCTATGGGTAGTAACCCATCCGGTCCTGGGGCCTTGTTGCCATGGGTCTGTGCAATCGCCCCTTCTACCTCCACCAAAGTTATCTGTAAGTTTCCAGTCTGTTCCTGCAAAGGGTGATTCAAGCTATATGGTGGAGAGGCATACATTTTAGAAAAATGGTCTTCCCAACAACTACTGGCAATAGTGCAGCTGACTGGTGTTAACTGTTGGCCCATATTTTGCAGATCTCTTACAACGGGCCGAAATAAATTTCAAGTCTTCCCAGCAGCTATTTCGGCGAGGGCTTACCATCGTTCTCCCAGAAGAATACCCTTCCGCTCGTTCATTGTTGTCTTGTAAGCTTTCCTGGCTATACTAACATCTGCCCTAATTCTAGGTATAGCCGTTAGGGCCTTGCGCAATTTCATGTTCGCTACAGAGCAGTTATGGTCAAACCATCTTGGAACTTTTGGACCCTGGGATAGTGGCACTGATAAAAGAGATCTAATTACATTACATATGTTAGTAAAGTCTTGAATTACGTTAGGGTCACGAGCTGTTATCTGTAGACAAGAGTTTATTAATGTCTGATCCCCTATTAATAGGGACTTAGTTATTTCCCCGCAGTCTATCCCTTTCCACTTTAATTTCAATTTTTCTGTTGAGGGAGTTATGTCCCTCGCCCCTTGTGTGGTAACATACACAGGCTGTTGAGCTAATCTTAGAGCCACTGTTAGGGAGTTGTGATCCCCAAAATCTGTTGCTACAACCTCTGTGGCCAATATCCGGTCCGCCAGGCAGAGAGAAACGAAAATAAAATCAATAATTGAAACACTATCTCTACCTCTATATGTTGGTACCAGCTGGGTTGTGGGGTATGGGCCTAAATCCATTACATTACTAAGAATGTATTCACTGAGAAAGGATCTCAGTTTCAATCCCCTCCGCACAGCTGGGTCTACCTGTTGTGTGCCTATATTTCGAATGTCTTTTAGGAGCTTAGAATTAAAATCCCCCTCTAGAAAGATCCCCAGGCCCTCACCTGAGCCCTGAGTTTTCTCCAAATTGGAGATGAATTTGAAGAGCGCTATGAAATTCTTATTTGGGGTGGAATTAAAATCATTATTATAAAAATGTATTAAATAAAAGGGGACTTGTCGCTTATATTCTATTGCCTGTATGTTGGGATTATTGGTATTTATGAACTTAAAGCTACCTCCAGCTGCTATGCTAATCCCAATAAATAGACCCTCCTACTGCCCGACCAAAATTTGACTTGGTAGCCACTGTACTAAAACAATGGAACCCTTCTATATGCAAGTCATAAGGTGCCCATGTTTCCTGAAACATTATTATATCCTGCAAAGAGAGTAAATGTAACCATTCTTTATCTGCTAATCTTGTCTCAAGACCAGCAACATTCCAGCTGAGGATTCTAAGGTCAGAGCCGTTATTACTTGAATTGCTATTCCGAAATGCCTCAACTATTGACCCACCACGGGTTTTATCGTGGCTAGTGCCACCCTTAGCCTTCCCCTGGGAATCAGTAGGGATCATTAACACCTTGAATGCTACAGCAATTCCCCCTCTGTGCTGAGAGCCTTTGAGTCCCATTGTTCATGACGAGCTCAGCTCGTCATGAGCACACAAGCAGTGTACTGCATGACGAGCTGAGCTCGTCATGAGCATGGAAGGGGTTAAAAACTGTGTATTACAGGTCACCTGAAGTTCTTGCTCCTTACTGAGTGTTGGTAAATGGGAACATAAGGAGACTGGTAATTTGTTGTCGTTTGTCATCCTACCTGGCAGTCAGTCTTGAGAGTCTAAATTCGGAAAGGGCTGCTTCAAACCGGTTAGATGTTGGTACATTATACTCGTACCTCCCCTGGTTTGGGGCATTAGATGGTAATTGGCATCTAGTGATAGGTAAAAGTTGTTGGGTCCGATAGAAATACCCTAAGGGTAAAATGTGTATTGCTTCTCTTTCCATGTGCCTTGTCCCCGCTCTCTCCAGGATGTGACTTACTATATCTATGGAGCCAAAGTTTAGTATTATACAGTCACCTCTGCTAGATTTGGTCAGTCTGCCTATCCATGAGACCCTTCTGGCCATTTTAAATTCCTGAAACAAATAGCTCCCCAATCCTGTCTTACTGTCCAGTAAATGAAGTGCCCTATTTCTTAAGGAACTCCATTGTTCCACTGTATTGGGAGCCAAAGGTGGAACATTGGAGAGAATAATAACATAGGATGTGCATTCGGGAGGTAAATTCAAATAATCTTTGGTGTAAGTAGTTTGTACAGTGTTTGTGCTGTCCCTGTTCAGGTCCCTATTATTATCGTTATTCCCCATCCCTGATGTTTCCTTCCCTTGATTCTGATTACGTGATGAAGAGGGTCCCCTAATAGTGCTTAAAGTAGGTGCACTTCTGCCCATTCTAACAGGGTCACTATATACAATCGCTGGTTGGCTAGAGATAGGTGCCAGGCATATACTAGGTAGGTCCCCCTGGGGCTATCAGGGTTCCATTGGATAACTGGCTGGGCTGAGTAGATAATTTCTGTTCAATATTATCGAGTGTTGATATCTACGAGTTTGTTTAGCAATGGATTTAACAGTACTCCGAGTTTGTCTACTAACTTAGATGATAACAGATCCTTCAGTGTAGTTTGAGGCTGCTTACAGCAGCAGTAGCACCCAGAGTTACAAAGATCAGTAGGGCTAATGTCGTTAGCCACCTCAGTTGTGCCAGTCTTCCCATGAGCAGTACCTTTAGTTTTAGCTATTTTGTTGGTCTGTTGGGTTGTAGTAGGTAATTCCCTTGCTTTCCGTTTCCGGTTTTTGGTTTGAGTTGTGGTACCCCCACCCCGTGTTTGTCGTGTAGATTGAGTGACAATTTGAGGTGGCGATAGAGGTGGTGGAGGGGCCATACCTGCATCTGCATCTAGTGTTATAATGGGTAAATCCACAACTACCAACTCAGGCTCAGGGGACCCAGTGGCTAGGTGGAGAGGATTAACCAATCTGCATTCAGCTGATTTAGGGGGAGTAGAAGAAGGACAACTTGTTACTATTTCAATAGGAGCAGAACGAGTCAGTGACAATCTTTTCTGTGTGAGCTCAATCTCCTTATTTATGAAAGATTCTGCCCGGACAAAGAAGGCATCAAGGGGGACCACAGCCCCATTAGCCCCAACTCCATTGTGAGTGCTCATTATACAGTGGGAGAAATAACACTAATACTACAACTCTGTGTATAAATAATGTGAGATGACAATCAAATATATCATATAACTGACCAAGTTACAAGGAATAGGTCAAGAGTCCCGCTGGAAAGGGGGGTGGCCCTGCCCTGCCTTGGTCTGCCTCGGACAGCCACAGACTGCCCGCCCTTTGCCCGGGCTTAGCCCGGCGCCACCCGCCCGCGTCCCGCGACGCGGGAGGTTGTGCTGTGATTTAAGCGCCACTGGGCGCAAAGGGGGCGTGTTCCTCGGCGTTACTGCAGGGGCTTCTGGGCAATGTGGTCTCCCCACACAGCAGCTGCGCCTGGGATGTTTGTAGGCAGCGGCGGTGGGGGAGACGGCAGGCAGGTGGCCCCAGCAGGAGACAAAAGTAGCGGGATGACCCACCAACGTAGCGGCAAACCTGTGGTGAGTAAGTTTCCCCTTGTTGGAATCCGCAGACAGAGCTAGTCAGTCATTCTCGTCTCTGAGTCAGGACTCTGGCGATGTCAGCCATGGTTCATTGGACAGCATGGAGCAGTCTGTGGGTGTCCGTTAGGGACTGTGAGTGGTCCCTGATGGGACTTGGACACCCACGTATGGCATCTAATTTATCTGCCATGCGGTTGAAGCCCACCCCCACCTGTTCAGCCCTCCTGGCATCTCCACACATAGCGTTGGAAGGCCATGTGTTCTTCGTGGGGGTCCTGGGAGGCAGCCGTGGCGGTGGGTGCTGCCTGCTGTGTGGTATGTGCAGGGAGTGGGGTCTCCTCATTGCAGCTGGGCTGCTCTGCTCTTGAAAGTGGGCTGCGGAGGCTCTCCAAAAGCTGTTGGAGGGCGTCGGAGTCAAAGCTGTGGTAGTACTCTTCGTCATCAGAGAAAAGAGGGTCGGGCTGCTCTGCAGGAGGTGTTGATTGTCCCACTGCAATGTGAAGGGGAGATGCAGTTTAACAATGTGTTCACATGTGTGTTGTTGCATGGTACATGTTTACATACAGACTGCATGACTGTGTACATCGTGGCTGTTTGAGATGAGCTGCCTATTTGATTGGTGACAGTGTACATTTCGACAACAGACGTATGTGTGTTTGTAATTGCACATAGTAATCTCACATTTCCCTGCAATGCCACTTGTGATTGGCCAGTGTCTACACCCAGTCGGCACCAGTTGTGTCCTGTGTTCTGTTGTGGACATGTTGCGGTTTGTGCCACATTGTTGTCAGTGTTGCTGTGCTCTGCATGTTATGTGGTGTGTGTGCTGCATTTCGGAGGGTGGCCACTGCTGCTCTGTTTTGCTGGCCCTTATCCCTTTTCTACGATGTGCGTTTGCCTTCTGTGCATATACAGTGCTGAGATGTTGCATACTTGGATACATTGGTCTCTTGGTGGGAGTTGGGGTCTGGGGCATGGTTTGTCCGCAGGTGTGCTCAGCTCACTTGTACATGTGTGCCATTGTGGCCATCCCCCCCCTTCCCCCGGTCCTTGGTTGTTACTCACCCTGTTGCTGTTGTGTCTGGTCATGTTGAGCAGTGTCAGGTCCCCAGACTCCAATCACCATCTCCCCACTGATGACTGTGAACACCATTTCCTCCATGTCATCCAGCTCCTCCTGTGGCACAGGACTCCCACCTCCAGTCTGCATTGCTGCCTTCCGGTTTTTGGCGAGTTTCAGCTTGGTTTTGCTCTTGACGTAATTTCAGCACCTCTTGACATCTTCTATTGTCCTCTTCAGCACTCTCACTGCATTCAACTTGTCCATGATTGACTGACATAGTCCATTTTTGGTTGCCAATGACACAGTGGAGGTTTATGGTGTTCGACCACCTCCGTTATCAGGATCCTGTTTTCCTGCGGACTGAAGCTCTTCTTCCTACTCTTCTTCTCCTTGACCTTCCTTGATCCCGAGGTCCCAGGCAGGACCTCCGGGGGGCTTGTGGGGTTCTGGTTCTCCTCTATACCTGCTCCGGCAACGTCCATTGTGCTTTGCTGTTGTTTGGAATTTGTTTGTCCATTTTTTTCTACTTTTATGGTGTTTTTTACCACCTGACGTGTGTGAATTACAGGCCTGTAGCTGGTTTTCGCTGATTTTAGTATCGCGATTGGCCTCGTCTCAGATTTTTTGCGGTCGCATTTTGCCTTTTTGCTGCGTGGCGTTGATTTTAACACGGTCAGTTGACGCGTTATCTGGAGACTCGCACATGATACCGCCTTGTTGAGAATGCTTTATTAACAAGGCGTCATTTGCCCGCGATGCACTGCGATGTTGGAAGTTGCATTAAGTAACTTTTGCGATGGTTATCACACGTTCTTGAGAATATGCTCCTCAGAGTCAAAACAACTTTTAACTGATAGGCACCAGTAGAATGTTACCAATCTATCCAAAAAACACACCCTGCACGGTCACGCCAAACACATAGGAAGGCTGTGTAGGAAAAAAATCTGAACTCCATTTGAACCGGAAGGGAAATATTACTGCTCTTAAACGGCCATGCTGTTTTTTGTTTCTTTAGGAGACAAATAAATAAAGGAGGTGGGGCAGGGTGTCAAAGTTGATTTGACATTAAAGACAGAGTAATAAAGCAAGCCATTTCAACCCATGTAAGTTTCACTGTTTTAGATTGCAGAAGTTCTACATTTCGTTATAGAAAGGTACAGATATACTACTATTATTGAATAAACATTTTCAGGGCTCGGCTCGTGCACTGGATCTAAGATCCAAGCCAGACCCTTGCCTCGGCTCGCCCTGTTTATTTGTTGGCTAGCCCACCTCTAAATGCACTGTATTTCTTATGACTTATAGCCTCTAGGAATTGACTAACAGGCTACACAACATCTAAACTAGATATAATAAAGTCCATTACCCTCCCATGCCTCCAACATATGCACATAAAATATAAAGTCTACATGGGAGCACATTGACAAACTATAAGCATCTGTTAGATCATATAAGAGCATTTGTAGAGTTTTTAGCTGCTACACCATGCAAGCCCATGACCGACTGCAGACAGATGACAAACTCCCGAGAGTCGTTGCTTCGAGCCCCTTCTAACATATGTGAAAAGCTGGATTCACCTTCTCCTCTGTTGCATCTGAACGCTGCTCAAAGTATTTCACAACAACAGGGAAACCACTCGGCTGCGATGCCGGACTTTGCCAGCATGCAGCGCTTGCCGTTCATGCACTTGGGCTTGTTGCCATTGGTCTGAGTAGGCCGCATGTTGTTGTAGAAATGGTGTTGTGGCTCCATGGATTGGAGGTACGGATGCTGTAACTGGGAATGTGGTGGAGGGTGAGAATGATGTGGCTGCAGCTGCCGGGAATATGACCCGGCAGGCACAATCTAAGCTACTACCACGGCAGCAGTGGGCAGTCCGGCCAGCTCTGTGTTGAAGGGACTATGCGGTTCTGCCATTTTGGGCTACTATGATGTAGTCTACTGTGGGGGAGGAGTGCCTCACAACCTATTGCTGGGCAACACCCATGATTGGCAGTACGATTTACCCATGAGACATGTTGGTGGGACAGTGGATTCGGGGTGCTTCGACTGCACTGCGGAGGTGACGGCTCCATTTCAAATAAGCTAGTCAAGACATGAAAGCTTAACAAAAATGCAGTGCGCTCAAACTGAAAGAAAATAACATAGAAACAAAGAGTGCTAAATATAAAGGGAAATTGACTACAGAGAAAGCAGATTAGTAATAGGCCAATACTCCAGGGGTAGGAATTAGCCACAAGTAGGTAGGAGGGACATTAAGTAAAACAAACCACCAAAGAAGCAAGCTTTTCAGAGGTGCGCACTTTAACAAATCAGCAGGAAGGGGCGGAATGAAAGCCAACATACTGGACACAGTCTGTATCAAAGAGACAGCACATGCGCTGCCTAGGCGAGACCTAAAAACACATTGACAGTGCCAAAAATGTATTGCATAGGAGAAATATATTGGCTTTGCCAATGCTCGTTTCCACAAATATTGCCTGCAGCTAGCTCAGATCCATGCAGTGTCACATACAAAACACATATAGAATGTGTCTTCACAACTTCAATACTGCCTTCTTTTTAGATGTCTAATTCACTAATAGGAACAGTTTTATTTTAGTGCCCGGATCAATTTTCTGTCCCTGTCCGACCCTCCCTAGCCCTTTCACTTCCAGTTGATGCGTCAAGTGAAGCCAGTGATTGACCATGTGTTACCCAGAGCCCCCCTCGGTGACACTTTTATAAAGAAGACGCATTTGAGTGAAAGGTAGCGCTCAATATTTACTGGACAATTATGCATCTGTCTGAAATGCTTAGGAGTAAGACATCCCTCTTCTGGCAGACCTTCAAAGCCATGATCTGAGCGTGTGACCTCTGCGTTTCCTCCTTTGAAAGACACAGCACTTAGACAAGACGGGCATGCCATTATTCTGATTTTACTCTGAGCAAAATATGATAAATGTGCTTTTTGACACTTGCCAAAGAAATAAGTGCATGCTGTGATGTGTTTGTATATTTACATTTGGATAGAAGTAAAGCCTGCTGGTGCCACCCCTCCCTCGTGGAGTTGTCACTAAGGCGAGAGAATCTATTTCCTTTATTTTTGTATAGTGCGACATTCAACCCACCTGCGGCTATATGATGTGGCCTAACAGGAAAGGAGAAAAGACACAAATAGGAGGGCGAGGATGAGGAAACATGCAGGAGAGACTGCAAGATAGCTGGTGAGGGAAACACCATAAAGATGTACTGCCTATTTACAAAGCACACATCGTAACATGACTCGCCTCTTGGTACTTTGCCAATATGTATTAGTCAGTGGCTCACTGGCCATTGATCTAATGTCTTGTTACTTACCGGTAATCTTCATTACCCCGATTAGGGTCCTCCTCATCCCAGTCCTAACAGAGTGAGGCAGGTCCTGCCTCCAACAGCCAAAATACTTAAGCTTTCAGTGCAAAGGTCACATAAGCCCCTCCCACCCACCGCCATGCTTGTTATCAACAAGTCCAAGACACAAACACAGCGGGAGGGAGGGAGGGAAGAGGACTGGGACGAGGAGGACCCTAATCGGGGTAATGAAGATTACCGGTAAGTAACAAGACTCATGGGTCCTCCTTGTCCCAGTCCTAAAAGAGTGAGAACTCACAAGCAGAGAACCAAGAACAAAAACGCAGGACACCAGGGATCCATGTAAAAGTACAAAATGTAATCCAACAAATGATTAATGAACAGCACCATTCAAAACACCAACAGCAAAACTGCCAATAGAGGCATGTAAAACATCAAGGCGATAATTCCGAACAAATGTGTGATGGGACTGCCAAGTGACTGCTCTACAAATCTCCTGGGTAGAAACTCTTGCTGCCTCAGCCCTGGAAGGGGACACAGAACGTGTCGAATGACCATGCACCTGAGACAGAGGAGGCAGACTCACAGACTTATAGGACTGGCAGACCGCCAAACACACCCATCGACTGATTGTAGAAGTAGATACCTTCTTCCCTTTAGCCACACCCCACAGGTAAATCTGAAGAGCCCTGCGAACAATGGAATCCACCTCCATAGGCATGTCAGGAAGGATCACCTCCTGTTTTGCGGGTCAAGATGGAAAGCAACCCTATCCTGCAAAAACTGCAAATAAGGGAAGGAGATAAGCAAGGCACCCAACTCACTCAGCCACCAAGCGGGGGTGATGGCCAACAAGAAGGCCATCTTAGCAGACAACTAGAATAAGTTTGCCTCTAACAAGGGCTCAAAAGGTGGCAACTGCAAACCCCGCAAAACAGTAGGCAAATCGCAAGAAGACACAATCACAGGAGAGACCGGACGACGACGCTGAAAGCTCAGAAGAAGCTGACTCACCAAAGGGACAAACACCTCCAAGGAAGTCCCCGGACTCCAACAAGCACGAACCACAGCACATTGAGCCGACAACGTGGAAGGGGAAAGGTCTTTCAAAAAACCACCCCGGAGAAACTCAAGAACAGGAGCTGGATCCCCAAGCACAGGATCCACACCATGGGAAGAGCACCAAGAGACAAAAGAGCCCCAATGCCTACCATAGCACTTAATGGTCGAAGGCGGACGTGCCAGCTGTATGTCACGGGCCACCATAGAAGAACAGCCCAAAGACTCCAACATCACCCCCTCAAGAGCCATGCCGTCAGATGCAAGCAACAAGACAAGGCAGGGACATTAGAGGATACTGAAGCAGAGCCGGGACCAAGGGCAGCCGCCAGCTGCATCAGGAGGGGAAAGCAAAGGCCACGAGGCCAAAAAGGGGCAATCAACAGCACAGGCACCCTCTCTCCCCAAATCTTCTGCAGCACCCTTGGGAGGAGGGGAATAGGAGGGAAGGCATACAGAAGACCCAAAGGCCAGGGAATTGAAAGACCATTCACGCCCAAGCCTGAGGACACACCCCCTCTGAACAAAACCTGGGGAGAAGAGCGTTGTGAGGGGAGGCAAAGAGATCGATCCAGGGAGTCCTGAACTGAAGAAAAAGGTCCTGGAACAGAGGAAGAGAGAGATGGTACAGAACAGAGGACGGAAGGTTGCGGCTCAAGGAGTCTGCATGAAAATTCAGTTGTCCCAGAATGTACACAGCCCTCAAGGTCAACAGACGAGATTCAGTCCATGCACAAATCATAGAAGCAAGCAGATTCAGAGATGTGCACCGGGTCCCCCCTTGACGGTTCAAGTAACAACGAGCCACCTGATTGTCAGTATGAACCAAAAGATTCATCCCATGGCGATGAACCTGAAAGAACCACCTCCCAAATGGCTGCCATCTCCCACCAGTTTGAGGAACGAGCATTGTCCACCTGAGACCACTGACCCTTGGCCTCCAAGGACCCTAACTTGGCTCCCCAAAGACCGTGGTCAACAAGAGGGGAGGAGGAAGACGAAAATGAATCCTTTCTCCAGTTTGGGAGTGCAAAGCCACCAGTCAAAGTCCCGAACCAGACCAGGAGAGAGAGGGCCCAGATTCTCGTTGTCACCCTGGAGGGGTCCCACCGAGCCAACATATGAGTCACCAAGGGCTTGAGATGCAGGTGAGCACAAGGTACCACTGCAGTGGTGGCAGCCATCAACCCCTGGATCCACAACCAAACTCGAGCCGAGGCAGAGGGGTGACCCATCAGATCCTGCAGCAGAGTCTGCAGGGAAAGGATCCGAACAGGAGAGAGAAACACTGCCCCCAGAGTGGTGACAAACAGACCCCGATGAACTGAAGTCTCTGAAGACACTAGATGATATTTGGCTAGATACAACTTGAACCATAGATCCTAGGCCAACATAGCTTCCACCACCAGAAGAGCCTTAGGAAAGGAGGAAGCAGAGATCAGACAATCATCAATATAGGGAAACATGGAGAAACCTTGATGTTGCAAAACCCCCACAGTAGGAGCCAATACCTTGGTAAAAGCTCTGGGAGCAGTGATAGGCAGAAAGGTAAAACCTAAAACTGGAATGCATCCCTTGCCCCACAACCCTCAGGAACCGCTGACTGGCTGGATGGACCTCAACGTGAAAATAGGCATCTTCCAAGTCCAGAGAAGCCACAAATCACCCTCCTGGATCAGGGGAATGATGGACTGCAAGGTGGCCATCCGAAAATGATATAACTGCACTTACATGTTTAAAGCCCGGAGATTCAGAATCAGGTGGAAGGAACCATCCTGCTTTGGGACCAGAAACAGACCGGAATAGAACCCCTTGCCCTTCTCCTCCACGGGATCCGGCACAATAGCCTCTTTTGACAACAATATGGCAGTGCCGGACAACATGGCAGATCGTCTCACAAGGTCTCTTGACAATGGGGTAACCCGAAAGAAGTCCAGAGGGGAGAACCCCGGAAGGGAATCTGGTAACCCAATCTGATGACAGACAAGACCCACTGATCGGAAATTAGAACTGACCAACAGGCCAGAAATAACTGGAGCCAAGCCCGACACAGCATAGTACTTTTTGTCCAACACCTGGGGGATGCTGCAGCTGCTGCTGTTGTTGTTGAGGCCGGGATTTATACTGCAACGCAGCCCCCCGACCACGGGCCCAAACACTAAAGGGCTGAGAAGACAACGCCCTCTGAAATACCTGCTTATGGATAAAGGATTTCTCCTTTTGCACAGGCTGAAAAGGTTTTAACATATTCTTTTCCTCCGCAGACCGCTGCTCAATTGTGTTCAAATCGACCCCAAAGAGACAGGGACCCTCAAAAGGCAGCCTATGGACCAAGGCCTTCTGTGCAACATCAAGATGCCAAGGCTTGGTCCAGAGAGACCTCCTACCAGCCATCGCTGCCTCGGCAGCCGAAGAGAAGGCCCACAAGGAATCAAAAGTCACTTCAGAGAGGAATTAGGCCAAGACCTCCATCAGTGCTAAGACAGGAGTAGGGTTCCCTTGATCCTGTAAACAGTCAAACAACTTCTCAAAGTCCTTGAGAAGGACCTGCAAAGCAATGGCTGCATAAGTGATAGCAGGCACCCCAAAATGAGAAGCAGCATAAGAACGCTTGAGAGCGGATTCCACCTTCCGCTCCACCGGGTCCGCCAGGGAAGCCTCCTCTGAAGACAAAGAGGAAGACAAAGAAGAAGCTGTGGAGGACAAAATAGAATTGACTTTAGGAACTGGAGGATACTGGGTGTCAAAGTCCGCCAGGCGATACGGCTTCCCCAGAAAGCGAGGAATTCCCTGCTTATCAACTTCAAGCCATATCTTAACCTGAATATCCTTCAGAACAGCATTAAAAGGCATGTCATCCACCACAGAGGAACTATAGTAGGAATATAACCCCTCATCAGATAATGATTTAGGGTCAAACCCTGCAAGTCCCAAATATGGACCAGCATGTCCGAAAAACCTTGCCCTGAACATACTTCCCTTTTGGGGAATTGTTGATGTCCTTATCATCATCCTTAGATGTCTTTGCCGCAGGCTCTAGCAGCGCAGTCTGTACTGCAGAATTAATTAATTCCTGCAAATTAGCCCTGGAAATCTGCTAAAGGTCATCCTCCTGCAACTCCAGGACATTATTCTGCTTGGACAAGGACTTTTCAGGCACCGGAAAGGAAGAAGCATCACTCATGGCCACCAGCAGGAAGGGCAAACCCAACAGGAAGCCCAACACATACAACAGGAAGTGCCCAGCAACTCCCATAATATACTGCCCCCAATTAACCAAGTCCTGTGAAACACAAGACTTGGAAACCACAAAGGACAGCCCTGCAGTCACCCCTCCCTCCCCCTCTCCAGCCACAGAACAAAGTACTATGGCCGCGGGAGCCGTTTGCTGCTAGAAGACCTCAGCGCCAGAACGACCCGAGGCCAGAACACAAGTGAAAGCTCCCCGCCCCAGCCCAGCACATGCGCGGGAAGCATGTCCTGAGCAGGGAGCAGGAGCGCAGCCGACCGAAATTCCGAAGCGGCCTCACTGAGAAATTGCAAAATACAACAAAGTATATGACAAAAAGTAAGTAATTACTCAGAGCACCGAATACACAGCGCCCCCTCCCCACCCGGAATCCAAACAGGAACCAACAAGGAACAGGCCAGCGTTCCGACCGCCGTCTGACAAAAAAAAGAAACAGGTATGGCGGTGGGTGGGAGGGGCGTATGTGAAATTTGCACTGAAAGCTGAAGCGCTTTGATTGGCTGTTGGAGGCAGGACCTGCCTCACTCTGTTAGGACTGGGACAAGGAGAACCCATGAGGAGGTAATGGTGCAAATGCCAGTCAGCGAGGGCTTTAAAGCAGTGTTGTTCAATGTAAACCCAGAAAGGTCCGATCTAGGCCAGATTCCTTAATTCTAATAAGTTCCATCTAGATTTATTGCATACAAAGTTATCATGTTTGAAGATTCTGAAGAACTGGATTGGATGCAGCCCTCTTTCAAACACTTTGGGCATCCTTGCTTTTAGGCCTTCGGGCCTGGACCCTGTAGATTAAAGGCCTCCTCATCCTAGTAGGCGACCACCATCCGATTCATTCGCTTTCAGAGAAATGCTTTGTTACAGTGGATACAAATATATTTTATTTCTAGATCTAAACAATGCATTACACCTGCTTTGCAGCACCACCCCCACCCCAATATGGTGAAACTTGTGAAGTTTGAAGAAGCAGCCTGACCATGATATTTCCTACGAATGTAGCATCTGAATAGTACAGTGGGGATGCCCCAGATAGCGAGCACTGGCAAAGTCAATTCGGGCTGAATAGATTCTACCACAACTGTAACAGGAAAGTGTTGCGGAATAAAGGACTTGATGGTCTTCACCAAACTACTCTGATAGAAGCATGTGCATGTCACCAGCTCACTTGTTCCCCCAAAGTCAGTCTTGTCAAAATTAAATTCCGAGACTTGTTCTTAGGAACCATGAATGCAGGTTTTCCCATCTTGACAGATGGTTTAGCCCCGCACGTTATGCTGGTTCAATATCAATTAACCCCTCTGTTTTGTTGGTGTTTATTTTCAGGAGTTAAGTACTCATGTACTCTGGTCTGTAAGGTGGAAAAGCAATTACAGGCGTTCCGCTTAAGCACAGAGGAGATCGAAGCACAAGACAAATTTGTATCATCATTGCAGGAAACTAACCCTCCAACAAATAATTTAACAATGGCACTCTGTGGCTGCATGTAGATATATAATACAATGGGGATAGGAACCATCAGGAACTCCTAGGAGATTTGTTATTGTGCAGAACGGAATGCTGGAAGTTAAAAGGAAATATGAGAACCCCAAATGGCCCCTCAGGTAGGCCAGCCAGATAGTGGACCAAAGTGATGCTATCCTGATGCTGAAAGGCAGCAGAGAAATCCAACACAGAAAAGTTTCTGGGGTGGCCGTCAGCAGTGATAAATATGAGGTCAACCAGTCAGGTACCCAAAGTGTTCTTAGTCCCCATCCCCTGGTAGAAGTCCAACTGTGAGTGTCCAGAGTAGACGAGCCACCGTTTCCTTTCAGCCTACCTCTTAGACAGGCCCTTATATCTAGAGCACACCAGCAGCTTGACATCTTGATGGAACGTTTGCCAGTTCCTAAAGGTGTCAGAGCTAGTTCGAGGGACTGCCTAAAGCAGTCAGCAGAAGCCTGTGACAGCAGTTTAATATCAATTTAGGGGGAGGGGGCTATTAGCCCATAACTACCCATGCCACGACATGCTTACTCTGTAAACAAAACACCTGATAAGTTGTTGATGGGAGGCTGGGGGAGAGGTGAGTATAGCTAGGATGTCAGACTGGACCAAGAAATGATCCCTTCTGTAGAGAGTTATATATTTATATTCATCAGCACTTTGTATTTACTGCTTATTAATAAAGTTGTATGTATATTGAATGTGGGGTAATTAGAATGCATTAGGTCACTGTAATCTAGAATCCTAGCTGTTGAAAGATTCATTCTTTGCCTCTCTGCTCACTGGAGTTGTCGTGGGTTTCTCCTTCTGGAATAAATATTCTTTTACTTGGAACAAACCTTGTGTCTCTTTCACTAACTCAGTGAGAAGCATGTTACATTTGTTGGTGAAGAGGATGGGATTATTATTACAACGACTATTTTTAATAGAATGTCTTCCTGCAGAAAATGTGTCAGATAATGGCACTCAGTTTACATCAAAAGAATTTGAAAATGCTATGGAGGATCTTTCTGTTAAGCATATTTTAGTACCTCTGTATAGTCCAGCTACAAATGGTCTTGCACTGAGAGCAAACAAGATGTTGAAAGAAGGAGTCCAAACAGCGCTGGCGAACAATTTGAATGCATTCAAATATGTAAGTCAAAAGGTTTGGGATTATAACACTACTCCACATTCTACCACTAATTTGTCCCCTTATGTATTATTGAGAGGGAGGAAACCTATTTCTCTTAGTTCATCGTGGCTGAAGGACAAATGCTCACTCTGTTGATTTACATAAAATCAGACAACATGTGAAAGAAAAATAAAGACTGTATAAGGAGAATTATAACAAGAGAAATCATGTTAAAGTAACTCCTTTGTCTCCTGGTGATTGGGTTCTCATTAAAAAACCTATTAAGGTTATCAAAGGTCAATCTAGATTTTCTGAACCTTTTAGAATTGTTAAAATATCCAAAATGGCGGTTATGTTAGACAATCGCGGATGGTGGAATCGTAATGCTGTAATAAATCTTGCAGAAGAACAAGCAAAAATAATTTGTAAGAACGGCAACACTCAAACTGATTCCAATTGGTTTGATCTGGGTGATCTCACTCAGGAGCATAGTAATTCTAATGATGCAACTCCTTCTTCTCATTCTTTAGGGAACAGAGGTGAAGGTGATGCTAGTTCTATTCCCAGCTGCATGGATGATAATGCTTCACCTGATAATGTAGGAGCATCTGGGGATAGTAAACAAGTGAGATGCAGTTCTCGTATTAGAGTCAGTCTGTTCAGTTCTGAAGACTTTGTGTATTATTAATTGTTTTACTTTGTATTGTTTTGTTTTGGGTTTTTTTGTTTTGTTTTCATTGCTATAGAAAGGGGGGGTGTAGAGAGTTGTGTATTTATATTCATTAGCACTGTGTATTTACTGCTTATTAAAAAAAGTTGTGCGTATATTGAATGTGGGGTACTTAGAATGCATTAGGTCACTGTTCTCTGTGATCTAAACTCCTAGCTGTTGAAAGATTCTTTCTTTGCCTCTCTGCTCACTGGAGCTGTCGCGGGTTTCTCCTTCTGGAATAAAAATTATTTTACTTGGAACAAACCTTGTGTCTCAGTGAGATGCATGTTACACCTTCATAACAGAGGTTTGGTGTTCTGTAATAATTACCAAGAAAAAAGAACTGGGTAAAGTGTGCACCATCCTAGACAAGAATAATACAACTATGCAATCTGATAGTCACCATCAGGTAATATATTAAATATCATTAAATAATACAGGACAGGAAAAATTAGCCAAAATCCTTCAGAGTTTGATAATCTTCTTTTCTTTTTATTCTTCAATTCATCAAAATGAAAACAGCCGACACGTGTTTCGTAAGTACTAAATAAGTACTATAACTTTCTCAAGGCTGAAGAAAAGTTAATAATAATTGTGAAGAAAGGCTGGCAAGGGAGAAGCAGGAGTCGTGTAATTCCAGAAAAGCTAAATAGATGATTATTCACAGCTCTTCACAAAATTAGTCCCAAAAGAGCACCATATGAAGTTGCGTAAAGGTGATAGATATCATGCAAGCAAAGAAGGTGTATATTCGCAATTCTTCAACAATCCGTCCGGAGATGCACAATAGATGGAGGTATCACAAATAAATATTCATAAATAAGAAATCTGTAGAGTCAAGTTGATGACTATTGTCGTATTTTGGAGGCCAAGCAAATAGGCGAAGTATCTAGCCACTAAAGGTGTAGTTGCGGGGCTCCATAAGGTTCCAGGTATTCTTATCCAATACCTTGAAGCTAGTGTCAAAGAAACAGCGTCCCATACGAGGAATATCCTCTATTTTGAAGTCAATTCTACATGTGCATGTGATTGTGCAGACATTCCTCTTAGAGGGACACCACTACCTTGTTTCTTGTGTTTTTCTTGTGTTCTGTAATAACTCTGGATTCTGCAGTGCGGGTGCAAGATTTAAGGTGTGTCCAACTCTATGACTAGCACCTTCATCCCACGTAGGGAACCCTAAAAATCAACAAAACTCATCAATTTAGGTGGTTTGGCGGGAGTAGGGGAAATCAACTCCCAAATTACTTTGCTGGAACAGAGATTCCTAAACATTTGTAAGCAATGAGCAATATTTATGTGTCAATCAACATGACTAGCAACATCTGAAGCACAAGGAAACGTGAACATAGATGTGTTGGGAAACAATTGAAACAAACCAGATGTCTAATGAACTACAAGATTATTATTGAACAGTAACAAACAGTATCTGGAGTGACATTTAGAGAAAAGACACATTTTGCCTTTTGGAGGCCAATATAAGCCAGTGGCTGCAACCAAAATGTAAACGGATTTATAGATCAAGATACAGTGGGTATAGGCTCTTCTCAAGGATTTGTGTTCAAAGTAATGTCACATTGTAAATTTTACAGGGCGGTGGGCCAGAAAAGCTTATCAAAATTGGAAATTGTATAACTGTTTCTTGGCAATGAACCTATTAAAATCTGAGTGTCCAGTGTTACTGCATTTTTAACCATAAATAGAACCCCACAGTATGCTTTATTATTAATGTCAAATGGATTGAGACATTAGTGATTGCAAGACATGTTTTTTTATTTAATTGTTTTACTATTTACTTTGCTGACAGGCAATCGGGCATAAGTAACATGAGGTGCCCTTGGATAACTATAGTACACATTGCATGAAAGCCCCTGTGGAAAAAGTTCCGTCCATGACAGAAGGCCTGATTCCTGGGTCCAAAATGAAAACTAAGCAAGAGTAAAACACAATGCACGTGGAACGTCACGTTGTCTCATTAAAAAATTCAAAACTTTGGTTATTCTCTTTGAGTACATGTACATTTCTGAATTTGTGCCAAAATATCTAAATTACCACTTTGCATTTTTCCTTACTTCTCCAATTCATTTTTCAAGCTTTCACAATGCTTTCAGTGTGCATTGTCTGCCAAAAATAATGTGCAGCTAGCTCACTTTGACATCCAATAATTACACAGCAGGTGCATTTTTTAAGTTTACATTATGTCCTTCAAGCACACTTTTGCTGTTTACCATAAGGTGTGTAGTATGCACTCTTCATGAACTTCGAAATGATTTCATTATCACAGTGCATGGTGTTAACTTGACTCTGGTTAGTTGGGCCCTGGGTTAACTGGTTTACGGTGCTACGGTGCTGTAGTGTAGTCCGCCTCTTTGTGGCGTTGATGTCTCTCATTAGGACCATGGATCCCACTGCTTGATCTGCTAACAAAATGGAAAGCAGCAGCACTGGCAGGCAGGCGCAGGGTCTGGCCCAATGCAGTGCTTAATTTAAGCCAGTGGTTTCCGGTGCTCGGCATCTGCACTTAATTGTTAAGACCAGCACTTTGACATTCTGCCACATAGCGGCGCTGTTTGTCCTCTTTAAAAATGAGCAAACAGCTGTTGTTTATTAATTCAAAATACATTAAATATTACTACTATCTACTGCCCGAACCATTCTTATGGTTGTGAGGACCCGGAATAGTATGAATTGTGGCACTTGTGGGAGTGTGATGGTTAGTATTTGAGTTAGTACTCTCACTGGCAGCACTTGTAACACATTTTACATAGGACAGACCATTCAAGCTGTAAAAAATCGAATCTTGCAACATAAGTTGAGAGTGAAATGGAAAACACCAGGGTCTCCTTTGCATTGGCGGCTGGTGACATTTGAAAGTGGTGAGGCGTAAAATGTTCAAACAGAGCCAAATCCCAGACACAACTACCTAAATGATGCACATATGCACTTGTAATTTCTAAACAGATACGAATCTATAATAAAAACCAGCATTTTGAGTTAAAAAAATAATTAAGGTTGAATTTGCTGCCAGAAGACATGGTAGTTCATCTTTGTTATGTGATTTCAGTGCATCATCGGTTTCAAAAGACTGGCTGTTTTCTACGTCCCTCACATAGACAATGGGGAGACTTACATGGAAAGCTGTAATATATGAAGGAAGTGGTGTAGACACAGCACATTATGTAAATATTGGATATGTTCCTGCATTATTTCTTCCCATTGACAGATGCAATCAATCTTACATTAGGCTTGCTGCGCAGCGTGAGGCAGTTACAGATGCAGGTTGTGCCAGTTTTAGAAAATCCTTTTACTCGGGCACTGCTCAGTCAGAAAATAACATTAATTGTATACTAGTAGGGGTATTTTAGCGCACACGCCTAGCTAGAAAGCAAAGGGGTGTTTGTTTGCCATGGGCCTGTGGCCAGAGAAGCAGTTTATGGTTGTTAGCGAAGAGGGAGTCAGCAAGGATTGTAGGAAAAGCTCGTGAATTGCAATTTATTAATGTTAGCAAAATGGCGTGGGTAACGTTTCAAAAAATGCTCATAAACGAGTGTGTGTGCCTACTTACAAGGGTGCTCGAAGAGCGCACGCCTCACTATAAAGCAACAAACTGCTGACCAGAAGCCCTGAGATGCTTTTTATAATTGCAGCAAATGTACATGAACGTGCACTATTTGTGTGGACATAAGTAAGGTAATTCATGGAGCACAGGCCTAATTACGTTGCAACAAGATGCCAAATATGGACGGGAGCCCGAGGTGCAATGTAAGGCCGTTTGCACGGGGGCATGAACAATGATTTCACTCGTGCAGTTTGATTTGCCTCTCTCACTTTACAGCTGTGCTTAGCAGGAGTGACATTCTTGGAACACTTGGGATGGGCCGGTAAATTGAAAGCAGTTTCTTTGGACAAACACCGGATCCCCACGTAGCGTTTTCAAAGATGATAAAAGGTCAGCAGAGTTTTGAGCATGAACATATTCAAAACATATTAAAACCCGATTAATATTTACAATTTCTTTATTAATCAAAAACACACTACAAGGCATGAAAAGATGATACTGGGAGCTTGCTTGTCACGGTTTGTTTATGGTTGACAAGTGAATCGGGCTTTGTCATTACTACAGCGAGTTGGTTGTGGAGTGTGCGTAAGTTTGGAAAGGAGCCGGTGGGTGGTAGAAAGACAATATGTACTGCTCAAAAGCACAGAAAGTATTAGCAACTACTCGAGTTGAGATTCAACCCCATGCACTGTTCTAGTTTTTGAACGGCAAGACGCTGTAATAAAAGCATTGGAGCACGTAAACAACTTTAATGAGTGCGTCAAAGGTCACCGGCAATCTGCAAACACTGCCAATGTTCAGGTTGCAGTGTTTTCCTATGGGCAACGTCTTGAATGGCTCGAGATGTTGGATAAGTTACCATGAGTGCACCGAACATCAGTGGTAGTTCTACAAATGGATATGCTATCTGACCTTTTGCACACTATTCATCTTATAACCTCTGAAAAGCTGCATGTGTAGTGTAGGAATGCTAGCGCTTGCGCTTCATAGCTCAATCTGTGTAGAAACAAGGCTAAGGACCTCGTAACTAAGCCACTGCAGCTTGAACCATCCATTGCCTCTACCAGCACCGTCTGTCAATTAGTGCACAAAACACAAAGGCCCGACCAGAAAGTAACTCTCATGAAAACACTTAGTTCCAGCCCAGAACAGCTCGCACTGAAAACAAAGCCCACCACGAAGAATACACCACACCTTAAACATCTATCTTGACGACTACAGTTCATCAAACCGAGCACACCTAGTCATCTCCTAATATCTGACTTTGGTACATAGAACGTATGTCAACGGGGGATTGAACATATATTATATATAAATATATAGGGATTGGATGAGCTTTAACCATCTTAAGCTCAACCCTGATAAGACCGAACTTCTTCTCACTGGCGGCAAACTTAACCCTTGGTCTCCTATCTTTTGGCCCCCCTCTTTTGGTTCCCCCCCTTCTCCTTCTCTCTCTGTTAAGACACTGGGAATCACCCTCAACCAACAACTCACTCTACACTCTCAGATTAGCATGGTGGTTTCCTCTTGTTTTTATACTTTGCGCACTATCCGGAAGATCTCACGTTTTTTTTCCTTCTCTGCTCTTAAATTGATCCTGATGGCTATGGTCCTTTCCCGTCTCGACTACGGGAACGTCCTGTATAATGGTGCTCCTGTGTATGCCATCCGACGGCTCCAATTGGTGCAAAACCAAGCTGCCCGCTTAGCCTTTGGCCTACCTAAATCTAACCATACCACTCCCCTCCTAAGATCCCTTCACTGGCTCCCTATTAGACAAAGGGCCCTCTTCAAGATAGGATGCATCACCTTCCAGGCTCTCGCAGGAACAGCACCTGAGTTCATCAAGTCCAAAATCAAACCTTACACCCCCAGTAGACAGCTGCGCTCCTCCTCCCTGTCCCTCTTGGTGGTACCCAGATTCAGGAAGAGCAGAATGGGAGGTTCCAATTTCTCCGTCCTCGCTCCACAATTTTGGAACTCTCTTCCTCTCGCTATGAGATCTGAAACCTCCTCGCCGGAGTTCCGTAGCACTCTGAAAACCTTTCTGTTTTCACAGGCTTTTTAAACCTAAATTATCTCCCCATCCAACCCAGGAACCGTCCTCCTCAATAGCGCCATGAGACCGCCTGGTGTACGCGCGCTCAACAAATACCTTTAAATTCAAATTCAAATTCAAATTAATATATATACACACACCTTGCGTCTCTCGTCACTGTAGTGTAGTCAGTGTCACACAGTCACTCACTGTCTGTCTTTATGATCTCGAACGATCTCACTCGAGTCGACTGCACGTGCTCTCGTGCAGGGAGGAGGAGGAAGGGTGACTGGCGTGGGCCGGCCCGATTTGCCCTGCAACTGAACAATGTCCAATCGCTGAATGGCTTAACACTAAGCCATTACAGTGATTGGGCATTACCCCACTTTGGACGCTCCCATCCCCGGGGTGCAAGGCTAGACTGGCAACCACACAAGCACTACATGCTGCATCAGTAACCAATCCTGAGCACTACATGCTGCAGCAGCAGCCATTCCTGACACTGCTCTCTTCAGAGAAGTGCTGCTCTCAGGAATGGAGTGCAAAAACAATAATTGATGGACAGAATGCACCGTTGTGTAGCCCCCAATGTTGCAGATACTGTACATTTGCAGCATATTGTATGTCCCAGGGTTTACCCCCAAGATAACGCAGTTAGTATCTCATTTGTAGTGCCTCTATTGCACCATGCAAAAAACACAGTTGATGGACAGAATGTAGAACAATGTCATACATTCACCCCAGTACAAGGATCTGGGCCTAAATCCATAGTTTTTTTGCACTCCACACCACCCTCGGTTAGACACTGGCTATATGCAAATCAGCTCTGACCCTGTGCCTCATGGGAACAGTCCAGTCCGAACTACCAAGCCATGTCTTTCCCAGACCGGAATCAAGCATCCAAGGACCGGTTTCTGGCTATCAGCCTTCATCAGCCTGGATAGCTTGACTCCAGTGGTGTGGAGAGCCTGGGACTCACGTCTGAGTATACCCAGCACACTCGAGATGAAAATTGCCAAAAAACACAGTTGATGGACAGAATGTAGAACAATGTCATACATTCACCACAGTACAGAGATCTGGGCCTGCAGGCATTCCTAAAAATGTCAGCCCTTACGGGCAATTGATTCTTAGCTCTCTCTGGGAAGCAGAGCTATTGTTTCTTACCTCAATCTGCAGGATAAAATAGCTTTGTAGAGATGGCATCATATATTCTAAACCATAATGGACTCTGGACATTATATGTGCCCCTTATGCTGACTCCTCTCTGAGCCATGTTCAAAAACTATGAGTAATGCTTGTTAGGAACCGGATAACCAAATGCTTTTAGGAGCTCACTTAATGTGATCAATAAAATGTGTAAGGAGTCCATTAAACGTATTTTTAGACTCACCGCCATATACCTCATCATCACTTTACTCCCCTCTAGGGATAATGCCCTGACCTCAACTTTGTCTTGATCAGTTATTTTAGAACAAAGTGCTCCCTGGATCAGCACACACCCACCCGGGTGGGGCACCTCGCTGTGAGAGAGATTAGCTCCACTGGGCACAGGAGAGCTGCCTAGGCATAGGGGGCTCGTACCGGTGTCCTGCATGTGAAGGCCCACTCCAGCAGCCTCCGTGGCCAAGACGCCATCTTAACAGGTGCCAATAATAGGTATTCGAGTGACAACTCTGAGCCAGGTAGCATGCTGTGGTCAAATACAAATAAACCAAATCTCACTGCGAGGTCCGTCTGGTTGGCAAAAGGGAAACATTCCTGGCTCTTTCCTGCATAAAACAGGCTCTGGAAACAGTCACTTGATCACGTGAGAGGTGCTGAGGTGCCACATCATCTTTGATGTTTCCTGTAAAGTTACATGAGAACATGACTCCTGGAACGTCACAGGTTTACTTCCCGAAGGGGTTCTGTGACCTCATCCTAGGAAGGCAGACGGGGCCGTGACGGATGGTGTCCGAGTCCAGCCCTCCCGGGGTCTGCAGGGACACATTGATAACCTGCAGACCCCGGGCCCTGACGGCATCTGTCTGCACGGTTGTACGCAGGGCCTCCCCTGGAGGGAGCGCACAGGTTTAACGCTGTACAGTAGGTACCTGCTGTGCGTCACACACTGAACTGTCTCCTAAAGGATAAATTGAGGCGCTTTTGAATAGTTAGTCCCCAACTAGAGCTAGATACGAAATTAAATATAAGTACTGGGAGGAAAGATAGCACGAAAGGCATAACGTAGTAGCATTTCTCGATGAGGAGTGCATTAATAATAATATGAAATAATAATAACATACATATATATATATATATATATATATATATATATATATATATATATATATATATATATATATATATAACACTAATAATAATAACCATTAACGTAGGGTCCATGGCGAAGGTAACTTCCTCTTCGTTCTCCACAGCACATCTAAATATGTTCCGAGCAAATGGTACAGTGTATAAATGGAAATATAGAACGTGCTGGTATTATCTCATTAAAGTAAGCGCGCCAGTTCTAAGAAGCGCTGGTGTTGTTCTCCCTTTCAAATCCGAGGAGTGCAGCTGCATCGGTAATCGTTATATTAACTGGCCAAGTCAATATAGTCAAGATGTAGGTCATTGAACATGAGCTAACATTCTAAGGAAAATAAAATATTGCAATAAAAATCAATTAAATGTACATCACATGACCTGCAGTCATGATGTGTCCGAGTTTCAATTAATTTTTATTTTTTTTAAGAACAGCGCTTATTAATCTAAAAGTGATCTCTCATTGAGGACCAACCTGAATCTAAAGGTCATCTTCAATTCCCACCCAAGGCCCCCGATGCCAAATGTCCAAAACAGAGCACGCGCCCCTCCCTCCCACCAATAGCGGCATCTGCAGCTCTGGAGGGCCTATGGGCCCTGTGATAACCCCGGCCTCACACATCTGCAGCCAGCCCAGGATCATCCCTCGAGTGCTAACTAAACTTCCCATTTAGGTCCCATAGTGGATATAGAGTTGAGTTAATTGCCAGAAATGGGTAATTACGTTTTTTAAAAGAGGAAGGCTGCATAACAAGCTGTAAAAAAAGGTACAGGCAGAAGACCTTTTCCGAAGTTGCCCGGCGTTAACCGCCTCTATACCCACTTAAGTTTACCAAACAAAGAGGCAGGCGCTGGAGGATTGGAAGGCCGGAAACAGAAGTTTTATTCTCTCCGGAGGAGAAACACATCAGTTCGGACAGCAAGTATCGTCACGAGGTGCTCTAACTGCATCTCCGAGGCCTGGCCTCTTATACACAGGTTTATTACTTTATTGCATAAAACACATCTCTGTCAACCCTTTGTTGTACGGAAAGACATCCTCAGAATCCCCGCTTCAGGCCCGTTCCCACACACATTTACAGTTGAAGTCCCCACCCCGGTCACAACGGATGATGATTATCGCGCAGCTGGACATTCCGCCGATTCACGGAATGTGTGAGGTTGATCGGATCTCATGGGGTGGGGGCTTTGATTAGCTCAAGGATCCTTTGATGGGGGGGGGGTGTTTCCTACTGTACAGGAGGAAGGGGGCAACGAAAGTACCCGCAGGGCCAGGTGGCGGCCTGGGGACGAGGAGGACAAACGGGCACAAAGGAAAGGGGGGCGTTATCAAGGGATCCGGGACCATGAAAGGGATGGAGGGAAGTGTCGCGCTGGAAACAGGATGAGGTTCCGAGGCAGAGCTGTGTGGAAGAGGGGTTTACGATCCAAGGCATGTGAGAGCGGGGGCTGGCAGCATGCGGGGGGGGGCGTGCTTGTGAGGGTGAAGAGCTGTGCTAGGGGTCAGCGGCGTGCAGAGTGTGGTTCTGACCAAGGCACCTAAAATGGCGGGCGTGCACGACAAAAAGTGTGGCATCGGGAGAGAAGGCAAGATAGCGCAGATAATGTTTACCAAATCGTATTAATTTTCCACAGTCCTCCCTTTAACATTACTGAGACATCTTGCTGGCCTATTTCCTACCATGTCGATTGTGGCAATCATAAGTAAAGAAGTAGGAACCCAGGTGACGGAGCTATGCATAAACATTACAGTTAAAATCTTTCATCTTAGGGGGCGGGCCCATCGCTGAGCCCGTTGCAGGAAAGTCATAGTAATGCAATATCGGACAAGAATGATTTTGTAGTGAAAGCATTGGGTACATTTCATAGATGCCTATAGTCATTCGGAATATGAACTGATAGGCGATCACATATGTAAGGTCATTTTGTACTTGGTTGGAGCATAATCAATACAATGGTAGCTGGGAGAGAAATGAGACGTAGTAAAAAACGATAATCAGGGGTGTCATTGTTCGAAGAGGAGGGGTGTTGCTTTTTCCAGTGTCTTATTGTCGTGGACCATTATCAGTGAGTTCTCAGCATTCTTTGTTGTCTTCTGTTGGCACTGTTGAGCACCGGCGGTGGAGCTATGCGTTCAGCTCTATTCTGGGTCCTGCGCTGCAGGGCGTGACCTTTTCCTCGTTTTTCTGGTAAAAAAAGATCCTTTTTCGCCCTGTGTCCTCACTGTTCTTTCAGGGGTACCTTAGACAGGGCACCCAAGTTTCATTTTAGTTTGCAACAAAACCCTAGTCAATCGGACTGCAGTTTTTGCTCTTTTTCGGGTCAATTGTCAAAGAGTTCAGGTGGAAGAAGGGGGTGTGTGGGTAGTCCTTGGGGTAGGTCGGAGGAAGAGGGGATGGAGCAGGGCCAGATCGGGAACAGACCAAGGGGACGGAAAATTTCAGGTAGGTGGGCCCATGACCGGGCTCAGAGGGCGGGGACCCTTCGGCACATGTTGATCATCGAGCAGGGGCATCAGGTCAGCCCCTTCCTTTCATTTTTGTCGGAAACAGTGCCTCGTCCTGCGACTCCTTACTGTTGCAGTCCCGCCTTGGTCGATGTCGCTGGTGTTCCGCGATCTGTAGTCAGGCCCCGTGCTCCCACATCCGGTCTCTCTCTCTCCTCCGACGGCGGTACCCTTAAATGAGTTTGAAAAGAGAATTGGCAGTAGAAGGTAATCACACAAGTCTATTTCTCTCCCAACTCCAAGCAACTGGGGAAACATCCGTTACATTGGGGATTGCAACCAACGTATAGATAATTGATGATAGGTTTGCTGGATTCTCTGCAACTTTCCATCGTAACTATTTCTTTGGCATTTGTCAGTATTACATTCATTGTCGTGGTACGAGGTCTGAAAATCTTTCATTGCATTCGTTTATCATTGTCACATCAGCTCTACTGGCAGAGACCCACTTCTCTAGTACGAGTCTTACAAAGCTATACCGTTCTTCAGGGCTGTGTATTTTACGAAAAAGTGCAACGTGCTATCACCATAGCCTGATGGATATTTCTCTGAGGAATGAACATGGGCTAAACAATTTTCCATTATATCGATGCGTCCTATCTTTCAGCTAAACATTTTACTCTCAACGGGGTTTACTGCAACAATTTCTTCACTTCAATCTAATCTTAACCTTGCAAACATCATTCTAATTTCTACATAGTCTCTTACAACCTGGCTACTTCATAAAAACGGGGGGGGGGGCGTTGCGACAACTATTCAACTCATCTTTGGGGTGACCGGGGTTTTATGAAAAACAACTAGGAACATAGCAAACTGAGGTGAGGGACTACCGTCTTGTTTTGAGTCGCAAGTGCGTTATCTAGCAGAGGGCTACAGTTCAGTTGGTAAGCATTCAGGGACATTTCTTAACTTCTAAATTTTGTAGCTTGTTCAGCAAAAATCATTTACAAAACTGGGGGCGTCCTGGGAAGACGGGGATGCTTCGATCACCTTTACTGTTTGGGCATTGAGACAATTCGGGACGGGGAAGGTCGCGTTACCTGAGGCATTTTATCATAGAGGCCACTGACATGCAGTTCCCTGATTACGGGTCAGATTAGGGAACCTTAGTCGTCTTACCTGTCCTTTCTCTTCTGGCCAATCTAGTTTTATCAATATTTAGCAGAAAGGAGAGGTAGTAACATGGCATCAATGTGATTTTATTAAGACAAATTTGTGCAAATACTTGCGGTATTTGGAGCCAATTGGGTGGTGCACCGAGGATGGTGGTTCGCCAATTAGGTGCCAGTCGTTGTAGAGTGAGAGTGTGGAGGAGAGAGAGAGAGAGAGAGAGAGAGAGAGAGAGAGAGAGAGAGAGAGAGAGATAGAGAGATGCAACAATAGGCTAAACAGTACACGTGAGACATGGAGAGTGGTCGTGTACTAGGATAGGCTATTCGGCGCATTACACGACATGAGACATTACGGGTCTGGGTTAGGATTTAGGAAGCATGCAGTTTGACAAAGAGACATGCATTGAGAAAAAAGGGGGCACCATTGTGTCGCACTCCTCGCACTCTAGGTCTTTCGCCTAGTTAAGTCAATGCTTCAGTCGCATAGAAAACATTTTCTCAGTTTCAGACATACGTGGTCTGTGCTCATTCACGCAACACGGGTTAGGGGTGATCACATCTCATCATATCATACAATGATTGGCTCTTTCGTTACAAGAGCAGTGGGTGGGTGTCTTTAGGTGCCACCTTGCTGTGTTCGTCTGTTTCATGTATCAGACATGGCGTGACTTCGGATCTTCACTATACCTCAGTCAGGATTCCAATGTAACCTGTAGAGGGAGGAGAAGAGGGGAAGGGAGGGGAACAACATTCGAGCATATCACATGTACGGGCATGAAAGTCCATTACTTACCACCTACTCGTCTTATCCTCTCAGGATATAATCTCTGAGGTCTTGGTTTCCGAGGCCAGGGGGGCGGGCAGTGTGGTAAGGATGGCAAGCGATAGGTTGTTCATGAGGGAGACGTTAAAAAAATCAGAGGCGCTTAGTGCGAGGTATCTAGTTTGTAGATGTATCCAGCTAGCGGGGTCCTTAAATCATTCCCCATGCGGTGATGTCCTAAGGCATATCGGCTCTTCGGCCAACCCTGTTCCCTAGAACCCTTGAGTACCATGCCTTTATAACATTTTATCATTTACACCATGTCACTTTACCCGTTCTCAGAAGTCGATGTCCTTCTTCATGCGTTTGTTCCTGAGTCAGCCGCACATTTGGAGGCAACGTAACGTATCTTAGATTCGATCATTAATCCGGGGTTGAGCAACCATCTTCTAATAACCTTAAAAAGAGAACAAAACAGGTCGTACAGAAAAACCTTCCCGCTGATCCCACATTTACAAAAGTATGCGATACCTGTTCATAGTTTGAAAAACCTTTATTAACACGATTTGATCAGTATGTAAAATATGAGAGTGCAATCGTATTTGGCCGGACACGGCGTTGGTTGAAGCACGTACAGTATGGGGCTATTTTGCAGCATTAATAAAACATTTAAAAAGGGTCTGTTTTGTCATTTTGCAGGAGAATAAAACGTCTATCAATAGTTGAGGGATCAGGGGGCATTCGTTTCATAATTGGAAGCATAGTTAGACTAGTGGCAATCAAATTTCCTAGATGCATACCGTGGGCGTGTGTCATAAGCGACATTATGTATCAGTTACAATAATATCATAATAAATCGCACATTGAAACCAACATTTTTCCGGGATCATTTTACATGTTCGCCAAGTGAACCCTCCCTCTTTTTCGTCAAGTGTACAAAGGATCATATACATATTTCAGAACATCGAGTCTTATTAGCTAAAAAACACCACGAGGTGTTCGTGAGTTCCTGTTGACACCGGCGCCATTTTGGGGGAGGCCGGGTTAGTCCGGAAGCAGCATCAGGGACAAAATGTCTCCAACAACCGGCGGTTGGACCAGAGTTCCTTTCGGTAGTTCAAAAAGACTTGTGCTAACAGAAGGGGCAGGCAATGTGGAACATCAATCAAAGGAAAAGGGGGTGGGGAGGGAAGCAAAATTTCCCCTACCGGGTCACGTTGAGGTTCAGCCGGAACTTGCTCGAATTTGTTAGCCCACAATCTTTCTGGATGGTTCAGACTGAAGCTGGCACTGACACGAGGGCACCACCATTTTGTGGCTACGTCGGTAGTGATCAAAGCAGTTGTTCCCCACCGGAAGCCTGTAGGGGCCGAGGGCTCCTGGGACTCTTGTAGAATCTTCAAGGTCGTGGAGATGCTGTCGGAGGTGGGGACTCGTGCCCAGGGGGGCAAGCGTCCTAGTTACATAGACTTCTTAGGGCGAGAAAAAAAACGGAAATGTGTTGTTGGAGCAAGACATTCGGCTTGGGGCGCTAGGGTGCAGCTGTGATGCCTCCACCAGTACACTTGAGGGCCATCGTATGTCTTGTGCTGCGCAAGTACCGTTTGCGGGCCATTCTGTGTCCGGTGCTGCGCAAGTAGGGTGGCCGGCCATTCCATGTTCTGTGCTGCGCAAATAGGGTGGCCAGCCATTCCATGTTCTGTGCTGCGCAAGTAGGGTGGTCGCCCGGCTCGAGGATTTCTGCGCCGGGTCGGGGCTGGGAAACCTCCACCTGGGGAGGCGAGGGAGGCTCGTTCGTGTCGCCTCCCTTCCCCAGCCCACCCTGCACCAGTTTTCAGCAGAGGTATTCGTGATGGCCGGACCAGAAGATACGAGGGAGGGGGTCATCTGCATCCGCCCCCTCCCTACTCGTGGCCCGGACCGTGGCGGTGAAGACCAGGAATCCTAACCGCTAGACCATATGGGAGAAGAGGATGGGACATGCCGGGCCCATGGTGCCTTCTGGGCATCCCACCGGCGACCTCCGTGATTGCTGGCTGTCGGCAGGACCCCGCCCCACACGTGCTGGGTGTTTCACCTTCCGGATGGGCGTGACCGGCGACCTGTTACATTTTGGGAACTTCCGGAGTGGGCGTAATATGTATTGTATTGCTCTTTTTAGTATGGTTTTACTTTACTGGAATTAAATCTTAACTTATATTGACAGAGACTTGGCTTCCTTGAATCTTTTACTACAAGAACCTTACTGCAGTGGGGGTAGGTATTTATGTCTGGGTAATGGGGGGTGGGGTGTCCACAAGAACAGTTTTCCTGAACGGGGGGTTGTCCATGCAGGCCTGTAATTGCTTTTGTCCACAGAGTGGGGGCAGCAGAGAGTAATCAGTCCCATTGCGCTCAAAGTTTGAGTTCATTAATGGAATGTGTACTAATCTGTCCGAAGCTACTCTGTGTGTTGTTTCTGTATGTTATCCGAAAGGGTGGCTTTTGTGTTCGGGAATAGTAGCGGTAGTACGGGGTTCGTCACCGGGTAACCTAGAGCTCGACTGGGTTTCCCGTTCTAGCGCTGTTCGCTCTATGAGAACTCCAACATGTCACTGAAATCGGTCTGGCGAAATCTGTGCCATCGGGCGTAATCAAACGTGGTGGTTCTATCCGGCCTGTCTGTGTCAGTCTGATTCATCTTTGTCTCTCGCTTTTTCCCTTTCTGTCGGCCCGTTATTTCTGTCGGCTCTCTGTTCTTACCTGTGTTCAGTAGAGTCGGGCATTGGGCTTTCCAGTGCCCGGAATATTTACAAAAAGCACATTGATTTCGTCCTAAGTCTGTTCGCCCTGCGCGTAATGTCGGGGGATTACGTTCGGGTCGTCGTGTCTTGGGGTTGTCCTGTCGGTACATCCCCTTACACTGTTCCCTTCCTGTGTTTACCCCTTGGAACCGGGTCGCCGCTATCCCTTCCTTTGGCCTATCAGGTGCTTGGAAAGCTGTCTGTTGCACTTCTTTACTTACTCTGACTTCGTCTCTTTCTTTTCGTTGCGTTGCTTCTTTGCGCCACATACCGAGACTGTCGAGCATAATAGGCGTTGTCTTACTTCTACAAAGGGCTATTTCTAACGTTTCTATTTTATCTAGGTCGAAGGATCCTATCAGTGGCCACTGTTTCTCTTGATTTACTTTGGTATACTTGTGCCATAGCTTACTATAAGCTATGGTAACTAATCCATGTTTTGTGTACATGTCTTTATTAGGGGTGCCTTCCAGCGGAGCTAGATGGTCCACCTCTAATAAACGGTCCGGGTTGAACCAGCTACCAATCAGTGAGGAGAAGATATACATGACGGATCACAATGGGGTCAAAAGTCAGTACTACCTATCTCATCACTGAGTGCAAAGACTAGACAGAATATTTCTATTCTACATTGTTTGCAGGCAGTGAATACCTCATGAACAAATATCAAACAGTCAATGTTTGGTCAATCAAAACAGTCAGTGGGGAGAATAAGTAGGCCCGCAAAGGTCTGCGTCACCTACCCTTTCACTATCTGCAAAGAGGGAATCTGTTCTTTCCTGTTTGTAGACAGAGAATCTCCAGAAAACAATCCGCGAACAGTAGTTCGGGTTCAATCAATTAATCAGTGTGGGAGAGGGAAATCTCCCGAAAACAATCCCCGAACCGTAGTTCAGGTTCAAACAATCAATCAGTGGGGGAGAAAGATAGGCACGACGGTTGCGTTACCTATCCTTCACTGCTTGCAAAGAGAGAGCCGGTTGTTTTTCCGTTTGCAGACAGCGAACCTCCGAATCAAATCAACAAAGAGTAATACTAGTATTTTTTCAAACAATCAAACAATCATTTCGCAATTTGTCGTGTTTACACGACCTTACCCGGACCGCATGGTCAGTTTCTTGTCTTCCAACTCCAGCGCCCGATCGTCCTCTTTTCTCCGTATTCCTCGTGGCACTCCTGATCGTTCCCAGTCAGGACCGTAGATCACTCGAGAGAGGTCTGTTCGGAACCAGTGAAGTTCGGATGATCGGCTGCCAGACGAGGGTCTATTGGGCAGGAGCTCTCCCGATCGTTGCAGTCGTTCACTCTGTCGTCAGGACCTCTCCCACTGGGTCCACGTGTCGCTGATGGGCCCCACGTTTGGGACGCCAATTGTAAAAAAAGGTACAGGCAGAAGACCTTTTCCGAAGTTGCCCGGCGTTAACCGCCTCTATACCCACTTAAGTTTACCAAACAAAGAGGCAGGCGCTGGAGGATTGGAAGGCAGGAAACAGAAGTTTTATTCTCTCCGGAGGAGAAACACATCAGTTCGGACAGCAAGTATCGTCACGAGGTGCTCTAACTGCATCTCCGAGGCCTGGCCTCTTATACACAGGTTTATTACTTTATTGCATAAAACACATCTCTGTCAACCCTTTGTTGTACGGAAAGACATCCTCAGAATCCCCGCTTCAGGCCCGTTCCCACACACATTTACAGTTGAAGTCCCCACCCCGGTCACAACGGATGATGATTATCGCGCAGCTGGACATTCCGCCGATTCACGGAATGTGTGAGGTTGATCGGATCTCATGGGGTGGGGGCTTTGATTAGCTCAAGGATCCTTTGATGGGGGGGGGGGTGTTTCCTACTGTACAGGAGGAAGGGGGCAACGAAAGTACCCGCAGGGCCAGGTGGCGGCCTGGGAACGAGGAGGACAAACGGGCACAAAGGAAAGGGGGGCGTTATCAAGGGATCCGGGACCATGAAAGGGATGGAGGGAAGTGTCGCGCTGGAAACAGGATGAGGTTCCGAGGCAGAGCTGTGTGGAAGAGGGGTTTACGATCCAAGGCATGTGAGAGCGGGGGCTGGCAGCATGCGGGGGGGGGGCGTGCTTGTGAGGGTGAAGAGCTGTGCTAGGGGTCAGCGGCGTGCAGAGTGTGGTTCTGACCAAGGCACCTAAAATGGCGGGCGTGCACGACAAAAAGTGTGGCATCGGGAGAGAAGGCAAGATAGCGCAGATAATGTTTACCAAATCGTATTAATTTTCCACAAAGCGGTCTGAGTCGTATTTAGATAGCGCGAAAAAGAATACCAGATACTATTTACTAAATCATTCATTCTTTTATTACTAAATTATTTTACGAAATCAGTCTACACGAAAAAAACATGCTTCATTTTCTCAATATGCGTCTTAAATTTCAGTTCATAACGCCACTAACGCGGAAATGTACTTTAAATGTAAACTGTGTTTTTGTGCTGGGAAATGAAACATATTCCTGTACCCCATGAGCTCCTGGAACAGGAGGGTATCACGAGAGGGAGGGTCTCGTTAGGGCCAATCACCTCCACCAGTGAATTTGTATGATAGTTCCTGTTCAAAAGCCCATCCCATTTTTGGTCCTTCTTTGGAGCATCACAAATAGAGATAAAACTTCTAACGAAGTTTCACCTCCTTGCCCATTCAATGCCTGGTCTCTTTCCAGGGTCGAATTGAGATCACAATTAGGCCTGGGCACTCCCCAAAAAAATTGGCCCACACTCTTGGATCGTTCCTTTCCTGGTTCACTATTTGGTTAGTATCACCTGATTAATTTTAAGAAAAAGTATTTGTTAAATGAAGCATTTTGAAGCCTATAGAGCTAGTAATATTGGTGAAAGCTAGAAGCACTGATGTTTGGCCTAACTGGTTCAAAAATGAAAAAAATAACCCAAAACTGGCATTGTTTACTCTAATCCGTAGATACTGTTTTAAACAGTAAATGTAAAGTGACATCACTTTAAAATGTATTCTAAAGCTTCCTTAATGATCTATGCTTGATATTTAAACTAGACAAAGGCAGAACATTGATGTTAAAAAGAAATACATACGTTTTTCTACAAATCATGCTCGAGTCTTCGCAGAAACTGTCTCCTTATTTTTTATTTTTGAAGTTTTCTATATCGTGAACTCGACCCAAAGGCATTGGAGTGATTTACCTAAGCACCAGGCGCATTACAAAAGATACAATTCATTTTTATTTTATGCCTTGGGAGGTTAAGTTATTTTCCCAGAATCACAAGATGCTGAGCTGGTGCTGGGATTCGAATTTAATTCCTGTGTTCCTAAGGTGGTAGTTCTGACCTAACGCTATATCCAGGGCTTTTAAGTGGGCCGGGCCTCGCTGGTGCTGAGCATTAGCACTTTTTTAAAGGGGGCCTCGAAACGGGTCTCTATCGGGCTCTGTTTTGTGCCCTGGTACAGGCTGTCAATTATTTTCCAGACTGCAGTGACAGCAGGCACATCGATGTGCGCCTGCTCACACTGCTCACTTCTCACTAATGGAGAAGTTACGGCATGACGTCATGCCAGGTGAGCATTGTAGGGGAAGGGAAATCCTTTAAAGAGAGTCATTTTCTCTTTGGATTTCCCTTTTCGTTTTGAAACTTAAGAGCAGCAACATTGTTGTGGTGTCAGCAGGGCTTTAAGTGGAAGCTTTTTCAATATTATACACAAGCCATGGTTGCTGCTTATTTATCCTAACAACCGTTGACAAAGCCAATCATCCTTACTTGTTGTAATATGATGTTACTTGTTATATCATATATCTGAATGCAATGAAGGAAATCGCAAAATACAAGTCTGGCTGTACACTATGCTAAGCACAGATTTTTAGCTCTATATTATTTAGTCATGCCCTTATTTTACTTTGGCCACGCTCCTTTGAGTGACCCCTCAGTTTTTTCATCCCACTTAAGGCCCTGGCTACTTCCTCCCTATTTTTCTCTCTGGTAAAGGTGGCCTCACAGTGAGGCCTGTGCAAAGACACATTCCTCTCCACAGAGGATTAGCTGCCAGATTCATCAAAGACCCTTTTTGCGAGTCTGTAAGCGATTCATAAGGAATCGCTATTACAGACTCGCAAAAAGTGATTCATGTAGGAATCGCTAAATAAATTGCAATTCCTACACATTCCTTATTTGCGATTAGGAAATTGCTAATCGCAAATAAGGATGCGATTTCAAGGGTGCTAGGGGTGTCCAAAGGACACCCTGTAGCACCCCTGAAAGGTAAACTACAATGGTGTGTGTGTGTGCAACATGCAACTTAGACAAATGCTTTTAAAAGCATTTTTCTGAGTTTTCGCTATTTACCACGAGGTTTGACCTCGCGGTAAATAGCTACCCGAAATTGCGATTTCGCAATTTGACAATGTATGATGAATTGCATTTAAGGAATCTCAAATAGAGGTTCCTTAAATGTAATTCCTCGCTAATTAGCGGCTTCGCTATTACCGATTCTTGCATTTGGGAAGATGAATCCCAAATGCAAAAATTGCGCTCGCAAAGGGCCAGATTCTGAGAATCTGGCCCTTTGCGAGCCCAATTGAGGTTCATGAATCTGGCCATAAAAGACCCAGCGGCCAAGGTGACAACACCTGGCCCCAACGATGCTCCTGAATTCTCTCGCCCTTGGCCGCCATGGTATGAATGTAGTAGCCCAGCAGGGATGGGATCAGAAGACATTGCTTCTGAGTAATTGGTCAGATGGATGGGTGGTGAGGTAAGAATGGCCCAATAGCTAGAGCAACACTTTGCCCTCAGCCTAGCCCAGGTGGGGGAAGGGTGTGCCAGCAGTGAAGATGGCCCAATGGCTGAAGCACCTGCTCCCTTCAGCCACCGCAAGGCGGCTGCTGTACTCTCTCCTTAAATCTGCCACAGCCAGAACAATGTTAGTCTATTGTTGCCGTGAAAGCCCCTTCCCTCTGAGTGCCCGCCTGCCTATAATTGATTTATTTATCTATCAATTTTTATGGAACGCAGACTTTAACCAAAGGTGTCAGAGCGCTTTACAATAGAGCCAGTTACATTACATAAAGTACATGAATTAAATAAAAGGTACGAATTGGATAAACTTTAAACTCACATAAGAATGGCAGTCAGTACATACCTCTACTACAGATACCAGTGGTTAGAGTTACAAATATACACGTTGCAAATTCACTCAAGATTACCATTTAAGAAAAGTTGAAGCAATTATGGTTGGACAAATATATATTACATGTTTGCAGAGCAAGAACTTTGCCATTGCTGAGGTTTTTTTCCGTGCTCATTTAGCCAGGCCTTCGGGGTGCTGTTGCACTCACAGGTGGTGATCTAGGGACTAGAGCCTGCTGCCCCCACTTTACAGTGGCCGAGAAGTGACCGGGAAACTCAGTGAGGGTCTGTGGGCTGGTCGACATAGGCCCAGAAAAACGGCCCACAGGTGACCCTAAGACACCAGGTATCACCAAATGCCCGACTGCCTGAATGCCTAATCAAACACTGTTTCTCTCCAGCGCATTATGAATATATCAAAAATAGTTCGAGAGTTTCTCAGAAAGTCACTGAATATTCGTTTTCTCAGACGAGGCAATCGCACGCCGGCAACTTGCAAAAGTCTGTTCCAATATATCGTGTAGATGGGGCATTTTACAAAGCTTATTTGGACTAGCACCAAATATATGGTTCAATACAATACAATCAGTTCTGCAATGTGTCTGCATGTTTTAGACATGATATGCTCGAGACCGTGTTTCCCTAAACGTTTTGCTTTTTTCTCATTCCACTCTATGAAACACACAACACTCCACTCTACACCACTCTTCTCTACTCCACTCTATGCCACTCTACTCCACAACGACCTATGCCACTTTACTCTAGGCCACTCTAGTCCAATCTCCGCCACTCCACTCTACATCGCTTTAAACTATGACTGTCCTCCATGACATTCCACCCCATGACACTCAACTCTTTACCACTCTACAACACTCCACTATATGCCACTCTGCACCACTCCACTCTATGATACTTTACTCCACCCTGTGCTGCTCCACATCACTTCACTCTAACCAGACTACTTCATTCTCTGCCACTTCACTCTACTCTACAACATTTTTCTTCCTTCTACACCCCTCTACTGGATGCCCTCCAGTCTACACCCCTCCACTCAATGACCCTCCTCTCTACGATACTGCACTCTACGACATCTCCACTCTACGTCACTCCACTCTACTCCACTCTGTGACACTCCACTCTTTGACACTTTCTTCCAAAACAATCCACTCCACAAAACACACAACAGTCCACTCTATACCACTCTACTCTACTGAAATCTATTCCAACCTATGCTACTTCACTCCAGCCCACTCTACTCCACTCTTCGCTACTCCACTCTACGATACTCCACTCTATGACACTCCACTTATAACACTCTATGCCTGCCACTTTACTCCACTCTCTTCTCGCTACACCAATCCACTCTACAACACTTTAAACTCATGGGGTTAGCTGATTCTTTTTTTTGTGGCCTTAGTGCACACGCCCTTCCTCCGCATGTTAGCAAGTGGTGCTTAAGGGATGTTTTCTAAAAAATGTCTCAAGCTCGCCATTTCAGTCCTGTGTGTGCACACACTTGGACGCATGATGTTTTTAAACGTGTCATAGCCTGCCATTGCAGGCCTGTGGGCACCCATTTGCCCTTAAGCTCAGGTTGGCTTTTCAAAACCACTGGCCAATCCAGAGTGGCCCTTTCACTACCACTAGGTCTTAAGGGATGAAGCAAATGGTAGGTAAATGGCAGGACAGGCCTACATGTGTGTTTCCTGCCCATGTGTGTTTTCACTACCTACGAGGTGTGCTCTTCCTTTAGGTTAACATAGAGGAATGGTTGAAATTATTTAAAACTGCAATAGTGGCTTACAGTGGAGCAGTCTCATAATGTCTATATGATGCTTGACCCTAATCCAATCTGCTCCTCTCTACTCCACTCTACAACACTCTACTCCTCTCTCTGCCACTCTATGCCACACTACTCTACAACACCCTATGCCACTTTACTCTTAGCCACTCAAGTCCAATCTCCGCCGCTCCACTCTACACCTCACCAAACTATGACTCTACTCCATGACACTCCACTCCATGACACTCAACTCTTTACCAATCTATGCCACTCCATTCTATGCTACTCCACACCACTCCACTCTATGACACTTTACTCCACCCTGTGCTGCTCCACATCACTTCACTCTACACCATACCACTCCATTCCCTGCCACTGTCCTCTACAACATTTTTCTCCATTCTACAACCCTCTACTGTATGCCCTCCAGTCTACACCCCTCCACTCAATGACCCTCCTCTCTAAGACACTACACTCTTTGATATCTCCACTCTACGCCATTCCACTGTACTCCACTCTGCAACAGTCCACTCTTTGAAACGCCCTTCCACAACATTCCACTCTATGAAACACACAACACTCCACTCTACACCACTCTTCTCTACTCCACTCTATGCCACTCTACTCCACAACGACCTATGCCACTTTATTCTAGGCCACTCTAGTCCAATCTCCGCCACTCCACTCTACATCGCTTTAAACTATGACTTTCCTCCATGACATTCCACCCCATGACACTCAACTCTTTACCACTCTACAACACTCCACTATATGCCACTCCACACCACTCCACTCTATGATACTTTACTCCACCCTGTGCTGCTCCACATCACTTCACTCTAACCAGGACTACTTCATTCTCTGCCACTTCACTCTACAACATTTTTCTTCCTTCTACACCCCTCTACTGGATGCCCTCCAGTCTACACCCCTCCACTCAATGACCCTCCTCTCTACGATACTCCACTCTACGACATCTCCACTCTACGTCACTCCACTCTACTCCACTCTGTGACACTCCACTCTTTGACACTTTCTTCCAAAACAATCCACTCCACAAAACACACAACAGTCCACTCTATACCACTCTACTCTACTGAAATCTATTCCAACCTATGCTACTTCACTCCAGCCCACTCTACTCCACTCTTCGCTACTCCACTCTATGATACTCCACTCTATGACACTCCACTTATAACACTCTATGCCTGCCACTTTACTCCACTCTCTTCTCGCTACACCAATCCACTCTACAACACTTTAAACTTCACCACACTACAACACTCCACTTAACACCCCTCCACTTCATGCACTCCACTCTATGACACTCCACTTACAACACTTTGTGCCTACCACATTGCTCCACTCTATGCCACTTCTTGCTATGCCACTCCACTCTATGACACTTTACACTTCACCACTCCACAACACACCACTTTACACCTCTCTACTCTACTGCACTCCACTCTAGGACACCTCTACTTTACAACACTCTACTCTACAACATTTTACTCCACTCTATGCCAATCTATGACACTCTACTCCACTCTAGGAAATTATGGCTACACCACTCCACTCCGCGACACTCTGGTCTATGACACTCCACTCTACTCCATGACACCTCCACTCTACGACGCTCTACTCTACAACACTCTACTCCACTCTATGCCAATCTATGACACTCTACTCCACTCTAGGCAATTCTGTCTACACCACTCCACGACACTCCTCTCTATGACACTGCACTCTATGACACTCCACTCTATGACACTCCACTCCAGTCTACAACATTTTAGTCAACTGTATGTCACTCCACTCTAGGGTACTCTACTCTGCTCTATGACACTTCACTGTATGCTGCTCTATGACGCTCCACTTACAACACCTTATTATACTCCACTCTACAGAACTCTACTCTACTCTACACCCCTCAACTCTATGCCACTGTACTCCATGACACTTTACTCTATGCCCTTCTACTCTACACCCTTCCACGTCACTCCTCTGTTTGATATTTTAACCCACTCTACAACACTCCACTTCACTCTATAGCACTCTATGCCACTCCACTCTATGGCACTCTACTCAACTCTGTGCCACTATACAACACTCTAATCCATTCTACCCAGTTTCACAACACACTAATCCACTCTGCAACACTTCATATTTGCCACTTCACTCCATTCTATCCCATTGCATTGTATTCCACTCCGCAACACTATTCCACTCTACTCCACTACACTCTACACCACTCTACTCTAAGCCACGCTGAGTCACTCCATTCTATGAAACTCTGTGCCACTCAACTCTATGACACTCTATTCCACTGCATTCTCAACACTCTACGCCGCTCCATTCTAAGAATCATGTACAGCAGCTTTAGCAGCTGCTCTGGCTTGCTAAATGTGCCCCTGCAGTAGGATTCTTTCCTATAAATTACTCTTAATTACGCGAGGGGGAGTAATCGCGCTGTTATTAGGAATTCCATGTCAAAGATTAACTTGGAATTACCAAAATTAATCACAATAGTCCAGTGTACTTAAACTTACTCTCAGGCTTAGTAAATTGAAGTTTTACCTGCTTTCATGACAATGGGATGAACACTGTCCGATGCCGTATGTAACAGCTAGAGCTAATCATCATGCCATTACCTGATTCTACCAGCTTTAGGGTTATTGATTACCAATAATACTTTTACCAAGTGTAGCTAGATGCTTCTGTGACAGGTAACTAATCAACTCTACTAGCACTAAAACAATGCAAGAAAGAGAGGAAAAAGCAATGCCCCTTATTGTGATAAAGTCAACATAAATGCATCTGTTCCAAATAGCTGTACAGTTTATCTGCCTCCAAAAAACATAAGAACAAAGAAGAGATGACAAAGGAACATCTTCTTTGTTTTATAGAGTACAGGTAGATGCTATTGTTCCAAGTAACTGGACATGTCCACCACTACCAAAGAAGACAGAGACTAGTATGGGAGCAGAAAGGAAGAACACCTCAGTTTCACAGAGTACAGCTAGCTAAGGCAGTTCCAAGTATCTGGAAAACTCCACCACCACTACTGCAAAAACACAATGACAAGAAAGAGGGGAGAAATTAGCAACACTTCTGTTTCACAGAGCACAACAGGATGCTACTATTTCAGGTCCTAAACAACCCGACCACCACAAGAACAAGATTACAAGAAACAAAATGACTAGTAAGAGAGGAGAAAAGAACAACCCCTCTCTATCACAAAGTGCAACTAGATGGTACTGTTTCAATCACCCGAGCAACACCACAGCCACAAGAATACAACCACAAGTAAGAGAGCAGAAATTAACACCTCCTCTGTTTCACAGACTACAGCTTGATAATGCTGTTCCAAATATCAGGACGCAACACCCACCACAGGAAGAGAATGACTTGTAAGAGAGGAGAAAGGAATATGTCCTCTGGTTCACTATGTATAACCATATGCTACTGTTTCAAATAACTATACTACTGGACAACCACACCGCTGCCAAAGAACACAATGATAGGTAAGACAGGAAAAAGGAAAAGCCCCTCACTTTCACAGAGTACATCTCTTCCCAGTGAATGGACAACTCCACTACAGGACAAGAACACATTGGGAAGAAAGAGAGAAGAAAGGAACAGCCTCTCTATTTCACAGAGCATACAGATGTTACTAGTTAAAGTAAACAACAATCTCACCACCGCCAAAGAGCACAAGGACAACTGATAGCAATTTGTTTCATAATTAATTGTACTTGTATTGACATTAACTTGTTACACTGCACTAAGTGTGTATTTTTCACCTTTAGATTGACAAGAGCTAAAGTAAGCTGCATTCTAAAATAGTTAATGTCTGGTTGCCATTCTGCTCGCCTACCAAGTCTTTTTATTTCAGGAGAAGTCGACTCCACTTACATTATCTCGATGTCTTCTTGATGATCAGGTCTCGTGAATTTTCCTGCAGCTGTGCTGGCAAGGAGCTGGAAGTGCGTTGCAAGATCGAGAAGCGTGTCGTAGAACTGCCGCTGCCGCTTCACAACACAAAGCGCCCGCATCACCGGAGAATGGAATCGACGTAGCATCAGTCATCCAGCCGCATCTCTGAGAAGCGTGTCACAGGGGCTGTCGCGGATCATCATCGGAGAAGAGGATCGACGTCGCCGCAGACGCCGCTGCATCATCGAGAAGAGTGTCGCAGGGCCTGTCGCGGCTCACATCATTGTCGAAGCAACTCACATTGCCAGTAGAGAGAATTGACGTCGCCGCAGATGCCGCTGCATCGCTGGGAAGCTTGTCGCAGGGCCGGTCACGGCTTGCTTCTTGTAAAGTATCTCGCATCGCCGGAGAAGAGGATCGACACTGCAGCAGACACTGCCGCATCCCCGTGAAGCGTGTTGCATCAAGGAGAGAGCGGCGTCTTTAGTTCTTTGCACAAGAAATTTGCTGCATTTCCATCGCTGCGACATTGCTTGTCGTGGAAGCTTAACGCATCGTAAGGTACATTGACGCAAAGTGTCGCATCTTAAGAACTGAACTAGACTAAGCTAAATCTACCATCTTAAAGTAACAGTATTGTGTATTTTTGTCGTTTATGGTCTTATGGTAACTCTATATAAAGTATACTTATTTTTTTATATGAAACCTTGTGTGGTGTCCACCTGTAGTGTTGTCACTGGGTTACTGTATGTGGTCACAAATGCTTTACACACTGCCTCTGAGATAAGCCTGTCTGCTCATGCCAAGCTACCAAGGGGGTAAGCAGGGGTTATTTTAGGATTGTACCCTCTTACCATGACTAGAGGCAAGGGTCCCTATTTGTCACAAGTACCTACCTATGCCAACTAGAGACCCCCAAATCTAACATTGGTGGTCAGCGGTGAGGATTCTGGACTTGCATTTGTGACTCATGTACAGTGATTGGTGACCACTACTTAGTGGGTGCAGACCACATACTTTTGGTAGATCTCTATTTTGGATTTTCTACTTTTGATGTCAAATTCAACTACCATGCAGAAAGCAGCATCCATAGCATCTGTTGATCTTGATTGGGAAGAAGAGAGGCTCGAATGCTACACTATTAACCAGCTCAATCACTTCGAAGAATATTCAAAGTTTCAATGACTGGTCTCTCCAAGAAGGATGAGTACCAAAAGGCACGGAGGGTCTGGTTTGAAGCAAGGAATGCCCCAGAGGAAGAGGCTGAGAATGCAGAGGATCAGCTGCCAGGGCCATTGGGTCCATGGGGAAAGAAAGTAGTCTCCCCAGCAGGTAGCAGTGTTTCTGCCAGAGGACTGTCTCCAGAAGAGCTGGAGGACAAGAAAGAGAGCAGAATGCATGAGATGGAGCTGACCAAGCTCAAGTTGAGTGGGCAGTTGTAATTTGAAATGCAAACTAGAAAGTTAGCCATAGAGGAAAAGAGAATGCAATTTGAACATGAAAAAGTTTTGAGGGAGTTGGAATTGAAGGCCAAGCGTTCAGAGATTACTCCCTCTGGTGGCAGCACACCGTTAGTGCCTGTGGAAGCTCGAGTGTATATTCCCAAAGATGTGGTGAAAGAGTTTTATAAAAATTATGATATTGGGCAGTGGTTGAGAGTCTATGAGGTAGCCATGTATTCCCACCGGGTCCCTGAGAGAGATTGGGGAGCGGGGTTGTGGGGAAGGTTCCTTAGTGAGGGGCGGGACGCACTGTTAGACTTGCCTTCTGAAGTCCACAATGCATACAGCCACATGAAGGAAGCCTTAATGTCTAGGTATGGTTTGACCCCTGAACTCTATAGGTAGAGGTTCAGGTCTTGTAAGAAAATAGAGAACAGGACCTGGGTTGAATATGTCACTTTCTTTAGCAGAGCACTAGATGGTTGGGTAAAGGGCAGCAAATTTAATGATTTTCAAGGTCTCTTTGATTTTATTGCATGGGAGCACTTGTCTAATAATTGTTTTCCTGAGATGCACCAGCACCTGATTGATAGCAAGCTGACTAACCCTAGGAAGCTTGCTGAGGAGGCGAACCCCTGGGTGAGCACCCGGGTCCAAAAGGGTCACATGGGAGACTCAGCCAAAGGTGGGCAGGGTCCCCAGCAGAAGAGTGGGAGGGACAAGGGTAAATAGAAGGAGTTCCGCAAAGGACCCCAAAGTAGTCCCCAAGGGAACCAAATGAAAGCTTTCCAGCCTCCCCTTGAGCAAAATCAGGGGGTCCCGACAGGTAGTCCTGTCTCCTGTTCAACAGGGACCCCTGAAATGTTACAAATGTGGGGACCTGGACCACAAGGCGAGTGATCCCAGGTGCTGCCTATTTGGAAAAGCAGCACCCACTGGTGCTCCACCCCGGCCGATGGCTAGTGTAGCCTTGGGGAGGAGATTGATGTCCAAGGTGGGTGGGGCCCCGCACAGATGACCCTTGTCTCTTTAGGAGACTGTGAGGCCGTCTCAGTAACTCAGCTGCCCAGGAACACTAAGAAATATGGGCAGTGGGTGACCATCAATGTCCAAAAGGTGGAGGCTCTTAGAGATACAGGAGCCAGTTTAACAGCTGTCAGAGGTCACCTGGTGTCCGAAGAGCAGATTATCCCTCATGCATTCTGCCAAGTTGTTGCAGCTGACAACACAGAGAGCCACTGTCCAATGGCTCAGGTTCCCTTTGAGTGGGCGGGTCCTCTCCTACTTTTCAGGTAGCTGTGAGGCCCGCCATGCCTTTTGGCTGTTTGTTGGGGAACGATTTGGAGAGCTCCCCTTGGGAAAAGGTGGAGAAGAGTACTCACTTGAAGATGGTGGGTCTGCCTGACTGGGCGTGCGTGACCACCCAGTCAATGGCAGCTAGTAGGGGTGCTCAAGAGGACCTGGATCCTGAGAGGGAGGCCCAGGAACCGGCCTTAGAGAGAAGTGGTGGGGGTGCGGGAAACCGGCCCCCTGAAATTCCCACGGCCCAAGAGAAGGAAGTCCCTGACGGGGATGCGCTGGAGCCTACCGGAGAACAATTAGCTGAACTGGGGGACCTGCCTGAGCTGACCCATCGGCAGCAAGAAGGAGCCCACTCCAGGGAAGAATTCTGCAGGGACCAGAGAGAATGCCCTTCTCTTGAGGGCTTGCAGCAATAGGCCGTAAGCCAGGCAGCAGGTGATCAGTCAGGATCACATTGGATCTACTGGGAGAATGGTCTCCTGTATAGTAAGCCTAAGGTTGCTGAGCCTGGGTCAGCCCGTGTGCTGGTGGTACCCCAGAAATTCGGAGCCTTCCTACTGGGGCTGTCTCATGATGTGCCATTGGCAGGACATTTGGGCAGAACAAGAGTTCAGACACTAATTGCAGAACCTGTCAGACTTGCCAGGCAAGTGGAAAGAGTGGGAGGAAGCACAAGGCTCCTCTCCAGCCATTCTCTGTGGTAAGTACCCCTTTACGGGGGTGGGGATTGACATTGTGGGGCCAATGGACCCCAAGACAGCCATGGGCAACAGGTTCATCCTGGTCTTGGTGGACCATGCCACCCGGTACCCGGAAACCATACCTCTGAGGACAGTGACGGCCCCCGTGGTGGGACAAGCACTGATGGGAATTTTCTCACGAGTAGGATTCTCTCGCGAGGTAGTGTCTGACCGGGCGACCAACTTCATTTCCAAGTATATGAAGTCCCTGTGGCAGGAGTGTGGTGTAACTTACAAGTTCACCACTCCCTATCACCCCCAAGGACACGGGTTGGTTGAAAGCTTCAACCGGACCCTGAAAGGCATGATAATGGGTCTTGAGGAACCCATGAGGCGTAAGTGGGACGTGCTCTTGCCATGTCTACTCTTTGCATACCGGTAGGTGCCACAGAAATCTCAAGGGTTTAGTCGCTTTGAGCTTCTCTATGGACACCCGGTCACAGGACCTCTGAGTCTGGTCAAAGAAGGCTGGGAGCAGTCTCCCAGGAAATCTCCCCAGGATGTATATAGCTACATGCTGGCCTTCAGGAACCAGACTATGCGTTTCAGGCAACACGCTGAGGCGAATCTGGAAGCCAGCCAGGAGGAGATGAAGAGCTGGTATGACCAGAATACCACTCTGGTAAAGCTTCAATTTGGACAGAAAGTGGGGGTCATGGCCCCAGTGGAGACCTGTGCGCTTCAAGATAAGTGGACCGGACCATTTGAGGTTGTGGAGCGCAAGAGTCCAGTCACCTACTTGGTGGACTTGCGGTCTGCCAGGATCCCCTTGAGGGTCCTGCATGTGAACCTCATTAAGCCTCACTTAAAGAGGTCTGAAGTGGGCATGCTCTTAGCCACAGATGCTGGAATGGAGGAGGAGACTGAGCCTCTTCCTGACCTCCTGTCTGCAACAGAGCAAGATGGGTCAGTGGATGGTGTTAACCTCTCTTCCACCCTGACCCCTGAGCAAGAGAATGACTGCCGCCAGTTGCTGGGGCAGTTTTCTGATCTGTTCTCCCTTGTTCCTGGGGTCACAGATTGGTGCGTCCATGATGTGGACACAGGAGACAGCTTACCTTTGAAGCACAAATCTTACAGGGTAACTGACAGGGTGAGGGCTTGCATCAAAGAGGAGGTCTCAAAGATACTTGTGCTAGGGGTGATTGAGTCCTCTAGCTGTCCTTGGGCCAGCCCAGTGGTCTTGGTCCCAAAGGCTGAAGCTCCGGGTACCACACCCGAACTCTGGTTCTGTGTGGACTACAGAGGGCTCAATTCAGTTAGAAAGACTGACACACACCCCATCCCCAGAGCTGATGAGCTCATTGATCGGCTAGGGGCTGCACGGTACCTCAGCACGCTTGACTTAACGTCTGGGTACTGGCAGATCACCTTGACTGATGGGGAAAAGGAGAGGTCAGCATTCGCCACCCCAGATGGGCATTTCCAGTTCTGTGTTATGCCCTTTGGGATGAAGAATGCCCCTGCCACCTTTCAGAGGTTGGTCAACCAGGTGTTGGTTGGACTGGATGAGTTCAGTGCTGCCTACCTGGATGTGCCAGTTGGGAGGAACATCTGTGCCTCCTCTGGGAAGTGTTGTTGGCGCTGTGGAAGGCATGGCTCATGATCAAGGTGAGTAAGTGCCAGATCGGGCAGGGTTCCGTGGTGTACTTGGGACACCAAATTGAGAGCGGCCAGGTGGCGCCCCTACAACCCAAGATTTAAACCAGCCTGGCTTGGGAGCCCCCCAAAACCCAGACAGAGGTGAGAGCCTTTTTAGGACTCACGGGGTATTACAGGAGGTTTGTCAAGGGGTATGGCAATGGTGTTGCACCCTTAACATAGCTGACTTCGAGGAAGCAGCCCAAGAAAGTGATTTGACATGACACCTGTCAGAAAGCTTTTGAGGCCAAGAAAGCTGCCATGTGCATGGCGCCTGTGCTCCTGGCACCCAACTTCTAAAAGAGAGTTCATCGTTCAAACAAATGCTTCAGAGCATGGTGAGGGCTGTTTTGTCACAGATGAATGAGGAGGGCCTAGATCAACATGTAGCCTTCATCAGTAGGGGGTTACTTCCAAGGGAACAGAGGTGAAGTGCTATTGAGCATGAGGCATTTGCTGTGGTCTGGGCACTGAAGAAGCTGAGATCCTACCTGTTTGGGACTCACTTCCGGGCTCAGACAGACCACAGGCCCCTCAGATGGTTAATGCAGATGAGGGGTGAGAATCCAAAGCTGTTGAGGTGTTCCATTTCCCTACAGGGTATGGCCTTAACGGTGGAACACCGCCCTGGTACAGAACACGCAAACGTCGATGGTCTGTCCAGATTTTTCCGCCTGCAATCTGGTACTGTCATGCTGACTGGGCAAGTGTACCCAGTTGCCAGTCCCTAAAACTTCCCTTTTCTTCATATCAGTCACCCCTATGGTAGGCCCAAGGTGCATTGTAAGTATAAGGTTGGACATGCCCTGGTGTGTGTGGCATGTCCTAATAGTGAATTACAGCCATTTTTGTTTTTCACTATTGCAAGGCTACCTGTTCTCTATAGGCCAGAATGGGCTGTTAGAATTGTTACATTTTATAATCCTAACTGACTCAGAGAACATGGAAGAGATTCGAGTTTAGTATGCCTGAACTCAGAATAATAAAATACATCTTTTAGTAAAATTGGTTTTTATATTCTGTGTTTGAAAATACCACTTTTAGAAAGTAGGTGTTTTCTTGCCTAACCTTTCAAGCCTGTCTCTGCTAGGTTGTGTATAACCCTGGGCGAAGCACTACGCTACACTCGCGGAGTTTGCGAAGTTTGCGCAACTTCGCACTACGTGAGCTGCACGTAGCACAGTGCGAACACGCGTAGAGCAGCGTAGCGTAGTGCAGCGCTCATTTTTTGCTTGTTCGCGGTCCTGAACGTCATGTTCGCGACCACGAGCAAGCAAAATTACATCCCGGCGAGATTCTCAACGCGGGGAGGTAAGGTTTCTCATTGTGAGTGGTTGTGCATGCTCTCGACCGCTCTCAATGAGAAACTACCAGTTCGCATTGAGAAAGCTGCTGCTCGAGTAATAATCTACTCGAGCAGCAGAAAACTACAGCTCGCACTGTGCAAGATGCCGTTTTCAATGATTGCACAGTGCCGGATGCTTGTCCGCACTGTGCAATCATTGAAAAAGCATCTTGCACAGTGCGAACATGCTACTACGCAGCTCGCGTAGTGCTACGTAAAGTTCGCGAAGTGCACTTCGCGTAGCTTCGCGTAGCGCTACTTTGCGAACTACGCCCACCCCTAGTTGTGTATTCCTTTGTCTGGAGTTTGTGAGTGACAGGGATGGGGGATTCCAGGAGACATGCTGGGGCAGCCCAGTGGTGAATAGAGAGATCTGCATCTAGATGGGAGGGAGGAGTAACCTGGGACCTGAATAGAGCTGGACCTTCCCTCTACAATGCTGGCTCCACCTCCGGTGGTGTGTCTGATGTCTCTGCCCTGCACCCTGAAAGAAGAGAAGGAATCCTGTAAACAGAGTGCTCCAGAACTGGTTTGGACTGGGCAAAGGCCCCTCTGCCCTCAGAGGACAAAGGATTTTGGGGTATAAATATTGGGACCCTGATCCCAAGAAATTAGATCACTTTGGACTACAAAAAGAAACCTTTGCTGAGGAGAGGAACCAGAAGAAACTGAGGAGAGACTATCCCTAAGCTGAAGTGCTGCTTGGGGGATTGGCCTGGAGTGGTTGCCTGACTGTCAAAGAAAGGAGAAAGAACTTTGTGTGCTTTACTTTCAACTTGTGAATGATCTCCAACGGCTTGGAACAGAGCTTGCCTCCTGCTGAAGTCTCAGGGACAACAGACGTCACCCACCAGCTCCCCAAAATTCTTCCTGAAGTGCCGGCAGCTGTGCTGGACTTTGTGGGGGATTTGCGAGTCGCAAGGAGCTGGAAGCGCGACGCAAGATCGAGAAGCGTGTCGCAGAACTGCCGCTGCCGCTTCACAACACGAAGCGCCCTGCATCACCGGAGAAGAGAATTGACGTCGCAGCAGATGCCGACGCATCGCCGGGAAGCGTGTCGCAGGAGAGAAAGATCGACGTCACATCAGACGCCGTCGCATCTCTGAGAAGGGTGTTGCAGGGTCTGTTGTGGCTCATTGCCGGAGAAGAGGATCGACGTCGCCGCAGACGCCACTGCATCACCGGGAAGCGTGTTGCAGGGCCTGTTGCAGCTCGCATCATTGTGGAAGCAACTCGCATCACCAGTACAGAGGATCGACGTCCCCGCAGACGCCGCTGCATCCCTGGGAAGCTTGTCGCAGGGCCGGTCGCGGCTCGCCTCTTGTAAAGTATCTTGCATCACCGTAGAAGAGGATCGACATCGCAGCTGACACCGCCGCATCCCCGGGAAGCTTGTCACATCAAGGAGAGAGCGTCGTCTTTATTTCTTTGCACCATTACTTTGCCGCATTTCCATCGCTGCGACATTGCTTGTCGTGGAAGCGCAACACATCGTAAGGTACATTGACGCAAATTGTCGCATCTTAAAAACTGAACTAGACTAAGCTAAATCTACCATCTAAAAGTAACAGTATTGTGTATTTTTGTTGTTATGGTCTTGTGTTAACTCTATATAAAGTATACTTATTTTTTTTATATAAAACCTTGTGTGGTGTCCATCTGTAGTGTTGTCACTGGGTTACTGTATGTGGTCACAAATGCTTTACACACTGCCTCTGAGATAAGCCTGTCTGCCCGTGCCAAACTACCAAGTGGGTGGGCAGGGGTTATTTTAGGAGTGTACCCCCTTACCCTGACTAGATTCAAGGGTCCCTATTTGTCACACGTACCTACCTGTGCCAACCAGAGACCCCGAATTCGAACACCAAGCTATTGCAACGCACCTGCAGAGCACAACTTGGCTGAGTATATGTCATTATGTCTCCGATAACTGTTAGTTTGAAGGACATTTCGAGTAAGCTCAACCCGCAGTAGCTTGAGAGAAAAAAATGAGTTTGTATTATCTGTTTGCGGCTTTGAATGATTGGTCGTTTGTCTGGAAATTATGTGTAGGCATATCAAGTGTTAGAATTTTGTGATTTAAGCTAATGAAATGTAGATGGAGATAAAGTTGCCTATTCCACTTGTTTTGCAGAAGTTCCTTTGTCAGACAATTAGGCAAATGTTCTTTCACTTGCCTTTAGGCAAGATGCTTTTCATTTGACTTTTTTCGGGCGAACCCTTTTTTTCCTGACCTATTAGCAGAACTTTTCCCTGACTTAGCAGAGTAAGGTGTTATATTTATGGGAGAACAGTTGTTACATAACATTTCCTTTGAAATATCCTTATAATAGTTTGCCTTTGCTTTTGTGATTTTCAATTACACTGAACTACACACTATCGCATTCATGTACTGAGTATTGATTTACAACTTATTTGATTATTTGAGTTTGTAATTTTGCTAGTCTTTTAATAAGCCAAATGTGCTCCATGTTAGATTGAAATGTATTGAACTTTAATGAAAGCCTCAGTCAGAACTAAAGATTCATCACAGAGCGTTTCACGAACCACAATTTGCACTATAATTTACAGAAACCAAAGCGCCTAATCACAAGCAAAATATGAGAAAGGAACACCAAGTGCAAGAAGAGTCTACAGTTCCAAGTAGTTGAACAACTCTACCACCACCACAAGAACACACAATCACAAATGACATGAAGAGAGGGAAGGGTGACAGAGCACGAACAGTGTGGAAGTGTCATCTTCTTCACATTGTTGAATGTTAGCAAGGCTGCCATTTAATAAACTATCTGGTGTATTCAGGTGTGCCATGCCCATTTGTAGCCACCTTGCAATTCTTGAGTGTCAAGAACATAGGACTATTTGGTAAGTCCGGTATCCAGTGCGACAGCACGTAACCCCCTAATAATTGTGTGTCGTGTTGTTCATGGTCATGATGGGCTCAGTTATGGTACTGTGCTCTAGAGCGGGGAATGGTGGGTGCATTGACTTTTTAACGGCAACTGAAGTCTACATTGAAAAGGATTTTTTTTTAAACCATCTTGGAAATGGGTGAGAGAGGTGGGACTCTGAGGTTGGACTCCAGTGATTTCTAAGGTACCCCTGGGTGATAAATGGACCCACCTGGAGATGGACCCACAATCCATGGCAAAAGTTGCTCATGCTAAGCCGTTGTGTCCTACCAAATAGAATTAGCACAGCAAACTCACTTGCAATATTCTGTGTAATTTGTCTTTATTAGAAATGGGTGAGTTGGTTAATGCAGCTTTAAGGGAAATGTAGTACAATCTATCTGACACCAGGCGCAAGGAAAGGAAATCTGGGAAGAAAAAGCGAGGCGAAAGCTAATTAGCATTACCTACGGCCCACTGATTCTACAGGCATTTGGAAATAATTAAAATAACCCAATTAGCATATTAAAAGGACCGAATCCCCCTCCTTTTTTCTCTCTTTTTTTTTTTTACTTGTGGGTGACTCTTCATGCGCAGTAAAATGAGATCTGTCAAACATTAGCTCGAAAATGCAACCAAAAAGCTTATTAGCACCCCCAATCTGGACCTGCAGCATCTGCTCCTGTTTGAGCATTGCGCTCGGCAGACAGCAGTCCTACGGCACCTTATTCCTTCGTGTGGCAGCCCCAGCAAATTAAGTACTGCAGGCCACTCTCATCTGCCTCCCTCCCTTACGTGTATTACAGCGGAGACAGAACTCGAGCCATGGAACCACCTGTCACTGTATCCCAGCAGGTGGTAAATGTGTGGGACACCTTCTGTTCAATGTGCTCGTGAAAAATTATTCATGGCGGAAGACAAATCAGAAAGGATCTTGCAAAGAATGGTTCACTTCATAGAACGTGTAATGAATGGTTGAAATGCATGCATTTTTAACACATTTAAAAATACGCCTTGCGTTTCTAAGGAGGCAGCCCCACGCGTTCTACTATTCCAAGAACTCTACCTATTCATTCACTGCTCATGTTCCCCAAAACAACTTCTCTTGTTCGAACCTCGTCACAGAAACTCCTCCATAAATGATAGGGGTCCTCGCTGTGTTCTTCCCGAGCACTCTTTCAGTCTTCGTGCTCTTCTGAATTCCATTATCTCATCCTTCTAGCTTCCTCCAAACCACTCTCCATCCGTACTGCTTATATATCAATGCTCCTTCGCCTTTCTAAGTCTCTCCCAATGTCAACCATTCTCCCCCTTCACCATTCATTCCTGCACAGACACCCGGTGGGCTTTGGTGGTCTATACTTTCCCTTTCTCTCGTAGATGTTCTCTTACAAGCTTTTTACTTACTTTGGGGCATATTAACAATAATGGGGGCTAGCGATAATTATCGCTGGCCCCACATAGCGATAGAAATATTATTGCCGGCTATTGCTGAAAATATGGCCATGATAACGCTATATGCACAATGCATAGTGCTATGGTAATAATATTTCAGCGATAGCGGTGTTTACCATGGAACATCGCTGGTTTTCCAGCGATGTTCCATGGAAAACAGCGATAACATTGCTGATACGACCCTGTGATCGTATCAGCATAATCCACCTACCATTATTAGTATTCCTTAGTCTGGAATTTAACAGACGTTAATTTCCAACGTTAAGGCCGAGGTAGCGCGATTTTTTTTATTGCTACACCTCCTTGTTAATATCGCGAAGCTGCCTTCAAGATATATTCATGTGTTGTTTTCACAGCCACGCCTTCTTTGCATTTCATTAGCGATGCGAGGCGAGGAGAATAATTATATTGCCAGCCCTTGCTAATATGCCCTTTAGTACGTTTTTCAACAAATCTCTCCTGTTTCCCTATTGCAACCATTCTCCGAATTTGTGACTATTTATCTTTCTCGACAAATTATCCTTTCAACCAGCACTCCCTCTTTACATTTAACACACCACATTTGGAGCCAGGTGTACAAAGCTTTTTTGAGGTAGCAAACAGCCCGATTCGCAGAATTAGGCTGTTTACTACCGCATAAAAAGCATTTTTTAATGTGCGAAGGCTGGATTTGCGATTTGTTAACCTATTACCAAATCGCAAATTAGGTTTGTGATTTGGTATTAGGAAGAGGTGTGTTTAGGGCGTCAATTCCTAATACCAAATCAAGTGGTATGTGTAAATGTTTTCGGACCGAAATGCAGTTGCAAAACATTAGCATTTTACCACCTACTTAAAGTAGATGGTAACCCATTTGCAATTGAGAAGGGTTGCCCAAGGGAACACTTCCCCTTTTTAAATGGTTGAAATACATTTTTAAGAGCAGGCAGTGGTCCAAAAAATGAAAACAAGAATGTTTACTTTTCTTTTTGAAACACATCCTGTTTTCCTTTAAGGTACACGGTCTGCAATATTAAAAATTGCTTTATTGAAAAGCAATCACAGACATTGTGGTTTGCTGACCCTCAGGAAGTCACCATCCCGGTGACTTTTGCAATTTCCAATGGGTCGCAAACTAAAACCTACCTCATGAATATTAATGAGTGAGGTCTATTTGTGAACCACTGAGAATCGCAAAATATGTTAAATGCAAAAAACACAGGTGATGGACAGAATGCAGAACAATGTCATACATTCACCCCAGTACAGAGATCTGGGCCTAAATCCATCCTTTTTTTGTACATTGCTGTTTGGAATTACCAAATTGCAAATCACTCAAATGTGCTATCTGGTAATCGCAAAAACTTGCCAATTTTATTATTATGTAATTTTTCTTCTTACCTGTGGCTGCTAGCGAGTTCTTCATAGGGCGAGGCCACACAGCAGTGGAGAGGAGCGGTGATGGGCACTACTAAGTGTATATGGCTATTTGGCTGACCATTTTAGGCCGGCCAAACTGTCATGTGCACTTAGCATTTCTTCACCTGGCTGTGTTGTACAGCCGGGTGGAGAAAATCCACAGTCTATCAGGCACTGACTGAGTGCCGAACCACAGCGCTCAGACAATCCCAGTGCTGCTCTCATGCTGGGAATAGCATTCCCAGAATGGAAACAATGTCAGGAATTGGCATCTGGGAGCCTGCGCACTGTGATCAGCCCAGACTGCGCCAGCATCAGGATCGGAGCAATGAAGCAGGTAAAATCTCTCTATTTTTTTTGCCTGTTCCTCCCTTCCACCCGCCACACTGCTTCAGATCCCATACAGCAACCACTGGGTCCATCCAGCCACACCTAAGCTCTCTATTGCTGTCTAGGTGGAATACACAATGCCCAACGGTCACTTGCACTCAGTCATGTGACCTAGAGACTGGCTGCAGGCACTAAATAGCTAAGACAGGAAAATGCCAACTTTCTAAAAGTACATGAAAACTAGGACAACCTGTCCTAGACAGAATCGGCCCTACCTTTGTCCACTCATACAGTGAAAACTGTTTTAACCGTAATTAAATATACCAATCAAAATGACATTTAGCAACTATACAATTCATTCAAAAATGCAAAATCATTTTAAAGAAACATTTGTGAAAAAACAATTCATTCAGCCTAGTGCATTGCTTCTTGTATTCAAAAGCACTGCTGATTGAACTTCTTGAATTTTCAAATAGCGTGGATTTACAAGCTTGTCAATGGCAAATCCCAATGCATTTCGGGTGCTGTTTGCACCCTACTTCAGGGGAAATCTAAGAAAACATATAACAAAATCAATACTGACACTACATGTCAATAAAGAGACCTAACAATCATCCGGTGGAGGTTTTTTGAACATACGTGGTCCATGTCCACGTGGTGCAGCTAAAAGGAATTAGAGTGACAAGAATGTTGTCGGAATCAAAAGGTTGAAGCATGGCCATGTGAAATGTAAAACGACTCTCTGAAAAAGTCAGCAGACAGAAAACCGATTCCAAAAAGTGGCATTTTCTAAATTGTAATTTAAATTCCGATTTTACCATAAGAGAGGATTTTTCATTACAATTCCAAAGATAACAAACATGAACTGCTTACATGTTCCCATTTGGAGGTTACAGCTTTTTAAATGTAATAGGATAACTCCAATGTTAGCATCTGGGAGAGGCAGGCCTTGCAGTAGTGAAAAACAAATGTAAGAGTATTTTTTTACTACCAGGACATGTAAAACTTAAAAGTACATGTCCAACTTTTTAAATACACCGCACCCTGCCCTCTGGGCTGCCCACGTCCTACACCAGGGGTGATTTATATGTATTAAAAAGGAAGGTATGAGCCTGGCAGAAAGTTTATTTTAGCAGGCAAAAGCCAATTTTACCATATTAAGAGTAGAGAGTACAAGCACTTTAGCACTGGTTAGCAGTGGTAAAGTGTAAAGAGTCCCAAGACCAACAAAAATAGATTCAGAAAAAGTAGGGTGAGTGAAGGCAAAAGGTTTGGGGAGGACCCTGCAGAAAGGGCCAAGTCCAACACATTCTAATGTATATTTCAAATTTCTCACTTCCTTTCTTTATGTGAGCACTGGTAACACAGCGCAGGTCTTTATTTTTTCTTTCTATTTCTTCTAAGTACCAAATATGCCTTTTAAAAATGATGAATTTTTTGCACCTTTTTTTGATACGATATCAAAAATAAATGTAATTTTATAGCAAAATTTAAATTGAGTGGTCTAGTCGATTTTTTTTCTTTCATTGATTGCTCCAAGCAACTTATTTGCTGCTTATTTATTCATTTGATGTACTCCTTAAATGAGCCCATGGCAAGTCGCTGTTTATTGTATGTACAAAAACAGTTTTAACATAATTTTTGTAGACTATTCACCATTATATTATGCAGAAATTGGGACCTGGTACAAAAATCGACCTGATACTGTCAACAAATTGTATTTCACTGGATGATCTTTCCATCTAGCTAAGAGCCTGTTTTATATTTTGGTTGAGAGACAGCAACGAGTTCCCTCCCTGCCAAAACTATGGTCTGTAGTTTTACGATGGCAGAGACTATTCTGTCTCCTCTGTGGTCAAACTCCTCCGATGGCTTGACAGAGTGAGGGCCATTAGAGGTTTGGCTATATGTCTGACCATCTAGTTTAGATCGGTGGACATATAGCCGTTTTTCAATTCCCATCTTTGGCTGGGGAAACCTAGCTGTATGGGGCAGTGAAAAGTGGTTAATGCCCCCTCGCCAAGGAATAAAACTCCCAGCGTGAGGGGATTTGGGGGCATATTACCAATGTTTAGCGATATTTATCGCTAACGATGCTTAGCAACGAATTAACGCTTAGCATCGCCGGAAATTATCGCAGAGATAACTTGCTATTAGCAAGGTTTATCTTAGAAGTGATAAAAATCCTCACGCTAACTGCCAATTGAGAGATTATCTCTGGAAAACCAACGATAATCTCTCGAAGTTTGGCGTTAGCTTGATGATTGGGGCTCACAAACTTAGCCATGATATCCACCTTCCATAGGATATCATGACTAAGTCGGGAAAATACCAGGTGTAAAAAAAGCAGTGCTAACCGCGGTTAGCGCTGCTTTTTTTTTATCACTAACAGGGTTAGCGAAATCCTTGATAATAGGAAAAATGTCGCTTAACATCATTTCTCCTATTAGTTTTCTCTGGAACGCCCCCTTTGCATCTCATTAGAGATGCAAGGGGAAGCATAGAGAAAAAGGGTGCTAACAAGCGAATTTGCCTGTTGCTGATAGGGAGATAATTTTATCTCCGCTTTCTTGGCTTTTAAAGCCAAAAAAGCGGAGATAAATCCCTTGATAATATGCCCTACGGTTTCTTTTATTTTCTAAACAAAAATCTCGCTTTGGGATTTTCTTTTTGAAAACTGAAAAAAGGGTAACTTTGACATACGGCTTACAAAGTTACAATGCACTGTATGCGGACGATGCAGTGCTGATAGCCCGCACTGGGGTAGGCCTACAGCATCTCCTGGACGCCTTTGGTAGCTTCATGGAGACTCTGGACCTTAAGGTCAACGCCTCTAAATCACATACGATGGTAATGGGGCGAGAATGTAACAAAAAAAGACATAAAACATTTTTTTGTAGGGGAGTCCCTGTTACCAACGTACCCACATTTCCATATCTGGGGGTAATGTTTGACCAGAAAGGAACTTGGGGCCCTCAGATAAGAGCAAAAAGATTGGCTGTAATAAGATCTTCCTCAGCGGTATTGGGCTTCGCTAGGAAGCTAGGGGCTAGGCCCATGCAAGCTCTCTTGAAAATCTACAAGAGTAAACCAGTGGCCATAGCGGCTTATGGTTCCCAGCTGTGGGGTTACGTTAATCTTGATCCAATTCAGAGAGCAGAAAATAGATTCATCAGATCTCTGCTCTCAGTCCCGCAATCCACCCCAACATATTCTATCCATAAGGAGGTGGGTTTGCCTTATCTGTCTGATACCCTGAGCCTTGCCCCGCTAACTTTGTGGCTGAAATTGTGGACAAATGATGACCTACCTCTGAACCACAAGATTTTGCACGATGTCTTATCCTTGGATAAACACACCAGTATCCCTTGGTTGGCATACGTAGCGAAAACCCTTGCAGATCTGGGGCGCCCAGATCTTTTTTCATCTCCGGAAAATATTAGGAGACAGGATATAGTAATCATCAAAAAGTTATTTAGGGATAGGCAGGAAGCACGGAAGGAGGACCTCGAATTGCTGAAACCTGCAGTAAGGGCACATAATCTTCTGGTTTGTACATCCTCACTCGCCCCCTACCTGAACTTTGTCACATTCCCATATCACAGGTTCTTATTAACAAAGTTTCGATTTAATTTGATACATTTTTATTTAGGGTCTTTTAAGAGTTGGCAGAAGCCTGAGCAAGCCTTACCGTGTTGCTGTGACAACTTTTCGGTGCAGGATACTCTGCACTTTGTTATGTTTTGTAGTATATACCACGAGCAGAGAAAGAAATATTTGTTACCTATTTTGAAAAAAGCTGGTTTTGTCCAAGTAAGACCAGCCCTGCTCTTTCTACAACTTCTACCCAACATACATATTACATTCTGCATGGCAAACTTTTTGGTAGCCGCAATGCGGGCGAAATCTGTCAGCCAAAATTTACCTTAAAAATCTCTTTTAGTCGTTTTAGGATGTTTATGTGCTAGATCTGTATAGAAATATTTTATCCATGTTCAAAATAGTTTTTTCTTGTTTTGTCTATTTTTCTTTTTGGGAAATGTAAATAGATGTATAGTATGCATTGCATTGTAAAGGAATTGTTTTTCTTTGTATGACTTGTAATAAGTCGAATAAAGATATTCTGACTGACTGACTGACTGACTACAATGCACTGGCAGGAAGTACCATGATGGTCAGCGGACATTTCATAACTTTGCTGGCTGCACTTCCCTCAGAGTCCTTTACACTGTCACCCTGGTAGAGGACGGCCAAAACATAAATCAGGCCCTAAATTACGGCAATTACAATGAAGCAATAAATAGTTCTGGTGGTTACATAATATTATTTTGCAGCTGAATATATATTATAACTTGTGCTTTCATTATTTTAATCTGGCTTCGCATTCTTAATAGATGGACTAGATCAGTGAAGAGCTAAGCACCAGTTTCTTTGTGTTTCTTGCGTATAAAGTGTTTGCATTTAATTCTGAATTTCTCTGAGATAGTGCATGAACTACAGAAAGCACAGCTTGAAACAGTGAGTGGTGATTGCTGCACTCTCACAACGATCTTTGCTGTCTACGGTTCTACTCTGAATCAGCAAACTCTTCATGTTCCCCGCCGTGTACTTCCTTCTCCCTCCTTCAGGCTGAGTTATTCCTTCTAAATTTGACCAAAACTGCGCATTTGGCATCAACAGTTCCTTGACCTCTGTTCAGTAGGACAGCTTTCCCATATTTCTATAGTTCTCCAGTTTTCTACCTCTCTCCTTGTGTCTTTCCTCTCATCACGTAGGGCATCATTATGATGCCAGACGGTCGGACCACCGTCCGCTATTTCTGCAGTCCAGGCATCACCAACAAGCATGCTGGTGGTCTAACCGCCCGATCATGATGCTACCACCAGGTTGGAGATCGTAAAGTCGGCAGTCCCACTGTGACAGCATGGCTGGGCCATGTACAAGGAGTGCAGCAGATGCTGTCGCAATGCAGCACCTTGTGCACATCCGTGCACCATGTGCCATGCATGGCACCTTGTGCACGTAGGGCAGTGGGGGCACTAACTGTGCCACCAGGGACACTTTTTATAGGCCTAGGATGGCGGGGGGACCTGTTTGGCCACCCCAATCCTTTTCCAACAACCTTTTCATGGCGGTGTCCCCACCATGAAAATTCACTTCAAGTGAATTGTTGTCCAGAACTGATGACAGCGGGGGTGAGGGGCCAAGGATCCCTGTCGCCCCCAAGAAGACTTAGGTGGTGAGGAGCCATGGGGGTGGGAGGAGGGAAGGCTGATGTGTTCTCCATCCTTCAAGGGTATTGATCATGATCAACATGGCGGGCCCTGGATAGGAGTCCAGCAGGTCTCCCCTCCATGTTCTCAGTCCCCAGAGTTGTGAAGGCAAAATGGGGTGGTAGATCTTTTTCCACCTTAGCTCCAAAACTTTGGAACTCTCTCCCTCCTGAACTCTCCAGTCAGGCCTCCCTGTCGATCTTTAGGAAAGGCCTAAAGACCTGGCTTTTCTCTCAGGCTTACTAGAGGCAGCGCTTTTGGTGGTCATAGTGGTCTTCACTTGGTAGTTTGGACTTTCTGTTTGTTTGTTATCGCGCTTTGATGCCCTCTGGGGCTAAGTTTGCGCGTTATAAAACACCTTTCATTCATTCATTTATCCATTCATTCATTCATTCATTCATTCATCCATTCATGTCCCACGGCACTCGACCGCCATCGACTTAATCAGGGCTGGGCTGGCTGGCCTGATCCGCGGCTCCTGATCCAATCAAGCATTAACAGGGGCGGGGGGCGTCTGGGTGTTCTTTTATGTGTGTGAGAGGTCCAGCGTGCATCTGTGTTTATCAGTGTGCATCAGTGTGTTTCAGTGTGCATCAGTGTGCATCAGTGTGTTTCAGTGTGCATCAGTGTGTTGAAGTGTGCATCAGTGTGTTTCAATGCGCAACTGTGAGAGTTCCAACGTGCTATTGTTCATGTTTCAATGAGCATGTGCGTGGTCCAATGTTTCAATGTGCATATGCGGGTGTTTGTGTGTATCGTTGTGTGTATCGTTGTGTTTTTAAATGTGTGTGTGCAGCTGTGCATTTCTGTCTGAAACTGTGAGTGCTTTAATGTGCAACTGTGTTTAAATATACTACTGTGGTGCTGTGAGTGTTTCAATGTGAAACTGATATTTCAAATTGAACGTGTGTTCCTATACGCATTAATGAGTGTTTGCGAGCAAGTGTACTTCTTTGTGCATGCGTGTGTATACATGAATGTTCATATGGGCGTAAATATGCTTGAATGTGTCTGTGCATTTCTGTCTCTATTTGCAAACATGTTATGTTATATTAAAAAGATTTATTAAGGGCACGATTACCCAAGGGTGTCTTAGCACTGACTGAACCTGAACATGCTAAGCCTTGCGCATTTAGTTGTCGAAAAGTATGTCTTAATGTCCTTCCTAAATACGAGGAGGCATGTGAGGGCTCTAATGTTGGCCGGTAGGGTAGTCCGTAGTTTAGTTGTGCTGACTATAAAGCTCCTACCTACCCAGTTGGCTTTCATGACTTTGGGGATCACTACGGTATTTAGTGTGCTGTGTAGATATACTCATGTGCAACTATGTGTGAGCTTTAATGCACAGGCATGTATGTCATGCACACTTAATATATATCATAATGCTTCAGTGTGCATACCTGCATATGTGTTTAAGTGCATTTGTCTGTGACAGAGATTCCACGAGTACTCGTATGCGCCTTGAACACATGTGCATAGGGTAGCTCTGTGTCTCAATATGCCCCCTCCCAAACGATTTAATTGTACCGTGATTACAAGTCATACTCTCAGGCCTACCTGCAATTAGGTATGCCTCTCAGAGATCTCCTCAATACATCTGCAAGATCAGACACCGATCTTGATCAGTCTTAAATGGACCCACTCCAAGGTGGCAGCACAACTAGAACAGCTTCCATCACCTTTAAAGCTCTGAAACTTCAGCCACAATGCTAGCTAAAGAAGAAGGGAAGCACAGACATCTCCACCGTACATACCGCTTTTTCACAATATGAAACTATGCAACAAGACCATGATATCATTGTGTGCCCTTCTGCCCTCTGTTAGACTCGTTTTTTGTGCCTTTCTGCCCCCTGTTAGACAGTTTTTTTGTGCCCTTCTACCCTCTGTTAGCTCGTTTTTCCCTTGTTTTTGTGCCCTTCTGCCCTCTGTTAGACTCGTTTTTGTGTCTTTCTGCCCTCTGCATCACCACATCATCACTCAGTGCTACCCCAGCATCCCTCAGCACCACCACAGCACCACTCAGCACCACCACATTATCACTCATCACCACCACATTATCACTCAGCACCACCACAGTATCACTCAGCACCACCACAGCATCACTCAGCACCACCACAGCATCACTCAGCACCACCACAGCATCACTCAGCACCACCCCAGCATTACTCAGCACCACCACAGCACCACTCAGCACCACCCCAGCACCACTCAGCACCACCCCAGCATCACTCAGCACCACCCCAGCATCACTCAGCACCACCCCAGTATCACTCAGCACCACCACAGCACCACTCAGCATCATCACTCAGCGCTACCCCAGCATCACTCAGCACCACCCCATTATCAATCATCACCACTACATTATCACTCAGCACCACCACAGCACCTCTCAGCACCACTACAGCATCACTCAGCACCTCCACAGCATCACTCCACACTACCACAGCACCACTCAGCACCACTACAGCACCACTCAGCACCACCACATTATCAGCACCACCAGATTATCACTCAGCACCACCACAGTATCACTCAGCACCACAACAGCATCACTCAGCACCACCACAGCATCACTCAGCACCACCACAGCATCCCTCAGCGCAACCCCAGCATCACTCAGCACCACCACAGCATCACTCAGCGCCACCACAACATCACACTTTTGCCAGGTAACTGATGTGATTTTGCCTACAAGTACACTGGGTTGCTGCTAACCAGGTCCCTAGTCCCAAAACTGTACAATTGTTTCCCCAATTGGTAAAACATTTAGCACCCTCTGTAAGTCCTTAGTAAATGTTATCCCTGGTACCTTGGGCCTGAAGTACTAAAGAGGGTCCCTAGGAGCAGCAGCACGAATTGTGCCACCCTAAGGGACCCCTCGCCGAGAACATGCAAGGCTGCCATTGCAGGCTGCATGCCTCTGTGCAGACAAAAGTGAAAACACGATATGTCACACTTCCCCGTGTGCCATGTCCCCTAACATTTCATGTAATATTTGTAAGTCACCACTACAACAGAACTGACAGCCCTATGATAGAGTGCTGAATATTATACGTGTGAGGGCATACCTGATGAGCAGATATGCCCCTGTGCTGGTCAGTTCTATTACTGCCAGTGCAAGTAGACAGCGAAGCCATCTTAAAACATGTGCTGGACACTGGGAAATACTAGCTCTACAGATACATGATGGCTTCACTGAAAATCGGGATGTTTGGTATCCAACATCTCGTATTGATAAACCCACACTGATTCCAGTGATGGATTTACAAATACATGACACCCAAGACACTGTTCTGACCTTCTGGGATGAGACCCTCTGCTCTTAGGAGGCCCAGATCAAAGGCCTGTCCGGGAAGAGGATGTAACACACCCTGACACAGGATGATCTGCTGATTAGCCTCCCCAGACTGGCGAGCTTCAAAGAGCTATCACCTTTGGAATGCAAGTCTTTCGCACCTCACAGGAGAGGAAGTCGCCTCCCCTTTGTCCAGCACCCCCTTGGCATCTGGACAAGTGGGAAAATTAGCTAGTCAGGTAGGTATGCCACCTCCAGACTAGCACCACCCCTAAGGTGGGCTATGCTGAGGTGAACACGATTTTTCAGAAGCAGACATCTTTATGATGGCATACTTAGGAATTCTGGGAGAGGGTTATGCCCACTTCCCACAGGAAGTGGTCATTCAGGGGAAGTAGTGACCCCAATGGTCAGTAGCCCATTGGTTACTACCCTAAATTCCCCTAACACCCCTAAATTCAGTACTTAGAGGAGTCCCTGGCACCAGAGAAGCAGATCCTGATGACCTAAGAAGAGAGAGGACACTGTAGAGCTGCAAAAGCAGAAGAGGAGAGAACAAGCAGCTGACCTGGCACCAGCACCACTGGCCTGTCTTCATCCCTCATCGAAAAACTGTTCCAACGTCAACTCGTCTTGCAGCTGTGGACTCCAGAAATCTGGGAGAATGGTCTGCCTTCGACAAAGAACCAAGACCTCCTGAGGGACAGTGGACCTATTCCCTGCATCTTGAAGCAACTAAAAAAGAAAGGACTCTGAGGCCTCTGGAGCCGCCAAAACCCCACATCTGCAGCAACCACTGAACCCGTCGCTTTAAGCCCAAGTCAAAGTGAGACAATGGTACCAGCATGGTCCCCCAGTACCCCCAGAGCCTGAGTCCATCGTGGTTTCACCCCTCATGGACCACCAATATTGCCTGCAGCCTCTGCACGCAGTCCCCCTCTACCACAACCGCTCTGGTAAGGAAAAACCCATCCCTAAGGACACCTCTGCACTGACACACCTGGGCTGTGGAGGAGAGGACCAAAGGTGTCCCTACAATCCCGGTCATCACAAGGCCTGAGCCTCCCTGATCTCCTAGACAGAGCCTGGAGCCTCTTTTCGCAGAGGCCGGTCTCAATAGAATAACATTGGGCACACAATGCTGTTTTGCACCCTGCACTCAGCCGTCCACATGCCGCTGGTAGTGCACTGGTGGTGCTGCCTTAGACCTTGCCCTCCGCTCAACTCTTGGAGTTTGGCTCTATAAGTTGTTGCACTATACCTGTTTGCAGAACTTGTTCTTAGTTCTATAAGATAGCATTGTAAAACTCAAAACCTGCACACTGTCCACTTTTTGAACTGAAAATAATTTACATTTGAAAAAGGTATTTACCTGGAGGTTCTTTCTCTGATGCCTAAACATACATAAAGATACTTGCTATTTTTATAAATTGGTGTTGATCTCCTTCTTGAGTTGTGTGTGTCATTTATTGATCATTGGATGTATTTACAGATGTCTTGCACTCCTCTTGGTTAAGCCTAAGGCTGCTCGACCGAGTACCTCGGAATTGCTAGAGCAAGCCTCTGTCCATTTGTCAGAGAACCACTGGGCCCATTGCACAGTATATCAAATTATTGATATATCACATAGAGAGCTAGCTTCCTACATCAGTTCAATGCTATAAATGCAATGAAATAAACATGTAGCACTAAAGTTTTCTCACAGGGAAAGTTAAACAATAAGACCAGTGAAATGCAGAACTACTCTGTACCTGCAGTACTGGTAGGCAAGTGAATTTGTAGGCGTGTACAGTGGCCCGACGCTATGCATGATAAAATTCTGAGCCTCAGAAAATGAGAAATAATTTTTAATTAAAAACATTGAAAATATTTAAGCAAATGGTAATAGACATAAACCTATAATTTAAATACAGTATTTAAGGCTTTCTGAGCTAATTAATATGTGAAGATGTCTAGGTGTGAGGCCATCCAAAAACAGGAGCATACATTATTTTTGTTTGTGCACTCTTTGTTTTGCTGTGAAAAAGTTATAGATGTAATTCTTGCATTAAACTCTGCCAATGGTAATTACTCAAGGAGCCATTCCTGTTCATCATTTTTTGTTTACTGTACTTTTACAGGCAAGGGCCAGACATATGCAGGTCAGTGTTTGTTTTTCTCCAATAGAAACAGTCCACCCTGAACTGGTAGACCTGCATTCCCGCTGAATAGAAACACACACAACCCCAGCCTGGTTTCTTTATTGAACCATGACAACAGCTTTGTAGATGCACTTGTTCCAACTATTTACTAACCTGAAATCTTTAAAAGAAAACCATTAACAACATAAGCAATAGATCAATATCTCTTTGAAGAGCGCAGAATTATTTCAGATAGGTGCCCCTCTTTGTAATACATTTCAAAACGTTTTCTGGAAAGAACTCTGGCCTGCATATAAAGCGGTCATTAAATGTCACTAGACAAAGAGGCTTAAAAATACATGATTATAGCAGCATGAGGGGGCATTCTTTTAATGCTATGTGAACGGAAAATTTCAACGTCTGAGTACAAGAACAGAAAATGCTTGCTTTCTTCATATTTCTTTAAAGAGCGTTTTTTGGGGAGAATGTTTTGTTATATTGTGACCGACAAATATTGTAAGCAATTTAGCTGTGTAGTTTGGTTTCATTTGGACCATATTTTTGATTTCATTCACAAATTGTACACCGTGGAAATGCTTTGTGATTTCCGAGGAACACAGATCCGCAAAGGATAATTTATGGTCCATTTGTGCTTGTCCTTCCAGGGCACTGGCTCTCCCCAGACACTGATCGACATCTGGAGATGTTGTGGGTGGTGTTCTATAGGAATTCGATAGGTGGCCGAGCATAGCAACCGAACCCCTCATCTCAGCCTCCTTCCTTCGCCTTCCCTGCTCTCGGCACAGTTGGCTGAGAACAAGTCAAGCGAGAGTTATGAGCAAGGAAATTGCAAATATAAACAGATTTAAGATGAACAGAGGTGGGTGAAGGGAGGCAGCGGGCTGAGACGCTGCAGAGTTGCACAATGGGCGGCACGCTTCACTGAGCCGACGCCACCACCTCGGCTGCAAGCGGAGCCCTCTGCGAGGCACGAGATCTGCTGGGATATGGGATGACAATACTGGCAAAATTAAGAAACCGGAGAAGGAGTAAATACTTTGGGGCATATTTACAAGCCCTTTGCGCTGCCACAACAGCGGCGCATTTTGCTGCCTCACATTTAAAAGGACAGGAAAAGCCACCCTGCGTAGGTTTTACTGTCCTTGTAAATAAGGTCCTTTTACACACAGCACTTTGCGTGAAAGGGGCGTTCCATGGGTGTTGCTGCGGGTGTTCGCAAGCAACACCCATGGAACCGGAACCTTTCCAGATTTACAAAAGATTGTGCACCTGGAAATGCGTCTGAATGCTACGGGGAGGTGTATGGATGCGCAACGAGGAAACAGGTATTAATTTCTCCTTGTTTGTTTTCTCTTTCTATGCATGCTGCATTCTGCAGAACATTTAGAAGGAGAAATCCACATCTTCTGATTGTTTATGTGCAGGAAGGTTGTCTTTCCTGCACATAAACAATCATCCCCATGACACAGGCATCCGTGCACCATGGTGCAAGGGTGCCTGCGTCGGTGCCTGGCAGCCAATTCTGCGCCAGCGCAGGGGAAAGCACAGGGATGCAACATATTAATGTAAATATGTTACATCCTTGTGCTTTGAAAGTGCAGTAGCGTGGCGCAGGCAAAGGGCTTGCGGTGCCGTGTTGCAGCACTTTTTGTAAATGAGGCCCTTGACGTGTAAACTGACCCTGAGGGCGCTGGCACCCTGCATGTGTAAAAATATGCAGTGGTGTTTTCCATAAAAGAGGTGGGTAGTGGCCACATCAATTCATGGTTGCCTTGTGAGTTTGTGAACTCCTGTAAACACGCGACTTCGTGAGAATTCAGGTGCATATTATCAAGGACCGGTGTTAAAATTATCACTGTTTTATCAGCAGGAAACTGCTGATAAAACAGCGATAATGGGTTTGATAATACGCCCTTGTTAATTCCCATGGAAGCCCATGTTCTGATGTTAACATGGGCTTCTATGGGAATTACCAAGGGAATATTATCAAGTCCATTATCGCCATTTTATCTGCAGTTTCCTGCCGATAAAACGGCGATAATTTTAACACCGGTCCTTGATAATATGCCCCTAAGTTTCTCACACCTTTCTGCAGAGACTTTAAAAGGCATAGACAAAGTGGGCTTTGGCGCAGAGCGCCAGTCTTTCAGTGGCCCCCCCTGATAGAGCCATTTCTGTTCTGCAGAGAGTCTTGCCCTGATGACCTTGAATAATTAGTAAACAGATTATATTACGTATATTTTGAAGAGAAAAGGGTGTTTATGTTGCATGCCACAACCATAAAATGTGTTATTTTAAATCAAAACAGAACTTTACATATGAGAAATGGGAGGGTGTTACAGATATTATTTTCAGTAATTTCAGTCAGCAGCTGCTGTGTTACAATATTGAAAACACACATCACTATCACTGAATATTAGATCTACACACAATATGAATTTGGAGAAGTGTGCCTGTGCACTGTCAGTGACCTGGCCAAAGAGCTGACACTGGATCATAAATTCAAAACTGGTTCGAACAGGGGTCCCCGAAGTAAGGGGTCGATTACGATGGCGGTGAATCCGCATCCTCTGGGCCGATGGAAGACACCGACGGCCCGGAGGATGCGGATTCACCGCCGCGGCATAGAAAACATCCACCGCCAGATTATGATGGCGGTGGGATCAGCGGCGGACAGCAGGTCCGTCCACCGCTGATCCGTTGGGTTTGGACCGCAATATGGTGGCAGTGTCTGCAAGGCACCGCCAGCCACATTAGGATGGGTGCGAAAACATGCATTTCCGCGGCGGCTTTACCGCCGTGGAAAAGCATGTGGACCTTTGCTTCTGGGGGCCCCTTGCGGGCCCCCAGGGTGTTGGAGGTAGGGGGTGCACATGGGGGATACCTATGGTACCCCCCTGATTTGGCATGCACAAGGTGGCAGGCACCACGCGGTGCTCGCCACGTTGTGCATGTCAAAGGAAAACATGCATTTTTCTCTTTGTGGCAGGTGCTGCTTAAAGCATCACCCGCCATAATGTTACATATGGAGGATGTTACCGCCAGGGTGGTGGTCACATCCTAATTTCAATGGAGGAACCTCCGCTGCCCCTGCGGACGGTCCCTCCACGTCGGGGGTGGCGGACGCCATCCAAATCGACCCCTAGGTTTGGCCCAGGCCCTCAAACTTCTTAAGATGTCACTGCTTTTCTATCCATGACATGCTCCTGCAAAGGGCTGGAGTAAAAACAATTTCAGAGCGGGACGGAGAACGCCCAACACCTTCGTAAGCGGATTGGGGACAGCGTTTCTCCGAAAGGTGAAATATCTTCCCCTGGAGGGAAATAAACAATATAAAAAAGTTTGCAACTGCACAGGTTGCCTGCATTTCCCACTGTGGGTTTTTACCTATTTCGCAATTCCATGTTGTAGAAATAGCAATAACTAAAATTAGCCAATCACTGAGTGTAGTTCACCTTGTAAACTGTGATTAGATCTGGTTTGTAGACCTACTACGAGGTAGGGTTGTGAATTGCATAACATGTATATCTACATACATGTGCTGGGGTGTCCATTTTGGGTAGCATTACAATGGATTTTGTGAATTAAGCCCCCTGTGTCTGGTCTATAGGTACACGCTGCACAAGGGTTTGAAATCAGCGCTGAGTGTGCTGCTTCCGAGGTTGGACTGGCCTTTTATTCCAGCCTCCATTTTCTGAGTAGGAGGCCGGTTTTCTGGGCAGGGCCCGCTCCTAGTGACTGTCACTTTCCCCAGCTCCCCTGGGCTTAGTGCTCAGACAAGGGAAGGTTTCAACCCAGGGCAGAAGGGGTTGTGAGCGATGTTGATAGAACGAGAGACCAGAGAGGGAAAAAAGTGAGAGAAGAGGAGGAGAGAGAAAAAAATAGAAAGAGTGAGAAGATGGGCCCAGGGCTGGTTGGAGCATCTTTGTCAGGGCTGCTTTTGGTTACTTGTCCAGCCGTGCACGTTTCTAATGTTTACAGACACAATATACCTGACTCTTGCTGAAGGAACAGTTTGCTTAATTCATGGAAGAGCTCACTGCTTCCTAGGTGGCAAGACTCAGTCTTGAGCGCAAATCTGGAAAGTCTGCATTAATCTGCTTTTTTCTTTTGTGCGCAGACTGTGGGTTGTGTGGTTACATGGCAACGTGTGGTGCAGAATTACTGCATCATTGATGCCAGAGTTCTCTATTTCCCAGGGTCTGAGCCTGATTAGAACATTGGAATGTTGAGCATGCCTTTGGAGACATTAGAGTGCAAATAAGAGTAACAATTAAGCCATCGAATGGTAAGCAATGGGTGGGCTCCAAGCTCTTGTAGTGAACAGTACATCTTGTAGCAACAGTGCATGCGTGCTGTCAGCAGGTGAAACCTAAAAACAGACAACAGGACACAACCTGCAACTAACACTTCTCTGCATTAACCCAGGCACAACAGCTGTCACAAGCTGAATCCCAAAGCACTTCAGAGAAGACAAACTCTAGCACCCAGCGCTCCACAAATAACCTTACACTGCAAAGCTGTATAACACATCAGCAAACATACCAGATAAAGGGTGCAAATAGCATCATGCAACACTTTGCAAACAAAAAAACACAATAGAACATCTTTGAACGTAATACTATAACTGTCTAAGTTCGGGTATTCAACTTGTTTAACCTCGCATTGCAGACTCCTTCTTAAACACCACCTTGGTCCGTCGAAGGGTGCCGCCTGAGCCTACTTTCTCATTCCTTTTATCTTGTCTGTTGACTTCGCTCTTGCAGATTTCCCGCCATCTCGAACTGCCCTCCCTCCAGACGCTCATCTCATCTGTGTATTCCTATCATTGAACCTGCGTTCTGTAGCCTTCTATTTAAATACCCACGATCGGCTATGGATTCTGACCTCATGTTTGTTCTCTCTTGTTTTTGTCTTGTTCTTGTTGGAGTCTAGCTTCGCCAGGTTTTATGCACAGTTCCCTCGAGTTGAATGCGCGTTATAGAATGTCAAAATAAATAAATATCTCGGTTACACTGCACCACTAGGAAGGAAACACCGACTGCGTTTGCACATTACTCAACAAAAACAGCACCACAGCACATCTCATCTCAAGAAACAGAAAGCACAACATGGATGAAAAAAATGCACAATGCAGCAATATAGACACAATACTTCTCGGGCACCTCAACTCAAAGCATTCTGCCAGATAATCAACTGCGTACGCAGCGCTCTGCAAACAACCAGACAAACAATGCAGTTCTCACTCAGAGCAGCCCAGAGCGCCACAAACACAAAGTTCACTTCACAGCATGTCACATTAAGCATTCCAAATACGTTGCAGAGACCACATGAGGTGCATCTTACAGCGCACTGTAACAGTCAGACACAGCATTCCCCGTTGAGCGGCATTTCACAGCTCTGTATCCAAATGTTGCAGACAGTACCTAGCACGCTTCACTGGCACAGCAAGCGCTGAATCCCAAAGCACAGTACACGTCATCGTATAATACAATACAGAGGACAAAAACCTGCACCGACCAGCCAGACTGCGTCACCCTGAAGTGTACTAGGCAGAGAGGGAACCAAACTGCACTCCGCAGCCCTCCTCAAACAATGCTACGCAAGCCCTTTACGTGCACGATGGACCGCAGCACAATACAGAGGACAAAACCCTGCACCGAGCTGCCCTCTGCAAGCAACCAGACAGCGTCACCCTACAGTATACAAGGCAGAGAGGGAACCAAACTGTACTCTGCAGCCCTCCTCAAACAATGCTACTCAAGCCCTTCATGTGCAGGCTGTACAACAGCCCAATACAGAGGACACAACCCTGCACCAAGCTGCCCTCTGCAAGCAACCAGAAAGCGTCACAAAGTATACTAGGCAGAGAAGGAACCAAATTGCACTCCGCAGCCATCCTCACACAATGCTACTCAAGCCCTTCATGTTCAGGCTGTACCACAGCACAATACAGAGGACAAAACCCTGCACCCAGCTGACCTCTGCAAGCAACCAGACAGCGTCACCCTAAAGTATACTAGGCATAGTGCCAATATAGGCCCGCACACCATCCCCCCAAAATCATGATGCACATCATAAATAAGTAGACAAGACAACTTGTTGTTGGGAAAAAGTAGCTGCAGGTTTATTAGCATAAAATGCCAAAACATGGTGGGTTAACTTACAGATGATCCAAAGGCAAGCCGCCCCTCGCAGCTTGCTACCTGACAGGCCAAGTAGCCCGCGGCCTTGGCCAGACGGTGCTTAGCGGTTGTGGTGAGAGGATAGCCCCTCACCTGTCCGGTGAACCATTGGTCAACCCTCTAGCTCACACCCCCCCTACGAGGGGCGGAGCGTTCAAGCGACCGCGGTTGTCCAGGTAACCAACCGCCCGTAGGATAACGGGGCGCCGTCTGACCCCCAGGGTCCACCGCACAGATCTCCCAGGGATATTGGGCCTCAGCAACCTTTGTGCATCTGCATAGGGTACTCCTGAGTACCTTTCGCCTCTGGATCCTCCTGTAACTCCTCCACAGCCCTGGATGTGGCGACCGTACCAGACAGGGCCCCCCACCTGAGCTAACCTCCTAGACGCAGCCTGCTGAGAGAAGGGCTTCCTGAATGTCCAACAGAAATAAATCCATGCCTACTTTGGAAAGGTGGACTCCTTCTTCGTCAAGGCAACCAGAGGCTTTGGCGTGAAGTTCCCCATGTCTAATGAAGCCGAAGCCCATCAGCTCTGCGAACTTACGCATTGCGCAGTTTACCTTCCTTCGCGCCACTTTTATTGCTTGCCCAGAACGAGCACCTAGCCAAACCCGGCGTGGTGTGATCTCAGACCACCAAAGTTCGCAAGGTCCTAATAAATTGCTGATCTTGGTAATGTTCACTTTCATGTCCCTCAGGAGGAACCTTTTACCTAGGATAGGCAAGTCATTCCCTCCCAGGTGCAAGATAAGCACGTCTGGGGGGTTGGCGTTCCCTTGTAATTCTCATGTTAGCAATACCAGCACCCCGCTCCAAAGCAAGCCAGTGATTCCTCGCCACGCAAACTGAGTTTTGCTGAACCCATGATTCCACTTCCTGCTTTCTGCCCAACGGGCCAACTTGGAAACTCCTTTGTGGCCCAGCACCCAGAACGTTGTTCCTGGTAAATAAAGAGAAGTGTTGTATGTAACTTATTTATTAAAACATGCAATAAACACACTGGTAAAATTACCATACTGCAAAACAAACACAGCAAAACACAGTACGTGGGACAGGGCCAAGAGTACCCAAGATTCACAGTTGCTGCCTCACATCCCAGAACAAAACTTAACACATATCCTGTGCTCACAGAGCACTACCTGCTGCTATCTGGTCTGATGTACCTTTTGTAACAGTCAGATGACCATCTCCCTAATTGTTTGATGCCCTCTACATGTACCCCTTCAGTGGATGCGGTTGTTGCTGCACCTATGCGGAAAGAGTGGGTGCTGTACTTTTTGCCTAGCGTTGAGACACCTGCTGAAACCAAGCAAGCGTGCATGACATGCTCCACTTGTAAAATGTAAATTGATACTTGTACTTGTATAGCGCACTACTCACCCGCAAGGGTCTCAAGGCACTTGTACGAATACCGCTGTGGACACCATCCTGGCTTTCCCTGTGAGGCGTCCACTCCTGGGCACCCCCAAGGTGGAGGCCAGGCATCCTTAGCGTTGTGGGGGCCATTGTGGAGATTAAGCAAGCTATTGCCCAGAATTTTATGCTTTTGCCCACGTCATGTGGCTGTGGGCGTGTTTTTCTTTTTTTTACAGCTTTGTTTTCCACCATTTCGGAAGTGTCCTTTGCAGGGGTGGGTTGCACGATGTCCCGCTGTCCATTCCTGCCCCCTCCCGCTGTCCGTGAGCCCGTTCCTACCCCCCCCCCCTACTGTCCGTGTGCCAGTCCCCCCTCCCACTGTCTGTGTGCCTGTCCACCCTCCCGCAGTCCGTGTGCCCGTCCCCCCTCCCGCTGTCCGTGAGCCCGTTCCCGCCCCTCCCTCTCGCCTCAATTCTGACCGGTATCGGTATCATCTAGCCCCAAAAATTGCAGGTTATGGTTTTCTTGTTATTTATTTATTTCGAGGGAGCCCACCCCTCATCTGTTGCTGTGTGAAAATCACAGCCTGTCGGCCCGGGACAACCCCCTGACGTCCTTCCCCGGGCCGGGCTGTGATTGGCTGCTGGCCTGGGACACCCCGTGACGTCATTCCCCGGGCCGCGCTGTGATTGGCTGCCAGCCCGGGACACCCCCGTGACGTCATTCCCCGGGCCGCGCTGTGATTGGCTGGCGGCCCGGGACCTGACTTGTTTATTACTTGCACTGAAAAAAACATGCTGTGGAGATGGCAACCCGATTTCCACTCCAGAAGGGGCAAGACACACAAGATGATTAACCCGTACGTGGGTGGGGACGGTTTTAAATTACAATCCGCACTCATGGACTGAAAGATGAAAAGGGTTTTCGCTCACTAAAAGGACGAGGCGCAATGCATCGCCTTCACAATCCCCCGGAGGATTTTTAGATGAAAAGCATGCTATCTTTGAATGTCCCTACATCCGAGCAGAGTGAAAGTTATACTATTTTCAATTTAAATGACGATTGATTTGGGCTACGTGCAGCACAATGCAGGGCACCAGGTTTTAAACTCCTCCGCACTAGTAATTACACTCTCCAGTGACTTCTAGTTAATTTCCGCCCCCCTCCCGCTGAGGGTGTTAGACAGGACCCAGCTACAAATCAGGTGTGAAAATCCAGAGGATGTGAGTTTTACGGGAGAGCTTTCTCCAGTGGCTTTGTGGGTGGGACCAGCCTCGAGCTTCAGCGCAAATCGGCTAAAATGCGTGTGGGGGCGTACATTTTGATAAGAGAGGCACTGACCAAGGACATACATACACCGTTGCCAGCCGTCCATCTATTTAATAATAATAATATTAATACTGACATTTCTAAAGCGCGATCAGCTACCTTATGTGTACTATGCACTCTCTGTAACAGAGAAGGACGACGGACACAATAAGCATGCGTCATTAGTTAATTAGCTTCTTATCGGGAGAAACTGTGACACAGTGATGAGACTTTCTGAAGTACTTCTCCCTGTTCTGGATAGGTATTTTTTGCATTTGAAGAACTCGTGTAGTACTTAGTGGTAAACCTAAAGGGTCAGCGTAAACGGCGATAAAAGTGTCCCTGGAAGGGATATTGAACAATGCTCGCCCATCCTGGAAGAGAATGGGTATGAAATGGAATATTTGAGCAAGTCCATATGCAGCTGCCAAATCTGGCTTTGCACAAAACATCAGCGAATCTCCTGGAGCAATACCCAGACAAAATCTTCACAAACACTCAATCTAAAAAAATCCCATTAGGTCAGTCCCATGAAGTATAAACAGAAGTTAAAAAATAATCGTTTATCACTGTCTATTTATAAACCACCAGTAGTGAATAATGCATTAAATATACAGTTACATAAATGCGTGTGTATGACACCATGTGGGGCTCTTCAGGAAACACCTGGATAAGTAAAACCACACCTACGGTCTTCTTTGGCAAGGTTCCCGTTAAAGCAGAAGATCCCCCGCCCCCTTTCAATCCACCCGTATTTTTTATTGGGGAGTAAGAACGCGAGCCACTTCTAATACCACCCGATTATTGCGGACTCTCTTTCATGGACGTCAATTAGAGGTAACCATTGTTATCAATTGATAACCTTGACTTGGCACTTGATACCATTGACACTGCCATTGCCCTCCTACCCTCAGCAGTAGTCTTGATGGAAGCAGCAGAAAAAAGTAAAATCGCTCTAAGAGCCCTCTTTAGGTTTTTTTAGCTTTCGCCTGGCGTTCGCTGCGCAGCAGCGTTCGCGCAGGCGAAATCTTATGTTAGAACAGTACGGAGGCTAGTCATTGGAAGATATGGTTGTCCATCACTCTTTCCCCCGTCACGACGCGATTCGGGGGCTTTTCCGTGTCTTTTTTTAAGTCCCGACCCCCACACCCTCCCTCTCGGCGTCCTGTTGTCCGTGCCTTCTCCCTCGCGCCCGCCCACTGTCCGTGCCTCCTACCTCCCGCCTGCCCACTGTCCGTGTTCGATGCTGTCCAATGTCGCTTACAGATCCTACCGCTCTGCCTCTCCCTATTTCCTCAGTGCCTCGATGCTTCAAGGAAACACTTCCTATATACCCCCCCTCTCGCCGTCCCATTGTCCGTGCCTTCTCAAAGTTCTCCCTCCCGCCCGCCCACTGTCCGTGCCTCCTCCCTCCTGCCCGCCCACTGTCTGTGTTCGATGCTGTCCAATGTCGCTTACAGATCCTACTGCTCTGCCTCTCCATATTTCCTCAGTGCCTCGATGCTTCAAAGCCGGGGCGCTGGTTCTGCCATGGGTGCCCGTCGACACCTCAGACACCCCAGCCTATAAAAGGCACCGAACTATTGCAGCAAATATGATGAGACTTTTTTTGCCAGCGAGGCGCGAGGAGCACAAAAAGGAGGGGTGAAGGGCACTGAAGATCACTGCTGAGATATGGGGAGATGTGTGGGCCATGGGAAGGGTTCGCCGTGTATGGAGGAACACGTAGGGAGCAGCAGGGCTTTAACTGGGACGAAAAACTGGAGGGTCTCTACAAAGGGCATGGACAGTGTAATTAAGGGCGTGGCTTAAAAACATATACGATAAAAATCTGCCTTAACATAGTGGGCCACCCGACTTGTATGTTGCTGTTTCTGTCATTGCATCCTAGGTGTGGGTGTGGGTGGGTCTTGGTGTGTGGGTGTGTGTGGCTCTGGGTGTTGGGTGTGTGTGGCTCTGGGTGTGGGTGTGGGTGGCTCTGGGTGTGTGGGTGTGTGTGACTCTGGGTGTGTGTGGCTATGGGTGTGTGGGTGTGTGTGGCTATGGGTGTGTGGGTGTGTGTGGCTCTGGGTGTGTGTGGCTCTGGGTGTGGGTGTGTGTGGCTCTGGGTGTGTGGGAGTGTGTGGCTCTGGGTGTGTGTGTGTGTGTGGCTCTGGGTGTGTGTGTGTGTGGCTCTGGGTGTGTGAGTGTGTGTGGCTCTGGGTGTGTGGGTGTGTGTGGCTCTGGGTGTGTGTGTGGCTTTGGGTGTGTGTGTGTGTGGCTCTGGTTGTGTGTGTGTGGCTCTGGGTGTGTGTGTGTGGCTCTGGGTGTGTGGATGTGTGTGGCTCTGGGTGTGTGTGTGGCTGGCTCTGGGTGTGAGCTCCGCAGCGCCGTCTTGTTTTACTGGGCTTTTAATGCCTCAAGGAGGAGGGCAGAGCCTCGTCTCCAGTCCTGTGGAGCAGAAAGCAATTGAATAGAAGTGAACGCTCAGGTAACAGCTTCAGTGCCCAGCCTTTCAAAATGATATCCAAGCACTGATCAACGCATGAGGGAGGCAACACCTCAGGGTGGAAAGATCCTTTCTAGACATGTTGGAGCCCTACATAAATTGGCAATTCCAGGCGCCCTGCCTGTCACACAAGGGCAGATAGGGGTCCCGAGGACGCCTTCTCTCAAGGACGCAATGCCTGAGTCCTGGGCTTTTCTTTTACAAATCATGGTTTTCAGGCGGGTGAGTTGAGTTATTTTGGAGCAACGGAACTGAACCAGTCCTATAAGCCCCAGAATGCACTGGGGTTTTAAAACACACCGCAGGAGTATAGCATTGTGTCCTTGGCGGCATGCTACCACGTGGTACACTGCAGTATACAAGTCCGGTGGGGTGCCACGCGCCAGGGTGGGGTCAGTATTAAGGAGTTCTTAGGTGTGGGGTGGACCTGTGGCAGACCCTTGCTCTGGTGACCTTGAGAACAGTGGGGTCAGGAGTGGTGAGTGCTCGAAGGGTGACACGCCCAGCTCAGAGTCACACGGGTGGACGTGGCTTGCTGCAGTCCACGCCGGCATCCGTCAGGCTTCCTCCAACCTTACGCCATTAGAAGGAAGAATTGTTCCCAATTAAGAAACGAGAATTAATTGCAGAGGCTGGCAGCAGCAGGTTATATGGAAATCACAGCGGCCAGTGTAGCTCGGCCAGGGCCACAGCGGCCCTGGCCGAGCTACACTGGCTACCTTTAAAGCAGCGTGTGGCTTTCAAGTCCCTCTGCATTGTCTTCAAGGCTCTGCACGGACTTGGGCCCAGACCTCTGCAAGCTCTGTTCCTGTGGTACACTCCGACCAGAGACCTGCGATCATCCTCGGCCTGTCTGGTAAAGGTGCCCAGATACAACAAAGCCAGAACCGGGGGCAGATCTTTCAGGGTCGCAGCGGCCAAATTATGGAACAGTCTGCCCATCGACATACGCCAGATTTCACAACTTCTTCCCTTTCGGAAACGAATCAAGACCTGGCTATTCCCCTAAATCCTCCCGCCTGCTTTTTACTTTGGTTTCTCCTCAGTAGAGTATTCTCCAGCGCCAGGAAGCCTGCAAGGTATCAGCTGCGCTATACAAATACTCAAAATAAAAGAAATAAAAATCAGGAGCGGTCCTCGTTGCGCAGAGCCTCACGGGTAGTTTACATGCAAATGAGACCGCAGTGGCGCTTTAGGGACGGGCCGCGGCCCTGCCTCTAAAAACATTAAGGAGCTGTTCAGAGTCAGCCGGGCAGGAGCGCACCATGAAGGCCAGCAGGGCCGGGGCGCTGGTACTGCCATGGGTGTCCGTCGACACCTCAGCCTTTAAAAGGCACCGAACTATAGCAACAAATATGATGAGACGTTTCTTTGCCAGCACGAGGAGCACAAGGAGGAGGGGTGAAGGGCACCGAAGATCACTGCTGAGATATGGGGAGATGTTTGGGCCATGGGGAGGGTTCGCCATGTATGGAGGAACACGTAGGGAGCAGCAGGGCTTTAACTGGGACGAAAAACTGGAGGGTCTCTACAAGGGGCGTGGTCAGTGTAATTAAGGGCGTGGCTTAAAAACATATACGATAAAAATCTGCCTTAACATAGTGTGCCACCCGACTTGTATGTTGCTGTTGCTGTCATTGCATCCTAGGTGTGTGGGTGTGTGTGGCTATGGGTGAGTGGGTGGGTGTGGCTCTGGGTGTGTGGGTGTGTGTGGCTCTGGGTGTGGGTGTGTGTGGCTCTGGGTGTGTGTGGCTATGGGTGAGTGGGTGGGTGTGGCTCTGGGTGTGTGGGTGTGTGTGGCTCTGGGTGTGGGTGTGTGTGGCTCTGGGTGCGTGGGGGTGTGTGGCTCTGGGTGTGTGGGTGTGTGTGGCTCTGGGTGTGTGTGTGTGTGTGGCTCTGGGTGTGTGGGTGTGTGTGGCTCTGGGTGTGTGGGTATGTGTATGGCTCTGGGTGTGTGTGGCTGTGTGTGTGTGGCTCTGGGTGTGTGTGTGTGTGTGTGGCTCTGGGTGTGTGTGTGTGGCTCTGGGTATGTGTGGCCCTGGGTGTGTGGGTGAGTGTGGCTCTGGGTGTGTGTGGCTGGTTCTGGGTGAGTGTGTGTGTGGTAGTAATTGCTGTCTGCTGAGCTCGTCCAGTAGGGTACAATAGGTCTTACATTTGCGAAAGATTACACTGTTGGCAATGTAAATGACAATGCCATTTATTTATCTGTTTTCAAAACCAACACATAAATAAAAATGTTGTCATTTACAATGCCAATAGCTCTAACTTTTACAAAGGCGAAACCGTTGCATTGTAAATGCTTGTTGGATAAGTTAGCAGTGGCCCTGGCTAGTCTCCTGGCAAAGACCCTACCTGCTGGTATGATTCTAGCTGCAAAATTGAGCAGGCCTAGTATGCCCTGGATACAGCCCAGGGAAGCTTTGTCCAGCCCTACTAGAGCTTGAATCTTGATAGACAGGTCGCACACCTTATCCTCTGGTAATCTGGACTCCCCCGCAACCTTGTCGATCTCTATTCCCAAAAAAGTCAGGATTTGTGCTAGCCCCACTGTCTTACCGGGGGCAAGGAGGACCCCCAGGTGGTCTGTAAGGAGAACAAAATCTGCCAGGGCCTGTGTGCACAGCTGTGACCCGTCACTCCCGATAAACAAAAAGTCATCCAAGTAATGAGTCACCCCCTCTACACCTAATATGTCTTGGAGTGCCCATTGCAGGAAACAACTGAAAGCTTCAAAGTACGCACAGGACACAGCACAACCCATGGGCATGCATTTGTCAAAGTAAAACATGCCGTCGAGCTTGAAACCTAGCAGGTGATAGCTGCTCGGGTGGACTGGTAGTAACCTGAAATCTGATTCAATGTCTGCTTTGGCTAACCAGGCCCCTCTGCCCGCTCTCCTGACTAGATCCAATGCTACGTCCAGCGTGGCATAAGACACAGAGCATGCTCCCTCTTCTAGCCCGTCGTTGACTGAAGTCCCTTTGGGGTAGGAAAGGTGGTGGATAAGTCTAAAGGCACCTGGTTCTTTTTTGGGCACGACCCCCAGGGGAGATACAAAATTCTCAAGAGGTGGGTGCAGGAAAGGGCCTCCTATTCTGTTCAGAGATCTCTCTTTTTCTACTTTCGCCCTCACCACTTCTGGTTGTTCCTTGGCAGATCTAAGGTTGTCAGTATCCCTGCTTCCCAGAGCACCTGTGAAGGGGATCCAAAGCCTTCGTGGAAACCAAATAAAAGCAAGCGACTGTCTGCCTCTAAGGGATAACGCCTGAGCAAAGGAGTGATGTTGTCAAGGATCACAGGGGACCCTCCCAGTGGCGCTAGCCGGTGTGAACTTGGTGGAGGAGGGGGAGAGACTGGAGAAAGAGAGCACCCAGAAAGCTCGCTAAACTGCAACGGGGGAGGGACTGAGAGTGTGAAAGGAGAAGCTAGACCCGGAGACCTGATGCCTGTCCCTAACTTACTGTCCCCCCTTGCTATCTGGCTGGGAGCTCTGTTTGGAGTGGCAAGAGGCTGAGGTTGCAGGGTGGAGTCCCCCACAAGTGTTACAGGCATGTACGAATTTACATGTCTTCCCCCAATAGCAAGACCCATTGTTGAAGAGGCGACAAGTGCCAGCCGGAGATCGCTTGAAGCCACCTCTGGCCCCACCTCCTATACGGCCTCCTCGAAAGGAATGTTTACCCTTGCCCCGAAAATAGGAGGATCCCCCTGTAGAAGACTGCCCACTGGGAGGACTGCTTGTTGTTCCAACTGAAAGCTGGCCCCGTGCTCCCATGTGCTCCATCCAGAGCTGCACCTCCTTTTGATCCCAGTTCATCTCTGGGCACTTAGACATTTTCCTTCTGAACTCCCTATCGTAGTTGATCCATCCATTACCACCCCATTTCAAGGCCTCATTGTGGATGATCCTGGAATATTGCACCAGGCCTGGGCCCTGTTCAGGAAAACGTTCCATGGTGACAGACACTAAAATGGAGAAAGCTTCTAGCCAGTTGGCAATGTTCTTTTCAGTCCAAGGCTGATACTTTACCTTTTTGTCATCTTCTTTTGCCCCAAACTTTCTAGCATCCATGCCTTCCTGACCCAACATGAGTAGGGAAAAGATATCGATAAACTCCCTTTTCCAAATGCCCTCTTTAGCAGCTTGAGGTACCTGCCAAGCCAAGGAGCAACGCCCAGAAAAGAGCGGTGCAGTGGAGATCGCAGGGAAAGGTGAAGGCGAGGGAACAAGCAAAGGGCTGGCAGCAGGAGTAGCAGGAGGCACCCCAGAGGGAGCGCTTGTGGCGGCAGAGGGCATGATAGGAACCAGTGAAATAGGCGCAGAAGGAGCGGCGGGGGAAGTCCCCAGTGGCGCCACGCTTGGCGCAACATTCGGAATAGTGTTAGCCACAGGTGTAGTTGCAACTTGCACTGAATCCCCCTGCTTAGCAGCCTGCACCGCTGGCCAAACAGTGGAGGCTGCCGGAACAGGACTCCCACTAACCACGCTACTACCCCCAGCTTGTGGTGAGCTAGCAGCAGTAAACCCCCCCTGGAAACATCCCATAAAATTGTTCAAAGTATCCAAAACTTTGGCCAGATCGTCTCTGGTGGCGAAATTACCTTGGGCAGCCTGATTGTCCTTGGAGAGGACCGGGGGCGGTGGTGTAGCACTTGCCCCCTGTGATGGGACCTCACGGGGGTTCGCCACCGATTTATTTTGTGTCAGCGGCAAAGATTCCTGCGGGAAATCCCTAACAGTGGGCTTTCTAATCCGCTTGGGCCTGGAGGGAGCGGCGTCGGTACTGTTCTGGGTGTCGGACGAAGGGGATTCCGCCGGGAAACCAGAATCCTCCGGCTCTGGCATGTTCAACAAGTTCTGTGCCCAAGCAAGGCCTTTCAGCTTTGCCAGCTCCATAAAGTCTGCCCACACTGCGTCCTGGGAGGTGCCCGGCAACGAGTCCTCCACCTGGGTATTTTCTTGAAAGAGGGGAAGGGAACTTTGGCTGTCCATTCTCACTTCTGATCGCTCACACGGGATCTGGGGATAAAAATTAGGATCAGCCACAGCACATACAAGGAGAAAAGAACCTGGCCGTCTTGAGTAACAACAGGTGCGTGTCCCAGACCCCTCCATACTAACATTACAGTGGTGCGACAAAGCGGAACGAAAAATTTTGCGATCGATTCGGAGTGACTCCGCGAGGGAGAGTGAGCAGGGGCTATGGAGGGAAAAGGGTAACGTTAGTTGGTGCACTTGTAGGTGACAATTTTCTAGACCACACACTGACGTGTTCCCTCTCCCTTTCTGTGTGCATACGTCCCCCTTCCGTTCCACCCCAAAAGACTGGTCATTCCTGTATACCTGTCTCTGGCCCACCAGTAACCACCTGTGCCGCTTCCTCGACCTTCGCGCTGATTACTTTACTTTGTATCCTGAAAAATAAAAGACAGTGTCACAACGTTTCTCCCATCCTTTGAAATGAGCTCTTTCATCTGTAGTGCTCCTTCCGCTTCTAGCGTCATGCCACCGTATTTCAGCTCCTTCTCAGCCAGTCCTCGCCAGCCGTACACATTCAATCCTGCAAGTACACGCATGTTAGTGCCACCTTATATGTAACACATGTCAGCCATTATAGCCCTCCTATTACTCCTTAAACAAACTACCCAGCAACAATTGTTACATAAAATTAGCTCACGGTTTCCTAATGCGAGACCTATTGCTTTTGCCAATGCTTGTTAAGAAAGGTGCGCTTAACGGGAAAGAGAAATTGAAGCATTGTCCTCCTTCCCCAGTCTGCCCTGGGGCAAAGTCTCCTTACACTCGGAGGAGGAAGCCACCGCCAGGCCGCCCCTGATAAAACAACCCCCATCATTGGTGTGCAAGAAACACCGGGCTAGCACTGCCTAAACTTGTCTGTTCGGCTATCGCACAAGATATAATGCGAGGCCTGCTGCATATCCTGGCATGTGTTGAGGCTGGCAAGAACACAACTGGAAGCATCGAGCGCTTACCCCTAACAGAAGCGTGAAAATTGGCAGGAGTGCAACAATGTAGTATGCAGCAGTGCTGGTTTGCGAAACCTCACGTTTGCGCAGGCGTCGGCGGCACATCGGGTGAAAGCGCCCCCTATGCACAGGGTAAAAATCCCCTCCCGCCCGCCAAAGGGAAGCTGAAGCGACGTAATGTCCAAAACGTGCCCCACTGACACCGGAGCCAGGACGGGGGGGGGGGGCTCCCGCAAGCACCGGGAGAGCCATATCCTGCCGACCGAAAAACCCATCTCGGCAACCCCAGGCCCCCACAAGATGAGGGAAAGGCAGGGGGGCTGGGGCGTGCGAGACACATGGAACATGGAGCAGCTCACAGGGCAAGGAAACAAGGCCAAGACTAGGCGCAAAATAGTCTCCCTCCGCTCACGGATAATCAGGCACCCGTTACCCCAAGGTAGTACACGCATGTCGTCGGGAACGCGGGAGGTGGCGCGCACTGGAGAAGAGACCGCTGAAAAGCAAACGCCCGCAAAGGCATACACATGCCCCCGTGCAGGCTCGGCAAAGAGAATGCGGGGATAAAATTAATAGGCATAGTACCTGCTGGCCTGCGCTCCAACACTGGGCACATGCTGTACACCGCATAGCCCCAAAATGCAGTAAAGGAACTCCATGACATGTCGGAAGGACGAGTGCCCAAAACCATGAAGAAAGCGGTTTTGCCCCCAATGCACTCCGGCCCCTGCACTACGAGGTAGGCATGGTCCAAAGGTGCCCCAAAATGGCCACACACCCACGCCCCTCCCCAGTGGATCCGAAGGGACCGACTGCCCCTGAAAATGGCCGCTTGGGCGCTCTGACCCACGCCGCCGGACCATGGCGCCCCCAAAAATGGCCACTGACGCTAATTGGAGGTCCAGAGGCACAGCTAGCCTACCCTACCTGGAAGAAACCCCGCGGTGTGGACCGACCCACGTATAGAGGTAGGCAGGCGACTACATGTAGTGAAATGGACTGCAAGCCCCGGAGGGTCTGAGGAGAGGACCACCTAGGAAAGAGTGCGGGCAGCCTTCCGCTCCTCGTGCGTGCACGCTAGCTGACTGACTTTCACTGGGTAGGAAAGGGGCTGCCGCAAACCCGCTGCCTAATATGGACTGAGCGAGACACTGCTGAAGCTCAAGGTGACTCCCGACACGGGAAAGATCCTAGTGCTAACTTCTATCCAAGACAAGGGACCTCCCCGACCCCTGATACTCCAACTAAATGCACGCATGCTTCCCCCGGGCCGATAACACTGGGTGGCCCTGATCACCAAAAGAAAGATATGCCATAGAAGCCATACCCGCAGACGCGGGAAAAGGACCCAGGTCCCCAGGGCCGGAGGCGAGCGCGCAGCTAAGTGAGCCACTCCCACTGCCCAGAAAAGAAACTATCCCACGTAAACCCACCCCGCAGGAAATGTGATAATAAATAAGCAATATACTTTAAAAAAGACATTAACTTATACACCATAAAATAGTTCGATACCCAACGGCAAAAGAATCCCCCCCCAGTGCCCAGCCCCCCCCCCCCCCCGAGAACACAAATACACAAAATTTGACTCCAACAATATCGTCAATTAAAAGTCCAACTTCAGCGGCCCGATACTAAGCAGGCCGCCCGGCCCATCTCAACCCCCCTAATGGGGGGAGCGAGCACGAAGGGGGAAAAGCCTCTCACATTTGATCCTGCTGATCCTGGGCACCAACATCGAGGGCAGCCAGAGCACAAAGAGGCCGCTCCGAGGGAGGGGGAGGCCTAAATACCCCGACCCCACCCCCCTAACGGAAGTGACGTCACAGCAGCGGCCCCAGCCGCTGAACACCAGAAGGCTGGTGCGCTTGCCATCTTGTGGCACTACGGTGTCCGCCCTCTTATGAGGGCGTCCTGCAGAGAGAGAACCAAACTGCACTCCGCAGCCCTCCTCACACAATGCTACTCAAGCCCTTCACGTGCACGATGTACCCCAGAACAATAGGAAGGGCTCAAACCTGCACCCAGCAACCCTCTGTAAGCAACCAGACAGCGTCACCTCGAAGTGTGCTAGGAAGAGAGGGAATCAAATGCACTCTGCAGCCTAACACCCAAAAATGCTTCCCAGGCCCTTCACATAGACACTATACCACAGCATGGTACACATCGTCTCAATAGGACAATACGGAAGGAAATAATGTACTGCGCTGAGCAGCGCTCTACAAGGAACCAGATACAGCTTCACTGCCCAGAGAGGAGAACAGCTGCGGTTCGCACTCCTTCTCAGTCAGTGGGAATCTGTCTCTTTGCATTAACAGCGTTCTACAGCACTCTGCTACCCCACTTACTGTAGCGCCTCTCAAACAAACTGCAACCCAGAGATGGATAGCACCTGTCACACAAAATACATTCTAAGATGTTTCACAGAAAAGGGCACATCAGCTTTCTTATTGTCCTTTATAACAGCAGTTTACAAAGAGAAATATCTTATTGGACACAAGTGATATTCCAAACAATTATACAGAGCCGGTCATAGAGCACTTCTTGTACACCATGGGTACTCGCAAACATTTTCCCTGGGGCCGCAAAGTTTAGTCTTTGGTGTGACCGAGTGCCCCACTGATGCCAGCGTGGGGTGTAAAGTCAGTCTAGGGGAAGCAAAACATGTACATTTAGTGACTGCACTCAAATGCGCAATGTGAAACCAGAAAACCTGGGATGAATCCCAGCTTCTCCACTTGACCAAATTGTGAGACCCTGGGCAATTGTTTTATTTAAATTTCCTCCTTTTTCTTCATTATCACATGTAAGAGGAATTCAAAATACATGACTTCAGGATTCTTGTTGTTCAAGACTATCTTCTGTGCTTGGATGTAATCACTAAAGGCATTGTTGTAAGGGTGAGAGGGGGGGAGCACGAACGTTTCTAAATTAATGTTTGAAAACCATCACTTTTGCTATTATTTGATTTACTAAGGTGAAATGGTACTACAGGTCAATGAAATACACTGTTTTTACACGTTTGTTGGCTTTAAAAATGAAGGTGTTCCTGAAGTTAAGTGCCTTGATACTTCCTTTCCCTAACTGCAATAAACCTTCAGATAAGTGCTTGCTGGATATTTGAAAATGGTTCCCATGTTAGTGCAGAGTCCAGTAAATACTACAGCAGTCCAGTGCTGCTGCTGCCCGGGGGGGGGGGGGGGGGGGGGTGTAACCTCTCACTGATGTACACACTGCTCTCAATATTATTATACAGATAGGGATATCATTTGATGCTGCAGTGGGATGAGCACTGCCTTCTGTGCACCCACTGCCCTCAACACTTTACAAAGGTAGAACATTGTCTTACAGGCAAACACACCCTACAGGACAATAGAGTGCTTGAATCCTCATCTTCCTCTCATCTCGCGAAAGAAACAGCATCTTATAATACCTTTTTATTTGCAATGGAATTGCTGTTTCCTGTTGCTGAAAATCACGTATTAATACAATTCAGACGTCAGCACAGTGGTTTGACTCACTCCAGCCATCTTGTCAGCTCTTTAGATCAAGTTGTGTTCCTAGAAATATCACATATAAGTAAGACAAGTCAGTACGTCTGACCACAGCCGGACTAGGAACAGAAACCATCCCTGGCAACTCCGCTTCACCGGCCCCTGGTTGGGGGGGTGCTACTGAGAAGCGCCAGAGCAGGGGTGGGGGGTTGGTGGGCTACTAGTGTCAAGCACTGCTGCTGCTTTTATTAAGGGAGAGGGTGATATTGCAGCACTGCTGCAAAACCAGACCCTATGGGTCAAAAAACAGCGCCACCCTTCCAGCCCACCGGTAAAACACCTTGAACCCGCTATGGCCAGTCCAGTCCTGCATCTGACCTGATTCGGCTTCCACAGATATACAGATACTGTGCTTCTCCAATAAATTTCAACCTCAGTAAAGTGAAGAAACAGAATGCACACTGAAGTAAAGCATGTATAACTGCTCTCTGAGTACAACAAGCATTGGTAGAACCAATAGTTTGGGCCTATGATTGCTACTGGATTTGGCAATGTTTTGTAGCCGTGCGGTAAAGCAGCACAGATGTTTTGCTATATAGCTAAGACTGATTTATTTTAAAGGTGCTTTGACACATTCAGGGCTAATGCGCCTTTTTTTAAAGGTGCATTTGCACTAGATGTCTTTTTTTGTTATAGTTTTTAGTCGTGCTGCACAGCATACATGCTGTTATACAGCATAGCTACAAATCTTTGCCAGTCTGCAATGTGCATGCTGTACAGCATGAACAAAAGGCAATGGCAGAGCCCATTCTTTCAAAGGTGAGACCTATTGGCTTTGCCAATGCTTGTTAAGTCTTGCCACAACATTGCTGTGATTCTGAGCAACTCACTTAATCTCCCCATGAATGAAAAAGAAAAAATAACGACATAACGACATTTGGCAAAGGTCCAATCACATAAAGTGAGCATTTGCACCTTGGCCCATGTCTTAGTAAAAATACACTTAAAAGCTCACTGCATCTGTTGTCACAATAAATGTAGATAGCACCTGTTGTCACAATAAACATCCATTTGAAAGGAGTAAAAAGGTTCTTTGAAGTGTGTGTGGCATAGGAAAGTATAGCTACAAATGGTAAGAAGTTGAACAAGGGTAATAGTGAAGGAGAAAAAATTAAAGGAGTGCCTCAATCACAGAATGATCCATCTAAGAGAAGGAAGTGAAGCTCAAATGTGCTGGCCAATTAGAAGGCAGCAAATAAGAGTGACAATGAAGCCAACAAATGTTAAGCAAAGGGCGGGCTGTAAGCCCCTTACTGTATCCATCTGCTCCTTCAAGAAATGTGGCAAAGGGATTTCAAAGTAAAAATGAAGTGCCACGCAACGGGTATTTTAGCAACAAGTGTGTTTAATTAAAATAAGCCCACGCTGCTTCAAAGGGCCCATTTGTATGCTGGGTCCCACTGTGCACTTCTGGCTGAACACGTATTATAGTACGCGATAATTGCATATGTGCTTGCCAGTTTTCCATACAACGAATCTGGACTGTGGAGACTTTTGCGTCAACTGCAAGTGTTCACAAGTCTGTCTAAAGTATGGGACTGAGAGGTAGAACTTCAGATTTTGATAGTATTTTCTGTCATGTTTCTGCCATTTAGTTTGACATCTGAAAATGTGCTATTTCTTCTGCGAGCATGTTGGCTGTAGCCTGCTGTGTTTGAATAAATGCATCAGACCACGTAAACAACAACACTTGTTTTATTGACGTTTATTATGGCAATACTCAATTTAATGGTGTTGCTAAAATACTCTGAATAAGCTGATGATTGCCACATGCACATTCCCTACCTCTTAGGCTGCTCTGTAGTGAATGGAAGTCCAGAGCGGTAATGTCTCCTGGAAGCAAGTACACAGGGCTGGCTATAGAGCCGCTAGAGACAACCTTTTTTGGCACCCTTGACTGTCCTCGTCCTCGGTTTCTCTCACAACTGAGAGAGCGCAAAACTGTGTTAGAAATTGTAGGGGTGCATCATATTCGCAAGTAATCCGCACCCGCATATATAGAGGCTCATAATCATGTTTTGAGAGTGACATGGAGCTATAAAACCATGTACCAGAATTTACATAGCTATAATGTAAAGCGTTTCTTTGAAACACTAATGCCATGTTAACCTAGAAAGATATTTGTGGACTAATGCTAATTCAGTTAAAGGATGTCTAAATAGGCATTGATGTATTCTAATGTTTGCTTAGAAATTTACTATTGTATTTCATGTAACGACATAGAAGTGTTTAGTTAGAAAATGTATTCTTTCTTTTGCTATAATGATGTAGGCCTAATGAACGAAACTGTTTGCCAATGTTAGAGGGTGACATCTCGAAAACGTGCAGAGGCCCAGGTGGGGAGAGAGGATTGTGTAGGCCGAGCCAGGAATGTTTTTCTTAACATTAAATCATGAAACTGCCTTTTTCCTAGGAGGTTGCCTTAGAGAATTAATTGCAAGTAGCATGTTAATGCGAATCGATTTATGTGCGTTCCTTTGCAGGTGCAAGGTTAACCAAAGATAGTAGAGAAGGGCCCATTGTGTATGAGAGTTAGGATGGTAGTTCCAGACCTGGAGGAGTGGCTGTGGAATTTTAGGGAAGCAACTTCAAGAGGAGACGACTATGGGACCCAAGGCCGTTTTTCAACGAACAAGAATGAAGATATCGCAATGAAGCCACTTTGAAAACTAATACTTTGGAAGGGGCGTCCCTTAGGGCGTGTCATCCGAATTGTGGGTTTCGTATTAGGGACAGCACCCCGGGAGGAGAGCAGAGCAGAAGCGCACGATGGCCAAGAGAGATGCTGGGTAGGCAGAGAGCGATGCTATCCGAAGATGGGTTCATAGTCTAAGTTCGAACGAAGTGAGTGTACTTCTTTGGAAGTCACCACGGCTGACACCTTTTTGTTAGGAGAGAACCTGCGATGTAGGGGTGTCATTTAGTATAGTGTAGGGACAGATTTATCCTGATGTATTTCTTTTTTTCTTCAATGCCTACCAAGACTCAAATTATAGCAATCCTTGCAAGTCTTGTGGTTTTGGAAATCATATTGGTGTTGTTTCTCAGTCGCTTGAGACTTTTCCGTAGGATTATGTTTGTATTAGTACCCATATATTTGCTGAACCTTTTACTGAGGTGTTTATATACACAACTGCTTTTGGCTTTATAATAAATCTTCAAACTTGACTTTTTGTCAGTGGTTCTTTGGGGAAGGCGATGGAGGTAGTTCAAATTGACATGTTGGAAAAGATTTCCTTCTACACTCTATGACAGGTAAAAAGGTCCAATCGACCTGTGACGGGATTCTAGATTCCTGATTCAGATTCTAGATTAAAAATGTCCCGCCTTTCCAGTTGGTAGCAGAGTAGGATGGTTTATCTTCTGGAGTGAAGGTAATCCAGATAGGCTAAGATTTCCCCAAGGCCCATAGAGATCTGAAGATGTGCGTCCATAGAGCAGCGGACGGAGGATGGCGATCCACGGAAGATGACGGAGAGTGACGGTGCGGCAGAAAGCAGCAGGTCGTAGGAGAGTGAGTATGAAAAGGGTCATGCGTGTTAGATAGCGGTGTGTATTGTGTTGTTGAGATTGTACTGTCTAGCGGAGTTGGATGCCTGTAGTGTGAAAGGAGAACAGGTTGTGAGCGCGCGAAACCGGTGAAAAATCTTAAACTCAAGAGGAGAGCTTAAGTGGTCCGGGTGTATCGAACACCTACAGTAATTGTCAACCATTGAAAGGGGATCATGAGGTACCATTGATCCCCCGCAGGACCGAGATAGGGGGAACGAATGTGTGATTGCGTGGGTAACGGACGCTGGTTGGAAGTTACCGTGTGTACGAAACCTATCAGAAAGGCGATTGTCCGGTCATTAAGTGGACAGACATTTGCCAGTCGGTGACAATTACAGTCAGACTGTGGACCTACAGTCAGAGAAGTGGTTGCTTGGTCGGAAGTGATCATTTCAAATTGTATGATTGGGACGCATGCATGACAGGGAAGCGAGCAGAGAAAGGAGGGGATCTGCTGCAAAGCGGAGGCGAGTGACGTCAGGAAGCGCCGCGCTGGGATAGGACGGTTAGTGTGGAGCCGCGCTGAGATTGGGCGGTTAGCGAGCAACGAGTGATGTCAGAAGAGAGCTGCGCTGGGATAGGGCGGTTAGAGTAAAGCCGCGCTGAGATTGGTGGATTGTCATTGTGAAGCGAACAAACGTAGTAAACAAGAAATTGTTGTGGATTTCACCATGAAATGTCTAAAAGGGTTGCAAAGTTGTTTTTCGGGAGAAAAGAAACTAGAACCTAGGGGTGGGGAAGAGGCTCCACCCGAGGATACGCCAGCTCATTATATGTCTACGAATGTTGGGTTACATACTATATTGTGGCTCGAGAACTGGTGTGAGATGACTGAGGGGAATGAGGAACTGACGTTTCCTAAGTACGGGACATTCAGATTAGAAGTGTTGTACGCTAAAAGCGATTATGTCTTCGTTGCGACCTTTGCCTAGGCCAACACAGTTCAAAGCATTGAATGCATGGATCAGGGCAGCCCACGAAAAAAACAGGGATAGGAGACAGAAAAGAGTGAACAGATCAGTTAGGGCGGTGCAGGACGCGAGGTGGGACGCACTAGCCAAGAGATGGAGAGTACAGACCATAGAAGGAGATAGGTTGTACCCACAGTTGGTCAATGAGAGGGAAACGCAGAAGAAGAGTACAGAAGATGATGACAGTGAAGCAGAAGACAGTCTGATAGAGAGGCTGTTGTCGGACAGACCACCCCCATATAATCCAGAAATAGAGGGGAGCTCACCACCACCAACAGAGAGAGAGACATCAACAGTGGACGGTGGAGTCCTAAGAGAGAGTGACTTGGGCCCGGTAGGGAACAGGGCTGGTACGGTGGAAGGTGAGGGGGTACCTCAACGGGCCCCGGAAGCAAGAGTAGTGGGAAGATTCACCGTACAGCAGGTACACTGTGAAGAGGGGGCAAATGCTCAGAGGCTACCAGATGCCCTTACGGTACCTGTTACCATAGGTCCGATAGTGTCAGTATACAACCCTGAACAGACGCAGACTGAGAGTTTACCACAATTAGAAAGAGAGAGGAACGTCAATGAAAATAGGAATAACATGGCGGATGAGTGGAACCAATGGTCCCGACCTGTAACACCCCTTTGGCAGCATCGGCAGATTCCTCTAGGGAACAGGGGGGCTTAAGAGGACCGATGGATCCGAGAGGACCACGGCCCCAGTCAATTAGAGAACTAAGACCAGATCTGCGAACTTGGGAAACAGTCACGGATACCCAGAGCGACAGGGCAAGAGATGATTCTAGGCACTGGAGTTCAGAGAATAGGGAAGTGTCCCATTGCAGGTCTAATGAAAGCAGACAGGAAGGGGACCGTGGGAGCAAGGAAAATAGGGGTACGTATACACATGGAACTGCAGAGAGAAGGCAAGATTGGGACTGTGAAAGAGGAAGACAGAAGAGTGAGTCGGGAATGTAAAGGGAAAGACCCTAGTGAAACCTCTAGTCATGGCACACTGAGAGCGGTGATAAAGGCAAGGAGAATAAATGTGCTGAGACTAAAATCAGAAGTGGAGGAAATAGTGGAAGGTACAATACCTCTAGAAAGAATAGAACTATACAAACCAGATGAACTGTTGTTTGTATCGAAAGATGTTACCCGCAGAGCTAGGACAGCTCACGAGAAGCTAACGGAACTAGCGAACAAATATTCGGTGGATCTGACCAGGACGAGGGCCTTGCTGGGTGGCCATAGGCTACAGTACTCAGATCAAGAACTAGACGAGAAGAGGGCGATCGGATTAAAAACCCACATTAGAGAACTAATAGTGGGAATTCGAACATGGGTTCAACTGGACAAATGGGAGGAGAGGTGGTCAAAAAAGAAGAGTATTAGGCGGAGCACTATAGAGACTCCTCCAGGAGCAAGGCTAATGCATGCAGAAGCATACCCCTTTAGGGAAGTAGCTCATGGAGGATATGTACATGTACCCTGGAGTAGGGGAGATTTGGCTGTCTTTACGAACACATTTCCAAAATTGAGGGAAAGCCCAGTAGAATGGTACAAGCAGGTAGAGAGGTTTGTCAAAATTTCAAAGGTACTGTGGGTTGATCTGAATACATTGTTTGACATTGTGGTTCCGGGAGATCAATGGGTAGCATGCAAAGTCAGTGTCGAGTGGCCCACAGAGAAGCCAGAACGGGATGCACTCACGAATGGACCTTCACCAAGAGTAATGATAAAGTATGAGCAAGTGATCACATGGTTAAAAACAAAGGTGCCACCACAAGACATAGATTGGGTGAAAATAGACAGAACTAGACAAGAACCGAAAGAGACAGTTCATGAATACTATGAGAGACTGTTACAGATATTCAAGCAGTGCAGTGGCCTGGATGTGATGGATCCCAAGGACATGGGACAGCTTGTGTCCAAGTTTGTTTTGGGCTTGAGACCCGAGATCTGTCTAATGATACAGCAACATCTGATCTGTTGGCAGAACAAACCTCTAGACGAGATCCTGAGGTCCGCAAGATACTGCAGTGATGAGATAGATTCTAAGAATAAGAAGCTCAAGGATAAACTGATGCTAGTCCAAATGCAATCAGGAGGACAGGGTCAGTCGGGAAATGGAACATTGGGGAGAAGGTCGAGCAGCCAGAAAAGGGACAGTGAGGATGGTCCAAGGCCAAGGGTAGACCTAGTGACTCTGAAAAAGACGACAAGGTGCCATCAGTGTCACGAAATCGGGCACTGGAGGCGTAAGTGTCCCCATAACCCAGAGAATCAAGTACAGGAGGAGGAAGAGGAGAGTCAGGCTCCCCAAGCTCCGAGATCAACAGTAGTCAAGCTCAAGGTTGCAAAAGGGGGGACTTCCGCTCCTAGAGCCCCCGTTCCCCAGCTACCAAAGATCGGAACAGGGAATAAGATATACCAGCAGATGCCTCTCCTAATAGACGGAGACGAATACTATGCCTTTAATCCTGTGACAGGAAGGTGTCTGGACGGGGAGGAAGAGTGCACCTTGGGAGCAGCATTAGAGATAGATCAGAGAGGACCCTTTGTAGAAGCGGATGTAGCCGGACACCCCACTACCTTTCTGGTGGATACGGGTGCGACTCGTTCTACTGTACGGTCCGCAGTGGTCCCTAACCTGCCTCTGTCAGGACAGACCATACAAGTTGTGGGTGTAGCAAATAGGAAAATGGCAAATCCACTGACTGAGCCAGTTCCAGTAAGAATAGGAAACTTCAGAGACAACCATCAATTTGTGGTGTGTGATTCTAGCCTTGTGTGTCTGCTAGGAAGGGACTTATTGTGTAAACTTAACTGTACCATCTATTGTACACCCAAGGGAGTAGAGTTGGAGACAAATGATGATGATGCTGCCTTTAAGGTTGCAAACACACGTCTGTGCATAGAATTGTATCCTGCACTAACAGTGGAGGAACTCCCCTGGGACTTGAGGGAGACAGTCAGACAGGAGGTTTGGGATTTTACAGGAGAAGAGATTGGACTGATCAAAGGCGTAGAGCCAGTCAGAATACAAGTAAGACATGATGCAGAATTTCCAAGAACACCCCAATACAAACTGACCCCAGAAACAATTGCGGGAATAAAACCTGTGATTGAATCCATGATTAAACAGGGAATCCTGAAAGAGATAATGGGCAGTCCGTGTAACTTTCCGATTCTGGGCTTGCAGAAGCCTAGCGGGAAGTTCTGGATTGTGCAGGATTTACGAAAAGTGAACAACGTTGTTGTTCCATGCTGTCCAGTGGTACCGAATCCATCAGTAATATTGTTTCAAATTCCAGCACAGGCTGAATGGTTCACCGTGATTGATCTATGTCAGGCATTTTTCTCAATACCGTTACATGAGGAGAGTCAATTTCTTTTCGCTTTTAAGCTGGAAAACCGTGTATTAACATGGTGTTGTATCCCACAGGGGTATACAGAAAGTCCATCGATCTTTAATCAATTATTGAAGAAGAATCTTGAAAGTCTAGTACTGCCCCAGAACTCAGTTCTTGTACAGTACATAGACGACCTCCTTGTTGCGTCAGAGACAGAAGATGCCTATAGAATAGACACCATCGCTTTGTTGAACCATCTGGCAGAAAATGGCCACAAGGTATCTCCCAGCAAGCTACAATACTGCCTCCCTGAAGTACAGTATTTGGGACACAGAATAGAGAAGGGAATACGGAAAGTGTCCCCAGACAGAATAGAGGCAATAATGAAAATGGTGGTGCCTACCACACAGAGAGAGGTTAGAATGTTCCTGGGAATGGTTGGCTATTGTCGCCAGTGGATTGCAAATTTCTCATTGAAGGCGAAGCCTTTACAGAAACTGACGCTCAAGGACGTGAGTGATCCGGTACCATGGGACACAGACTGTATGATGGCGTTCCTTGCGTTGAGAGAGGACTTATGTTGTGCTCCGGCTCTGGGAATGCCTGACTACAATAAATTGTTTTCATTGTTCTGCTGCGAGCGAGAAGGTTGCGCGTTAGCAGTTTTGACCCAAGATCACGGAGGAGTCCGTGAGTGATCCGGTACCATGGGACACAGACTGTATGATGGCGTTCCTTGCGTTGAGAGAGGACTTATGTCATGCTCCGGCTCTGGGAATGCCTGACTACACTAAATTGTTTTCATTGTTCTGTTGCGAGCGAGAAGGTTGCGCGTTAGCAGTTTTGACCCAAGATCACGGAGGAGTCCATAGACCAGTTGCTTATTTCTCGGCTACTTTAGACCCAGTAGCCGCAGCGTTGCCCGGATGTCTCAAATCCGTTGCTGCAACAGGTGTCAGCATTGAGCGATGTGAGAATATTGTGATGGGGCATCCATTGGTGGTACACGTTCCACATTCAGTAGAATTGTTAATGACCAGGACCAAAACGCAGCACCTGACTAACAACAGGCTCACACGTTACGAGCAGGTTATACTTGCTGCGGAGAATGTGACCCTAAAGAGGTGCTCAGTTTTGAACCCTGCTACTTTGATGCCATTGCCAAATGTTTTAGATGATGATTGTGAAGACCATGACTGCCTTGAAGTGACTGAACTATGCACCAAACCGAGATCAGACATTGTCGATGAGCCTTTGGAAGACCCAGATGAAATTCTCTTTGTAGATGGCTCATGTATAAGAGACAATGCTGGACAGCTAAGAGCGGCCTTTGCTGTTTGCACGATTCATGGGATAATCGAAGCCTCCTGCTTAGAAGGGGTACACTCCGCTCAGGTGGCAGAGATAATTGCATTGACGCACACCTGTTTGGCAGCCAACAAGATTCGAGTCACCATATACACCGACAGCAGATATGGGTTCGGTGTGGTTCATGACTTCGGTCAGTTGTGGTCTCAAAGGGGTTACATGACATCATCAGGTCCCCCTATCAGGAATGGGGAATTTGTCAGGTTACTACTAGAGGCTCTGCAGGGGCCAGCAGAAATCGCTGTAGTGAAATGCACAGCACATAGCAAAGGTGCTGATTTTGTGTCACTAGGAAACAGATATGCGGATGAGGTGGCACGTTATTGTGCCGAGCAAGCTTACTCATTCACTGATCAGGTTATCGAGGGAATGCATAGAGGGATCGAGCTAAACATGATACTTGAAGTGGCAGACACTTGGGATGAATTGAGAAAGATGCAGGAGCAAGCGTCTGACTTTGAGAAAAGAGTGTGGGTGACTTCTGGCTGTACCAAAGGGGATCTGGATTTATGGATTTCGGCAGACGGGAGAGCTGTGTTGCCGAATGAACTGGTGAGCCCGATGGCTCGACAGATACATGGTTCTGTGCACTTGGGAAGAGATGCAATGATACGAGTGTTCAGGCAGACTTGGTATAATCCAAAGTTTAGAACGGCTGCAGAAGCGGTGTGTCAGAGGTGTGTTACCTGTCAACAGATGAATGTTGGAAAGAGGACACCAGTTACGTTAAGTCATGTGGGGAGGTCTGGTGGGCCTTTCAACAGAATGCAATTGGATTTCATTGAGATGCCAAAGTGTAACAGCCTCAGATATGTCTTGGTAATCGTATGTGTGTTCTTTAGATGGGTCGAGGCATATCCCACTCGTAGGTGCGATACACTCACAGTAGCCAAATTATTGTTGAGGGAATTAGTACCTAGATTCGGGATCCCGACCTCTTTGGAATCGGACAGAGGAACACATTTTAACAGTGAAGTTGTGAAGATGCTCTGCTCTGCATTGAACATTGATCAGAGACTGCATTGTAGCTATCGGCCAGAGGCCAGAGGCTTCTGGTATAGTGGAGCAAATAAATGGAACGCTCAAGGCACGAATGGCGAAAGTGTGTTCATCCACATCCCTGAAATGGCCAGATGCTTTGCCATTGGTGTTAATGAGTATGCGTAGTACACCAGACAGGAGAACAGGACTTTCACCTCATGAGGTGCTGATGGGAAGAGCTATGAGGTTGCCATCCGTCCCCTCAGCGGCCTTGCTGAATATCACAGATGATATGATTCTTGATTACTGCAAAGGACTATCTGACGTCATCCATTCTGTGTCCCTTCAGGTGCAGACGGCAGAAATCCCGACTTCTAGAGACCTCTGTCATGACCTGTGTCCCGGAGACTGGGTCCTAGTGCGGAAGCACGTGAGGAAGAGCTGCCTGGACGTCCGCTGGCGAGGGCCATTCCAAGTCATCCTGGTGACGAACACTGCTGTGAAGTGTGGTGGACTGCCAAATTGGATCCACGATTCTCACACCCGAAGAGTTCCAGCGCCCCTGGAAGAAACAGCTCCTCTCGTAGAAGAAAATCCAGCTGTGGAGGAAGATCCACAAGAGGGGACTAGCCAAGCTGTGGGGGCGTCTGAAGAGGCTGGTAACTCATCCGACTGAGCTGAGGGAGATCACAACGGCAGTGACACTGAATCTGCCTCCGAATGGGAAAGCTGCTGTGAAGGTGATCTCAACTCTGAAGAAGCTGAAGGTCGGGATGAGCAGGTTGTGCCGACGAGGAACGGAGGAGTAAAGGGCACCGAGGCAAGTTGGCCTGAAAGACGGAAAAGGCTGAACGTGAGACTGACCTCTGAAAGAGATCTCGCACCTGTATCTGAAGAATCAGACCCGGAAGGAGAAAGCCAAGAGTCAGAGGAAAAGGGTCCGAGGAGATCAAGGAGGGTGAGAGTACCTTGCAGAAGATACGCCACTCCGGAGTGGACCTACCCTTTGACAAATGCCAGGTGTACTGAGATCCGGGAGGGTGAGATCTGTGCTGGTGACCGATACGGCCCCTAATTACAAGTTGGAGGTGATACTGTTGGTGCCTGGACTGGAAATCGAAGGTTTACTGACAATCACTGTTCCTAATCTTCCTCTCCTATTCAAGATAAATGACCTGATCTTAAACAGATTGACTTTTCCTACATTTGGCCCTGAAATACCTGCCTACGAATCAATAGTCCTTCACATGGAACTCTTGGACTACGTACTCTGTGCACTTGGAGAGAATCTGATCATTGATGCGCAGTAAAGACCTTGTAAATAGCTGCTAAAGTCACTTAGAGCCGAGTGGAAGAAGAAGAAAGTTAGGGACATCCCTTAGAGGACGGAGAAGGGTAGGGTCACTTGAATGCAAAATGGAAATGAAGGCGTGAAAGGGAATCTCTGCTTCTAGGTGTGGTTCGAGAAATTCATAAAGCCAAGCAAAAGACTTTGTATTGCTGAGACTTTGTGTTGCTGCTAGAATCGAATCATACTGTCTGAGACCATGGAGGCTGGGAACCCGACTCGTAGGGCAAAATGTATTATAGGTACACTATTAGGATTAGTGATTTTCTTCATACTTGTTGTAGTTTTAGTTTCTTATTTAGCACCACAAGAGCAGGAAGCGGAGGTCAAGGGAACACCTACACCTACCACTCCTAGCCAGAAAGAGGTAAACATAGGAGCCGAGAAAGCTTTGCTAGCAGAAGAAAGCCGTAGATTACATGCTGATTTGTCCAAAGGAAACTTTGGGAAGAATGCGTATGCTAAATTGTTGTATGAGTACATTGATGCGATGGATGCGAAAGATTGTTATGTGTGTATGCAATTGCCAGCTTCAGTAGACGAGGGTATTAGATACCATCATCTGCCATTGACATATGGAATTTCATGTAGTTTGCTGCTTAGCATATTTTATGGGAGATCTCATTTTGAATACTTCTTTTCGAATTATGATGCTGTGCTACCAGAAGTCCCAAATTATAAGCATCTGAACAAGTGGGATTATTATAAATCAGAAGACGCTCAAGGGCAGCCATGCGCTTTAGAAATTCTTTTTCATTTCAAATTCTTTTTCAAGATAGACTTAGATACTTTTTCATTCCAACGAAAACCATAGATACCTCATATGCACACCGACACAACTTGACCTGCTCATTGACGGAGGTAGAGAAGAAGTTCGTAGAACAGGTTGAGGACAGATACCAAAAACAGAAGCAGTTACAGACGTCAGGCCAGGGTAAGGTAGATTGGACGGATGAAGAGCTTGATCATAAGTCAAAGGGAAGTTATGGCCCGATAGCCTTAGACGTAGTACAGAAGGGGAAGTTGTGTTTGCATAGGACAAAGACATATTACGAAAATGGGTATGTGGGTGAGACAACGTGTGAACACACTTTCAAAATAGAATATTATACCAAGGACTTTCTGAAGAGCGTGGTGCAAGTGGTCCCTATGGTGTATTTTGTTTGTGGAAGAAATGCATACGTGAGGTTGCCGGATAAGTGGTATGGGACATGTTACCTGGCGATTATCTTTCCTAAGATATACTACACGGAGGATTTTGCTCAGGTGGAAGGTGGCAAGTTGACAAGAGTGAAGAGAGGAGAAAGTGCTGGTGCAATAGTGGGAGATCTGTTTGGAGCTGCAATACCAATGTTGGGAGTGATTTTAAATGACGTAAAGATACGGAGATTAGCAACAGTGGTGGATGAGCTATCGATGAGTACGGCAAAATCACTGGTGTTGATCCATGGTGAGATGTTGTCGATACGGGCAATGGTTTTACAAAACCGCCTTGCCTTAGACGTCCTATTAGCAAAAGAGGGCGGAGTCTGTAAACTTTTGAAGGTCCAGGAATGTTGCACGTATATTCCGGATAATTCTAAAGATCTGAAGAAATATATACACAACATTACTGCAATCCACTATGAGATTAATGATTTGACACAGGAAAATACCTGGGAAAAGGTTGGCAAGGGATTTGGCAGTGTTGGAGGTTGGTTTGCAAACCTGGGAAGGAGTTTTCTTGAATACATACTGGAGCCCCTCATCATCATAGTGGCCTGTGTGATTGGAATATGGGGTTTGTTGAGATTGTACAAATGCTATAGGTCCAATAGGTTGGCTAGATCAGTGAGGGTACAGGCACAAAGAATGGAAGAGTTGCAAGACAATCAATACAGACGTTTAAGAGCATTAGAAATGCTCCGGCGAGGGAACGTCGCCACAAGTGCTGTTTAGATCGGTTCCTACCCTAAGGAATGTGGGATGGTGGTGATGACACAGGTCATCAAAGGGGGGACTGAGAGAGCGCAAAACTGTGTTAGAAATTGTAGGGGTGCATCATATTCACAAGTAATCCGCACCCGCATATATAGAGGCTTATAATCATGTCTTGAGAGTGACATGGAGCTATAAAACCATGTACCAGAATTTACATAGCTATAATGTAAAGCGTTTCTTTGAAACACTAATGCCATGTTAACCTAGAAAGATATTCGTGGACTAATGCTAATTCAGTTAAAGGATGTCTAAATAGGCATTGATGTATTCTAATGTTTGCTTAGAAATTTACTACTGTATTTCATGTAACGACATAGAAGTGTTTAGTTAGAAAATGTATTCTTTCTTTTGCTATAATGATGTAGGCCTAATGAACGAAACTGTTTGCCAATGTTAGAGGGTGACATCTCGAAAACGTGCAGAGGCCCAGGTGGGGAGAGAGGATTGTGTAGGCCGAGCCAGGAATGTTTTTCTTAACATTAAATCATGAAACTGCCTTTTTCCTAGAAGGTTGCCTTAGAGAATTAATTGCAAGTAGCATGTTAATGCGAATCGATTTATGTGCGTTCCTTTGCAGGTGCAAGGCTAACCAAAGATAGTAGAGAAGGGCCCATTGTGTTTGAGAGTTAGGATGGTAGTTCCAGACCTGGAGGAGTGGCTGTGGAATTTTAGTGAAGCCACTTCAAGAGGAGACGACTGTGGGACCCAAGGCCGTTTTTCAACGAACAAGGATGAAGATATCCCAATGAAGCTACTTTGAAAACTAATACTTTGAAAGGGGCGTCCCTTAGGGCGTGTCATCCGAATTGTGGGTTTCGTATTAAGGACAGCACCCCGGGAGGAGAGCAGAGCAGAAGCGCACGAGGGCCAAGAGAGATGCTGGGTAGGCAGAGAGCGATGCTATCCGAAGATGGGTTCATAGTCTAAGTTCGAACGAAGTGAGTGAACTTCTTTGGAAGTCACCACGGCTGACACCTTTTTGTTAGGAGAGAACCTGCGATGTAGGGATGTAATTTAGTACAGTGTAGGGACAGATTTATCCTGATGTATTTCTTCTTTTCTTCAATGCCTACCAAGACTCAAATTATAGCAATCCTTGCAAGTCTTGTGGTTTTGGAAATCATATTGGTGTTGTTTCTCAGTCGCATGAGACTTTTCCGTAGGATTATGTTTGTATTAGTACCCGTATATTTGCTGAACCTTTTACTGAGGTGTTTATATACACAACTGCTTTTGGCTTTATAATAAATCTTCAAACTTGACTTTTTGTCAGTGGTTCTTTGGGGAAGGCGATGGAGGTAGTTCAAATTGACATGTTGGAAAAGATTTCCTTCTACACTCTATGACAGGTAAAAAGGTCCAATCGACCTGTGACGGGATTCTAGAGTCCTGATTCAGATTCTAGATTAAAAATTTCCCGCCTTTCCACAACCACCTAGCAAAAGTGCCCCTCATCTCTCTATAGCCCCCCTCTCACATACATTTAATTTGTTTTAAAGCGCTGGTAAGACTGGCAGTACTAATCTACTCAGCTATCCAAATACAACATAGGTCTGTTCTTTGCAGCAGCCATAATAACTCGCTGTGCTACTTTATGGGGTGTCAGAACTGTCACTAGACAAAACTCCGATCTCTCTCTCTAGCAGGAACATTAATCACAAGAGTTATCTTGACATTTTAAAAAACCCATTGTTATTGGCATTTTACAATGAACAATAATAGGTACAGTACAACATTATGTCAGGGATCATACATGGTGTGTCAAATGAGTATACATGAGTTGTTCATCTTTCACCTCTGTAAGCAAGGTTTGCTTCGTACACCTTTGTCTATATTTCTGTACGGGATCATATGCACTACTACCTACCCTTTCTTTGGTCTTTCAGTTACTAACATCTGACAGTGATTCCTCTTGTGGGGGCTCACAAATATTACCTTGGAAAGTATTCTACTTGCCCCATACCTGAGTCCATTTTTTGGTGCATCCCCTATGTACATAGACTGATTTTTCTATCATCATTGCATTGTCCATATCACAACACCATTGGCGATGGCTAGGATTTGGTCTCGATCCCCAGTGTTGAGCTATATTCCGCTTTGCTAATCTCATACCTAGTGTCGCCCAGTGAGGTCCATAGGTCCTCAGATGTTAAGTAGACATCTTTTTGGTTCTGGCGTAACCGTAACCGCTGTGGCTGGTGAAATTGTGTTCATAACCGCCTTCCAATGCAGTGTGATTTTTGGGCAGTCCCAGATCATGTGAAAGGACGTGCCTGATGCGCCACATTGTCTCAGGCAGAGCGGTGTGTCCGTAGTGCCCAATTTATGCAGCAGTGTTCGGGTGTAGTAAGTGCAGTGCAAAATTGTATCAGTTTCAGTTTAGATGGGATTGCTTCCTCTTTGGGGGATGCGATTGCCTTCTGCCAGTCGTTTTCGTCCAGTGTTCCCAACTCTGTCTCCCATCGCTCCTTAAGTGCTGCCGGGGGGTCCGGTTGATTGTTTGTTATGTTGTGGTAGGTTTGGGAAATTGATTTTTTACTTAAATGGTCTGTCAGGAGCCTGTCCTCTAGTGGCTAGGCCTCTAGTAATTGTGTGCCTGATGGAATTACTCCCATGAGTGCATGTCTGACCTGCATGTATCAGAAGGTTTCCGTCTGTGCCAGACCATAAGTGCCCTGCAATTGGGCGAATTGGACAACTTCCCCTTTCTTATAGATATCTTCCTCCCTTGAGATACATGAAACGTGATTTTAACATGCCAAATGTGTGCTCAAACATACCCCTGGCCACATTGCACTGCCTCTGGGCCGCAGTGTTCGGGGCTCGGAGGGGTATCATCTACCACTGGTAGAATGCATATCCTTGATCACCCTTGAGAGGTAAGTGAGATTTGTGTAAATTGGTAGTTCTGCATGCTGTATTGTCAGGCTTACAAGTTTTGTGGCGTGTGATTTGTGCGACTTTGGGATTCATGTTTGCCATGTATTGCTTCTGGTAAATGTGCGGGATCAATGTGTATTATGTAGCTTTACAGCTGCTCCGCTCTACCCCCGAGCCTATTTACTTGTGTGTTTTGCGCGGTTACATCACTTGCACTATTACGGCACACCATTGTCAGGCCTGTCTGCGCATGTCCGTAAGCCTGACAACACTGTAATGTTGGCCATTGAAGGTGGGTGGCCACATGTGTGTAGGCCCAAGGTAAGGATAGGGCAGACACAGAACAAACAACTCTCAGAGTTTGTCGATACTTACCAACTTCTCGACGAAACGCAGTTTGGCTTTAGGAAAGGGCATGGAACCGAGACCGCTTTAATAAAGGCCTCAGACGAGATCAGAGCTATTATGGACCAGGGAGGTGCGGCTGTCCTGATCCTTCTGGACTTGTCCGCAGCCTTTGACACGGTCGACCATGCTATTTTGGTCGACCGTGTCACAGCCCTGGGGATAAACGGTACGGCTAGAGATCTTATTTCATCTTTTCTGGCCAACCGTACCCAGACAGTGAAGTTGGGTAACTTCTATTCTCCTGTCTCTGCACTCCCCTGTGGAGTTCCACAGGGTTCCTCGCTAAGTCCAACACTATTTAATATCTATGTAGCAGACTTAGCGAGGGTAATAAAGGCCCATGGGTTGCGACTTACATCCTACGCAGACGACACCCAACTGGTTCTGGCGATCCACAAGGACGGCCCAGCGGTGGCAGCTATTTTTCAAAGGGCCATGCTTGCTGTCAGTACCTGGATGTCCTCCAATTGTCTGAGGCTTAACTCAGACAAAACCGAGGTCATGACCTTTGGTAAACTCTCCCCGGACTGGTCTTCCACTTGGTGGCCTAACCAGCTGGGCTCTCCACCTGTCCCAGTTGAAAAGGCTAGAAACCTGGGAGTCATTTTTGACAGCAAGCTGTCATTTAACCTTCATGTCAACAAGGTTGTGTCATCTGTGTTCTTTATTCTAAAGAAAATTAGGAAAATACTGCCTTACCTCCCCACCTCAGCTGGGAAGACCCTGGTCTCCACCCTAGTGTTTTCCAAAATTGACTACGGGAATGCCCTCTTCCTTAATACTCAGAAACTCGTTCTATCTAAGTTGCAGTCCATACAGAATGCGGCTGCAAGAATTCTTCTTGACATCCCCCGCCGTCAGCCAACCATCGTCACCTGCATTGGCTAAGAGTCGAGGGCCGTATTAAATTCAAGGCCCTCTGCATCGCCTACAAGGCAGTGCATGGCGTCGGTCCAAAGTTTCTGATTGAAGCGTTCCAGTTGTATAGCCCCAAGAGACAGTTGAGATCTGCCAACACCTGCCTGCTTCCGGTACCTCGCACGAGAACGGCAACCTGGGGAGACAGGCGCTTCTTGGTTGCCACACCCAAACTTTGGAACCTTCTGCCACTCACCATAAAAACTGCCCCCAATCTGATGAGCTTTTGTAGGCTCTTAAAGACATGGTTGTTCAACCAGTAAGCCTGCTGCTCGGTCTCTCTATCCGCCACATGCGCCGAGACACCTTCGGGTATTTGTTTGCGCAATAAAAATCTCGAAAATAAATAAATGTCGAGTTCAGGCCTGGCTGATCTCGCACTGCGATTGTGGCTAGGCCTTTGGCTTATGCGGCGGCAATGAAGATACACACACATCAGTTGGCATGTATGAGCCAAGACCCCGAGCGGTCTTGCGCTCCTTCATTTATCCATTCGGGTGAGCCCAGCCTCTGGATGCATGCTACACTGCAACATTTTCTATTAGGGCCGGGTGGCACCGATACTACAACAGAGACACACGCCATAGTTACTTTTGTGTCCAGCCCGGAACTGAACCATGCCCTGAGCCCAGAACCGAACCATGCCCAGAGCCCTGGGCCATTTATTCAAACTCCTCACATGCCTACACATGGGTGGCCACCGCAGTGCTGGGATGTCTTGCACTTTGGAGTATGTCGCCAGAGACGTTCCATCCAGGCTTTCCAGCGGCCTACCTAGGACAAGGGGGGCCCTGTGACTGTGAAGGGCTCCAGTGGCATTATAGAGTACATGCTGTTGGCTGCTGGAGGTGGACTTGTGGGGTAGCCCCCGGGATGATGACTTGCGGTGCACTGAGGTAGTGGCACCTGAAGAACTGAGTAGATGTGCAGCCTGCAATGATGCAGTGGCCTGGAGGCCAGACGATGACTTGCGGCGCACTGAGGTAGGCCCACCTGAAGAGCTGAGCGGGAGTGCTGCCTGCGATGATGCAGTGGCCTGGATGCTTGACGATGACTTGTGGTGCACTGTAGGAGGCCCACCGGAAGAGCTGAGTGGGTGTGCAGCCTGCAATGATGCAGTGGCCAGGAGGCTGGATGGTGACTTGTGGTGCACAGAGGTAGGGGCACCTGAGGCACTGCATCCGGCATGGGCCTACCGCCATGTCACGATGACTTGCGGTGCACTGAGTTAGGCCCACCGGAAGAGCTGAGCGGGTGCGCAGCCTGTGATGATGCAGTAGGCCTGGAGATCTGGACTAGATTTCATTTGTGTGAGACCTGCTGGGCCGCAGCGTAGGCCAAAGGGAGTAGTCTGCACACACAGAACTCTGCAGAGCGTCGCCACTGGGTGCGCTGGTGGCCTGTTGCGTGGAAGCCAGCGATCGGCTGAGGAGGCTGCCAAGCTCACGGGCCTCGGGCTTGAAGATTGCACCTGCACGTGTTGGGCCCTCTTGAAGACACGCCAGTGGTGGCAGGTGAGTAGTGAGGCCTGGGTGCGCAGGGGCGGGCAATCACTGCTTGGCGCCAGATGAGTCTGTAGTCCTGTGGGCTGGGGTGCAGCAGGTGCACAGGATCACGCAGGTACCACCAGTCACCGCAGCGGCCTTGTGGCAGGGTGAGGGGTGCCTCCCTGGAAGACAATGACGAGATGTGCGCTGGGTGGCGAGGACGAGATGTGCGCCGGGTGGTGTGTGATGTAGCCACCTCGTCACCAGTGTAGATTTGTCCGTTGAAGGTGGTCAGCCACATGTGTGTAGGCCTATGGTCAGGATATTGCAGACACAGAGACACACACAGTAGTTACTTTGGTGGCCATCCCGGAAGTGAACCTCGCCGAGAGCCCCGGGCTATTTATTCACACTCCTACGCTGGACTGTTACGAAGCCAGCACAGCCCACTACTCTTACACTTACAGGGGGGCAACATAGCTACATGTCCAAGGTCTTCCCCACTGCCTGAGGTAACATGGATGCATCCACTGTCCACAACACTACAAATACCAGCAGTCCACATGTCCACATGGACATGTCTGTGCTCTGCATACTCAAGACTGACAGGCACATCACTGCCACACTTTGTGTACATTCTTACTCATGGGTCACTTGCCTCCTTCGCACATTCTTGGTTCCCACCTCTCCCCACATTCTACAATTGAGTGGCAGAGGACCTATCCCTTTGTGGCTGGTTTGTCTACATGTCTGGCCCATGTTAACACAGTTACTTGTGTTGTCGTGTCTGCTGGGTGGGCATGTTGTTTGCCATGTTTTATGTGATTTTGGTACGTGTGCATTCCCACAGTTGTGAGTTGTATGATTGTGGAGTTGAGGTGTGTGGTGTGTTCCGTTGGTACTTACCAAAGAGCCATCCATTTCCATAGGTGTCATCGTGGAAGCGCTGGTTGATGATGGACTGTCAGAAGAAGAAGGAACCATGCACACTGTCTGGGAGGTTGGCAACGATATTGGTGAACAGTCCCTGGTGGTCCACTATTGCCTGCTCATTGATGGAATGTGTGTGCTTTCTGTTGTGCTAATTCTGTGCAGTGTCAGCAGGGGGCACAAGTAGGACATGTGTGCAGTCAATTGCCCCCAACACGTGCGGGAAGCCAGCTATGGCGTAGAAGCCTTGCTTGGTCTCCAGCTAGCTACTCCTGTGCAGTGTGGAGGTAGCGAAGGTGCTGGGGTTTCAAGCTGATGATGGCATCCAAGACAGGTGTGAGAAACTTTGATAGGGCTGTCTAAGAGACTCCTCCGACTCTGGCAGTTGTTGGTTGGAAGGTACCAGAGGCCAACAAGTACAGCACAGCCAGCAGCTTTGTCTGCGGAGGGATGCTGGTTGTCCGCTGTGTTGGGACCGTCAGCCTGTGGGCAATGTGGGTCAGGATGCGGAGGATTGTTGTCCTTTTGAGCCTGTAGTGGGCAATGACATTCTCTGGCGTTAAGTCTCTGCGGCTGGTGCGTTTTCGGAAGGTCCGCTGTCTTGTTCTGCTCTGCCTCGGTGGTAGTCTGGGCGGGTGGTCCTGGGGGTGGGAGTGGTCCTTCGGTTGGTGGCGGTCGGTGTTGTGCCCTTTTGGGTCTCCGAGCTGCACGATTAGTAGCTCCATGGCACCTGTTGGTCTCAGATGTGGCTCTGGCCTGGGATCCCTTTATACTGCAGGTTTTGGTCCTACTTAAGACCACCGATCTGGCTGGTCATAGAAAATATCGCGAAGTTGTGTGATTGTGAGTTTTTGCTTGGGGATGCCTACTCTGCATATGAGTAGCGTTAGTTGTCGCTGTCAGCCTTGGCAATGTTTTTAGCGGCAGCTATCGCAGGTAAACTGGCGATGTTGGCTGTTAGCGCAGTCTTGTGAATAGGGCGATAAATCTATTGCCACTTTCGTGGCGGAAAAGTGCCACAAAATCAGCAATACTCCTTGATAATATGCCCCTCGCATTCTAAAATTAATTATAAAGTGAACTTGTTTTGAACATTACCGGCCCATCAACCTTCCCATTTTATAAGTTATTTGATATTGAAAATGGCTGATTTCAACTTAACTATCCATTATTGTACACTATTTGATAGGTTGTTAATCAATGCTACATTATCTTAATTGTATATCTTAATATACAGCCTGAAACAATGTATGTAGCTGCATTTTCAATAGGATTAGAAGTATGTCTGTTTATAGGGTACTTCTTTTCTATCTGTAGTGATTTTCCAGCATATGTGTGTGATGTACGTAACAAACAGTGCAATGTATCACTTCCTATGATAGCACCAAGCCAAAGGTCATGCAATATTGCTTCCTTTGATTTCATGGGGTTCAAGAGTCACGTGATGTCCCTACCTGTGATGTCATCAGGTCAAATGCCTTAAGATGTCACTTCCTGTTACATCATCTGGGTGGGTCAAGGGCAGGTGATGTCACTTCCTGTAATGTCACCAGGTCAAAGTTTGTGTGAAGTCACTACCTGTAAGATCAGGCGGGGGTCATATGGCTTATGATGTTACTTCTGCTACCCCAGACATTTTGATGAAATGAAGTCCATGTCAGGGACTGGAGGCGTCTGGTGCCATAAGTCATGATCATGCACAGCGGCTGATGCGCCGGGACACCCCGTTGGGGTAGCTGCGCGTTATAGAAAATACACTAATAATAATAATAATAAGTCATTGTTGCCAATGGTCTTTGGCCATTGGAATGGAGGAATTTCCCCAGACAGGTGTATACGAAGGTCTAAATGTTCTTGCTGGTGGTCACTATTGTCATCCAAGTTTCTGCTCCATTCAAAATGACCGATTTTATGTTGGTGTTAAAAAGCTTTATCTTGTTTTGTGGCATTAGCCCTTGAGGATCCCATCCTTCTTTAGCTAAATAAAGGCAGTCCTTGCTTTGCCAATTCTTGCATTGATGTCGGTGGCTGAGCTGCTCTCCTTGTCCATGACACCGCCCAGGTAGGTGAAAGCCTCACCACTACCAGTGTAACACTTGCTAGAGTGACTGCAGCAGTGATGTTAATCTTACCCTTCAAGATCTTAATTTTTCCCCTGTGGATATTAAGGCTTGGTTGTGCTGATGTGGCTGCCACATTGTCAGTTTCTTGCATCTACAGATGGGTATGGACGAATAGCAGCAGGTCATCTGCAACGTCCAGGTCATAAGCTGTATCCAATGTGCCCACAGGATTCAATTTCTTCTCCCTGCTTTGGATGTCTTCATGATCCAGTCTATGACCAACAGAAAGAGAAACGAGAGCAAACAACCCAGGCGGACTCCAGTCCTCACTTGGAAGGCTTCTGTGAGGTATCCTGTATTGACTATCTTGCAGGTCATTCATTCGTAAGAGTTCCTAAGAGGTCTTATGAGTTTATTTGACACGACGAAGTGGCAGAGGCATTTCAAAAGGGTCTCTCTGTTCATGCTGTGAATGCCTTCTCATAGTAGATGGAGTTGACATAAATGGAGGTGGGTTCCATTCCATCAATTGCTTAATGATGATGCACAGTGTTACAATTTGGCCTGTGCGGGATTGATTGTTGCAGAACCATCTTGCTGGTCTTGCAACTGAGCATCTACTTGTTCGTGCATTCTCTTCAGGATTACTGTGGGGTTGATAGAAACGTTGTCCATCGCTAGTTTGCCCACTTACTCAGGTGGCCTTACTTTGGGGATCTTGATTAGATATCCTTCCTTCCAGCCTGATGGCACCTCTTCCTCTTCCCACATCCTTCCAAACATGGGGTAGAGATTTTCCACCGATGTTTCAATGTCTGAATGTCAGCCTTTAGTGCCTCCCCAGAAATGGGAGAGACGGGACGGGAGTGTCGAATAAGAATAGGGTAACATAAACCAATATTCTGATTAGAAAAACCTCAGCTCCCCTTGTCACTTATTGGCATGAGAAGAATCATTCAGAAGGAGATCTGAAGTGGTCCATCCTGGAAAGGATCCAGGCTCACCAAGGACAAGACCCCTTTATCATACGGAAAAAGAGAGAGTTCTTCTGGATATACCTCCTTAATGCGGTGAAGAAGGGCTTGAATGAGAACTGCCCATTGGAGTATGCCATCACCTGATGGACTAATCCATTAGTTTACATGAATATTTGATACGTCTTTCTACTCCCTTACCCTTTGCGGAGACGAGATGAGCCTTTGACCTTTGGTTTTGGTCTAGTGATTAATAAATGTGGGGCCTTTCCTCCTGATTTTGGGACTCTTTCCTGAAATAACTTTGTTTACATGAATTGTTTACACTATTTATATACATATTAATTTTGTTGCCCGTTGCCTTTCCTGAGTTTTGAATCACGTGCTCCAAGGCACGTCTGTTGAGCAAGGAGGCGGGCTGTTTGAGCCTCTGCGTCATGTGGATACAATAAATCTCGACTGGTGAGTGGGTCTGTTTACACAGGCTAGCGATTATACGATGCACACGGGCTAAGAGGAACGCTGTCCCTGGCCAAGGTGTACGGCCCTTTTATATGTCTATGGGCAGCCCCTAGATTGGGAGGGAGGAAGGGGGGGACAAGCACACCGACCACCATTTGTGTGTGTAAAAGACAGCTTTATTGAAATAGGTGCACATCACACTTTATTAAACTGGCCATCTGCCTTACAAATCTAAAACCTCTCTAAACATCGAATTACCTGACCCCCTTTACTTTTCCTCCCCCCACCCCTACGATCCACACATGATAATAATCCCCCACCCTGCAAGATACAATATATAACTTCAACTACATTACATAATACCCAATTTTATCACATACATTATAACTCCAAGCCTCCCAAGACCTACAGTCCTATTTGCCTTCTTGCAACTGTAACTAACTACCCTGTAATGTAACTTCCAAACTGCTTAACCTTTCCCCGCTCCCGTTCCCCAAGTCCCCAAACTTAACGGTAACCTACCAAACTCCATCCTGACTTGGCCAACTTCAAAAACAACTCCGCCCGCACCTGTTCCAAGCAACAACTATACATAACATCCCCCTATGCACCTGTTCCAAAGCCCCCCTAACCAAAAACCTGCCAGCAGAAAACTCCTCCCCAAAAACCCTAGGCCCAGGGAGGGTGGGCGGGGACCAAAAAACACCTCACTACCCCGCTCCCAGCCACCAGGTCACCAGTACCTAAAATGGTGGCTGGGAAAACGCGGGCACCCACTATAAACCCTTTGGGCTTGTAATTCTGAAATTGGGCTGCCTTTGGGCTACTCTCAGGCAGCCCAAAGCAGCGAAATGGCCGCTCTCGCGCTCGCCCCCCTTGCCCCTCCCAAACCTGCCTGGGGGGCAGACCTCGCGGCTCGGCTGCCCCCTAAACCCCCCTTGGGACGGAGGAAGGGGGGTCAAGCACACCGACCACCATTTGTGTGTGTAAAAGGCCACTTTATTGAAACAGGAGCACATCACACTTTATTAAACTGGCCATCTGCCTTAAAAAACTAAAACCTCTCTAAACATCGAATTACCTGACCCCCTTTACTTTTCCACCCCCCACCCCTATGATCCACACATGATAATAATCCCCCACCCTGCAAGATACAATATATAACTTCAACTACATTGCATAATACACAATTTTATCACATACATTATAACTCCAAGCCTCCCAAGACCTACAGTCCTATTTGCCTTCTTTCAACTGTAACTAACTACCCTGTAATGTAACTTCCAAACTGCTTAACCTTTCCACGCTCCCGTTCCCCAAGTCCACAAACTTAACTATAACCTACCAACCTACCAAACTCCATCCAAACTTGGCCAACTTCAAAAACAACTCCGCCACCTAGGAAAAGGTGGAAGGGTACGTGATTACACCGCCTCCCCCTTTTCCTGCCCCCCCCCCCAAGCAGACAGTTCAAACTCCCACTAGTCCCTACCCCCGGCGCACACCCAGCAACCTGGCCAAAACCTCCCTGCTCTCACAAGTTCCCGGTCCATACTCCTGTGAGAAAGGTGGACCCCATCACCCCTGAATAACACTGGTGCGTCGTACTTGATATCCCGATGCCAAATACGAAAGAAACCCAAATGCCGACAGAAACACACCATCTCCCTTTAAACCTAATTCGCGCCGTGTCCACGGCCTGCGGCCTCCCCACACCTCCCCAAAATCTTCGTGGGACCAGCTGGGTCCAAACCACCGTACCTCGTGACCACGTCCTCCGTCAGATCCCTTGTCATGGCCCGCATCTAAAACAAACCTGTTCCTTGCCCCATATTGCTCTCCCCCAAGTGGAGAACTAACACATCTGGACACCGCCGCCCTGTCACCAGACCATTCAATGTACTTATCCGCTCCTTTCAGCGCATGGTACCTCGCCCTGACCAAACAACCTGAAACAAAGCTGGATTAAACCCCAGAGTTTCACCGAACTAACTATCCTGCGCTTGCAGCTTGGCCCTCTACACAAAGGAGTGGCCCACAATCCATAACAACATGTCCCACACAATGGGACCAGCCCCAGAACCTGAAACGAGAAACAAGATAAAGTACATAGGCACAAAAAACACAGCGCCTCAAAGAGTCTCTGTGCTGCGCACATACCGCTGATAATAGATGGATGACCACCTTCCCAGCCGCATGATGTCCCCTTGTCCAAGTCCCCACCTGTGCGCCACAGACGCTGCCCCAATATGAAAAGAGTGTGTGCCATAACGTCCCCCGTCAACCCCCAATGTGGCCAAAGCCTACCGCAACACGGCTAACAGCTGTGAACCCGTCGCCCCCTTTCCATCCACATGGTAAAACACCTGTCCCTCTGCCATCCCACCCCCTGCCATCTCCGTCCCATTGCACCGGGCACACAGCCCCTTCCGCCGCCTTCCGCCACACTACCCCCATGCCAACGCTCTTAGACTTAAGCAACCAAAGGCACACCTCCTCCCGCCGCCACTGCACCTCCGACCACCACAGGCCATGACTGGCTTTCGAACCCAGCCACTCCGAAACCCGAAAAGCCACCGCAAATATCCCCGCCAACAAGGTAGCGAACAGGCAAGTTTCCGTTCCATCCCTACAAACTAAAAGCAAAATTCTTCATTGATTCCGCTAAGGGTCCTAGAACCAGCTGTAACCCTGTGTTGCCCACGCACCACAACTGCAACGGCCATGGCGTCGGGTGCCGATCAGTGTCCTTGGCTAACCCATGGAATTTCCCCCACTGCAAATGAGCCAAAGCATCCTCAATGTCATTGGTAATCCCGGGAACATGCATCATGCGAAAAGCAATGTCATAACGCTGTCAGCCCAAAACAAACACAGCAGCTTCAACACTTGCTCTTCCCTGGCGGACTGGTGATTCACCACTTGAACCACTGCCCTGTTATCCACATTGAAAGTCACTCTCCTGTGGGCCAACACCTCCCCTCACCGCGAGACTGCCACCACCAAAGGGGAGAGCTCGAGGAATGCTATGCTCCTCCCACCCCTCGCCCACTCTGGGGGCCCCTGCTCTGCACACCACTTCCCGTGCCCCAACCGACACTGCCTGCCGTGTCTGAAAAAATCTGGACATCCCATACCATGTCCTCTGCTCCCTGAATGGGGACCCCAATAAAGTGCTGCAGAAAAATTGCCACACCCGCAAATCCACGCGAATGCCTGCCAAACAAACGCACGTGGCGATTGCTAGGGCCTTTGACCAGCCAAGGCCCCGCCCAACCTCCTACAGAAAAACCGCCCGACCCGCACCACTCTGCACGCAAAATTAAGGTGCCTCAACAGCACCTGAATCTCCAACACCGCCATTTTGTGCTTTGCCACCATCACCTCCAGCAGCCCCAACATCTGCTGCTTCTGTTCCACTGTAAACGGACCTCCATCAACCCCGAGTCCAGCTCAATACCCAAAAATGACAGCGCCGTGCCTGGCCCCACTGTCTTTCCCATCACCTCCAGCAGCCCCAACAACTGCTGCTTCGTTCCACTGGTAAAAGGGCCTCCATCGACACCGAGTCCAGCTCCATACCCAAAAATGACAGCGCCGTACCTGGCCACACACTGTGCATGCAAAATTAAGGTGCCCCAACAGCACCTGAATGTCCAACACCTCCACTTTGTGCTTTGCCACCATCACCTCCAGCAGCCCCTACATCTGCTGCTTCTTTTGCCACTGGTAAACGGGCCTCCATCGACACAGAGTGCAGCTCCATACCCAAAAAGTGACAGCGCCGTCCCTGGACCCACTGTCTTCTCCATCACCTCCAGCAGCCCCAACCACTTCTGCTTCTTTTCCACTGGTAAATGGGCCTCCATTGACACTGAGTCCAGCTCAATAACCAAAATTGACAGCGCCGTGCCAGGCCCCAACGTCTTCTCCGGTGCCCATGGCACCCCAAGGACCTCCATGATCTCCTGAGACCTGTCCAGCACAAACTGGCAATCCGTGGAGTCTGGGGCCCTGCGCCCAACATCGAGCAGCCCATCGACAATGCCTTGTCCACATCCCAGCGGCCGTCACACTGGATCCCCAGTAGGCACCAGTCGTCTGGGTGAACCGGAAGCAGCCGGAAAACCGACTTGATGTCGCACTTAGCCATTGTGGCCTCTGCGCCTGCCGCCACCACCCAGGCCATGGCCGCACCAACCGAAGAGTAATACACCGTGGCCTCTCGCTCATCAATGTATTCGTTAATCAAATCACCCTCCGGCATGACAAATGTTGAATAAGGCGAAACTGCCCTGCTTCCTTTCTGGGCACCACCCCCATGGGGGACACAATTAAGCATGGGCGAATTTTGCGAATCTGGCGTTCGCAAATTTGCGTATTTGCAAACTCGCAATCTGCAAAATCCACGAATACTCGCGAATTTGCGGATTTTTTTTTTTGTGTTCGCAAGGGTTTTTGCCAGTTCACGAGGGTTTTGTACCAGTTCGCAATTGCAAACTTACTTGTCGGCTCGCAACGGTCGCGACTATGTTGTTTCTACGTCTGGTTCATCATCACAGGTTCACAGCACCCTCTGTTTCAACACTGCCATCCTGTTTCACCCATGCCACCCTCTGGTACATCAATGCCACCCTCTGGTTCATCACTGTAGATTATGGGGGGGGGGAAAGCAAGCACACCTGCCCTGCTTCAACTGACATGAATTAATTTGGGGTTGATTTATTAATGTGTCACTGTTTTAAAATTAAAGCCTGGCACCTGCTTCCTTATCTGTAATTTGCTTTCTGTTGCAGTGCAATTTTTTTCCAGGACCTTTGTGGCCTACTTGTAGCTATTCTATGAGCCTGCTGTGAGGGTCAGAGCAGGGTCATAGAATTGTTGCAACTAGCAACTGAACTCTGGAGGGGCCCCAGTCAGGAAGCACTACAGGGAAGGGTTACTAATGATGAGTTTGAACTTTTGCACCTGCTGAGTGCTTTCAGTTTTGCACAACTCGTTTTTCTGAAGAACAGCAACTGTAATGCCCAAAACAAACATAGGCAACTGAACTCTGGAGGGGCCCCTCAGGAAGTACTACAGGGAAGGGTTACTAATGATGAGGGAACTTTTGCACCTGCTGAGTGCTTTCAGTTTTGCAAAACTCGTTTTTCTGCAGAACAGCAACTGTAATGCCCCAAACAAACTTACTTGTGAAAGTTGCTTTCTAATCCAAAAGTGATCCAAAGAAAGTCAAAAGGCCTCAAATCCCAAAAAGTGCAGGCAAATGTCAACCTGAGGAGTTATTCTGATAAAAATCATCATTTTCAGAAGGTCTATGCTGCTTGCTAGTGGATTTCTTGTGCAGAATTGCAAATTTTGTAATTTCGCGAGTGCGAGATTGTTGCTGCCTGCCGCACCTACATGTTCGCAATTGCGAACTCTCGTGATGGGTTGCCAAACTCCCGCGGTATCCCTCAGCAAGATCCAAAATGGCGCAACACGCGCAGAATATCGAGAAAAACAACTCGGCAAACGCTGAATGACGGTAAGTGAACGCCGCACGCCGCAATATTGTATCACCAAGAAAAAAAAATCTGCTGCGTGCGAATTTGCGGATTTTCGGTAAATTCGCGTGAGTTTGCGGATTGCAAATTTACCAAAAATCTGCAACGGATTTTCCGCCCATGCTTAGACACAATCAATTCCTGCAATGGCCAGTCCGCAAACGGCCCTGCACGCGGCCCTCACTGACCTCTTTGCATTGCTCAGTGTACGTCCGCAGGATTGATAAATATGGATTATTGTAAGCCCCCGATCGAGTCGGCCCCAGCACTCCAGAACACCAGCAATCCCACAGCCTCAGCCTCCCAAATAGCTTGGATTACCGGAGCACGCCACCACGCTCAGCCCCCCGGCCGGGCCCTGTTAACCCCCGTGTCGCTGCCCCGGGGGCCCCCAACCTCGAGCCGCGGGGTGGCCGTATTCGCCGCAACCGTAACACTCATGCTTAAAGCGGCAAATGTTCCCTGGCGCACACCCCTTTATGGAAGTCCCAATAGGCCCCCAATGATTCGAACTGGTTTTATGAACCTTGCCCCCACCTCTCCTCGGGTGGGGTACCCCTGAAAGGGCTGGTATATAAAAAGTAATCCACTGGCCGTGCATATGGTTGTGCCAGACTCCGCCAGCCCCTTCGTATGCTGCCGGAGATCGCAATCCCACTCGACCCATTTTGCCTCGGGGTCCCCCGCCATCCATGCCCAAAACTCCTCATCGTACTGCGCCCAGGCATATCCCTCCAGAAATTATTCGCCATAAACACTCGCACAAATTAAAATTGCCCCGTCCAGTCCCCTATCGTCAGAGGAACTTCTGGCTAAAATTGCACCCCGTAGTCGGCAGGATCCGAACCTGTGTGGGGAGACCCCAATGGATCTCTAGTCCATCGCCTGAACCACTCAGCCACAACTACCTCCCCTCTTCTGCAGCCCATCCTCTTCTTCCTTCGAACCCTCTGTCACCCGAAACTCCAGATGTAGCAGCTTCACCATACACCACAACCTCCCTAAAAGCACTCATAGCCTCTATGAACTACCACTATACCATGTGTTCCTGCTGTACCTTTTCTTAGTGGTCAGCATCCTATGCGCGCCGCGTCTGACGGCACAAAGGTCCCCCGACCCTGCACCGCTAGCGCCCTGTGGTCCCTCAGGCCCCACACCACCCTTCTTGTGATCATCGACCCATAACTACCGGCCGGCCGGCTGTGCCGACTGCACCCTGCCCGAGGCCAACAACCCGTCCTGCACCCCGATCAACCCACAAAAACCATCCGTGCCATTGCTCCACATCCGTCGATGCTCCCCCAAGCCGATGCGGCCCTGTGGGTGAAGGGGTCGGCAAGCCCGCTGCGGGCCTTCGTGTGCCGGCCGTGCCGTGATCCCTCGCTGACTCTGGGCATGCCGCAGGAGGTTCAGCCCTCCCTTCTCCTTGGCGACACGGGCCGTTCCTAGCCATGCCAAGTCGGCAGCCCCTCGCCGGCTGTCTCCCTGCAAAAGAAAAGGTAGGACTGGCATGCTGGGTCCCTCCAACTGAGCGCCCCCCGCAATGCACCCACCCCAACATCCCCATACCCCCGGTCCCCACGCCCTCCTCCTCCTCGCTCCAAAATAACCCCCAGACCCCTGCCCCCCGTTATCCCACGAATCAACCCCCATCATCCAGTCCACCCCAGGTACACCCCCCCTTCATGACGGACCCGCCACCTCCCCATCACACCCCACCCCCCCCAGGGGGAAATCCGTGCCTCCCAGCCCCCCCTCCAAGAATCGAACATGTCAAGACCCTCCCCCTCACTCTCCCCTGACTCTTACAACAAAGGGGGGCACCCCCTGCCTGATCTCTCCCCCCCCTGTCTCCAGCAGCCCCCCGTCCCCCACCCGCTCTTCCGTCTCCTGCCGCCTACCTGTGCTACCTCATTTATTCAATATGCTCACGATTGTCACATTTGCCTCATGCATGGTAACGTTTACTTTTGTAATTTGTTCACTTGTAATGTTCCCATGTATCAGTTCTGTTCCTATGATGAAGCGCCCTGACACCTTCGGGTAAAGTCCGTGCTATATAAAAACTTAATTAAAATCCCTGCTCAGAGCCTTGCCTGCCCCCTTAAAATGTATCCCCCGCCTGCCTCCTCGTTCGCTTTCCCACCCGCCTCCTTCCCTGACCGCTCTACACCCTTCCCCGAGGCTCTGCTCCACCTCGCGGCATCATTGACCGCCCCAGGGGTACCGGGGCGGTCGCATTCTCCTCATAACTGCTGCGCCTCCCCTCCAGGTGCGCTCACCGCCTGTGACCCCTTCCCGCCCGCAAACCCGCCCCTGGCCCGCCCTCCATTCAACACTTAAGGCTGCGGCGAGGAGCTGATGGCACGCTCCTCACCCGCATCCCCGTCCCCACATTATCCGATGCCTCAGCCCCTACCAGGGCCGCGCCCCTGGCATCTGCATAGCCCAGTGAACCCACCTGCAAGCCGGGGTGACTTCCGCGGTGGTGATCAGGCAAGCACCGCCGCTGCCGTTTCCGCAGACGCGCGCCGCGCAGGGTACACCGCTAAAACAGACTGTTGAGCCCGACGTGGAGCTGGAAATCACCACCTCCTGCTACCTCTCCATGCTAAGTGAAAACCCAACCCTATGAGCTAATCCCCTGCCTGACCAAAAAACACGACCAAAAAACACTCACTACCCTGACCAAAAAAAACCTCAGTACCCCGCTCCCAGCCACCAGGTCACCAGTACCTAACATGGTGGCTGGGAAAACGCGGGCACCCCCTATAAACCCTTGGGCTTGTAATTCTGAAATTGGCTTGCCTTTGGGCTACTCCCAGGCAGCCCAAAGCAGCAAAATTGCACTCTTGTGCTCGCCCCCCTTCTCCCTCCCAAATCTGCCCGGGGGACAGACCTCGTGGCTCGGCTGCCCCCAAACCCTCCTTGTTAAGGAGATATGGGTGCACTTGGGCAAGTTCATTGTCCATAGCGGGAATTTACAGCTGCCACGTATTTTCGTGGTCTTTGCCCGCACTTCCAGGCAGCTATTTTTGTCATTATCCTTACAGAAACCGCGTTGAGGGCTAAAAAGTCCTTGCCCTTTTGTCAATCGCTCCCCCCATATTGCCGAATAGGGGCTCTTCTGAAATCTAGCAATGAACATACCTTGAGTCATCGCCCTAACTCAGGAGTTTAAATTGAACCCTGTGGGGGCGTGGCCAAGATGGCGGGGTGAGCGGACGCTTCCTCCCGTAGCTCCTCCGGCCCGGCTCAGCTCGAGCCCCGATTCCTGCGCTTCTCTCCCCCCGCGGTCGCACTGCGGGCGAGAGAACTGTGCCGGAGTTCTTGGGGCACGTTTTGATACCACTTTGACCTCTGTTGCCCCGGGGGTAGTCCCCGAAAAGTTTGTTCAACGATCGACCCGAGGAAGGGAGCCTGGGTCGCCCCGAGGAGAAGGGCCTGGAGGCGGAGCATACTGCGGCGCTGTCCGCGCGCCTCGGCGGAGTCGAGTGCTGAAAGCTGGAGATCCCGGGAGACGGACTAGACGGGCTTCGCGGAGTGTGGAGGCTTCCTGGCCGGCGCCCTGGTGGCCGGGACCATCGCTAGACGACAGACCCCTGTCCTGCGACGACGATCTACCCCCCGCCATGGGTATCGGAGTGTGACGCCTTGCGGACCCCGTGCCTGGAGGAGTGGAACGGTGAAGTCTGAGCGGAGCCCGGGCCGGGTGTATTGGCCGATGGTACCGGGAGACGTGGGGCTCGCACTTCCCCGACCCGTTGCCATTTGAGGGTCGCCCATAGACTGGCTGGCCTGGGCTGGCATCCTGGGTTCTGCCCTCCCGCCATCTTGTCTTTGCGGAACTAATGCTGGTGACCCTCGCCCGCGCCCTGGTCATGCGGACGCCTTGGTTTCTCCTGGTACCTACACATCTGATGTCTTCCCTGGGGGCACACGGCTGAAGGCCTCCGACCTGGACATTGCTGACCACCCTGCCTGGCCCAGTGGTCGTCTCGCCCTGACCCGGGCCGCCATTTTGTCGCCTGTGACGCACTACCCTCGTCCTCGGCGAGGACTTCGCATCTGGTGCCCACGAGCCCCTGGGCGCGTCTACAACGGCCGGCTCTAGGCTTCGACCACCGCGGAGGCCAGGATGGCCGGAAGACGAGGCGCAGCACGGGGAGATCGCACTTTGCCGGACATGCTTGGCAGGGCCCAGCAACTACGCGACAGGGCGCAGCCGTCCCCGGGGTCTTCCCGGGCCTCAACGGACGCCACCGGGGGCGAACCGCCTGTCACGAGGTCCTTCATGGAGGACTTATTCAGCTCCCTCAAGGAGAAATTTCAGACTCTCAAGACCGAGGTGGCGGGAGAGGTCCGTGAAGTGCGTAGAGAAATCGAAGGCCTGGGCGAACGAGTCGACACGGTGGAAACGGCGGCCCAGCGCCGCGACGAGGAGATAGTTCATCTCCAGCAGGACGTCCTCCGCCTACGGGAGCAGTGTGTCGAGCTCCAGGCCCACTCGGAGGACCTCGAGAACAGATCCAGGCGGAATAACATCCGGGTGCGGGGCGTCCCGTCCGCGGATGAGGGTGCGGACCTAGTGGCCTATTTGCAGGACCTGTTCCGCGACATCTTGGGAGAAGGAGCGGACTTCCCGATCCGCATAGACAGAGCACACAGGGTGGGCCGCCAGCGCCAATCATCGGCACCCCCGCCTGATATCCTGGCATTCCTGCCGGATTTCCCCCTAAAGGAGCGCATTATGACAGAGGCCCGCAGGAAGCAGCCGCTGTCCTTCCGAGATCGACCCGTGGCGCTCTATCAAGACCTGTCCGCCATCACACTGCAGAAGCGCAGGTCTTTCCGCATCGCTACGGACTTTCTGCGAGAGCATGAGACGGCCTACTCCTGGGGTCACCCCTTCCGTCTTATTTTCCGATGGAATGGGGTGCTACACCAGCTGCGCTCCTTACAAGATGTCTGTGGGGTGCTGGGACTCACAGCTACAGAGGAAGAAGGGGCGACACCCGCATGGAGGCGCCCCGAGCAGCGGGGCCGACGGAGATCGAGGAGGCGCCAATCGTCAGCAACAGCGAGTCGCCCTGACTCCCCTACCATCAGGGCGGATATGGCGGAGGCCCTGAGGACTGCGGCCGGGAACTTGCCTGAATCTACTGCCGTGGCCCAGACGGCCTAACTTTTCTCCGGGGGGAGAGACTCTTAGCTTCTTCGATGCTGGGTTGGGGCTGGGGGTTGGGAGGGAGAGGTTGGAGGTGTGTGGCTGGACGTCCACTTGACTGTTTTCTGCAGACTCGCCCATTTGGGCTAGACTGAGACTATGGGGTGTTTTTTCTTGTTTTTGGTTTTGGCTGGTTGCCATGGGTTGGTTCTGGGGGGGTTTCAAAGTTGGTTTGGTGTTGGGGGGGTCCCGTCCGATACTGTCCAAACACATGCGGAGCCGATTCTGGCCTTCCCTGCGCCCCTGCCCCGCGCGCCCCTTCCGCTGATCCCGAGCTTGCTGCACAGCGCTTTGCTTCCCTGGGAGTGTTGCCGCCCCTGAAAGTAGTGACCCTTAATGTTAAGGGTCTGAACAACCCTGTGAAGCGTAGGGCGATTCTTTCCCTGCTAGAAGGGTCGCAGGCGGATATCTGCCTTCTGCAGGAAACCCATTTACTCTCTAAAGATTGCCATAGGCTGCGCTCTGCCAAGTTCCCCACGCAACTCTTTTCCTCGGCTGCGACTAAGACTGCAGGGGTGGCCATTCTTCTAGCCAGCTCCTTCCGAGGTGAGGTGCTGTATAAACATGCCGAGCAGAAGGGGAGGCTCCTAGTGTATCGCATGCGTTTGGGGGGTGTTGCCTTTACGGTTGGTTCCGTATACAGCCCAAATGACCACCAGGATCGCTTCCTGGAATCTGTGTTGGTAGACGTTACTGCCTCGCCCGACCGCCACGTCATCTTGGGAGGAGACCTGAACATGGTCTTCGACTCCACCTTGGATAGGTCGGCCCAGCGCTTTCCGCAGACGGGGGAGCTTTCTAGAGTGGTACAGCACCAGATCGCAGAGATGGATCTGCATGACCTCTGGCGCATCATGCACCCCGCCGATAGGGACTACTCATATTTCTCCCACGCACACCGCACTTACTCGCGGTTGGATTACCTCTTGGTGAGTGGACCGCTCCGCTTAGCCGCCACGGCGGCTGACATCGGGGTTTTGTCCCTGTCCGACCATGCGCCGGTTTCCAGAGTTTTTGCTTGGCCGGCGACCCCCCCCTCCAGAGGGATGTGGCGGCTTCGGGACACGCTTCTCCATAAGAAATCGGTGGTGAAGCGAGTGGAGGAGGTCATTCAAGAGTACCTGATCCACAACAGCAACCCCGACACGTCCCTGGCAACGCAGTGGGCCGCTTTGAAAGCGGTCATTAGAGGGGAGTTTATCTCCATCTCCTCGGTGGAGAACAAGGAGCGTCAACGCAAGAGGGAGGAATTAACGGCGCAGGTCAGGGAACTTGAGCAGGTTTACCGCCGGACGGGGGCGCCTCGTGTTTGGAGGCAGCTGAAGGCGGCTCGGAAACTTCTCTCTGCGTTGGACCTGGACCGGGCGGAGTATGCGGCGTTGCGCCTGAAACATGCCTTTTACACCGGCGGAGATAGGTGCGGTAAGCTCCTGGCCCACCGGCTCAGGGCTGCGCAGCAACGCAACGTCGTGAAGGAGCTAGTGGGAGCAGATGGGGTCCCGGTCTCCGGTGACGCGGAGGTGGCGGACTCCTTCCGTGCCTTTTACGAGGCGCTGTACGCTGCAGAGCCCTCCCCACTGGGAGAGGCTGAGGCCTATCTGGAATCAGTAACCCTCCCGGCCTTGGATCCCGCCCAGGCGACCCACCTGGAGAGGGATATTCACGTGGAGGAAGTCATCTCCGCTATTGCACGGATGAAACACGGCAAGGCCCCGGGCCCGGATGGCTATACGGCCTTGTTTTACAAGACCTTCTGTCCCACTGTCGCGCCCCTCCTGGCTCGCTTATTCAACTCCTTCTCCGGACCGGGAGCCATCCCGCCGGACCTCCTTTCGGCGACCGTGTCGGTTATCCCGAAACCGGGAAAAGACCGAACTCTATGCGGTTCGTATCGACCCATCTCGCTTCTAAATGTGGACCTCAAGCTGTACACGGGGATCTTGGCGGCCAGACTGGGTCAACATCTACCAGGTTTGGTGGAGGCGGACCAAGCCGGCTTTGTACCCGGCAGGCAGACGGTCGACAACACCAAGAGGGTGACGCACGTGCTGGAAAAGGCCTCACGCGTCCCGGGGGAGCGGATGCTGCTATCGGTAGACGCGGAGAAGGCCTTTGATAGGGTTCATTGGCCGTACCTCGAGCTGGTTCTCGGGAAACTGGGGATCGGCGAGAAGTTCCGCACTATGATCTTTAATTGCTATAAGAGACCGTCAGCATCGGTGCGTGTCAACGGACACAGCTCAGGCAGCTTTGCCATTGAGCGTGGCACGAGACAGGGTTGCCCCCTTTCACCGCTCCTGTTTGCCCTCTATATGGAACCGTTTGCCCAGAGGATTCGTGATAACCCGGACGCCATCGGAGTGAAGATGGGGCAATACACGCATACTGTCAGCCTGTATGCGGACGATGTCTTGCTGACCCTAGATGACCCTAGGCGGTCGCTCCCTGCCTGCGTCCAGGAACTGAATTCCTTTACCCGCGTGGCAGGCTTCAAAATGAATATGTCTAAGTCGGCCGCCCTGGACGTGTCCCTCTCTGTTGACACCAGGCGGGACCTCCAGCGTCTTTTTCCTCTGCAATGGTCCTCCTCCACGGTGCCTTACCTGGGGATTTTGCTTGCACCTTCCCTGCCTGCAATGGTCGCTGCTAACTATTCCTCCCTGGGCAAAAAGATCAAAGAGGAACTCGGCCGATGGAACAAGGGCCTGCTCTCGTGGCTGGGCCGTATTGCAGCGGTGAAGATGACGATACTGCCTCAGATCCTGTATCTTTTTCGCGCCCTACCTCTCCAGCCCCCTGTAGGCTGGATACGGCAGGCGCAGGCAGACATCTCCCGCTTTGTGTGGCAGGGCCGTAAGCCTCGGATGAAGCGGGTCCTCTCCATGCTTGCCCCGGAGGCGGGGGGTCTCGGGGTCCCGGACCTCCGGAAGTACTTCCAGGCGGCACAACTTCGGTATCTGGTGGAGTGGAGTCGGTGGGAATCGGACAAGCACTGGCTCTTTCAGGACCAGGCAGTTGCGGGCCGCACACTCCAGGAAGTCCCGTTCCTGCGGCGCACTCACCGCCCGCCGATCCTCTACGCCTCTTTCCTCACCCGGGTTCCGCTGAAAGCGTGGGACGCGGTGTGCGAGCTTCGCGAGCTCACCACTTTTCCATCGCCGTTCACTCCCATTGCTGGCAATCCAGACTTCACTCCGGGCCTGGAACCGGGAGCCTTTTCCCACTGGGTGAGCGCGGGTTGCAGGGCGCTTTTCCAGATCTACGGGCCGGAGGGCGTACTCCCCTTCCAGCAGCTCTGACAGGAGTTTGGCCTGACGGAGGGGGATAGACTGCGTTATATGCAAGTCCGCCACTGGGCTCTACAACCCCCAGTGCGCGACGTCGCTGCTCGTTCGATTACGCCCTATGAGCGATGGCTGTTAACCCGGACCTCGGATGCCAAGCTTATCACCGACTTGTACAAGTTTCTCCAACCCCCGCCGTTTCATTACCATAACCCAGGGAGGGAGCGCTGGCACAGGGAATTGGGCAGGACCTTGAGCCACAAAGAGTGGGACGGGATTGCGTATCGGGCGAGGCACTCTGCGTACCACACTGGGCTGACGGAGACCTTTACCAAGGTGTCCACCTATTGGTATTACACCCCGGAGCGGCTCTACGAGATGCGCAAAATCGGCGATAAAGGTTGCTGGCGCGGCTGCGGACAGGAGGGTACCCTCACGCACATTCTCTGGGAGTGTCCGGTGCTGTCGGCCTATTGGAAAGAGGTCTTGGATGAGGTGGACAGGCATTTTGAGATTGAGCTCCCGCGCTTCCCTGCGTATGTCTTGCTAGGCCTCCCCAATGACCTGATGTACCCGCTGAAGACCCGCAGGGGTAGGCAGATTGTGATTGCGCTGGGCTCTGCGGTTCAAAACATCCTGATACTCTGGCGTACCCCCACTGCCCCCTCTATCACTGGTTGGTTACACAGGCTCTGGCAGGTACTGGGCATGGAGAAGATGTCGCTGACGGTGGCTGGGAATGTTGACCAGTTTGAAGAACTCTGGCACCCCTTTTTGGCACTGCTGTCCACGGAATTTCGCGAGCTCACATGCCCACGGTACCTGCGACTTCTTAGGCTGACGCCGCCGGCGGCTCCAGCGGAGTGAATGTGCGGGATCAGGGGTTTGGGGCTGGGGGTGGAGGGCGGGGTTATATGCTTCTAATGCTGACCTTCGGACGGGGATGTTGGGGGTATTGTTTTCTTCCTTTTCTTCCTTTGCTTCTCTTTCTCCTAATTTTCCGGGGTTGGGGGGTCGGAGGGATGGTGTGTTTTTTTTTATACTGTGTTGCGGGACGCTAATTCAGCTCGGCCTTGCTAAGGGAATGGGGGTCTCCTGGGGGGTCATTCACGATACCTTATTGCCTTAAGACTTATGCTTTGTTACCCTCTGGGGCTCCCTGTCTCCCTACTTTCCTTCTGAACCGATGCAACATCTCGCTTTTTGTACTGTATGTTCGCTTGACCTCCTATTCCCTTCCCCATGTTTTTTATACCTTAATAAAATACTTTAAACCTAAATTGAACCCTGTGGGTCTGCGTGCATATTAAATTACCCCTAATCATGTCCCTAGAAAGAGCTATCTATGATCTATGAGCTGATCTATGCACTAGGGTCTCGATTCTGATATGCCTTTGTTTTTCCATGTTGCACGTTCTAGGTCGTCTTCTCAGGATCCTGCTAACGAACCCTCTAAAGTATTTGCCTGAGCTGATGTTACGGCGCTTTGCCCGGCCCTGAAAGAAATAGAATCCCTAGGAACGTTTTTTGCAGAGAAAGCATAGTGATTTCATCCGGCAGGTAGTGAGCCCTTATGTCCCCCACATAGGGTATTTAACCACTGATTGCGGGAGTCGGTAAAATCTGTGCCATTTCTTAGAGAGAACATTAAAAAGTTGGCTTTGTATCTATTATGCCCTTTTCTTTAGAATGGAGCGAAGAAACCTTATTTATTGGGGCTCCCCATTTATTGTCTTTATTGCTGTACGTAGCTGTGGCGTTTTGCGCTCTTCCCTTTATGGGTACGCGATTTGAGATAATACATTTAACCTCATTGAGCACTTATGGGATTGGTGCTTGTTAGAACTGGCTATTTCTGGTAGGCTAAGGCTGACGCCAAAGCCAGGCAGAAACCACCATTCTAGTCAGGGCAAGGAAGTCACACGCCAAGATAACCCCTGCTCACCCCCTTGGTAGCTTGGCACGAGCAGTAAGGCTAAACTCGGAGGCAATGTGTAAAGTATTTGCGCCAGCGCACAACAGCAACAACATACTAGGCACACTACAAAAGGAACTCCACACAAGGTTATTATAAAATAACTTTCGTATTGTCAAAACACATATCAGATAAAAATCACACATGTACATTGTGCCAACTGGCACGGGCAACATTCATAAGGGATTATTTACAAGACAGGGCCACATGGGCCACTGTCAGAATCAGATATAGCACTTTTAGAATAAGGAATAATAAACATAAAAATGGTAATCAAAAAGATCACAACCAGTAACCACTGGTAACAGGAACCAGGACCTTACTAGGACCACCTGTACTAAAAAGGACAACCACCTAAGAATAAAATACATTTAGGGGTATACCAGAACACATTACCCATGATGCATGAAACACATTCAGAGGAGTAATAAAGAGAAACACATGATGCCTAAAACATTCAGAGGTGTTAAGAATAAAGCACATGATGCAATAAAATACATTCAGGGGTGCAGCGCAAGAAGACACATGATGCCTAAAACATTCAGAGGTGCAGCGCATGGAAAGAAAGACACATGATGCCTAAAAACATTCAGAGGTGCCAGAACAACATAATAGCGCAAAAACACACAGTAGGCAATTACTATTAAAAACATAGAAATCACTTTGCGCATAACTTACATAAGCCACCACCTGTGGCAGTCCCTAGGCCAACTGGCCTTGTTGGGGCTCAGACGCCCTGAGTCTCAATGTCAGGGTGCGCTGCCATGCAGCGCCAGTCCAAGAACAAGCCTAAATGTAGCAGGTGCCCACTACTTGCTGGGCACCTGAGAACACTCACAAGGGCCTAAACGCTGCAGCTGGCTCTAAGTGCTGCGCAGCTGTAACTGGCCGGGCACCTCTGTGCCATCTCTGTCCCTCTCAGGGACTCACTCTCCAACTTGCGCCTAAACGGTGCAGCTGCCCACTAATTGCTGGGCAGCTGGAGAATAGCAAACTGCGACAGAGTCCTCACTGACCCTTGGGCGCCAACTGCGCCCGCTGCTGGAGCCACACAGGCTCTGGACACCACACATGACCTAAACGTTGGAGCCACAGAGGCTCTAAAAACATTGGTCAAACGTTGGAGCCACACAGGCTCTTAAACCAATATGCTCCCTGGTAGGAGGGGGCGGGCACCGACAATATGCCCCGGCGCCCCCCTCCAATTAAAATGGCCCCAGGGAGCCTCTCGGGGCTCTAGAACGTTTGGGCGACCCGCTGCAAATCGGGGCCGCTTTGACTCTGTGCCTCTCATTCAAATGGGCCCCCAGAGAGCCTCCTGGGGCTCTAGAACATTGGGGTGACCCGCTGCCAATCGGGGCCGCCCTGTCTCTGTGCCTCTTATTCGGCAACATCAGCTGCCACACAGAGCCCCCCAGCCCTTCCTACTCACCGGGCTTCTTGTGAGGGGCTCCTCTGGGCGGCGGCTCACTCTCGCCGGCTGCGGGGCTTTCCCTCCATTCTGGGAGCCTCGCTCCCCTCGTGCTGGACTTCTCTCTCTCCCGGGGCTCTCCCTTCACTCGGGTGCCCCGGGGGACCCGGCCGACAGCTTCCATCGCTCCTCCCGCCTCTCGCTTCACCCGGTCCCCCATCTCGGAACCGGGACTCCGACAATGCCCGCCGCGCGGCTCACCTCGGCCACTTCCTGTTGTCCCCTTCGTCCCGCCCCCGGCCTGCCTGACTTCCGGGTTGCAGCTGCGGCCAATCGCAGCGCGGCCCTGGGTCAGGGAGGCGGGACAGCGCCTCCCACTCACTCTCCGGGCCGGCGGCGGTGATTTCAAACACAGGGCAATGCTGGGTGGGCACCGGCCAACACTATCAAGGTGCTCCCAGGCGCCAGAGGCCTACAAACGCGCTTTCAGGCGCTAGCACAGAAAAATTGCTCCTAATCGCTAGGGGCATGAATCAGCGCTATGGCCACGAAAATAAAGTGCTCTCAAGTGCAAAGGGCAAATACAGCGCTCCCAGCGCTAGATGTACCCAGGAGTCCTGCAATAAAAAGGGAAAGCACTCCCAGGGCGCCATCCACAAAGAAAAAGTCCTCCAAGCTCCCCAGGCAAAGCAGAGGGGCCCCAGAGTAAAGCAAAGTCCTTCAGGAAATGGAGCAAAGTCCTTCCAGGCACTTTAGGCTATAATAAACCTTGGTAAAAGCAATTAAAAAGTCCTTCAGCAGTCCAGGACCTCAGCAGTCCAGGAGAGGGAGCAGCATAGCCCACAGCAGGAAAAGTCCATCAGGCATCCAGGGGCTGGGCAGCGCACGCCCCTGGTTGATTCAAGTCAGAAACAAGAACATTTTGGAAGGGGATACAGCCCCTTCTTATACACAGAAAAGTCTTTGAAGTCTTTGTGTAGGCAGTGTGAGAACCAGCTAGAACTGGTTATAGGGAAGTTCTGTCAGTATCAGGGACAGAGGTGACAGTGGCCCAGCGGGGGGTGGAGCCAGCTTTGTAGTCAGGCAGGAACAGCCCTTCACTATCAGGTGCCATCTCCTCCCACATCCCTGGCAGCAGATGCTGCCTTTCATCCATGGGCTGACTCAGACAACCTCCTGGGCTATCCAGCCCCTGTCACCCTCAAACCAGACAGTCAATCCACAAGCAGGCCCAGGCACTCCTGACCCAGGCTCACCAGCCTATCACACGCCAGACACAAATTACACAAATATGCCAACTTGCAAAAGTGGCACTTCTAGACTAGACACACTCATGCCGCATATACCATTTCACAGCATTCAGTCTCATGAGTTCTCCCATACCAAACTCGCCCCTGCACACCCCACACATCAGGAACTACCATGGGCATACATATTCCCCATTCATTCCTATGGGAGGGCAGGTCACTCACCACACAGACACCGAGAGCTCAAGCATTTTACACTGTACCACAGTGAAAAAGTGCGCAGAGGCCTAAAATCAACACCACCAGGTTCCAGAAACAGGCTAGGAAAAAGCAAAAAGTCTCGGGTGAACCTGCCCAAAGGGCCGGGTCCAACACAACCCCCTTCCAGCCAAAACGCAGGGTAGACCAATCACTCCACTGATGGGCTTCCTTGCTTTGGGTGACAAAACACGGACACGGACCCGCACAGCAGGGACACCTTCGGTTCTACGCCACTCTGAACCCACCTGGTTACCTCCAAACAATAACTCTCTGTCACAACTAGGATACCCCACTGGTACTCCCTAGTCATCCACAGCCAAGACCAGGCCCTAGGCCATCCAAATATCACAGGTCCTAACCGATCGACAGAGGGGGGATAGTAACCCCTGGCACACAATAGCCATTCTCCACTCTCTCTCTCTCAGTGTAGCTTCAACTACCACTGATCCAACAACCTAGGGTCCACACCCCCAGGCTGACCAGAGGTCACGGGCAAGAATGCCCCACCCTACCTCTACTTCTGGGTTTCCGCACCCTCACAGAGAAGCACTCACCAGAACACAATTCTCCTACCAGATCAGGACCTCACTCCATCACTGGTCTACCACCTGGAAACTATTTCACTTCTGAGGTACAAAGCATACAGCACAGTTCCTCTTCAAGCAGGTGGGGGGACACAGCGCACAGCAAAGTCCCCTTTCCTCTACCTTAGTGGAAACAACAAACTGCAGGTGAGCCCCAGAACACACAGCAAGGGCAGCCCCCTCAGTCTCTTCAGCTGATCCACTTTGGCAGAGATTCCTCTTGACCTAGAAGTTTCCTAATCTCCCAACCTAAGATCTAAACCCTCAGGTTGCACCGGTGTCAGAAGTAAGGACACCGTCCCTCTGCACCCCCTTCCAGTTCCATGAATACAGGCCCAGTATGTCTCAGGCTAGACAGAGCACACGCCAGCGGCGTATCAGCGACACACTCTCCTCCAGTACTCCCTATCACAGGGTAATTCTCAGTATGTCCCAGGCTAGACAGAGCACACGCCAGCGGCGTATCAGTGACACACTTTCCTTCAGTACTCCTTCCAGGTCAGGCCACAACCCCAACCTGGCTTTCCCCCCTCCTCGGGGAACGACCTCCAGAGGCCCCACAAATGGTCAAGCACTCTAGACGGTCAAATGCTCAGCGAGCCAGGACTTCTGCACCCTCCACTTAGGAGTGGTACTGCCCAACACTAGGACCGCCGGAGTTCTGGTTACAGACACTCCCCGTCCTCTAGACACAGGAAAATCCTCCTCAAATGACCTATGTACAGCTTAGGCCCCTGACCGGGCGCTCCCTTAGGGAACCCTCCAGGCCCTGAGATAGGGTTTCAGGCCAATGTGGGACACACCGTCCCACACTCACTCCGCCTCCACTGAGACAGGGCGTGAGCCCCTACACCCCTACCATACTACTGGGACCTAGCTGGGTTACACATGAACCTCTTCTCCTACACAGGATCATCAGATACTCAAGCCACTCCTTTTGGAATCACTCCCTAATGCCTCTGCAAGACATCTAGCACACCGCCAGACATCCACCTTCTTGTCCAGTGCCTCTGCAGGACCTCCTGCCCACCACCAGAGGTACACCTCACGTGCAAGCTCCTTAAAAAAAACTCACACCAACTCCTCTAGTTCAAGACACCACTCATCCACACACTCCCCCTCCAGACTGGTGAGACAGTTCCTCACTGCCTCTGACTCACAACCTGTACCCTCTTACTGAGCACCAGGCACCATACTCTGGGAACTGGGAATGGGACTTCCCACGCACTGGACACATTTAAGCTGCCACCACTGGATCCTACCACACTGGGGAATCCAGACACACACACTACACTCAGGGAACAACCACCCTCCTGAGCTAGCCATTTCTCCTCCACACCCCTTCTCTCTCCTATCTACCCACACACACACATGGGGACAGGAACAGGGATTAGGCACTGGACCCAGCAAGGGATTCCTAAGCTATGGGAACCTCCCCCTCTACTGGCGTCCCGCCCCGTCACTTTCTCTCATCTGCCACTAAACATAAAGTGCAGAAACACATTTGAAAATGACACTTTGAGGAAAAACAAAAATCAAAAACAATAATCCCAAACATGTGACTATCTGAAAAAAAATGCAGAATTTTGTAATGTAGCCAGCTGTCACTGTGGCACTGCGCAAACACAAGTCAAAATCCGCACTGCTGACCAACAATATTAGAACTGGCTATTTCTGGTAGGCTAAGGCTGACGCCAAAGCCAGGCAGAAACCACAATTCTAGTCAGGGCAAGGAAGTCACACGCCAAGATAACCCCTGCTCACCCCCTTGGTAGCTTGGCACGAGCAGTAAGGCTAAACTCGGAGGCAATGTGTAAAGCATTTGCGCCAGCGCACAACAGCAAAAACATACTAGGCACACTACAAAAGGAATTCCACACAAGGTTATTATAAAATAACTTTTGTATTGTCAAAACACATATCAGATAAAAATCACACATGTACATTGTGCCAACTGGCACGGGCAACATTCATAAGGGATTATTTACAAGACAGGGCCACATGGGCCACTGTCAGAATCAGATATAGCACTTTTAGAATAAGGAATAATAAACATAAAAATGGTAATCAAAAAGATCACAACCAGTAACCACTGGTAACAGGAAACAGGACCTTACTAGGACCACCTGTACTAAAAAGGACAACCACCTAAGAATAAAATACATTTAGGGGTATACCAGAACACATTACCCATGATGCATGAAACACATTCAGAGGAGTAATAAAGAGAAATACATGATCCCTAAAACATTCAAAGGTGTTAAGAATAAAGCACATGATGCAATAAAATACATTCAGGGGTGCAGCGCAAGAAGACACATGATGCCTAAAACATTCAGAGGTGCAGCGCATGGAAAGAAAGACACATGATGCCTAAAAACATTCAGAGGTGCCAGAACAACACAATAGCGCAAAAACACACAGTAGGCAATTACTATTAAAAACATAGAAATCACTGTGCGCATAACTTACATAAGCCACCACCTGTGGCAGTCCCTAGGCCAACTGGCCCTGTAGGGGCTCAGACGCCCTGAGTCTCAATTTCAGGGTGCGCTGCCATGCAGCGCCAGTCCAAGAACAAGCCTAAACGTAGCAGGTGCCCACTACTTGCTGGGCACGTGGGAACACTCACAAGGGCCTAAACGCTGCAGCTGGCACTAAGTGCTGCGCAGCTGTGACTGGCCGGGCACCTCTGTGCCATCTCTGTCCCTCTCAGGGACTCACTCTCCAACTTGCGCCTAAACGGTGCAGCTGCCCACTAATTGCTGGTCAGCTGGAGAATAGCAAACTGCAACAGGGTCCTCACTGACCCTTAGGCGCCAACTGCGCCCGCTGCTGGAGCCACACAGGCTCTGGACACCACACATGACCTAAACGTTGGAGCCACAGAGTCTCTAAAAACACTGGTCAAACGTTGGAGCCACATAGACTCTTAAACCAATATGCTCCCTGGTAGGAGGGGGCGGGCACCGACAATATGCCCTGGCGCCACCCTCCAATTAAAATGGCCCCAGGGAGCCTCTCGGGGCTCTAGAACGTTGGGGCAACCCGCTGCCAATCGGGGCTGCCCTGACTCTGTGCCTCTCATTCAAATGGGCCCCCGGAGAGCCTCTTGGGGCTGTAGAACGTTGGGGCGACCCGCTGCCAATCGGGGCCGCCCTGCCTCTGTGCCTCTCATTCGGCACCATCCGAGGCCACACGGAGCCCCTCACAAGAAGCCCCTCACCGGGCTTCTTGTGAGGGGCTCCTCCGGGCGGCGGCTCACTCTCGCCGGCTGCGGGCTCTCCCTCCATTCTGGGAGCCTCGCTCCCCTCGTGCTGGACTTCTCTCTCTACCGGGACTCTCCCTTCACTCAGGAGCCCTGGGGGACCCGGCCGGCAGCTTCCTTCGCTCCTCCTGCCTCTCGCTTCACCCGGTCCCCCATCTCGGGACCGGGACTCTGACAATGCCCGCCGCGCGGCTCGCCACAGCCACTTCCTGTTGTCCTCTTCGTCCCGCCCCCGGCCTGCCTGACTTCCGGGTCGCGGCTGCTGCCAATCGCAGCGCGGCCCTGGGGCAGGGAGGCGGGACAGCGCCTCCCACTCACTCTCCGGGCCGGCGGCGGTGATTTCAAACACAGGGCAATGCCGGGTGGGCACCGGCCAAGACAATCGAGGCGCTCCCAGGCGCCAGAGGCCTACAAACGCGCTTTCAGGCGCTAGCACAGAAAAAGCGCTCCTAAGCGCTAGGGGCATGAATCAGCGCTATGGCCACGAAAATAAAGCGCTCTCAAGCACTAAGGGCAAATACAGCGCTCCCAGCGCTAGATGTACCCAGGAGTCCTGCAATAAAAAAGGAAAGCACTCCCAGGGCGCCATCCACAAAGAAAAAGTCCTCCAAACTCCCCAGGCAAAGCAGAGGGGCCCCAGAGTAAAGCAAAGTCCTTCGGGAAATGCAGCAAAGTCCTTCCAGGCACTTTAGGCTATAATAAGCCTTGGTAAAAGCAATTAAAAAGTTCCTTCAGCAGTCCAGCACCTCAGCAGTCCAGGAGAGGGAGCAGCATAGCCCACAGCAGGAAAAGTCCATCAGGCATCCAGGGGCTGGGCAGCGCCCGCCCCTGGTAGATTCAAGTCAGAAACAAGAACATTTTGGAAGGGGACACAGCCCCTTCTTATACACAGAAAAGTCTTTGACGTCTTTGTGTAGGCAGTGTGAGAACCAGCTAGAACAGGTTATAGGGAAGTCCTGTCAGTATCAGGGACAAAGGTGACAGTCGCCCAGCGGGTGGTGGAGCCAGCTTTGTAGTCAGGCAGGCACAGCCCTTCACTATCAGGTGCCATCTCCTCCCACTTCCCTGGCAGCAGATGCTGCCTTTCATCCATGGGCTGACTCAGACAACCTTCAGGGCTCTCCAGCCCCTGTCACCCTCAAACCAGACAGTCAATCCACAAGCAGGCCCAGGCACTTCTGACCCAGGCTCACCAGCCAATCACAGGCCAGACACAAATTACACAAATATGCCAACTTGCAAAAGTGGCACTTCTAGACTAGACACACTCATGCCACATATACCATTTCACAGCATTCAGTCTCACGAGTTCTCTCATACCAAACTCGCCCCTGCACTCCCCAAACATCAGGAACTACCATGGGCATACATATTCCCCATTCATTCCCATGGGAGGGCAGGTCACTCACCACACATACACAGAGAGCTCAAGCACTTTACACTGTACCACAGTGAAAAAGTGAGCAGAGGCCTAAAATCACCACCACCAGGTTCCAGAAACAGGCTAGGAAAAAGCAAAAAGTCTCGGGGTGAACCTGCCCAAAGGGCCGGGTCCAACACTGCTGCTATTTGATCTATCGCTTCTCACTGGTCCCTAACCTTTAAGCCTTGTTTTCTGACACTGACACAGACGCTGTACTTTTCTAAAACCTTCTCCTTTCCTTTATTCCCCCTCTTTTCTTTTATCGCGTTGAGTGGATTTGTTTGAAATGACTCACTCTATGAGTAATCTGGATAAAATGTGGAATGTGGTGATTTGTGGTATTGCTAATGGGGCCAGTCTTAGCATGATATTCCAGTTGTGACTTTATATGCATTGATTAATCATTGTGTCCCCGGAGCCTATCAAGTATGCATTCTGACATTTGGTATTAAATCAATCGTTTGATAAAACTCGAGCCATTATCCTGAAGTGTGTATTCCCTTTCTTTTTATACCTGCAGGTGTCGTGTCCCACCCCCTATTGTTCATTTCCGCCCTGATGAAAGTTTAGCCCCGACTGGGATGACACACCGAAACGCGCGTTGGCATTGTCCATGAGGGAGCATCTGGATTGTATCTACCCCTACCCCCACCACCATGATGATTTGTTCCATTCTAATACCCTGACCATCTTGTGGCGTTTTTGTACAGTTTTTAATATTGTATGTGCTCCGAATTGTGTGATTGAGGTATGGGTCTGCTTGATGAATCTTGGGAATATCTGAAGGTATGAATTTGATGTATGAAACAGGAGTATGGGACTTGATGTTTTGGAGTTTATGCTATTGAATTCTGATATGTTGTTTAATACAATTCTGAGTATTTATTTATTGCTGAAATGTTTGTTAAAAAATTAATCATCATTATAAATTTTGTAAAACCCTATGTGATTGATTATCTCTGCACTTGATCTGTTCTGGTGATAGTGTTTCTATCCAAGGACCCCACTCCGGGGCCGAGTTTGAAGATTTGGGGCAGGTAGCCTTTTTGCCTTCAGTGTTTCTCTTTTCCCCTGTATACCTGCCTCTATTTTGTCAGGAGTCCCCCTTCTTAGTAGTGCTCCCCAGAAATGTTGTCAGGTCCTATGTCCTTCCCATTTCTCCGATATTTGATGGTTTCCTGTATCTCTTCCATAGTTGGCCTGCTGCAGTCGATTGGTAAGTCTTTGTTGGCTGGCTTTATGCCTGGTGGAGACTGCTGCACCGGCTGGTTCAGCAGTTCCTCAAAATGCTCCACCCATATTGTTGTTGGGCCCCATTACCCATGATTTTCTTGACAGTTTTGTCTTTATAAGGTCTTTCTGGCGTGTTATATATGCCAGAAAATGTCCTCATTTTTTTGCAGAGTTCTTTCAAGTTTGCATGGCTTGCTGCTTCCTGGGATTCTGTGGCAGGACCAAGGATGAATGTTCCCTTGTCTGCTCTTTAGCTTCTATTAGGTTTTTAGGGCTCGCCTGCTGTGCGCATGCGCATAGCTGGCGAAGCTCTATAGGGGCTAAAACAGACTTTACCCAACTTGGCGATTTGGTGCTGTGCCTGTGGCTTTTAGGTCTGTGCGCTTGTGCATTGACCTAAAATGCGCGTGCACATCACCAAATCGCCGTCTGTTCCCTCAGCCGCACTCCTCCCACACCTTTGAAGTGAAGCTTAGCTTCACTTCAAAGGCCCCTGCTGCTTAACACCCTCTCCCCGCTCCGCCCCCTCCCCTGCCCGCCATGTCGCATTTCTCCTCCCCCCTCCCCACAGCAATGCCCTCCTAAGTATACTCAAGACTGTGTGAATGTGCATCACACAAAGAGTCTCTGTAGTAGTGACTTACAATGAACTATCCCTGGCTGAAAAGTAATTTTGGAAACGGATAGCACACTTTGTGCCTGATTATTTGATACAACCTCACTGCCTGCTTGAAGCAGAAGGTACACCTAGTTCTTTGCCAGTAGGATGCTATTGACATCAACATCTGTTTGAGCTCCTTAGCGTCAACAATCCCATACATGTACTTGACCCGATTCACTAACAAGACATTTGCATTTGCGGTGGAGCCGCACACGAAGTTCATGAGCCAAGCACACGTGGCTTCCGGATATTCGCTGAGGTTGGGGATGGCGTCACCTACGACTCCACCTGTGATCTACGCAGCAGTGTGAAATTAGGCCATCTTCATAATATTATCTGTTTCACGACAGAGCACAAAATTGTCACCATCAAATATTTTTGTTAAATTTGGTCGTACACATGTGACCACTACATGCGACCTTCTGGTGGTGGCCGTTGTGCTGGTTGGCGTAGGAAGCACTGCACAAAGATGCCAAGACAGGACTTCGGCTCACACACGCTCACGCACAGGGGCGCAACTAAACTCAAACTTCCTGGAGGGGTGGGGGCAATCACAAGGATTAGTAGAGACATCATAAGAATTGAATCAAACTTACTTGTGGGGGGCTCCCTTCGCTTTTCCGATGTAGTGAAACACAGTCATTCTTTGAGGGAAATAGTGCATTTAAACCACACAGGGTCATTAATATTATTCTCGGCATACCATGATTTTGTGACTCTCGGAATTTTAGCACTGTGAATGAAAAATGTTCTATTTTAATACACATTAGGTCATTAAACCTGGTGCAATGTGAAACACCAGATTCTATTTTACATCACAATCTCGGGCAGATCGTACCCTTCAAACACTCTCGGCCAACCTAACTAGTCTTAAAAATCTTTCTACAATATATTTTACCATCCTTCGCTCCAAGGAAAGGTTTTGAAAATTAAAAGCTAATAATGCATTTTAAGCACATATTTTAGTTACTCCTCTGTTCATGCTTCATTTACCTGCATACAATACTTTTATTTTATTTTCTGAATTTGATGTTCGTATAGTAAACCGCTTTGTAGCTGTTTGGGGGATGCAGCCACATATCCTAGCTCCATAGCACATAAAATGTTGAATAGATATTATTTAGTACTTTGTGACAACTCCCACCAAATATTTTTGAATTTGAAATGCTTGGGTAGTCATTTAGCAAGAAGCACAACCCATGATTGATAAGATCTAATAACATACATTAAGGATAGAAACAGCACACACACTTGATTATAGATGATACCCCACATCACAGATGGGTGTCAATCTGGGATTACCAAGGGTATGAGATGTTGCCCTAGTTTTCCATTTGACACTCATCACACTACACTCAGTACACCTTGTCTAAGTGAAAGGATCAGAAAATAAACAGACCTTTTAAAGACTCTTATATTTTTTTTACATTCTAGTTTCTCTGCATAGCCACTGGGCAACAAATAAGTAGCTGTTGTGGAGCTAAGCGTGGGTAAAGGGATCAACCTTTGATGCCACTACAGCTATTGCTGCCATTTTAGTGAATAAATGCCATGACAGCTCAGGGCTGATATTCAAACCTGCAACGTACCCCTGGACACAAATGGGAGCAGAATATTAAATAGCAATTAGTTATGTCAAAAGGGGGATGGGCGAACAGCTCGTGCTCTTTATGTTGCCCAGCAAGAGCCTGAAATGCTTCCTGTGTGCTTTGAGGAAGGTTTGGTGATTTGCTGCATTTATATAGCGCCTTCTACCAGATGGTCTGAACGTATGTAATCCTCGGTTGGAGAGTGGTGTGCCTCCCAGGTGATATCATTTTCGTAATTCTACATGGAGATGCATGTAAAAAAGGTGACGACCAGCCACGTTTACCCACGTCAATTACATACTATTGTCTGTTGATAGATCGACCCGTTGTCTGTTGTTGCAGTGAAATAAATTTGGTTCCATAATACACATTTTTTAAAACAGCGGAACTTAAAACGCACTATCTTCACACATTTATGACTACAGTGTCAAAGTCCATTTTTTTACAACGGTACAGCAGAATTGACATGGAAAAAATAGTTTTCTGTCTCAGATTGCACATTGCAAGGACTGTTACACAGGGAAACATGTCTCTAAAAGTCACATGGCCTCTGTAATGTGATTGTGCCGTTATGCACATTTAACACATTGCACCCTGGTCTTGGTTTAATCGTTTTTACAAAAAATAAAACATATAATAATGAAAAATTCAATGGGATGAACCACACATGCAGGTAGATAAGACTAGAATGTGATATTTATCACCATTCGCAGCAACATGTTGACCTATATGATGGGAGGTATAGCGCTTCTAGGCACACATCCACCATGACATCCACCGCCACATCCACCACTGCATCCACCACCACATCCACCGCATCCACCACCACATCCACCATCACCACCACATCCACCATCACATCCACCATTACCTCCACATCCACCGCCACATCCACCACCACATCCACCACCACCACATCCACCACCACCACATCCACCACCACCGCATCCCCCACCACCACACCCACCACCACTACATCCACCACCACATCCACTACAACCACCACCCCATCCACCACTACCACCACCACCGCATCCACCACCACCACCGCATCCACCACCACCACCGCATCCACCATCACCACATCCACTACCACCACATCCACCACCACATCCACCACCACATCCACCACCACATCCACCACCACCTCCACCACCACCTCCACCATGACATCCACCGCCACATCCACCACCACATCCACCACCGCCACATCCACCACCACTACCACATCCACCACCACCACATCCACCACCACCACCATATCCATCACCACCACCACATCCACCACCACTTCCACCACCACATCCACCACCACCACATCCACCACCACATTCACCGCATCCACCACCACCACCACATCCACCAACCCCACCACATCCACCACCACCACCACATCCACCACCACATCCACCACTACATCCACCACCGCATCCACCACCGCATCCACCACCACCACCACATCCACCACCACATCCACCACCTCATCCACCACCTCATCCACCACCGCATCCACCACCACCACATCCACCACACCCACCACCATCACTTCCACCACCACATCCACCACCCCCACATCCACCACCCCACATCCACCACCTCCGCATTCACCACCACATCCACCCCCTCATCCACCACCATCACCACCACATCCACCATCAACACCACTACCACATCCACCACCACATCCACCACCACATCCACCACCACCATATCCCCCTGATCCACCACTACCACATCTATATGTGTGTGTGTGTGTGTGTGTGTGTGTGTGTGGCTCTGTGTGTGTAGGTGCACCCACCACCATCACATCCACCACCACATCCACCACCACATCCACCATCACCTCCACATCCACCACACCACCGCATCCACCATCACATCCACCATCACCTCCACATCCACCGCCACATCCACCACCACATCCACCACCACCACATCCACCACATCCACCACCACCACATCCACCACATCCACCACCACCGCATCCACCACCACCACCACACCCACCACCACTACATCCACCACCACATCCACTACAACCACCACCCCATACACCACTACCACCACCACCGCATCCACCACCACCACCGCATCCACCATCACCACATCCACTGCATCCACCACCAGCACATCCACCACCACATCCACCACCACCACATCCACCACCACTTCCACCATGACATCCACCGCCACATCCACCACCACATCCACCACCGCTACATCCACCACCACATCCACAACCACTACCACATCCACCACATCCACCACCACCACCACATCCACCACCACCACCACATCCACCACCACATCCACCACCACCACATACACCACCACATTCACCACATCCACCATCACATCCACCACCACCTCATCCACCACCACCACATCCACCACCACATCCACCACCACCACCACATCCACCACCACCACCACATCCACCACAACCACCACATCCACCACCACATCCACCACCGCATCCACCACCACATCCACCACCACATCTACCACCACATCCACCACCTCATCCACCACCTCATCCACCACCGCATCCACCACCACCACATCCACCACACCCACCACCATCACTTCCACCACCACATCCACCACCACTTTCACCACAACCACCACATCCACCACCCCCACATCCACCACATCACCACCACATCCACCACCACATCCACCCCCTCATCCACCACCATCACCACCACATCCACCATCAACACCACTACCACATCCACCACCGCATCCACCACCACCATATCCCCCAGATCCACCACTACCACATCTATATGTGTGTGTGTGGCTCTGTGTGTGTGTAGGTGCACCCACCACCATCACATCCACCACCACATCCACCACCACATCCACCATCACCTCCACATCCACCATGACATCCACCACAACCACCACCCCATCCACCACCACCACCGCCACATCAACTGCATCCACCACCACCACATCCACCATCACCACCACATCCACCATCACATCCACCACCACATCCACCATCACATCCACCATCACCTCCACATCCACCATGACTTCCACCGCCACATCCACCACCACCACATCCACCGCATCCACCACCACCGCATCCACCACCACCGCATCCACCACCACTGCATCCACCACCACTACATCCACCACCACATCCACTACAACCACCACCCCATCCACCACTACCACCACCGGCGCATCCACCACCACCACGGCATCCACCATCACCACATCCACCGCATCCACCACCACATCCACCATCACCACCACATCCACCATCACCACCACATCCACCACCACATCCACCCTGACCTCCACATCCACCACCACATCCACCACCACCACATCCACCACCGCCACATCCACCACCACATCCACCACCACCACCACATCCACCACTTCCACCACCACCGCACCCACCACCACCACCACCACCACATCCACCACCACATCCACCACTTCCACCACCACCTCCACCACCTCATCCACCACCACCACATCCACCACCACCACATCCACCACCGCATCCACCACCACCTCATCCACCACCTCATCCACCACCGCATCCACCACCACCACATCCACCACACCCACCACCATCACTTCCACCACCACATCCACCACCACTTTCACCACATCCACAACCACCACATCCACCACATCACCACCACATCCACCACCTCCATCCACCACCATCACATCCACCATCACCACCACCACCACATCCACCACCACCATATCCCCCAGATCCACCACTACCACATCTATATGTGTGTGTGTGTGGCTCTGTGTGTGTGTAGGTGCAAATGCAATGTTCTTGGATTTTCGTCATAATAAAATACACTGAACATAATCTTCACAAAAGTTATTTACAAACATTTAAGCTATTGCCATTATAAATTACAATAACCTTTATTTAAGTATTAATTATTTACAAAATTAAAAGCCATTGTTATTTGTAATATCAAGACATCTAAGTTACGTAAATACAACACACATTGCATTACAAATGCTATAGGTGTCACATTTACAAAAGTTAACACTATTGACATTGTAACTGACAAAGCTATTAATTTTGCTACTTTCAAAACCAACACATAAATAAAAAAAGTGTCATTTACAATACCAATAGCTCAAACTTTCCTAATGCGAGACCTATTGCATTTCCAATGCTTGTTTGTTTGTTTCAGTGTACTAGCCCTGAACATCTGCTTTTTCTGCCTTTATTCAGCTGGTGTTGACTGCAGCTTTCTGTACCTTTCTCTTTTGGATTTTGTGGAGAGTCTCGCTGGAGTATTTATCCTTAGCTAGGTTTAGAAGGGATGTGAGTGTGGGGATCTTAGTTATTTAATGCTGCTCAGACCCACCTCAATGGCTCATGGGAGGCCAAGAAGCCTCAAATAGACACAGAATTAGAGTAATTGATTTTTTGCTGTCAGCATCCGTGGCCCTGATGATGGGTTTCAGGAAGCCTAGGCTTACAAAATCATTAAAAATGTTGAAAAGTTTGCTGTTTTATTTATAAACCATTCGATTTTTGCATTCTCACGTTTTGTTGTTTTTCCTGAAGCCTGGCTTTCTTTTCGCCTAGTGAAAACTGAAGGAGCTCAGTTGTGTGCTATGGGGGTTTTGTAGATTTCAAGCATCTCGTTTTACCCAGCTTGTTCAACACTTATAGTTTGTTTTTCTGTTAGATTGGGGGTGGGTGGGGTAAGATGTCTTTCACTGGGGTTGGCAGCATAGTAATGGATGTTGTGTGATAGGACTAATAAATGAAGATCTGCCTTACTGCCTCCTTTAGTACTGAAAAATAATGTGGCACCAGCTAAAAACTGGTGCATGCCCAGTTAAAAAAAACCTTGGGTTTCCTACCATATTCAGAATTGGGTAATAGTGACGCGTTTCTGACAGAAATTCCACAGCTGGCTCCGTCGTCATAAATACCTCACTATTATTGGACAGCCAGCTGTCTTTGCATTTTAAGATCCATCCTATCATCCCATTTAGGGAGGGCCTTCCAATAAAAACAGACCACTGCTTTATGGGTTTCCTTTTTGAAAATACAGCAACCATTGGCAAATCCAAGAAGCCTCACCTACGAGAAAGCTATTGGCTTTATGAATGTTTTGTAACCAGGTTGTACAGGGATCGGCTGCTATATATAGCATGTCTAATTATAAAAATAAAAAGCACCATGACAGGGCCAGAGCTAACCACTTCATAGCGATTATTATTATTATTTTTTTCTTTTACTTTCAGCCATGTTGCCAGCAGAAGCGTTGCTGCACAACAACGCTAAAAAAACATTGACAGAGGCAATGGTCTTCACATAGCTGAGACCTATTGACTTTACCAATGCTTGTTGAGGAGAGCCGGCACTGTTAAGAGGAAAGGATGGGGGGTCTAAATAGCAGGTGCACTATGAGAAAAGCAGAGTGGGGTCTAGTGTGGGACTGACAAGTAGTGGTGTGAAGAAACTGAAGGCGGCTGTTAGAGAGGGCTAATAGTGGCCATGTCAGGGGACAGTGTGCTGAGCGGCCTGTCGCTTGCAGGACAGAGGAGGCTGGTGCATGAATGAAAGAGATAGTGATTCACCCGGCCCACCTTGTGCAAGGGCTCTGAAGCCTCAAAAGCCACTGCTGGGGACAGAACAAACCAGAGACCCTCTTGAGAAGGGAGCAACGGTAGGCCCAGGAGTCCACCGCCATGGAAAGGAAGAGGTGAAACTCTCGGCTCACCCCCAGGGCGGGAAAAGCAAGTGGATACTAAATATCGACTATAGAATATCATGGTACATTGATATTGAGAAGCAAGATATCGAAAAATAAGTATGTATAGATTTTTAGGGCCTCATTTATGAGGCTGTGGGTCACTTTTACGCCGCTGGTGCATCACTTTTTGTGACGCACCAGTGGCGTAAAAATTAAACCTTGTTGCGCCATATTTCCAAAGTGACGCATCTAGGTAGATGCATCACTTTGTAAACCCCTGCGCCACATTATACCTGCGCTAGGTAGAATGTATGCAAGGGGGGCATATTGAAGCAAGAAAGGGTCATGGAAGTGACGCAGTGAAATCTATGAGATTTCACTGCGCCACTTCTAAGACTCAAATGCATCAAAATCTTATGCCTGCCTCACAGCAGACGAAACCTTGGCTTATTGGTAGTTCTCTATGATATTTAGCTCCAACATCGTAAGGTAATGAAGGTCAATGGTGTCACTTTTGGCCTTTTCTGGATAAGTGCGTCCCACTACTGGGCTACTGGGCCACCAGTTCACAATGACACTCTGGCGGCGCACACTGCTGTGCCATATTAATGAGGCCATGGTGGTCCACCCTGCATGGCTTTTCATGGCCTCATAGATAATGGTTTGAGGCAACGCAGTGCAAGTCACTGCGTTGCCTCAGACTACGATAGGGTGGCATGCCGTGGGCATTAAGATGGGTGTTCCCAAGTAGCAGTCATTGAATTTGGCACATTCCCATGCAACATTCTATAAACCTGAGAATGTGTCAAAAGTCTATGCTTTCTCAGGGGTGGTGTAACGGATCTTTTTGTGCTTTTCTTACACAAAACAGCCCAATTTCAATGCAGGCTACCTTGCACCAGAGTGCCTGCATTGGCGCTAGGCAACCATCTGTGCGGCAGCGCAGTTTAAGAGGACAGGAACGTGCCGTATCTCATAGATACAGTGCATTCCTGCCCTTTTCATACTCTGGGATACTGTGAGCTGGTCAGTGGGATCCAAGCCACTCGCCTGACTCGTGCTGTGCTCTGCGCCTTCCGTGCTTTTTATCAATATTTTAACTGCTTGTGTTGTGTTATTAACTCTTTTGTTGAGCAGGTTTTACCTTTATCGCGCGCTGGGCAGTAGTAATTGCCGCATTTGCTGTCCTCTGTCCTATCGCCACGACTCGCCCTTCGCAGAAGATTAATTCCTGCCGGGACTCGCTGTTGGCCGCCATCTTGGGTGAGGAGGGTGAGTAGGTGAGCGGTCCAGCGCTCGGCCCCTTACGACCTCAGCCCTATAAAAACTGTTGTGCCTCAGCCCCAATTGATTGGATACTCTGAGCTGGTCAGTGGGATCTAAGCCACTCGCCTGACTCGCGCTGTGCTCTGCGCCTTCCGCGCTTTTTATCAATATTTTAACTGCTTGTGTTGTGTTATTAACTCTTTTGTTGTGCAGGTTTTACCTTTATCGCGCGCTGGGCAGTAGTAATTGCCGCATTTGCTGTCCTCTGTCCTCTCGCCACGACTCGTCCCTCGCAGGAGATTAATTCCTGCCGGGACTCACTGTTGGCCGCCATCTTGGGTGGGAAGGGTGAGTAGGTGAGCGGTCCAGCGCTCAGCCCCTCACGACCTCAGCCCTATAAAAACTATTGAGCCTCAGCCCCAATTGATTGGATACTCTGAGCTGGTCAGGGGGATCTAAGCCACTCGCCTGACTCGCGCTGTGCTCTGCGCCTTCTGCGCTTTTTATCAATATTTTAACTGCTTGTGTTGTGTTATTAACTCTTTTGTTGTGCAGGTTTTACCTTTATCGCGCGCTGGGCAGTAGTAATTGCCGCATTTGCTGTCCTCTGTCCTCTCGCCACGACTCATCCCTCGCAGGAGATTAATTCCTGCCGGGACTCGCTGTTGGCCGCCATCTTGGGTGAGGAGGGTGAGTAGGTGAGCGGTCCAGTGCTCGGCCCCTCACGACCTCAGCCCTATAAAATGGCGACCCCTTAGAGGGAGCGCAGCGAACGGGCGCAGCGGGCAGGCCGTCAGCGCACCGAAGTCGCGCCAAAGTCCAGCCCGTCTGCGCCCGTCCGCGGCCAGACGGGCCCAGGGCCCCGGTATGCCGCCCCTCCCATCACTTACTCCTCTGCTTCGCACAGAAGCCTCCAGCAACCCTCCTGCGCTCTTTTATCCACTATCTGGGATCGCCTGGTGTCTCTTGGCATCTCGGCCGACTTGCCCTCTCCCAGCCTCATCTGGCCATCCGCATCCGTCCCCACCCCGTCCGAGACCTGCATCTGTATCTTATACCTCAACACACGTTCTCTCCCTCAACATCATGCAGATATTTTTCTCCTATTGACAGCTGAGAATCCTCCACCTCCACCACCACTACATCCACCACCACATCCACTACAACCACCACCCCATCCACCACTACCACCACCGGCGCATCCACCACCACCACGGCATCCACCATCACCACATCCACCGCATCCACCACCACATCCACCATCACCACCACATCCACCATCACCACCACATCCACCACCACATCCACCCTGACCTCCACATCCACCACCACATCCACCACCACCACATCCACCACCGCCACATCCACCACCACATCCACCACCACCACCACATCCACCACTTCCACCACCACCGCACCCACCACCACCACCACCACCACATCCACCACCACATCCACCACTTCCACCACCACCTCCACCACCTCATCCACCACCACCACATCCACCACTTCCACCACCACCGCACCCACCACCACCACCACCACATCCACCACCACATCCACCACTTCCACCACCACCTCCACCACCTCATCCACCACCGCATCCACCACCACCACATCCACCACACCCACCACCATCACTTCCACCACCACATCCACCACCACTTTCACCACATCCACAACCACCACATCCACCACATCACCACCACATCCACCACCTCCATCCACCACCATCACATCCACCATCACCACCACCACCACATCCACCACCACCATATCCCCCAGATCCACCACTACCACATCTATATGTGTGTGTGTGTGGCTCTGTGTGTGTGTAGGTGCAAATGCAATGTTCTTGGATTTTCGTCACAATAAAATACACTGAACATAATCTTCACAAAAGTTATTTACAAACATTTAAGCTATTGCCATTATAAATTACAATAACCTTTATTTAAGTATTAATTATTTACAAAATTAAAAGCCATTGTTATTTGTAATATCAAGACATCTAAGTTACGTAAATACAACACACATTGCATTACAAATGCTATAGGTGTCACATTTACAAAAGTTAACACTATTGAAACTGACAAAGCTATTAATTTTGCTACTTTCAAAACCAACACATAAATAAAAAAAGTGTCATTTACAATACCAATAGCTCAAACTTTCCTAATGCGAGACCTATTGCCTTTCCAATGCTTGTTTGTTTGTTTCAGTGTACTAGCCCTGAACATCTGCTTTTTCTGCCTTTATTCAGCTGGTGTTGACTGCAGCTTTCTGTACCTTTCTCTTTTGGATTTTGTGGAGAGTCTCGCTGGAGTATTTATCCTTAGCTAGGTTTAGAAGGGATGTGAGTGTGGGGATCTTAGTTATTTAATGCTGCTCAGACCCACCTCAATGGCTCATGGGAGGCCAAGAAGCCTCAAATAGACACAGAATTAAAGTAATTGATTTTTTGCTGTCAGCATCCGTGGCCCTGATGATGGGTTTCAGGAAGCCTAGGCTTACAAAATCATTAAAAATGTTGAAAAGTTTGCTGTTTTATTTATAAACCATTCGATTTTTGCATTCTCACGTTTTGTTGTTTTTCCTGAAGCCTGGCTTTCTTTTCGCCTAGTGAAAACTGAAGGAGCTCAGTTGTGTGCTATGGGGGTTTTGTAGATTTCAAGCATCTCGTTTTACCCAGCTTGTTCAACACTTATAGTTTGTTTTTCTGTTAGATTGGGGGTGGGTGGGGTAAGATGTCTTTCACTGGGGTTGGCAGCATAGTAATGGATGTTGTGTGATAGGACTAATAAATGAAGATCTGCCTTACTGCCTCCTTTAGTACTGAAAAATAATGTGGCACCAGCTAAAAACTGGTGCATGCCCAGTTAAAAAAACCTTGGGTTTCCTACCATATTCAGAATTGGGTAATAGTGACGCGTTTCTGACAGAAATTCCACAGCTGGCTCCGTCGTCATAAATACCTCACTATTATTGGACAGCCAGCTGTCTTTGCATTTTAAGATCCATCCTATCATCCCATTTAGGGAGGGCCTTCCAATAAAAACAGACCACTGCTTTATGGGTTTCCTTTTTGAAAATACAGCAACCATTGGCAAATCCAAGAAGCCTCACCTACGAGAAAGCTATTGGCTTTATGAATGTTTTGTAACCAGGTTGTACAGGGATCGGCTGCTATATATAGCATGTCTAATTATAAAAATAAAAAGCACCATGACAGGGCCAGAGCTAACCACTTCATAGCGATTATTATTATTATTTTTTTCTTTTACTTTCAGCCATGTTGCCAGCAGAAGCGTTGCTGCACAACAACGCTAAAAAAACATTGACAGAGGCAATGGTCTTCACATAGCTGAGACCTATTGACTTTACCAATGCTTGTTGAGGAGAGCCGGCACTGTTAAGAGGAAAGGATGGGGGGTCTAAATAGCAGGTGCACTATGAGAAAAGCAGAGTGGGGTCTAGTGTGGGACTGACAAGTAGTGGTGTGAAGAAACTGAAGGCGGCTGTTAGAGAGGGCTAATAGTGGCCATGTCAGGGGACAGTGTGCTGAGCGGCCTGTCGCTTGCAGGACAGAGGAGGCTGGTGCATGAATGAAAGAGATAGTGATTCACCCGGCCCACCTTGTGCAAGGGCTCTGAAGCCTCAAAAGCCACTGCTGGGGACAGAACAAACCAGAGACCCTCTTGAGAAGGGAGCAACGGTAGGCCCAGGAGTCCACCGCCATGGAAAGGAAGAGGTGAAACTCTCGGCTCACCCCCAGGGCGGGAAAAGCAAGTGGATACTAAATATCGACTATAGAATATCATGGTACATTGATATTGAGAAGCAAGATATCGAAAAATAAGTATGTATAGATTTTTAGGGCCTCATTTATGAGGCTGTGGGTCACTTTTACGCCGCTGGTGCATCACTTTTTGTGACGCACCAGTGGCGTAAAAATTAAACCTTGTTGCGCCATATTTCCAAAGTGACGCATCTAGGTAGATGCATCACTTTGTAAACCCCTGCGCCACATTATACCTGCGCTAGGTAGAATGTATGCAAGGGGGGCATATTGAAGCAAGAAAGGGTCATGGAAGTGACGCAGTGAAATCTATGAGATTTCACTGCGCCACTTCTAAGACTCAAATGCATCAAAATCTTATGCCTGCCTCACAGCAGACGAAACCTTGGCTTAATGGTAGTTCTCTATGATTTTTAGCTCCAACATCGTAAGGTAATGAAGGTCAATGGTGTCACTTTTGGCCTTTTCTGGATAAGTGCGTCCCACTACTGGGCTACTGGGCCACCAGTTCACAATGACACTCTGGCGGCGCACACTGCTGTGCCATATTAATGAGGCCATGGTGGTCCACCCTGCATGGCTTTTCATGGCCTCATAGATAATGGTTTGAGGCAACGCAGTGCAAGTCACTGCGTTGCCTCAGACTACGATAGGGTGGCATGCCGTGGGCATTAAGATGGGTGTTCCCAAGTAGCAGTCATTGAATTTGGCACATTCCCATGCAACATTCTATAAACCTGAGAATGTGTCAAAAGTCTATGCTTTCTCAGGGGTGGTGTAACGGATCTTTTTGTGCTTTTCTTACACAAAACAGCCCAATTTCAATGCAGGCTACCTTGCACCAGAGTGCCTGCATTGGCGCTAGGCAACCATCTGTGCGGCAGCGCAGTTTAAGAGGATAGGAACGTGCCGTATCTCATAGATACAGTGCATTCCTGCCCTTTTCATACTCTGGGATACTGTGAGCTGGTCAGTGGGATCCAAGCCACTCGCCTGACTCGCGCTGTGCTCTGCGCCTTCCGCGCTTTTTATCAATATTTTAACTGCTTGTGTTGTGTTATTAACTCTTTTGTTGAGCAGGTTTTACCTTTATCGCGCGCTGGGCAGTAGTAATTGCCGCATTTGCTGTCCTCTGTCCTATCGCCACGACTCGTCCTTCGCAGAAGATTAATTCCTGCCGGGACTCGCTGTTGGCCGCCATCTTGGGTGAGGAGGGTGAGTAGGTGAGCGGTCCAGCGCTCGGCCCCTCACGACCTCAGCCCTATAAAAACTGTTGTGCCTCAGCCCCAATTGATTGGATACTCTGAGCTGGTCAGTGGGATCTAAGCCACTCGCCTGACTCGCGCTGTGCTCTGCGCCTTCCGCGCTTTTTATCAATATTTTAACTGCTTGTGTTGTGTTATTAACTCTTTTGTTGTGCAGGTTTTACCTTTATCGCGCGCTGGGCAGTAGTAATTGCCGCATTTGCTGTCCTCTGTCCTCTCGCCACGACTCATCCCTCGCAGGAGATTAATTCCTGCCGGGACTCGCTGTTGGCCGCCATCTTGGGTGAGGAGGGTGAGTAGGTGAGCGGTCCAGCGCTCGGCCCCTCACGACCTCAGCCCTATAAAATGGCGACCCCTTAGAGGGAGCGCAGCGGACGGGCGCAGCGGGCAGGCCGTCAGCGCACCGAAGTCGTGCCAAAGTCCAGCCCGTCTGCGCCCGTCCGCGGCCAGACGGGCCCAGGGCCCCGGTATGCCGCCCCTCCCATCACTTACTCCTCTGCTTCGCACAGAAGCCTCCAGCAACCCTCCACTATCTGGGATCACCTAGTGTCTCTTGGCATCTCGGCCGACTTGCCCTCTCCCAGCCTCATCTGGCCATCCGCATCCGTCCCCACCCCGTCCGAGACCTGCATCCGTATCTTATACCTCAACACACATTCTCTCCCTCAACATCATGCCGATATTTTTCTCCTATTGACAGCTGAGAATCCTGACATTCTGCTGCTCACTGAGACTTGGTTATCTGATCTCTCCCTTCCTGACATTTTGGCTGCTCTTCCCCCCAATTATTACATGCTGAACGCCAATCGGCCTACTGGCCGTCGTGGCGGCGGGGTGGCGGCAGCCATACGCAAAGGTTTGCCTCTCATCACGTCCTCCTCACTATGTCTTCCTGATGCCGAGAATCTCGTCATCAGCTTGCCAACCGAAGCTGGCGCTCTGACTCTCATTGTTCTATACCGACACCCTACCCCCATGCCCTTGTTTCCCGCCGCCTTTTGTGAACAGCTCTCGGCCTTGATGACCTCCTCAGCCCGCATTGCTGTGTTCGGAGACTTTAACTATTGGTTCAATCATGTGGACGCGGGCCCTCAGGCCACTGAACTGTTCGAGACACTCCTTAGCCTTAATCTGACCCAACACGTCACCTCCCCTACTCACATCGGGGGTCATATCCTGGACCATATCTGGACACAGGGGGTGTCGCTTTCCTGTCCGATTATCTCCCCCTGTTTCTGGTCCGATCATTCACTGATCGAGTCCTCCATTCTCGTAAAAGGTTTGATCAGGCCTCCCCCTCTGGAGGGAGGGACTGCTCGGAAATGGAAGGCCCTCGATTCTTCTGCCTTCCTCTCCTCCCTTGCAGAGACCCAGCCTGTAATCACCGACACCCTAGATGTTAACATCATGGACGCTAATATCACCCAGTGGCTCACAACGGCTAGTGACCAATTTGCACCCTTGTCCCGTTTTCCCCGAACACGCCATAGCAACTCTCATAAATGGTACAACTCAGCCTTGAAGCAACAACATCTCGAGCTGCCCCAACTGGAGCGCAGATGGAGGCGTAATTATCTTAGCACCGATAGGGAGGCGTATGTGTCCGCACGGAAAGTTTATAAAAAAGCCATCATTACCACCAAGTCTGCTTTCGTCTCTGAGAGAATTATAACAGCTCCCAACAAATCTAAAGAGATTTTTAAAGTCCTCGGCGAATTAGCATCTGAAGCCAGGACACTCCCGAACTTACCTCCCTCTGCAGAGTCATGTAATGTTTTAAATTCTTTCTTTATTGATAAGATCACCACAATTAAAAACTCCATTCCCCACTCCCCCCCTCAGCCACAACAGCAACTCCCCCCGTCAACTCCTCTACCCTGTCCCAGTTCCCTACACTTGATCCGGGTTCCCTTGCCAAGCTGTCCAACCGTGTGAAATCTGGTTCCCCCAAGGACTGCTGTCCCCCTCCCTTGCTCCGCGACATTTGTCACACCCTTCCTCACTGTATCCTACCCTTACTTAATTCTTCCCTTAACTCTGGCACAGTCCCTAGGTCATTTAAGGAGGCCGTTTTGGAACCCCTGTTAAAAAAACCTGGTGCGGACCCAGCGGTCCTTGCTAACTATCGGCCCATCTCCCTCTTGCCTTACCTGTCCAAGATCTTGGAGGCACATGTTACTACTTGCCTCTCGCAATTCATCGAGGAGTCCAACTTCCTGGAAACAAATCAGGCCGTCTTCAGACCGGCACACTCTATGGAGGCTGTGATTCTGGCCGTGTTGGATAACCTCAGATGCAATGCCGACAGAGGACTACCCCAGGCATTAGTCCTACTCGACTTGTCGGCGGCATTCGACACGGTGGACCACAACATCTTACTCCACCGTGTCGAGTCCGCCGGAGTCTGTGGTTCTGCTTTGTCCTGGGTTAAGTCTTTTTTAGAGGGAAGATCTCAGGCAGTTAGCCAGGGTCCTTTCATCGCCCCCAGAGTTTCGTCATCTTGCGGGGTCCCTCAGGGATCCTCCTTGTCCCCCCTCCTTTTTAATTTGTACCTTCAACCCCTCCTTCACTCCTTAGGTAAGTGGGATATCACCGTGTTTAATTCCGCGGATGATTTGCAAATTATTTTCCCCCTCACCTCCCCTGATGCTGTTTCCAACTTCCAGGCGGCCATGACACACATCCAGAACTGGATGAACCAAAATCAACTCAAGCTCAACCCTGGCAAAACAGAGCTTCTCCTTCCTGGGAGAAGTGCCCCCTATTGGGGCCCCCAGTTTTGGCCTACCGAGCTTGGTACACCTCCTTCTCCTGCTGGCTGCATAAAGAGTCTCGGGGTCATTATTGACTCTGGGCTCACTCTCAAGGCCCAGGTGAGCGCGGTAACATCTTCCTGTATGTTCCAGCTATACAGGATACGGAAAGTCGCCCACCTCCTGACCCCCGAAGCCTTGTCACAAGTCTTAATAGCCCTGGTGATGTCCCGTCTGGACTTCTCCAACACTATATATCATGGCCTGCCCAAATCCCAGCTGTCCAGGCTACAGATTGTTCAGAACCAGGCTGCCAGACTTGCACTCAAAATTTCCAGATGGCACTCAGCCCAACCTTTATTACACCAGCTTCACTGGCTACCAATCAATGAAAGAATTGCTTTCAAGGTCCACTGCCCGGTCTTCAAGGCTCTCACCGGTCCCTCCCCTGCTTTCCTGAAGTCGTTGATCACTCCCTATTGTCCCCCCCGCACCCTGAGGTCCACCCACCTCCAACTCCTGGTCGTCCCCCGTTTCAAACTCACCAGATCCGGTGGTCGCAGTTTCTCTCACTTGGCCCCTAAGCGGTGGAACTCTCTTCCACTCTCACTCAAGACTTCTTCTTCCCTTCTCTCCTTCAGGAAATCCTTAAAAACTTTGCTTTTCTCCCACCCTCACTAAACTCCTACCGCTCATCTCAGTATCCTTCAGCGCCAGGAAACTCATGGTGACAGTGCGCTAAATAAATGTCCCTTAACATTAACATTAACATTCTTTTGACACAGGGCAGCACAGCAAATGGACATGCAGCGCTGCCCTTTGTCATTTTGTTGTAAATAAGTCCCTTAGTTTTTGAAGGGGCCCTCCTGACCACAATGTGTGAACACATAGGAGTTTAATTACAAGCCCCCTCCTGGCGGTGCAGATTACAAAATCATATCTATAAGGCCACGTACAGCCGCTATGTGTGGTTTTGGATGGCCTCATAGATGGATGGAGTAAGGCAATGAGGGGCAAATCACTCTGTTGCCTTACTCTGCACTCAGGAGTTGTTCAATGAGCATTGTGGTGGGTTTCCCATGCAATAATCATTGATTTTGACTGTTTCCCAGATTTACAAGATCGTACAAACCTGGGGAAGCGCTGAGGTGAGGCGTAACGAGGAGAAATTTCTGCATCACACATAGAAATAGGAAAACACCTCTTATGATTGTTTCTGTGCAGGAAGTAGTCATGTCCTGCACCACGTTAACAATCCTGCCGACTTGCTGCAAGGGGGATTTCGTTGGAGCTAAGCAGCTGAAATGGCTCCTGAACACGGACAATAGAAAGGAATGCACTGATCTGTATTCATATGGTGCATTCCTTCCCCATTCACTTGTGCATCGGCCAGCGAAGGAAGATGACTTGCTGTGCTGCCCTGCACCAAATCCCCGTAAATAAGGGCCATAGTGCACAAAGGACAAAAGGCGCAATGTACCGTATTCACTCGGTACTAGCACATGTAAGTTTAACTTAGCTATGCACAAACTGGCAGATGCATCAAAAATCGGTATTCCAAGTCCTTATTAGCGAAAAATAAGGAATCGCTAATAAGGACATGCAAACCGCGATGCATCAATAAAATCGCTAAATATTACTGAATCGGTAAAAATCGGTAAAAATTGCGAAAACATGGCTGCGAGAAACCAAAATGAAGATTAGCAAATACCGAATTAGCAAATACCTAATCGGTATTTGCGAATTCGGTATTAGCGAAATCGCAAAAAGACACGGCGCATCAGAAGCAGGCTGATGACATCACAACCAAGAAGTAGCACAGCCCATGCTTCACTCGGTGCCCTGAGGAGCTCAGAGGAGGAGGCAGAGCACAGGAGCAGAGGAGCAATACATAGCCAGCAGTGACCAGGACCTGCACAGCAGTGCATTATGGAGAAAGAAGCACCCAAGGGAAAGGACACCCCCAATAAGAGAAAACGAAAGTTCTCTGACAAGGAACTTGAGATCCTTATCGAGGTTGTCAGCAGCAGGCATGAAAGGCTGTTTGGCAAGCTCTCCCTGAAGGTGCCACAGGCAGAGAAGTGGAGGATGTGGCTGCGCATCAAGGACAGCATGAATGCTGTCGAAGTCACCCACCGCAGCATCGAGGACCTTAAAAAACGGTGGTACGACCTCCGCAAAAGGGCTAAGAAGAGGATTGCGGAAAGGGTGAAGGATGCAGCTGGCACAGGGGTGTACAACTGTTACCACGCATTTTTTACCACGCACTACACTTACAACGCAGGCATTACCACGCATACCATTACAACGCATTGCGCTGGTGGGCGCTCTAGGATAGGGAATAAGTTTAATTTTATATCCAACACCTTCCCTAGTATCCACGGGGACTGGAGTTAGAATATAAAATTATACTTACCACTATCCAGCACCTCAAAGCGCTATGCGTTGTAATGGTATGCGTTGTAAATACCGCGTTGTAACGGTATGCGTGGTAATGGTATGCGTGGTAACGTCATACATCCGGCACAGGTGGTGGGTCCTCCAATGTGACACCAAACACAGCCCTCGAGGACCTTGTGGAGTCGACAATCGAACCGGAAGCTATTGTGGGGGTCACCCAACTGGACACCTCGGGTGCTGCGGAAGGTGGACAAGGTAAGATGCATGCCAGGGCAGATATGCAGCGTCTTGTCAACCCCTGCTAATTTCCCCATGCCAAACACAGTGCACAAGTCTCTGTGCCTAAATCACAATCCCTCAACAGAGTGTTGCATCATGGGAGTTGCAGTCATAACATGAAAGAGTGCATGTCTGACCCCTGAGGTGCATGATATGAAAACAGCAGCAAAGGGCCAAATGTCAGTCCCTATATGACCTTTATGTAGATGACAAAAGCAAAAAATAACAATATCCACAAATTCATAACAATGCTCTGTTTCACACACAGATGCCTACCCCATGGAATCAGATGACAGCGGCCGCCTAGTCACCTGTGAGACCCCAGTGGTGACCGATGCGGAGAACACGCTGGAACATGGAGGCAGTCCTTCCCCTTCACCACCACCGCAAACATCACCACCACCACTGCGGAGAACACCAACACCACCACCACCACGGACAAGAACACCACCACCACCACCACCGCGGACAAGAACACCAACACCACCTCCACCTCGACCAGTCCTGTCAACAACACATAGCTGCAGGGCAAATGTACCCTCCCTGCAGGAGATGGAGACGGAGCAGAGGCCAGCAGCCACAAATGTACAGCAGCAGGCTGTTGTCACCCAAACTGCCCGAACAGCAGCACGTCTGCGAGCTAGACAGCGCTCCACCACATTCCTTGTGCTGATGTGTGCTCTGTTGTAGCGCTGCTCTTGTGGTGTTGCTGGGTTCAAGTAGGGAGTAAGTAGATATTCACGCAAGGTGTAAGCGCTGTCACCTGCAGGATTGGGAGAGAATGGTCTGTGGCATGAATGGAATGGTACATGTGGGGATGGATTAAATGATGTTGCATCAATACGTGCCTAGTAGGTGTCCAACTCCAAAATCCCCGTTGATCTGGCGCCTGTGGATGTCACTGTGATGGAAGATGCATGCGTTGTGTGTGCTCCCTGGGAATTGGGCTACGAGGTCCGTTATGATGTGCTTGGCATTGCACACAACCTGCACATTAATGGAATGGTATGACTTTCGGTTGCGGAAGATGTATTCGGTGGCTGAGGGAGGACAGATGTGGACATGGGTGCAGTCGACACACCCTATCACATGGGGGAATTGTGCCACCTGGTAGAACTCACGCTTGGTGCGGTTCAACTGCTGGGGGGTCGTGGGGAAGGTGATGTGGTGACGTATCGATGCTAGCATGGCATCCAGGAACCTGTGGAAGAAGCGTGATAGTGCACTCTGCGACACGCCTCCGGCTTCTGCAATTACCCCCTGGAAGCTTCCAGATGCCAGCAGGTGCAGGCTGCATAGGACCTGGACATGGGCTGCTATTGCGTGGGTCTTAAGGGTCTGGTGCTGCAGTTGTGGTGCCAGATCTGATATTAGACGCATGATCATGGTAGGGCTGAGTCTGTACTTATCATACACCTGTTCCTCTGTTTGCCCCAGCAATGTGATGCGCACCTTGAAGACCCTTTCCTGGATCATCCTCCTTCGCTGGGCCTGGGCATTGATTCTCCTCCTCCGAGCAAGCATGTAGGGGGCAGCCATTTTGGTTGACTAACAGGGTTTCCAGGGTCATTTTTAAAGGGTTACTGATTGTCAGCACCTGTCAGAAAGTTTTTTTTTTCTTCATCCGAATAACTTCACCTCCAGTTTGAGATTCCCCTTATTTTGCTCATGCTAAATAGCGATTATTGAGGTTTTCGGTATTTGCGATTTTTGATGCATTCCGTTGCTATTCTTTATTAGCCATTCGGTATTTCCAGGGCCTTCTTTGGTTTTCGTTATTTCCGATTGGCTGGATAACGATTCGGTAATTTACCAAGGGGATTTTTTTGCGATTCTTTAATATTTACCTATTGTGTTGATGCATTGCACTTGGGGGTTTTGCGGTCGGTATCGGCCTGTTTTACCTAATCGCTATTTTACCGGGAGGTATTTTGCTTGATGCATCTGCCTGAAAGATTGACTCAAAAAAGCGAATTAAAATGTGCTGTTTACAACAAGTTAATAGGAATATGATATGGGTTAATATTTTGTGAGAGCTGATTTGTTGTCACTGGCAAGTAAGCAATGTTCTAGGGTGTGAATGTCTTACAAAATATGTGAACACCTACTAACCTATAACCCGTGGGCAGGCACGAAATTTTGCAAGGCCTGACTTGCTGCCTGAATAAGAACTGAAAGGGCGGGAGTAATTCTGTTGACAGGGTTAGAACTCGGAACGAATAATATTTCCTGAGGTAGCATGTGCAAAGGACTTTAATTAACCTGTCACAAATGCATGAACATTCACACCATGTACATTTACATATGAGTAATACTTGCTTGTGTGTCCTCCTGGAAAGCAGTAAAGGCCACTGCTTCCAGGAGCACACCTAGATTCTTTAGAGAATTCTAATACATTTGAAACCCTACTCCAAACCTAGGTGAAAACCTAGGAATATAGATTTATTTTTGGTATTATTTTTTAGAATCTGTAGCTAATTTCCAAGAAAAGGAACATGGAAATTAGGACGAATATTCGAAATGGACAACCTCTGAACACCCTTGTTTTAGGCAACACTGCTCTCCAGTGGCAACTCATAACAACACACAGCACAAACTCGGGCACATTATGTCAAGTTCAAGTTGGGAAATGCAATGTACGCAAAGCATAAAGATACAGCTGCTCATGTGCGCATTTTATCCCATTGCAGGAGTTTACAAAATAACAAATATCGTAGATGTGTATGTTTCGGATGTACATAGGATAAAAATAAAGAACAACACCCTTCCAAACACATACACGTTTGAAGCAATTGGGCGATTTACAATACATAAATGCTGCATACGCCTAATACGGTAGCATGCTGCCCATGCAGGTAAGCCCTACAGCACCCTGCATAGGGGTATAAGCACTTTACAAACGTTAGTGCAATTCAATATGAAACATACAGAGAGGCATGTGTAACCGAGACAGCTGGAGTAGAACAACTTTGACCCCTAAATTCGAGGTTGTTGGTATCTGGGTGCGATCACATTTACCACACCAGCTGGTTCTGATACGTTGGAGAGAATCCGTTTCCCAGACACCCATTATATATGGAATAAAGTACACCCCTATCATACATTATAAGGACATTGCAAGTCACCGAGGAGTTCCTTGAAATATAGAGGTTCGAAGCCGCACAAAGGGGGACCTTTATAAGGTGATGGACCTTCAATTTGACTTTCAATATCCTTATAATGTAAAAAACAGGTGGCTGGGGGAATCAGAATCAATACAGTGGACTAAGGGGATTGGAAACATCATGGGGGAATTTGGGGGAAGGGAAGGAACACGGAGGGCATGGATCATGGATGGGGTAAAAATAAAAAGGACCTAGAGAAAGCAAAGTGATGCACTGAGGAACAAATGGATGAAAGAGAGAGCAATGCTGAGTGGGCGAGAGAGCAACAAAGGGGAAGTAGGGAACAAGCACATGGGCAAGAGAGAGGCACATGTGGGTTGGAGAAGTACCCAATGGAGGATGCTGCAAAAAAATGGACTCTTGTGGGATCCATAAACAAAAGAAAGGAGTAGTGCTTGAAAAGAAAGCAGTGTAAGCATGCAACTACTACCTCCACGTTCTAGGGAAGGGATAAACACAATAAGAGGAAGTAAAGCCCACCTAAGCTAGTGAATATGAAGCAAGCAAATGAGAGAGACAATAAAGCCAACCAATGGTAAACAATGGGCGGGGTTTAAGCACACTGTAGGCCAACAATACATTTTGCCACAGACAACTCATGTGCTGTGGTGTAAGCAAAACCTAAGAATGGTCTGTCAAATCAAATCAAATCAAAACAGCTTTATTCGGTATGAGGTAAACAATCATAAAAGCATACTAATAGTCTTTTCTGTCTCAAAATGTTACATTGTTACATTGATCCTATAAAACATTTTAAAAGACATACACATCAGTAAAAAGGGCTAAAACAAAGACGACGATATTCCATAATCAGTCTATTCATCATAATAAAGCACAAACTACAGGCATGATTAGGTTGACTAATAGATATTGCATGAAGTGCAGTGTGCAAAGCAGCCTACATCATAAAGTGCTAAAGAGAAAGCCTATATCATAGCGATACATAATGTGCAAAATGGAAAAAAAACTTGATGTGGATAAATCGCATATCATACTAGCGTAAAAATTTCTATGGATAAATATAAGAAATAGGCTGTTGGTGTGTATTTGGACTAAAAACTACACATTATGGTTTGCCTAGACAAAACATAAGTGGTAACACCAAAATCATTCCTCCAAATTTTCAAATATTAATGCGTCCAGATGTGATAGATCTCTTCTTCTCCTAATAGCCCTTTGTATAAAAACGACAACTGAGTTCATGATTTTTAAATTATCCAAACTACATATAAAATTAAAAGCATTTTTTATAATGGAAGAGCATGTTCGATAAAAAGAGTGGTTTTAAAACTGACTTCCGAATGTCCATATAAAAACTGCTAAAGAGGATAAAGTGCATCGTGGACTTGAGGGATTTTCCATCACATGGACATCGGGGTAGAGTATTGGACCACTTTTCAGTTCTAGGGAATGCTATTAAATAGTGTATTGTACCAAACCTTAATCTGGTTAAATAAATCTGTGTTGCGTATTTCTTACCAGAATTAAGTATGTTTGTGTTCCCAACTCAAGTGGGCGTTCACAGTATGCAACAACACTTCGCTTACTGCCAGCAACATCCATTCTTACACATTCCCTAGCAGTGATGTATTTAAGTTTCAGATCACTTTTACTATGCTCCAGAATATGTGCTGTGTTCTTCCTATCCAGATCTATCTTGCAGTTTATTAGGCAGTTGCGTATGTGTTCTAACCACGGTATTCTCCTGCTATGATCAAGGGCCATAATTAAATCTTTGGTGAATTTAGTTTCATCTTTTGCCCATATCCCCCCCAAAAAGTAAGCCCCGCTATGTGGATAGCATCACTTAGAATTGGAACAGACAATTCTTTATGCACTATGTAGTTAGCTGTAACTTGGAACTGCCAGTAATCTTTTTAAAAATGTATTTTCTTGTATTTGCAGCGAATCAGTGTTAGCTCTTCCTCACATAGCTGCCCCCTAGCAGACACCTGCCATACATTTGCTTCTACACAGGGAAAGAATTTCCTGAAACGGTCCATTTCCTATTTTCGCTGAAAATCTGAAAATGCCCTCTGATGTGCTTAAAAAGTTCAGATTACATAATTCAATGTGGGTGTTCCAGCTACCACTTCTATTGAAAATTAGACCCAGGTACAAAAAAGATGGACTCTGTTTATCACTACTCCTCCCTCATGATGTTGTCTAGTTTTTTGCCATTTGTTACCACATGTCATGACAAAGGTTTTGTTAAGGCTAAGCTGGAGATCCTTTTCTGACATGAATAGTGCAAATTGTTCTAATAGGCATTGAAGGCAGTTCACTGTCCTTGATAAAAGTACAGCGTTTTCCGCATATAAGAGAACCGGGATGGGTTGCACTCCGATTTTTGGAACATCTATCATTTGTTTTTGTGGAAAAATATCTACATTGTTAATATATTAAGAAAAAAGGAGGGGCGCTAGAATGCATCCTTGGCGAATACCCCGCATGACCCTAAAGTCCGGGTACATTCACCCGTGGTGCCACAGTGTACTCTCGAAGTAAGGTAAGTGTAAATCTGGGATAAGTATGTTTTAATATCTACTGGTGCACCTAGCTCTTTCATTGTTTGCATAATTTGGCGTGATTGACCAGATCGAATGCACAGGTAAGATCCATGAAACAAAGGTGTAAAGCCCCTTCCTTGGCCTGGGTGTATTTTCCGATCAGTAGCTCCAGATTTACACATTGCTCCACCATCCCAATACCCCTTCTGAAGCCATACTGAGCCTCTGTCAAGATGTTATTGGCGTCAGTCCAGGTTTCCAGCCTTCCTAGCATATTTCTACCCATCTTACATACCACTTCCCTGTAAAGACATTTTTTACTGCTTTTTGTGACATATGTTATGGCATCAAATAGCCAAGTATGCAGAGATGTAGCTTCAGGAGAATGTATTGGGGTGGAACATTCCCTGAATAATTACCTAGCCTGTGTTGGCCTGACAATAATAGTCAGAAAAGCCAAGAAAATACTTTCTAAGTTAACAATGCAGCAAACATGATGCAGAAAAAAGTCACTTCAAATTTTAGAAATGTGTATTTCTTTTACATGCAGAAGTGTTTCACCTTGGTACTTCAGTTTATGTCTCTAACTACGGGCCCGATTCACAAAACTAACTTAAGACAAAATCCTAAACTTACTACCATTTTGGTACTCACAGAAGGCACTTACTCAATGTTGGTATTCACAGAAGGCACTTACTCATTTCGGTATTCACAGAAGTTAGGAGTTCTACCTTTAGGACCCCTAAATGCCTTCTGTGAATAACAAAAGTCTTAAAGTTAGGATTTTTCTCAGTTTAGGAGTAGTAAAGTTAGGACTCCTAACTTTCGGACTCCTAAATGCCGTCTGTGAATACCAAAAGTCTCAAAGTTAGAATTTTTCTCAGTTACGGCGGTTGATCACTCTATCACAGAGCACCGACGTGCTTTTACGAAAGACTGTTTGGCCAAAATCGGTCTTCTGCTCTTTAATTAGAGGTATGTTATGCTGTTGTGATTTCCTCATACGCTCCGTGGCATATCTTACGACTGACAAGTGTTTTTGCTTTGTAAAGCCTACAACGTAGTTTTGCTTAATATTCATAGTGATCCACAGTAGTCTTAGACCCGGTAGCCCAATCCATCTTGGCCACCGCCTTACGTAAATACTCCTATAAAAGACAGCCGACTTTCTGGCCCTTTATGTAATGCATGGGACATTCGTCGTAGTGTAATTCACAGGCCGGTTGTGGCCTTTTTAGTGTATAGTTCCACTAGGAATGTACAGATCCTCTAGTCCAGTGGATTTTAATTTCCCAGTCCAAGCACTTCATGTGCACCCTTGCCCTAAATGAGACTTTTATGAGCCATACTATACTTACCATTCGGTTGAATGGGCTAAAGGGTTTTATAAGGCTATTAGGTTTTCTAACCCAGTAACACATGTATGATGACATTGAACCACTTAACTGGTTGTTCATTTCACTCCTTCTCCTCTGCAGTTTTGCGAACTAATATCGCTGAGATCGACTACGACTATTGCACAGTCTGTCTAACTCCCACGTCTTGAGCCCAGTTGGGCCTCGACTCCATGGTAATTTTCATCAATTACTGTCTTAATTCTCCACTACTGTCTAAATGAGATGGCTATAGTGTACTATCATAACGTAGATAACTAACCTCCCTTTATTTCATTATTAATTTTTCAGATAGGATTGCCCCACCCCACTCTCCTCCTGTATATGTCCTGATGAAGACCCCGCCTAAGGACTTAACGTAGCCTATATATAGGGGTCGAAACATCGACAGCTTTCTTCTTGAACTTCCGGCACATGCCCTTAACAGTTTCAATTTGACTGTGTGACCGTTGAAAGTTATCTGTTAACAGTTCATCATTGTATGCCTTGATTTTTGGCTTATGTATTTGAATTGTTATGATTTTGTTGGAAGCTTTTGTACTCATCACATGATTTCTTGACTGTGCCTATCCTTTTTGACTTTACACTCCCTCGAGCACCCCCCCTTCCCTTTCCCTTCCATTCCTCGTCTGGGGCTACATAATTTTTGAATGTGAAGCAATCCCGTGGTATGGATAATAAATGACAGTACCTTTAATTTCTTTGTATTCCTGTTTTGTTAGTTTTAAAGTATAATTAGTTTGTGTTGGACACAACACGTTTCTCTTGCGGGGACCCCTTCTTACATGTACCAGAGTTACAGCAATGGCGTAATAGTTACCGGTTGACATACCAGTATGTGAGTTTTACACACAGGCATTTTTATGCATTAAAGTATTTTACTCTGTTACACGTATGATTCCCAAACCCATAAAGTATTCGAGGTTGTTGCAAACTTTAGGTATTAACAAATTCGATTTAAGGGGCATTGACTTGCTAAAAACACAGCATCCCAAAATCATCCATTCATCTGAATTTCGCCACTTTTTTTTTCAAACTAGCTGCTAAAAGCTAATCCTTGACATATGTCCCGAGGCTCCCTCCTTGCCGTGCGCTATATGTTTATTCGTGTGCAGTAAGTGAGAGCCCATGGTGTTTTCTGTTATGACCCTCCCCCCAGTGATTGTTTTTGTGCAGTGAAGAAGTCTCTAGTGTGTGATTATGTGCAGTGTGTAAAGCCCTATTGTCTCTTGAAGGTGGTGTTTAGGGATAGCTGGCCTCTGTATGTACCATAGCATATGAAGGAATAGACCTTGGCATTTGAACAGATATACTGCTAAAGGAAAATATCCATTCTACGCTACCCAATAGTGCTATAAGCAAAGGTCAAAATTTTGGCATGCACGTTACTGGCGGACAGAGTATTTAGTATCTATTTAGGGGCAGCTTTTCGTATATACAGTGTTTGCAGAGATGTTCTTTGTGTTTTCATACATAGGTTTACTATTCTAGTGTTCATGGGCATAAGCATCCTTAGTAAATAGATTCTAAGTGCTTGTGTTGCATTGTTAGATGGGGTTTCATGCTTGTATATGCATTGTTGGGCAACAAGGAAGGTTAGGGTCCGTTCTCTGACCGGCTTGGACCACTCAAATGTACCAAACAAAACAAGTAGCCAGTCAGGTTTTACTTTTTTCTTATCTGATCACACCCAGCCTGTTAGTACTGAGCGATCAATGTTTTATTTATGTTTTTTTATGTTTCTTGTACTTTTTTGTTTCTTTTTTGTATGTCATCAAAAAGAACGGTTATCAAACAATAAAGAATGCATTCAGAAAACAATGTGCGCAATATATACAAGTGTTCGATATCTAATCACTGGCTCAGCAAGACAGGCAGGCAGTATCTATGAACTTTGTTGTCCGCCTGTCTTCTGTTATATAATTTTAAGGACTGGTGCCTATTTCTAAAATTGTTTTTAGGCATTGTATGAATTTATTTGTTGTAATGTATTTTTGGTGCTTTTGAAATTCAGTATTGATGGTGTACATACCTGGCTGCCAAGACGTGGAACTCCCTCCCCATCCACCTCCGCCTGACCCAAGACCACCTCTCCTTCAGGAAGCAACTCAAGACCTGGCTGTTCGAGCAGTAGTGGACCCTCCTCCCCCAAGCGCCTTGAGACCCTCCGGGTGAGTAGCGTGCTATATAAATGCTTTGATTGATTGATTGATTGATAGGCGTCCATCCGGGTCACCAAGTTCAGCTCCCTATAGTCCACCCAGAACCTTAGGTTAGGTGTGGTGCCCGCTGGAGCGGCTTTTGGTACCAGAACCACCAGACTGGACCAGGTGCTGTAGAAGGACACCATATATCTTAGACAATTCCACTTTGATGCTAGCTCTCATCTTATCTGCAACCTGTAAGATTTGCTCTTAACAGGGGCGTTGTCGCCTGTGTCCATGTCATAGGTGCACAGGTGGGTTGACCCCGGGATTATTGAGAACAGAGAGGGAAACTGTCCCAAAACTCAGTGACAATCCCTCTGCTGGTCAGGAGTCAGGGTGAGGAATGGGATTACTTCTTCCACTGCCCCATCCATCTCCTGAGAGCCCAAGAGGTGGAGATGAGGCTCACTATTCTCTTCCTCTCCACCCCCCCATCACCATTGGCATGGTATTCTTGGATCTCTCAAAGTATGGCTTGAGGCGATTGACGTTCAATACCCGGAGAGGCTGCCTTGGGATCTTCAGATCCGCCATGTTGGTGGTGTCCCCCTTACTCTTGATCAACTCGTAGGGCCCGGCCCATCGGTCCTGAAGGGCTTCCAGCTCCACCTACACTTTCTGTCCCTGTGTCAATCCCACTGGAGTGGCGTTCTTGTCGTACTTTTCCTTCATGACATCCTGGCTGGATTCTAAGTTATGGGAGGCTTACTTCCACAACCTGGCCATTTGGCTCCCAAGGGCTAGCATGTAGCTTAAAATATCCTGGGGAATTCTCTTCGGAGACTGCTCCCAGCCCTTCTTGATGAAAGTCAGAGGTCCCCTGAACTGGGGCCCAAACAGGAGTTCAAAGGGGCTAAACCCTACTCCCTTCTGGGAGACCCTCCAGTAGGCCAACAACAGGCATGGTAGGAGGACATCCCACTTTTTAGGTTTCGCCTATTATCATTCGCTTGCGAATGTAATAGGCGAGAATTCAAGTGCTCCATCGACTCGTCAAACCACTGCGGTTTTTTCACAGTGCATGTGAGTCACGTGACCACAAGAGCGGGTCACGTGACCACACAAGCACACGCATCTCCCTAATCCGCCTGCCACACTTCTCCTCCCCTCGCTCGCATTCCCACCCCCCCACCAGGCTCTCCCGCCCCCATCCGGCTTCCCTCCGCGCATCTCCCTAATCCACCTGCCACACTTCTCCTCCCCTCGCTCGCATTCCTGCCCCCCACCAGGCTCTCCCGCCCCCATCCGGCTTCCCTCCGGCATGCTACCCGTTCACAACGGCTACAGAGGCGCTTCGAAGCCAATGCGATTCACTTTAACCATGTTTGTCTGCTTCTGCTTCACTCTTCTTTGCAGCCACCTTCATTGATAAGTGCAGCTGAAACGTCACTTCCGATGCAGCAGGGACCAAGCACTGATTTATTCAACTTAATCCGTGACCGTCCGCTGCTCCCCACGTGATTGAGATACTATTTGTTCTTCCCTCCTCCCATTCCCTCCCCCGCCTCCTGATTCAGCCATAGCGCTTGCATGTGTTTGAAATTGCTCTCCCCACTGCATTTTTTTCTTGTTTCGTCCTCCAGTTACCCTGCTCCCACTGGTTACTTGGTATCTCCTGCGCTCCCATGGCTGCAAGCCCCATCTCTCCCACCGACGTTTTAATGCTTAGAATCCAGCACCTTCCTGTACCCCAATCACCCTCTTCCCGCTGTCGCTTGTCCCCTCCCGTGCCCCTGTGGTTGCTTTCCCGTGCCTCTTCAACCGTCATGGGATGTTACCGGCTCCTTCCCTACCCCCTGCCCCTTCCCGCTGCCGGTCACCTTGCTTGTCCTCTCCTCCATTCATTTTTTTTTCTTTTTCCCCCCTGCGATTGCAAAGATCCAAATGAAACAAGCACTGGCGTTGCCAATAGGTTTCGCATTTGGAAAGTTGGAGCTATTGGTTTTGTAAATGACATTTTATACTTATATATCGTTATTGGCATTGTCAATAACAATATATAAATATAAAATGTCATTTACAAAACCAATAGCTCCAACTTTCCAAATGCGAAACCTATTGGCAATGCCAGTGCTTGTTCCACAGAGCCTCTGGAAAGCCTTGGAGCATGTCTTTTAGGGTCTTATTGACTCTTTTCACTAGCCCATTGGTTTGTAGGTGATATGGGGTGGAGAACTTATATGTCACTCCACAATCCCTACACATATTCTGCATGTACACAGATATGAAGTTCGTGCCCCTGTCAGACAACACCTTCTTAGGGAACCCCACTCAGATAAAAATCCCCATCAGGGCTTCCATAACCTCCAGGGTAGTCCTGTTCCTCTGAGGGATCTCCTCTTGGTACTGTAGGGCATAATCCACAAATACCAGGATATACCTGTGCCCTGCAGCCATTGGAGGGTTCATAGGCCCTACTATGTCATTGCTCTCCCGCTCAAATGGGTATCAATGGCGGACAAGAAGTTCAGGAGAGCTTTAAGATTCTGATCGATCTTGCCACTGACCTGGCAGGTCACGCATGTCCTCCAAAATGCATCTGAGGACACCCAGAGTCTGGGCCAATAAAAGTGAGGAGCAAGCTGGGCTAAGGTCTTGTCCTGGTCCAAATATCCTTTCAGAAGGATGTGATCATCCAATTCCAATAGGAAGGGCCGATAACACTTGGGGACCACCAGGGCCCTTGAGTACCCGGGCCTGGAGCCTTAGACTCACTGCACAGAAGGTGTTCCTCCCAATATAGGTGATACTTCCCAGATTCATCACTTGCTGCCTGGGCCGATAACACTGGGGGACCACCAGGGCCCTTCGAGTACACGGCCCTGTAGCCTTAGACTTACTGTACAGAAGGTCGTCCTCCCAATATAGGTGATGAGTCCCAGATTCATCACTGGCTGCCTGGGCCTCAGCTTTTCATCATAGGCCCTCAAGGGTGGGGCTCTCTCTGTGCCCTACAAAACTCCTCCTTCCACTTGCCAACCAGCAATCTTGGGTAGGACATCAGGGACAGTAATTTCCTCTTCATTGGACCTAGGGGTGCCTCAGCCAGAAACTTAAGACTTGCAGAAAAGAAGTGGCAAGCCTATCCCTCCATGGAACATCTTCTTCACCTGAGATCCTTGGGAAGCTTATACATCATACGCATTAGATGCTTGAAGGTCACCTTCTTTAGAACTCAACTAGAACAAGCAAAAAAACATCCGAAAAAGTTGTTCGAACTCATCACGTCCCAATCCAATAATCATCCTAACCTCTTGACTCAGAGTCAAGGGACACTGCCGAACTGTGAAGAATTTGCTGTTTTCTTCAGGGATAACACTACCAAGATCGAGTGCTGAGCCACGGTTCACCTCTCAAATGGTCCGCTGAACACCCTATGCCCCTCAGAGTCGAATATCTCTGAACATATACTGCCCTGCCCCTTAAAATAATGCATTGTGGAGTTTGTTTCAAACTGTAGATGAACCCACTATTCACAAAATGTTGTTGACCTTGAAACCTTCCAATCACTACAACGAACCTCTGCCTCCGAACCTGTTTCTGGAAGTGAGATCCGCCTTACTAACTCTCTGGATGACGATTGTCAGTGCTTCTTTTTTGCCAGGTGCTATTCTGGATTGCCTTAAATCAGGTCAAATTACCCCGATCCTACAGAAGCCAAATGCGGATCCCACTGACTTTCTCAACTTCCGACCAATCACTAACATCTCCACCTTGGCAAAACTTTTGGAAAAATGTGTGCTCGCCCAACTTTGTTTTCACATTGACCATTTCCAACACCTGGACCAATGCCAATCTGGTTTGCGCCCAAGTTATAGCACAAGGTCGGCGCTAACGCACATCGTGAATGATGCGCTTAGAATGCTGGATCACAATGAGTTGTGCATACTGATCCTTCTCGACCATTCGTCAACATTTGACACTGTCAAACATGATCACCTAATTGACCTCCTAGAACACAGGATGGGGCTGTCCGGGCCGATTTTAAACTGGTTCTCTTCGTTCCTTCGGAACAGATCCTAAAGTTTCAAGGTGGACCAATCCTTGCCCCTCCCTGCACCAGTTACCTTGGGTATTCTACTAGGTTCAGCATTGTCCCTCATGTTCCTGTTCATGGAGCATCTGACAGAAATTTTAAAGTTATCCAGCATTCACTACCATATGTATGCTTATGATACAACTATACCTGAAGACGACCTCCCCCGAAGACATCAACTCAGTCCTGCTGGAAACACAAAGCTGGTTGACACACACTCACCTGAGGCTTAATGCTCTTAAAACGGGATTCCTAGTGATCTCACCCCAAAACCAATCCCTTGTCATGGAACAATGTTGGAATAAGCTGACTGCTCTTAACTACAGTCCACACCTTTTGGACTCGGCATCATCTCTGGGTATCATTATAGACAAATGCCTGAACATGCAGAAGCACATCAGTTCCCTCACCAAAGGAGCAAACTTTCAACTCAGTTTACTTAGGAAACTCAAACCCTTTCTCCCTGCTCATGACCTCAATGTTGCAGTACAAGCATTAATGATCTCAAAGCTTGACTATGGTAGTGCAACACTTTGTGGCCTGCCTAGAGTGAGGACAGCTCCTCTTAGGGCTACCCTCATTTCCGCTGCTAGGCTTTTAACTGGTACAAAGAAATACCACCTCATCTCTCCAGACTTGCGGTAACTGATTTGGCTTCCTTATAAAGCTTGGATACAGATAAAAATTGTGTGTATGGCTTACAAAGCCATCCACTTCAAGACCCTGCTGTACCTACCGCAGGAACTAGAATTCTCTTGTGGTTCCAAAGCCTCCAGACGCATCAGCACCCTTTTGCTTAAGTCTCAAAAATTCAAGAAAAATAGGACCTGTAACCGAGCCTTCTCAGGAATGGCTCCAAGGATCTGGAACTCCCTCCCCCCTCGCCCCCCGAATTCAGGGTGAACCCTTCTACTGTCTCCTTCAAAAAAGAGGTCAAAAGGCTCCTGATAAATACATGTCTGCCTAAGCATGGCTCCTGCATCGGATTCTGGGTCCATACCCGTTGTCTTTGGCTCAGCCACCAGGTTCCCGATTAGGTCAGACAATTCTAGACTGTGATTTTGCCTGTCGGTGTTTCCCTCACGAGATTGTTTGACAATTTTAGACTTTGATTCTGTTGATTTGTCTATTGTTTTGTATGTTTATACCCTTTGTTGCATAATCTGTAATATATGTAAATGTAAATGTAAATGTATAGGCATTTATATAGCGCACTACTTACCCGGAGGGTCCCAAGGTGCTTCAACCACTGCGAAACCCTTCCTGGCTTCCCTGAGAGATGGTCCCTTAATGGGTATCTCCAGGGTGAGACCAGGCATCCCCGGCGGTCTGGTGGCGCCGTTAGTGAAGATGAGGCAAGCTAATGCCCAGAGTTGCCGAGTGTGATCGCTGATCAGAGTGGGCACCGAGGCGAGAGAATTATCGAGTCCGCTGACCCTGGTCCAGAAACCTGCCGCGCCGGGAATCGAACCCTGGTCCCGGGCCGTCCTCTGCTCTCGGGTCTGCCGCCTCTAACCGGTGTGTCGTAATTGGCCCGATCGGATTAGCGATTAGCTGAACCTACACGTTTCGCTTCTTAACTTGGCTATATACGATAAACGCCATTTTGAATGTTGCAGCGGCCATCTTAGACCATGAGCGGCCTCGTGGCCGACGTGCCCTTTAGTCCTTTGTCCGTTCCACTGACCACTCTCATCTGCCCAGCAACAGGCTATTTTTAGTACTGGTCAAGCCACACATGCGCAGTTCTCACTGACCCGTAAACCTTCAGGAATGTGCTGCTAACTGACCAGCGGGTTTGAAACTCTCCAATGAGCTGGCAGTATTCCAAAACATGACCATATATGTCTCTAAACTGTGTCTTAACTTGTGCCGCCTAAACTTTTATTGCCCCTAAATTGTATATAAACAGGGTCACACCGGTGTTCGGTGTGATACCTCTTGCATTACCGAAGGGTGCTGTTTGAGTGTACCACCACCCCATGGGGTCCTAATAAACTTGTTCTTTGCATTTTTACAGTTTCCGTGCCAACAGTTCTTGTGTAAGTGGGTAATCTCTGGAGCGTGTAGGCCTTGGGAACCCCGAAATACTTCAATTGGCGACCACGAAGGGACTCATCGGCGACTCGGATGCCCGAAGGAGAGGTCGTGACGAAGGCTTGGAAATCCGCCATGGGCGCGCGCTGCCACGAGTGACCCGAGTCTTGGCTGCCACGGTGTTTTTTCCTTTCCTTCCGATCTGACCTTCCAGGTGGCGCCGGTCTCCGACTGAGTTTTCGAAGTGTCCGCATCACTGAGAGAGTGCCGTTTGGCTGATTTGGCTTACAAGACCTTGGCAGTTGGAACCTGGACAGTTGAGTATTTGGTAAGCTTTGTGTTCGGTAAGGTAGTCTTCGGACGCTTACTGAAGTTCTACGAATTGTGTTCGGTAAGGTAGTCTTCGGACGCTTACTGAAGTCCTACGAATTGTGTTCGGTAAGGTAGTCTTCGGACGCTTACTGAAAAATCTGTGCTTTGTGATCGGTGAGGACGCTTGCCGAATTCTATGAACTTTGATTTGAGTTAGCTAACATTGTGAATTTGTGATCTTTGAACTTATATGTGTAGTGCACTTCACATAGGCAGGCATGTAGAGATGTTTCTCTAACTTTGTTTTTTTTCCTTTGAGCGGCACGATCGTGTGGAGGACTGTAAGTGCCATTTCGTCTGGTGTCGCGCTTTCGTGATACTTTTTGAACATGCCTGTTTTTAGCACACTCCGAGGAATGTGTTGTTTAGGAGAAGGTGCCTCAATCAGGTTAGCGGAATCGCAGCCGGCTCCCCCAGAGGGGACTCCAAATAGGGAAATGTATATCAAGTTCGGCCTCCCCCCTATTATGTACAGTAAATTGTGGCATAAGTACACTAAGGCCGATCCCGAATTGCAATGGCCTCTACACGGGTCATACGATTTGAGTAAAATCCAATTTGTGGAGCAATGTATGTTTCAGCGCAGGTCTAGACAAAACATGTTTGATTGTGTGCGAATGTGGGAGAAAGCGGCGCGTGAACGAATGAAGCGTGAGGTTGCCTTGGCGGACAAAGAGCAGCGCAAGGCTGCTCGGGATAAGGCTTTACAGCTTGAGGAAAAGGAGGCTCAGGAGAAGAAAGAAAGGGAGGAACGGGAACGTAATTTGCAAACTGCTGGTCAGTTTCCTATTCGCCGACCACTTTATCCTGTCCTTAATAATGAAGTTGATGATTTTTCTTTGTTAGATCGGTCACCGCCTCCGTATGTTACGCCGACGGCCCCAGCTGTGGACTTTGACGATGACGGACGGGATAAGTTGGGCAAGAAGGGGGTATCGGCTCTCAGGTTTACTGCGGAGAGGTCCGCTCATTTACGTAGTTGGGCTCGCAAAGTGAATAAGCATAGTGTTACTCAGGATCAATTGATATCAGAGAAAGCAGGGTGGACGGATCTTGAAGTGATGTATTTTTTGTCTTCCTTGGCTGATGAGGTTGTAAGCGCATATCGAGATCTTTCGGATACGTTAGAGCCAAAAGTGTTGTCGGTGTACCGTGAAAATTTAGCTAAAGGTGACTTTGATCTTTCAGATGTTGACGACCTGTTCAAGCAATTGATCAAGCTGCGAGACGAGGCAACCCATTTGAGGCAGGAACGGAAACGGAGGCAAAAAGAGTCCGAGCCGGGAAATGACGGGGCGGTTAAGGAGTGTTCTCTCCGTGGTTCAGATAAGAGCTCTGCGTTGCATGTTATGCCTATGCGTGAAGCCGCGCCTTTGTATGTTCCACCAAAAGGGGAAGGTACGGATGATGATAAGTTGTCGAAGGATGCGAAGGGGTATTTTGTGTATAATTGGGTATATACGCCATGGAATAGGGCAGATGTCATGGCACTGAAAAATTCTCTACCTGATCTCCGAAAGAACCCAGCGGCATTTTATGAGGGGGTGGAAGGGGCTATATCGTCTTGTGTGATGACTCTTGTAGATATAGATTTGTTTTTTGGGCTAATTTTACCACCTGATATGTGGAGGCAAATTCGTAAGACTAATGATGAAACGATCTTGGGGGGAACCTGGAAAGAAATAAACGCTGCAGATTTAGATAGGGAACCGGCATGTAAGCCTTGTCCGCTAATTTTAGATCTTCCGGCAGCTATTTTGCATAAATTGAAAACGCTTGTTCCCGCCAAAAAGATTGATTGGACCATGTTAACGTCGTGCAAGCAGAAACCCGATGAAACGGTCTCTGATTTCTTTACACGCTTCGAGGAGGCCTTTCATGATTACAGTGGTCAATCCTTAACAGACGATACGGGTCGGCATCTGTTTGTAGATAAGTATGTAGCTAATCTCCTACCAGAGATTGCTAAGCGATTGAAATCGAGTGAAAGTTCCTGGGCCACGGCGACCCCTGCGTCCTTGTTAACTATGGCTCAGTATTATGAGCGGCAGGAGGTGGAAGCTAAAGAAAGTGTAGAGAAAAAGACGAAGGAATTGAAAACGAAGGTGATGTTGGCACAGGTTCGGGGAACACAGGGTAGAGGGAATGATAGAGGTAGACGCGGTGGGGGAAATGCATCGTATGGTCGTACGGACATTGCGGAGGATCAGTGTGCTTATTGTAAGGAGTTTGGGCATTGGGCAGAAGATTGTCCGGTACTACGCGAACAGCGTAGTCAGCGTGGTCGAGGTAGTGGAAGGTCAAGGGGAGGTTATACTGGAACGAGAGGTGGCGGAGGTGATCGTAGACAGGTTGAGGAGGGGGGCCGTGGCCAGGACGAATGAAATACGTTTGATAGACGGAATCAATATCAGATTTCGGAAGGAGAGAATGTGGAACATCAGGACTACGTGCATGCATAGGATTGCGTAGGATGGGGTAAGGAATCAGTTGAAGTGCCAGTAGATCAGCAAGGTCCATATGTAACAGCGGGTATTTTGGGTTCTACTGATCAGTTTCTAGTCGACACAGGAGCTACTCGTAGCGCTCTGTCGAAAAACTTGGTTCCGAGGGCTCCCCTGTCTGGCGAAATGATTACGTGTGTAGGGTTTGATGGCACACCCTCCCCCAGCCCATTGTCCAAGCCCCTTGCACTATGCATTGACAAATACTTTAGCTTTGGCCAATTTTTGTTATCGCCCCATACCCCAGATAATATCTTGGGCATTGATTTGCTTAAAGCTTTTCGAGCAACAATACGCTGCGCTCCAGAGGGAGTGCGGGTTATTCTGAATGACAACTACCCTGACCCTGATGATTGCCCTGACCCTGACAGATTTTGTGTCATTTTAGATATTCCCGCTCTGGCCTCTCTGCCGCACACGTTGTGGGCGACATCAGATACGGATGTGGGAGAGATGCGCATTCCACCAATACACATTACTGTTAAGGAGGGGGCCCCCCTACCACGAGTGCCACAGTATAAGATCTCGAAGGAAGGTGAAATTGCACTGACGCATATTGTTCAGGATTTGATTTCCGCAGGGGTGGTGGAGGAGGTCCCTTATAATGTTTGTAATAGCCCTATTCTACCGATTCTTAAAAGAGATTCAGATGGCAAGATCTATCGATTTATTATTGATTTGCGTGAAATAAATAAAATTGTCATTCCCCAATACCCAGTGGTGTCTGATATCACGACTTTGCTTACTTTGGTTCCACCGACAGCCACCACTTTTAGCGTTATTGACCTAAAGAATGCATTCTTTTCTATTCCTGTTCACCCGGATAGTAGATATCTGTTTGGTTTTACGCTCCATAATAAATCGTATAGATTTTGTCGCGTTCCCCAAGGTTATACTGAGAGCCCTAGCATCTACAGCCAGGCTTTGAAACGTCAACTAGATTCCTTTACATTACAGTCTGGCGTGGCACTCATCCAGTATGTGGATGACCTTCTGCTCGCCGCCGACTCCTATGCACAATGTGAACAGAGTACGCTTGCGTTGCTTTCCTTTTTGGCACAAAACAATCATAAGGTTTCCAAGAAAAAGCTTCAATACTGTAGACCCCAGGTGACCTACCTCGGTCATCTGTTGTCTAAGGAGGGGCGGGCATTAACATCAGATCGAATTCAAGCAATTTTAGACACACCAGTCCCCCGTACGCAGAGAGATGTGCGTGCTTTCATAGGGTTGACATCCTTTTGTAGGCAATGGATCATGGGTTTTTCACATATCATAAAACCATTGCTAGCATTACTGTCCAAAACTACACCGATGCCTCTTGAGTGGACAGAAGAATGTCAGAAAGCTTTTGAACAGTTGAGACAGGCCCTTTGCTCTGCACCCGTGTTAGGAACACCAGATTACACGAAACTTTTCACACTGTACGTGCATGAGAATGATGGGTGTGCATTGTCAGTGTTAGTGCAGTTACACGGGGATAAGCAGAGACCATGTGCATACTTCTCTGCCATTTTGGATCCTGTAGCACGAGGGTTGCCTGGGTGTTTTCGGGCGGTAGCGGCAACAGCAGTAGCCATACGACAGAGTGAGGGCATAGTGTTATCACACAAACTATTGGTGTTAGTTCCCCACGCAGTAGATGCCCTGTTAAACCAAACAAAGACCCAATATCTTACGAGCGCACGACTTACAGGATATGAGCTGACGCTTTTAGCGCCTCACATAACATTGAAAAGATGCGCTACTTTGAACCCCGCGACTTTATTGCCCTATCCGGCCGAGGAAAGTCAGGAAGAAAAACATCATGACTGTGTTTTCCTGACTGAGGAACAGACAAAGGGTCGTGTTGACTTACAGGATGTGCCACTTCCTGATGTGGATGGGGAACTGTGGGTTGTTGGATCGTGTTTGAGGCTGCCAGATGGTACGACTTCTGCAGCATATGCGATCACGACTCTTAAGACGGTGGTTGAAACAGCTAGAATACCACAAAAATCGGCTCAGGCAGCAGAGCTGATAGCCTTGACAAGAGCCTGCGAATTGAGTGCTGGCCTATGTGTGAACATATACACGGACAGCCGGTACGCCTTTGGAGTGGCCCATGACTTCGGGCTCCTCTGGAGGGAGCGTGGGTTTCTGACATCACACGGGGAGCACATTATGCACGGAGAGTTAGTGCGTGATCTCCTAAATGCGTTGCTTTGCCCTAAGAAAGTAGCGATAGTGAAGTGTAGTGCCCATAAAAAGATCACGGATAAAGTGGGTCAAGGAAATGCCTTTGCAGACAGCATAGCAAGGCAGACGGCTATGTCCCGAACTAGCTCCCCTATGTATGTGGTACAATCACAGGCTGAGAGATGGAGTGATGCCAGAGCAGAGATACGGGACATTCAAAAATCAGCTACAGAATCTGAACTTGCGGCTTGGGCAGTAGATGGGGTACTAGATGACGAGGGTTGTTGGAGAAGTAAAGACATGGAGAAGTGGAAATTGCCTGCGGCTTACTTACAGGCGATGGTCCAGATGACTCATGGACTGGCCCACGTCGGAGCTCTTGCAATAACTCGGCTTTTACAACGAGTTTGGGAGCATCCCGAGATTGCGAACACCGCAAAGAGAGTAGTGGAGACCTGCCTGGTATGCTTGCAACACAATCCTGGAAAGGGGATCCATACTCCGAAAGGAGGGTTCGTTCCACCTTCTGCACCATTTGAAGTGCTTCAAATGGACTACATTCAACTCGAGCGCTGCAACAACCTGAAGTATGTCCTAGTGGTGGTGTGTGCTTTTAGTAAATGGGTTGAGGCCTACCCCACGAAAGACAATACGGCTTTGACAACAGCTAAGGTGTTGCTTAAGGAATTCTTTCCTCGCTTTGGAGTTTGCAAATTTTTGTGGAGTGATAATGGGCCCCATTTTGTTGGAAAGATTGTGGAATATGTACTGAAGGGGTTGGGGATTCAGCAAAAGTTCCACGCTGTATTCCACCCTCAGTCAGCAGGTTTGGTCGAGCGGTATAATGCAACGTTGAAACTTAAGCTGGCCAAGATTGTGGCGTCTACATCATTGAAGTGGCCAGATGCGTTGCCGTTAGCACTGCTCTCCCTTAGATCAGTACCCCACTCACGAACCGGCCTTACGCCCTATGAGGTGGTGTTTGGCCGGCCTATGAATATCTGGGGGGTGCCCAAGCCGCGATTAATACATGATGTGCCTTGTGTTATGATGAATGATTATTTGGCACGATTAACAAATGATTTGCTCTCTATTCATCAACAGGTTCGAGAAGCGCTCCCTGATAACTCCACTGGAGAAGGCCACGATCTTCGTCCTGGGGATCATGTGATGATCCGCTCGTTTGAGAGAGCAAGCAGTTTGGAGCCCAGGTGGAAAGGCCCCGAGCAGGTCCTCTTGGCGACCCGCACCGCAGTACGAGTGACAAACAGAAAGCGGTGGGTGCATTCGACCCATTGTCGCCGTGTCTCTCCGGACCTGGTGACTCCTGCTGTGCTGACTGATTACAAAGAGATCTTGGAGAAAGAAAAGAGCCCAGCTGTGACGTCGGCCGAAGTGGAGGGAGTCTTCCCGGACCAATCTGCTACTGGGAGAGAGCGCTACAATCTACGACCGCGATAAAGAAGATTTTTGTTCCTTTTTAGACTGGTTGGTAACCGCTCCAGGTTTGTGAAACGGAAACCGGGAATTCCAAGGGGGGGGGATCAGTTCTGCCAGAGTAGCGACACCCGTCTTGGCCCGGGGAAGAAAACAACGGCTACCTCGGAGTTCAGCACCGCATTTTTCTTTTTTTTAGGGTATACACGTACGTGTATCAAAGACTATTTGTGAAAAACTGTGAACAATTTGTGTCGTTTGAGACTTTGCACAGACTCCCTTGAAACTATGGCATCAACGGCATCGCGTGATAAGAAAATACTGGGTGCCTTTCTTTTTGTTTTTACGATTGTGGTGATAGCTGTTATTGCTTGGGTAGTTGAACTTGTGGTGCCTGTACGAGAACATTTGCTGCCGACTACCCCGGCACCGTCTGAACATTTCCATTTTACATTGCCATTCCATGAAGAACGCCATCGCCAAACGTACTTAAATAACAGCTTCATTCAGATTCTTCACCACACGCATAATATGACCAATACCTCTAACTGCTGGGTGTGTGGAATGTTGCCTGGGCACCAGAAGAGAGGGGGTACCCCACTTATTCCACTTCCGTTTTCGCACAATGGGTCATGCAATGCTTGGTACACCCTCCTCTTTATTTTGAGATGGCCAACAAAAGGGGGGGTGCTTTTCCGTTTGAATAAAGTATGCTCCCATGACAAGGATGGGTTTCCCCGGGCTGAGGGTACACGTTTTGAATGGGAAGAGTACAGGCCTGATAATGTATCTGCTCCACGAAAATATAGCAATCAGCGAAATGTGAATGTATCTAGTGCTCATGTCATAAATGTCATTGCCACAAAAGCCGATTTATGTATTAGAAACAAAGGCATGATTGCAGTGGGGAAAAGCGAATGTAATATCACTCTTATGTTTGACAGCCCGAATGGCATTTCGTTTGTTGCATCTCGAAACACCTACTTCATTTGTGGAACGAAGGGGTACCATCAGCTTCCAGTAGGGTGGTTGGGCACGTGCTACGTATCGTTTGTGCTACCTCCTGTGTTTATTGCCCCTTCAATGTACCACAACGACTATACTCTGTACCACGATTTTGTTTTGAACAGAGTTAAACGAACTGTTGCCCTAGAGGACATTGATCAAACGGACACTGCATTACAACAGTATGTGGATTTCAATCTGGGACTATTCTCCTTTGTGGGGGCTGCATTGAACAGCCGGAAAATTAGACGGCTGACTCGCGTTGTTGAGGCTGTTGCGAATCACACTGCCATTGCCCTGGGGAATATTACCGAAGAACTGCAGATTTCTAGAATTGTCACCCTCCAAAACAGGATGGTGCTGGATGTTGTTTTGGCTGACCGTGGGGGGGCATGTAGAATCATCGGAAGCAGCTGTTGTGTTTATGTCCCTGATAATTCTCCATCTGTGTATGATGCGATTTCCAAGCTGCATAAAATCGCTGCCGAAATACACCCGGACAATGGGACTTGGACACTTTCTGGATGGTTCTGGTCCATGATTGCAACTTGGGGCTGGAAACTGTTGACAATTCTTTGCATACTTGTGGGAGCAATGTTCTTTATATGCTTGTGTATTCAATGTGGCCCTGCCTTATGCTCAACGTGTCTATCAGCTTGTTTACCATCGAGACGAGCTCTTACTCAGGATAAAATGATGCTACACAAAGAGGTGACAAAAATTATGTTAATAGACATCGAGGACGAACATCCAGACTATGTTCATTATGAGGTAGATTCAGCTAAACGCTAAAAGGGTCGTCTGTCGTAATTGGCCCGATCGGATTAGCGATTAGCTGAACCTACACGTTTCGCTTCTTAACTTGGCTATATACGATAAACGCCATTTTGAATGTTGCAGCGGCCATCTTAGACCATGAGCGGCCTCGTGGCCGACGTGCCCTTTAGTCCTTTGTCCGTTCCACTGACCACTCTCATCTGCCCAGCAACAGGCTATTTTTAGTACTGGTCAAGCCACACATGCGCAGTTCTCACTGACCCGTAAACCTTCAGGAATGTGCTGCTAACTGACCAGCGGGTTTGAAACTCTCCAATGAGCTGGCAGTATTCCAAAACATGACCATATATGTCTCTAAACTGTGTCTTAACTTGTGCCGCCTAAACTTTTATTGCCCCTAAATTGTATATAAACAGGGTCACACCGGTGTTCGGTGTGATACCTCTTGCATTACCGAAGGGTGCTGTTTGAGTGTACCACCACCCCATGGGGTCCTAATAAACTTGTTCTTTGCATTTTTACAGTTTCCGTGCCAACAGTTCTTGTGTAAGTGGGTAATCTCTGGAGCGTGTAGGCCTTGGGAACCCCGAAATACTTCAGGTGAGCCACACTAATATACCCTTATGATGCATAATTTGTAAAGAGCTCTGATACCCTCGGTGGTCATGTTGGTACTACATAAAACTTTCAAAATAAATAAATAGATACAAATCTCACTGGAGGGCCCTTTCTTAGCATTTGGGGGCTGGGCCATTGTTCCAGACTCCAGCCCCTCAGGGTAGCCATGGACCGCATGGTAGCCAATATCCAGTCAGGTATCTCCAACATGTCCACATGAACCCGGAGCTCCACTTCCTTCCAGGTAGTATGCTCCAGGTCCTTATTACCAAACAGACAAGCTACTGACATGGTTGAGCTTACAGGGACCTTCAACTAGCCTGACACCCCCATCCGAGCGGCACCTGGGTCACTGAGAAATGACTCTCTCTGTTGTCGGTCACCACCACTTGGTGGGTGGAGTGGGGAATTACCTGCTCCAAGAAGCCCAGTTGATTCCATGCCATAGTCATACTGGCCCCTGTATTCCTCAGAGCCTCTCCCCCTCTGTACATTGATGTTGACCTGTTTCCTATACTTTGCTGTTTTCTCAGGCACTTGGATCTGGGTAAAAATATAACTGTTGCCCTAAGACACTAGAGTAACATCTAGCCACCTCGGCCTCCATGGTTACCCTTGCCACCCCTGGGGCTTTTTCCCTAGTGGGTGGGTGCCATCCATTTTGGACACTTGGGATCTCACTTGTAGAGCCCATACCCATAACACTCATAGCACTTAGGGGTCTTCGACGGTGAACTCTAGAACATGCAGTTTTCTTCACGGGACCGAACTGGTAATTCGAGTTTGACCCTTTTCCCAGCAAGTGTTTCCAAGGCTGAGCAACAGACTCCTTCTTCTTGTCAACCCCCTTCTTCTTTTGGTGGGGACCCTGGTCCCCCTTATGGGAGTCCCTTCCAGCTATCTTCTTAGACACATGGGTGCTGTCCCAGAGGTCCACTTCTTCAGCAAGATTCTGCAATTAAACAGCTTGCTGTTGACCAGGTGTCGCCGGAGGTCAGTTAAGCAGGACTCGAGTAAGTCCTTCCTCTGGACTAAATTGAACAATCTCATATAGTCCCTGACCTTACTGCCCTTTACCCAACCCCTCAGTCCCTTACTCGTGTAATCTAAGAAGTCAAACCAATTCTGTGTGGATAGTTTGCGTCTGGCCCAAAACTGTTGGTGGTATCTCTCCTCTGTCAGTCCATACTTGTTGACCTACACCATTTTCATGGCAGGTAGCTGGTCTGGCCACCTATGTCCAGTGTTAGAAGGCTATCTCTCCTCACTGGGGGCATGTACATCCATAAACTACCTCCCCAGCTTTCTACGGGAACCTGGTGCACCTTCACTACCAACTCGTAGGCTGCCAACCACTTATCAATGGCATCCCCCTCCTGGTAATCTGGAACCATAACCTTTAGGATTCGATCTGTATTCTCGTTGTTAGACACTGCGGGGGTGCTGCTCAAATTGCTCGCTTGGACCAAAGTTGTAGGGCCCTTTAGTTCCAACTCTCTGAGGCTAAGCTCAAGGGCCACCTTTTTCCAAGGCTAGCCTCTTTTCAGCCAGAGTTTGCTCGTTGTCTAATTTGGCAATGGCTAAGGCCTGCTCCTTGTCCAGCCTGGCAAGTTCTAACTATAATTTCCTTTATTTCCTCCTGTCCTCTATTTCTTGAGAGGACAAGCTCCTTGAGGACAGACTGCTGCCAGGTCGAGATTGGTCCCCAGGGTCTGGGAGACCCTGGGGACCATAGCCCCCTATAAGCTGCACGTCAAGAACCAGCTCTAAGCAATCTTATGCTCCACTTCTCCTCCACTGGTCACCTTCCCCTCGGCTGGGCCACAGTCAAGAGATGCAATTCGGCTCCTCCCTGGAAATGAGGCACAATGTCTGTTGCATGATGAAACAAGTTGCACCAGATCAGTCCAGTCAAACATACACACAGGCGCAAGTTCAACAGAGCCACATGAGGTAGAATGAAGCACTAATACGGTTACACCCCCATCTCTGAGGGTGAATGGGACACCGCACGCAATGAGCATGCAGTCAGCATGTCACACAAGACAGATGCAGCACAATTGACAACACGGGCCATGCGGGATCCTGCAACTGGTGAATCCGCTCACCACCAACTGGACGCTTATGAGTGTCAGGCTCCCTGCAGTATGGGAACCACACGCCTTAGATGAGAGCAAGATTTCTGGGGCTCCACAAAAGGCAATCCAGTCTCCAGACACATGTCTTAATTCCATGCTCACACCACACTACCAGTTGGGATTCAGTAGCCTAAGCCGGCACTTGAGAGGGCACTGCTCTAGATGTCACTGATCGATGGTCTAGGTCCATCAAGGGAGATCTTTGATGTCCCTGAGATCTCCGGGAGAATAGGAGGTCAGATGTGAGCAAACGTCAGAGTGCTACTGTTCAGCTGGTCCTCCGCTCTGGCCAGCCACTATTTGGACAGTTATCCTGCATGTGCACAACAGAGTCCTCTGGCACTGTTCACCACACAGTATAGGTTCTCTGGCCCCACTTCATCACAAGCATATCTCACCCCTTGCTGAAGAATGGCCCCATAGTTATACTGTTGCATGTCTTTGAAATTCGGTGTGTTTTAGGGAGTTTCCCTTTAAACTACAAATGTCTCCCCTAAATTGTAGGCCTTTCTGACATGGGGCCATAGAAGGCACATCTTAATTTTTCTTGGGGCCATGATCCGGACTCTAGAAGCTAAGTGTCAAAACATCTATCTTCTATCTATCCCATGCGGCCCTATCTATCACATGCGGCCCTTAAATGGCAGAGGTCTGCTCTTCCTGTGAGATGCCCATGGTTTATGGCTGTTGCTTGAGGAATGCACAGATGTGCTCCACCCAGCCCCTGGCATCCACTGGAGCCAGGCACCAAAGTCCCCGAGACTCTTGGAGCATAGAAATGTCCATATTTTGTAAGTGGTATTTCAAAGCGAGCTTTGTCAAAACCCCCTTTACCAATGGAAACAGTTCGTCACAACAAATCCATTGATGAAACATCATGAGGCTGCTCCACTGCAATCCACTATTGTTGTTCAAGGTAATGTCAACTACTTCCTCATGTTGGCCTATGAGTAGAGCAGGCCTCACAGGTAGTGAAAACACACATAGGTATTCATGACTACCTGGGTGCAAGTGCATTAGTGCGCACACCAACCTGTGATGGCAGGTGGGACAGATAGTTCCCAGCACCAGGGGTGCAAGTGAGCCCGCCCAAGTGGGCACAATGGACTGGACATAGGTTTAACTAATTCATGTTCCTGTGCATCCGCACAAGTCTGCATTGGCAGGTGGCACATGCAGTTACTCGCACCATAAGTGCAGGTGCGTACTTACAGCAGCCTACCATGGCAAGCTGCTCATGCACCCATAGGTCTGCAATGACAAATAGGCACATGTTTCAGAAGATTGAATGAGCGACACTTCCAAGCATGTACAGGAAGGTGCGTGCACTTTTGCACCGCATTTACAGTGTGATGAAATTCCCAGAGGCCACATAAGAGAAACAGCAAAACCCAGGAGAAAAAAGTAAAAAAGTTCAGAGAAACACTACCTGATGAGTATCGGGTCCAAAGGCGTCCCATCATAATCCACTGTTGTTTTCCTATTGTACCACTCCAGACAAGAACCACCATCAGACAAATTAGATCTGGCCCTGCTCCAATGGGAAGGGTCCACTCTTAACTGCCATTGTCAGGTTCCCTCTGAATGGCAAACAAGAAACCCAAGACAGGTTTCTGCCCTTTGGTCCAGAAAATGACGTGCAGCTTGATTCCTATGGCACAGTGAGCATGCTATTCATGTCTGCGATGGGTATACCCAGATGTGGGTTTCATGCTCACTGTGCCATAGAACAAAAAACACAAAACGATGTCCAGGGATAAATATGCACGAGTGACTATCGCAATAAGACAAACAAATTAGTCTCATGCAAGGGAACCCAATCCCCAAATCAAAACTTGTTAACTATTTAAACACTCACAAGGGCGTCCTCAATTCATTTGACATATCTTTTCCTTTATTTTAGAAATGGGTACCTGCACAAAACACAAGACTTCTCGGGTCTATCATGGAGTGCAACTTATATTTAAATTGGAAGAAAAGTTGAAATTTTGTCTCTCAGCAAATCCCCATAGGGGAGAAATCCCTTTCAGAATGAATGCCCTCACCCATCATAGGTGGCATGTTTCATCATATGGGCTTCTACTCCTAGTGGGAAAACCTAGTCCAACTGAGGGCTTCTACTCCCTCACTGTGAGGTAGGGGCTCGGGGATGTTTTAGAATGTCCTAATGTAGAAAAAGGTAGGGCTAGGACCTTTCTCAAGATTTGCCCGGCGCTAACCGACCTTGTACCATTCAAGATTACCAAGCAATGAGGCAGGCGCCGGAGACCAGAGGGCAGGAAACAGAAGTTTTATTCCGACGGAGCAGAACACATCAGATCAGACAACAAGGTATCATGTCGAGGTGCTCTAACAGCCTCTCGGAGGCCTGGCCTCTTATACACTGGTTTATGGCATGTGACCTTCTCTTGATACAATCAGATCCTTGTGAGGCAAGAAAAAGACATCCTCGTAATCCTAGTGTCAATCCCACCCCCATATACCTTCACAATAGAGTTTCTCAACCTGCTGATAAGAGGAGGGGGCCATCACGCAGCTGAGTGTTCCGTCGAGTCTTAGGATGTGTGCGCCTGATCATACCACAGGGGGTGGGGAGGCCTGGATCAATAGAGGGCCCTTTGAAGGAGAGCGACCTCATACAATATAGGGCAGTAAATGATATCTCCCGGCTTAGGCAATGGCCTCGGACCTGTGTGGACAGTCGGACACGGGGTGAGGGGCTATCAATGGAGTGGTATTCATGCCGCGTGGACAATCCAGCGCAGGAGGGAGGTTTGTCAACAGAGGGGCATTCATGGGAGGAGAGGAGGTGTTGGTCAGGCGCTAGCGTGACTCCCAAGGACAGGGTCATGCAGAAGGGTCCTGCTCGTAAGGAGGAGGAGGGAGGGGGAGCCGGGGTGCGCGGAGGATGCTTGCTGGGTCAGAGGGACGTGCTGGCGATCGATCGTGGACAGGGAGACCATGATACCTAAAATGGCTGCCATGCACGTAATACATAGGTGACCTAGAATAGCTGCCGTGCACGTAGTACATAGGTGACAAGCTGGCGCAGATGATGTTCAGATCGCAAGTCAAAATTCCACAGTCCTCCCTTTTAACATATCTCGCCAACTTGTCAGTTTGGATTTATCCCCATAAGGCCACGTATTTCTACTTCATAGAGGGGGCTCATGTGCTCATTTCGGAAGTCCAAAGTCTTTGGGCACATACAGTTAGAAACAAGGCCGCACAAGGGTGGCAGACATTGGATACCCAAACAACACCCACATAAGATCACAACAGGTATCAACACAAAGGAAAACAACTTCCAACCCCAATTCTTCAAAGTGTCCCAAAACCAGTTCCCAAGCGACCATCCTTCTTGTTCTTGGTGAACCTCTGAGGAAAGTCTGTGGAGGTGTTCAATGGCTTTGTAGACTGAAGGCGAGTTGTCAGGCACGTATGTGCAGCAGCTGGATCCGATGATGCGGCATGCTCCTCCTCGGTCGGCTAGGACCACGTCTAGGACAAGTCTATTTTGGAGGGTCACGAGGCGGACCGCCTGAAGTTCTGCAGTGTTGTTGGCGAGGATACCGGCAGTGATGTTGATCGTTGTTTCTACTGCCTGGGTCAGGTGCCGGATAGCACGGCTGTTTGCCATTGGGCCCCACAGAGGAACAAGTCCCTTTGCTGCATCTAGGAACTGTGCTCCGGTGGAGTCGGCTTGCCCAAGGTCGTCTGCACGCCTCTGCCTGTGATGGTTGGCAGGGGCTACATATGTGGGTGGAAGAACGAAGGCAATGTAACAGGTACCCTTCCAACCCTTCGGGAGCCAGGTGTAAGCCTTGGTGCCACACACAAAGTACATGTTTGGAGAAGCAACAAAGGAAGGAGGGTCAGCTGAGTCCAATGTTCTGGTGGTCTGGCAGGCGCTGTGACCCACCAGCTGCGTCCCGTGGCCTTCGAGACACACAAGTCCTGTGACATTGATGACAGACAGAGCCACAGTCAGTGTTGCGGTAGTTTGCTTTTGTAGATGAGAAAAGGTGGTCCTGGCTGGATTGTGGAGCACCTGTACTTCGATTCGTTCTTTGGCTGGAATGTTTTTGATGAAGGTGGCGCCTGTGAGTGCAGGACACAGGGCAGCAGGAGTCTTTCCGGTTCTGTTCAGCCAGAACTCAGAGTAGAAATGTGACACTGTCCGGCCAGAGGTGGCGTTATCCTTGTGGCTCTCTTGCATGAGGATCAGCCAGGCGAGGCAAGAGCCGTGAACTGAGAAGGGTGAAGGGATGAAGGGAATAGAGTGTCCGGTGGCATGCGGGAGCAACCCGCAGATCCAACAGTTTGTAGCATTGGCAGCAATGTTGTGTTGGTGCAACAGTTGCACAAAGGAATTGTTCCAGAATTCCCTGCGCCTTTCTCGGAGCTGAGGCGACAGAGAGATTAAGTGATGCTCCTTCAGGGGGGTTGGCTGCACAGTAGGTAGCAATGCCTCATGAGCCGGTGTGCTTTCTTCCAGAATCCAGAAGGAGGTCATGAGGAGGAGGCAGAAGAGGAAGACAATGAAGAGTGCGATTGTCTTTGATTTGTGCAAGTTGTCAGTCTTTGGATTTCTATACTGGGTATTTCCTGTTGCTTCCATCATCTTCTTATCTGGCGCTTCCATCATCTTCTTATCTGGCGCTTCCATCACCTTCAAGGGAGCTCGGTAGCGGGCAGAACCACAGACTTCGTTTAGCTTCTCTCCCGGCAACCTTTGATTGTGTTTAGGTCACCGTTCTGAGATTTAACTTAGTCCGTGGCCTACTTAGCCGAAACTCCCCCCTTTCGACGCAGGAAATACCCTTCTCTGGATGGCACAGTGGGATCGGAGAATTTTGCAAGTTCGAGTGCCCCAGTATCGGGATAACAGTCCAATATCGGTCGGTCTTTGCTCAGGAGCTCTTCTTGGGTGCTGACGTTTTCTGTCGTGACCAGGTTTGCAGAGACTTTTCGGCAATGGTGCGCATGCAGCCAATGCCTCTTCCCCTCCACTCGGAGCGCCGTTCGGGTGGTGATCAGCACTTGCCAGGGGCCCGTCCACCGAGGTTCCAGACTCTTGGTTCGCTGGAAATTTCGTATCAGCACGAAATCTCCCGGTTGGATGTCATGGCCGGGGCCCCTGGAAGCATCGGGGATAGCCTGCTGCACCTGTTGATGGATGACAGACAATGTCTTAGTTAGTTTGCACAAATAATCAGATAGTAGGACGTCCGGGACGTCATGAATGGAGGTCGGTTTGGGAGCAGTCCAGAGATTCATCGGACGCCCAAACACGACCTCGTAGGGGGTCAAATGGTGCTTGGTGGGAGTGGAGCGCATTGATAACAAGGCCAGTGGGAGGGCATCCGGCCAGTTAAGTCCAGTGGTGGCCACTATTTTTGCCAGCTTCAGCTTCAGGGTGGCATTATGGCGTTCCACTAGACCAGCGGATTGGGGGTGGAAGACCGCATGAAATCGTTGCTTCACCCCCAACCCTTTTAGGATTAATTGGATAACCTCAGCTATGAAATGGGGGCCATTGTCGCTCCATAAAATCCGACAAAGGCCATAGCGAGGGAAGAATTCCTTCAGTAGTACTTTGGCAGTAGTCATGGCAGTGTTGTCACGGGTTGGATAGGCTTCCACCCATTTACTGAAGGCACACACAATGACTAGTACATACTTCAGGTTTTGACATCTCTCTAGTTGGATGTAATCCATCTGAAGGACCTCAAAGGGGTGATTGGGGGTCCCGAACCCTCCCCGGGGTACTACAGTCCCTTTCCCGGGGTTGTGTTGCAGACAGATGAGGCACTGCTGAACTAGGCGTCTGGCTGAGTCGGGGATTTTGTCGTTATGCCAGACTTTGGAAATGAGTTCGATCATGGGTGCAGATCCTATGTGTGCGGGGGAGTGAGCCATTGTCAGTATGGGAATCAGATATGAGTCGGGCAGCAACCATTTGTTTGCATCTTTTGTTCGCCAGCAACCCTCTTCGTCCTTTAAACCCACCCTTGCCCATTTAGTCAATTCGTGAGGGGTGCTGGCCGACTGTATGTCTCTGATCATTTCCCTTGTGTCACTCCATTTTTCTGCTTGTGACCTAGTCACATATATGCGTGTCACTGTCCTATTTTCAGCTGTGGTTCGTGCAGTGATGTCGGCTAATGCATTCCCTTGTCCGACTAAGTCTGTCACTCTTTTGTGTGCCTGACATTTGATCACCGCTAATCGTTTGGGGAGGAGAACTGCCTCAATCAGAGCGGACACTAAATCTCCGTGGAGGATTGGGGTGCCGTGGGACGTCAGGAATCCCCTCTCCCTCCACAGGAGCCCAAAATGGTGGACCACCCCGAAGGCATACTGGCTGTCCGTATATACGTTCGCGGTGGTCCCTGCGGCTATGATGCATGCTCGGGTGAGGGCTATCAGCTCCGCTGCCTGGGCAGATCGTTGTGTGATGCAGGCTGTCTCAACTACTGTTTGGGCTGTCGTTACTGCATAGGCAGCTGAAGTGGTGCCATCTGGGAGTTTGATGCATGAGCCGTCTACCCATAGCTCTCCATCGGGGTCAGGAAAAGCAGTGTCTCGGAGGTCAACCCTACTCCTAGTCTGTTCGTCTGTGAGGGTCACACAGTCGTGTATGGGAGGAACGTCGGGGTCGTTTTCAGGCAAGGGTAACAATGTGGCAGGATTCAAAGTCGTGCATCTCTTAAGTGTGATGTGGGGTGCAAGCAGAGTCAACTCGTACCCTGTCAGTCGTGCGCTAGTCAGGTGTTGGGTCTTTGTCTGGTTCAAAAGGGTGTCAACTGCATGGGGCACTAATACAGTGAGGGAGTTGGAAAGTACGATTCCCTCGCTCTGACGGATGGAGACAGCAGCGGCAGCTACTGCTCGAAGGCAGGCAGGCAAGGCTCTGGCTACAGGATCAAGAGTGGCGGAGAAGTAGGCACAAGGGCGCTGCTTAGGGCCAATCGATTGAGTCAGGACAGACAATGCGCATCCCTCCCTTTCATGGGTGAAGAGGGAGAAGGGTTTGGAGTAATCCGGCGTTCCGAGGACGGGTGCTGAGCAGAGTGCATCCCGTAATTCCTTAAAGGAGGCTTGACACTCAGTGGTCCAAGGAAGCGGGGAGGGGACATCTTTGGTCAGCAGGGCAAGTAATGGTTTCACAATGAGGCTGTAATTAGGCAACCACTGTCTGCAAAAAGAGGTCAGGCCAACCAAAGAGCGGACCTGCTTTTGCGTTTTTGGGATGGGGGTGTCTAGGATAGTTTGGATTCGGTCAGGGGTAAGTTTCCTCCCTTCCTTGGACAGAAGATGGCCTAGGTAAGTTACCTGTGGCTGGCAGAACTGTAGTTTCTTTTTGGAGACTTTATGGCCATTTTCTGCAAGGAAGTGTAGGAGTTGGACGGTGGCTGTCGTTGCCAGCGGGGTGGTGTCGGCCGCCAAAAGGATATCATCGACATATTGGATCAACACCACTCCCTCTGGTAGCTGGAAAGCATCCAGCTGTCTTTTGAGGGCCTGGCTGTAAATGCTGGGGCTTTCAGTGTACCCCTGGGGAGCTCTACAGAATCGGTACGAGCGAGATTTTAAAGTGAAGCCGAAAAGATAACGGCTGTCTGGATGGATGGGGATAGAGAAAAATGCGTTTTTAAGGTCGATAACAGAGAAGGTGGTGGCAGTGGACGGGATGAGGGTCAGAATGGTGGTGATATCAGAGACCACAGGATATTGGGGTACAACCACTTTGTTAATCTCTCGTAAGTCGATGATGAAGCGGTACGCTTTCTCATCTCCTTCACCTTGTTTCTTAACAATAGGTAGGATTGGGCTGTTGCAGACGTTGCTAACCACTTCTTCAACCACTCCTGCATCTACCAGAGACTGAATGATCGCTACCAGTGCCTTCTCACCCTCTGGGGATATCCGATATTGTGGGAGTTTCGGGAGCATAGCGTCCTGTCGTACAGTTATGTGGATAGGGTCAATCATCATTCGCCCCACATCAGAGTCGTTTTTGGCCCACAGGTACGGGGGCAGGGCGTCAAGCAAGGACATGTCAGCGTCAGTTATGGGGCACATGTGTCGTGGGGGACGGGACCTGGGCATGTCTGGGTTGTCGTACAGGATGACTCGTATTCCATCTGGGGAACACCTAATGGTAGCTCGAAAATGCTTCAGTAAGTCAATGCCCATAATGGCGTCAGGGGAGTTGGAGGAGAGTAGAAATGTCGCGTCAGCAGTGTTGCTTTCTAGGTCAAAGGTAATAGGTACGGACAGGGGGTTAGTGGAGGGCGTCCCATCGAAACCTATCGACGTTATGTGTGAGCCAGACAAGGGTGCCCTTGGAATCAGTCGCTTTGATAACACACTACGTGTCGCCCCAGTGTCTACCAAGAATGGAGACTCTGTACCCAAGACCTTAGCGGTGACATAAGGACCTTGCTGGTCAACACAGAGCTCGACTGGATCCCTCCCTTGCCCCTGGCAGTCCTATGCAAAATCGGGGGCATTTTCACCTTCGGATAGCTGATATTGATTCTGTCGAGGACGGTCAAATGTATTCAGTCTTCCTGATCTGTCATTGCTAGCGTCGTTGGAGTTCCCTCGTCCCTGTACTCTATTCCTCGGACCACCTGCCACATCCCTGGAATCCCTATTTCTATTCATCTCTAGCAAAACCGGACACTGGAATTTCCAATGGCCAAGCCCTTTGCAGAAAGCGCATTGGTCATTGCTAACGTCTCTCCGTCCAGTGTGAGATGTCGGGTGTGATCCTTAGGAGGTAGATCTCTGGGGGCGTTCGATTGGTAGTTCCCCCTTTGATGTTCCCGTCCTAGAGCTATACCCTGTATCTGGGCTATCATTACCCTTTCCTTCAAATCTTTCTTCTTTTTCTCGGACGCCCTATCATTCTCATTCTTTTGGTGCTCGTAATACTGAGCCATCTGTAGGATAGCTGCGGGTTTGGAGGCCCCCCAACTGCTCTCGCTTGTCTGTAGTTTTTGGGAGACTTCTTGAGTTAGTCCTTTTACATAGTTTTGCACAAACAGGTGCTGTCCGGTTGCGGTGGTCATGTCCTGGCCACTGTAGTCGGAGAACACTGTCTCAAATCGGGAGAAGTATTCTGACACATCTTCCTGGGGTTTCTGACGACAGGCCGTGACTATCGACCAGTCTACTTTCCTTTCCGGGACCAGTGTTTTTAATTTCTGAACTATTTTATCTGGGAGTTCCAGTATGTCCTTCACTGGTTTACTCCCTGGCTCTCGCTGTCTGTCTAGTTTACCGAGTTGGTCCCAGGTATGTCCAAACAGATCCGCGTGGTCAGCCTTCCGGATTTGCTTCCACACGTCAGCTGGCAGACATAGCCCAAAGAACAAGTCAATATCTGCTATAGTCATTATCGTTGAACCCAAGGCTGTACCTAATTCGGTATAAAATGCTGTCGGGTTCTTTCTTAAGTCGGGCAGGGTTTGCTTAAAGGTTAGGATATCTTGTCGGTCCCATGGTTGATATACCCAATTGTACACAACCCTTCCCTTTGCATTTTCATTATTAATATCATCGCTCGTTCCCTGGCCCCGTGGCGGGATCCAGTAAGGAGCCGCTTCTCTGATAGGCATCATAGTATTGGCTACTTCTGCCGAGGTTGTTTCGGGGACCGTAACCTTGGCTTCTGGTTTCTGTTCTGTGAGGTGGCGGAGGACCTCAAGCATTTGCATGAAGAGCTCCGTCGCCTCACGTTCAGTCCCATCTCCAACATCAATTTTCCTATACAGTGTTGTTAATTTAGCGGGACCCTTGCTCTGATACCTATCTTCATACGCGTTCAGGGTGTGGTAGCTGAATCGCAAGATGAAATGCCGTCTGTGGCTGTCGGCATGCGAATTATATATGTTCATTGTGTACTCTTCGCTCTCCCTTCGTTCTACTAGGGTCTTTGCAGTCAAAATTCCACACTAAGCTGTTGAGGATGCTAAAAAACCCATATGTGAGCGCAAGGTGTTGTGAGGGTGCAGCGCTGGATGTGAGTGAAAAGATAAATGTGACACTAAAACTGCCTAGAATGGACAAAAAACATTTTATTGGCTTGTCCAAACTGGCATGGATAAAAAGCAGTGCAAAATTCAACAAGTCAAAAACATTGCAATACATTATCTTATTGTCAAGGTTGGTGGACCTGAATTACTAGCATATCCAATGAGTACGTCTATGGTACCCATTACAACTCTACTCACCCAAATCGATGGATAAGTAGACCTACCTCAATCTGACAACAACTCAGGGAAGGGGGCCCGCTCTGTAAGAAACAATATCATGTGTCACAGAATAGTCATATGTAATGTGAACACATGTTTATAAAGAAGAAAGGAAGTGTTAGTGGTGAACCTCACAAATAGAGACACTATGACAGAAGAACTTTAACTTGATGTGAGTATGCCTTGCCTTGTTTGTTAATGGCCAGGACTGATTTACTATTTGCCTCGTACTGGGACTATGTTAAGACAGCCTTAGAAAATTGTTATCTCACGTATAGCTTTGTGCTAGTTTAGCACACTGTCAAGATAGATGATGAACTAATGTAATCTAAGGTTTACCATGCAACATAATCATGGCACATTAGTGCGGTGTTGGTTAATGAGACACAGCAGTATCATATGTGCTATGAATGGACCCTGAAACTCAGGCCAGAGACTACATGTGGTGCTCTGTCATGTATATAATCTAGGAATGCTTGCTCCTCTTAAGCGTGTTCAAGTGGTGTTTACTCGCTCTAGATACTATAAGAACTTTAGGCCAGTGATAGTACGGCACTTTCATATGAGCTATAAACAGAGACAATAATAAAACATGGGGCGCTTTGTCATGCATATAATCTAGGAATGCTTGCTCCTCATAAGCATGTACTAATGATGTTTACGCGCTCTAGATACTATAAAACTTAGGTCAGTGATAGTACGGCGGTATCACAAGTGCTGTAAATAGTCCGTGAACCTCAGGCCAGAAACAATAGAACATGGGGCGCTTTGTCATGCATATAATCTAGGAACGCTTGCTCCTCATAAGCATGCACTAGTGGTGTTTGCGCACTCTAGATACTTTAAGAACTTAGGCCAATGATAATACCCAACCACCGAACTGTAGAGTGCATTTTCATGTATATGAGGTCTATCCATGGAAATAAAAAGAGGTCTGTCCCTGGTGATAAAAAGAGCTCCTTATGAACCCTATCTTTTTGAGCGCACTGTGCCTTAGGTATTTTTAAGTATTTTCAAGCTTGTATATGGAATACACTTCTGAAACGGGCCATCAGCCTGACAACGAGGACACGCCCACTATCCTGAGGCCACGCCCACACAGACTAATATATAAGTCGCGCTCATTGTGTCAGCTCGCAGCCAGTCTACCAGATAGGCTCCTGAGGCGGAAGCCGGGAGGAACGCCTAGCGTTTTTTAAAACTTTTGATTCTGCTAATTGTTTTACCTGCTCGTAGCACTCTTCCCAGGGCACTCCCCCTCCTGCAACTCGATCGTAATCACCCCGCGCAGCCGATGTAAACGCTGCCGCGGGTCCAATCTCATTTTGCCGCCAAAAGCCTGATAACGAGGCCACGCCCACTATCCTGAGGCCACGCCCACACAGACTAATATATAAGTCGCGCTCATTGTGTCAGGTCACAGCAGTCTACCAGATAAGCTCCTGAGGCGGAAGCCGGGAGGAACGCCTAGCGTTTTTTAAAACTTTTGGTTCTGCTAATTGTTTTACCTGCTCGTAGCACTCTTCCCAGGGCACTCACCCTCCTGAAACTCGATCGTAATCACCCCGCGCAGCCGATGTAAATGCTGCCGCGGGTCCAATCTCATTTTGCCGCCATCAGCCTGATAACGAGGACACGCTATCCTGAGGCCATTCCCACCCCCTCCGCCCTTAAGGATGTGCCTCAGTCGGACGCGCAGCAGACGCGCGCTGCGGGCGCGCCGCCAGCGCACCAAAGGTAAGCCTGTCTGCGCCCGTCCGCGCCAGACCGAGCCCTGAGCCAAGGACCCCTGGTTCTTTTATACCTTCCCCCCTGAGGTATACCCAAGAAACTCTCCTCAAACTCAGGGACCCTTCCTCCGCTCCCTGTTGTAGCATTATCTCCTTAGAGGATGAACATTCCCGCTGCTCAAACTGTCCATATAGGCTAACTCCGCAACTCCCCCTGAAACCATGCTGGCTCAAGATGGCCCTACTCAATTGCAGGTCCCTCCCGAAACACCAAGCAGAAATTAATATGCTCCTGCAAGATTCCGAGATTGAGATCCTCTTTCTTACCGAAACATGGATCAACTCCATCTCAGACCCTGACATAGTTGAAGCACTCCCCCCTGGTTACCTGATCAAGCACCAGGACAGACCCTCCAGGACTGGAGGCAGAATTGCGATCATCTACCGAGATTACCTTTCCTGCCATTTTAAGGACAGCCCAATTCAGGACTGTGAAAATGTCCAGTTCTCTATCCACCTACCCCCATCCACAACCCTTTCAGGGATCCTCGGCTATCGCCCCCCCAGGACAGCAACGTCTTTTCTGCAATTCCCTAGTGGAAACCATCTCCTCCCTTGCTTGCCTGCCTCCTAACTTTACGGTCTTAGGAGATTTAAATCTCCACTTTGATGACCCAACAAACAAAACAGCCGATGACTTTAAGGAAGACCTAGCCTCCCTTAACATTCACTTGAAATGCAACCAGCCCACCCATTCTAAGGGCCACCTGTTGGACCCCATATTCACTAACCTCCCGAGACTAGTAGTGAACAACCCCCTCCCCGTCCCCTGGTCAGACCACTTCTTAATCCCCTTTAAGCTTCAACTTTCATTCGAAGCACCGGAGAGACCTCCTCCCCAAGCACCATCCCGCCCGTGGCAAAAACTGGACACGGCTTCATGGACCCAAGCACTAGCCTCTACCACACCTGTGCTTGACCCAGACCCCACCAGAGCAGACGTTCAACTCCGCTGCTGGATTGATCAATCCCTTAATGCCATCCTTCCCGTCAAACCCCTCCCCAGTAAAAAGGGAACTTTTAAATCCCCATGGTTCACTCAAGAACTGCGCGAACTTAGGAAAAGGTGTAAAAAGCTCGAAGGCCTTTGGAGAAAGGACTGGGCTATTGAAAGCAAAAACGAATATAGGTCCGCCTTGAAGCACTACAAAACCTGTATAAAAAACATCCAGGCAACCTTCTTCGAGGGAAAAATACAAGCTGCGGCTAACTCTGCCAAAGAAACTTATCGCATTGTGCGTCTCCTTACTAAAACCCCAGATCCTTTGCCCATACCGGACCCATCGGGCACCAGATGCAACCAGCTAGCTGAGTTCTTCTCAACAAAAATCAATGATATCCTCAAAACCCTCCCATCCCCCAACACCTCACAACTCCCCACTACCCCTCCCCCTGGTCCGGAGGCCCATGCCTCCAAGCATTCTCCCAGGTGACCACAGAACTATTCCTGAACACTCTACAATCAGTGATGAGTGGGGCTCCATCAGATCCAGCTCCTATGAGCAAACTTGGTCGCCCCCACTATTGCCCCCCTCATTCACCAACCTCATTAACGCATCCTTTGCACTGGGCACTGTCCCAACCAACTGGAAAAAAGCCACAGTCAGGGCACTTCTCAAAAAACTCCACCTTGATCCAACTGACCTATCTAATTTCAGACCCATCTCTCTCCTTCAGCCCATCAGCAAAGTGGCCGAGAGAATTGTCAACCACCAACTATCTCTCTTCTTGGAATCCAACAACCTCCAACGCCAATCCCAGACAGGGTTCAGACCGAGACAGGGAACGGACACCGCATTACTAGCCGTAGTCGAAGAGGCAAGAACCATCATAGACGCAGGAGGATCAGTGGCAGTGATCCTCCTAGATCTGAGTGCCTCCTTCGACACGGTGGACCATGCCTTCCTCATCCACCGGCTCAGCATGGCAGGAGTCTCCGGCACCGCCCTGTCCTGGATCAAATCCTTCCTGGAAGGCAGAACCTTCCTGGTGTCCGACGGCACAGTTAATTCCAATGCTCTCTCTCTCCAGTGTGGGGTCCCCCAGGGCTCCTCCCTAAGCCCCACACTTTTTAACATTTACATGTCTCCCCTCGAAGACATCATAACTCCATTCGGCATAAAAACAGTCATGTATGCCGACCATACCCAGCTTGTAGTGTCCCTAAACCAGTCGAGTAAAAGCCTGGACAACCTGTTATCATGTCTCGAGAATATCTTTCATTGGATATGCGAATCGTGCCTGAAACTAAACGGAGAGAAATACGAGATCCTTCTCCTGGGAAACCCACGCAGACTCCCTCCATCCCTCTCATGGGCACCCTGCATGGGATCACCCCCCACCCCCAAATCCGAAGTCAAAAGCCTTGGTATCTGGTTGGACCAAGACCTCAACTTTAAAGTCCAGGCCAGAAAAACCGCCGGCATTTGCATCTGCCTCATTAAAACAGCGCGAGAAATCCTCCACCTAATCCCCTCCCAATCCAGGAAACTGCTCATGCAGGGGCTGGTCAACTCCAGATTGGACTACGGAAATGCCCTCTATCCAGGGCCCCCGCATCGGTCATTAACAGACTGCAATGCGCCCAAAACGCCGCCTACAGACTCCTGACCGGGATCAAATCCAGATGCTCTGCCAAGCCAGCCCTCAAATAACTACACTGGCTCCCAATTAATGAAAGAATCACCTTTAAGACCCTCTGCATCTCACACAAAATAATGCAAGGCAGAGGCCCGCCGATTCTGAGATCCCTCGTCAAACCCCATCATTCGAACAGACAACTCAGATCAGACTCCCTTTCCCTGGCCAGCGTCCCCAGAATAAGAAAGGCCCGCTCCGGGGGCGACTGTTTTCTTACAATGCTCCAAAGCTGTGGAACTCCCTTCCACTCTCCATCCGAAGAGAACACAACCTACTTGCCTTTCGTAGGCAACTAAAAACATGGCTCTTCCCATAATCTATCGCCACTACTTCCTCACTCTGTAAGCTACAGGTTGTTTGACAGCGCTGGGACGCCCCAGGGTAGCTATGCGCTTTACAAATCTGCATCCAAATCCAAATCCAAATCTAGAGCGCGCAAACACCACTAGTGCATGCTTATGAGGAGCAAGCGTTCCTAGGGTATGCACCTGTTACAACGCATTTTTTACAACGCACTACCACTGCAACGCAGGCATTACAACGCATACCATTACAACGCATTGCGCTGGGGGGCGCTCTAGGATAAGAGGTAAGTTTAATTTACTATCCAACACCTTCCCTAGGGTCCACGGGGACTGGAGTTAGAATAGTAAATTATACTTACCACTATCCAGCACCCCAAAGCGCTATGCGTTGTAACGGTATGCGTTGTAAATACCGCGTTGTAATGGTATGCGGAGTAAAAGTATGCGTTGTAACGTCATACATCCGTTCCTAGATTATATGCATGACAAAGCGCCCCATGTTCTATTGCCTCTGGCCTAAGGTTCACGGTCTACTTACAGCACTTATTATACCGCCTTACTATCACTGGAAGTTTTTAAAGTATCTAGAGCTCATAAACATCATTAGTACACGCTTATGAGGAGCAAGCGGTCCTAGATTATATGAATGACAAAGCTCCCCCTGTTTTATTATTTGATAAGATTGATTTTATTTTAAAATTTATACAGCGCACGAATGCCCAGAGGCGTCTTGGCGCTAGGGTCGATAGGACCAGATCTTTAAAATGCACCTTACGCATCAGGTCTGTTTGTGAAGAGCCAGGTCTTCAGAGCTTTCCTGAATGACATGAGCGATGTGCTGCTCTTGATAGAACTTGGGAGGAGGTTCCAGATTTTGATTGTACCCACTAGGAAACTTCTTCCTCCCGAGCGAACCTGCTTGAACTTAGGTATTTGCAGCAGCTTGGAATGAGAAGATCTTAGGCTCCTACCTGGTATATACCACTTCAGATTTGTCTTCAAAAACTGCGGGCCAGTGCCTTTTAATGCTTTAAAGGCCAGGCATTGCGATTTAAAAATGACCCTTTTGGCCACTGGAAGCCAATGTAACCCTCCCAGTCTATGGGCACCCGGCTCATGTCTGGGAATATCTAGCAACAGTCTTGCCGCTGCATTCTGAAGTCTCTGTAGTTTCAGCAGCAATTGTGCTTGCAACCCAACATAAAGAGCATTGCCATAGTCCAATCTGGACATAGCAAGCGCTGTGACTAAAGTCTTCAGTGCCTCATGAGGGATGAAAGGACGGATTATCCTAATCATTCTTAAAATAAGCCAAAAGGTAGAAATGAGCTTATTAATCTGAGCACTGAATGTAAGCTTATCATCAAAGACAAACCCCAAGTTCTTAACCTTAGAGACTGGGATTGGACAGTTGCCTAGACTATTAAGCCACCATTTTAGCGACCAGAAGGAAGGATTGGGGCCTAACAGCATAATTTCTGTCTTTTCCCCGTTTAATTTAAGACAGTTGGCCTGCATCCATTCATTTACCTGCCTCATGCAGTGATTGAAACAGTCAGCTGTCGCCTCCGGGTCATTTGAGACCGACACCACCACCTGTGTGTCGTCAGCGTAAGAGATAGCGGAGAATCCACATTGTCTAATAATGGAAGCCAATGGTGCCACATATAAGTTAAATTGTTACGTTATTATTGTCTCTGGCCTGAGTTTCACGGTCCATTTATAGCACATATGATACCGCCGTACTATTACTGGCCTAAAGTTTTAATAGTATCTAGAGTGCGTAAACACCACTAGTACACGCTTATGAGGAGCAAGCATTCCTAGATTATATGCATGCCAGAGCGCCCGGTATTGTCTCTGGCCTGAGTGTCACGGTTAAGCATGGGTGAATTTTGCAAATCTAGAGTTCGTGAATTTTGCGAATTTGCGAACTCGCAATCTGCAAAATCCGCGAATTCTTGCGAATTTGCGGATTGGGTTTTTTTTTGTGTTCGCAAGGATTTCTGCCAGTTCGCGAGGGTTTTGTACCAGTTCGCAATTGCGAACTTACATGTCGGCTCTTAACGGTTGCGATTATGTTGTTTCTATGTCTGGTTCATCATCACAGGTTCCCAGCACCCTCTGTTTCACCCCTGCCACCCTTTGTTTCACCCATGCCACCCTCTGATACATCAATGCCACCCTCTGGTTCATCATCACTGCAGATTATGGGGGGAAAAAGCAAGCACACCTGCCCTGCTTCAACTGACATGAATTAATTTGGGGTTCATTTATTATTGTGTCACTGTTTTAAAATTCCAGTCTGGCACCTGCTTCCTTATCTGTAATTTGCTTTCTGTTGCAGTGCAATTTTTTTTCCAGGACCTTTGTGGCCTACTTGTAGCGATTCTATTATCCGGCTGTGAGGGTCAGAGCAGGGTCATACAATTGTTGCAACTAGCAACTGAACTCTGGAGGGGCCCCAGTCAGGAAGCACTACAGGGAATGGTTACTAATGATGAATTTGAACTTTTGCACCTGCTGCTGAGTGCTTTCAGTTTAGCAAAACTCGTTTTTCTGCAGAACAGCATTACAGCAACTGTATGCCCCAAACATGCTTACTTGTGAAAGTTGATTTCTAATCCAAAAGTGATCCAAAGAAAGTCAAAAGGCCTCAAATCCAAAAAAGTGCAGGCAAATGTCAACCTGAGGAGTTATTCTCATAAAAATCATCATTTTCAGAAGGTCTATGCTGCTTGCTCGTGGATTTCTTGTGCAGAATTGCAATTTTTGTAATTTCGCGAGTGCGAGATTGTTGCTGCCCGCCGCACTTACATGTTCGCAATTGCGAACTTACACTGCACGCCGCAAAATTGTATCACCAAGAAAAAAAAATCCGCTGCGTGCGAATTTGCGGATTTTGGGTAAATTCGCGAGCGTTCGCGGATTGCAAATTTACCGAAAATCCGCAAAATCCGAGAGCGGAACAGATTTTCCGCCCATGCTTAGTCACGGTCCATTCATTGCTCATATGATACTGCCATGTCTCATTTACCAACAGCACGATGATGTGCCATAATTATGTTGCATGGTTAATCTTAGTTTACCTTAGTTCATCGTCTATCTCGACAGTGCGCTAAACTGGCACAAAGCTACACATGAGATACTCCTTTTCTAAGGCGGTCTTTTTTTTTTTAAATCAGATCTATTACAGTACAGTATACGAAAAAACGAAGAGAAAAGAAACAAAAAAAAAGAAAGCATAGCACAACTATATAGCTCATCATAGTCAATCTTATAGCTTGGTATTTCATTCCCCTTGATCAATCCCACCTCTTTTTTCCCATGGTTATCACCAGATTTCAGCAGTTATTATGATATTACTTGTTTACAGCAAATTCCAGTACATTCCATTAGCCAATACCATGTCTGTTTTGTGCCTCCATCCAGACAATTAGAGGCTCCCAAATTTTCATGCCTTTTTTCATAGATTTTGGCCCTTTACACTTATAGAGGGCTATTTCCTGCTGCCCAATATATATTAGCCTACACAGCCACTGATGAAATGTAGGGCGTTCCTGATCATTCCATGCTGTAGCAATCAAAAGGCGTGCAATTGCAACTATTACAAACACAAAATCACTCTGTACCAAATCTAGCCGCAGCCTGCAGTCATATCCAAATAACATCAGTATAGAGGAGATTCTTATGTTTTTTCCCAATGTCTGGAGCATAAAGAACTCAATCCCTTTTTTTAACTTATCTAGCTTTCCACATAAGTAGAACATATGTACCATATCTGCGGGACCGGTTTGACATCTCGTACATTCGTCAGATTGTCTTTTTCCCCACTTAAACATTTTTGAAGGTGTATAGTAAAGATTATAAACTGTTTATATTGTTGAACTTTTAAATTACCCGACATAAAACCTTTGGGGCATATTATCAAGGGGGTTTATCTCCGCTTTTTTGGCTTTAAAAGCCAAGAAAGCGGAGATAAAATTATCTCCCTATTACCTAGCTTTCGCTAACACCAGTTAGCGACAGCTAGTAGGAGATAGCGACCATCTTGGACCCCACTTTGCATGTCAGTGATATTTATCACTAATGACATGCAAAGTGGGCGTGCCAAGATGTTAGCGACTGGAAACAGTCGCTAACATCGCTATCTCCCTATTACCAACTTTTGGAGATATTCGCGCTAAGCACGAATATCTCCAAAAGCTAACACCTGCCCTGAGCAGTTCTTAGCCATGTTATCCAATGGGAGGTGAATAACATGACGACTAAGAGCATTAGCTCGCTAATGCATGAATATCACGGACTTTTCAGCGATATTCATGCATTGCGGCCGATTTTTATCGCATTTGCGATAAACCTTGGTAATACCAAGGTTTATCTGCGATAAAAATCGCCGCAGCTCGGCGATAATTTTTTCACGCTAACCAAGCAATAGCGATAATTATCGCTATTGCTTGGTAATATGCACCTCTATTCCCAATTTCCCAATCTCCAGCACCTTATCTATATCTACCTCCCCATCACTTACCTTATTCATCCAACTTAGTTCTATCTTTTCAACATCGTCTGGTATACTCTTTAGCAGCTCTTGATAAAGGTATTTGATTCTATTCTCAGAGTTACCCATAATCTGCAGAATTGGTATCGGCCCCAAATTGATACAATCCTTAGAGATTCCTCTTATACAATTACGTATTTGTAAATATTTAGGCCAAACCTTTGAACTAGCTCAATAAACGCCATAAATTTCTGATTCGAATAAACCTCTGCTATTGTAACGATCCCAACTTGTTCCCATTTTTTAGCCATACCATCGTATGAAGTCGGGCGTAAAAAGTCAGATTGCCAGAGTGATGTATATTTAGTATACCTCCTTATTTTACAAATTTTCTCTATCCTTTTCCAATTTTTCACTGCACACTCTATGCATTTATAACCTTTCTTTTGATCGTTTTCTAAGGCGGTTTTAACGTAATCCCAGTACGAGACAAATAGTAAATCAGTCCTGGCCATTAACAAACAAGGCAAGGCATACTCACATCAAGTTAAAGTCCTTCTGTCATAATGTCTCTATTTGTGTGGTTCACCACTAACACTTCTTTTATTCTTTATAAACATGTGTTCACATTACATATGACTATTGTGTGACACATAATATTGTTTCTTACAGAGCGGGCCCCCTTCCCAGAGTTGTTGCCAGGTTGTGATGGTCTACTTCTCCATCGATTTGGGTGAGTAGAGTTGTAATGGGTACCATAGTCATACTCATTGGATATGCTAGTAATTCATGTCCAACAACGTTGACAATAAGATAATGTATTGCAGTGTTTTTGACTCGTTGCACTTTGTTTTTGTGTCTCATATTTATAGGCAAGTTCCAGTACTATCGAGTTTATCATTGGATTACTGGTTTTGTATCACTATATTTATTACTATTATTTTTCTACATTCTCTCATTAGGGAGCACTTGAGCATAGAATAGATATTGAAAACATTGAGGAGGTACATCATAAACACTTGAAGCAGGACCTAATACACATCACTCTCAAACATATTTCTCCAACAATATCAGAGTCCTCCCAAACCAAACATGGTGCCCTCTCCTCACAACTGTGTCTAGACAGAAACTCTTACTTCCATCTCCAATTCTGTCCCTTCTCTGTGCTTGTCTATCATTCCCATCCATTCTGCCACCATTGATCCACATTTCATTATCACTCATTAGGAAAAAAAACTACACTTCCTCGTCTCAACATCTTTCTCCTCTTCACATATTCTATACATTTGATGTACTGCAACCCTCCTCCAATTCCATTTTGACCATTCTTAAAGACTTCACAATTACTTTTGACTTCTTTGTCATTATATGGACAACGAACTTTCGTAAAATCACTGCACGCTCAATCTGGCACAGACCTCACCAACATCCACCCCTTCTTCCCAACGCAAACCTCCATCTCTATACTGACACCCTCTTAAAAGTCCTTCATCCATTCTGGTACCAAATGTGTTCCAGGATCTCGACCTCTCATAACCTGAACTAGTATCTCGCCTATGACACGGTGACCTTAGTACGATAGACCAACAGCAAATCGGCCACCATTCCTTTCCCATGTGGTCACTGCTCAGGGCCAACTGCATGACCCATGTAACCCTCCTCTTGCTAGAGAGGTCTTGAACCATCCATTTCCCTGAGGATTGTACAAAGTAGTCCAGAATGTTTAATTCCACCCTTCACCAAGAACACTTGTACTTCAATAGTGTGCCTTGTCTGTAACTAACAGCGCGGGTACCCTCCAACACTCCTATGGTGGTCGGGATACTGATCGCTATCATCAACACCACATCCAACCATCTTTATGATTTTTATGACTTCCACGTCGCTGCTGGATCTGGGGATGTCATTGTGGGTGTCTTTCCATTTCCCTGTCTTATTTATTTGTCCCAAATGTTTAGACACCATCCTTCCACGGACCAATGATGTCAAGTCCTGTCAGGAGGGCTCTTGTTAGCCAAAGGAATACTTACAAAATGTATCCCTGGTACAACCCATAAAAGACCAAAAGAAATATTCTATTTCTGCCTGAAAAGTGATTCGAGGAGTTGTGACAGTTCAATGCCATGTGCGGAATAAACAAACAAATATAATTCCGTTTAGAAGTTTCCATGAGCGTTGTCATAGCGATCATTCTAAACTGACTGCTGCCTTGCTGAGCTGTAATTAAATCGGAATATATCATTTGTGGAAGTGAAATGAAACCTGCGCTTGCAAGGATTATGTAGGCTGGGTTAGAGCTTCAGGGTTTGACCCACGAGAGTGCACAAATGCTTCACGTTTCATTAAATTACTTTTAGATGCAATGTGCGGCCGCGGCGCAGAGCTCTGCCTCGCTTGGACGGCGTGTTCGCCCACTCACCATCAAGGGAACCGATGCGGTTTGGGAAATAAAAACAGCATCCGTGTTCTTCTGAGCGGCTGAAAACGGCAGTGAAAAGCCAGGGCGGTCCCCTTTAGTTCAGACTGCATCTGTTTCTTGACAGGGCGGCCACTCAGGTTCAGTGCTGGAAAGTTGGGGGATCCCGCTCGCTCGGCCCCGGCTCTGGCAGCTATTTCCGGGACTAATCTGGGATTCCGCCGATCCACAGGAGCATGCTAAATTTGTTCTGGTGTCATTTTCCTACATTAGGACATAATTCACAGCGCCCACAAGTTGTCTGTATTTTTTCGGACTGGCAATCTGCGGGCAGTGAGCGGGCTTACTTATTTTAAATTCCGGTTGGGCCCAAAACAAAGGCTTGATTTAAAGGGTCACCAGCCCTCCTTGTTCAATTATCATCCTGGCTGGGAGCCATCTAGAGTCTCACACCTAAAAACCAATGCAATGTAAATAAACAAAGTCACACAGGGGCATATTTACAAGCCCCTTGTACAGGAAAGTTTACCTAAGACCTTGAGAGATATAAGGTATAGGAGTAATATATCATCCACACTAATAGACATTATGTTAAGAGTGAATGGTCATGAGAAACACAACACAAAGTCGAGATATAAAATGTAACTCTGTGATTGTTGTTCTCTGTTCTAACAAAACATTTGGGGCTGGACTTATATCTTGATGGATGGTTTACTCCTTCACAATGGTGACGGATATCCAGCCTGCCGAACTATAAATCCCATTATATCCTATGGGATTTATATTTCGGTGAACAGGATTTCTGTCACCGTTGTGACAGAGTACCCCCGCCAAGATCTAAATCAGGCCCTTAATTACTTCCCAAAGGAACACATTTTTACAATCTTAGAATAACAACAGATTGAGAAAAAAAACAATAAGAATCTAAACCCATGATTTACAGTTTGTATGCAACTGCTTGATACAGTAAATAGATCACTGTGCTATATTAGAAGGTTTTCAATTTATGAACTGGAAGTGACAACATGATGTCAGTGTCAAAAGTAGTAGCCCACTTACCTTGCTAAATAAAATAAAAATCGGTGATCTGCAAGTTACGCTATGTGCTTTGCAGCAGGCACATTAACCCTCTATGCTACTTTATGAGTCAAAACTGTGACTGGGAAAAACATAGAATTGTATAAACAACTAGATTTATTTTACTGCAATTATAATGATCTCAAACTTTTTGGGCACACTTTGGTCTCTACTGCAGATGTTTTAACCCTGTAAAAGAACTTCGAATGTAGCCTCTTTTTGACCAATAAAGTAATCTAGGACAGATTTACTGTCAGATATGTCCTTGTTACCAATTTCTTTGCAGTAGATTCTTTAAAAAAATAAAAGTACAAGTTAACTGTCTCTGCTTTTCAAGCTCTGTGCTTCATAACGCCACCCCTTTTCCTCTGCCACACCTTGCCCCCCAATTTATAGGTTCCTGGAGTACATTTTTTCCAGTTCCCACACTGCTCAGGCCTCCATTGTCCAGAGCTCTATGCTGGGTAGGGTTACCTATCCTGACAACTTTAAGTAGTGTGGTGTTGCGGGGAAGAGGAGGGGCTGAAATTTCTGGAGTTATGTAGATTGCAAAAAATGGGGTTGGGGCTCCAAGACAAAGGCAGATTCTGTCCCCAGCCCACCCCTCAGGCACCAAGGCGGGAGCAGACAAGCCCCCCCCCCCCCCACTCCAAAGTCTACAACCTTCAGGCCCCGCAGTTTAATTCCTTGCTACTCACCTCATGACCAGACCAGACCCCCACTGCTGAGAGCAGGTATTAAATATTGGTGTTCACTGCATGGAATTGTGGAAAGCCTGTGAAAAAGGACCCAATTGTTCAGGTCCAGCAGGAAAGTCCCCATTCCGGGACTTTTTAACTTGTGATCCCATTATCCCAAGGGAAGATGCCAGCCAGGATCATTAATCCTGTTATATCCCAGCGGATAAAGGGGGAACACGCAATCAAAGCCACACACATAAATTAATTAGCGCCTCATTCTGAAGAAATGCTGATTTGTGCGCCAGTATCAAGTGTGAGTGGTGAGCTAAATCCCTCACATGGTAATTAACACACGCCCTGTGAAAATGATAAGAAAAGGTGTGAAGCATGCAGTAACCAGTGATCAAAGCACTGATACCCCATTTTATACCCCAGTGTGACTGGTGCAAGAACTTAGAATATAATGTAATTCCTGTTCCAAGAAACCAGCACAACCAGGGCTTTCAGTCTTTACCAGGTGTGGTCATTCCAATCCGTTTGCCCCATAATTCGGATTGCAGCCCCTAGTTGTGTTTTACTCTATGTGATGAAGACATCATTCAGGAAATCAAGAAATTGTCAACAAAATGCTGACCCCCAAATGTCCAATTATTTATTGGATAATTATTTTTACTGCCACTCTCGTAATTAAATATAGGTCTGAGTCTATGAGATTTCTCCAGGGGCGGAGGAGCGTCGTCCACTGCTCTTTGAGCAGGAAATATAAAATGGTAATAATGTAGTTATTTTCATTTTATTTTCTGCACTTTCGGGGCTGGGTTATGGTGGGGTGGGGCCAGACTGGGGGCACAGAGGGAGGACTGATTTCCACACTCCAAGTGCCCGAGACTGCTTGGCCGGCCGTCTTGGCCTGGCCATTCATGCACACTTTGCATGTTCCCAACCAGGCTACATTATACAGCCTGGTGGGCAACATGGCCAGGCCCCCAGTCCCCATCTGAGACCGATCCACGACGCTCAGACCAATCACAACACTGCAATTGCAATGTTGTGATTGGCTTAGGGCAGTCAATCATAATACTGCATTGCAGCTTTGTGATTGGCTATGGAGAGCCTGGGTGTTTCCTGGTTCCAGGACTTGAGAAGCAGTGGAGAGATGCGCTGATGGAACAAGTAAGTGGTAGTTTTTTTATTTTTTATTTTGTCCCCTGCCACCCTTCCCCCTGCCCCCATGCCTCTCCACCCTCATTCCTGCCAGCAGCTACTGGATTTGTTCGGCCTTCTTGCTGGTGTACTGTAAATCTTTTCTCAGACAGTCAAAACTCCCTCTAACATCTGAATATAAACATTACTATACATGAAACTGACAGCAAAATTAGTGTAATTTTCACTTTCTTAAGATGTGCTCCAAACCTAGTGAGCTCCCCCATTGTTGGTTTCCTGCCAATAGCAAAGCCTTTATTTACTCTCTCCTGCAAGATTAGTGCTTTGATGGTTTTCTTTACTTCTTAGGAGCCCTGCCTCTTCTTGGTGAGCAGGACCAGCTGTGAATCTCTTTTCACTTATTTTATTGTATTGTAGATTTATATAGCAGTTACTACCCATGATGAAGTGTTAAAGTGATTTTCAGATGGGTCACATGCTACTTCATGGAATCCAAAGTTAGTTTTCGGTACTAGTAGTAAGCATTGCAGTTAGTTATAAATTATGCAACATTAGAGATTAAATATGGGATAAAGTACTGCATGCCGTAGATTCTAAGGATCTTGCAATTCACTAAGGGGTTCCATGACCATATAGAGGAAAGAGGTTGAAGGCTGAGTTACTTTATAAGGTATGGAATACCGAGGTGACTTTCAATATCCTTATCATGTATGAGGGGATAATTATACCACATGGTCATTCCATGCCCTTCCCAACAAACTATTTAAACGCTTGGTTCATAACTCTTTTATATGTACGAGAAAGCATGTTAGCACACATGAAGAATAAATATCGAATCTTCAGAGCAAAATTAAATACATCAAAAAAGCTGTAAGATATGTGTTGCAAAATGATGTAAGAAGAAATGTAATACATGTTAGGTTAAAAATTGACAGTAGAAACATGTAGAAAGACTCTAACGCTTCTATACGTATTCAAGAACTACAAAAAATAAACATGTTGCCATTAATTTCTCCTTTCTTTTTCTCACTGCAAAGCTAGAAAAATAGAGCAGAAGAAAGAGCATCATTTTTTGTTATTTAATCAGCTGTTCTATGCTAAGTGATATGATCTGTCTTTCCCCTTGACCCCTGACTCTGGTGTAGGCACTGTGATTCATGACACAACTGCAAGAACTTATTACAGTTGAATTCTGATGTTATTTCTTTATAATCGTCTTCTGGGCGTTTCACAAGTCTCGGATTATAAAATAATTAGAGACAGGTTTTTATATAGGGATTGCAGAATCCCATATATTGTATACCGATTAGTTGCATCCAATATCTAGTCTTGAGGAAAGTTAGTTTTTAATTGTTATTATTGATGTAAATTCTTTAATTAGGTGCTGATTTGAATTCTTAATTGTATTTATGTGACTAAGGGCCATATATATCAAGCCAATTTTCATTCACAAACAATGCGAATTGCAAAAAACAGTGTTTGCGAATGAAAATTCGCTATTTCCAATGTATGAAGCAAAAGAGCCTCGCAAAATGAGAAATCTCAAAAAATGTGACTCCTTATTTTGCAAGCATAGATATTCTGCGAATTTCCTAGCGATTTCTCATTTTGCAATTTCTCAGTGTGCGAAATTCGCAAACGGGAAATCGCAATTCAAGAAATTGCAATGGAATGTATGAGAAAATTGCGAATTCCGGAAATTCGCAATTTACAGAATCGCAATTACCGCCAAGTATGAACAGGTGGTAACCAGGTGCAAACTATTTAAGGAGTACCAGAATGCAACAGAATGTTTTCCACAATGGCTGGGCTGTAAGTGATAGCCAGGAGGATGCGACTCAAACGTGCTGCACAGAGGAGGAGACGCCAGGAAAGGATATTACGTGCGCGCATTACCATCTACCAGCGCACTGAGGAGGACATCTACATACACTACAGACTAGATGAAGAGAGTATCCATGATTTAATTGAGGAACTCAAACTCTTCCTTGAACACCCCACATGCAGGACACATTCCTTCCCCACTCACATCCAGGTCCTGTGCTCACTATACCTTTTGGCATCAGGTAGTTTCCAGGGGGTGATAGCCTCAGCAGGAGGGGTGTCACAAAGTGCACTATTGCGCTTTTTCCACGCGCTCCTTGATGCCATCGTACAGAGGATGCAACACCACATTCACTTCCCAAGCACCCCACAGGCACTAGACCAGACCAAGCAGGACTTCTACCAAATAGCCCAAATAGCCCAATTCCCATAAGTCATAGAATGCATAGATGGGACACATGCTGCAATATCCCCTCCCTCTCAGAATGAGTACGTGCTCAGGAATTGCAAATGCTACCATTCACTGAACATACAGGCGGTGTGTGATGCCAAACACATCATCACAAACATTGTCGCTAAATACCCAGGCAGCACTCATGGCGCCTTCATCTTACGTCACAGTGGGATATACCGTAGACTCACAAGTGGGAAGTTTGGCGAGGGATATCTACTAGGTAAATGCATTTCAACAGAGGCCACATTTGTTCAGACTAGCATGTACAGTACAGTGACTATTATAAACAACAAAGGAGTGACTCTAGTGAAAAAAAGTGATAATAAAAAAGTGATAATAAAAATAGAATCACGAGATAAAGCTTCACTGTATGCTGCACGCGTGATCAATGCTCACACGCGTGCAGGGAATACAGTGAGGCAGTCTTAGAAGTCCCTAGGGGGGCCCGGGCGACCGTCTTCGATCGGAAGAAGGTCAAGGCGTTTGTTAGTCACCATATAGTGGGTAGGGGGAAGGACCTAAGTTCTTAGAAGGACCCTCACTCACCACTAGTTGGTGACATGCTTCATCATCGGGTCCCCGCTGGGGTGACCGAATGTCTCCCCAGCGTGCTACAACGCCTGATTACAGCGGAGCAGGATGTGGTGGGTGCAACAGTGCCCAAATTAGGAAGTGACTAAGCGTGATAGTGCAAAAGTGTATTAAATTAAAAAATGCAGAGGTTGTGCCCTTAGAAAAATTTTAATAATGGCCAACCCGCATTGGTTAAAAACAAAGTGTGCGGACTCCCACGGTTCTTAATTAAGGAACCGGAGTCCTAAGTCAGAGGTAAAATTTGGTCGACATGTTTCAGCTGTTAGGGTTGCATTTAGCTCAGCTTTCTTCAGGACCTACAACATAAGTCCTCCGGTGGTATGCACGCTCTAAGGTGCACCCTCCCGTGAGGCTCTAAGTGTGAAAAAGTTGTTATTGTTTTAAAATCAAAGGATGGAAGGACATTCCATCTCCACCACACTACTCACTCTGGTAGGGGTGTAAAAAACAGGAACTTTCTGAGGGAACAAATTGTGCTCCTTCGGAAATGGCAGCCTGGGTTGTTTTCACGCGGCGCTATATTCCTCGCCTGCAGCTCCCCACCGTGTACCTACACGGACTATGGCTGTCTCCCGTTCGTTCCGGGAGACAGCCATAGTCCGTGTAGGTACACGGTGGGGAGCCGCAGGCGAGGAATATAGCGCCACGTGAAAACAACCCAGGCTGCCATTTCCGAAGGAGCACAATTTGTTCCCTCAGAAAGTTCCTGTTTTTTACACCCCTACCAGAGTGAGTAGTGTGGTGGAGATGGAATGTCCTTCCATCCTTTGATTTTAAAACAATAACAACTTTTTCACACTTAGAGCCTCACGGGAGGGTGCACCTTAGAGCGTGCATACCACCGGAGGACTTATGTTGTAGGTCCTGAAGAAAGCTGAGCTAAATGCAACCCTAACAGCTGAAACATGTCGACCAAATTTTACCTCTGACTTAGGACTCCGGTTCCTTAATTAAGAACCGTGGGAGTCCGCACACTTTGTTTTTAACCAATGCGGGTTGGCCATTATAAAAAAATTTCTAAGGGCACAACCTCTGCATTTTTTAATGTAATACACTTTTGCACTATCACGTTTAGTCACTTCCTAATTTGGGCACTGTTGCACCCACCACATCCTGCTCCGCTGTAATCAGGCGTTGTAGCACGCTGGGGAGACATTCGGTCACCCCAGCGGGGACCCGATGATGAAGCATGTCACCAACTAGTGGTGAGTGAGGGTCCTTCTAAGAACTTAGGTCCTTCCCCCTACCCACTATATGGTGACTAACAAACGCCTTGACCTTCTTCCGATCGAAGACGGTCGCCCGGGCCCCCCTAGGGACTTCTAAGACTGCCTCACTGTATTCCCTGCATGCGTGTGAGCATTGATCACGCGTGCAGCATACAGTGAAGCTTTATCTCGTGATTCTATTTTTATTATCACTTTTTTATTATCACTTTTTTTCACTAGAGTCGCTCCTTTGTTGTTTATAATATATAGAATTGGGGTACAGGAGTGTCTACACCCTACCTCTCTTGTTTTTTTGGAACAGTACAGTGACTAACCATATCCATCCCACCCCACAGGTGACAGTGCATATGCTGTCCGTGATTTCAGACTGATGCCCTACCTGAATCCTGCCAACGCTCGGGAGCAGCGATACAACAGAGCACACATAGCAATCAGAGGCACCATTGAGCGCACATTCGGGATACTGTAGAGCAGATTCAGATGCCTACACAAGAGTGGAGGTGCACTACAATACAGCCCGCAGGCCTGTTGAAAGATAGTGGTAGCATGTGCCATGCTGCACAACATCGCCACCAGGAAAGGCACACCAGTGGAGGTCAGTGAATCGGATTCCTCCGACGTGGAGGGGCCTGGCCCAGGATGTATGCCAGCCGGTGTAGCTGGTGCAGCTGCTGGGCGCCAGAGGCAAGATGAGATTACACACAACTATTTCTAGGTAAGAAAATATGACACAATGCCAGATCTCATGTGTGCGACTGTGTTTGATTCCTTAACTGCAGGATCAATTATGTCACACAGCCTGAATGCCACCCAATCACACTCCATATTTCCTGCACATGTTACTGTCACAGTGCAAGTCTGTAAACAGAAGGTAGTGTACAAGTCAAGTGGGTAGCTGCCCCTTTCAGTGGTTACAAACTTTGCACCTCAAATGCGGCGCTGGCGAGATGAAGCCCCTGTTGGTGGTTGCACAGTGTCCTCCTCATTAGGCATGGTAGGCCGACTGTTTTGGCCACTACGGCGCCTCTCCATGGTGGGTGGGGGGGTGGTGCTGCTCCGCCTGACAGTGCGTCCTCTTCTGAGTTAGAACTCCTGGCCCAGTAGTGCGAACTGCCCACAGCTCGTCTACTGCTGCTGTAACCTGTACCAGTGCCCTAGCTACGTCCTGGCTACTGTGTGCCACCTCATGCTGTATTTATATGCTGCGCCTGGAGAGGCCAGGAGGTTCCCCGCCCGTGTGTAGAGGTCCAGGCGCTGCATCTCTCTGCGCCTAGCAGCACGGTCTGCTCTTAGTTCTTCACAGAGTGCCTGCAGGGCACCCGTCAGTTCACCCGTCATGCCCCATAAGCCTGCCCTTACTTCTCTCTGTAAAGATTTTATGTTTTTGGCTTGCAGGTGCTGCACCTGCAACATATGCATCTCCAGGCCGGCAAAGACTGTTTCCTACCCCGAATATGCATCACTGATGGGTGTGCAAGACCTGTGCCTGGTTGTGCCTTGTGGGAGTTATTTAGCATGTGCACGTACTTGTTGCTGTGGCTGTGTTGGCCCAGGGTGCACATTGACATCGCTGTCCTGGGCCTCGCCTTCCAATGTGGGTAGTGGTCTGACTACATGTCTCCTGCGTTGCTTCAGAGGGATGACGGGGCTGTCCTCCTCATCTGTGTCCTCCTCATGCCCTGCGTCTTCTAAGTTTGGACTTTCGGCCAGTGTCCCACTGCCTGTAGGCTGTGTTCCAGATGGTGCTGTGAACGTAATTGCACACATTTATTAACTGTTCTCACTTGCACTTGGCAATTATTACATTTCACTGTTTGGGGTAACATGTGTCATGTACTTTCCTTTCCTGACGTGCACATGCTATTGGGGACTGGCTGGGTGAAAATGCACCACTTTACTGTTCATGTGACTACATCTCCCATAATGCATTGCTGTGTGTGCCTGTGTACCTGCTCTGGACTACTAATTTTCTTACTGGTTGCTCGGAGCTGTCAAGATCAGCCACGTCCATGACACTTTCAGGTGACAGGGTCCCCTCCACCAATTCCTCCAGAGGTGTAGAGTCAGAGACTGTTGAGGTCCCTCCACCGGTCGTCCTCGACTGCTCCAACCTGGCAGCCAACTTCTCCTTTGAGCGCTGGCGCAGATCATACCATCGCTTTCTCAGTTCATCGACACTCCTTTGGGTCACCCCCACAGCATTAACTTTCTGCTGAATTTCAGCCCAAATGCGCCTCTTGCAAGTCTCCGGCACCCTCAATGATTTTTTTCCATATAGTAACTCATGGCTGAGCACCATTTCTTGGATTAATACCTCCAACTCTGCCCCTGAGAATTACTGCTTTCTCTTCCTCTGCCCTTAACCCTGCTGCTGCTGCTGTGTTTCCTTGCTGGCCATGTCTCCAGTGTCTGCCATTCTGTTGAAACTTGCAGAGTTCCCTCTCCACCACTCCTTCTCTCTGGCTGTCACTCAGCAACTCAGGTGCAGCATGGGTAGTCACACTTCCTGGTTGTGATGTCATCAAGCTGCACCTGAGTTTCCGTTTGGCAAATATGCAAAATTCACAAAATTGCGATTTTTTTTCCATTAAGAAATCTCAAAATTGCGATTTCTTATGGTTCAGGAGTCGCTAGTGGGAATCTCGCAATTAAATAGCGATTTTTACCGGATCGCTATTTAATTGCAAATTATTACATACATACCAATTTGCAATTCTGATTTTGCACTTCGCAAAAAATCGCAAATTCAGAAGCGCAAATGGGTACCTTGATACATATGGCCCTAAATGGACTACTGATCGTACAGTATTGAATTTGTAATATTATATTGTTTGGTTATCCTAATACACTGTATTATTGGGCAGCTGTAGTGGTATCATAAAATTACTGCCTAACACTGCCGCAGTCCTCTCTTTCTACCCATAAGAATGCCAGTCTTCTTCAATGCCCAATTTGCACCCGTCAAGGAAGTCAATATAATGAGAGCCCATGATGCCCAACGTTGGTTCTCAGAAGACCTAAAACTTAAGAAACTTTCCCTACACCAAGCAGAACACAACTGGAGATGACACTACTCCTCAGATACAAAATATATATTTTTAACTCATTTTAAATAATATAAAAATGCCATTTTACTAACCAAGGCCATTTATCTCTCTAACAAGATATTGAGCTCCTCTAACAAATCAAAGGAAATCTTTGCTATTGTTGCCGAACTATCCAACCCAGATAGGGTCACATCGAAACCCGCCCCCACTTAAGCTCTATGTGACTCACTCAATACCTATTTTATTGAAAAAATCCTTACCGTCAATTCTAGCGTCCGCTAATGTCCCTCCTAAAGATCCACTCTCTATGCTCAGGAACCCCCACTAGCTGGAGCATGTTCCTCCCATCACTAGGGAAGCCTTCTCCAACCTTCTAAGGAAGGTGGGATCTGGCTCTCCTACAGATTGCTGCCCTCAGTACGTTTGAAGGGAAGCCTCCCTCACATATCCAGATCCCCCTCTTGCCCTTCTCAATAACTCCCTGAGTTAGGGCACAGTTCCTAATGTATTTAAAGAAGCGGAAATTGTCCCCATCTTGAAGAAAACTGGTGCAGGCCCTCCAGCTTTCATAAACTACCACCCCATTTCCCTCTTCCCCTTTCTAGCCAAGGTTCTGGAAGCCACGTGGCAAGCTGTCTCAGCACCTTCATTGAACATTCCCACAATCGTGACCCACCCCAGGTGGGCTACCGTCACTCTAATTCCACAGAGGCTGTCATTTTGAGGGTCCTAGATGAACACAGGAGAAGGGCTGATAAGTGCACCGCTGCTAATCAGAGGTTTGTCCGAATGAATACAGGGATGTTGGTCCAGATCGTAGCTGGATGGCTGTAGAAGGCTACTGCATTGTTGTCTACTTTGCGTTATTCGCATGTAGTCTGAAGGTATTCGGACTATTGGAATGCCAACTGTAATCGAGTCCTAACATGCCCCCGGGATTGGTCACTCTAAGAGTGAGTATCTGCATCATGTTGTTCACTTTCCGCCTAACTAGAGCCCAGTACAGTTTCCAACTTCCCTCCAGTTTCATCACACTGCCCCTTGTGCAGACAGATTTGCTGGACATCTGCAGTAGAAAGCTCACACCTTGCCAAGTGACAGACAGTCGCTCCAGTCCTGACCCCAAGAGTTGCCAGCTCACACCTTGCCAAGTAGAAGACAGTAGGCTTCTGACCCTAAGGGTCGCCAGCTCATACCTTGCCAAGTGCCAGACAGTCTGGTCCTGTCCCCAAGAGTTGGCGGCTCACACCTTGCCTAGTGCCAGACAGGCGGCTCTTGAGCCTAAGGGTCGCCAACTCACACTTTACCTAGTGCCAGATGATCAGCTCCCGACCCCAAGGGTCGCTAACTCACACCTTCCCTAGTGCCAGACAGTCAGCTCCCGACCCCAAGGATCGCTAACTCACACCTTGTCTAGTGCCAGACGGTCAGCTCCCGACCCCAGCTGACACCTTGTGTAGTGCCAGACAGTCGGCTCCCAACCTCACACCCTGCCTAGTGCGAGACAGTAGGCTCCCGAGCCCAAGGGTCACCAGCTCACACCTTGCCTAGTGCCAGACGGTCAGCTACTGAGCCCAAGGGTCACCAGCTCACACCTTGCCTAGTGCCAGACGGTCAGCTACTGAGCCCAAGGGTCACCAGCTCACACCTTGCCTAGTAGTAGATAGTCAGCTCCTGACCCAAGGGTCGCAGCTCACACTTACCTAGTAGCATGCAGGTGGCTCCTGACCCCAAGGTTCGCCAGCTCACACTTAACTACTGCCAGTTGATCTGCACCTGACCCCAAGGGTCGCCAGCTCACACTTACCTAGTGGCAGAGAGTCGGCTCCTGACCGCAAGGGTCGCCATGTTAGGTTTCTCTATACGCTATGAGGCTTGTGTTCGTCCAACAATAACTTTGCCAGGAAGTGTTCCACCAATGCAGTATATGCATCATTATCCCTGAATTGTTTAGGGGAATCTGTTAATCAGAAAGTAAAAAAATCTACGAATTGTCTGGAAAGAGATTAGAGTGATTTTCATATCGTTTCAATTGGAGTAGGGGTGTAGCATGGACAGTGACAGGCTACTGGTGACAAGCAACTCTAGCAGGAGACAATGCAAGGATAGAACAGGAGAGCATAAGACACTCAAAAAATGGATGGAATGCAGAACATATCAAATATAAACCCCCAATCACAGATCTGGGTTAAATCCATCGTTATTTTGCTCACCATACCATCCCAGTTTACACCCAGCCATATGCAAATCAGTCTTGACCCTGCTTCTCATGGGAACAAGAAGAGCAGACATCTTTCTCTATGTGCAACAGAAAACTGCTATATGTGCAGAGCTATAGTGGGAGAAGGGGGCTGGCTCAAGGCTGAGCTGTTACACTAATCTGCCTCCCATCCGTTCCTGCCCACACCACCCCACAATAGTGACAGGGTAAGGTATGGAAGTGTTAAGTGCTCTCTCCGCTATTTCTACAGGTACACAATACTTCCCCTGATTTGGAGAATTTTATCTTTTGGGAAAGACTGTAGTTCTAAATATTCATTTGTATGCATTTATGATATAAAGCAACCCGCTCGAATTGAATGTGTAAGGCTGCTTTGTGTGTTGCATATACAAGGTCTTTTCTGACAATATTGTCTTTGACTCCTGGCCTGCCTCGGGATATACTGGGGACGTCCAAAAGTAGTAAACTGCGGTTCTAAGGGGCATATTAACATTTATCGCTGGCCGTGCTTAGCGGTAATTATATTATCACAGGCTATCTCTGGTATTTATCGCCCTGGTAGCACGTTATTAACAACACGTTACTCCAGGGCGATAAAACAGAGATAGCGAGGTTATTGCCCTTTTGCAGGGAACTTTTGCAGGGCAATAACCTTGCTGAGACAACTGTATCAGCATAATCCACCCCCTATGTTAGGGATGGCTAAATCAGGATTTTAGAAGACGTTAGGTTTTGGCGAAAATAGCAGTTTTCGCCAAAATCTAATGTGTGCTAAAATTATGTGGGCTGCCTTGAAAATATCGCGATGTAAACAACAACGAATTGTGCAAAGTAGTCCATCTTGGGTACGCCCAGTAACGCCCACTTTGCATCTCATTGGAGATGCAAAGTGAGGCGTTGGGAAAAAGGTTGCTAACATGCGTTATGCATGTTAGCACCCTCTTGTACAATAGGGCGCTGTTTTTAGCTCTGCTTTTTGGGCTTTGTAAGCCATAAAAGCAGAGATAAATACCTTGTAAATATGCCCCCTGGTGTTTCTGATCAATGCCAGGCATGTTAAAAGAACAGAGCACGAAGGACGTCCAAAGAAGTGTAGAGCTGGGTATAGACTGACTGTGGCATCTTGCATGGGTGCAGCCAGGCTGGGAAAATGAAAGCTCAGACTTGGAGCAGAGTAGGAAAAACAGCTTCTATAATCGGTGTTATAATGTCCTACCTCAGTGGTATTTGGTTTATCAACCTCAGAAGGATGAACGTTTGTGCCAGCTCTCTTGTGATACCACCTGCTTGTAATGATTACATCTTTGCAGTAGGCACCAGAAACGAAAAGCTTTCTTATTATGGTATTTTTCAGTGGCAAATGTATAATCTGTAGTAGTCCAGATTTGCACTACCCACAAGTTACTATTGTATTGCCTGTTTTCTTAGGTATCATTCAGAGATCACAAGCAGTGGCATCTCTCCATCGTCAGTAGAGGTGATCTTAATGGTGAACTGGTTTTTAGTTACTTTCCCCAAAAAGCATTATAAAAGCAGATATTTTAATACCCAGCCGAACCTGCTTGGGTTGCTTGGTCGGCATCCTCCTGTATTTCACAAGGCTCTTTCTTAAAGGGCATAGGTCGTCACTTGATGTCAGGGCGTATGTTAATTTGGTTTCATCTGGTGCACTGCCCCTTTCCTCTTGGGAAGTGGCAAAAGGTGAAGCCACCTCTAGTGTGACACATGGTTGCAGTACCCCAAACAGTGGTGCAATCTGTGGTCGAAGTGGGGGAAAGAAAGTAGGGGAACTGTGGGGCATATTATCAAAGGATTTATCTCTGCTTTTTTGGCTTTAGAAGCCAAGAAAGCAGAGATAAAATTATCTCCCTATCAGCAACAGGGTGCTAACACGCAAATTCGCATGTTAGCACCCTTTTTCTCTACGCTTCCCCTTGCATCTCTAATGAGATGCTTAGGGGGCGTTCCAGAGAAAAACAATAGGAGAAATGTTGTTAAGTGACATTTCTCCTATTATCAAGGATATCGCTAACCCTGTTAGTGATAAAAAAAAGCAGCGTTAACCACGTATAGCGCTGCTTTTTTTACACCTGGTATTTTCCTGACTTAGCCATGATATCCTACGGAAGGTGGATATCATAGCTAAGTTTGTGAGCCCTGGGGGGCGTGGCTTGCAGCCAAGGTGAATGGTCGCATTCTGAGGCGGCTCCTCGGCACTCGCTGCCTAAATATCACTAATCCTGCGCTGGTGCCTTCATAATGCCCAGGTCTGACAGATAATAAAGCGCTGACCTTCTGGGTACTCTCGCTCGGCCCCTGATGCCTGCTGGGTCCTCCTAAATGCCGGAATTTGATCCCAGAGATCGGCCCTCCCCCGGCCCAAAGATCGCGGCCGCAGACGCCCGAGGCATCGCTCCAGCTACCGGGACCGCTCCGGACACCATGGGACCTTGAATCCCAATGAACTGTACTGTCGAGTTTCGCGGAGATGATCCTTCACCACCACTGCCCACTCACGCCTTGCTGGATCCCCCAGGTGACGTGCAACTCGGCAAACAACGGGCCCCCCCAGCCGCCCAGCATCAGCGCCTATGCGAGTCTCCGGCTTTGGGCCTCCTGCCAGGACTGCCTAACAACTTCAAGTGGCGCTCTGCTTTTTTCTGCTCTGCTGCACAGCGGCCGTATGTACGGCCCCACCAGACGGCCCACCTCCTACCCTGCCTGATCCAGTGACTGAAGCGGCGGTGAGGTCTCTGGGGCCCTAGTGAGTCAGGCTGAAGACGTGTCCGCCCATTTCCCAGGACCCCACTCTGGAGCGCTGTACATGGCACTCACCCCTCCACCTGGGTGACGGTATAGTCGTTCTCTGTGCCCATCCTGACTACTGGAGATGCCTGGAGGACGGGGAGCCCCCGCGCTGTGGTGATCAGCCCTCCCGGGAATGACTATGCTGCCCAGGGGAAGCGACCATGTGCAAACTGTGCACTACTCTGAGTCCTGCTAGATAGTGCGGCCGCCATAACTGGGAGTGGTGTTCCTGACCCCCATTTTCCATCTGCGAGCTGCTGCTTGTCTTCACCTCCTGGAGCCCTGTGGACCCCCGACTTCTCCTGGGGCGGGGATCCTAGATGACACAGGGTACCCTCCCCCTCCTCTATGCTCAACCAGAGACTCCCTCCGAAAAGTGCACCCCTTGGTTCTGCGCCAGTGCCACCGCCTGCAAGACCTGCACTTCGCGATGGCCTCCGGTAAGGAGAACCGACCCCCCAACCAAAGACAAATCAACAAGTTGTTGTGGGGCTCCAAAGGAGAACCTAAAGATGCTGCCCCTGACGCTATACCCAAAACAGCGACTCCCCCTCCGCAAACGAGGCCCCCCACCCTAGATGATGTCATGGAGGCGATCGCTGGAGTCCGCTCATCATTGGAGAATCGCATTGACTCCGTGAATATAGAAGTGACACTGTTGCCCGCAGACCTTCGTAAAATGGATAGCAAGGTTAAGGATATAGAGGTCAAGACCTTGGCACTCGTTGACGATACCTCCACTTTACAACAGCAAGTGACCCAACTCCAGAAACAACAGCACCAAATGAAGATGCTCCTGGATGATTATGAAGGGCGCGCAAGACGCAATAATCTCCGTATCCTGGGTGGTCCGGAGCGCCTCGAGGAGCCAGCCGCCGATCTCTTTGTGGAGAAACTGGTCCTGCAACATCTCCAACTAAAACAACTCTCCAACTACTTCTCCATAGAAAGGGCGCATAGAGTCCCTGGGGGCAGGCCGAAGCCGGGCGCTCCCCCCCCGCCCTATCGTTGCCCAGGTATTTAATTTTTGTGACCGGGATGTCATCCTCCAGATGGCACGAGCGGGACCACCACTGCGAATTGACAATGCGCAGATCATGATCTTCCTGGACTTCACCGTGAAAGTACAGGCTCGACGACTCAGCTTCCTGGAGGTGAAGAAGGCACCCCGTGCACAGTCCATCAAGTGTTCCATGCTGTTTCCCGCAAAACTGCTCATTGAATCGGAAGGCAAGACCTGGTTTTCTGAATCCCCTGCTGAGGTGTGGGATTGGCTTGAGGGGTGGCGTCAATCTGCGTCTACCCAGAATCGTTGCAGGAAATCCGTGGATCGCTCTGATGCTGCGGTACTACCTGAAAGTTAGGACCTCTTTGCAGACAACACTCAGGGTGAGCAGTGACCCATATGATTAAGACTTATGCAGCAACTGGGATACTGTTGTTCTAGACGATCTAAACCCGCAACGCCTGTTGTGTTGCCCCTACTAACCGCGAGTTTTCCCTGCTGGCTTCCTCGGTGAGGATCCACACCTTCTTTGGTCCGTTACGACACCTATACTGCTGGGGCTGTCCTTGCTGATCGAGGCCGCATTTGACTGCTATGTCTTGACCTCCATGGGCGTGACCTCCTTAATGCTTCGAGCCTACGGATGTTCCTCCGGATCACCGCTATGAACCCAACCCTGTATTTGGTGACCCTCCTCTCCGGATGGGCTCCATCTTACAGTCTGCAGCCCTTCCTGATCCATATATATCCTTTTTGGTCCTCTCATAATTGTGCAAGTTGTTCCAATTGTTGTTTTCAGATGGCCTGTGAATGGTATTATTTCTGTGGATCGCTCTGGGGCTTGACAGACTAACTCACCTAGTACTCTTATAGTGGAGGTGACTCTCGGCCCTCTGGGCGAATTTTTGAAGTGTGGTAGAGTGATGTACATTATGCCAAACAGGGGAGAGTAACACTTCAGTCTCTGACCATCCTCATCCCATTAGTTATTACGCACCGTCTGTCTACATTGGGCACTGTCTCGGGACACTTTCAATTGCCTGAACTGATATGGACGGGGCCCTCGGCGTGGGGCTGACCTGGGCCTAAAATGTTAAATAATTTCTACTATGTGAATTCTATTACTGATGTAAGTTGTTTTTAACCGCACTAGACGATATCATCCTATCAATAGATAGCGGGGGCACCCACGGCTCTCCACGCACCTCATTAATGTTTGGGAGGGCGACAGGCACTCTGCCTAGTTGGGGAGTGGATAGTTTCAAGTCCGCGGGCAGGGGGGCAGGGAGGAGGGTTGGGGGGGGGGGGAATGAGAATGGGGGAGGGTTTGGGGGGACATGGGTTGTTGGGGAGTTTGCCCAGACACTGTTATTGTTTTTGGTTTTGTTTCTGTTCACAAACAGCAGAGAATTTTTAAACATGGAACATACTACACAGCACTACACGCCCTCACAAAACAATCTGTACTCTCTATTAGAAAACACCGACTCCCTCCTTGGAGGGAGATGGATGGTAGGGAAACCTACTCTGATATTGCCGTTCTCTCTGATTCCTTTTCTGTCTCCACAATAAAAGGGTTCTTCAGCCACGGGCCTAACTACACTGCACTATGTGCCTCCGCAAGGCGCCCATTACTAGGCGTCTGGATACACCAGGTCTTTCCAGTACTCCGCCATAGGCTTCTTCAAGGCCGCTCTTTCCTTCAGGACACACTTGGTGCCCCAAACACCACTAATCCGTACACACCTTCCGTTTTTTGAGCCACCATGACACCCCCATTGACGACATCTCTCTCCCTCATGACGTGGAACGTTAACGGCCTAGGTAGTAGAATAAAGAGAGGGATAGTCATGCAATATTTTAAACGTCACGCTCCAGACCTGGTTCTCCTCCAGGAAACTCACTTGATGGGCAACGCGTGCCAAGCACTGCACCGGGGAGGCTATAAGCTACTCGTACATGCTGGCTTCACCTCCGGATCCAGAGGGACCGGAATCCTGGTTCGGAAAAACGTTGCACTGACGTCTATAAAGACATGGGCTGACCCCCTAGGTTGTTTCGCTGTTCTAGAGGCCACCTGGGAAGGCAAACCGTTAAATGTTATCTCAGTCTACATCCCTCCAACCTTAGGCACAGGTACTTTGCAGGCCCCACAGCGCATAATGTTATATCTCCCACAAGGACCCCTACTTATTGGAGGTGACTTCAACATGACAATGAATGATACCCAGGATCAACATCCCCAGCGCACGTCACACAGGTCGGGCTCTGACCTATTTGATTTCACACAAACAATGGGGCTTGAGGATCTATGGCGTGCGTCTCAACCGACTACTTCTTACTTCACACACTACTCCAATGCCCACAACAGCAGCTCTCGCATAGATTATCTGTTCTCCCCCACCACTGACCTGGAGTGTTTTTGCCACCCCAAAGGGCTCCCCAGGGGCATCTCAGATCATTCCCCACTAACTGTGGAATTCACGCATCACAGCCCGGGGTCCCGCAGCCCCATACTCATAACGCCCTGGCTCCTAAAAGTCCCTGACATAAAAGACTACCTGCTAGAGCACACAGAATACTATTTTGCGGAAAATGTGGGCTCTGTTAAATCAGCCGTGACTATATGGGAGGCATACAAGGCTGTACTTAAGGGTAAGGCCTTAGCTCTCAAAACGGGCTACATTCACAAACAGAGTGAACACCTAATTCAGGTCGAAACAGACCTGACCCACCTGGAATCACTCCACAATGCACACCCCACAGCCGAAACAGCGACTCGCCTCCACACGAAACAACTGGACTATAAAGCACTGGCCATTGAAAAAGCACAGGTCACGCTCTTGAAAACTCGCCATCATGTTTACGAACTGGGAGATAGGGCAGGTAAACTGCTGGCATGGCTCGAAAAATGTGAGCAGGGATCTCGGTGGATCCCAGAGTTGACCTTACCAGATCAATCTACTGTCACAGACCCGAGTGCCATAGCAGAGGCCTTTGCCGTCCACCTGGAGGGAGTCTACACGGCCAGAGCACACTATGGCGCCAAAGAGTCTAAACTACTTCTGGCCGAGAGGAGACTTCCCTCACTTTCTGAATCTGACGTGCAGGAACTGGAGGCAGACCTCACAACAGAAGAGGTTGGCAATGCCTTGTTTGCCGTTCAATCAGGTAAAGCTATGGGCCCCAATGGTGTCCCAATTGAGTTCCTAAAGGGCATGGCAGGGGAGATCACCCCGCACCTCAAAGCAATGTTCGAGGAGAGCCGAGATGCCGGCTGCCTGCCATTGGACCAACGGTTGGCATCAATAGTGGTCATTCGTAAACCTAACAAACCGGCCAATGATTGCTGCTCCTACCGACCAATTTCCCTTATTAACTTTGAAGTGAAGGTCCTGGCGAAACTCCTCGCTGCCAGACTTATGACAGTCCTCCCTGCCTTGATCCATGAGGATCAGTCGGACTTCTTACCAGGCCGCAACACAGCACTTAACCTCCGGCGGGTTCACAATGTAATGAGCAGGTTACTACTACTTCAAGAGGATGCGGCTATCCTCTCTCTCGCTTGCCTTTGATACCATAGAATGGTCATACCTTTTCGAGGTCCTACTCTGCTATGGTTTTGGTCCTAAATTTATCCAATGTATCCGACTGCTATACACTGATCTTTGGGGTCAAGTTTATGTTAATGGACATACGTCCAGGCGATTTCCCTTGCACAGAGGTACAAGACAGGGATGCCCTCTGTCCCCTTTGTTGTTCGCACTTACCCTTGAACCTCTGGCTCATTGGGTCAGAACTGACAACTCCATCCGCGGCCTCCGATGGAATGACGACACGATTGACAAGATCTCGCTCTATGCGGACGACATCCTCGTCTACATCTCCTCCCCCAAATCCTCTCTTAACAGTCTGCTACACGTCATCACTAATTTTGGCAAATACTCGGGCTTTTCCATCAATTGGTCCAAATCAATATTATACGTTCTTCATGGTCCACCCCCTCCCCTCCCACGAGACTACTCCATTGAATTAGCCCTGGATGGCTTTAAATTCCTCGGAATCTTCGTCACTCCGGACCCCAAGATATTTTATGACCCCAACCTCAAAGGCCCACTTCAAAGACTCCATAACGACATCTCACATTGGAGATCACTCCCTCTCTCTCTCCCAGGCAGAGCGGCCTCTTTAAAATGCTTGCACTCCCTCAATTTTTGTATGCCCTGCAAAATTGTCCATTTCCAAAAGCTGACTCCTATTTCAGTACGCTCGAAGGAGATCTCTGCCTCCTCTTATGGAACGGCGGTTCTCCCCGTATTGCTCTCCTTTCGCTTACACAAGGGTGGTATGATGGGGTATCACCCTCCCAAATGTTCGACTCTACTATTGGGCTACTCAATTGACTGCCACTAACTCCTGGATCTATGGTTCTCCCGCGAACCCTGCTTTTCACCTAGAGAGCTACCAGACGGGCCGCGGGGGCTATCTTGAGGCTCTGTATGGCAAACACTCTCGTACCCGATATATAGGCCCGATGTCCCACACAATAACAATTTGGCACTGAGCGAACAAGCGACTCGGGTGGGCTAACACTCTTACATTATCCACTCCAATCTGGACTTCACATATGTTGGGCTCCCTCTGTCACTATCAGGGCTTTGACAAGTGGGACACAATAGGTATCTCCACTTTGGTCGACATGCTTCACATGGGCAAATTACTGACATTCGAAGAGCTCCAGAAGACACACGACTTAGCCTAATCTGAGGCCTTCCGCTATCTTCAAATTAAACATGCCATACTCGCCAACGTCCCTGATCTCTCTTCTCTTCCACAATCCTCGCCCCTCAAGGACAGACTCTTGTCAGAACCCATCCAGGCCAAAGCGATATTTTGCACCTATCGTAAATTATGTAACGACATGCCCAACACCTTCCAGCTTCTATGAGACAAATGGCAGAACGGCATCGGTGTCTTGGAGGAAGCTGAATGGCAGGCGGCACTGATGTCCCCGCGCGAATCAGCTATCAACCACAGATTTAGGCTTATACAATTAAAGATATTGCTCAGAACATACATGTCCGCTCCCCTACTGGCCAGGATTGGTAGACGAACCTCTGACCTCTGCCTCCGTAACTGCGGTCAGATTGGCATCTTCTATCACATTCTCTGGGAATGCCTGGTGATTCAAGACCTGTGGGAGCGCGCCGCCCGCAAGATGGCTGATGCTCTAGGAAAGTCCATCCCTCTGATTCCCAAATGTGAACTTCTCAATGTGTGGGACCCCACAGATATAACTGCACGCGAACAGCAGTGGGCGGCTCTGGGCTTCCTCTTACTGAAACGTGAAATAGCAATGCAATGGGGCTCACCATCTAAACCGCTTTTGGTCAGGTGGGTTGCTGCTATGGATGTGTGTATGTTGTCCGAAAAAACGGTTTATAAGGTTAAGGGATGTCCTGGTGTTTGGGATAAGAAATGGGGACAATAGAATATTTATAGAGGTGAACTGTGTACTTCCCCTTCAACTGACATGGCAATGGCTAGACCTGGTCCCCCCTCATAATTGTGCCTGTGATACACTGCTGTAATGTATGTATTCTATGTCAAGATTGTAATTCATGATTATCTGCTAAACAATGCCTCTGCTTTTGTTCAATAAAATATTAAAAAAAAAAAAAAAAGTTTGTGAGCCCCTATCATCAAGCTAACGCCAAACTTTGAAAGATTATCGTTGGTTTTCCAGCGATAATCTCTCATTTGGCAGTTAGCACGAGGATTTTTATCGCTTTTGAGATAAACCTTGCTAATAGCAAGTTATCTCAGCGATAATTTCCGGCGATGCTTAGCGTTAAAAACTTTGTTGCTAAGCCTTGTTAGCGCTAAATATCGCTAATCGTTGGTAGTATGCCCCTATGTAAGGATAATCAGAGGGTGGGAATAGCTCGAGGATTAGGTCAGTGGGCGGAGTCAGGGGTGTGACCAGAAAGAGCAAATCATTCTAATTTTTAGTATTTGGCATTTTACTCCCCAGTCACAGCTTATTACGTTATTTAAGTCAAGCCACAGATAAAGTTTTATTTAAAGGTTTAATATGAGTTATTGACATTAAAATGCATTCACAAAATGGGATTCGTTTCCAACCATTGAATTTCCCAAATACGCTTAAAAGTAGAATCACAAGCTATTTGCCTCCGAGCCATGGAGTTTCTGTCACCAGCACTTCTCCTCCCTTTTTCCACAAGAGCGGTTCAAACATGAATGGCAAAATATCCAAGTTTGCAGAAGAATTCTATATAATTATGGTTCTGCAATATTTGCCACACAATGCATTATCTGCTGCATAATTTGACGATTATAACTAATAAATGGTTTGTAGTTCAAACACATCAAAAGTTACAAAAATTGAGCTGTGTTTCTGCGAAGAGGACAGCCCTTTGCAAAATTTACTGAACACCTTTCTCTCTGCTGCATTTGTATGTTACATTGGTACTAATAAGTCAAAATCTTTGCAGAGACTGTTAGCATGTGTAAAAATGTCAAAATATTAAAGTATCATAAAATATGCCACATTACAATGCAGTCTTTTTTTTGCTGCATAATTTAGTCAACACTACAGCATAACTTTGTCCTCCATTTCTGCTTAATCACAGCGGCCCCAAAGCAGGCGGCTCATGTTAAAAGCACTTGTGCAAGTAGCAGAGAGACCATAAAGTCTGTGAACTTAGTTTGGTGTTCGTGCAAATCCTGCATTGCTGACCACTGGTGAGTTGCAGCTACTACTGCTAAAACAAGGCAGTTGGAGGTCCCAATGGGTGAGGAGGACTGGCTTCAAGGGCAGGGCTTAAGGGCTAGTGAGCCCTGAGCGACAATGTTTGTTGGTGCCCCCTAAGTACCCCCTCCACCACGGATTCCCTCACTACCACCCTTTAACAGTGCCCCTCAAGTCTCCATACCCACACTCTTGCTCAGGGGCTGCACCTGCAAACTCTGGCAGTCTGGCTGTATGCCCTCGGGTCATCTGGCCAACCAACCCGAGGTAGCCCCAGTGCCGGCCGGGCCTTCACCTGAAGTACATTAAGAGGGGAGAGGGGCTGCAGCACCCTGAACAGTGTCTGCCTGGCCAGGAAATCACTTCCCCCATTGGAGGGACCCAGAGCCAGGGAAGGAACTGACATTTTATCCCTGCCTCTACCTCCAGTTTAAAAGTCCATAGGGTGAGTCCTGAAACTCCTCGTTGCGCCTCACCACGTCACCCCTAGGGTGGCGTAGCATTCTCACACATTTCCAGGTTTACAATTCCTCGTAAATCTGGAAATGTGTCAGGTTGCATGGGCTACACCCACAGCAACACCCATGGAACGCCCCTTTCAGGGAAAGTGTTGCGTGTTAAGGGGCTGTATTTACAAGGACAGGAAAAGTCACGCAGGATGGCTTTTACTGTCTTTGTAAATATGGGGCAGTGAAATGCGCCACCGGTGCATCAGGAAAAGTGACACACTGGTGGTGCAAGGGGCTTGAAAATCTGCCCCGTTATGTTTAACAGCCACGCAGCTTAAATGTGAGATTGCTGCTCCTGCTCCTAACATGATGCTGAAATTAATTTCATTGCCCATCTGCTTCAGTGGGCCAGTGTCGAGCTGTGCTTTTATAGCTCTTGCAGTTGCACGCTTGTGCTTCATGCCGCTTTAAATAACAGATGCTACATTACCTGAGCCAATGGTGCTCAATTGACTGACCTTGTAAGGCTGAAAGGCTGGGCCAGTACTTCTAGGACTGGGCTAGTAAGTGCAGTTATCACATAGTTCTTCACAGCAGGAGCAGACAGATGGGCTGTAGCTTTGATGGTACTTGACGGTGGACACCAGTGAATATCTGGGGACGTGCACACTGGTATGCCCCATGGTGGTGACATCACTTCTTTGCACTGTGCTTCCACCCGACTTATTTATTTATTTATTTAATTTCTTATATAGCGCAAGAATAGACTCCTTACGAGGTATCTCCGCGCTTTGCTCGTTTTAGATGTGCATATGGAGGAGTTGTAAGTGAGCTGAAATCTGGTAAACAGAACGATCCAGTTATGTTTCAAGGAACAGTATGGTTTTTAATTTCTTCCTGAAAGCAAGGTGGTTAGAAATTTGTCTTATGCTGAAGGGCCGGTTGTTCCATAGGGTGGGCCCCGCCAAAGAGAAGGCACGGCCGCCCTGTCTGTTTTTTTTTACAAGAGAGGTTTTTATCAGCAATTGGTTACTTGAGCGTAGGGATCTGTCTGGTTTGTAGGGATGTAGTGTTTGACTCAGATATTTGGGGCCATTCCCGAATAGGCACTTGTGGACGGTGCAGCAGATTTTAAATTTAACACGTTGCCGTATTGGGAGCCAGTGAAGTTTTTTTAGTAAAGGCTTGGAGGGGGTTCTTGGGGGGGCATTCAGAATCAATCTTGCCGCCGTATTCTGTACCACCTGTAAACGGTTTATGGCATCCTCGTTGGCTTGTATCAGGAGCCGGTTACAGTAGTCAAGGCGACTTATTAACATGGTCTGTACAAGGGTCTTTCTGTAATTGTCCGGGAGATAGGGGAAGATTCGTCTCAACAGTCCAATGGTATGGAAACATGCCCCCGCAATCACGTTCACATGTACTTTTAAGGTTAGATTTTGATCTAACTTCACCCCTAAGATCTTTACTGTTGATTTTGGGGAAGGTACCGGACCTAGATCCAGGGGCCACTACTCAGGGGACCACAGTATAGAGGCTTTTCCAAAGAGCATTAGTTCCGTCTTGCCGACGTTGCATTGGAGGCGATTGGAAGCCATCCAATTGGAAATAGCCCTCATTCCTTCGGCGAAATTTTCCCTAACATTAGCGCTGAGAGAATGGAAAGGGTAGAGAAGTTGGGTGTCGTCAGCGTAAGACACCGGAGTGAATCCATATTTCCTTACCTGTTGTGGTGCGAGGGATTGATGGCAAAAGGCCCATTGTAATGAACTCAAACCTTCTCCTCGCTGCTGTTATTACGGGGTAGTTCCTAGCTCTAAACATTACTGTAAATAGCTGTAAGCGCTGGGATAGATGCCTGCATGGACTACAGACCTCCCTGTCAGCACTCACATTTGTAGGGTGCTGTCAATGTGACTCCCAGCACCTTGTTTATTTTGCTCCCCCAAAACCTGCACCTGAGTTGATGTACTCACACTATCCTGCTAAACGATGAAGACCCCCCTTCCGACCTAACCCTCATTCACTCCTGCCTGCCATGACAGCAGTACTTATGCAAGATACCCCTTAAAGGTAGAATTTTCCATTATCGCGCCCCAATACCTGTGCTTCCATTGCCCTCCCTCCACTCAGAGGTGCAACTAGAGTCAAATTTCGGGGGAGGCTAAGAAAATGTTTTGAGGGGGGGCTGATTCTTCAGGCAAAATGCAGAGTGGAGCAGCAGGGGCTCTAAGCAGGGGGGGACATCAAAGCCTCATTAACAAGCAAAAAGTCTTTAAAAGACCTGTTAAGTGCTCAGATGCAGCTGTGGGTGTGCCCGGGAAGCTGTCTCATCCCTGGCTGCCACACACGACCGGGGGGGGGGGGGTGGGGGGGGGCTGAAGCCTGTTGCGTCCAATGGGTGTTGTGCGCCTGCAGGCTCCACTACTTATTCTTTTACTGAATCATAACAGTTTTAAACCGCAGTATTCCCCGCCTACGCCTTCACATTCCAAAAAAGCGCAAACACTCACCGTTTGCACAGCCGTGATTTGCTAAAAGCGCCTCCATCATATCCTCTCGCGCTTTACTCTGATGGTTGTTTCCTTTATTCCTTTTTGGGTCGGGGGAGGGGTAAAGGGAGATTGCTTATTGGAGAGGCTGAAGAAGGGATATGCCTCTCTAGATAAAGCTGTGTACCAGGCGAAACCCTGCACACGGAGAACACTATCCGTGCAGAGAGGCAGAGGGGTCCAGAAGAAACGCTATAATGTTGCCCGCCAATTAAACCAATCCTGATACTGGTTTAAATTTGTTTGTATTAGTGAACAGCATGAAAGCAGCACCCGGATTGGATAGAGCAGCCAGACATGTCGCTCACATAGAGACTAGAAGGCTGAGTTGGTGTTCCCTCAGCTCACTTGTAGAGCATAGGTTGAGGAGAGCTCCAGAGCGCATGTTAGATTGGCCATGGAAAATGAATCAGCCAAACTGACATGCGCATTTCATTTCATCGGATGGCTGCCAATCCTCATGTTGGATCAGCCCATGGTATGTCATCGGGTGTCACTGTGATGAGAAGTCACTGCCGGGCCAGATCATTTAAATTCATTTTAATTCTAGAAATATATATATATTGCCTGGGAAACGGATGGCTCTAAGGACCCCCTGGAATTCTATGGATGCACGCCCCTTGCTTTTGTCTCTAATTATGGCGACTAGAGTGAGCAGCGGCAGGTCTGGGAACAGTCAGATCTTTGTACTGTCACACTGTGCCCACTGCTTAGAGGAGGAAAGGAACAGGGCGAAGGTTGAAATGTTTGTCCACCCATCTAATTTGGATGGGCCGACATTCAGGTCAGTTTTCACTGCCCTTCACCGGCCAGGATAACCCTGGCAGTAAGGGCTGTGAAAACTGTCTAATGTTCCCCAATCCCATAGTGGTGGGCATTTATTTTATTCAGAAAGAAAATACCGCTTTGGGATTGTCTTTTTGAAAATAAAAATAAAAATGTTTTACGGACCACTCCATCCTGTTGACAGAGCCGTGCGTCAAACTTAAAATAGCAAATAGCATTGACAGAAACTGCGGTGATGGTGGCTCCTGACAATGCTTCAGAAATGACCGTCGGCTTGGTCCCATCACCCTGATGGACCTTGCGCCGCCCGCCAAATTGTAAACCAGCCCCTTAGTTGGTTAATTGCATCACTTGGATTTTTATGTGGCTAACTGGGGGTCATGATAATATGAATATGGTGCTTTGGAGTTCCAAGTCTTTGACAGCAATCTGTGTTATTATGCAAATTAATATTTAAAAAAGAAGAATTACACAAACTTTAAGATAGTCAGCAGCATTTTTTAAATGTTTTGCACACAGTATGAGATAGGCTCCCTGGCAGCTTTTAGATTCACTGATTATCTAATTGCACACATTTACATTTCTTTCATGTAATAAGTTCCCTGGAGGTAAGGCTTGTACTCCTTTAGCTATCTGTCCCACTTCTCCCTTCAGAGAACAGGATGTGGTATCTTTCTAATTCAGCTTTAGGAAACTCAAGATCAAAATTAGCCTTTCAGGATCATTTTTTTTAACAAAAAAACAGGAACTGTATGCTAAAATTAAAAACTGACTAGAAACATCGTTCCCAGTATATCCTGTCCAGTTCAACCTCTGTGCAGCCCTCAATAATAGTTCTGTACAATTATTAGCAACATGTGCATCATCCCTCTCAAACCTCCAGGCAATGTATGCTATTGGGATTGAAATCTCTGAGATGCAAGTTACAAATTTAACCCTTGCATAATTTCACTGTTTACACCATTTAAAAGCTCTTCCTATCTCACCTTCCCTTTTCTCTTTTTATCTATTTTTCTTCTCCTCTACCCTTGCTATTCCTCTCCGCCTCTCTCCCATACACTTCGGGCCCGATTCATAGAACTAACTAAAGACAAAATCCTAAACTTACTACCATTTTTGTATTCACAGAAGGCACCTACTCATTTTGGTATTCACAGAAGGCACTTACTGATTTCGGTATTCACAGAAGTTAGGACACCTAATTATAGGGCTCCTAAATGCCTTCTGTGAATACCGAAAGTCTTAAAGTTAGGATTTTTCTCAGTTTAGAGTAGTAAAGTTAGGACTCCTAACTTTAGGACTCCTAAACTGAGAAAAATCCTAACTTTAAGACTTTTGGTATTCACAGAAGGCATTTAGGAGTCTTTAAGTTAGGACTCATAACTTCTGTGAATACCGAAATGAGTAAGTGCCTTCTGTGAATACCAAAATGAGTAAGTACCTTCTGTGAATACCAAAATGGTACTGAGTTTAAGATTTTGTCTTAAGTTAGTTCTGTGAATCGTGCCCATGCTCTTCCTCGTCTTCTCATTGTCTTTAAATAAGTCCAACTATCTGTGAGTGTTTGCTTAATACTCAGGTGTTATACAAACCAAAGAACATACACCAGTTTGAAATTTACTTCTGTCAGCTATCTATTTTAGAATTGTGTGAATTCCTCATATGATCCCTCTTCCTCTCTGTTTTTTTGCCTCTTCTACCTGTTTCTCTTTTCATCTTTCCATCTCCCACACCCAGCATGCTTAACTATCTCCTTTCTCTGCCCTATTTCACTCTGTGATCCTCACCACTCTGTTTTACCATCCATTCCCTGGCTTTCACTTGGCCGACGCTTGCTTTTCAATTCTCTCACTGTTCATTCTCACCTTCCAACCTCTGCCTCTCTCTCTCCGTATATATCCGCCTAACCTCTTTTCTCTCTATCATTTATCTCTCCATTTCACACTCTCCTCTTCCTCCCAATTTTCTCCTGCCTCGCTCCCTATCTCTCTCTTCTGTTTCATGCACTACCTTGCACTCTTCATGCTCACACTTTTCACAATGCCATTCCTCTCTTGCACTGACGATTCTCACAACAACTGAACTGTGCGGCATGCAACTTCTCTTGGGAATAAAGAACTTGTTATCTGTTAACTCTGATAAAAAAAGTGCACCCTCAGAAAAAAATTACATCTAATCTACTGTTTATGAACTCCAAGGGCCTAATTTATGGGTGTGAGAAGTTGGCCCGATATGCAACGTTCGCTATTCTAGCGACCGCTATGTATCGTTCCAACGACCCTTATGGTGTTTGGTTGTAAGTCAACCTATAGACCAGCTATCCTAGTAGCGTGGATACGAGCAGTCTAAGGCTAAAGACTCGAGAGGGCGTGTTAAGCCAGCTGTTTACCACACATGTACCCCTTGAATACCCAGTGAAAGGACACCACACAAGTGTTATGAAAATAAACAGGATATTTATTAAGAATCACAACAGCCCTGTACTCTTTATGAGGACAGGGTACTAAGCACAAACCAAATCTCTTTAGCAAATACTTCAAGTGCACAGTTTAAAACAAGTGTCCGGGGACACGGAAAGGTTAAGGTCTCGGGCGGACCCGATAAGGCAAGTCGGAAGCGAGGGACTCGGGACCCTAGAGTAAGGAGGCTATGCAGGCACCGAAATGCCGAGTTACCTAGCCATGAGGGCTGCGGCTGCACAAGTCTTACAGGCGTCGGGGTCTTCGCTGACGAGCCAGGAGCCGGAAGAAAGGAGTTGCTGGCCGGCGACCAGTGCTGAATAGTTCGTAGAGATCCAAGCCTGGATCGGAGATTGATGAAACCTGAAAGCAGAGGGGACCAAGTTCGTACTACTAGCCAGTAGTCAGAGGGTACCAGGAAGGCACCGGTTGGCCGTCACCTCGACTAGGTGAGTGGGCGACGCTAGGCTCTGCAGTCTCACGGACCAGGAGGCGTTGTCGGCGACCACGGTGGAGGTGCGAGCTGTCCCACGAAGGATGATGCTGTCGGCGTCGCTGGGCCCAGGATGGGGCAACAAGCCTTGGCAGATCTCAGGGCCACGGGGTGGGCCTAAGATGGCGTCTTGAGTGGACCAGGAGGGTCCGGGGTGCTTCTCGCAAAGATGGAAGCAAGGGCCAGTCTGGAGCAACCAGACCAGCAGTGATGATTCTCGGATGTCGTCACAGAAGGGCACAAGCCAGCGGCGAGTGACCAGACAACGTGCTGAGCAGCGAGCAGAAGGGCCCCACGCAGATCGTGGAGATGCTGGGAGACTGCACTTCGGTGCTAGAGCGGCTCAGGGTCGGGGCTTCTCGGACCCCAGAGCACTCACCAGAGAGTTACCTCGAAGGTCGTGCTGGTTTTTAAGAGCGTGCAGGTTCTGATGATGGCCGGTCCCTCGAGGTCTCGTCGCACCCACAGATCACAGCTGAGCTGATGACGTGGGTAGAGGTCAGAGGTGCCAGGGAAGCCGGTTCTCGTCGAGCTGGGCCGTCGGATCCTTGAGGAAGGACTTGCAGCAACCCGCAGAGTTCTTAGATGGTGCCTGCTGATGCAGGGTGACTACTCCTTAGCCACAAGGGAGAAATCTTGAGAAGAGTCTTGAGTGTCCTTTCGTAGAAAGTAGTTCTTGATTCAAAGATGATCTAATTTGGAAGGGTCCCCGCTCCGGTCTTTATCCTAAAGAAAGGGGTGGGTACATGACTAGGTCCTGCCCTAAGGGTGGGACCAGGAAGGGGGGTAGTTACGCCCCTCTCCCCTGCCGGGCTTTCCCCAGGCCAGGGCTGTCGCCCCTGGAACTGGTTCTAACCGGCAGATGCGTAGTGAGCACCGGGGTGCCACTCCGCAGTCACCTTCTCGCCAAAGCCCTACCTACCCAGAATACACAAACCCTGTCTGGGACGGTGCGAACAGCGCCCTCGACAGGAAACCCTTTGTCCAAGCGCTCCTCGCTGGAAGGACTCCCAGCAGCAGGAGGTCAGACTCGTGTCTGTGGTGGCAGCATCCATTTTGTGGAGCTGAGGCTTTCGTTAACTCTAACCGGGGTTCACAGTTACATACATGTCGTGTCCCTCTAGAAGGGTGGAATGTTAACCTCGTCGCCAGGGTTGGTGAGAGGGCAGCATCCCGATTCGTATGACACCTTACTCGACATGTCTTGATAACGCGACACCGAAGTTACCGATGTGGTACGCGTTATCATGGAACAGCCATTGGGTCTTGATTCCGCAAGCTGCAACCGGGCTCGGCTCGGGCCTGAACCTAGCTCACACGAGCCCACGCACTCTGCCTTCAGGATTGTTAAGGCCTGCCATAGGAGTGACTGATAGGAACTCGGGTGTCCATTGTATGGTTAGATATAGAGCTACTATACCTAAAGCGAAGGGTGGTTACACGTCTTCGCCCCAGCTGTCGTGCAGCCAGTTGTGTCAAATTTAAGAGGCCAGCCAGGGGTGGCATAATACATGCTGCAGCCCCTGGCGGCCCTGGGTACACCTATGCCCTGCGTTACGGGGTCTGATAAGGTGGCCCAGTACCAATTGGTAAATGCACCTAGGGTACATATCGTAATTTAGAAAGAGAACAGCCAGGCTGTGGGTCTGATTAGCAGGCCCACAGCCAGAGAAAGTCGTAAACCAGTGAAACAAAAGCAAAAAATCTGGGTGATCATAGGATTGCAGACCCTACTCTCCTACATGACCCCCCCCCAAACGTCGGAACAATACGCTAACCTTGACCAGGTGAGTCTTCTTGTTCTAAGTGGAAATATCTGGAGAGCCCATCGGCATTGCCATGATCAGTACCAGGTCTATGTTCCACTGTAAAGTCCATCCCCTGTAGGGAAATGGACCACCTAAGCAGTTTGGGGTTTTCACCCTTCATCTGATTTAGCCACAAGAGGGGCTTATGGTCGGTCTGAATCTTGAAGTGAGTGCCAAACAAGTATGGCCTCAGCTTCTTCAGGGCCCAAACCACAGCAAAGGCCTCCCTCTCAATAGCTGACCAATTCTTCTCTCTAGGGGTCAGCCTTCTGCTTATAAAAGCAATGGGCTGGTCTTGACCATCAAAATTCAGTTGAGAAAGAACAGCTCCCACACCCAACTCAGAAGCATCTGTTTGGACAATGAATGGTTTGGAGTAGTCCGGACTCTTGAGGATAGGCGCCGTGCACATGGCCTGCTTTAGGTCATCGAATGCTTTTTGACAGCTCGCTGTCCACTGAACCTTTTTTGGCATTTTCGTACTTGTCAGTTCGTTTAATGGTGTCACAATGGAACCATAGTTCCTGACAAACTTCCGGTAGTATCCAGTCAGGCCCAAGAAAGCTCGAACCTGAGTCTGGGTGGTTGGAGGAGCCCAGTCCCTGATTGACTGTATCTTGCTCTCCAGTGGCTGAACCTGGCCTCCACCTACAAGGTGGCCCAGGTATACAACCTGTGTCTGCCCTATCTGGCACTTGGTGGCCTTGATAGTGAGGCCTGCTGCTTGCAGGGCCTCTAACGCTTTCCGCAGGTGGACCAGGTGATCCTCCCAGGTGGAGCTAAAGACAGCAATATCATCAAGATACGCCGCACAGAAGTCATCCAGCCCAGTAAGGACTTGATTCACCAACCTTTGGAAGGTGGCAGGTGCATTCTTCAGACCAAAGGGCATCACCACGAACTGATAATGCCCACCAGGGGTTGAAAATGCGGTTTTAGGCTTGGCGTCCTCAGCTAACCTGATTTGCCAATACCCAGCTGTTAGGTCAAACGTACTTAAGTAGTTGGCCGAGGCCAATCTATCGATAAGCTCGTCTGCCCTCGGTATTGGGTGGGCGTCAGTCTTAGTGACTGCATTGAGACCCCTGTAGTCTACGCAGAACCTCATCTCTCTCTTACCACCCTGGGTGGGAGGTTTCGGCACTAGAACTACGGGACTAGCCCAAGGGCTATCCGAGGGTTCAATGACTCCCAGCTCCAACATTTTCTGCACTTCACTCTTGATGCAGTCTCTAACGTGATCAGGCTGCCGGTAGATTTTACTCTTAACGGGCAAGCTGTCACCAGTGTCAACCTCATGGGTGCACCAATCGGTCTGGCTGGGTGTTAGAGAAAACATATGTCTGAACGACTGAAGAACCTGTTTACAGTCGCTCTGTTGATGTTCGGAGAGGCTGCCACAAAAGACAACACCATCTACCGATCCATCGTCAGGATTCTGAGTGAGCAGGTCGGGGAGAGGGTCACTCTCCTCCTCCTGTCCCTCATCTAGGGCCATGAGCAAACTCATGTCCTTCCTGTCGACATATGCTTTTAGCCTGTTGACATGAAGCACCCTGTGGGGGCTCCGGGGAGTTCCCAGGTCGACCAGGTAGGTGACCTCTCCCTTTTTCTCCAGGATGGTGTAGGGCCCGGACCATTTGTCCTTGAGTGCTGCTGGGGCCACTGGCTCCAACACCCACACCTTCTGTCCGGGCTGGTAAACAGTCAAGACAGCCTTTTGGTCATGCCAAGCTTTTTGGAGTTCTTGGCTGGCCTTAAGGTTTTCAGATGCCTTTTCCATGTATTCAGCCATCCGCGAGCGGAGGCCAAGCACATAGTCCACTATGTTGGTTGCAGGCTTTTTGAGAGGTCTCTCCCATCCTTCCTTCACCAAACACAGGGGTCCCCTTACAGGATGCCCGTACAAAAGTTCAAAAGGGCTGTAGCCAACCCCCTTCTGTGGGACTTCTCTGTAGGCGAACAAGAGGCAGGGGATCAGGACGTCCCATCTACGCCGAAGCTTTTCCGGTAGTCCATGAATCATCCCTTTTAGGGTCCTGTTGAATCTCTCAACAAGCCCATTGCATTGTGGGTGATAGGGTGTAGTGAACTTGTAGTTAACACCACATTCCTTCCACATAGCAGTTAAGTAGCTCGACATAAAGTTTGCACCTCTGTCGGAGACGACCTCCTTAGGGAAGCCCACTCTGGAGAACACTCCAACTAGGGCTCTTGCCACAACAGGTGCTGTAGTGGTCCTAAGGGGAATAGCTTCAGGATACCTGGTGGCATGATCCACTACCACCAGTATAAACTTGTGCCCTGATGCTGTAGGTGGTTCCATGGGACCGACGATGTCGATCCCCACCCGTTCAAAGGGTACCCCCACCACAGGCATTGGTATAAGGGGGGCCTTTGTCGTGCCACCTGACTTACCACTGGCTTGGCAAGTGACACAGGAGCGGCAAAACTCCTTGGTATCTTCGTTCATGTGTGGCCAGTGAAAGTGTGAGACAAGCCTGTCCCACGTTTTCGTCTGGCCCAAGTGACCTGCTAAGGGAATCTCGTGGGCCAAGGTAAGTAGGAAACCACGCTGAGACAAGGGTACAACCAGCCTCCTGGTCATGCCAGGCTTGGGGTCTCTTGACTCAGTGTACAGGAGTCCATCTTCCCAGTATACCTTGTGGGTACCTGTGGCGTTCCCAGCAGCCTCAGCAGCAGCCTGCTGTCTGAGGGGTTCAAGAGAAGGGCAGTCTAACTAGTCCTTCCCCAGGTCTTCCCTTGAGGGTCCCCCTGAACCCAAGAATTCAACTTGATCAAGTTCGAATTCCCTAGGCTCAGTTTCCCGCAATTCCTGTAGGTCAGCCTCCTCTGAGACTTGATCCTCGACCTGGGGCAAGGGGGAAGGCGCAGCCTTAACCCTACTGCTCTTTTTCTTGGGAGGTGTCTGGTCCGTTGTTCCAGGATCCAGCACCTGTTCAGTGGGGCACTTCCTGACCTGTGACCTAGTCACAGCGAACACATGTGCTGGCAAACCTAACATTTCCATGTGAGTCCGGTGCTCCACTTCTGACCATTGTGACGACTCCAAATCATTGCCCAACAAACAATCCACTGGGAGGTCTGGACTAACTACAACCTTCTTTTGGCCAGTTACCCCTCCCCAGGAGAAAGCTACAATTGCCATACTGTGATTGGTAGTGACATTGCTTGCATTGGTCACCAGGAATTCTGTACCTGGCATGATCTGTCCAGGGTCCACAAAGTTAGGCGTCACCATGGTGACGCTGGCACAAGTGTCCCTATAGGCCTGAGCCATCTTTCCATTTATGAAAGGCGTCTGTCGGTATTTGCCCAAAGAATTGGGGCTTACGTCAGGGGACACGTCCACGTCCCCTGTACTGACAAGGACAGCCTGAGTGAGTGTGCCAACTAAGTTGTCACGCCCCTCAGAACCCAGGGTTAACCCTACTAAACCCTTGGGAGGCGCACTACCACTGCTGACTGTACTAGGGGGCACAGGTGCCTTAGGGGCTGCAGTGGCAGGAGTCTGCCCTCCTCCTTTCTTGGTGCACTCACTAAACCAGTGAGATTTACTTTTACAGTACTGGCACCATCTTTTGGATTGGCCTTCTTTCTTCTTTTGGGGAGCCTGACCCCCACCCTCTTTGGGTTGTTGGGGACCTGTCGAAGACTTCTGGTCACTTTGTTCCCCTTTAGAATCTTTACCCTTCTGGTCTGCTTTCTTCTGACCACCTTGATTCTGGCCCTGGTTCTGTTTAACTCTTGTACGAACCCATCTGTCTGCCTTCTTTCCCAATTCTTGGGGAGAGGTCAGATCCGAGTCGACAAGATGCTGATGCAACAACTGGTTCTGACAATTGTTTAAAATTTGCTCTCTCATCATCAAATTATACAATCCTTCGTAATCAGTAACCTTACTGCCCAGCAACCAGCCCTCAAAAGCCTTAGTGGCACAATCGACAAAATCAGACCAATCTTGAGACTGCGTTTTCTGGGTATCCCTGAACAGCACCCTGTACTGCTCAGTGGTTAGGCCGAACCCTTCAACGAGTGTATTTTTCAAGATTTGGTAATTGTTAGCATCCTCCACCCTTGTGGTGAGGAGCTTGTCTCTTCCTTTCCCTTCAAAGGAGAGCCACAAGATAGCTGCCCACTGACTCTGGGGAACGCCCTGCACAGTGCAGGCCCTCTCCAAAGCAGTAATCCATTTGTGGATGTCGTCCCCTTGTTTAAAGGGGGGCACTATCTTACCAAGGTGTTTCGTATCGAAACTCTTTTCCCTATTACTAGGTACATTGCTGCCACCAGTGGGGACTACCCCACTTAACTGTTGCTCTCTTGCAAAGGCAAGCCTCTCTTTGGCCAGGGCAAGTTCTTCCCTTTCGATCCTTAGATCAGCTGCCCTTTCCTTAGCTTCGTACACTCTCCTCTGGGGGGACGTCATCCCTCTCTGAGACGAGTTGTGAGAGCCATTGGTTTGAAGGGATCTGCCAGAGCCTCTTGACAGAGATCTGGCTCGTCCATTCCCAATGTTAAGCTGACCTGATAGTGGCCCCAGGGGTCCCCCAGTACCGCTATCATGTTTGCTTAAGTTGGACCTGCTTAGTCTGATGACTTCTACCTGTCCCTTATCTGCCTCATCCCCAGAGAGATCCTCATCCTCATCTTCCTCCCCATCTTCGTTCTCAGTTGCGAGGTGGATGAGGTCAGGATCGTCTCGGGTTCCCTCGAGGGGAGGCATGTCTCCTTCTGGATTAGAAGAGCTACGAAGTTTCTCAGCTCTTCTGGCATCATTAGTCTCCAAGAGACCAATCAGAAAGGACGTTGTGGGGTTAGACCCCTGCTGAATCTTCCTGGAGTGACACAGTCGTCTTAACTCCTTGAAGCTCAGCACAGTATATCCTGAAGGGATGACCTGTGGAGGGTCAACTGACACAAGGGGAGACCCAGAGTTTCCTCCTTTGTCCGACATACTGTTTCTAGTGTGGTGTAAGTGATGCACCTACCTACACTATGTGTTTACCTACTGTTCCCTTGCTAAGAGTTGTAGCCAAGGTGTGCTAAGCCTTGAGGAGCTACAACAGCTGGTTCAGTAGAACTCAGAGTATTCTAAGCTTTAGTTATATGTACTAACAGTACTTGTGCGATCTTTCAACAAGATATTCTTAGGATACGTGTGGCAAAACAACAGCAAGCTCAAATCCCAACCGCTGCTCACCAATGTGAGAAGTTGGCCCGATATGCAACGTTCGCTATTCTAGCGACCGCTATGTATCGTTCCAACGACCCTTATGGTGTTTGGTTGTAAGTCAACCTATAGACCAGCTATCCTAGTAGCGTGGATACGAGCAGTCTAAGGCTAAAGACTCGAGAGGGCGTGTTAAGCCAGCTGTTTACCACACATGTACCCCTTGAATACCCAGTGAAAGGACACCACACAAGTGTTATGAAAATAAACAGGATATTTATTAAGAATCACAACAGCCCTGTACTCTTTATGAGGACAGGGTACTAAGCACAAACCAAATCTCTTTAGCAAATACTTCAAGTGCACAGTTTAAAACAAGTGTCCGGGGACACGGAAAGGTTAAGGTCTCGGGCGGACCCGATAAGGCAAGTCGGAAGCGAGGGACTCGGGACCCTAGAGTAAGGAGGCTATGCAGGCACCGAAATGCCGAGTTACCTAGCCACGAGGGCTGCGGCTGCACAAGTCTTACAGGCGTCGGGGTCTTCGCTGACGAGCCAGGAGCCGGAAGAAAGGAGTTGCTGGCCGGCGACCAGTGCTGAATAGTTCGTAGAGATCCAAGCCTGGATCGGAGATTGATGAAACCTGAAAGCAGAGGGGACCAAGTTCGTACTACTAGCCAGTAGTCAGAGGGTACCAGGAAGGCACCGGTTGGCCGTCACCTCGACTAGGTGAGTGGGCGACGCTAGGCTCTGCAGTCTCACGGACCAGGAGGCGTTGTCGGCGACCACGGTGGAGGTGCGAGCTGTCCCACGAAGGATGATGCTGTCGGCGTCGCTGGGCCCAGGATGGGGCAACAAGCCTTGGCAGATCTCAGGGCCACGGGGTGGGCCTAAGATGGCGTCTTGAGTGGACCAGGAGGGTCCGGGGTGCTTCTCGCAAAGATGGAAGCAAGGGCCAGTCTGGAGCAACCAGACCAGCAGTGATGATTCTCGGATGTCGTCACAGAAGGGCACAAGCCAGCGGCGAGTGACCAGACAACGTGCTGAGCAGCGAGCAGAAGGGCCCCACGCAGATCGTGGAGATGCTGGGAGACTGCACTTCGGTGCTAGAGCGGCTCAGGGTCGGGGCTTCTCGGACCCCAGAGCACTCACCAGAGAGTTACCTCGAAGGTCGTGCTGGTTTTTAAGAGCGTGCAGGTTCTGATGATGGCCGGTCCCTCGAGGTCTCGTCGCACCCACAGATCACAGCTGAGCTGATGACGTGGGTAGAGGTCAGAGGTGCCAGGGAAGCCGGTTCTCGTCGAGCTGGGCCGTCGGATCCTTGAGGAAGGACTTGCAGCAACCCGCAGAGTTCTTAGATGGTGCCTGCTGATGCAGGGTGACTACTCCTTAGCCACAAGGGAGAAATCTTGAGAAGAGTCTTGAGTGTCCTTTCGTAGAAAGTAGTTCTTGATTCAAAGATGATCTAATTTGGAAGGGTCCCCGCTCCGGTCTTTATCCTAAAGAAAGGGGTGGGTACATGACTAGGTCCTGCCCTAAGGGTGGGACCAGGAAGGGGGGTAGTTACGCCCCTCTCCCCTGCCGGGCTTTCCCCAGGCCAGGGCTGTCGCCCCTGGAACTGGTTCTAACCGGCAGATGCGTAGTGAGCACCGGGGTGCCACTCCGCAGTCAACTTCTCGCCAAAGCCCTACCTACCCAGAATACACAAACCCTGTCTGGGACGGTGCGAACAGCGCCCTCGACAGGAAACCCTTTGTCCAAGCGCTCCTCGCTGGAAGGACTCCCAGCAGCAGGAGGTCAGACTCGTGTCTGTGGTGGCAGCATCCATTTTGTGGAGCTGAGGCTTTCGTTAACTCTAACCGGGGTTCACAGTTACATACATGTCGTGTCCCTCTAGAAGGGTGGAATGTTAACCTCGTCGCCAGGGTTGGTGAGAGGGCAGCATCCCGATTCGTATGACACCTTACTCGACATGTCTTGATAACGCGACACCGAAGTTACCGATGTGGTACGCGTTATCATGGAACAGCCATTGGGTCTTGATTCCGCAAGCTGCAACCGGGCTCGGCTCGGGCCTGAACCTAGCTCACACGAGCCCACGCACTCTGCCTTCAGGATTGTTAAGGCCTGCCATAGGAGTGACTGATAGGAACTCGGGTGTCCATTGTATGGTTAGATATAGAGCTACTATACCTAAAGCGAAGGGTGGTTACACGTCTTCGCCCCAGCTGTCGTGCAGCCAGTTGTGTCAAATTTAAGAGGCCAGCCAGGGGTGGCATAATACATGCTGCAGCCCCTGGCAGCCCTGGGTACACCTATGCCCTGCGTTACGGGGTCTGATAAGGTGGCCCAGTACCAATTGGTAAATGCACCTAGGGTACATATCGTAATTTAGAAAGAGAACAGCCAGGCTGTGGGTCTGATTAGCAGGCCCACAGCCAGAGAAAGTCGTAAACCAGTGAAACAAAAGCAAAAAATCTGGGTGATCATAGGATTGCAGACCCTACTCTCCTACAATGGGTAATTGGCATAGGGCAGTGCCGCAAGTATTCTTGCTGAGCTGTCCTACTCCAATGTGAAAGGGCAGGTATGCACAGTATTTGTAAAATACAATGCACTCCTGTCCTTTCCCTCTGCTCTGGAGCACAATGTGTCCAAAAAGCACAAAAACAATCCAAAGAGAATGGAGAATGCAGCACACATGGAAAGAGAAAAAAATGAGGAGAAGTAAAAATATTTCTCCTTGTTCCATCTACTCTGGGAGGCATAACGTTTTGACGCTGCTCCAGGTTTATTTATTAAGTAAATCTGGGGCAGCCTCAAAATCAATGGGTATTGCTTGCGAAAACCCACTGCAATGCCCATAAAATGCCTCCCTGGCACAGAGTGAGGCAAGGCAGCGACTTGCGCTGTTTGTCTTACTCCATATTTATGAGGTCATGTAAAGCCACGCAAAAAACTCCATAACAGTCCCTGATGGTGGCTGTCAAATTTTGCTTTAAGTGTATAGGTCTAGGTATAGGAAATGGGCTCCTTTCCCCTACCTGTCACCCATGTCCGTAATCTGGGCATCATTATTGATGATAGTCTCTCTATGAGACAACAGGTGGCGAGTGTTGCTGCCAATTGTTTCACGATCTTGATGTAGCTTCGTAAGATCATTTGGATGCTTCCTGTCTCGACCCAACGTACGGTAGTCCAGGCACTCATCACCTCTCACCTCGATTACGGCAATGTTCTCTATCTTCGTAGCTACCAAACTGTATTGAGAAAGCTACAGGTAGTTCAGAACTCTGCAGTACGCCTTCTCTGTCAAGTTCCTAGACAGGCTTCCATCTCGCCATTTTTACGTGACCTTCACTGGCTTAGAATTGATCAAAGAATTACATTTAAAACCCTGTGTTAGATCTTTAAAATCAAACAAGGTCTGGCTCCAGCGTATCTGCAAAAGCTCATCCATCCTTACATTCCTTCTCGTCCCCTGCGCTCTACTGCCCACGGAGACTTCGTGATTCCCAGATTTAAACTTGCAAGAATGGGAGGCCGCTCCTTTTCTTGTCTTGGCCCCAAAATCTGGAATTCTCTTCCGGTGTCCTTGAAGAATGACCCGTCCTATCTCAGCTTTCGAAGAAATCTTAAAACTTGACTCTTTTAGTAGCAAATTATTCTTGACTGCTCTTTTCTAGAAATATGTGTGCTAGGCGCTGGGAAACCCTTTTTGGGTAGCTGTGCGCTTTACAAAACTAATTTAATATTAATAATAATAGGTTGGTTTACTAGTTTTTGTATTTTCATATGTCCAATTATATGAGAATGTTTGGTCAATATCTTTATGTATTATACAAACCAAAGAACATAAATCCATTATACCACGACTTCTGTCAGCTTTCTATTTCAGAACTGCCTGAACTCCTTAGATGTGTCTAAAAAAACAAATCTTTGTCCTGAATTTTAGTGTTTTGGCCTCAATTTTTGCAGGCAGTGCCCGGAATCTGCTTTCTTGCCAAATGATCACCCTAGCTTACAGTGCTAGTGCACAAGAAAACATTAGCCACTGAGATTCAAGCCTGTCCGCTCAATCAGACCCTCAGTGTGAGAAATGGGATTTCTGGTTGGCTAGGGCTTGCGCCTAAGCCAGGCAGAAACCACTACTCTAGTCAGGGCAAGGGAGTTACACTCTGAAGATAACCCCTGCTCACCCCCTTGGTACTGTCAAGGCGATGCTCATGAGGTTCCTGTTGTCTCCTTCTGGGCGATGCAAATTCCCAACTCCCTCATGGACCAGTCAATTAGCAAGATTTTACAAACTCTTAACCAAATGACTAATCCCCAAGGGAAAGGGGAAGTGGACAGAGAAAACAATGCACACACTGGATCTCTTCTTGAGACAACAGCAAAGTTTTCTCTCTTGAAGTGATCAGGGCCTCTTCTTCTGGACTCTTTTAGTTGTCGCTGTATGGCATATAATCACATTCAAAATGTATTCTTATTCCTTTCAAATGACATTAAATATTAAAGACTATTTGACACGTACCATTCAAGAAATTGCCCTTTCTGACACTTCTATAATTGGCAGGAGTTTTTCTAAGACTTCAAACCTTTCAAATAAATGCAAATTCACATCAGTTCAAAGCATTCCTGAGATGAGATGAATTAACTTAGGTTAGTGATTAGTGTTTGGTTAAGAACTTGCACATACACTTATCTTACCTTGCCAATGTAAGATGAAGTCTTTAAATTGGGATTCTGTATTTTGAAATAAAAAGAAAAGAAAAAGAAAAGAACATGCAAGCATCTATCTTAAGGAATTAGTAAAAAAACCCTCTAACTTTCTAGAGTGCAATTTCTAATATCAGACTTATGAAACTCTCATATCAACTGTACATTAACGTTTGCATTTGCCAATGATTGTCTCTAAAAGTTTGTTGTCCGAGAACAAAAAGACTGCAGTTTCCTGTCACTGCTTTTACTTTGAATTGTCTTTGCCAATGCTTTATTGGGTTTGAATAGTCTAAATTGTCTTTCACAAAGTTCCTCCAAAGCACCCAACAAACGTGATCAAAGACTTTGTTTAACACTCCTTTTTAAAGATTAACAAAAAACTACTTGTTACAGTTATCAATGTTTTTTTGTTTGAACTCTCGTTGCTTAGAAACCAGTAATGATCTTTCTTTCTCTTGCAGGTGGTCACTGGAAGCTGCTGGAAGGAAGCTGAGGTCGGTACCGACGCTGGAAACTGTGCCGATGAAGAAACCGGCAGGAAAACTGGATACCGGACAACACCGAGGACTTCAGCTGCAATCGCGGATCAGGTAAGGAGGAGTCACGAAGTAGGAAGGGAGGGAACTCTGGAAGACAGGGAGCAGGATAGAAGCCAGATGGGATCTTCACAAGGCTCAGGAATGAAGGCGAAGTCAGGAGGAAAGGACAGGAACTCTCGCTGAGACGTTGATGCGACGAAGCGAAGCGTCTTGGCAGAGAGCAAGAGTGTTTATATAGACTGTGAACAGGGCGTTGGCTACACGGGACATGTGTAGATTGATTGCTGTTAGGAATGTGCACTGAGGTTTATGCTTAACGCGTCTGAAGGCTTTAGCTCAGAAATTAACAAGCATTGGAATCTCTGGAACAAAAACAACAAGACTTGGCAAAACCAATCACATTATTTCTTTAACAAGTTTTCTTATGAGTACTAATCCAAGTCATACATAAAAGTGTACAAGATCATGTTGTCACAAGAAAGTTCTTGACAGGTACCTTGGCCCGAGTAGTCAGGGTTATCCCAGCGGCAATGTGTAAAGCGTTTTGTGCAACACATACACACTACAGCAACACACTAGGCATACCACAAAAGGAACTCCATACAAGGTTATATATTAAATAGCCTTTGTATTATCCAAAACACATTATAATAGAAATCACACAATATACATCTAAGGTTAGGGAATAACCTCCTAAACATAAACATCATAGGCATAAATCATGGTGCATAAATCACATTTATCCTAGGCACCATATAAATCACATTAGGGCCTGGCACCCTATCAACCCAACACTGACCCGCTGGACAACTGGCCTTCTCAGAGGGCTCAAAAGCCCTATGTACCAAATGTCAGGGCTGGCTGTCACTGCAGTAGAATCCAAAGTGTGCAATTGCGCTGGCCTAAACGTTGCAGCTGCCACTAATTGCAGTGCAGCTGTGAAGATCACTGTGGGCACTGGTGCTCACTGTGCCCTCTGGGCCCCCACTATTGTTGCAGTTGCCCGGCAGCCCAACTGAGGGAATAAAGAGTGGCACTGGCACGTCGGGACCATCTGGACCCCCACTGACAACGTGCCTCGGGAGACCTAACACAGCTCTTCTGGTGCTCCCTTTGGCAGGGGTGGCACCCACAATAGGTAATGTGAAGCCCCACTCACCGGGGCTGCTCGGGCGCAGGCAGCGGAATCAGCAGCACGCGGGTTCTCTCCAGTGTCTGGGAGCCCTGAACACCGCAGGCTGTTACCACGGATTCTCTCCGACTAACCTGGGCTCTCTCGTCACCATGGAGCCCCGCTGGTCCACTGCAGCACCACTCCTCCCTTCTGGCTAGCCTCTGCTTCCGTGGATTGGCCCCGCCCACCCTCAGGCATCAGGCGCCTGGCTTCCGGGTCGCCTGTCTTGGGTCACGGCGGTGATTTCTTTTGGTGGCTTCTTCATCGGCCGCAATGCAGGGTGGGCACCCGCCTTAAAAATACTCACATAAGCGGGGTGGGAACCCGCAAGTAACACGAAACTCAGGGTGGGCACCCGCTAGAAACTACCAAAATGCAGGGTGGGCACCTGCTGTCAAGAATCTGCACAAAAGCGGGGTAGGCTCCCGCTCTGGCTGGCAAAAGCGCAGGGTGGGATCTGCTTCCTAAATGAGCATAAATGTGTGTGGACACCCGTCAAAGGCTACAAAATTCCTTCAGCCATGTGGGGGGAACCCTATGTCAGGATTCAATCTCCAGACCACGCAACTCAGCTCTGCAAAGCAAAACCAAAGCGCTCCACTAGGCGCTAGTTCCTGTACTTCAAAAAGAAAAGGTCCAAGGCAAAGTTCTGGGGGCACAGCTTGGCCCAGGGAGGTCAGCACACAGGGCCCTCCAGCAGGCAGGCAAGCCCTTGTGGCGGTTCATCCTGGGCCCCCAGCAGCAGCAAGCCCCAGCAAGTACAGGAACAGCACAAAACTCATGGGGCCACTGCCCCAATATTTAAATGTCACATTCCTTTGCCTGCAGTATAGGGCTTGGGGGAACCAGTAAAAACTGATTCAGGGGGGAATTGGAGCACTCTGTTTACCAGGCTCCTCTTCCCCCTTGTCAGTTGGTGGCTCGGTAATCAGACACACCACAGGGGACGGAGCCAGCATTGTACAGTGCAGGTGATGGAGCAGATTTCATCTGCAGTCAGGCATTGTTTTATTTTTTGTGCTTCAGACAGACTGCATTTAAATTGCCACGCACCTTTTGGTGCAAGTTAAAACCATGGCACATGGAAAATATGAAAGTGAGGCCTATTCACTCTCAAATGCTTTTGCTGAATTAACATGTGTTTTTGCAATGTAGAGAAAAGTGGCCTTTTTAGCTTTGATGATTAATAGAATATGTTTCTCTCTTCCCAGCTCATCCCTAAATCCACTATTTCTGTCTTAAGAGACTTTGACTTGTTGCATATTTTGATAAATATGTTCAGTTAATAACACCTCTTTTTCTTTGTTGCACATTGCACCTTTATTTTGCATGTTGTCATAAATAATAGAAAAGCTGTTTTACACTAGTAGCTTGGCTAGGTAAACATTTAAAAGGGGTATTAGTATAGAGTTGGGAAACATAATGGGCTGATTTACATGAAATTAATATTATCATTGTGTTTGTTTTATTTTGGGGCCTACCGTTAAATGGCTGCCTGTGAAACCAGCAAGGCTATGGCTTGCTTTGAAAGAGAAGAGAGCATGCGCAGACTGTGGCAGCTTGACTCAAACCATGAAGAAGTCAAGGACAGCTTGAACTGTACATTCTTGTGATTGTGACAATGTACCAGCTAACTAAAGTATCCGTCCTGCTGCACTGTGACAGGAAGGAAGGAACTATAGAAACATTTTCCCTAGCAATTGTTGCAAACTTATAAAATGTAGTTATTCATGTATGCTTCTTTTGTTAAAACTGATAAAGTCAGGTTTTTTAGAATGAGTCAGGGTTGTGAGAACTCATGCCAACATGACTGACCAATCACGTACAGGTTTTCCTGAAGTTGAATCATTTTGTGTAGTCTGCCAAAATTTTGTGTATAAATTCTGACCTCTCCGGAGGAGGGGCTGGCTTTCTTAGCTCAGCTGGCTTCTTGCTCATTTTGGCTTAGGCTTTGCTTCATTCTATGGGTTGGGTACGAGAAACGTCCCGGGAGACTGAAGGGCCGGTTTGCGTCCGAGGAGAGTCAGGGGGAGGGTTCTTGCTTCCACGTCATATTTTTGCACTGGAGGCCACATTCCTTTGAGGTCTGGTGAAGGGCGGGCTGTCTCCCTTGCTCTTTAGACACAGACAGATGCAGAAGAACAGCAACAGATAGAAGGCTTTTTAGATTTAGATGCTAAACTTTAAGTTATGCTTTGACTAATTAATTAGGTCTGAAAAGATTTATTTGACTTATGCATTTATTTCTCTTAATGGGAGATTTTTGCAAACTATTTGATTTTTGATTACCCTTGGAAGACTATTTTTCTTAGAAACTATTTAAGAGTTTTGAATGACATTTTGCGCCACATTCCTATATGTAATGCTTATATGCAGACTGTAATATGTTCTGTATTAATGCTATTTTTCCTGTTTTCCAAATTCTGTAACCTGATTGATATTTTACTAATGAATAAAGGGTCAGAGAAAAATTAACTTTTGACTAGAAAATAAAACCCTTTAAACACTCAACAACTCTCTTTATTGGCTTAAATTAATAATTGCATTTTTGACTGTTCATCTTTATTTATAGTCTCCTGAAGGTAATACATGGTGTGAAGGGCCCACTTCTTTTGAGCGGTAAATTAGAGGTAGCAGGAAGGTTTTGCATTGAGAAATTACCAGAAGAAATTACGGCTCCATCAGTTTTTGGTAATCAGAGGATGGTCATTATTGATTAGTTTGGTGATTAATGATTATTGATTTCACCATCAACTACTCAACTAATGGATCATTGACCTTAAGAGGGAATTAAAATAATTGCCCAAGTTAGATATATGTCCAAGTCCTGATTCCTGACTCCATGCTCAGAACCTGAAGACTGGCAAAGCAGTACTGGAAGGTGATGCAGTACTGGAAGTGGTGTGAGTATCAATAGGGTTGTGAAATGTTGTTAATATGCTAGGATGTTTTTTTGAAGTGTTGAAAATAGTAAGGATTTTTACTGTTGGTGACATTTTGCTTATTTTGAATTGATGGTGTTATTGATTATATTGGTCATTTCATAGGACATCATTTTTTTGGTTATGAGATTACATGCTTTAACTCTTTATGTTAAGTTAGTGTCTTGCTCTATGTTGTCTGGAACACCAGGTATGCACACCTGTGGAATCCCGGGAAGGAATAGCGGGTGGTAAATGGAAGCCTCACTGCACTGAGGTTACTCGTCTGTTGGAATAACACTGAGAAGCTAGGTAGGGCTGGCAGTTTTAAATTAGGGACTATTTTCTGAGTGAGTGATTGATAGCAAAGAGTTCGCTGGTGAAACTTTAGTCTGATATCCCCTAGAAAGGGTCACACTAAAGGAGTAGCAGGTTCTTCTGAGCCTGAGTGACAGCAAAAGGGTTCGCTGGTGAAACTTTGGCCTAAGATATATCCTGAAGGATAAGTCCAAAGGAGTAGCAGGTTCTTCTGAGCTTGAGTGAAAGGTAAGCGGAAGGGATTTACCTGTACTGTTTGAAGAGTAAACGGAAGGTCTTACTTTGTGAAGGGTAAGCGGAATGTGTTACTCGCATTGAATATAAATCTATCCTTTATTTAGCACAACAGCCAGAGTAGCAAATGTATTTATGTTGTTACTAATAGAGTTATTGATTAAGAAAATATTGCAGTAAGGTTTTGTGAAGGGTCAGTGGTAGGAGTGAAACTGACTAAAATTGAGACTGACCGCTTTGGAAAAAAGAAATTGCATTGAACTATTGCAAAAATGAAATTGTTTGAAGGCTTAAAAAGCTGTTAGGAGGTAAAATGAAAAAATCGTTTTTTATTGGTGATGCTCCTGAAGGAACACCTGTGCATTTTATGTCTACCAATTTCGGACAAAATACATGTATGTGGGTTCACCAATGGTGCAAGATTACTGAAAAAGAGGGTGCTTTGAGGTTTCCAAAAGATGGTACTTTTGAATTGCAAATTATTGACACATTAAGGGAAGTCTTATGTGAAATAAAGACACCATCTAAAGCTGCACAATTTGAGGCCTTAAGCTTGTGGGAAAAGGTAGCAAGAGAGAAATCAAGTGAGGATAAAAAGGTAAAGCACCAAATACAGGAGAAGAGAATTAATGATGATAAAGAGTTTTAAATAAATAATGATTCAGGGGATGAAAGAATGGATGCATTGTTAACTGAGTGTCCACCACTTTATGTGGTTCCCATGACAAATACTGAAAATAGTGACTAGTAAGCTCTACAGTGGCTACGGCTTCTGTTGAGCAGAGAAAAACACAGATTGAGGACACTGTGCAAACATTTCAGATTGACCCATTACCTGTTGATTCAGCACTGACAGTGATACATCCAGGTGTTACTGCTTCAAATGTGCCTGATTCAGTCCAAGAATTGCTAACTGCAGATGCACAGATAATGCATGGAAAAATTATGACTGTCCCAATTAATATGTTCCCTACTGAAAAGGTTCAAAGAGCTGCAGAAGGAGTGATTATGGCAGAGTTTATTTCAGAAACTCAGAATACACAGATTATTGAACAGAAATTACCCCAAGCACTGAAAGGTGAGGGAAAAATGGCCTTTACAACATCTATAGCTCAGGATAAAATAAATATATTTGAAAATGGGATTTCTCAAACCTGCTTTGAGGAAGCAACAGTGATTAAAAATATAGAAAACATGAGAGAACATATTAACACAGGCCCTGAAAAAGAGAGACAGCTTAGTGTTTTAAATTCATCACGTTAACATGAAGAAAATAACAGTCCATGCTGTTTAAATAATGAAAATGTGAGCCAGTGTCAGGAAAAAGAATTAATTTCCCCGAGTAAGGAAACAGTTGCATGTGCATTATCTACACATAATAGCCTGACAGATTTGGCTCAAAATTATGAAACTGATGTTTCAGGAAGTTTTCCATCTCAGAAAAGATTTAGGGTACATATGGATGATGAAGTAAATGAGAAAATATGTTCTTCAGGAATGCAATTGCACATTGCAGAAATAAAATATATATTTTTAATGCAATGGGTTTGAGAAATTAGCAGACAAATGGGCAAGAAAACATGAGAAGAAAAAGAAACCACCAGACCTAGCAAGGAAAATGGATAAGGAAAAGAAGCCACCAGATTTAGTTGAGAAAAATAATAAGCAGAATAAGGGAGAAGCTTTTGCTTACTCATTGAGAGAAAAGGTGGGAGAAGTGCATGTTCCTATGCCACAGAATAAAAGTGAACTTGCAGCATTTCTGAACACATTCCCACAATTGAGAGACAGAATTATGCTGTGGTGCCCACAAGTTGATGAATTTGTTGAGATTTTAAAAGAGCTGTGCATTAATTTGGAAATGTTCTTTTACATTGCCATGCAGAATGAATTGTGGTTTGAATCTAAAGTTATTCAAAGGCCAAGTGAAGAGACAATGAAAAGGGTTTTTATGAATGCACCATCATTTTCTGTTGTTATAGAGGAAAATATAGCAGTGATTAATTTCCTGAAGGGTGGAATGCCAGTAAAGGATGTTGATTTGGTACAGATTAAAAGAACACAGGATGAAAGTAAAGGTGGTTTGGTTTGTGCAAATTCAGGTATGGATGTTGTACTGCTGGAAAATATGTCCTTTTGCCATCTTTATAGCAGATTTGAGCATTGGAAGAATGAAAATAACTTTAAACATGATGCACAAAAACATGGAGAAATGCAGATGCAAAATACACCAGCTAAGCAAATGCAAATGTCAGTTCAGAAACAGGTACCTATGGCAGGAATTTCTCAAGCAAAGATGGTCCCACAAAATATGAAAAATGCTAAACTTAATTTAAATAAGTTGTCCAGAGCAAATGTGAATTATTTCCAGAGACAAAATCAGAACCCAGTCCAACAGGTTGCTGTGTTTGAAAATGAGAGTTTCAACCCTCACAATTCAGAATTTACCAAGTGCATTGTGAAGGCAGAGGAAAGTCCATATTTAGTGGCAGGAGTTTTAAACAAAGAAATTACAAACCCAGTTTTAGAAAAATTTGCACCAAAATTAGGCCCATTTGAGGAAGATTGCAAAACTGTTGTCTGTGATTCAGGCCTAGCAGAAAAACAATTGTTTAGCAAATTAAGCAGCAGAGATTACTGTACATCAGATAATGTTCATTTACAGATTCCTGATGAGGAGGTACAATTTAAAATGGCCCAACAAGAGACAGCTGTAGCATTCTTTTCAGAAAAGACAGTTGAAAAATTACCTTCTGATTTGGAAAAAATTATAAACACAGAAATAAGAGAGTTCACAGAGAAGGATGTCAGATTAAAAAAATGTGCAGAACATGTCTTATTAAAATTAGAACTAAATGACATGTATTCAGGAACACCATCAGTTGCAGAAATGTTACCTATAAAAGGATTTTTGATGGAATTGATTGGAAGTTTGTTTAACTTTCTGATCAAAGGTTCACAGACAATAAATGAAAAGAACAGAATAGTGCAGGAGATTAAAAGCATATTTTTTCATGTTGTCCTGTGATACCGAATCCAGCCAATATATTTTTTCACATTCCATGTGCTGAAGAATGGCTTACTTTTATTGATTTTTGCAAAATCCATGTAACAGTGCCATTGCATGAGAATAGTCAGGAGTACTGTCAAAAAGAAGATGAATACCTGGGACACAAAATTGGAAAGGGAGGTAGAAAGGTGTCACCAGAGAGGGTGGAGATAATTTCCAAGATAAATCCACCTCAAATAAAGAAAGAAGTCAGGACATTTTTGAGAATGGTTAGCTGCTGTAGAGAGTGGTTACTAAACCTTTCCCTAGTGGCTAAGCCTTTACTGAGGCTGACACACACAGGTGTGTCTGATCCGCTTCCATTGGACAACAGTTGCACAAAAGCATTCCTAGAGTTGAAAGAGAAAGAATGTTGCCCTCCAGCACTAGGAATGAAAGTTTATTTGAAAGAAAATACACCAATTTGCAGTGAGAGGGAGGGCTGCACTCTCTCATTGCCTATTGAAAAAGATGACTGTGTTCAAAGGTCTGTGTTGTATTGCCCAATGACCTTTGACCCTAACTTCACAGAAATGTCAGCAAATGAATTGGATTGTGATGAAACTGAATATGAGTGCCTAAATATCATGAAAATATGCATAAAGCCAAAATCAGACTTTAATGATGAATGTCTGAGTCAGCCCAACAATGTCCATTTTGTAGATGGCCCATGTTTGAAAGGTGACACATTAAAAGCAGCACATGCTGTGCTCCTAATACATTATGGTGTCGAAGCGTCATGGCTTTCAGTAGTTACCTCAGCCCAAAATTCAAAATGGATTGCCCTTACTATAACATGCAGTATATCTGCTCAAATGGGAGTCACTGTTGTCATGGGAGAGAGAAATGCTTATTCAGTTGCACACATTTGTGTTCTGTTAGCATGTACATTCTATGGAATCTTCACAGATGAATTAAAAGAGGCTCAAGAAAATGTTTTTGTAGCAGCACTACAGGGTTGTATTAGAACTGTTTTTGAGAAAAGTGACAACTGCATAGTGGCAAAAGTGTTATTGCAAAAACGGATGCCCATGTATAGATTTGCAGTTTCTCTGAAATCAGATCATAATGTAGTCTCAAAGATAATGAGTGCAGAACAACAGATTGGACAAGGAATGGATTGTAGTTCTCTGCCTGAAGTGTCAAGCATAATAAAGCAACACAATGGCAGCACAGAGTTACCTTTTGCAAAAGACTGTGTTTCAGCAACACCAAAGTGGCTTGAAAATGCATATGCAAAGGCACTTGTGGAAAACACTGAGGAGAACACTAGCCATTGCTGTGTAGGTCTGGTTGATGTACAGTGTGCAGTTTCTCACCAGATTGCAGCTGCTACACAATATCTGCATAATGGATGGTGCAACGGCTTTGATCTGAGAGATGCCGTGGTGAAACATCTGAATCTGATCAAAGTGAAAATAAGAGTGAAAGGCATTGGTTGAAAAAGTGCAAAGGATTGATGGTGCTCTGTCCGAGTTTCTCAGCACCTAAGTAGTCTAATTTGCATTGAAAAGGTAGAGAATGCCACACTGTATGAGCCATTCTGATGGCAAGCTGATGACAAAGAGCAAAGAAATGCTGAAACTGTCCTGTTGAATTCCTTTTTTATTATTTTAGTTACTTATTTTAAAGAAGACTAACTGTTCCAAGAAGCTACTTACAGAACTCTGCACTAAAACAATTGAGCTTGGCTATATATGATCTGATTACAGATAGACTTGTGTTTGCCTTAGAAATAGAAGTAAAATTGTTATATGCTCAGCTTTTGCAATTTAAAAATAAATAAATAAAAAAAAAAAATTCACTTTTGAAATTAAATATGTGTGATGAAATATAAATCATCTTATTATGATTTGAATCATCAGAAGGGTGGATTGATGGAGCAGATTTCATCTGCAGTCAGGCATTGTTTTATTTTTTGTTCTTCAGACAGACTGCATTTAAATTGCCACGCACCTTTTGGTGCAAGTTAAAACCATGGCACATGAAAAATATGAAAGTGAGGCCTATTCACTCTGAAATGCTTTTGCTGAATTAACATGTGTTTTTGCAATGTAGAGAAAAGTGGCCTTTTTAGCTTTGATGATTAATAGAATATGTTTCTCTCTTCCCAGCTCATCCCTAAATCCACTATTTCTGTCTTAAGAGACTTTGACTTGTTGCATATTTTGATAAATATTTTCAGTTAATAACACCTCTTTTTCTTTGTTGCACATTGCACCTTTATTTTGCATGTTGTCATAAATAATAGAAAAGCTGCTTTACACTAGTAGCTTGGCTAGGTAAACATTTATAAGAGGTATTAGTATAGAGTTGGGAAACATAATGGGCTGATTTACATGAAATTATTATTATCTTTGTGTTTGTTTTATTTTGGGGCCTACCATTAAACGGCTGCCTGTGAAACCAGCAAGGCTATGGCTTGCTTTGAAAGAGAAGAGAGCATGCGCAGACTGTGGCAGCTTGACTCAAACCACGAAGAAGTCAAGGACAGCTTAATGGGAGATTTTTGCAAACTATTTGATTTTTGATTAGCCTTGGAAGACTATTTTTCTTATAAACTATTTAAGAGTTTTGAATGACTTTTTGCGCCACATTCCTATATGTAATGCTTATATGCAGACTGTAATATGTTCTGTATTAATGCAGGAAGGTTTTGCATTGAGAAATTACCAGAAGAAATTACGGCTCCATCACAGGCACAATCCTATTCAGGGTCAGTGGACTACTCCTCCCACTACTCCAACTGTAGGTGTCCTATTCAACCTAGTGCTGACTCACCCTGCCCCTTCTGGAGCCACACACACCTCCCAGCCCCTGTCACTCAAAAGCAGACATGCAATTCACATCAGGCAGGCAGACACATAGCACACAGAAGTGGCAACTTCTAAAAGTGGCATTTATAAAATAGTTATAATAAATCTGCGCATACCATTGCGCAGCATTTATCATTTCCGTTACAAATATACAAAACTTGACCACGCTGCTCCTCTCATATCAGGAATTACCACTGACACACTTATCAGTGAATCCCCAATGCATTCCTATTGGAGGGCAGTCCCACAGTAGTGAGAAAACAAAATGGCTGTTTGTCACTACCAGGACATGTCACACACTTGAGGTACATGTCCTATCTTTTACCTACAATGCGCCCTGCCCATAGGGCTAGCTAGGGCCTACCTTAGGGGTGACTAACATGCAGTAAAACATGGCACACACTTCAGGTGCCATGTCACAGTGGCAGTAACACTGCGCCCACAGGCCCTGCAATGGCAGAGGCCTGAGATAGGTTTGCAAGGCTACTTTGGTGGGTGGCTCAATCAGCGCTGCAAGCCCACCAGTAGCATTTAATTTACCAGCCCTGGATATATAAGATACCACTTTACAAGGGACTGACACGTAAATTAAATAAACCAAACAGGTGTAGCCCTATCTTACCATATTTAACACAGAGAGCACACGCAGTTTACACTAGATAGCAGTGCTAAAGTGCCCAGAGTCCTAAAACCACCAACACCATGTCAGGAAAAAGGCTAGGAGAAAGGCTAAAAGTTTAGGAATGACCAACACTCACTCTCTATAAAATCAATGCTGTGATAAAGACTGAAAAGTGAAGACTCCTGACTTTTCGATTGCCAGAAGACACTCCACAACTGTGCACCGCAACCATAGATGCTAGTGCTATGCCAGACCCACACAGTTGCCTTTGTACCAAAGAGCCTCACATGAGTGATCGCCAAGACATGAGAGATTAGAGCTCTCAGTGGAGAAGGAATAGACCATGTGCTTACCAGAGTGCTCCAGAATGCCCAGTACAACAAAGGAGGCTTCCTTCCTGCCTCATTGCATTATCCGGAGTACCAACCTGCACCCTGTGATGCTGGTCTTAGATCTTGTGACCCCTGAAAGTTCCACATGAAAGTGAAAGTGTGGAACACCACACCACTATTGTTTTTGTGCAAGGAAGAGGATTGACGCTTTCTCCGAGAATGTGCCATTCATTACTGACCAGACACATAACCAATCATAACCAGGAAGAAGATGGTACACATAGGAGAGTGTGATCTGCTTACTATGGTTACCCCCACTTTTTGCTGGTGTTTCACTGTTTTTTTACTTTAGTCTGGCTGGAGCCCTGCTATCCAGGTCTCCAGCCTAACTGCTTCCTCTCTAAATTGATTGCATGTACCTTAGGTACACTCCAGTTTGGTTACTGGGGTACCCTTGTGAATCCTTAGTATTTGGTACACTAGGTACTAAGGGCATAGGTACCCTAGAGGCCTACCCAAGGCTGAAGCATGTATTATGCCACCCCTGGGAAGACTTCCAAAATGGCACCACAAGACTGCTACTGCAGCCTGGGTAAGGTGGTGCATGCACCCCTTACTAAGATATAGGTCACCTATATCTACCTTTAAATCACAGACACTTATAAGTCTATCAGTCACTCCTATGGCAGGCCTCATCAATCTTGAAGGCAGAGTGCTTGGTTTTGTGTGAGAGGGTGCTCATGCATGAGCTGGGCCCCTCTGCAGCTTTCGGAGCCTATCCTCAGAGGATGTTCTGTGATGCAGCCAGACCATATAATCTTAAGTGCATTATAACCTTGCGGTAAATGCTAACTTTGGAATGGCTGCATGGAAACATGTTGTGTTTGGTGTCAAACACTTTGGAATACTACCCCCTCCCCCGCAACTACTTGTGGCGAGGGTAGAATTCCACCCTTCTAGAGGGAGAGACATGTACACACTGGTCTAACCAGTAATAGTTTAAAAGTGCCCCGGCATCACAAACTGGATGCTGCATCCACAGACACAAGTCTCACCTGCTGCTGCTGAAAACTCCGGCACGGGAGGCCTGGACAATAGGTTTCCTGTCACAGGGAGGTGTAACCACCTCCCGGACAGGCTTTAGTGTATTATGCAAAAACAACAGTTTATAGACAGAATGCAGAATAATGTCATACATTCAGCCCAGTATAGAGATCTGGGCCTAAATCCATTGTTTTTTTGCTCACCTTGCCATTCCAGTTTGAACCTAGCCATATGAAAATGCATCCTAGGACCGGTTTCGGGCTTTGAGGGATAAAACAGATTTTGCATACTGAGTATTGGACACATATATATATTGTGTTAGCATGATGTATCAATATATCCTCTCTGCTTAATATGCACACAACATACCCATATATGTTTTAGCTAATAGGAAAAGGTTTATTTTTTCGTTATGTTCCATACTAATAGAGCTGGCCGAGAACCATACAGACGCAATCCTCTTTCTTCTGTGTCAGAACACAAGCTGTGATCACGTGTTATTCTCCAGTAGTTGTCAAGTCCCAGTTCATTTGAGTTACTGAGAGCAGCTGAAGGTAAACTGTTTTCCCTCTGTCCTGGGACTCAAGGTCACATCTTGCTTTGGGTGCGATAAGCGCATTCTTGGAGGCGCCGTGCCTACACTCCCGGGCACTAGGACGAAAGGGAGTCACCCCTCCTGACCTTCCCAGTAATAAATAGTAAAGCTTTGAACCAATCATGTGTGCCATATATGGTCCTTCCTTGGGGCCCAAGGGCTGAGTGGTGTTTTTCCATTTACGATGACTTCATGTGTTGAACTGAAAGTACATATGTTTGGTTTTGACTGTAAGCCAGCAGTCTTCTCCGCGCACCTGATGGGTGAGGATTGGAGAGGCTCCTCTATAGAGTATTTTGCTTAATAAACGATTGACCCTTCTTCACTGCCAACTGACTGTCTGAGCATACCCGTCCCACTCAAGGTGACAAATGCAAAAACAACAGTTGATAGACAGTGTTAGATATGGGGGTCTCTAGTTGGAAATGGTATTCACCTTTGTCCAAATAGGGAACCTTGCTTCTAAGTCAGGATAAGGGGATTACACTCCTCAATAACCCCTGCTCACCCCCTTGGCAGCTTGGCACGAGCAGACAGACTTATCTCAGAGGCAGTGTTTTAAGCATTTGTGAATATACACAGTAATACAGTGATAACACCACAGATGGACACAACACAGGTTTTAAAAAAAAATAAGTATGCTTTATGTAGACTTAAACATAAGACAACAAATGACAAAAATCCACAATACTACACTCAAGATTACTTAAAAGATGAATAAAGTCTCTTAGTTCAAGTTGTTGATGAATGCGACAAAGTTCTCAACAAAGTACCTGGATGCGTAACGTAAAGTGAACAAATGGCTCGCAAAAGGGGAGATGCGTCGGTTCCGTGACCCGGGGGAATGGTTGCATCCTTCCTCAATGCTTGCGCAGAGTAGGGGACTCGTCGTGAGCCTTACCAGTGCGGAAGTGATGTGTAGATTATCGGCCTGCAGGCCCGTTGTGGTGCACAAGATGGCGCCTTGATGCGATGCGATTATCCGGTTGCGATGCGAGAAGATGACGCCCTTGATGCGGCAATGCGATGACGATGTGATGACGCCCTGGCAGCCTTGCGACCACTCTGTACTTTGGAGCTGCAACAGGCCCGGCGACACGCTTCTCTGGTGATGCGATGGCGACTCTCATGATGGCGTCCCGCTTCTCGGGTGATGCGACCGTAGAAAGCTACGATGAACACATGCTTCCAGAGAGATGCGGCGAAGGCTCGCTTCTACGGCGATGCTTCGATTTCAGCTGCGGCGGCAATACGCTTCTTCTCGATGTGTCACGCTTCCAGCTCCCAGCGGCACGCAAGTGTCTGGATTCAGAATTCCCAGCAAGGAAATTCAGGGGGGAGCTGGAGGTGAAGTCTTTTGTCCCTGAGACTTCAGCAGGAGGCAAGCATAGTTCAAGCCCTTGGAGAATATTCTGTAGATGAAAGTCCTTACAAAGTTCCTTCTCCTTTCCCTTGGCAATGAAGCAACCACTGCAGGTCAACCCAGAAAACAGCACACTGGCAGAGGGGCAGCACAACTCCTGCAGCTTCCTTGGTTCTTCTGCTTGGCAGAAAGGTTTCTTGTCCGGAAGTGATCTAATTTCTTGGGATCAGGGTCCCAATATTTATACCCCCAAATCCTTTGTTCTCTGAAGGTAGAGAGGCCTCTGCCTAGTACAAACCAGTTCTTGAGCACTTTGTTTACATGACTCTCTTCTTCCTTTCACTGTGCAGGGCAGAGACATCAGCCACCCCACAGGAGGTGGAGCCAGCACAGGGGAGGGAAGATACTGCTCTGGAGTACTCTGTTGACATGATTCCTCTTCTCCTTTCACAGTGCAGGGCAGAGACATCAGACAAGCCACAGGAGGTGGAGCCAGCATTGTAGAGGGAAGGCCAAGCCATATTCAGGTCCCAGGTGCACCTCCTCCCTTCCATCTAGATGCAGATCTCTCTATTCACCACTGGTCTGCCCCAGCCTGTCTCCTGGAATCCCCCAGCCCTGTCACTCACAAACCCAAGCAAGGAATACACAACCCAGCAGAGGCAGGCCTGGATAATTAGGCAAGAAAATATCTACTTTCTAAAAGTGGTATTTTCAAACACAGAATATTAAAACCAACTTTACTAAAAGATGCATTTTATTATTCTGAGTTCAGGCATACTAAATTCGAATTTCCACCATGTTCCCTGAGTCAGTTAGGATTATAAGAATGTAATAATCTAACTGCCCATTCTGGCCTATGAGAACAGGTAGACTTCAATAGTGAAAAAAGAAAATGGCTGCAATTCACTATGAGAACATGCTACACACATCAGAGAATGTCCTACCTTATACTTACAATGTACCCTGCCCTTGGGCCTACCATAGGGGTGTCTAATATGAAGCAAAGGGAAGGTGTGTAGACTGGCAAGTGGGTGCACTTGGCCAAGCCGACATGGCAGTGCTAGACTGCACACAGGCCTTGCAATGGCAGGTCTGAGACACTTTTTACAAGCTGCTTCTATGGGTGGCACAACCAGTACTGCAAGCCCAACAGCAGCATTTAATTTACAAGCCCTGGGCACACATGGTGCACTTTACTAGGGGCTGACAGATAAATCAAATAACTCAATCATGGAATAACCAATTAGTACATACATTTAAAATAGGGAGCACTTGCACTGTGGCGCTGATTAGCAGTGGCACAGTGCCCAAAACATTTAAGCATCAAAAACATATCAAAACAGAGGAGACAATCCGTCACAAATGGAAGGGAGACTCACCCCAATAATGCCAGGTCTAACAGACAGAATGTAGAACAATGTCTTACATGCACCCCAGTACAGAGATCTGGGTCTAAATTCATCATTATTTTGCTCACCATGCTATTCTAGTTTGAACCTAGCCATATGCAAATCATTCTTGACCCTGTGACCCATGGGAACAGTCCAGCCCGAACTGCCAAGCCAGGTCCTCCCTGGACTGGAAACAAGTATCCTAGAACCTGCTTCGGGCTTTTAGACCTCATCAGCCAGGATAGCTTGATTCCAGTGGCATGGAGAGCACGGGACTCACACCTGAGCATACCCGTCCCACTCGGGGTGACAAATGCAAAAAGAACAGTTGATGGACAGAATGCAGAACAATGTCATACATTCACCCCAGTACAGAGATCTGGGCCTAAGTCCATCTTTTTTTTTGCTCACCATGCCATTCCAGTTTGAATCGAGCCATATGCAAATCAATCTTGACCCTGTGCACCATGGGAACAGTCCAGCCCGAACTGCCAAGCCAGGTCCTCCCTGGAGTGGAAACAAGCATCCTAGGACTGGTTTCGGGCTTTCAGCCCTCTTCAACCAGGATAGCTTGATTCCAGTGGCATGGAGAGCATGAGACTCAAATCTGAGCATACACGTCCCACTCGGGTGACAAATGCAAAAACAGCAGTTGATGGACAGAATGCAGAACAGTATCATATATTCAGGGTATGCCCAGAGGTGGGTTCCTTGCTCACTCTGCCACTGGATTCAAGATAGCCTGGCTGATGAGGGTTATGAAGCGGAAACCGACCCCAAGATGCTTGTTTCCGGTCCACGGAAGACGTGGCTTGGCAGTTCGGGCTGGACTGTTCCCATGAGGCACAGGGCCAGACTGATTTGCATATGGCCATGTCTGAACTGGGGTGGTGGAGTGAGCTAAAGAATGATGATGGATTAAACCCAGATCAGTTGACTGGGGGTGAGTTTTTGATTTGCTCAAGTGCTCCATCCATCATCCCCTTTGGTATCGCTTTGTTTGTCCTAAGTTGGCAGGGTATGCCCAGACGTGGGTCCTTTGCTCACTCTGCCACTGGATTCAAGATAGCCTGGCTGATGAGGGTTATGAACCCAAAACCAGTCCCAGTATGCTTGTTTCCGGTCCAGGGAAGACATGGCTTGGCAGTTCGGGCTGGACTGTTCCGATGAGGCACAGGGTCAGACTGATTGCATATGTCCATATCTGAATTGCGGTGGTGGAGTGAGCTAAAGAATGATGTTGGATTAAACCCAGATCAGTTGACTGGGGGTGAGTGTTTGATTTGCTCAAGTGCTCCATCCATCATCCCCTTTGGTATAGCTTTGTTTGTCCTAAGTTGGCAGGGTATGCCCAGACGTGGGTCCTTTGCTCACTCTGCCACTGGATTCAAGATCGCCTGGCTGATGAGGGTTATGAACCCAAAACCGGTCCCAGTGTGCTTGTTTCCGGTCCAGGGAAGACATGGCTTGGCAGTTCGGGCTGGACTGTTCCGATGAGGCACAGGGTCAGACTGATTGCGTATGTCCATATCTGAATTGGGGTGGTGGAGTGAGCTAAATAATGATGATGGATTAAACTCAGATCAGTTGACTGTGGGTGAGTGTTTGATTTATTTAGAAGTGTTCTATAGCGCTAACAAGACCCGAAGGTAGCAGAGCGCTTTACAATAGAGGGAATGAAAAGAGAACAATATGACACAAATCCAATAAAGCGATCAGCGAGCGACAATTTGGAATGCGGAAAAGCTCAAGCGCTCCGTCCATCATCCCCTTTGGTATCGCTTTGTTCACCCTACGTTGGCAGGATATGCCCAGACCTGGGTCCCTTGCTCACTATGCCACTGGATTCAAGATAGCCTGGCTGATGAGGGTTATGAACCCGAAACCAGTCCCAGGATGTTTGTTTCCGGTCCAGGGAAGACATGGCTTGGCAGTTCGGGCTGGACTGTTCCCATGAGGCACAGGGTCAGACTGATTGCATATGGCCATGTCTGAATTGGGGTGGTGGAGTGAGCTAAAGAATGATGTTGGATTAAACCCAGATCAGTTGACTGGGGGTGAGTGTTTGATTTGCTCAAGCACTCCGTCCATTATCCCTTTTGGTATTGCATAGTGTATTAGGCTGGGTGGGTGCACTCCAGGAGTGATTTGAAAGTCTGTACTGGGGGCACACTTGGTGTCCCTGTGCATAGCCCAGTTTAAACTGGTTGCAGGGGCTACCAGACCCTGCTCTGGCACGAAACTGGACAAAGGAAATGGGTGTAACCACCCTTCTTTACAGACCCTCCCATAGGTGGGTCCCCAGAGTATGTCCACCCCCCTTTTCTTATTATTGTTGTAAATGGATCTAGGACTCTAGTGTAAATTTTCCCTATTCATGCCCTTATATAGGTATACATTATCCAATCCTCATATAGGCATAGAAATCAGTACCATATTTGGCCTGAGCCTTGCAGCCCAAATACGGCATGGCTACTTCCACTAAGTTCCGAGAATCAACAACGATTTCTTGGAAAAACCCGCCTTTAATAGCTAGGGACTTCCCCCTGCTTGAGTATTGATTTATCCAAGAAATCCTGGAGTTTTCAAAGAATTGAGTCTTTGAGTGATGTTATTAAGTCCAATCATATATCAAACTCGGCACCTTCAAGGTTTAAATATGCCTAGGTTTGCCCAGACAAACACACAGTGGTTTGGAGCAGATCGACTAACTACTTGCCCGATGCCCTGCAACAGCAAGTGCCGAAGGAAGCCGACCCTCCAGCTGACACACTGAGAGACGCTGTCTTTTCTCTTGCCGAGAAATCCAGCTCCAGTGTTTCCGGCTTACCCTTGCGGGTATCTGGGAAATCGAGTCCTGAGAGAGAGATACAAGACCTCTTTCATTCTAAAACCAAGGTACAGAGCTGATTAGACCCTTAGAGAATTCTTGGAATAGATTCTTGGCAGAGAAATACTAAACTTAAGCTTCTCTTCACTTACTTCTTCCCTTGTACTAGACCTAGGTTAGGTACACCGGGGTAGGCGTATTTTAGAAGCACCAGTTGAGTACTTTTAGCCATCATTTTATCACTGTATGTATTTTATACATTTTAGGCAACTTATGGCTTTGAAACCATATCATGCTTTTACAGTACTACTTTATAATACTGTTCGTATTATATGCCTTGTACTTTATAACCAGTATTACTATTGTAGCAGTACATTTCTTATGCTTGAGAAAGAAGACTTTTCAATAAATACTTTTACTGAAAACGCCCGTCTCTCTATTTTCTCAGCACCTTTGGTGAAATGAAGCATGCATGATTGACTGAGTAAAATAGCTATCTATTGGTTCCGCGACTCTAGAGATTGATTTCTTATTCTTGGGAAACAAAGTTTTCATGTTTATGCGGTTGTCAGAAACGAATCCCTAACTGTTTATTCAAGAAAGTTTCTAGTGACCTCTAAGCTAGCTGGCACTCACTATTAAGTTTAATAAATTCGGTAGAGACCTAGTCGACCTCAGTCCTATGTCTAAACTACAGTATATATTATTCCAATGCGCGGCGCCTATTGGGAATATAGGAACTACACTACAGTATAAGTAAGGGACCCCTGGCAACAGGAATTTAGATTACACCTGGATGAAACTCTGATACTGAATCAGACAAGAGGATGGAAGAATCTCCCTTGGGGTCAAGGAGTGACTCCCCTGCTGAAGCAGGCACCAACAAAGCATTTTACCGGTCTGCATTTCTGAAGCTCCCGATGGACTCTGAAGTATCTATGATACTAGAAGAGGATTTCCAGACTTCTCAGATGCCAACATGAGTCCCCAGCATAGCTGAGACCCGAAGCCCTCACGAGTGACGTGGAACCGAAACCCTGGACACCGTGGACATTTGCTAAGTGCATTAATTTCCCAAGCTTAACAGAAGTTGTGCATTTGGTTTCTTTTAACCCATGCCCCGAGCATTTTCTGCACCAAAGATTGTGGGCCTACACTCCACAGGTGTTCTGTGAGCCCAATTCTTGCATTTCCGCTTGGGGCTCCTTCATGATCCCTGGTCCGTCAACTAGCTGGTCCCCTTGAAGGTAGGTCTACTTTTCCTTTGGCTTTGCTGGTTGCTCCAGACATGCCCTTACCCCCCACCCTGTGGTGAGTCCCTCAGTCCTTGCTGTTCTGCACCGAAGCATTTATTTGATTCCTGCATGGGTTGCTGTTGCCAAGGCTTGTTGGGTCCAATCCGGGCACCGACACCGGAGAACTCAACATCCTTTGTGGAACAGCACGATTCCTGATTATGGTTGTCATCGAAACCTCCTGGTCCTCGAGGCTGAAGTGTCAAGGTTCACCTTATTTACCTGAAATCACCCGACATCGGTGGGGATTCGACTATCGTGCCCCTGGTCACTTGCAAGTGACCAAGACTCTGTCCCCTCTGCTTTCAGGTTCTTCTCATCTTCGATCCAGGCGTGGACCACCGCAGACACTTTCCACTTGGATGTCCGCAGCACTTTGCAGCAGATCGCCATTGAAAGCGGCGACGAAACCCGACACCAAAAGACACCTATGCACCCGGTTTCCCTGGGTGAGGTAACTTGAGTACTTCGGTGCTCCCGTGGATGTTGGCTCTAGAACCCCCTAGTTCTAAAGGGGTTTGCTCCAAGTCCTCTTCTAAGTGTCTTTGATCTTTAAAATTCAAACCGTTACTTTCCCCATAGAAGTTAATGGTGATTTGCAGTTGTGTTCACACACTGGCCTCGTCACCCATGGGTCCCCTGTGACACTACCAGGTGGTTCCTGCTGGCCCCAGCAGTTCTAAAGGCTCTAGGCCTTGTATTTATACAAGTCGTGGTTCCTATGCCACTTTCTTAATATATGGTTTGGTACACCCCTAGGGCTCAACGTATATTGTGCTAATTTACCTTGTGATATTAGGTTTACTGATTGTACTTTTGCCTCTAGCCTCATAAAGGGACTGGAGGGATGTGTTTAAAATAAATACATATATTTTAAATATATACCTGGTGTGGTTCTCCATTAATTTGATCATTCACAAGATTATAGACTGGTAAAACAAGCTGCTTTACATTGCTCCAAGACTCAGCCTGAAGGCTGCTCTCCATCGCTACCACTAGGATAGCTTTCTATTAAGGTTGTCTTTAACCTACCATCAATAAGGGTAGTTTGGACTGGTGCAAGGTGCCCACTAGAATAGTGGACAGCATATGCCAGGCCAACTTCTCACATTGGGTTGCAGCGTGTGGGATTCCAGCTGGCCATTGTTTTATCAGATATTCTCACATGTTTGATTAATTGAAAACCACTAAAGGTACCAGAGGTACATATAATACAAGCAGCTTAAATGCAGTAAGTTCTACTGAACTTAGAGTTGTGTGTTAAGGGCTTAGCACACCCTTTCTACAACTCAGGAAAGTTTAGTAGGTAACAACTAGAGTAGGTAGGTGAATACACCACACCTCACTAGTAATATCTTCAAGGCCAGGAACCAATGGGTCCCTGCCAGATGTCATTATGTAACAGGCATCCAAGTATGACACATTCCTTTTTTTAGAATTAAGGGCTCTGTGTACTATGAGAAAATTGAAGACAGGCAAAAGTGCCAATACCCAACGCCTCAGAGAGATACTACTGTTAGATGACCTTCAGAAGGCTTCAGAACCTGAGCGGTTAGGCAGTGGGGATGGGGCAGCAGCAGAGGAAGAGACTGGAGGTACAAACCACCAGGACTCAGACTCTGATGCTGACCAGGATGGTGACAATCACCTTGACCTGGTCCGTGCAGCTCCTACTGGGGATGAGGAAGAAGACCAAGGAGGCCCAATCTTTGTCTCCCCAGGAAGAGTTGGAGGTATACCTAGAAGGCCCAGATCTCCTTTAGTGGAATCTGACCATTCTGGTGTATCTATAGGGACCTCTGTCTCTTCTCATAGGAGGGAATCCTCCTAGGAGAGAAAGGCAACTGAAGTATCAGGAAGCCCAGCTGAGATTTAGAAGACAACAGGTAGCCTTAGAAAGGGGGTCCCTAGAGCTTGAAAAGCTAGAAAAAAGATAGGACTAGAGTCCCATGGTGGCAGCAACTTCCCTAGTGGTAGAGAAAGATCTCATGACCATAGGAATTTAAACAAGATTGTCTCTCCCTCCCTACCAGAATGGGGATGACATCCACAAATGGATAACTGCACTGGAAAGGGCCTACAAAGTTCAAAAGGTCCCCCAGGCGCAGTGGGCAGCTATCTTATGGCTCTCCTTTCCAGACAAAGGTAGAGATAATCTCCTCAATGTTAGAGAAGGGGATGCTGATGAGTATACAGTCCTGAAGAGTGCTCTGATTGAAGGGTTTGGCCTAACCACTGAGCACTAAAGAATAAAGTTCAGAGATACCCAAAAGGCTCAGACTCAGGACTGGTTTGACTTTGTAGATTGTGCTACTAAGGCTCTGGGGGGCTGGTTACTTGGCAGTAAGGTGTGTGATTATACAGGATTGTACAACTTGATTATGAAGGATCAGATCCTTAATAATTGTCAACATCAGCTGTTGCATCAGCACCTGGTAAACTCTGATCTGACCTCTCCCCAAGAATTCGGAAAGAAAGCAGACAAATGGGTCAGAACCAGGGTGAAGCAGAAAGCTTAGAACCAAGGTGATGACCAGAAGAAGAAAGATCCTAATAAGGATGGGGAGAAGGGTAACGACCAGAAGTCTTCACAAGGTACCCAAACATCTTCTAATGGTAGGTATTCCCAATCTTCCAAAAAGAAAGGCCAAAAAAAAACCATGATGTAAAGTTTGTAAAAACAACCGCCATTGGGATAGTGACTGTAATAGGTCCAAATACTCAACTCCAGCCACCATTGCCCCTAAGGTAACTGTTCTCCAAGTGGTGGTACTCAGAATAAAGGTGTCGTAGGGTTAACCTTGGGTTCTGAGGTGGACTCTGGCCTAGTCAGAGTTCCAACTCAGGCTGTACTGATCAGTGATGGAGGCATGGATATGTCCTCCTTTGTGAGTCCCAGTAACTTGGGCAAATACAGACAGCAGCCTTTGATTAATGGAAAATAGGCTTTCGAATACAGGAATACAGGGGCAAGTGTCACAATGGTGACATAAGACCTTGTGGACCCTGGGCAGATCATGCTTGTTGAACTTTACCAAGTGATCAATGCTAGCAATGTCAGGACCAAAGATGCCCTGGCAGTTGTTCATTTCTCCTGGAGAGGGGTAACTGGCCTCAAGAAAGTTGTGGTAAATGCAGACCTCCCTGGAGAAGGCTTGCTTAGCAATGATTTGGAAACTTCAGCCTGGGCTGAAGTGGAGCTCAGGACCCATGCAGAAATGTTAGGTATCTCTGCACATGTGTTTGCTGTGACTAGGTCACAGACCAAAAAGCCAAACACTTAACAGGCCATGGATTCTGGAATAATGGACCAGGTGCCTTTCAAGAATAGCAGCAGTAGGGTTAAGGCAGTGCATTCCTCCGACCCAGAGAACAGATCAGTCTCTTGAGGGAGATGATTGTAGTCCTGAAGAAGGAACAGGCCTGAGCCTGATCAGGTTGAGTTCATGGGGACAGGGGGCCCTTCCAGGGTAGATCTGAGTCAGGAGCAGCTGAGCTACCCTTCTCTTGAACCCCTCAGACAGCAGGCTGCTGCTTGCTGCTAAGGCTGCTGGGAATGCTAGTGGTACCCATTTTTAATTTCATGAAGCTTTATTCGGTACATAAAAACCATGACCATAAAAGCACACAAGCAAAATGTATACAGTATAACAGGTACAGATTAAAAAAGACGAATGTTTTGAAATATCATACTTTTTCTAGACTCGATAGATTTACATATAAAAGTAGCAATATGAAAACATTTGTCCGCAGAGTTCATATTATAGATCAACTTCATTGCATCGTCCACATTAAAAATACCATACTTTACAAACAATAGTTTTAAATAAACAACCCTAAGATTTAAAAATAGCATGCAAATTAGCATAAAGTGCAGGGTGCTTTGTTTAGAGTGCCCATCACATGGGCAAGGGCCAACAGGATGCTTCTTTAGGTGAGGGAAGGCCACCAGGACGTGAGCCATTCCTAATTTAAGTCTAGTTAAGACAAATCTATGGGCTGGTCTAGTTCCCAGGCTCAGGTACTGTTGGAAGCCTTCACTTTCAATGTATTTATTATATAGATGGACTGTAGTAAGGCAACCATTAGCTGCCAGATGTTTGTGGGCTCTATACAACATAAAAATATTTTTCATGTCCTGTTTAGAGTTATTTCCAGCAGAACATGGGTCTGTCGGTATGTTGAGCCCATAAATAATCTGGAAACTGTCTACAATGTATTTAAGCCAAGGTATCTTGGTCTAATTATCCAGGTCTAGACAGTCCTTGATGGCAAGTTAGTTGAGAACTGTCTCTTCCTTACACCAAATAGCTAGCCAGAGCATCAGGGGCCTTAACAAGATAAGATTACCCAAATAAGCAACCCCAACTTCCCTGTGGATCAAGTTGGTTGGGGCTGAGGTAGGTAAACAAAGAAGTTTTTTCAGGAAGATATTTTCTTCCCTTTGCAAGGAACCTACATTGGTGTGACCCCACAGTCCTGCCCCATATAAAGCGATAGAGACACTCCTTGCCTTGTAAATCAGCATCATGTCCCTGATGCACCTATCACCGATCTAAGAGGCGAATTTAAATATGCCAAGGGCACTTTTTACCATCTTAGACCTGACACTTACTAAGTCCTGAGACCAGCTACCATCACGTGAAAAAATAATACCCAAGCAACAGAATTTTTCCACCTGCTGGACTTTCACCCCTTCTATAAAAAAGTCATGGTTTTTATTGGTTCTAGCCCCACAAATCATAATATGGGTTTTACTTTTGTTGATCAGCAGCTTCCTCTCTACTATAAAATCAGAAAAACGATCCATCAAGCGCTGCAAACCTATAGGGGTCCGTGATAGGAGCACAGCATCATCTGCATAAAGCAGAACTGGCACGCTAGACCCATCAACCTGAGGAGCATCGGCCTAAACTGTTTTCAAAGCGGAGTCTACGCCGTTAATAAATAGAGAAAACAACAACAGGGCGAGGACACAACCCTGTCTTATTCTGCGCTTTACATTAAAATTTGGGGTACACTCCCCACTTGCCCCATAGCGCATGCGGGCCTGCATCTTATCATATAATCTGGCTAAGAAGAAGATAATTTCCTCTGGTGCTCCAAGCTCTAACAGAACTGGCCATAGAAGGGAGTGGTCGACCAGATCAAATGCACTGTTTAGATCGGCAAAGCAAAGATATAGATTACCAGGCTAGTGGTACCCATAAGATATATTGGGATGATGGACTGCTGTACTCGGGGAGTAGAGACCCCAAGCCTGGTGCAACCAGGAGGTTGGTTATACCTCTGAAGTTCATGCTGTCTCTGGCTTTGCATCATCAGCGAACCTGATCGCTGATGGTCATCCAATCCCAAGAGCAGATGAGCTTATAGACATGTTGGCCTCAGTCAAATTTCTTAGCACATTTGATCTTACAGCTGGCTACTGGCAGATCAGGTTAGCTGATGATGCAAAGGCATAGACAGCATTTTCTACCCCTAGTGGGCACTATCAATTTGTGGTAATGCTCTTTGGTTTGACAAAATGCACCTGCCACTTTTCAAAGGTTGGTGAAAAAAGTCCTAACAGACCTGGAAGACTATAGTGCAGCATAACTAGATGATATTGCTGTCTTTAGCTCCACCTGGTAGGATCACCTGGCCCACCAGAGGATTTTTTTGGAGGCCCTGCAGAAAGCAGGCCTAACTATCAAGGCTACTAAGTGCCAGATAGGGCAGAGTCAGGTTGTGTACCTGGGCCACATTGTAGGTGGAGGGCAGGTTCAACCACTACAGAGCAAAATTCAGACCATCTTGGACTGGGCTGCTCCAACTACTCAGACTCAGGTCAGAGCTTTCTTGAGCATGGCTGTGTACTACAGAAGATTTGTCAAGGGGTATGGATCCATTGTGACACCCCTGAATGACTTAACTTCAGAAAGAATGCCTAAGAAAGTTCAGTGGACAGTCAGCTGTCAAAAGGCATTTGATGACCTGAAGCAGGCCATGTGCACTGCCCAATTTTGCAAAGTCCTAACTACTCCAAAGAATTCAGGGCCATAGTAGCAAGAAGCTCGTTAAAATTACCACTGTTTTAGCGGTAGGAAACTGCCGCTAAAGTGGCGATAATGGGCGTAATAATATGCGCTATAGAATTCCAATAGAATCCCAGGTTAGATTTGCAGGACATCTAACTTGGGCTTCTATTGGAATTCTATAGCGCATATTATCAAACCCATTATCGCCGCTAAAACGGCAATAATTTTAACCAGCTTCTTGCTAATATGCCCCTCATTGTCCAAACAGATGCATCTGAGTTGGGGGTAGGGGCTGTGCTGTCCCAATTGAATGATGAAGGTCAGGACCCGCCTGTAGCTTTTATAAGCAGAAGGCTGACCCCTAGAGAGAAACGTTGGTCAGCTACTGACAGGGAGGCCTTTACTGTGGTTTGGGCTCTGAAGAAGCTGAGGCCATACTTGTTTGCCACTCACTTCACTGTTCTGACTGACCATAAGCCCCTCTTATGACTAAAACAGATGAAGGGTGAAAACCACAAACTTTTGAGGTGGTCCATTTTCCTACAGGGGATGGACTATACAGTAGAACATAGACCCGGGAGTAACCATGCCAATGCAGATGAACTCTCCAGATATTTCCACTTAGAACATGAAGACTCAGCTGGTCAAGTTTAGTTTAATGTCCCTGCGTTTGGGGGGGGGGGTTGAAGGAGAGTAGGATCTGCTTACTATGGTTACCCTCACTTTTTGCTGGTGTTTCACTGTTTTTCGACTTTAGTCTGGCTGGGGCCCTGCTATCCAGGACCCCTGCCTAGCTGCTTCCCCTCTAAATTGAATGCATGTACTTTAGGTACACTCCCATTTGGTTACTGAGGTACCCTTGTGAGTCTCTAGTATATGGTACACTAGGTACTAAGGGTATAGGTACCCTAGAGGCCTACCAGGTGTGAAGCATGTATTATGCCACCCCTGGGAAGCCTTCAAAAATGGAGCCACAGGACTGCTACACTAGCCTGGGTAAGGTGGTGCATGCACCCCTTACTAAGATGTAGGTTACTTATATCTACCTTTAAATCACATATAAGCCTATCAGTCACTCCTATGGCAGGCCTTATCCTGAAGGCAGAGTGTTTGATTTTGTGTGAGAGGGTGCCCATGCATGAGCTGGGCTCCTCTGCAGCTTTCGGAGCCTATTCCCTGAGGCTGTTCTGTGATGCAGCCAGACCATATACTCTTAAGTGCATCATAACCTCACGGTAAATGCTAACTTTGGAATTGCTGCATGGAAACATGTCATGTTTGGTGTCAAACACTTTGGAATCCTACCCCCCACCAGTCCTGATGGCGGGGGTAGAATTCCACCCTTCTAGAGGGAGAGACATGTACACACTGTTCTAACTGGTAATAGTTTATAAGAGCCCTGGCATCACAAAATTTGATTTGATAGGGAATTTGTATAGCGCACTATCACTCCGGGGAGCACCTTGGCGCTTTTATGGCTTGTGTAATCCAGGTGGTGGGAGATGTAATGACCCGTAGAGGCGATTAAATCCTAAACCAGGGTTTTACAGGTTGTGCCTGTTAAGTTGTAGATCCAGGTTTTGATGGCTTTCCTGAATTTACTCTCACAGGAGATTTCCTGAATTTGGTGAGGGAGTTTATTCCATGCTTTAGAGCCTCTTACCGCTAGGGATTTTCCTCCTCTCGTGACAAGACAGAACTTTGGGATGATCATCAGGTTGGCCGTTGCAGATCTCAGTTGACGTCCAGGGTAGTAGCGATTGAAATTATTGTATAGGTATGTTGGGCCTCTTTTATGAAATGCTCTGAAGGTAATTATCAATAATTTAAACAGGATTCGCTTTTGTATGGGGAGCCAGTGAAGAGTATCAAGTGCTGCTGATGCCGAGGTCTTTCTTGGCATTTTAAGCACTAATCTTGCTGCAGCATGTTGTACCATTTGCAGCTTATGTAGGGCTGCTTTGTTGACCCCAAAAGAAAGACTGTTACAATAGTCCAGCCTGGATGTGATTAATGCCACCGCTACCGTTTTCCTGGCTGATAGGGGGAGAAAGTCAAAAAAAATTCGAAGACCCTTTATAACATTAAAACAAGAGCCTGCCACTTCAGTTGTCTGTTGCTTAAAGGACAATGCCTCATCAAATTTGATTCCTAAGTTTCGGGCACTCTTTATAGTGCTCGGCGGGGCTTCCGCATTAGATGGCCCGCAGGTCTGGGGCGAAAACAAATTGTTTTTCCCAAAAGGTAAAATATCAGTCTTTGCGGTGTTACATCTCAAATGGTTTGTGTTCATCCACTCAAAGGTGGCTTTCAAACAGTCTCTAAGGGAACGTTCAGCAATTGCCGCGTCCTCATCTAGAATTAGGACTAGTTGAGTGTCATCGGCATAGGCTATTGAGCTTATAGCAAAGGAGGAGATGAGCTTCATTTATGGGACCATGTAGAGATTAAATAGGATGGGCCTTAGACTGGAGCCTTGGGGTACCCCAAACTGGACTTCCCTTTCCTCCGAACAGTATTGCCCTAACATGATGGTCTGTTTTCTTTGTCTCAGGAAGTTGGTAAACCATTTCAACACGGTGCCCACTATGCCTACACTTCTTAGGCGATGAATCAGAATGTCGTGGGACACCGTGTCGAAGGCTGTGGATAGATCTAATAGGATCAGGACTGCTCTTTTGCCCTGATCCAAAGCAGCTCTGATTGTTTCCGTAGAAAATATAAGGGCAGATTCTGTCGAATGGTGGGAACGGAACCCAGCTTGGTTTGGATGGAGAAGATTATTGTCCTCTAAATATGCTGTGAGCTGTTTGTTGATGCATGTCTCTGTGAGTTTGCATAGGGCTGGGAGAAGTGATATAGGCCGGAGATTTGACAATATTGTAGGATCTTGAATGGCTTTTTTTGGAGAGGTTTGACCACTGCTACCTTCCAGCATGTGGGAATATCTCCTGTTTGCAATGAGGAATTTAATATGGAATTAATCATTGGATTAACCTAATCTTTTATAGCCTTAAGTAGTAGTGGAGGACAGGGATCAAGTGGAGAACCTGAATTAAGTCTTGAGATGGCTTGGGAACACTCGGCTGGGCTTATCATGGCAAAGCTTTCCCATGTACTGATTCCCGGTGTATCCTTTGGAGCTATAGGGCAAGCTGTATCTAATGCTACCTGATTGATCTGTGGGAACTCTTTTGTGAAATTTGTGATTTTCTGTTCAATATATTCAGCAATTTTATCACAGAGAGCTTGGGATGGTGGGATTTCCTGAGATAATATTTTGGGTTTTCTAAAACTGTTGACAATTTGAAATATCTCTTTTTGATTATTATTAGTCGACTCAATCAGATTTGTATAATAGTTTGTTTTAGCAAGCTTGATAGAGATATGGTAGTTCCTCCTAGCCTTTTTATAGTTTTCCCGATCTTCACTCTTATATTGGCGTCGCCATTTTCGTTCTAAAAGTCTCACTTCTCCTAGTGTAACTTTTAGAGAGTTGGTGTACCAAGGAGCGGATTTTTTCCTTTGTATCATTTTAGATTTCGTTCCTCTTGTTTTCATTCTTTCCCCAATAGTTTTCATCCAACCCTTGTAGTGTTCATTGTCAGTGATCACGTTTCCCGTTAGAGCTGGTTTTTCTGCCTCCACCCAGTTCATCAAGTCCGGGTGTTCAATGATTTTTCCCCATCAGGGAGTTTAGTTGGTGTTGCCTAAGATTGGATTAATTTCTTTTTTATTATCGATTTTTAGGTTAATACTGATAAACTTATGATCTGACCATGTTTGAGTCAATGGTGGTTCTACTGTAATTGTATTTATATTAGAGCAAATGCAATCTAATGTGTCCACAAAATGGATGCTGCAGCCACAGACACGAGTCTGACCTCCTGCTGCTGAACAAAACTCTGGCACGGGAGGCCTGGACAATAGGTTTCCTGTCACAGGGAAGTGTAACTACCTCCCAGACAAGCTTTAGTGTATTAGGCTGGGTGGGTGCACTCCACCCACCCACTGAGTGCTTTGAAAGTCTGCACTGGGGGCACACTTGGTGTCCCTGTGCATAGCCCAGTTCAAACCAGTTGCAGGGGCTATGAGCCCGAGCTCTGGTGTGAAACTGGGCAAAGTAAATGGGTGTGCCCACCCCTCTTTCCAGACCCTCCCATAGGTGGATTCCCAGAGTATGTCCAACTTCTTTTCTTAGTATAAGTAAGGGAACTCTGGCAACAGGACTGTAGATTACACCTGGATGAAACTCTGACATTGAATCCTGGAACTTTGACGCTCTACTAAAGACTAGAGGATGGAAGAATGTCCCTTGGGGTCAAGGAGTGACTACCGTGCTCAAGCAGGCACCAACTAAGCATCTTGCCGATCTGCATTTCAGAAGCTCCAGACGGACTCCTAAGTATCTGAGACACAGGAAGAGATTTTCAGACTTCTAAGAGGCCAACACGAGTCCCCAGCAAAGCTGAGACCCGCAGCCCTCACGAGTTATGTGGAACCGAAACCCCTGGACACTGTGCACATTTTCTAAGTGCATTAACTTCCTGAGCTTTCCTGAAGTTGTGCATTGGGTTACTTGTACCCCATGCCCCGGCCATCCCCTGCACTAAAGATTGTGGGCCTACACTCCACAAGTGTTCCGTGAGCCTGCTTCTTGCATTTCTACTTGAGGCTCCTTCACAATCCCTGGTCTGTCGACTGGTGGGTCCCCTCGAAGGTAACTTTCTCCAGACGTGCCCTGACTGTCCACCACATGGTGAGTCCCTCAGACCTTGCTGGTCTGCACCAAAGCATTTCTTTGATTCCTGGGTGGGTTGCTGTTGCCAAGGCTTGTTATGTGCAATCTGGGCACTGACACCGCAGCACTCGACATCCTTTGAGGGACAGCACGATTCCAGATCCTGGTCATCATCGACAACTCCTGGTCCTCGTGGCTGAAGAGTCAAGCTTCACCTTCTTCACCTGAAATCACCCGACATCGGTGGGCATTCGACTATCGTGCCCCTGGTTACTGGCAAGTGGCCCAAGCTCTGTCCCCTCTGCTTTCACGTTCTTCTCATCTTCGATCCAGGTGTGGACCACCACGGACACTTTCCACTTGGACGCCAGCAGCACTTTGCAGCAGATCGCCATTGAAAGCGATGACGAAACCCGACACCAAAAGACACCTATGCATACGGTTTCCCTGGGTGAGGTAACTCGAGTACTTCGGTGCTCCCGTGGGTGTTGGCTCTAGCACCCCCTAGTTATAAAGGGTTTGCTCCAAGTCCTCTTCTAAGTGTCCTTTATCTTTAAAATTCAAACCGTTACTTTCCCCATAGAAGTTAATGGTGATTTGCAGCTTTGTTCACACACTGGGCCCCGTCCCCCCTGGGTCCCCTGTGACTCTACCTTGGGTGGCTCCTGGTGGCCCCAGCGGTTCTAAAGGGTGTAGGCCTTGTATCTATACAAGTCGTGGTTCTTATGCTACTTTCTTAATATATGGTTTGGTACGCCCCTAGGGCTCAACGTATATTGTGCTAATTTACCTTGTGATATTAAGTTTACTGATAGTACTTTTGCCTCTAGCCTCATAAAGGGACTAGAGGGAAGTGTTTAGAATAAATACATATATTTTAAATATATACCTGGTGTGGTTCTCCATTAATTTGATCATTCACAAGATTATAGACTGGTAAAACAAGCTGCTTTACATTCCTCCAAGACTTAGCCTGAAGGCTGCTCTCTACAGCTACCACTAGGATAGCTTTCTATTAAGGTTGTCTTTAACCTACCATCAATAAGGGTCGTTTGGACTGGTGCAAGGTGCCCACTAGAATAGTGGACAGCATATGCCAGGCAGACTTCTCACATTGGTGTGCAGCGTGTGGGATTCCAGCTGGCCATTGTTTTACCAGATAATCTCACATGTTTGATTAATTGAAAACCAGTATAGGTACCAAAGGTACATATAATACAAGCTTAAATGCAGTAAGTTCTACTGAACTTAGAGTTGTGTGTTAAGGTCTTAGTACACCCTTTCTACAACTAAAGAAAGTTTAGTAGGTAACAACTAGAGTAGGTAGGTGAATACACCACACCTCACTAGTAATATCTTCAAGGCCAGGAACCAATGGGTCTCTGCCAGATGTCATTATGTAACAGGCATCCAAGTATGACACATTCCCTTTTTTAGAATTAAGGGCTCTGTGTACTATGAGGAAATTGAAGACAAGCAAAAGTTCCAACACCCAACCCCTCAGAGAGGTACTACTTTTAGATGACCTTCAGAAGGCTTCAGAACCTGAGGGGTTAGGCAGTGGGGATGGGGCAGCAGCAGAGGAAGAGACTGGAGGTACAAACCACCAGGACTCAAACTCTGATGCTGACCTGGATGGTGACAATCACCTGGACCTGGTCCATGCAGCTCCTACTGGGGATGAAGAAGGCGGCCAAGGTGTCCCAATCTTTGTCTCCCGAGGAAGAGTTGGAGGTATACCTAGAAGGCCCAGATCTCCTTCAGTGGAGTCTGACCATTCTGGTGTATCTATAGTGACCTCTGTCTCTTCTCATAGGAGAGAATCATCCTAGGAGAAGAGAGAATGGCAACGGAAGTATCAGGAAGCCCAGCTGAGAATTAGAAGACAACAGGTAGCCTTAGAAAGGGGACCCCTAGAGCTTAAAAATCCAGAAAAAAAGATAGGACTAGAGTCCCATCGTGGCCGCAACTTCCCTAGTGGTAGAGAAAGATCTCATGACCATAGGAATTTAAACAAGATTGTCCCTCCCTACCAGAGTAGGGATGACATCCACAAATGGATAACTGCACTGGAAATGGCCTGCACTGTGCAAAATGTCCCCCAGGAGCAGTGGGCAGCTATCTTGTGGCTCTCCTTTGCAGACAAAGGTAGAGATAAGCTCCTCACTGTTAGAGAAGAGGATGTTGATGATTATACAGTCCTGAAGAGTGCTCTGATTGAAGGGTTTGGCCTAACCACTGAGCAATGAAGATTAGAGTTCACAGATACCCAAAGGGCTCAGACTCAGGACTGGGTTGACTTTGTAGATTGTGCTACTGAGGCTCTGGAGGGCTGGTTACTTGACAGTAAGGTGTGTGATTATACGGGATTGTACAACTTGATTATGAGGGAGCAGATCCTTAATAATTGTCAGATTCAGCTGTTGCATCAGCACCTGGTAGACTCTGATGTAACCTCTCCCCAAGAATTCGGAAAGAAAGCAGACAAATGGGTCAGCACCAGGGTAAAGCAGAAAGTTCAGAACCAAGGTGATGACCAGAAGAAGCAAGATCCTAATAAGGGTGGGGAGAAGGGTAAAGAACAGAAGTCTTCACAAGGTACCCAAAAACCATGATGTAAAGTTTGTAAAAACAACCGACATTGGACCCCAGTGGTTTCTAAATGCTCTGAGTCTTGTATCTATACAAGTCATGGTTCTTATACCACTTTCTTAATATATGGTTTGGTAAGCCCCTAGGGCTCAACGCATATTGTGCTAATTTACTGTGTGTTATTAAGTTTACTGAATGTACTTTTGCCTCTAGCCTCATAAAGGGACTAGAGGGATGTGTTTAGAATAAATACATATATTCTATATATATATATATATATATACCTGGTGTGGTTCTCCTTTCATTTGATCAGTCACAAGATTATGGACTCGTAAAACAAGCTGCTTTGCATTCCTCCAAGACGTAGCCGGAAGGCTGCTTTCCACAGCTACCACTAGGATAGCTTTCTACTAAGGTTGTTGTTAACCTACCAGCAATAAGGGTCATTTGAACTGGTGCAAGGTGTCCACTAGAATAGTGAACAGCAAATGCCAGGCCAACTTCTCACTGTACAAAGCTCAAGCAGCAAGCCTAAAGAAAAGAATGACACACCAGTTCACACTGATTAACGCAAATAACCCTGTCATGGACTCTAATAAAATTTTATTTCATGCATAAAGATCATCACTGTAACCGCCTCTGCAGTTATGGTGAGTGCGTCCATAAAATCACATGAGGCAGGCCACTGATCTGCTAACAACTTGGTGAAGGTTTAGTGGGAGACCCAGGTATAAGCCAGAATCACTTGCAGCAAAGTCTGTACTCCTGGCTTCACACAGCACCAGTCCAGAAACCATTGCTAAGATTCAGCAACACCTTGCAAAAGCCAAAGAAGTACAGCATCAGCAACTCGCGAACTCATCAGTATATAAAGTCCTTCTAGCTACTGTTAGGAAGATCATCTTCGGATGTGATAATTGACCCGTGGTTAATAAAAGAACCACCGTACATCTATGGGATACAGTGAAGAAGCCACCTGCTGAAGTTGCAGCAGATTACAACCATTAGAAAGTGACTTCTCACTTACAGCCTCACCATTTTGGGTGTAACAGAAAAATAAGTTATGCCACTGATGGAGCATTTTTCATCTGCAGTCAGGCATTTTTTTATTTTTGTGCTTCAGACAGACTGCATTTAAATTGAATTAACATGTGTTTTTGCAATGTAGAGAAAAGTGGCCTTTTTAGCTTTGAAGATTAATAGAATATGTTTCTCTCTTCCCAGCTCATCCCTAAATCCACTATTTCTGTCTTAAGAGACTTTGACTTGTTGCATATTTTGATAAATATTTTCAGTTAATAACACCTCTTTTTATTTGTTGCACATTGCACATTTATTTTGCATGTTGTCATAAATAATAGAAAAGCTGCTTTACACTAGTAGCTTGGCTAGGTAAACATTTATAAGGAGTATTAGTATGGAGTTGGGAAACATAATGGGCTGGTTGACATGAAATTAATATTATCTTTGTGCTTGTTTTATTTTGGGGCCTACCATTAAATGGCTGCCTGTGAAACCAGCTAGGCTATGGCTTGCTTTGAAAGAGAAGAGAGCATGCGCAGACTGTGGCAGCTTGACTCAAACTGCAGAAGGAGTCAAGGACATCTTGAACTGTACATTCTTGTGATTGTGCCAATGTACCAGCTAACTAAAGTATCCGTCCTACTGCACTGTGAAAGGAAGGAAGAATTAGAATGAAACATTTTTCCTAGTAAATGTTGCAAATGTTTATAAATGTATTATTCATGTATGCTTCTTTTGTTAAAACTGGTAAAGTCAGGTTTTTTTAGCATGAGTCAGGGTAGTGAGAACTCATGCCATCATGACTGACCAATCTTGTACAGGTTTTCCTGAAGTTGAAACATTTTGCGTAGTCTGCCAAAATTTTGTGTATAAATTCTAACCTCTCCGGAGTACGGGCTGGCTTTCTCAGCTCAGCTGGCTTCTAGGCTCATTAGGGGGGTGTCAGAGCTCTTGAGAGGAGGAACAGATTAGGCCAGACATCCTATGGGTTAGGTACGAGATCATCACCGGTGCACAGGCGTCCGAGGAGAGTCAGGGGGAGGGTTCTTGCTTCCACGTCATATCTTGGCACTGCAGGCCACATTCCTTTGAGGTCTGGTGAAGGGCAGGCTTTCTCCCTCCCTGCTTGCTCTTTAGACACAGATGCAGAAGAACAGCAACAGATAGAAAGGTTTTTTAGATTTAGATGCTAAACTTTGAGTTATGCTTTTACTAATTAATTAGGTCTGAAAAGATTTATTTGACTTATGCATTTATTTCTCCTAATGGGAGATTTTTGCTAACTATTTGATTTTTGATTAGCCTTGCAAGACTATATTTTTCTTAGAAACTCTTTAAGAGTTTTGAATGACATTTTGTGCCACATTCCTATATGTAATGCTTACATGCAGACAGTAATAAGTTCTGCGTTAATGCTATTTTTCCTGTTTTCCAAATTCTGTAACCTGATTGATATTTTACTGATGAATAAAGGGTCAGAGAAAAATTTACTTTTGACTAGAAAATAAAACCCTTTAAATACTCAACAACTCTCTTTATTGGCTTAAATAATAATTGCATTTATGACTGTTCATGATTATTAAAAGTCTCCTGAAGGTAATACATGGTGTGAAGGGCCCAACACCTTTTGAGCGGTAAATTAGAGGTAGCAGGAAGGTTTTGCATTGAGAAATTACCAGAAGAAATTACCGCTCCATCATTTTTTGGTAAGCAGAGGATGGTCATTATTGATTAGTTTGGTGATTAATGATTATTGATTTCACCATCAACTACTCAACTAATGGATCATTGACCTTAAGAGGGAAGTGAAATAATTGCCCAAGTTTGATAAATGTACAAGTCCTGATTCCTGACTCCAATGCTCAGAACCTGAAGACTGGCAAAGCAGTACTGGAAGGTGATGCAAGAAGTGGTGTGAGTATCAATAGGGTTGTGAAATGTTGTTAATATGCGAGGATGTTTTTTTGAAATGTTGAAAATAGTAAGGTTTTTTACTGTTGGTGACATTTTGCTCATTTGAATTGATGGTGTTATTGATTATATTGGTAATTTCATAGGACATACTTTTTTTGGTTATTGATTACATGTTTTAACTTTTCATGTTAAGTTAGTGTCTTGTTCTATGTTGTCTGAACACGCAGGTATGCACACCTGTGGAATCCCGGGAAGGAATAGCGGGTGGTAAATGGAAGCCACACTGCACTGAGGTTACTCGTCTGTTGGAATAACACTGAGAAGCTAGGTAGGGCTGGCAATGTTAAATTAGGGACTATTTTCTGTGTGAGTGATTGATAGCAAAGAGTTCACTGGTGAAACTTTGGTCTGATATCACCTAGAAAGGGTCACACTAAAGGAGTAGCAGGTTCTTCTGAGCTTGATTGATAGCAAAAGGGTTCGCTGGTGAAACTTTGGCCTAAGATATATCCTGAAGGATAAGTCCAAAGGAGTAGCAGGTTCTTCTGAGCTTGTGTGAAAGGTAAGCGGAAGGGATTTACCTGTAGTGTTTGAAGAGTAAACGGAAGGTCTTACTTTGTGAAGGGTAAGCGGAATGTGTTACTCGCAGTAAATATAAATCTATCCTTTATTTAGCACAACAGACAGAGTTGCGAATGTTTTTATGTTGTTACTAACAGAGTTATTGATTAAGAGAAATATTGTAGTAAGATTTTGTGGAGGGTCAGTGGTAGGAGTAAAACTGACTAAAATTGAGATGACAGGTTTAGAAAAAAGAAATTGCATTGAACTATTGCAAAAATGAAATTGTTTGAAGGCTTAAAGAAGCTATTAGGAGATAAAGTGAAAACAATCGTTTTTTATTGGTGATGCTCCTGAAGGAACACCTGTGCATTTTATGTCTACCAATTTGGGACAAAATACATGTATGTGGGTTCACCAATGGTGCAAGATTACTGAAAAAGAGGGTGCTTTGAGGTTTCCAAAAGATGGTAATTTTGAATTGCAAATTATTTACAAATTAAGGGAAGTCTTATGTGAAATAAAGACACCATCTAAAGCTGCACAATTTGAGGCCTTAAACATATGGGAAAAGACAGCAAGAGAAAAAGCAAGTGAGGATAAAAAGGTAGAACACCAAATACAGGAGAAGAGAATTAATGATGATAAAGAGCTTCAAATAAATAATGATTCAGGGGATAAAATAATGGATGCATTGTTAACTGAGTGTCCACCACTTTATGTGGTTCCCATTAAAAATACTGAAAATAGTGTACTAGTAATCACTACAGTGGCTACTGCTTCTGTTGAACAGAGAAAAACACAGATTGAGAAAACTGTGCAAAAATTTCAGATTGACCCATTACCTGTTGATTCAGCACTGACAGTGATACCTCCAGGTGTTACTGCTTCAAATGTGCCTGATTCAGTCCAAGAATTGCTAACTGCAGATGCACAGATAATGCATAGAAAAATTATGACTGTCCCAATTAATGTGGTCCCTACTAAAAAGGTTCAAAGAGCTGCAGAAGGAGTGATTATGGCAGAGTTTATTTCAGAAACTCAAAATTTACAGATTATTGAACAGAAATTACCCCAAGCACTGAAAGGTGAGGGGAAAATGGCCTTTACAACATCTACAGCTCAGGATAACATAAATATATTTGAAAATGGGATTTCTCAAACCTGCTTTGAGGAAGCAGCAGTGATTAAAAAGATAGAAAACATGGGAGAACATATTAACACAGGCCCTGAAAAAGAGAAACAGCTTAGTGTTTTAAATGGAACAGGTGAACATGAAGAAAATAACAGTCCATGCTGTTTAAATAATGAAAATGTGAACCAGTGTCAGGAAAAATAATTATTTTCCCTGAGTAAGGAAACAGCTGCATGTGCATTAACTACGCATAATGGCCTGACAGATTTGGCTCAAAAATATGAAACTGGTGGTTCAGGAAATTTTCCATCTCAGAAAAGTTTTCGGGTACATATGGAAGATGAAGCAAATGAGAAAATGTGTTCTTCAGGAATGCAATTGCATATTGCAGAAATAAAGTATATTTTTAAATGCAATGGGTTTGAGAAATTAGGAGACAAATGGGCAAGAAAACATGAGAAGAAAAAGAAACCACCAGACCTAGCAAGGAAACTGGAAAAGGAAAAAAAGCCACCAGATTTAGTTGAGAAAAATAATAAGCAGAATGAGGGAGAAGCTTTTGCTTACTCATTGAGAGAAATAGTGGGAGAAGTGCATGTTCATATGTCACAGAATAAAAGTGAACTTGCAGCATTTCTGAACACATTCCCACAATTCAGAGACAGAATTATGCTGTGGTACCCACAAGTTGATGGATTTGTTGAGATTTTAAAAGAGCTGTGCATTAATTTGGAAATGTTCTTTTACATTGCCATGCAGAATAAAATGTGGTTTGAATCTAAAGTTGTTCAAGGGCCAGGTGAGGAGACAATGAAAAGGGTTTGCATGAATGCACCATCGTTTTCAGTTGATATGGAGGAAAACATAGCAGTGATTACTTTCCTGAAGGGTGGAGTGCCAGCAAAGGATGTTGATTGGGTACAGGATGGAAGTAAAGGTGTTTTGGTTTGTGAAAATTCAGGTATGGATGTTGTACTGCTGGAAAATGTGTCCTTTTGCCATCTTTATAGCAGATTTGAGCATTGGAAGAAGAAATATACATTCAAACATGATGTACAAAAACATGAAGAAATGTAGATGCAAAATATACCAGCTAAGCAAATGCAAATGTCAGTTCAGAAACAGGAACCTATGGCAGGAATTTTCCAAGCAAAGATGGTCCCACAAAATATGGAAAATGCTAACATTAATTTAAATAAGTGGTCCAGAGCAAATGGGAATTATTTCCAGAGACAAAATCAGAACCCAGTTCAACAGGTTGCTGTGTTTGAAAATGACAGTTTTAACCCTCACAATTCAAAATTTACCAAGTGCATTGTGAAGGCACAGGAAAGTCCAGATTTAGTTACAGGAGTTTTAAACAAAGAAATTACAAACCCAGTTTTAGAAAAATTTGCACCAAAATTAGGCCTATTGGAAGAGGATTGCAAAACTGTTGTCTGTGATTCAGGCCTAGCAGAAAAAAATTGTTTTGCAAATTAAGCAGCAGAGATTACTGTACATTAGATAATGTTCATTTACAGATTCCTGATGAGGAGGTACAATTTAAAATGGCCCAACAAGAGACAGCTGTAGCATTCTTTTCAGAAAAGACAGTTGAAAAATTACCTTCTGATTTTGAAAAAATAATAAAAACAGAAATAAGAGAGTTCACAGAGAAGGATGCCAGATTAATAAAATGTGCAGAACATGTCTTATTAAAATTAGAACCAAATGACATGTATTCAGGAACACCATCAGTTGCAGGATTTTTACCAATAAAAGGATTTTTGATGGAATTGATTAGAGGTTTATGTAAGTTTGTGATCACAGGTTCACAGAAAATAAATGAAAAGAACAGAATAGTGCAGGAGATTAAAAGCATATTTTTTTCATGTTGTTCTGTGGTACCGAATCCAGCCAATATATTTTTTCACATTCCATGTGCTGAAGAATGGCTTACTTTTATTGATGTTTGCAAAGCTCATGTCACAGTGCCAATGCATGATAATAGTCAGGAGTACTGTCAAAAAGAAGATGAATACCTGGGACACAAAATTGGAAAGGGAGGTAGAAAGGTGTCACCAGAAAGGGTGGAAATAATTTCCAAGATAAATCCACCTCAAATAAAGAAAGAAGTCAGGACATTTTTGGGAATGGTTAGCTGCTGTAGAGAGTGGTTACTAAACCTTTCCCTAGTGGCTAAGCCTTTACTGAGGCTGACACATGAGGATGTGTCTGATCCGCTTCCATTGGACAACAATTGCACAAAAGCATTCCTAGAGTTAAAAGAGAAAGAATGTCGCGCCCCAGCACTAGGAATGAAAGTTTATTTGAAAGAAAATACACCAATTTGCAGTGAGAGGGAGGGCTGCGCTCTCTCATTGCCTGTTCAAAAAGATGAATGTTTTCAAGGGTCTGTGATGTATTGCCCAATGACCTTTGACCCTAACTTCACAGAAATGTCAGCAAATGATTTGGTTTGTGATGAAACTGAAAATGAGTGTCTAAATATCATGAAAATATGCATAGAGCCAAAATCAGACTTTAAAGATGAACATCTGAGTCAGCCCAACAATGTCCATTTTGTAGATGGCCCATGTTTGAAAGGTGACACATCAAAAGCAGCACATGCTGCGCTCCTTATACATTATGTTGTCAAAGCTTCATGGCTTTCAGTAGTTACCTCAGCCCAAAATTCGAAATTGATTGTCCTTACTATACCATGCAGCATATCTGCTCAAATGGGAGTCACTGTTGTCATGGGAGAGAGAAATGCTTATTCAGTTGCACACATTTGTGTTCTGTTAGCATGTACATTCTATGGAATCTTCACAGGTGAATTAAAAGAGGCTCAAGAAAATGTTTTTGAAGCAGCACAACAGGGTTGTATCAGAACTGTTTTTGGGAAAAGTGACAACTGCATAGTGGCAAAAGTGTTATTGCAAAGACTGATGCCCAGGTATAGATTGCCAGTTTCTCTGAAATCAGATCATAATGTGGTCTCAAAGATAATGCGTGCAGAACAACAGATTGGACAAGGAATGGATTGTAGCTATCTGCCTGAAGTGTCAAGCATAATAAAGCAACACAATGGCAGCACAGAATTACCTTTTGCAAAAGACTGTGTTTCAGCAACACCAAAGTGGCTTGAAAATGCATATGCAAATGCACTTGTGGAAAACAATGATGAGAACACTAGTCATTTCTGTGTAGGTCTGGTTGATGTACAGTGTGCAGTTTCTCACCAGATTGCAGCTGCTACACAAGATCTGCATAATGGATGGTGCAACGGCTTTGATCTGAGAGATGCTGAGGTGAAACATCTGAATCTGATCAAAGTGAAAAAAAGAGTGAAAGGCATTGGTTGAAAAAGTGCAAGAGATTGATGGCGCTCAGTCCGAGTTTCTCAGCACCTAAGTAGTCTAATTTGCATTGAAAAGGTAGAGAATGCCACACTGTATGAGCCATTCTGATGGCAAGTTGATGACAAAGAGCAAAGAAATGCTGAAACTGTCCTGTTGAATTCTTTTTTTATTATTTTAGTTACATATTTTAAAGAAGACTAACTGTTCCAAGAAGCTACTTACAGAACTCTGCACTAAAACATTTGAGCTTGGCTATATATGATCTGATTAAAGATAGACTTGTGTTTGCCTTAGAAATAGAAGTACAATTGTTATATGCTCAGCTTTAGCAATTTAAAAACAGAAAATAAAAATGTCAGTTTTGAAAATGAAATATGTGTGATGAATTATACATCATTTTATTATGATTTGAATCGTCAGAAGGGTGTATTGATGGAGCAGATTGCATCTGCAGTCAGGCATTGTTTTATTTTTGTGCTTCAGACAGACTGCATTTAAATTGAATTAACATGTGTTTTTGCAAGGTAGAGAAAAGTGGCCTTTTTAGCTTTGAAGATTAATAGAATATGTTTCTCTCTTCCCAGCTCATCCCTAAATCCACTATTTCTGTCGTAAGAGACTTTGACTTGTTGCATATTTTGATAAATATTTTCAGTTAATAACACCTCTTTTCTTTGTTGCACATTGCACATTTATTTTGCATGTTGTCATAAATAATAGAAAAGCCGCTTTGCACTAGTAGCTTGGCTAGGTAAACATTTATAAGCAGTATTAGTATGGAGTTGGGAAACATAATGGGCTGATTTACATGAAATTAATATTATCTTTGTGTTTGTTTTATTTTGGGGCCTACCATTAAATGGCTGCCTATTAAACCAGCAAGGCTATGGCTTGCTTTGAAAGAGAATAGAGCATGCGCAGACTGTGGCAGCTTGACTCAAACTGCGGAAGGAGTCAAGGACATCTTGAACTGTACATTCTTGTGATTGTGCCAATGTACCAGCTAACTAAAGTATCCGTCCTACTACGCTGTGAAAGGAAGGAAGAATTAGAATGGAACATTTTTCCTAGTAAATGTTGCAAATGTTTATAAATGTATTATTCATGTATGCTTCTTTTGTTAAAACTGGTAAAGTCAGGTTTTTTAGAATGAGTCAGGGTAGTGAGAACTAATGCCATCATGACTGACCAATCACGTACAGGTTTTCCTGAAGTTGAAACATTTTGTGTAGTCTGCCAAAATTTTGTGTATAAATTCGGACCTCTGCGGAGGAGGGGCTGGCTTTCTCAGCTCAGCTGGCTTCTAGGCTCATTAGGGGGGTGTGTGAGCTCTTGAGAGAAGGAACAGATTAGGCCAGACATCCTATGGGTTAGGTACGAGATCGTCACGGGTGCACGGGCGTCCGAGGAGAGTCAGGGGGAGGTTTCTTGCTTCCACGTCATATCTTGGCACTGCAGGCCACATTTCTTTGAGGTCTGGTGAAGGGCGGGCTGTCTCCCTCCCTGCTTGCTCTTTAGACACAGACAGATGCAGAAGAACAGCAACAGATAGAAGTTTTTTTTAGATTTAGATGCTAAACTTTCAGTTATGCTTTGACTAATTAATTAGGTCTGAAAAGATTTATTTGACTTATGCATTTATTTCTCTTAATGGGAGATTTTTGCAAACTATTTGATTTTTGATTAGCCTTGCAAGACTATATTTTTCTTAGAAACTCTTTAAGAGTTTTGAATGACATTTTGCGCCACATTCCTATATGTAATGCTTATATGCAGACAGTAATAAGTTCTGTATTAATGCTATTTTTCCTTTTTTCCAAATTCTGTAACCTGATTGATATTTTACTAAGGAATAAAGGGTCAGAGAAAAATTAACTTTTGACTAGAAAATAAAACCCTTTAAATACTCAACAACTCTCTTTATTGGCTTAAATAATAATTGCATTTATGACTGTTCATGATTATTAAAAGTCTCCTGAAGGTAATACATGGTGTGAAGGGCCCAACACCTTTTGAGAGGTAAATTAGAGGTAGCAGGAAGGTTTTGCATTGAGAAATTACCAGAAGAAATTACCGCTCCATCACCACTATCAACTAAGGACAAATCAGATATGAATTTCATTTAAAGGTGCTCCAACTTATACTGCGATCCTTCCAGTTCCTTTACAAATACATCACTGCTACCATCTGTAGAGAGTCTAAGTATATTACTGGAGTAAGACTGCCAGTACCTCACAAAAGTGCAAAAAGCCTCCTTGACACTCTCTGACAACATCCTACCAGCAACAATCTGCTCAACATACCTTTATCCATGTCCAGTTTTCAGCATGCTTTGACCATGATCCACCTGCCCCAAAGTGTTCCATTAGCGTGTAGGCAGAAGGTCTTTTATTAGCCTACACTTGGCACATACACCACTCCAACCTATCTCAAACTCAGTCCGGTGAGGCAAGAGGTAGACTCAGTGCTGGTGCAGTGACTGATGCTGGAGTCAGAGCTGGCCCACAGTAAGACTTCAGAAGCTTGTCAACAAGTTTCCAGGTCCCTGGGAGACTGTCTTATGAGAATCAGGAATTATAACCGATGAAGAAGGAAGCTATGCTTCTGGCTCCACATGACTGCAGCAATACTCCTTCCATGATGCAAAGTTTGAGCTTTGGGAAATAACCACAAACTATCAAATGCATCAGAAGGGCATATCAAATTAGTACTCTGCAAACATGGTACTGCTGAATATTCAATCTAAAGATCCTTGCTCCGCCCGCATCAGTGTTTGTGCCCCAACTAACAATTAGGTTACATTTTGGACTTGAGTGATGATGCCCTGTTTCAGCCAGCATCATTGCGCAGTTTTCCACCACTGTCCAGCTATGTGAGATCAATAGGCTCACAGTGGTGTCCTGTTTTGTTTTAATTTTCCCCTGTTGGACTATTGACCTTTCTTTGGTGTTTTTGGAGGAATGTAGGGGCATATTATCAAGGCGGGCCCTATGAGATTATCGCCACTTTAGCGGCCGCTTTCAGCCGTAAAGCAGCGATAATTTTATCACCCTATTAGCAAGCTGTCGCTAACACCAGTTAGCGACAGCTTGTAGGCGATAGTGAGCGGTTTGAGGCCGCTTTGCATGTTAGTGATATTTATCGCTATTGACATACAAAGTGGGCGTACCCAACCTGTTAGCGACTGAAAGCAGTTGCTAACATCGCTATCGCCTATTATCAACGCAGGCGTAGCGATGAAAAAATTTGCACTAAGCGTGAATATCGAAAAAACCTAACACCTGCTCAGACCACTGCTTAGCCTGTATTTCCAATGGGAGGTCGATATTCAGGTTAAGACCCTATTAGCGATAATGCCTGAATATCGCTGGATTTTCAGCGATATTCACGCATTTCGCTGCTATCGCCGGAAATTTTATCGCATTGGAGATAAGCGTTGCTAATCGCACGTTATCTCTGCGATAAAAAAGTCCCTAAGCTTTTTTAGCGATAAATATCGCTAGTTGTTGATAATATTCCCTTCAGTGTCCTGAGGACACAGTACTGTGCAGCCACCTCTCCCTAAATGTCTGTCCTACACTTTAATACATCCCTCACAAGCGTCACCAGTAAAGTGACCCTGCTAATAAAAGAGTAACTGGTCTCATGTGCCCTCATTCCAGTTAACTGCACCCAGTGTTTGTGTCCAATAGAGGCCTAAGAACTATGGGGCATATTAGCAAGAAGCTCGTTAAAATTATCGCCTTTTTAGCGGCAGGAAACTGCCGCTAAAACGGCGATAATTGGCTTGCTAATATGCGTTATAGAATTCCAATAGAAGCCCAGGTTAGATGTGCAGGACATCTACCTGGGCTTCTATTGGAATTTTATAACGCATATTAGCAAGCCCATTATCGCCGTTTTAGCTGCAGTTTCCGAACGCTAAAACAGCGATAATTTTAACAAGCTTCTTGCTAATATGGCCCCTATGTGTCCTCTTAGAAATTACAGATTACTGGGAGTGAGGAATACCACATTTAGGGGCATATTATCAAGAACTGCGATAAAATTATCGCCACTTTAGCGGCAGGAAATTGCCGCTAAAACTACGATAATGGGCTTGATAATATGCCCTTGTGAATTCCCATAGCAGCCCAGGTTAACACCAGAACCTGGGCTGCTATGGGAATTCACAAGGACATATTCTCAAGCCCATTATCGCCGTTTTAGCGACAGTTTCCTACCGCTAAAGCAGCGATAATTTTATCGCCATTCTTGATAATATGCTCCTAATTTCCTCCAGTAATTCCTCATTTCTCCCACTTGATTCGAGTGAAACAAACAGGATCTGTAATTTGTCTCTGGATCCCATCATTCCGATTGACCAGGTAATCCTTGGTACTTAAATTGAGACATTTAGAGACAAAAGAAGTATGCCATTCAGCTCCATGTTAAAAAATAAGCTATAATTATCATTATTACAGGCCCACCACTGCAAGCGAGGTCTACTGTGGCAAATCAGATAGTGCCCTATCTTTCATTTTAACTTCAGAATCAACATCGAAGCCTTCACCTGCAAAGAAATTAACACCACATCAAAATTATTACTTTAAAAAATGATTACATTTGAATATGGTATGCAATCTTATGTGGAATTTCTCTTTTATAGAACTTTGTGTATTTTTAAATAAAAAGTGGTGTGGATCTCGAGGGATGGCAGATTCTAACATGAATAGGAGTGTGGTGAAATGATAACGAGCGATGATAGAACTTACAGTTGGGACCTAGTCAATTTGCCGAAGCCTTTTAGCCACATTTTACTGCATCAGTAAGATGCTGTATAGTGTGACAAAAAGGTAAAAGAAAAACAAAATTGGAGTTATGATGTGACTGTACTCAATTTCAGGGTGAGAGAGGTCAGTTAGAGGGATTGTGATGGAGAAGCGACATTTAGCAGGCGAGAGGGGAACAGCAGCACTCAAAGGAGAAACCCAGGCGCAAGAAAGCAGTGTGGGAGAAGCATACAAAGGGAAGCGCAAAATGGCGGGGGTGGAGGAGAAGCACGCATGCAAAAAAGAGCAACAAAGAGTGCCGCAGAGTAGAGAATACAAGGAATCCAAGAAAGACAGCTGGAAACACATGTACTCTCAAGGAGTATATAACCATAAGGAAACATGTAGTTGCCGAAAAGTAAAGAGGTGATATGTTTTCTAGGTTTTTCGTGAAATGTCGAGGTTGGTGTTTTTGAGCGCCTGTCTGAGCGAGATGTCTTCTAGATGTGTGTGCAAACAATCAATCACATGCTATGCTACAGGGACAATCACCAGAACTCAAACCCTATTTTATTAAGGAATAAAACACACAAAGACTAAGAACAAAAAGAATACATTTTGAATATTCAGTTTAAAACATGTTACATAATTTTTAACAAATAAAATCCTAGTCTAACGCACATTATATGAATTATAACCATAGATAATATGGTAACATCAACAGTTACCATGAGCGTGAATAATAGATATCTCTCCAGCATGATTGCTGTTAATAATACATAGCACTTCTACCCTTTCTCTCTGCTAATCTTAAGCGTTAGTATGATTCCAGGATTGAAGCAAAAAAGAAAAGAAAACCAATTATGAGTTTCAGAGATGGCACACATCCGAATACTTGTTTCAACATTGAAGGCCTGTGCTGAAGGTAATAGTAAGGTTTGCTATTCACGTCTCACAAGGCTAGCTGCACGGATAAATCAGCACATGAAGGCTAAGTACTTTTCATCCCAGTAGCCTTCAATAGAAGCCAGAGATATGATGAATGGCATGTCCCAATATAGCCTCCTGTAAAGAGAGTTCTCTGCCCTTCACTTCTGTGCTCTACTTTTATAGCACAATCTCATTGTTGTTAAAACTCTTGGTGGAAACTACGGACAGAAAGTAGCTTGATATCCTTTCAATTATTTTCATTCTACAAGCCTGTACTCTTTAAATATCAACAAAAGTGAGACACATAGTTATCAAACTTCTCAAAACTCTTAAAAATTATTAGCTAGCTAAAGTAAAAATGAATCATTCAGCATTTAGATAAAACATTTCAAATATATTTACGTAAAGTTATCACACTGCAGAACATAATAATGTATACCAAAAGTGTGCTATATGAATCATGCGTATTCAGCATTTGATTAATTGTTCAGGACATGTAACTCAAGCAGGAAAATAGACTAGAAAAGACACAATATTCACAGTGAGATAAACTTCATACGTTTCCCTTTGCAGTTCCCAGGTATCTTGCCTTGCCAGCACTGGCTCCAGACTAGCTACAGGGGGTTTGCGGCCCTTGGTGCGGAGGCAGGACATATCCTATTCAAGTGTGAGAAGGGCTGGGCCCAGCTCCATCCCCCCATCCTGCCAGTAATGGCCCAGGCACATCCAAGCTCTCACTTTTGTGTTGCTGCTTAGAAAAAATACACATAGCCAAATATTAAGATACACCCAGGCATGTGACCCAGAGACAGGCTACAGGCACTAAACGGCTAAGGCAGGAAAATGCAAACTTTCTAAAGGTGCCATTTTCAAAATTGTAATTTAAAATCTGCCTTTACCATAAGAGAGGATTTTTAATTACAATTTCAAAGACATCAAACATGAACTGATCACCTGCTCCCATTTGGACATTAGAGCGTATTAAATATAATAAAGTAACTCCAATGTTACCATAGGGGAGAATCAAGCCTTGCAGTAGTGAAAAATGAATTCAATAGTTTTTCACTTCCTTAATATGTAGAACTTGAAACTATGTGTCCTACTTTTTAACTACATAGCACCATGCCCCATGGGCAGTTAAGGGCCTATCCTAGGACTGACATATGCATTAAAAAGGTCTGCGAAAATGTTTATTTTGCCAGGTCAAAATGCCAGTGTAAAACTGTACACAGGCTTAAATGGGAGGCCCTGAGACATGTTTAAAGGGCCACTTAAGTGGGTGGCACAAACAGTGCTGCATGCCCACCAGTGGTATTTAATTTACAGGCAGTGGGTGCATGTAGTACTAGTTTACTGGGTACTTCACATAAATAGCCCAATTGTGTGAAAGCCTATTCTACCTACCATGTTTTAAGGAGAGAGCATAAGCACTTTAGCACTGATTAGCAGGGGTTAAGTGTACAGGGTCCTAAGACCACCAAAAACAAATTCAGCAAAAAGTGGAGGGGAAAGGCAAAATGTCTGAGGGTGACCCTACAGAGAGAGCCAGGTCCAACAATTGGCAAACTATGTCCAGCTACATTGACTACTTTTTGGCTCCTTTGGTGAGGGATCTGATGTCATATTTAGAAGATACTGGTGAAATGGTACAACACTTACAACATGTACCGCGGAAAAATACACGCAATCTATATCAATATCTATCTATCTATCTATCTATCTATCTATCTATCTATCTATCTATCTATCTATCTATCTATCTATCTATCTATCTATCTATCTATCTATCTATCTATCTATCTATCTATCTATATGTATGTCTATCTATATCTATATCCATTAATAAAGATATAGGTAGACATGGATATCAGTACTCTTATATACTGCATTCCTGTGTCAGTGTCCCAGTGAAACTGTCATAAGCCAGTGTCCCAGACATAATCACTGTGTCCCATGTCAGGCTTCCAATGTCAGTATTGATGCTTCGAATTATATGTCCACCTGAACCATTATGCTAGTGTCAGCATTGATTTGCCTCTGTCAGCATCTGAGTAACAGTGCCCACTTGCCAGTGTCCCTGCCCCATTATTAGTCTTCTGATGTTTCTGCTTGTTTGTCACTATAGCCATGCCAATGTCCCCCTATCACTATATTGCTATAGTGGCAGTGTGCCAGTGACAGTGTTGCTGCTTCTTTGTCGGTGCCCCTGTCACTGTTCGTGCCCCTGTGCCAATTTCCAAGTACCGGTATAGGTCATCCTGTGTCAGCGAACTACCCTTAGGGTCCCAAAGGATGTAACTGCTTGCTAATAAATTATTGATAGCATCCCAGTTCCACTACAAAGCACTAGAGGAAAAGACGAGCCCTGAGGGCAGAGGGTACAGGCGGAGGAGTAATTCAATGATGACGGATGAGTAATGCCATGATGAAACAAATTATATAGGGTTATATGTTTTTCTATGAGGGATACATTTAAAAAAGTTGTGACCATTCAGAAGCAGATTTGAAAACGGAAGAAATTGTTTCAAGTTTCTTTCTCAATGCTATGCAGGTGTTTCATTTTAGCTTCCGTGCTGAAAATATTATTTTTTAAATGAATCCCTAGCCTGTTGCCAATTGCATTTGGGAGGGGCAAGCATTTTATTTGGGTGATGAGACCCTGCAGAAAGCCTGGTTGATCCAACCCTGGACAAACCTGCTGTGGCCGTCCAACACTTGGGAGCCTTTGGACATTGTGCCAAAATGCCTCTGGGCGATCAACCCCTGCTGTGCATAGGGACTGGCACAAAGAGAGTGGCCTGTGGCCAGGCCCTGCCTTTTTCTTTATTTCTTTTTTGGGTTTCCAGACCAGGTTTGGTACTGCAACCCCACGTTGATTGTCATGCCAGGATACTGCAAACCTTCAAATGATGATGCATGGTTTAGTGAAGATTGCCCTGGTGATTCATGGCACCCTGACCTTACATTAACCATTTGTAGCATGCACTGCCCAATACACACCATAACACATTCCTCCACCATGCTCAGTAAACCCATTAGTAGATAGTAAATTAAAACAAGCATTGGCAAAACCAGGAGGTCTCAGCAATGTCAGAACTATTGAATTTGTCACTGTGAATGTCTGTTTTGTGGTTTCCTGTAGTGGTCTGTAAGGGTTGCAAGACAACCTTCGATGTGGGCTTGCCAGGCACTTGACAAAAGTGTGCAGAGCTTTTACTGACATACCGGTCATCTCTGATTGGCAGTATTTTCCATTCATCTGAAAGTTCAGTGTGACTGATAACCAAGCATACTAACCAGCACAAATCAAAACATTTTTCAAATGCTGTTTTTTTTTCAATAGGTACTGTTTATCATAAAGGAGTGATTTAATTTTTTTATTTCAAATCTGCATGTTTAATTCTCATATAAAAGTATACTAAAAAACAGGAACACATGTTTTATCAAGAACAAATGGATATGCTAGAGCGCTTTCTTTTTCATGTGTATTGGATTCAATAGATCCACATGTGTAAGATAGTCATGAAATTTATTTGCAGAGAAGTGGAGCTTCTTTTTAATGTTCCATATATCTCCAAAATTCTCTCCTACCAAGATGGCGACTACACGTAGTATTGTGCCGCTGCGCAAGTGCTTATGGGATCCATCGTCTAACATGGTGGCACCCACTGAAGAACAGGAGATAGAACGGATGGCCTGGACTTGCTCACAAGGGATTGTGAAGGTGTAGGATTGGCAGAGTAAGGGTTTGTGGTAAATGAGGTTAGGTGTTTTTGCTTCATTTTGTACCAGCCGGAACATTAAAATACCGGTGATGCCGGTAGAAAACCAGAAAAGTGGTAACCATACCCATAATTCACAGTTCCCTATGAAATATGTTTTTTTATACCACTGCATTTTCTACCCGCAACCAAGTAAGGGGAAGCGCACTCTGTGTGGCAGCTCTGCATGAGGCAGAGTCCCCCTCCTTGATCTCTGCTGGAGCTCCGGATGCCATCTTAGGGGTTGATTAAAATGTCATTCGGAAAGTCTCCGAACTGCATTCGATTAGTTTGAATCCGATTCAGAACCCGCCTTTCTGATCAACTCAGACACTTTTCCCAATGACCGATTGTAGGAGAGTAGGGTCTGCTATCCTATGGTCACCCCAAATTTTTGCTTTTTGCTTCACTGGTTTCTGACTTAATGTGGCTGTGGGCCTGCTAATCAGACCCACAGCCTGCTGTTCTCTCTCTAAATTGATGCCAATGCACTTTAGGTGTATTACGAATTGGAACTGGTTCACCTTATGAGCCCCTGTAATAGTGCACCCTAGGTGCCCAGGGCATAGGTGTATCCAAGGCCTACCAGGGGCTGCAGCACGTATTGTGCCACCCCTGGCCTGGCCTCCATCTTTGACACAACTGGCTGATCACTCAGCTGGGGTAAGTCGGTGTAACCACCTCTTACTTAGGTACAGTATGTCTGTGCCTAACCCTAAACTGGACACATATGTTCCTATCAGCCACTCCTATGGAAGGCCTCATCAATCCTGGAGGCAGAGTGCTTGGAAATATGTGAGATGGTGCTCTGGCATGAGCTGAGCCTGTCTGCAGCTGTCGGGAACAACTCCCTAAGCTGTTCCGGGATATTGCCATACCATATACTCTTAAGTGCATTATAATCCTCGCGGTTAAATGCTAACTTTGGTTTGGCTTTATCAAAACATGTCGAGTAAGGTGTCATACGAATTGGAATACTATCCCCTCGCCAATTCTGGCGACGGGGATAGCATTCCACCCTTCTAGAGGGACACGACATGTGCGTAGCCTTAACCCCGGTTAAAGTTAAACAGAGCCTCAGCTTCACAAAATGGACGCTGCCACCACAGACACAAGTCTGGCCTCCTGCTGCTGACCGAAACTCGGCAGATGGTGGCCTGGACAAAGGGTTTCCTGCCTTGGGAGGTGCGAGCACCACCCCAGACAGGATTTTGTGTATTAGGTAGGACAGGGCTGAAAAGAATCAGACATGCCCGGGGCACACAAGGTGTCCCCGTGCATAGGCCAGTCCAAACCGGTTCTGGGGCCTTCCAGCCCCAGTCCTGGCGCGGAGCTGGACAAAGGAAAGGGGGTGTAACCGCCCCCCTTCCTGGTTCCTCCCAGAGGAGGGACCTAGTAGGTGATCCACCCCCTAGATTGGAATAAGAGGGGGAGCAGTGCCATTGCACAGCAGATCATCCCGAAATCAACTTAAACTAAGAAGAAGACTGGACTTCGACATTCTGCTGCACAGAAGACTGAAGAAGAATCTCCCTTGTGGCCAAGGAGTGACCACCCTGTGAACACAGGTACCAACCAGCAACTCGACGTCTGCTTTGCCGCCGCCTCCCGCCGGAGCCCGAGCCCAGAGCCCGACAAGAACCAGATTCCCAGACCTCTCAGAGCCCGATCCACAGTCCCTGCAAAGAAGGGACCCGTGGAGGCACAGAGTGACGTGGGACCGGACCTCTTGAAAGACACCCGAAAAGCTGACTGCGCAGCTTCTGAGGCATCCTCGACGTTGTGCTTTGGGGATTGAGAACCCCCACCACCGAGCAGCCCTTGCACCGAAGATCAGCCCTCCAGCATCTCCACGATCTGCGTGGGGCCCTTTTGCATTGTGCCACTCGACGCGCCATCCCGGCCACTAGCCAAGCGGCCAGCGGCCATCTTGGCGACGAACCCGAAGATTTAAACAGCAGGTCTGGTTGCTCCAGACCTACCCAAGCTCCTGTGAAAAGGAGCACCCGCTCTGACCTTGCTGGTCCGAGTGAACAGCATCTTTCAACTTCTGCGTGGCTTGCATTTGCCAAGGCCTGTTTGCTCCGATCAGGTCGCCGACACCGCCAACAGCGAGAAGCCTACGTGGGACAGCTCGTGACCGACTCCTGGACGTCCTCGACCCCGGGTATCCACGTGGCTGCAGAAAGAAGCTACCCGACAACGCCTGTTTGCACCCGACATCACCTGGTTCCACTCTGGTTCCACGGCAGTCACTGGCTAGTGACTTTGAACACTGTCCCCTCTGCTTTCAGGTCTTCACATCTACAGATCCACCCTTGGATCCACCGGAACTCTTCTCATCGAGCCGCCTGCAGCATCTCCTGCTCCAAGCACCATCGACCAGCGTGACGAAACCCGACACATCTTCGACCCTGTGCACCCGCTTCCTGTGGGTGAGGTAACTCAGCTCCGCCGGTGCTCCTGCACTGGTACACATCCCAAGGGCCTGTGTTTTAAGTTTCAGCTCCGTAGGTCACTCGGAAGGTTCCTAACTTTCTAACTTTGTGCTTTTTACGCACCATAGACTTTGTATTGAGAAGTGCGTGCACTTTGAACACTGCACCCGAGTCCCGTGGGCCTTTCCCGACTTAGCTAACTCCAGTCTCGAATAGCTCCAGCGATTCCCAAGGCCCTAGGCCTCTTCACTTTCCTCCTGGTATCCCTTATACCACTTATTTAGTATATGGTTTAGGTGGCCCCTAGGGCTCATCCATATTGTGCAACTTTTGTGTATTTTAAACTGTCTTGTGATTTAACGCTTGTGCTTCTGTGCTCATAAAGAGTCCAGGGGATTTTATAGTTAATAAATCAATATATATTTTCAATATATATCTGTGTGGTGTCCCTTTCATTTGGTATTCAAGGGGGTTGTGTATGGTATAACAGCTGGCTTCACATGCCTTTCAGAGTTTAGCCTAAGACTGCTTTGTCCACGTTACCACTAGGATAACTGGTCTACAAGGTTGAATTACAACCATCATCATAAGGGTTGCTTGGCATGGTACAAAGTGATCACTAGAATTAGTGAGCATTATATACCAGGCCAACTTCTCACATTGGTGAGCAGCGGATTGGGATCTGAGCTTGCTGTTGTTTTACCATTACAATCTTTGAGATTATCATTTGAAAGATCATACAGGTACCTGCTAGGTACATATGAAACAAGACTAGTATACTTAAGTTCTACTGAACTTAGTTGTTGTAGAGCAAAGGGAGTAGCACACCCTAGCTACAACTACTAGATAGGTTTAGTAGGTAAACACCAGTGTAGGTAGATTGCAACACATCCACCCACACTAGAGCAATGTCTGGAACAGAGGGGTCCAGTGGACTTACTCCTGTTGAGAGTGACCCTCCAAGGGCACCATCCCAGTTTGCTATTTTTCCCTTTAAGGAATTAAGACAGCTTTGTGTCTTAAGGGGTCTGAAGACAGGGCCTACCCCTACTACAGACCACCTAAGAGAGCTCTTGGATCAGTCTGAGGCTCTAAAGACCTCTAAAGCAAACCCCACAGGGAATGCTGAAGGAGGCCATCCTTCAGAGGATGACACTGTAGACACCCCTACCCCTATCATCCTAGTAGATGAGGAAGCCTCCACCACTGGAGCTCCTCAAGTAGATGTAGAGGAAGAGGAAGAAGAAGAGGAGGAGGAGGTGGAAAGCAGTGAGTCAGATGATGACAGAGATAGTCAGGTGCTGGTCAGTAGACTGAACCAGGCTAACTTAAGTCAACTTGGGAATGAATCAGGTAACAACCCATTCAGACCCCCAGGTGGACTTAACCAGGGCCATAGGAGGAGAAGGCATCACTCAGGTGAATCCAATACCTCCCATGTCTCTAGAGGCTCTCATGGTCACTCCAGAAAGGAGATGACTAGCCCTCAGAGAAGGGAACATGAGGCCAAGATGAGAGAGGCTGAGCTTAGGATCCAGAGGCAAGAGTTAGAGGTTGCCCTGGCTAAGGAGAAACTTGCTAGAGCAAGACAGCCTAGAGAGAGTGGGGTAATAGAACCCACTGGTGGCAGCAATATCCACAAGGATAAAGACAGGTCTTTTGATAATAGAAACCTGAGTAAGATTGTGCCCCCCTACAAAGCTGGGGATGACATCCATAAATGGATTACTGCAATGGAGAGAGCCTGCAGAGTACAGCAGATCCCTCAGGAGCAGTGGGCAGCAATCTTGTGGCTCTCCTTTGAAGGTAGAGGCCGAGACAGACTCCTCACAGTTAGTGATGGGGATTCTAGAAACTACCTGGTCCTGAAGAGTGCTCTGATTGATGGGTTAGGCTTAACCACTGAACAGTACAGGTTAATGTTCAGAGATACCCAGAAGACACAGACTCAGGACTGGTCTGAATTTGTTGAGTGTGCCACTAAGGCTCTGGAGGGATGGTTGCTGGGAAGCAAGGTTACAGACTATGAAGGATTGTACAATTTGCTGATGAGAGAACAAATTTTAAATAATTGTCAGAACCAGCAGTTGCATCAACATTTGGTTGACTCAGATTTGACCTCTCCCCAAGAATTGGGAAAGAGGGCAGATAAATGGGTAAGAACCAGAGTTAAGCAAAAGAACCAGAACCAGAACCAGGGTGGTGACCAGAAGAAAACAGACCAGAAGGGTGGAGAGCAGAAAGCTAAAGACCAGAAGTCTTCAACAGGGCCCCAAACTGAGACAGAGGGTGGGTCCCAAACTTCCAAGAAGAAGAAGAAAGAAGGTCAGAAGAAACCCTGGTGTAAAACTTGTAAGAACACCTCTCACTGGACAAGTGAGTGTAAAAAGGGTGGAGCCCCCAGCACTGCAGCCCCTAAGGCACCTGCACCCACTAGTACAGTTAGCAGTGTTGGTCCTCAAGCCAAGGGTTTAGTGGGAATCACTTTGGGAACTGAAGGAGATTCTGACCTAGTCAGAACCCTTACACAGGCTGTTCTGGTTTGTGAAGGGGACATAGATTTGACCCCTGACATAAGTCCCAGTAACCTGGGCAAATACAGACAGACACCTTTGATTAACAACAAAGTGGCTCAAGCTTACAGGGACACATGTGCCAGTGTCACTATGGTGACACCTAACTTTGTGGACCCTGGACAATACATGCCAGGCGATGATTACCTGGTGACCAATGCCAGCAATGTCACTACTACACATAGTGTGGCACTTGTTAACTTTTCCTGGGGAGGGGTAACTGGCCTAAAGAAAGTTGTGGTTAGTGCTGATCTCCCAGTAGAATGTTTGTTGGGCAATGACCTGGAGAACTCTCTATGGTCAGAAGTTGAGTACAGGACTCATGCAGAGATGTTAGGGATATCATCACATGTCCTTGCTGTGACCAGGTCACAGGCCAAAAAGTGCCTCTCTGAACCTCAGGTCTTGGATCCTGGAACAATGGACCAAGTACCTCCCAAGAAGAAGAACAGGAGGGTTAAGGCTGTGCCTTCCCAACTGCCTACAAGTGAGGATCAGGCTTCACAGGAAACTGATCTAGAGACCCCTGAAGGAACTGTCCCTGAAGAACTTGAACCTGATCAGGTTGAGTTTCTGGGGACAGGGGGACCTTCTAGGGCAGACTTGGGGCAGGCTCAGTTAACCTGTCCTTCTCTTGAACCCCTCAGACAGCAGGCTGCTGCTGAGGCTGCTGGGAATGCTCAAGGTGCCCATAAAGTATATTGGGACGATGGACTCCTTTATTCAGAGGCTAGAGACCCCAAGCCTGGTGCTACCAGGAGGTTGGTTATACCTCTGCAATTTAGGGGCTTCCTACTCACCTTGGCCCATGATATTCCTTTAGCAGGACACCTAGGCCAGAACAAGACTTGGGACAGGCTTGTCCCTCACTTTCACTGGCCTCACATGTCTGAAGACACCAAGGAGTTTTGTCGCTCCTGTGAAACCTGCCAAGCCAGTGGTAAAGCAGGTGGAACAACAAAGGCCCCCCTGATACCACTACCTGTGGTGGGGGTTCCCTTTGAGAGAGTGGGGATTGATATTGTTGGTCCAATGGATCCCCCTACAGCATCTGGGCACAGATTCATACTGGTGGTAGTGGATCATGCCACCAGGTACCCAGAGGCAATTCCCCTTAGGACCACAACAGCTCCTGTTGTGGCCAGGGCCTTACTTGGAGTTTTCTCCAGAGTAGGGTTTCCTAAGGAGGTAATATCAGATAGAGGTACCAACTTCATGTCTGGATATTTGACAGCTATGTGGAAGGAATGTGGTGTAAACTACAAGTTCACCACTCCTTATCACCCACAATGCAATGGGCTTGTTGAGAGATTTAACAAGACCCTAAAGGGCATGATTAAAGGATTACCTGAAAAGCTCAGGCGAAGATGGGACATCCTTCTGCCCTGCCTTTTGTTCGCTTACAGAGAGGTCCCTCAAAAGGGGGTTGGCTTCAGCCCCTTTGAATTGTTGTTTGGGCACCCTGTAAGAGGACCCCTGTGTCTTGTGAAGGAAGGATGGGAGTTACCTCTCAAAAAGCCTAAACAGGACATAGTGGACTATGTACTTGGTCTCCGCTCCAGGATGGCAGAGTACATGGAAAAGGCATCCAAAAACCTTGAGGCTAGCCAAGAATTACAAAAAGCTTGGCATGACCAAAAGGCTGTCCTTGTTGAGTTTCAGCCTGGACAGAAGGTATGGGTGTTGGAGCCAGTGGCCCCAGCAGCACTCCAAGACAAATGGTCTGGACCCCATACAGTTCTGGAAAAGAAGGGAGAGGTTACCTACTTGGTGGACCTAGGAACTCCCAGGAGCCCCCACAGGGTGCTCCATGTGAACAGATTGAAGGCATATGTCAGCAGGGCAGACATGGGCTTGCTCATGGCTACAGATGAGGGACAGGAGGAAGAGAGTGACCCTCTCCCAGACCTGCTCACTCAGAACCCTGAGGATGGTTCAGTTGATGGTGTGGCCTTAGGTGACAACCTCACTGAGCATCAGCAACATGACTGCAGACAAGTTCTACAGGCATATGGGCATATGTTCTCCTTGACACCCAGTCAGACTAACTGGTGTACACATGTGGTGGACACTGGTGACAGTCTTCCTGTAAAGAGCAACATTTACAGGCAACCTGACCACGTCAGGGACTGTATAAAGACTGAGGTGCAAAAGATGCTGGAATTAGGTGTCATTGAGCCTTCAGAGAGCCCCTGGGCTAGCCCAGTGGTTCTGGTCCCCAAACCTCACACCAAAGATGGCAAGAGAGAGATGAGGTTCTGTGTGGATTACAGAGGACTCAATGCTGTCACCAGGACAGATGCACACCCTATTCCAAGGGCAGATGAGCTCATTGACAAGTTGGCTTCTGCCAAATATTTGAGCACATTTGACTTGACAGCTGGCTACTGGCAAATCAGGTTAGCTGAGGAGTCTAAAGCCAAGACAGCATTTTCTACCCCTAGTGGGCATTATCAGTTTGTGGTGATGCCCTTTGGTTTGAAAAATGCACCTGCCACCTTCCAAAGGTTGGTGAACCAAGTCCTCACTGGGTTGGATGACTTTTGTGCAGCTTATCTGGACGATATTGCTGTCTTTAGCTCCACCTGGGAGGATCACCTGATCCACCTGAAGGAAGTGCTTGAGGCTCTGCAGAAGGCAGGCCTCACTATCAAGGCAACAAAGTGCCAGATAGGGCAGAGCAAGGTTGTATACCTGGGCCACCTTGTAGGTGGAGGCCAAGTTCAACCACTGGAGAGTAAGATCCAGACCATCAAGGACTGGTCCCCTCCAACTACCCAGACTCAGGTCAGAGCTTTCTTGGGCCTGACTGGGTACTACAGGAAGTTTGTTAAGAACTATGGGTCCATTGTGACTCCTCTTAATGATCTGACATCCAAGAAGATGCCCAAAAAGGTTCAGTGGACAGAAATCTGTCAAAAGGCATTTGATGACCTGAAGAAGGCCATGTGCTCTGCACCTATCCTGAAGAGTCCTGACTACTCAAGAGAGTTCATTGTCCAAACAGATGCTTCTGAGTTGGGAGTGGGAGCAGTGCTTTCACAGCTTAATGTAGATGGCCAGGACCAGCCCATTGCTTTCATTAGCAGAAGGCTGACCCCCAGAGAGAAACGTTGGTCAGCTATAGAGAGGGAGGCCTTTGCTGTGGTGTGGGCCCTGAAGAAGTTGAGACCATACTTATTTGGCACTCACTTCAAGATTCAGACCGACCATAAGCCCCTCCTATGGCTTAATCAGATGAAGGGTGAAAACCCCAAACTACTCAGGTGGTCCATTTCCCTACAGGGGATGGACTTTACAGTGGAGCACCGCCCAGGGACTGACCATGGCAACGCAGATGGTCTCTCCAGGTACTTCCACTTAGAACATGAAGACACAACTGGTCAAGGTTAGTCTAATGTCCCTGCGTTTGGGGGGGGGTTATGTAGGAGAGTAGGGTCTGCTATCCTATGGTCACCCCAAATTTTTGCTTTTTGCTTCACTGGTTTCTGACTTAATGTGGCTGTGGGCCTGCTAATCAGACCCACAGCCTGCTGTTCTCTCTCTAAATTGATGCCAATGCACTTTAGGTGTATTACGAATTGGAACTGGTTCACCTTATGAGCCCCTGTAATAGTGCACCCTAGGTGCCCAGGGCATAGGTGTATCCAAGGCCTACCAGGGGCTGCAGCACGTATTGTGCCACCCCTGGCCTGGCCTCCATCTTTGACACAACTGGCTGATCACTCAGCTGGGGTAAGTCGGTGTAACCACCTCTTACTTAGGTACAGTATGTCTGTGCCTAACCCTAAACTGGACACATATGTTCCTATCAGCCACTCCTATGGAAGGCCTCATCAATCCTGGAGGCAGAGTGCTTGGAAATATGTGAGATGGTGCTCTGGCATGAGCTGAGCCTGTCTGCAGCTGTCGGGAACAACTCCCTAAGCTGTTCCGGGATATTGCCATACCATATACTCTTAAGTGCATTATAATCCTCGCGGTTAAATGCTAACTTTGGTTTGGCTTTATCAAAACATGTCGAGTAAGGTGTCATACGAATTGGAATACTATCCCCTCGCCAATTCTGGCGACGGGGATAGCATTCCACCCTTCTAGAGGGACACGACATGTGCGTAGCCTTAACCCCGGTTAAAGTTAAACAGAGCCTCAGCTTCACAAAATGGACGCTGCCACCACAGACACAAGTCTGGCCTCCTGCTGCTGACCGAAACTCGGCAGATGGTGGCCTGGACAAAGGGTTTCCTGCCTTGGGAGGTGCGAGCACCACCCCAGACAGGATTTTGTGTATTAGGTAGGACAGGGCTGAAAAGAATCAGACATGCCCGGGGCACACAAGGTGTCCCCGTGCATAGGCCAGTCCAAACCGGTTCTGGGGCCTTCCAGCCCCAGTCCTGGCGCGGAGCTGGACAAAGGAAAGGGGGTGTAACCGCCCCCCTTCCTGGTTCCTCCCAGAGGAGGGACCTAGTAGGTGATCCACCCCCTAGATTGGAATAAGAGGGGGAGCAGTGCCATTGCACAGCAGATCATCCCGAAATCAACTTAAACTAAGAAGAAGACTGGACTTCGACATTCTGCTGCACAGAAGACTGAAGAAGAATCTCCCTTGTGGCCAAGGAGTGACCACCCTGTGAACACAGGTACCAACCAGCAACTCGACGTCTGCTTTGCCGCCGCCTCCCGCCGGAGCCCGAGCCCAGAGCCCGACAAGAACCAGATTCCCAGACCTCTCAGAGCCCGATCCACAGTCCCTGCAAAGAAGGGACCCGTGGAGGCACAGAGTGACGTGGGACCGGACCTCTTGAAAGACACCCGAAAAGCTGACTGCGCAGCTTCTGAGGCATCCTCGACGTTGTGCTTTGGGGATTGAGAACCCCCACCACCGAGCAGCCCTTGCACCGAAGATCAGCCCTCCAGCATCTCCACGATCTGCGTGGGGCCCTTTTGCATTGTGCCACTCGACGCGCCATCCCGGCCACTAGCCAAGCAGCCAGCGGCCATCTTGGCGACGAACCCGAAGATTTAAACAGCAGGTCTGGTTGCTCCAGACCTACCCAAGCTCCTGTGAAAAGGAGCACCCGCTCTGACCTTGCTGGTCCGAGTGAACAGCATCTTTCAACTTCTGCGTGGCTTGCATTTGCCAAGGCCTGTTTGCTCCGATCAGGTCGCCGACACCGCCAACAGCGAGAAGCCTACGTGGGACAGCTCGTGACCGACTCCTGGACGTCCTCGACCCCGGGTATCCACGTGGCTGCAGAAAGAAGCTACCCGACAACGCCTGTTTGCACCCGACATCACCTGGTTCCACTCTGGTTCCACGGCAGTCACTGGCTAGTGACTTTGAACACTGTCCCCTCTGCTTTCAGGTCTTCACATCTACAGATCCACCCTTGGATCCACCGGAACTCTTCTCATCGAGCCGCCTGCAGCATCTCCTGCTCCAAGCACCATCGACCAGCGTGACGAAACCCGACACATCTTCGACCCTGTGCACCCGCTTCCTGTGGGTGAGGTAACTCAGCTCCGCCGGTGCTCCTGCACTGGTACACATCCCAAGGGCCTGTGTTTTAAGTTTCAGCTCCGTAGGTCACTCGGAAGGTTCCTAACTTTCTAACTTTGTGCTTTTTACGCACCATAGACTTTGTATTGAGAAGTGCGTGCACTTTGAACACTGCACCCGAGTCCCGTGGGCCTTTCCCGACTTAGCTAACTCCAGTCTCGAATAGCTCCAGCGATTCCCAAGGCCCTAGGCCTCTTCACTTTCCTCCTGGTATCCCTTATACCACTTATTTAGTATATGGTTTAGGTGGCCCCTAGGGCTCATCCATATTGTGCAACTTTTGTGTATTTTAAACTGTCTTGTGATTTAACGCTTGTGCTTCTGTGCTCATAAAGAGTCCAGGGGATTTTATAGTTAATAAATCAATATATATTTTCAATATATATCTGTGTGGTGTCCCTTTCATTTGGTATTCAAGGGGGTTGTGTATGGTATAACAGCTGGCTTCACATGCCTTTCAGAGTTTAGCCTAAGACTGCTTTGTCCACGTTACCACTAGGATAACTGGTCTACAAGGTTGAATTACAACCATCATCATAAGGGTTGCTTGGCATGGTACAAAGTGATCACTAGAATTAGTGAGCATTATATACCAGGCCAACTTCTCACACCGATTACGATGCCTAAAAAGCGTTCAAACTGTCTGACTCGGTTCCGGAAAGGTATTGAGAGTAACCGAGCCGGTAGGAGCTGAATCGCAGCAGTTTACAGAACACGTTTCCAGCCGAGCGATTAGGATGTCAGATTCAGACAGCCTTTCCGAATAGGTTGTTCCAACATGGATCGGGTGTCAGAACCTGGCTTTGGCTGCCCTTATCATGTCACCCTTCATCCGAGCCCTCCAAATCGGGCCCGTGGGGGTACCCATAGGTGCCCCATTCTCATGCATGCACAGCGTTGCAGGCCCCATGGGGTGCCTGTCACAGGGTGCAAGGTTTTACCTTTTGTCAATGGAAGCCTGTGTTCTCATTCGAAACACAGGCTCCCATTGAAGTCAATGCGAGTCTGACCAAAGGATGTCCAGAAGCATCATATTCATTCGGTGGGACTCGCAGAACCCAATTCGGTCGAAAACGATACTGAAACCGATTAAGTCGGAAGAGTTTCAAGACGACATCGTAATCGGACCTTAGCTTGGCCCATTAGTGCCCAGCCACCCTGGCTCAACTGTAAAACAGCATCCGCGGTTCCAGCGGTCTGGCTCTCCAGGTCCACCAAATCATCCCTGGACCGTCTTGGCTACGTCCACGCCTAATGACTATTAGATTCATATAGTTCCGTGTATGCCTCACTGGAGCCTCTCCGTAACAGGTCCTTTCTAGTGCTTAATTTTAGCTAGTGGTTTCTGGTGCCCAGCACCAGCACTGGCGCTTATGGCAGTAAGCACAACAGCAGCTGTTTATTAATTCAATTTACATTTACAATGACTAATACCTGCCTCCCAGTCCATTCTTCTACATTTGGGGGCCTGCAATAGTATAAATTGTCACGCTTGTAAGAGTGCAATGAGTAGTTGTGGTTTTGGCACTGTTATTGGTGGTGCTGGTAGGGGCAACCGATGGTGTGCGCTGTAGTGTCCTCCTGATGAGGGCACTGGCACTAATTTATTTTTACAAATTAAGCACTGGCCATTCTTGCCGGAATCTGTACATTTTTAATAAAGAAGATGAGACGTGCGAAAGCATCACCCATTTCAAGAAACAAATGATAGCAGTGGCAGAGGAATCTGTAGAGTAAGCCATGATTACATCTAATTAACTCAGTGCAATGCCTGCAGGTCTATTACAGCAGCAGCCAGAAGTCTATTGTGTCCCATAAAGATAACAGTGGGGAATAAATACACACCTAGCCCTGGGAGGGTGATCATTTAAAATGCAGTCTGGATCTCAGAATAACTGCAGTTTCACATTTTATAATGAGTCTTTGTGCGGGTAATAGAGGAGTGAGAGCTGCACAAAGAAAGCAGAAGAGAAAAGAATGTAGAAACCAAATGAAAGAAGGAAAAAAGGAAAAATGGAGAAAATGAAAAGTAAAGAGGAATAGAAAGTTAACAGATGTGGCAAAACGAAGCAAGACTGATAAATATTAATAACATGTTTTATGTAATAATTACTAGAGCACATCGGCTATTGTGAGCATCGTAAATAACAGATGATACTATAGTTCAGTTTAATACCACGAAATGTTCCAACATAGTCTCCGCTTTGTTGGGTTTCAAATTATGTCCTACAGAACACCGCAGAGCACTGAGCACACAATTGACAGAACTCCCTGCTGGCGAGAAAGAAGAACAGAAATAAAGGTGGCTGTAAGAGGAATAGAAATTTAGACGCGGAAGAATATTAGAAAAGAGACTTAGATAAAGAACAATTAACATGCAAACTGAATAAAAGTGAATTTCATTTCAGTAGCCATGAATAATAAATAATAGCTTCAATTTAACAATCTGGCTAAGAGTATAATTCACTGGTGGGGGAGAATGGAACATTAGTCCAGCTCTGTATTCTCCACCTCATTTATAGTGTTTGGGTAGGCAGAGTTGTCGATAGAAGAGTCGCCACCATCTGCACCTTCATGAAAAACTTATTTGTGGTGCCAGTAAAAAATGGGAATGGAATTGAAGCAGTTGTTTACTTAAGGCTCGCCCCTACGACAGCATTCCTTCGGTGGAACCCGATAAAATCCCTCCCAGGGGTGACTCACCCTCACCTCCCCGTGCCCATTTAGTTGCATCCCTTTTACCTTTGATTTACACCACAAACAACTAGGTTTGGTGCCTCAAAAGGTCGCAGTTTATTCACATATAACATGGTTGTACATTTTCACATTTATTGGTCATTCAAAAACATCCATTATAATGCCTAACACATTGATTTTCCTTGTTAACGTCCTGTACCTTGACTTTTGGCTCTGAACTCCCCAGGCAGGGTCTTTTGTGGGGTTGCCCCATTTCAGGGCCTTCCTGTTCATGGTCCCAGGCGTCAACTTGCTAACCAAATCTAGTAGGTGTCTGTCAGGACCTATCTGGGCTGCAAGTGCCATTCCGCGTGTCTTGGATTCTTTGTCAGCCCTTCGCCTGCTCCTCTGGGCCAATGCTATGTGGCATCCCAAGGGCCCTGTGTGAGCATCTCATGTAATCTGCCTGTGGCTGCGTCCTGTTATTTAGCTCCCTCAATACCCCTGCCGGGACGCATCCCAAGGGCCCTCTTGGAGCGTTACCTCTACTCTGTTTGCGGCTGCATGCCGTCCTTAGCTCCCTCAGTGCCGCTGCCATAAGGCATCCTAAGGACACTGTGTAAGCCTTCCATCTACCTCTCGTCAACTTCCACTCTGTTATCTACTTATCTTGGGTTTCTATCACCATGCTCTCTCCGGTTTCTTGATCAGGGGAAGCTCCCCCTCCTCCTCTGGCCTTACGAGAAACCCACCTGTTCTAGCACTCCCACTATGTTGAGCATAAACATGTCCATCCCTACCCCCGTTAGATGTACTCCGTCGTCCAGGTGGTACCCTGGGGACCACAAGTTGATGAACCTGTGCCTCACAAACCCCCAATCATTGGCCCTGCACAGCTAGGCCATGGTCATATTTAGCTTGCGCCTGGATTTCTCCACCGCCCCTAAGTCCATGGCCCCCCTCCATGCCCTACGGACAATTATTTTGTGAAGATCACCTCCTCCGGACACACCAACCTTGCTACTGCTACCAGGCTCGCCTGCATAGTTTCTATTTTTGCAACTCCAAGAATTCGCCAACGCCCTGGGTGTGGTTGACATATGGAGGTGGCTGAACCCTCTATGCACACACTTCACGTTTCCATCAAGAGCACATGGTAGCCAATCTCGAGTTGACTACATGTGTACTCACACTCAAGATATACACGCTTTCACTAACTCCCAATGTCTGGCACAAGGGATATCAATCAATCAAAGACATTTATAGAGCGCACTACTTACCCGTAGGGTCTCAAGGCGCTGGGGGGAGGGGGGGAGCCGTTACTGCTCGAACAGCCAGGTCTTCAGCTTCTTCCTGAAGGAGAGGTGGTCTTGGGTCAGGCGCAGGTCGGTCGGGAGGGAGTTCCAGGTCTTGGCGGCCAGGTAGGAGAAGGACCTTCCTCCTGTTGTCGTTCTTCGAATTCGGGGGACGGCGGCGAGGGCGTGGTTGGCTGATCGGAGGTGGCGTTTGGGAGCGTAGAAGTTGATTCGGTTGTTGAGGTAGCTCGGGCCTTGGTCGTGTAGGGCTTTGTGTGCATGGGTGAGGAGGCGGAAGGTGATTCTTTTGTTGACGGGGAGCCAATGCAGGTCTCTGAGATGTCCGGAGATGTGGCTGGTTCGTGGGATGTCGAGGATGAGTCTGGCCGAGGCGTTCTGGATCCGCTGGAGTCTCTTCTGGAGCTTGGCGGTGGTGCCGGCGTAGAGGGCGTTGCCGTAGTCCAGTCGACTGGTGACGAGGGCCTGGGTGACGGTCTTCCTGGTCTCGGTGGGGATCCACCAGAAGATCTTCCGTAGCATGCGTAGGATGTTGAAGCACGCCGAGGAGACGGTGTTGACTTGCCTGGTCATGGAGAGGGAGGAGTCCAGGATGAAGCCCAGGTTGCGTGCGTGGTCTGTCGGTTTGGGTGCGGTGCCCAGGGCGGGAGGCCACCAGGAGTCGTCCCAGGCGGAGGGCGAGGAGCCTAGGATGAGGACCTCCGTCTTGTCTGAGTTCAGTTTCAGGCGGTTGGTCGTCATCCACTCAGCTACCTCTTTCATCCCTTCGTGCAGATTGGCTCTGGCGGCGGCGGAGTCGTTGGTCAGGGAGAGGATCAGCTGGGTGTCGTCGGCGTAGGAGATTATGTTGAGGTTGTATTGGCGTGCGATGGCCGCGAGGGGGCTCATGTAGACGTTGAAGAGGGTGGGGCTCAGCGAGGATCCTTGAGGGACGCCGCAGATGACTTCGGTGGCCTCTGACTTGTACGGTGGTAGGCGGACTCTCTGTGTTCTTCCGTCGAGGAAGGAGATGATCCATTCCAGAGCCTTCTCCTGGATTCCGACGTTGCTGAGGCGCTGTACTAGGGTGCGGTGGCAGACAGTGTCGAATGCCGCGGAGAGGTCTAGGAGGATGAGGGCCGCTGTATCTCCGTTGTCCATCAGGGCTCGGATGTCATCGGTGGCGGCGATGAGGGCGGTCTCGGTGCTGTGGTTGGCTCGGAAGCCAGACTGTGAGGGGTCGAGGGATCCATTCGTCTCAAGGAAGGCGGCCAGCTGCTTGTTGACGGTCTTCTCGATGACTTTGGCTGGAAATGGGAGGAGCGAGATGGGGCGGTAATTCTTGAGTTCGGTGGGGTCCGCTGTGGGTTTCTTGAGTAGAGCGCTGAGTTCGGCGTGCTTCCAGCTCTCAGGGAAGGTGGCGGTGTTGAAGGAGGTGTTGATGATGTCTCGCAGGTGGGGTGCGATGACAGCGTCGGCCTTGTTGAAGACGTGGTGGGGGCAGGGGTCGGTCGGAGATCCTGAGTGGATGGAGTTCATCGTGCGGACGGTGTCTTCGGTGCTGATCGGGGTCCAGGCGCGGAGGGTGGTGGGGGGGGGGGTGGTGGTTCGGTCGTGGTGTGCGTTGGTTGGTTGTTGAAGCTGTTGTGTATGTCCGCGATCTTGTTGTGGAAGTATGAGGCGAGGGAGTTGCAGAGGTCTTGTGATGGGGTGATGTCGTTGTTTCCTGCGCTGGGGTTGGAAAGCTCTTTCACGATGTTGAAGAGTTCCTTGCAGTTGTGTGCGTTGTTGTCCAGCCGGTCCTTGAATGCAGTTTTCTTGGCGGCGCGGATCAGCTGGTGGTGCTTCCGGGTGGCAAGCTTGAAGGTGGTCCTGTCGTCCGGTGTTGGTTCCCTTCTCCAGACTTTCTCGAGGGCTCGGCAGTTCTTCTTGGAGCTCTTGAGTTCGTCGGTGAACCATGGGGATTTCTTGCTGCCGGGTCTGCTGGGCGGGGTCCTCAGTGGGGCGAGTTCGTCCGCGCAGTTGCTGATCCACTTCGTGAGGTTGTCGGCGGCCTGGCTGGGGTTCGCTGTGCTGGCAGGAGGGTGCTGGCTCAAGGAGGTGGCGAGCTGGTCGGCTGTGATCTTGTTCCAGCTTCTGCGGGCAACCTGTTGCTGGTGGTGGTGGGTCGTCGTTCTTTTGAAGGTGAAGTGGACACAGCTGTGGTCCGTCCAATGAAGCTCTGTGGAGTGGCTGAAGGCGATGTCTGTGCTGGATGAGAAGACTGCGTCGAGTGTGTGTCCGGCGAGGTGGGTGGGGGTGGACACCGATCATTCCCCTACTCTTATGACTTTTGGCATACAACTCATCAGATGCCCCGGCTCAATAATGATACAACCATGGGCGCTAACGATATCTCACATCAAAGAGAATCTCCTGAAGGATACTGAATACTATTTTGCGTAAAATGTGGGGTTAGTTGCCACGGCTGCGACGCTGTGGGGGGCATTTGGAGCGGTTATAAAGGGAAGCCCACTATCATTAATGGTGGGATATATGACCATGTGCTCCAGGAGGGTGGTTGAAATGGAGGTGGACATATTGGCCATGGAGGAAGCTATCTCTAAAGCCCTGATCCCATTATTCAGCACAATATCAAAATTAAACAACATGATTATAGACAGCTCCTTTTGGAAGAGGCCAGGATGCGATACCTACCTACCCGCCATCGGATCTCTGAGCAAATTGTAGAATAAGGGTAGGGCCGATGTCGACCAAGAACCTTTTTCAGCATTGCCCGGCGCTAACCGCCTCTCATACCACTCGAATCTATCAAACAAAGAGGCAGGCGCTGGAGACTGGAAGGCAGGAAACAGGAGTTTATTCCGACGGAGCAGAACACATCAAAATCAGACAACAGGGTTTCTTCTCGAGGTGCTCTAACCGCATCTCTGAGGCCTGGCCTCTTATACACAGTTTTATGGCTTTATTGCAACACATCATTGTCAACACTTTGATGTACAGAAAGACATCCTCGGAATCCCCGCTTCAAGCCCGTTCCCACACACATTTACAGTAGAAGTCCCCACCCCGGTCACAACAGGTGATGATTGTTGCGCAGCAGGGCATTCCGCCGATTCCCGGAATGCATGTGGTTGATAAGATCTCATGGGGTGGGGACTTTGATCAGTTGTGGATCCTTTGATGGGGGAAGCTTCCTACTGTATGGTGGCAATAAACTGCATCTGCAGGGCCAGGTGGCAGCCTGGGAACGAGCAGGACAATCGGGCACAGAGGAAAGGGGGTTTATCAAAAGATACAGAATCATGAAAGGAATCGAGGGAGGTGTTTGGCTGGGAACGGGATGTGGTTCCGAGGCAGGGTTGCGTTGAAGGGAGGTTTATGGCCCAAGCATGTGAGAGCGGGGACTGTCAGCGTGCGGGGGATGCTTGCGAGGTTGAGAGAGAGAGAGAGAGAGACGCGCTGGCTATCGGCAGTGGGCAGAGAGGCCATGGCATTCAAAATGGCCGCCACTTACGCGCACGAATGAGCCTAAAAAGGGACAAGATGGCGCCGATAATGTTGATGTCGCAAACTAGATTTTAACAGTCCTCCCTTTTCAACATATCTTGCCAGCTTGTCTAATCAATGTCTATCCTCACCATGTTCCTAACCTCGACATCGTACAATGCTCTCATGCGTTCTTTTTTGAAGTCCAGAGTCATAGGGCAGATACAATTTGCACATAGTGAACACAGAGGCGGTAGGCATTGGATGCCCAGGCAGAATCCACATATCACGACAATCGGTATCAGTATGATCATAAATAACCTCCACCCCCAGTTCTTCACAGTACTCCAGAACCAACCACCGAGCAACCATTCTTCTTGTTCCTGGTGAACTTCTGAGGAAAGTCTGTGGAGGTGTTCAATGGCTTTGTACACTGAGGGTGAATTGTCCGGTATATAGGTGCAACAGCTGGACCCAAAGATACGGCATGCTCCTCCACGATCCGCTAGAACCACATCTAGAACAAGGCGGTTCTGGAGAGCCACCAGGCGGACCGCTTGAAGCTCGGCTGTATTTTTCGCAAGGATGCCAGCTGTAATGTTCAATGTCGTTTCAACTGCCTGGGTCAAATGTCGGATGGCACAGCTGTTCGCCATCGGACCCCAGAGTGGAACAAGTCCCTTCATTGCATCGAGGAACTGTGCTCCGGTGGAGTCGGCTTGCTCAATGTCTTTCACTCGTTTTTGTCTGTGGTGATTTGCTGGAGCTACATAGGTCGGAGGAAGGATGAAGGCAATGTAACAGGTGCCCCCCCCCCAGCCTTTGGGGAGCCAGGTATAAGCCTTTGTACCACAAACAAAGTACATATTCGGAGAAGTGACAAAAGAGGGTGGATCAGTTGAATCCAAAGTTCTGGTGATGCGGCAAGCGCTGTGGCCTACCAGCTGTGTCCCAAGCCCTTCGATACACAAAAGGCTTGTGACATTGATGACGGATAGGGCCACAGTCAGGGTGGCAGCTGTTCGTTTCCGGAGGTAGGAGAAGGTGGGTGTGGTCGGGTTGTTGAACACCTGCATTTCAATCCGTTCTTTGACGGGGATGTCCATGTGGATAGAGTCGATGGATGTCAGGGGGCAAAAGTGTGTAGCAGTTTTCTTCGTTTTGTTCTGCCAGACCCCATGAAAGAAATGTGTCATAGTTCTGCTGGAAGTGGCATTATCCCTGTAGCTTTCTTGCAAGAGGATCAGCCAAGCAAGGCAGGAGCCGTGAACTGAGAAGGGTGATGGGATGAAGGGTATAGTATGTCCAGTGGCGTGGGGTAGCAACCCACAGATTCAGCAGTTGGTGGCATTGGTGGCAAGATTGTGTTGGTGCAGCAGCTGCACGAAGGAGTTGTTCCAAAACTCCTTACGCCTTTCTCGGAGTTGTGGAGAGAGAGAAATCAGGAAATGTTCTTTCATTGTGGTAGGCGGTGCAGTGGTCAGGAATGTCTCATGTGCTGGTGCGCTCTCTTCCACAATCCAGAGGGTGGTCATGAGGAGGAGGCAAAAGAGAAGAGTGATAAAGAGTGCAATAGTCTTTGAACTGTGGATTTTGTCAGTCTTTGGGTTTCTGTAGCGAATCTTTGGATATCCGGTTGCTTCCATCATCTTCGTGCCGGGGGCTTCCATCATCTTCATGTCGGGCGCTTCCATCATCTTCAAGGGGCTCGGTAGCGGGCAGAACCACAAACTTCGTCTGGCTTCTCTCCTGGCAGCCTTGGTAGTGTTAGGCCACCGTTCTGAGAATTATGACTTAGCCAGTGGTCTGCTTAGCCGAAGCTCCCTCCTTTCGTCGCAGGTTATACCCTTCTCTGGATGGCACAGTGGGATCGGGAAATTTTGCCAATTCGAGTGTCTCTGTATCAGGATAACAGTTCAGGGATGGTCGGTCTTTGTTCAGGAGCTCTTCTTGGGTGTTCACGTCTTCGGTCGTCGTCAGGGTCGAGGAGTGGTGTGCATGCACCCAGTTGCGCTTCCCCTCCACTCGAAGAGCTGTTCGGGTGGTGATCAAGACTTGCCAGGGGCCCATCCACCGGGGTTCCAGACTCTTTGCACGCTGGAAGTTCCGGATCAGCACGTAGTCCCCGGGTTGGATGTCGTGTCCGGGACCCCTGGAAGCATCAGGAATGGCATGCAGCACCTGTTGGTGGATAACAGACAGGGTCTTAGTCAGTTTGTACAAGTAATCAGACATTAGGACGTCCGGGACGTCATGAATGGAAGTCGGTTTCGGTGCAGACCAGACGTTTATGGGCCGTCCAAAAACAACCTCGTAGGGGGTCAAGTGGTGTTTGGTGGGGGTGGAACGCATTGATAGCAGTGCCAGTGGGAGAGCGTCTGGCCATTTCAGTCCTGTGGTAGCCACTATCTTAGCTAGTTTGAGCTTCAATGTGGCATTATGTCGTTCAACTAGTCCAGCAGATTGGGGGTGAAAGACTGCGTGGAACTTCTGTTTTACACCCAACCCTTTCAAGATGAGTTGGATAACTTTGGCTACGAAGTGGGGGCCATTGTCGCTCCACAAAATTCGACAAAGGCCATAACGAGGGAAGAATTCTTTCAATAGTACCTTTGCAGTGGCAATGGCAGTGTTGTCACGGGTTGGATAGGCTTCCACCCATTTGCTAAATGCGCACACGACAACAAGTACATACTTCAGACCTTGGCATCTTTCTAGCTGGATGTGGTCCATCTGCAAGACTTCAAATGGATGATTGGGGACCTCAAACCCTCCCCGGGGTACTACAGTTCCTTTCCCAGGGTTGTGTTGCAGGCATATCAGACATTGTTGGACCAGACGTTTGGCGGAGTCTGCGATCTTGTCATTGTGCCAAACTTTGGAGACAAGCTCGGTCATAGGGGCAGATCCTATGTGTGCAGGGGAGTGTGTCATGGTCAGTATGGGGATCAGGTATGAATCGGGTAGCAACCATTTGTTCGTTTCTTTTGTCCGCCAGCAGCCTTTATCGTCTTTCAATCCCACCCGCGCCCATTCAGTCAATTCGTGTTGTGAGCTGGCCATTTGAATGTCCCTAATAGTTTCCCTAGCGTCTGTCCATTTCTCTGCTTGTGACCTGGTCACGTACATGCGTGTCATTGTCCTATTCTCTGCTGTGGTCCGGGCAGTGATGTCGGCCAGTGCATTCCCCTGCCCAACGATGTCTGTCACCTTTTTGTGCGCATGGCATTTTATTACTGCAAGTTGTTTGGGAAGAAGGACTGCTTCAGTTAGGGCAGAGACTAGATCTCCGTGTAAGATGGGGGTGCCGTGGGAGGTCAGGAATCCCCCCTCCTTCCATAGGAGCCCAAAATGATGAACCACCCCGAAGGCGTACTGGCTGTCGGTGTAAATGTTTGCTGTGGTCCCCGCTGCCAGGATACATGCTCGTGTGAGGGCAATCAGTTCTGCTGCCTGTGCAGATCGTTGTGTGATACGGGCTGTCTCTACTACGGTTCTGGCTGTGGTAACTGCATAAGCGGCTGAGGTGGTGCCACTGGGGAGTTTGATGCAAGAGCCGTCCACCCACAGTTCTCCGTCAGGGTCTGGGAAGGCTGTGTCTCTGAGGTCGACCCTACTCCTAGTCTGTTCGTCCGTGAGGGTCACAGAGTCATGCACAGGGGACACATTGAGATCGTTCTCTGGTAGGGGTAACAAAGTCGCCGGATTCAGTGTGGTGCATCTTTTCAGGGTGATGTGGGGTGCAAGCAGAGTCAGTTCGTACCCAGTCAGTCGTGCACTAGTCAGATGTTGCGTCTTAGTCTGGTTCAAGAAGGTGTCAACCGCATGTGGCACTAACACTGTGAGGGAGTTCGAGAGCACGATCCCCTCACTTTGTCGGATAGAGATAGCAGTGGCAGCTACAGCTCGAAGGCAGGCAGGCAAGGCTCTGGCTACAGGGTCAAGAGTGGCAGAGAAGTAAGCGCATGGCCGTTGCTTTGGGCCAATGGACTATGTCAAGACAGACAAAGCGCATCCCTGCCTTTCGTGAGTGTAGAGGGAGAAGGGCTTCGTGTAATCGGGGGTTCCTAGGACTGGGGCCGAGCAGAGGGCATCTCTTAGTTCTATGAAGGAGGATTGGCATTCAGGGGTCCAAGGGAGTGGGAAGGGGACATCTTTAGCTAGCAGAGAAAGCAGTGGTTTCACAATGAGGCTGAAATTTGGCAACCACTGTCGGCAGAAGGAAGTGAGGCCTAGCAGGGAGCGCACTTGTTTCTGGGTCTTAGGGACAGGGGTCTCTAGAATGGTCTGGATTCGGTCGGGAGTAAGTTTCCTTCCGTCTTTGGACAAGAGGTGGCCTAGGTACGTGACCTGGGGTTGGCAGAATTGCAACTTCTTTTTGGAGACCTTGTGGCCATTTTCCGCAAGGAAGTGCAGGAGTTGGATGGTGGCTGTGACTGCAAGTGGAGTGGTGTCGGACGCCAAAAGGATATCATCGACGTATTGTATCAACACCACTCCATCGGGTAACTGGACTGCGTCCAGTTGTGGAGTTCTGGACTAATTAAGGTCCAGAGGTGTCAGGGATAACACCCGAAGACCCCTGAGTTCTACCTGTCTCAGTGCACAAATAAAACAGAAACACGGGCTTCTCGATGGTGGCGTCAAAGACCAAAGGTTTATTACTGCAGGGATACAGAAGTCACAGAAACTACACACGGGCAGATTCTAGGAGCCTGTTCGATTTGCACTAAATGAGTTGCTCCTTAAATACAAGTTTTTTAGCTGTAGGCAACATTCTTCACATACTCGTACATTTCTTAAACTTTGTATCCTAAACAATAAATATTTGGCGTCAAACAGGAACCGTCAACGAATTTCTGATGTCAAACATTACGAATGAGGGGTTCCCACTGTTCGATCATAATCCCATGTCATCTTCTCATTCAAGAGCCGGACCGCCTCATCGTAAATTTCGTTACCTCCCCCTAATAAAGGCCCAGAAGGAAAGGAGCAGAGCCAGGTGTAGAAGATAGAAAAACAGGATAAGAGATGTTTGTGGGTCGTAAATGGGCAAGGCTACCGACTTTGGCCGCCTAATCATGATCAGGCCAACGAGCACGAGAACCAGTATAGCAGGACTGGCCTCAGGCAGAGGGACAGCTTCTGTCGAGTCATGCGGCCACAGCGTTTCTGAACTAAGGTGTACGTGTCATTAACAAGGTGAATCACCGGCTAAAGCCTACGTGTCCTTTAGCGAAATGAATTGAGGTCACTGTTTGTTCATTGACTATGTGAGGGCAAGAATACAAGATGGATGCCATATTCTAAAATGGATGCCATCGGTGTACTGGAAATGTGCTCGTAACAAGAGTGCTCTTGCTCATAGCATAGCGAAAAGACCAGGAAACACCAGGATACTCTATATGGATCATTTACGGTTCACTGGTACCGAAATTATAGGTTTACGACGATGTCGAAAACACAGGTTCGAATCGTCACGGAACCTCAGACCTCCTTTTGCCCTTGCATAGGCAATTACTCACTCTATGTCAGGGTCTATCTCGATGTTCATCAGGTCAGTGATATGTTGTTGTAGCATTATTCTTTCTCGCACCTTGTCTCCCAACACAGGCGGTTTCCTTAAACAGGTTGCAGCACAGAGACTACACAAGGCAGGACCACACTGGATAACAAGACAGCACGAGAATAGGAACACTAAGACAATACCTATGACCATCAGAACCTTCCATCCCCACGCTGATAGTAGAGTCCAAAGCCATTCCATTAACGACCAATTTCCCTTGTCTACATGAATAGAGTCGGAAATCTTGTATAGCTTAGAGATTGCTTCGTACACTGTCGGAGCATTATTGGGGATATAAACACAGCAGCTCGATTGGATCATTCTGCATACCCCACCTCGATCTGCAAGTATTACATCAAGAACCATATGGTTCTGTAATGTCATGAGACGATCCGCCTGGAGCTCAGCTGTTAAGTTACTAAGGGCACCAGCAGTTTCCGTAATAGTAGACTCAACTACCCGTGTTAGCTGACGTAGATTTCTACTATTGACCATAGGCCCCCAGAACGGAAGGAAACCTTTGAAGAAGTCTCCGGCTTCCTGACCAGCGGTATCTTCCTTGCTAAAGACACCTCTTACTACTCTGGTTTTGTGATAATTTGGGGCAGCTGTGTATGTCGGAGGCAACAGTCGAGCAATATAACATGAACCTGAAAAGTCAGCAGGCAACCATGTATATGCCCTGTCTCGACAGATGAAGTAGGTACCCTTAGCAGTTAGGAAGGCAGGGGAAGAGTCAGAGTTCGGTGAATCAGTTGTCAGTTCTGCATCACTGAAAGGAACATATCTAGGAACAGGTTCTGTGTCAGAGGCACCAATTCCTTGTCTAACCCAATTGTCATAAGGGAGTGGAAGGGGTACACGCTTAGTGTGAGTAGCGTGGACCCAATTTTTCCGGCCAGCCACACGTACAGCAGTCCTTGTCGCCAAGAGCACTTGAAAGGGGCCCACAAACTTCGGTTGGAGATTCCTGGTCCGTCCGAAGTTTCGGATGACGATAAAATCGCCGGGTTTCAGCTGGTGACCTGGACTTTCCGGAGGCTTTGGCAATGCATCGAAAACCTGTTGGTGAATGAGACTCAATTTAGCAGTCACGTCAAAAAGGTAATCAATTAACATTGGGTACTCTAGCTGCTTAAATTCTCGTGGTCTCGGTACCCCCCAGACATTTGCAGGGCGACCAAACACAATCTCATATGGGCTAAGCCCTACTCGAGAGTGCACAGTCGCTCTAGTGGATAACAAAGCCAGCGGTAGTGCGTCTGGCCAGGACAAACCCGTGGAGGCTTGGATTTTAGCAAGTTTCAGTTTAAGTGTACCATTGTACCCTTCAACTAAACCTGCTGACTGGGGGTGGTTCGCACTATGAAACTTCTGCTTGATCCCTAAGCCTGCACACACACTCTGCATAACTTTCCCTACGAACTCACTCCCATTGTCTGACCATACAATCCGTGGCATACCATATCTGGGGAAGTATTCTTTTAGGAGGATTTTAGCAGTGGACAAGGCAGTGTTATCTTTTAACGGATATGCTTCAATCCACCTCGAAAAGGCACAGACTACCACTAGGACATATTTAAGGTTATTACATTGGTCCATGTGGATGAAATCCAACTGAATCACTTCGAAGGGACAAGAAGGAGGAGCAAAGTGTCCAGCGGGTGTGGGGGTTCCCTTACCAGGATTATGCATCAGGCATACCATGCAGTTCCTAACCACTCTTTCTGCACACTTACTGATTCCATCATTCTTCCAGACTGGGGCCAACATTTTACAAATCCCTTTTGAACTGATGTGCGCTGCTCCGTGCGCCATCGTTACCACCGCAAGAACATACGCATCAGGCAACATCCAACGCTGATGCTCCGACAAATCAATCCAACATCCACTCGAGTCCAATTTACCCGTTTTCTCTTTCCATGCAATCTTTTCCTCTTCAGTCGCTTCGTCCTGAATTGCTTTCACACTTTCCACTGTATCCTCACACATTCCCGATTCAGCAACCCATCTCGCAGACGTTGCAACATACATCCCACTCATCGTATTCCTAGCTGTCTGTTTAGCTATCTCATCAGCAAAAGCATTCCCACGACCGACATCATCCGTAACCACTCGATGAGCACTGCACTTCACAATCGCAACTTCAGTCGGCAAGGTTAGAGATTCCAACAAGTCATTGACTAGCTGACCATGCTGGATCTTAGTCCCATGGGACGTAATAAAACCTCTTTCCTTCCACAGTCGACCAAAACTATGCGCTACACGGAATGCATACTGACTATCTGTGAACACATTCACTCTCTTTCCCTTTGCTAAGACACATGCTCTAGTCAATGCAATTAATTCTGCAGCTTGGGCAGAATTCTGACTCACTCTTGCAGTCTCCACAATCGTACTCAAAGTCGTTACCGCGTAGGCAGCTGTCACATCACCATTCTCCAATTTAAAACAAGACCCGTCAACATATAACGTGCCATCTGGATCTAGTAACGGAGTGTCCTTAAGATCAATCCGTCCTTTTGTCTCCTCCTCGGTTCTAAAACAACAATCATGGGGTTCAGAATCACTCGACTCCTGGCTAGTCGTCAACAGTGTTGCTGGATTCAGTACATTGCATCTTTTAATCTGAATATGACTCGCTAGAAGTGTCAGCTCATAGCCTGATAATCTAGCACTGGTGAGGTGCTGAGTTTTCGTTCGGTTCATGAGTGTATCCACGGCATGTGGAACCATGACTACTAGCATATTGTTCATGACCAGACCAGCAGATTGTCGAATGGACACTGCAGCTGCTGCTGTAGCTCTTAAGCAACTTGGCAACGCTCTGGCTACCGGGTCTAATGTTGATGAAAAATACGCACAAGGACGTTGTTTATCACCAAATCGTTGCGTCAAAACATTCAACGCACAACCTTCTCTCTCGTGAACATAGAGTGTAAATGGCTTACTGTAGTCAGGTGTACCCAACACAGGAGCTGAACACAGTGCATTTCGTAACTCAGAGAAACTCTGCTGACATTCGTCAGACCATGGCACCGGACTCGGAACACCTTTTCCAGTCAGGGCCACCAATGGTTTTGCCAAGAGAGAAAAATTTGGGATCCATTGCCTGCAGTATGAAGTAATACCTAAAAACGCACGCACTTCTCTCTGTGTGCTAGGAACATTCATCTGCGTAATTGCTTTTATTCTCTCCGGGGTCAACCTTCTTCCCTCCTTTGACAAGAGATGACCTACGTAGGTCACTTCTTGGCAACAATATTGTAGTTTGGAAGGTGACACCTTGTGATGTAAATCCGATAAAAGATGCAGTAGGGAAATTGTAGCTGTTTTGCAAGTTTCCTCTTCATCAGCAGCCACTAGAAGGTCATCTACATATTGCACCAATGCAGAACCAGGAGGAAGCACAAAAGAATCTAACTGACCTTTTAATGCCTGACTGTAAATGGATGGGCTTTCACAATAGCCTTGTGGAGCGCGCTTAAATCTGAAACTTCGACCTCCTAGAGAGAAGCCGAAAATATCTCTGCTTTCCTCTGCTATCGGAATGCTGAAAAAGGCATTTTTCAAGTCAATCACTGAAAACCATGTGGCTGTAGCAGGAATCAGCGTCAACAATGCTGTAATGTCTGGAACCACAGGAAACTGCGGAATCACAATTTTGTTAACCTCTCTAAGGTCAATTACAAATCTATAGACTGGAGGTTTTGAAGGATCAGTGCGTTTTAGAATCAGCAGGACAGGACTGTCACAGACATTCCCTCTAGTTTCTTCTATTACATCTTTCTGGATCAAATCTTGCACTATCAATAAAAGCGCACGTTCGCCTTCGCTGGAGATCCTATATTGTGGAATTCGTGGGAATTTGACATTTGCTTTCAAACTTACTACATAAGGAGGAATTTCCAAAAGACCTACATCATTAGGACCAGTTGCCCAAAGAGTATCAGGGAGAGAACGCAGCTCCAGTGGGAGCGCATCCTTTGACAAGTACATTGGGGAGATAACTCTCTTACCCAACGTAAGCTGTACTCCTGACGGAGAACAGTACAATGTCGCATACAGGCGTTTTAACAGATCTAAACCAAGCAGATTTTCATTGCAACCGGTCGTCAAAATCAGGGGTGCCTTTAATTGACGAGGCCCAACAGAAATAGACAAAGGACCAGAAACAGGATTGTGAACAGGGGCGCCTGAAAAACCTACTGAAACATTTGTTAAGCCGGACAAAGGTGCACCAGGGAGTTTCGCATGCATGATAGAACTTTTTGCTGCACCAGTATCCAACAGAAACGGTTCGACTACACCTGATGTAGCTACTGCGACATAAGGTCCACTCTGATCTACTGGAACTGATACTACTCACTCTCTTTGTCCATGGCTGTCCTAGTACTCATTTTGTTGAATTTCCTCGCTAACCCCACAGTAGTCTTCAACATGATACTGTTGAGATCTACCAGGCTGTACAGATTGTCCGTTTCGCTGATTGAAATAATTAGAAGGACGATCATTAGTCTGCGGAGGCATAGTACCTCGTCCTCGGCCTCTAGAAGTTTGCGTAAAACCACCACGACCTCTCTGAGCTGGAACACCATTATTTTGTGCTAGAACTGGACACTCATTCTTATAATGACCTTCCTTTTTGCAGTAAGCACACTGATTCCATTGGTACTGCGGTCTTTGGGAACCGTAATCGGCCCTCTGATATGGCCCTTGCTGTGAGTTTGTCTGATTCGTACGCGGCGGATATGCCTGCTGCAAAAGGACTTTCGTTTTTAAATCTTTTGTTTTCTTTTCTGACTTTTCTTTCTCTTCTTTATCCCTATTTTCATAGTACTGAGCAGTTGCAAGTATTTGCGCAGTCGTAGAGACAGCCCACGCACTTTCAGAATCTTTTAATTTATTACTAAACTCTGGTAACAAATTGTGCACAAATTTATCAACAAATAATCTCTGGCCTCCCTCTGTGCTCATATCCTGACCACTGTGATCTACGAAAGTTTCTTCAAATCTAGTGAAGAAGTCGGAGACGCTTTCGTCTTTCTTCTGCTTGCATGCGGACAATTTGTCTCAATTAACGCGCAATGCTGGCATCAAAGTTTTCATTAAATCAATTATCCTACCAGGTAAATTAGCAATTAGAGGTTCGGGCTTAGAACCACCAATTTGTTGACCATCGGCCGCTATGATAGCTGGCCAATCACCACCAAGGGCAACTGGATGATTTTCGGTACGAATTTTAGCCCAAATAGGTTGCGGCACTACATTGCCAAATAGCATGTCGATGTCTGCTAAGTTCATACCGCAAGCTTGAACCGTCTGAGTCAGCTCTTTATAATACCCAGCTGGATTCTTACGCTGATCTGGTAAAGCCTGTTTTACTGCTAACACTTCGGCTCGTTTCCATGGAATGTGTATCCACACTCTCTGGAACTGTGCTGGAGCGGCTGCAATACCATTGGCCACATCAGCTTGAATGGCTTCGCGCCATATTGGCGGAACCTCCCTCATCAGGTACCGACGACCTTGTTTTGTGCTACGTTTCTCTAGGTCCCTCGGTGAGCGGAGAGAAGGATTAAACCTATAGTCTAAGATCAGTTCCATCGCTTCTCTTATATCCTGACCTACTATCATACCTGCAGCAAATTTTTGCTGAACATGAATTAATTCATCCGGAACTGAATCAGAGTCGTCCTCCTCCCAAACCTCACGCAAAAGGGAACACATTACATCAAACACATAGCGCTGTGTTGGTTCATTCCATTGCATAAATGTTTCCAGTACATCTCGTACATCATACCTTCCAACTTTTGAAATCCACCTAAGAGCTGTAGAATCTAATATTCCTCGTTCTTCCACACTAGGAAGCTGACTACGTCTCTGAGTAGATTCAGAGGCAGGAGTCTTAATTAGAGTTTTGTAAAAAGGAGATAGAATATTAGTGACAGAGTCAGTGATTCTCCGACGAACAGAAAGCGGTGTCATAAAGCTTGCAGAAGTTTTGAGTAGAGTAGTAGTTGGAACAGATGAAACAGCAAGAGTAGGGGTAGTAGGCAGAGCAACTTGCAAAACAACAGGTATAAGTGGAGCAGGCATAGGCAGAGGAGCAGGCAACCCTGGAAGAGGGGGTGCCGGAGGAATATTGTTAACCACAGGGAGTGCAGGGGCTGGATTCAAGGGAACAGGAGCAGGTATCCCAGGCTGTCCAGCAGCCGGTAACAAAACATACGGCAAAGGTGGAGCCGTAGCACCCTGTGCATATGGTGGGGGTGACCTCAACAAATAAGACAACAGGGGATCCTTTTCAGGGTCCTCTACTGGCTTAGCAGCACTCGATGGCAAGGCAGGGTAGCACTTGTCAATCGCTAAATTACGCTCTCTATCAGATATTTCTATCGCTTTCTCAGTTTCATTGAGTTGCAGCTGCTTAGCAGACTGTATTAAGGTCAACTCTTGCTCTTTTTGCTCTTTCTTCAATTGCTTAAGCTCTCTTTGTTTGGATTCTTTTCGCCAACATCGGAAAGAATCAAACATTGCCGGCCGGGCTTTCTTCTTAAACAGCTTTATTTCCAAATTATGAAGGATTTCGGGTTCAAAACTACCATGTAGTGGCCAACTAAGGACACCATCCTTTTTCGTGTACCGGACCCACACCTCATTATAAGAGATAGGACCCACACCATGCTTGCAGTATAGCTCGTAAATAGGAGTTCCAATCGGAGGAACCGGACATGAGTCCTCCAACCGGGAATCTCTGTTGCAACCAAAACATGAAAACATACAGTTTTTCCGACTTACCATTTTACAAACCAGAACACAGAACAAACACAAACAAAGATGCGCAATCGAACTTAGAACTTAGGCCTACCAAATGAACAAATGTATCGATACCAAAACCAAACCAAAGATTATCGTAACGAGAACAACCAGTGATAATCTACAAAACCAAGTCAAATCAGAGAACTGAAAGGATTATCCGCACAGAAGCAACCAATTGATAAATCCTTACAAAGTAACCAAAAACAACTAGCAACCACTTAATACTTAACTGAGGCACTGAAGACGTCACCAAGGAGAAACCCGTCTACGTCTCGCCGTACTAAGGTCTGCACCTCGGGTCCAAGACAGGGCGACAGTCAAGGCAGCGGACCTCTGCAGCCGTCTGAACGGGAACCCTTGTGGAAGAGAACGTCGGGCCACTTTTGCGATATACCGGGATCGATGAAGTGGGGCGCCTCCCTCTGGAATCTTCACACGAAGCTTCTCGAAATCTTCAGGCTTTTGGACCGGTACCGAATGACGTCGCCCTACGTTGGGCGCCAATTGGAGTTCTGGACTAATTAAGGTCCAGAGGTGTCAGGGATAACACCCGAAGACCCCTGAGTTCTACCTGTCTCGGTGCACAAATAAAACAGAAACACGGGCTTCTCGATGGTGGCGTCAAAGACCAAAGGTTTATTACTGCAGGGATACAGAAGTCACAGAAACTACACACGGGCAGATTCTAGGAGCCTGTTCGATTTGCACTAAGTGAGTTGCTCCTTAAATACAAGTTTTTTAGCTGTAGGCAACATTCTTCACATACTCGTACATTTCTTAAACTTTGTATCCTAAACAATAAATATTTGGCGTCAAACAGGAACCGTCAACGAATTTCTGATGTCAAACATTACGAATGAGGGGTTCCCACTGTTCGATCATAATCCCATGTCATCTTCTCATTCAAGAGCCGGACCGCCTCATCGTAAATTTCGTTACCTCCCCCTAATAAAGGCCCAGAAGGAAAGGAGCAGAGCCAGGTGTAGAAGATAGAAAAACAGGATAAGAGATGTTTGTGGGTCGTAAATGGGCAAGGCTACCGACTTTGGCCGCCTAATCATGATCAGGCCAACGAGCACGAGAACCAGTATAGCAGGACTGGCCTCAGGCAGAGGGACAGCTTCTGTCGAGTCATGCGGCCACAGCGTTTCTGAACTAAGGTGTACGTGTCATTAACAAGGTGAATCACCGGCTAAAGCCTACGTGTCCGTTAGCGAAATGAATTGATCAGAGGTCATTGTTTGTTCATTGACTATGTGAGGGCAAGAATAAAAGATGGATGCCATATTCTAAAATGGATGCCATCGGTGTACTGGAAATGTGCTCGTAACAAGAGTGCTCTTGCTCATAGCATAGCGAAAACACCAGGATACACTATATGGATCATTTACGGTTCACTGGTACCGAAATTATAGGTTTACGACGATGTCGAAAACACGGGTTCGAATCGTCACGGAACCTCAGTTGTCTTTTGAGGGCTTGGCTGTAGATGCTGGGACTTTCAGTATAGCCTTGGGGTGCTCGACAGAATCTAATGAGCGGGCTTTTAGGGTGAAACCAAAGAGGTATCGGCTGTCTGGGTGGATGGGGATAGAGAAGAAGGCGTTCTTTAGATCAATGACAGTGAAGGTGGTGGCAGTGGAAGGAATCAGAGTCAGAATAGTGGTGATGTCAGAGACTACGGGGTACTGAGGTACAACTACCTTGTTGACCTCTCGTAGGTCGATGATGAAGCGGTACGCTTTCTCATCTCCCTCTCCTTGCTTCTTTATGATGGGTAGGATAGGGCTGTTGCAAACATTGCTAACTACTTCCTCTACCACTCCTGCATCTATCAGGGACTGAATAATCTTTACCAATGCCTTCTCGCCCTCGGGCGATATCCGATATTGTGGACGTTTTGGGAGTATTGCGTCCTGTCCAACAGTTATGTGCACTGGGTCGATCATCATGCGTCCTACGTCCGAGTCGGTTTTGGCCCACAGATATGGAGGCAGAGTGTCAAGTAGGGACGAGTCAGCGTCAGAGACGGAAAACATGCGTCGGGAAGGACAATGTCTGAGCAGAGCCGGGTTGTTGTACAGAAAGACCCGAACTCCATCTTGCGAACACCTAATAGTGGCTCGTAAATGCTTCAGCAAGTAAAGTCCCATAATGGTGTCAGGGGTATTGGAAGAAAGCAAAAACGTTGTGTCAGTGATGTTATTTTCTAAGTCAAAGGAGATCGGTGTGGACAAAGGGTTAGTGGAGGGCGTTCCATCGAAACCTATCGATGTTACAAGTGAGCCAGACAAGGGTGCCCTTGGAATCAGTCGTTTAGATAACGCACTACGTGTTGCACCAGTGTCTACCAGGAATGGAGACTTCGTACCCAGGACCTTAGCGGTGACATAAGGACCTTGCTGGTTAACATAGAGCTCGACTGGATCCTTCCCTTGCCCTTGGCAGTCCTATGCGAAGTCGTGTGTGTCGTCGCAGTCAGACTGTTGGTACTGATTCTGTCGGGGACGGTCAAATGTGTTTGGTCTGCCTGATCTGTCGTTATTCGTGTCATTTGTGGACCCTCGTCCCTGTCCTCTATTTCTTGGTCCCCCCGCTACGTCTCTGGGGTCCCTATTCTTATTCATCTCCAACAGGACCCGACACTGGGATTTCCAATGGCCAAATCCCTTGCAAAATGCACACTGGTCCTCACCAATATCTTTACGTCCAACATGGGGTGCGGCTGTACGGTCTTTTGGGGGTGGGTTTCTAGGAGCATTTGACTGGTAATTACCCTTGTACTGCTCTCGTCCTACAGTCACCCCTTGCAACTGTGCGATCATCACCCTCTCCTTCAAGTCCTTTTTCTTTTTCTCAGTCGCCCTATCATTTTCGTTTTTCTGATGCTCATAATACTGGGCCATCTGGAGGATAGCCGCGGGTTTGGAGGCTGCCCAACTACTCTCGTTAGCCTGAGGTTTCTGAGAGACTTCCTGCGACAGACCTTTGACATAGTTCTGGACAAACAGATGATGTCCGGTTGCAGTGGTCATGTCCTGGCCTCTGTAATCGGAGAACACCGTTTCAAACCGGGAGAAGTATTCTGATACGTCTTCCTGGGGTTTCTGACGACAGGCCGTTACTATCGACCAGTCCACTTTCTTTTCTGGGATCAGGGTTTTCAGTTTCTGCACAATTTTGTCTGGGAGTTCTAAAATGGATTTCAAAGGTTTCTGTCCAGGCTCTCGTTGTCTATCTATGCCATCGAGTTGTGACCAGGTATGTCCGAACAGCTCAAGGTGGTCGACTTTCCGGATTTGCTTCCACACATCAGCTGGCAGACATAACCCGAAAAACAAGTCGATGTGAGCTAGGGTCATAATCATTGAACCTAAGGCTGTACCTAGTTCTGTATAGAAGGCAGTGGGGTTCTTCCGTAAATCGGGCAGGGATTTTCGGAACGTTAGAATATCTTGCGGATCCCATGGTTGGTAGACCCAGTTATACACTACCCTCCCTCTTGCATCTTGATGGTTAACATCATCTGTGTTCCCTGACCTCGTGGGGGAACCCAGTAGGGAGCAGCCTCCCTTATAGGCATCATGGCGCCAGCTTGTTCTATTCGTGGTTCGGTCGCTACAGGAGTCGTAGGTTTAGCTTCCAACCCTTGTTCAGTGAGGTGGCGGAAAACCTCAAGCGTACACGCAAGGAGGTCCGTCACATTACACTCACCCTCATCCCTGATATCAACCTTTCTGTATAGGGTCGTTAGGCTCTCAGGACCTTTGTCTCGGTATCGATCCTCATACGCATTTAGGGCATGGTAGCATAATCGTACAACAAAGTGCCGCCGATGGCTCCCAGCATATGAGTTGAACATATCCATTATGTACTCCTCACTATCCTTCCGTTCTACTAGTGTCTTTACTACCTTGTCGATCCCTGCTCACTCATCCTAGCTCAACCTGTTTATTCTCGTGGTATCTGTCTTTCGGGTCTCGGGGTCGTCTAATACTGCTGCTTGCGCTGTATCGAGTACGAGGAGTTCGGCCGGCCCGGAGGCCATGTGGACCGAGGCCCTGGTACTGCTCTTGTCTGTGCTTGGGGGTGGCAGATGCTGTACTAAGGGCTGGGAAGGGGCATATGGAGGGGGCATGTAGATGATTGGAAGGCCTAATAAAAGATCATCGTTGGCTCGCTGTTTCAAGGGTAACTCAGGGTAGAGCGTAGAGGGTGTTCTAACAGGATCCTGACTCGATGTCGCGGACTCTTGCTTCCGTTTGGCTTCCTCTCTCTCTTTTATCTCTTCCTCTAATTTTCTGGCAGCTAGGTGAGCTGCTTTTCGTAGCTCTTTCTCTAATCTGATTTCGTTTCTCTTCTTACGTTGTTCTGTTTCTTTGCGCCACATGCCGAGACTATCAAGCATAGTGGGCGTTGTCTTATTGTTCCGAAGGGCTGTTTCCAGCACGCCTATTTTATCCTCATCGAAGGATCCTATCAGTGGCCACTGACTTTCCTGATCCTTTCTTCTGTATTTATGCCATAGTTTGCTATAGGTTATGGCGATTAATCCATGCTTCATGAACATGTCCTTATTAGGGGTGCCTTCCAGTGGAGCTGGATGGTTCATCTCTAATAAGCGGTCCGGGCTGAACCAACTACCAATCAGTGGGGAGAAGATAGGCATGACAGATTACAACGGGGGACAAAGGTCCGCACTACCTATCCTTCACTACTTGCAAAGACTAGACAGAATATTTCTATTCTACGTTACTTGCAAACAGAGAATCTCTCAAAGAACCAACTTCGAACAGTCAATGTTCGGACAATCAATCAATCAGTGGGGAGAAAGAATAGGCACGACGGGATACAACGGGGGACAAAAGTCCGCGTTACCTACCCCTCACTATCTGCAAAGGAAGAGAGAATATTTCTATTCTTCCTCGTTTGTAGACAGAGAGAATCTCAAAAGAACAAAACCTCGAACAATCAAATGTTCGGGCAATCAAACAATCAGTGGGGGAGAGAAATAGGCACGACGGGTTACAACGGGGGACAAAAGTCTGCGTTACCTACCCTTCACTATCTGCAAAGGAAGAGAGAATCTTTCTATTCTTCCCCGTTTGCAGACTGGGAATATCTCCAAAAAGAACCAACAATCAAAGAGTAATACTAGTATTTTCCAAACAATCAAACAATCATTTCACAATTTGTCGTGTTACACGACCTTACCCAGACCGCATGGACAGTTTCTTGTCTTCCGCATCCAGTGCCCGATCGTCCTCTATTCTCCGTGACTGTCGCGGCACTCCTGATGGTTCCCAGTCAGGACCGTAGAGAGAGGTCTGTTCGGAACCGGTGAAGTTCGGATGATCGGCTGTCAGACGAGGGTCTATCGGACAGGAGCTCTCCCGATCGTTGCAGTCGTTCACTCTGTCATCAGGACCTCTCCCACTGGATCCACGTGTCACTGATGGGCCCCACGTTTGGGACGCCAATTGTAGAATAAGGGTAGGGCCGATATCGACCAAGAACCTTTTTCAGTATTGCCCGGCGCTAACCGCCTCTCATACCACTCGAATCTATCAAACAAAGAGGCAGGCGCTGGAGACTGGAAGGCAGGAAACAGGAGTTTATTCCGACGGAGCAGAACACATCAAAATCAGACAACAGGGTATCTTCTCGAGGTGCTCTAACCGCATCTCTGAGGCCTGGCCTCTTATACACAGTTTTATGGCTTTATTGCATGAAACACATCATTGTCAACACTTTGATGTACAGAAAGACATCCTCGGAATCCCCGCTTCAAACCCGTTCCCACACACATTTACAGTAGAAGTCCCCACCCCGGTCACAACAGGTGATGATTATTGCGCAGCAGGGCATTCCGCCGATTCCCGGAATGCATGTGGTTGATCGGATCTCATGGGGTGGGGGCTTTGATCAGTTGTGGATCCTTTGATGGGGGAAGCTTCCTACTGTTTGGGGGCAATAAACTGGATCCGCAGGGCCAGGTGGCAGCCTGGGAACGAGCAGGACAATCGGGCACAGAGGAAAGGGGGTTTATCAAAAGATACGGGATCATGAAAGGAATGGAGGGAGGTGTTTGGATGGGAACGGGATGTGGTTCTGAGGCAGGGTTGTGTTGAAGGGAGGTTTATGGCCCAAGCATGTGAGAGCGGGGGCTGTCAGCGTGCGGGGGATGCTTGTGAGGTTGAGAGAGAGAGAAAGAGAGAGACGCGCTGGCTATCGGCAGTGGGCAGAGAGGCCATGGCATTCAAAATGGCCGCCACTTACACGCACGAATGAGCCTAAAAAGGGACAAGATGGCGCCGATAATGTTGATGTCGCAGACTAGATTTTAACAAAGGGAGCGTACAGGCAAACTCCTGGCGTGGCTGGAACATAAGGAGCAGGCAGCGCGATGGGTCCATGCGATAGCCGGCTCCAATGGTGCACTTCTAACTGACCCTCTGAAAATTGCTGATGCCTTTGCATCTCATTTTGAGGAGGTCTATAAGATCCCAGAGACCTCTCAAGCCTCGCTATCAGCTGATCTACTTGCCACCATTAACGTGGTGAGCATTACCCCACAAGCTAGGGTTGCCTTGGAGGTGGACATTACTGAGGCGGAGATTCAAAAGTCCATAAGAGATGTCTGATCCGGCAAAGCGATGTGTCCAAAGGGACTTCCCATTGAGCTCTTCAAACCCATGGCAGCTAGACTAGTGCCCCATTTGTTGGGCATGTATAGGGAATGCTATGAGTCTAGACTCCTCCCTGCTGATATCCGCTCTGCCGCTATCGTTGTCATTCACAAATCTAACAAGCCTGCAGAAGACTGTAAATCGTATCACCCTATCTCCCTACTTATAGTTGAAGCTAAAATCCTTGCCAAGCTCCCGGCCAATCGATTCCTTCCTTATATCTCCGAACTGAGCCATGCAGACCAGTCCGGCTTCGTGCCAGGAAGAAATATAGCCAGGAATCTGCGACGGGTGCATGGATCCCTTGGTAGACTTAGTACCATTGAGGAGGAAGCAATCCTACTATCAGTAGATGCCACCATGGTATCTGACACCATCGAATGGGATTTTCTCTTCGCTGTGTTGACTCGTATGGGGTTCGGACCCAAGCTACTGTACACACAACCCACAGCACACGTCACTGTAAACAATCATCGCTCCACCACTTTCCCCCTCTGGCGGGGTATGAGGCAGATTTACACCATTGTCCCTGCTTCTTTTCGCCCTACCATTGGAACCATTGGCCATTTGGATCAGGGGAGATCCAGCTATACCTGGACCCAATTGGACGAATGACCATGAGAACCGCATTTCGCTATACGCGGACGATATTCTTCTTTATTTGGCCTCTCCAGCACGCTCATTGCGGAGGGTACTCCGTATATTCCACATATTTGGTGCACGCTCGGGGTATCGGATAAACTGGTCCAAATCCCAGATGTATGTCCTATGGGGCGAGCCACCAGGCAATCCACAGGACTATAAGATTCCGGTTGCAAACCAAGGCTTTCGATACATGCGCGTTTTTGTCACTTCCAATGTTAATATTTTCTTAGAGTGTAACTTGTGAAGGACTGGGCTATTCTAAGGCCCAGCGGTGCCAGGGGACAACACCTGAAACCTTCGTGGGTTACCTGTTCCGGCGTACAAATGACAGAGACACGGGACACTTCCTTCGGCGTCAAAGATCGAGGTTTATTTACTGCAGGGAACACAGAAGTCACAAGAAGTACAACGCATGTAGGTTCTAGGAGACTGCTTCCAATTGCAACTGTGGATCGCTCCTTTTATACATATTTCTGTCATAGCACAACATGGCAAACAAAAGGTTACAACTCAGTTCCCACAGTAAACTTCAAAAGGGTTGCTTTCATGTATTCAGGGTCCCGGAACATAATTACAGTAGCGTCGCCGGTTCCCAACTGTAAAAGTACGTTATCCCACCATTATGTACATTCCATTCCGGCTGTAAACGAGTTAAGGAAAGAGTCAGAAACAGGTGCAAGGGAAGATGAAGATAGACAACAGATTGAAAAGAGTGTAGGGGGGCGATATCGGAAACACGATTGCAGGATCAAAGAAGTCGTGCCTAATGAATGCACGGCTGAAACAATAGACCGGCACGGCAAGATGAGCCTCGAGCGGGGCCATCTGCTTCTGCAGTGTCATCCCCCTCATCATAAAGACACCCTCAAAGGAACACGTGTCTTCCGCAAGAGCTTGGGAATCCCAGGGTCACGAAGCGGACAGTGTCCGTTCGCTGGCTACTTGACGGCAAGAGACAAAATGGCTGCTGTATCTAAAATGGAACCCGTGGGTTCAGATGAAGAAACCCACGAATAAGACGAACGGTTCAGACCAGCGTAGCGAAAACGCGTACACCCACTAAACTCGTCATTTGCGGTTCATAGATACCAAACTCATCCATATTCCAACGAGTCGAAAACACCACTTATAACTGTCACAGAACCTCAGACGCTCCTTTTGCCCTCATGTAGGCAATCACTAGTCGATATCAGAATCGATCTCGATATTCATCAGATCATTCAGATGTTGCTGCAACATCATTCTATCCATCAATGCTTCCTTGGTAACAGATGGCCGTCTTATACACGTCGTAGCACAGAGGCCACATAAGGCAGGACCACACTGCACACAAAGACAACACGTGAACAGAAATGCTACAACAACCCCAATGATCATCAGAATCTTCCAACCCCACGTCGACATCAAGCCCCAAAACCATCCTAGTAGCGTCCAATCACCTACGTCCACGTGTATGGACTCGGAGATCTTATGCAACTTCGAGATGGCTAGATAGACAGTGGGAGCGTTATCAGGGATGAAAATGCAGCAACTCGAATGGATCACCTTACATACACCACCTCTATCTGCAAGAACAACGTCTAAAACCATACGGTTTTGTAACGTCATAAGCCTGTCCGCCTGAAGCTCTGCTGTCAGATTACCAAGAGCGCTGGCAGTTATATTAGCAGTCGATTCCACCACTCGAGTCAACTGTCTCAGGTTCCTACTATTGATCATAGGTCCCCAAAACGGCAAGAAACCCTTAAAGAAGTCTCCTGCTTCTTGACCGGCAGTGTCTTCTTCGCTAATAACGCCTCTCACAACTCTAGTCTTGTGATAGTCCAACCCAACTGTGAAGGTTGGTGGCAACAGATTCGCAATATAACAGGTGCCCGAAAAGTCACGAGGCAACCATGTATATGCGCGGTCGTAACATACAAAGTATGTACCCTTGGCAGTCAAAAAAACAGGGGAAGAGGACGTTGGTAAAACATACGTTTCAGTGCAATCACTCCTCCCGAGCTGAACTCGCGGGCTTCGGCCAAGACCTTTCAAGCAGAAATTACCAAGATGGGGTACGATCCAGATCGGAAACGACCTCTTAAGCTGTCTATCACCCACTGACATGCTATACTCAGCCTCACTCAGATCCCTGTATGCTCGCACCTCTTCCTCTGGGATAAGCGATGCGTCAAAAATATCTCTATCTAAGTCAGCAATCGCTCTTGCCAAAGGCTTGTGGTACGGGCCAGGACCATGATCTGCAGTACGTGGCTCTCGATGGGGGTAGGAATCTAGTGCGCTACGAAACATAGTTTGGAATGCTCGAGCTGACCCCTGGGAACTATAAGGAAGGACCAAATATGGAATTCCCCGATCCATGGTATGTGGCATTAACCCACACACCCAACAATTGGTAGTATTCATCACCAACTGATGTTGATGAAGAAGCTGGACAAAAGAGTTATTCATGAATTCCGCACGTCTAACCTGTTCGTGTTGGGGTAGAGGATGAAAGGAATGTGGAGAAACAGTGGGAGTAGATTTTGGTTCAGCAGAAGAAGTAGGTAAAGCAGAAGGCAGTAACGACTGTAGTCCAAAATACACTCCACCCACCAGTAGCATGGAAACAGTTAAGAACAGCAGGAACACCTGAAACAGAAAGCATTTAGTTCGTACAACCCTGTGTAGTGTTGATCTTTGAGCTAGAGTCTTCTCCACTTCCGACAACTTTGAGAATTCCATCCTCTAAAAACCGTCCGCAACGTTCTTGGCGCACTTCGTTCTGAGTAGCGATTATCAATTCCCAGGAGTTCCTAGGAATCGACAAAAGTACCGACCTAGAGTCAGGAACCTGCTAAACAGAAGGAAGTACCCGCACGGCCCTACGGTCAACCCGGATGTAAGGTTCTTCAATCAAGCATTCAAGTGTAATACAAAATCTCCTAGCTGTGGAAAAAGACACGTGGAAAAGAACTCAAAAAATTAATAGAGGCTACAATTGTTCATAATGTTCAAAATGACAATAAGGGGTAATATGAATTTCAAAAAGAGGGAAAAAAACAAAAAAAGTGTTTTATTAGTCTTTGTTATGAGAACAAAGAAAATATCTGCTTCTCCCAGGACGAGTCTGCTCTTCGAATAATTGTTCAGGTTGCGGAACAGAGTCCTGTCGATCAGATGATAGTTCTAGTCTTGAGTTTTCCAATGATGAATGTTCAACAAATGAATCTGACTGCAATGAAGTGTCTCCTACAGGTTGAGCATCACTGAACGGCACAAATTTTACTGGAGTTTCTGTTTCCGTTGCGGCGATTCCTGTCCTCACCCACGAATCTGCTGGTAAAGGTATAGGCACCTTTTTGGTGTGGGTGGCGTGCACCCAATTTTTCCGGCCTTCCAAACGAACTGCAGTTCTTGTGGCAAGGAGGACCTGAAACGGGCCCACGAATCTCGGCTCCAAATTGCGCTTCCTGCCGAAATTACGGGTAACCACCCAGTCACCCGGTTGGAGCCGATGTCCAGGACCCTCTGTCTGTGCCGGCAGTGCTTCAAAGACCTGTTGATGAATTAACCTCAGTTTAGCAGTCAGATCATGAAGATAATCAATTAACATTGGGTACTCAAGACTATCGAAGGCCTTAGGCCTAGGGACTCCCCAAACATTCGCAGGACGGCCGAACACAATCTGATATGGGCTAAGCCCTACTCGAGAGTGTACAGTCGCCCTGGTTGACAAGAGAGCCAGAGGCAAGGCATCAGGCCATGACAAACCAGTGGTAGCTTGGATTTTAGCAAGTTTCAGTTTCAGAGTACCATTGTACCCTTCAACTAAACCTGCTGACTGGGGATGGTTGGCACTGTGGAATTTTTGTTGAATTCCAAGGCCCTTACACACACTCTGCATTACACTCCCCACAAACTCACTTCCGTTATCTGACCATACAATCCGTGGCATTCCATACCGAGGAAAGTATTCCTTCAGTAGGACTTTCGCTGTGGACAGGGCAGTATTGTCTTTGAGAGGATAGGCTTCGATCCACCTGGAGAATGCGCAAACCACAACTAAAACGTACTTCAGATTATTGCATCTCTCCATATGGATAAAGTCCAGTTGGATGACCTCAAAGAGACATGTAGGAGGAGCAAAATGGCCAGGTGGAGTGGGGGTGCCCTTGCCGGGATTGTACATCATGCATACCATACAATTCTTAACCACTCTCTCAGCACACTTAGCGATACCATCATTCTTCCATACAGGGGACAGCAACTTGCAGATACCTTTCGCGCTAATATGTGACAAGCCGTGTGCCATAGTCACAACAGCTAGCACATATGCATCCGGCAACATCCACTTCTGATTTTCCGACAAATCAATCCAACATCCGTGCACATCTAACTTTCCTGTGCTTTCTTTCCACTTAGTCTTTTCAGTTTCGGTGGCCTCATTCTGAATCGCTTTCACACTCTTCACAGTGTCCTCACACATACCAGTCTCTGCCGGCCACCTCACTGAACTCGTAACATACATTCGGGTTGCAAGGTTTCTAGCTGTCTCTTTAGAATTCTCATCCGCAAACGCGTTACCACGACCAACATCATCAGTCACCTTTCGGTGCGCGCTGCATTTAATAATCGCCACCTGCTTAGGCAATGTAAGTGCGTCCAAAAGATCGTTCACGAGCTGTCCGTGTTGGATCTTCGTGCCATGCGATGTCATAAACCCTCTTTCTCTCCACAATCGACCAAAGCTATGTGCAACGCCAAATGCGTACTGACTGTCAGTAAACACATTCACTCGCTTTCCCTTCGACAGAACACACGCTCTCGTCAACGCAATCAACTCTGCGGAATTCTGATTCAATCTCGCAGTTTCCACAACCGTACTCAACGTCACCACAGCATACGCAGTCGTCACATCACCATTCGGCAACTTAAAACACGAACCATCAACATACAAGGTACCATCGGGATCTGCCAATGGAGTGTTTTTTAGGTCAACACGACCCTTCGTTTCTTCCTCAGTTCGCAAATAGCAATCATGTGGTGGTACATCATCTGATTCCATATTAGTCGGCAACAACGTCGCCGGGTTTAAGACATTACAGCGCTTTATTTGTATATGACTTGCCAAAAGCGTCAACCTCGTAACCGGACAACGTTGCGCTCGTCAAGTGTTGGGTTTTTGTACGATTTAAGAGAGTGTCAACTGCATGCGGAACCATTACCGTAAGCATATTATCCATGACCAATCCGGCAGATTGTCGAATGGACACCGCAGCCGCCGCTGTCGCTCTTAGACAACTCGGCAATGCTCTAGCTATTGGGTCCAAGGTCGAGGAAAAATATGCACATGGACGCTGCTTGCCACCAAATTGTTGCGTCAAGACATTCAACGCACAACCCTCTCTCTCGTGAACGTATAGTGTAAACGGCTTGCTGTAGTCAGGAGTACCTAACACAGGAGCCGAACACAACGCATCACGCAATTCAGAAAAACTTTTCTGACACTCTTCAGTCCATGGTAAAGGAGTTGGAACATCCTTGCACGTGAGGGCTACCAATGGTTTCGCTAGCAATGAAAAATTTGGAATCCATTGCCTGCAGTATGACGTGATACCTAGGAAGGCACGCACATCTCTCTGAGTTGTTGGCACAGTCATTCGAGCGATCGCTGCAATTCTCTCTGGGGTCAACCTTCTTCCCTCCTTTGACAATAAGTGACCTAGATAGGTTACTTCTTGACAACAATATTGCAGTTTAGAAGGTGACACCTTGTGATGTAAGTCACAGAGATGCTGTAACAGCGATACCGTAGCAGTCTTGCAGATCTCTTTTGTATCAGCAGCCACCAGCAAGTCATCAACATATTGGATCAAGGCCGCACTAGCCAGTAACACAAACGCATCAAGTTGACTCTTCAGGGCTTGGCTGTATATAGATGGACTCTCACAGTAGCCCTGAGGAGCCCGCTTAAACCTAAAGCTGCGACCACCTAAAGAGAAACCGAATAGATCTCTGCTTTCCTCAGCAATCGGAATGCTAAAGAAAGCATTCTTCAGATCGATCACTGAGAACCAAGAAGCGTAGGCTGGAATCAGAGTCAGTAAAGCCGTAATGTCAGGCACCACAGGAAATTGTGGAATCACAATTTTGTTCACCTCCCGTAAATCAATAACAAAACGATAAACAGGAGGCTTGGATGGATCAGTGCGTTTCAGAATCGGTAACACAGGACTATTACACACGTTTCCCCGAGTTTCTTCAATGACATCTTTCTCGATCAAATCATAGATGATCGCTAACAACGCTCGTTCACCATCAAGAGAGATACGATACTGGGGAATACGTGGTAATCACACATTCGATTTCAATTGGACAACATAAGGTGATATGTCCAGCAGGCCCACATCATTGGGACCTGTAGCCCACAAAGACTTAGGAAGGGAACTCAATTCCGGTGGGAGCTTATCAGTTGACAAATACATAGGAGAGATCACTCTCTGACCCAAAGTAAGCTCCACTCCCGCAGGAGAACAGTACAAAGTTGCATATAACCGTTTCAGCAAATCCAGGCCCAAAAGATTCTCACCACCGTCAGTAGTCAAAATCAAAGGTGCTTTCAGCTCACAAGGCCCAATTGTAAGGGGCAAAGGGCAAGAAACCGGATTGCTAACGGGGGCGCCAGAGAATCCACCGGAAACATTCATTAAGCCAGACAAAGGTGCGCCAGGGAGTTTCGAATGCATGATGGAACTTTTCGCTGCACCAGTGTCCAACAGAAAAGGCTCAACTACGCCCGATGTGGCAACTGCGACGTAAGGCCCTCTCTGATCAACCGGAACTGATACCACTCCCTCTCTTTGTCTGTGGCTGTCCTAGTAGTTACTGTCATCAATATCATGTTCGACGTAACAGTCGTCCACATGATACTGTGCAGATCTACCTGACGATGAACCACGCTGATCAAAGCAATTATTAGTATCAGACGAATTATTAGAACGCTCATTTTGATTTTGAGTAACACCACGACCTCTACCACGTGAAGCCTGTTGAGGACCACTACGACCTCCTCGAGCCGAACCACCACTATTTCGGTCGCGCAAAACCGGACAGTCAAACTTCAAATGACCCTCACCTCTACAGTATGCACATTGATTATATCCGAGCATAGATCTCGGCGTGGAAGAGTCATTACGCGACTGCGACCTAGAAAACTGCGATTGCGATCTATTCTGCTGCCGAGAGTCATTCTGATTCGAGCGTGGAGGATACGCTTGCTGTAACAGAACTTTGGTTTTGAGATCCTTCGTTTTCTTATCCGCACGATCATTTTCCTCCTTCTCCCTATTTTCGTAATATTGAGCCATGGCTAATATCTGAGCAGAGGTAGAAACAGCCCATGAACTCTCAGAATTTTTTAATTTGTTGCTAAGGTCAGGCAACAAATTCGATACAAATTTATCTACGAACAACCGCTGACCTCCCTCAGTGCTCATATCCTGACCATTGTGATCGATGAATGCCTCCTCAATCTCGTAAAGAAATCGGAGACACTCTCGTCCTTCTTTTGCTTGCACGCAGACAGTTTATCCCAATTAACTTTCATTGCTGGCATAAGTGTCTTCATAAGTGTAATAATCCGATGGGGCAAAGCCGTAATTAACTGCTCAGGCTTAGCCCCACCAACCTGCAATGCGTCAGCTGCTACAAGTGCAGCCCAATCACCGCCTAACTCAGCTGCGTGATTCTCTTGACGTATTTTCGCCCAAATTGGTTGAGGTACAACATTACCGAACAACATGTCGATATCGGCAAGGTTCATAACAGTAGCATCCACCAGTTGGGATAACTCCTTATAATAACCAGCCGGATTTTTACGAGGGTCAGGTAGAGTTTGTTTTACCTGCTTTTGCTCGTGAAGAGGCTCACCCTGTTTCACTGTTTTGCTGAGGAGTTCTGAGGGCAGTTCCGCCCACACGGCTTGCCGCTCCCGCTCCGCGGGAGCCGCTGCGCACAGGAGTGCGTGTGTTACCACCAGCACCTGGACACTGGAAGCAGAGGTAGGGGTAAGAAGAAAGGCGTGGGCTGCGAGTGTGCTGGGACTCCGTTATCCAGGAGTCCCTGCGAAGACCACGGAGTAACATCCGGTCCGCTCTCCCCGCCGGCCCTCCCCCCGCCCATCTGACAGTTTAAAGGGCGCTTTGACCACCACCCCCGTGGGACGCTGCTTTTGCTCGTGAAGAGGCTCACCCTGTTTCACTGTTTTGCTGAGGAGTTCTGAGGGCAGTTCCGCCCACACGGCTTGCCGCTCCCGCTCCGCGGGAGCCGCTGCGCACAGGAGTGCGTGTGTTACCACCAGCACCTGGACACTGGAAGCAGAGGTAGGGGTAAGAAGAAAGGCGTGGGCTGCGAGTGTGCTGGGACTCCGTTATCCAGGAGTCCCTGCGAAGACCACGGAGTAACATCCGGTCCGCTCTCCCCGCCGGCCCTCCCCCCGCCCATCTGACAGTTTAAAGGGCGCTTTGACCACCACCCCCGTGGGACGCTGCTTTTGCTCGTGAAGAGGCTCACCCTGTTTCACTGTTTTGCTGAGGAGTTCTGAGGGCAGTTCCGCCCACACGGCTTGCCGCTCCCGCTCCGCGGGAGCCGCTGCGCACAGGAGTGCGTGTGTTACCACCAGCACCTGGACACTGGAAGCAGAGGTAGGGGTAAGAAGAAAGGCGTGGGCTGCGAGTGTGCTGGGACTCCGTTATCCAGGAGTCCCTGCGAAGACCACGGAGTAACATCCGGTCCGCTCTCCCCGCCGGCCCTCCCCCCGCCCATCTGACAGTTTAAAGGGCGCTTTGACCACCACCCCCGTGGGACGCTGCTTTTGCTCGTGAAGAGGCTCACCCTGTTTCACTGTTTTGCTGAGGAGTTCTGAGGGCAGTTCCGCCCACACGGCTTGCCGCTCCCGCTCCGCGGGAGCCGCTGCGCACAGGAGTGCGTGTGTTACCACCAGCACCTGGACACTGGAAGCAGAGGTAGGGGTAAGAAGAAAGGCGTGGGCTGCGAGTGTGCTGGGACTCCGTTATCCAGGAGTCCCTGCGAAGACCACGGAGTAACATCCGGTCCGCTCTCCCCGCCGGCCCTCCCCCCACCCCTTCCGCCCCACACGCCCATTATAAATTGGCTTGTCACTCCCGCAGCGCGGGACGCAGCACGGGCGAAGACAGGGCTAAGACCGGGCCGTTTGAGGCCGTCAGAGGACGGTAGAGGTCTGGTCTGGCCCACCCCCCTTCGTTTATTTTTAGACTTGCTTTTACTTGCACAACACAAAATGAGCACTAGAGCAACTCGGAGTAAGACCTCCAAGGTTGTCCCACAAACCAGCGGTCCCATGGATGACTTCATCACCCGCACTAACATTGCCATTGACAATGAAATTTCTAAATTGCAAACCCGGGTATCATTAGAACTAGATGCTGCTAGACGCCTGTCGCAAGTGATAGCACACTCAAAAAAATCCTCGCTAGGCCACATAGCCACTGCAGTTACGCCAGAACGCCCTATTGTCCCTAAAGGCATAGTCACACAGGCTGTTGTTCATCGGATCTCATCTAACTCCACCACCTCTCCACAGCTAGAGCAATCTACTAATGTAGAAGATGCCAAACCCTTACCTGTGGCTACTCTATGCGCCAAGACTACGACTCCTAACCCCCAGTCGCCCTTAAATCCCATTAATAGTAAACCACCTAAAAGAAAGCGTAGAGCGGGCACTGCTTACGCTCGTAAAAAGGCGAAAATTGTGCCTCCCCAAAACCTAACTATTTCGAGAGCCCCATCTCTTAACGTGCCACCAAATGTCTCCCAAGGAGAAAGTATGGGGTCTCAAACAACTAGGGAGGGAGGTACAGTGGTTCCAGAAGCCATCTCACCCAGCATGGCCCAAGAGACCGAGGGCTTGCAGACCGATGGGTTAGGTAACAATGATAGGGCATTTATTGAATTGGTTTGGACAAGCTTAAAGAAACTTCTTTCCCCTCTCGATCTTAGACTCTCGAGAATAGAGAATAACTTGCTCGAGATGGAAAAAAGTATTATCGCTCTGGCTACTCTCGGTCTAAAAACCCTTGAAAATCAGGGGCAGCTTCCCCCGGATAACATATGTCCAATTTCCTCTACTCAATCGCAGGATGTTTTCCCTTGTAATTCAGCCGCACCTCGACAGGGTGACCCGCCCCTAGCACCACCCCCTCCCCGCCCGATACCCAAGCCAAGGTCGGTGGCAGTGAATCAAATCCCTCCTGCCACCAAACCTAAAGCTCCTCAACGATCTACAGAGTCCAGTTCATGTAAGCCCAAATCTGATGCCCAGCCCAAACCCACCATTGGTACCGTACAGGACCCGCCTCTGAAGGAAAATTTCAAAGGGGGATATATTGATCTTCCCCCTGAGGCCAACGACTATGTGGTGGTCCTAACGGGCGTCCCTCAGATTGGAGCAGACCAATATGAGAACCACTGGTCGCTAAAAAATAAAATCATGTACTGGCTAAATAATAATAGACCTATTCCCAACGGCCAGAAAAGCAGAGTACTGATGGTGCGCAGAACTCGCTGGGTGGGCCCCACAAAGAAATCTAGCCCAGGGGACTGCATTGTGGTGACCTTCGAGGACCCGCATACGGCACATTTTATCTGCTCCTGGCCTGGTCTTGAGGGGTCCCCCGTAATACCTAGACCCCTGTCTTTTTTTTACCCACCCCGCTTTCAGCATATTCCAGCGGATAACTGGTCCATAGTTCAACACCAACCCTGGAAAAGCCATCCGAAAGCCCATAATCAATTCCAGCCACTCTGGAATGGCTTTCCCACCTCAAACAGATATGGTGGCCTGGAGGAGGTGGATTGACTCTCTAGCCAACGTTTCAAGCACAACCCTGATAATTCTTTTGATCTGTCTGTCGGAAGCCCACTAGAGCACGTACCCTCATACCCCGTAGTGGGCTTAGGGGGATGCACAAATGGTCTGGATCATAAGGTAGAGCTGATGCCCTCCGGCACTTCAGTCTCTCATACGTTAGAAGGTAACATAGTTTCATCCTTTACGACCCTTCAACCATTGAGTCTAGGGAGTGCTGTAGAGGTGTACGGGGTTGATTCACCCAAGAGCCCTCCCCTGCAGTTTTCTAAATCTAAACTAGATGTTTATAGAGTTGTTGCTCTTGAAGTTGCTCCACCTACCCTTGCCCCCTTACAGCATGCATCTGATCCAGTGGCAATAAAGGTCCTGAGCTGGAATGTGGCTGGGCTCGATCGTAACCTCGATAATCCAGACTGGATTGCATTCCTAGAGCCATACAGCATCTGCCTCCTTCAGGAAACTTGGTGCCAGGAACCAAAGCACAGAGTGGGGTTTACGACCTACTTTGTCCCAGCCGTACAGTCTCCTGGATCTAAAGGTCGCCCTTCAGGCGGTCTATTGATTTGGATTAGTATCGCCCTAAGGCTAGGTGTCACCCAAAGGTCTACTAAATCCCTTGACCTACAATGGCTGTCATTACAGTGCAAAGGAGGGAGGTCCCTTGAATTATTCAACATCTATTTGAGGGGCACTAATGGTGGGTCTTCACGATTAACATCCACAGGCCTAAGTAATGATCTAGCCTCTTGTAACATTGATTCTTATGTCCTGCTGGCGGGTGATTTTAACTGTTGCTTTGAGCCATTGTCTAGGGACGATGTTCTGGATACCTTCGAAGAGGACTCCAAGAGAGGTATCCCTATTTTAAATATTGATCCGATCCCCAAATGGACTCAAAGTGCAATAGAAATCAATGCCCTTTGCCTAGAACACAACCTAAGATCAGTCAACGGTCGCTCCAAATCGGATCCTAATGGAGCCCACACTTACAACAGACCTGGTCGGACCTCAAGAATTGATTTTATTATGCTTAATTTTAATTTGTGGGCCTTTCACCAAGACATGGAGGTCATTACATCTAGCGACAGTGACCATAACCCACTTTCGATCTCAATCACCAGCCCATGGAAAGAAGGGTCATTCGCTGGATCAGAGCATAAGTGGAAAACCTCCCGTGAAATCATTCCCTCTAATTGTAGCAGGCGCCTGAAGTGGGCAAGAGTCTCGGAGGACGAAGGGAGGCTATCGCAAGCGGCCTCTATTTTGTTAGAGGCTGACTCTAGGCTGGATGCACTGATCCCCACAGACGGAAGGACTTTGCCCCTATTCGTAAAGTCAATGGAGGCCTTGAGTGATCTTTTCCTTATTTCCCAGACAAGCTCCAAGGCTGTCCGTAACGGTGCTTGTTCGTCCAGGTCATCGTGGTATTCTTCGAAATGCCGAGAAGCAAAAGGGGCTCTTATCGCGGCAATAAAAAAGGAGGATCCTGACAAAGTAAGGGCTGCCAGGAAGACCTACAAAAAAATTATAACAGCAGCAAAAGAAGCATACGACCTAAACTTCTGGCGGGATCTGGCTGAAGCAAGTAAAAAGAGAAATGCCAAAGAATTTTGGGACTTACTAAGAGCCAGGGAAAAGCCCATTGATCACCAAATAACCTGTAACATCTCCGGTGCCGCTTGGTTTGACCACTTCTCCAAGTTGTACTCGATTCCACTGGGGGCTGGTGACAATATTTCGGCTCCTTTGTCTCTTCCCTTAATAGTTCCCACAAGCAGCGGTGACCTCTTTTCTAAGCAGGAGGTCGAACTTGCAATTAAGGGCATTGTCTCCAATAAAGCTGCAGGCCCCGACGGAATCCCGGGTGATCTGCTGAAAACCTACCCGGCGTGGTGGAGCAGACTGATCACTTCCCTTCTAAACGAGGCCCTGCTAGGCGGCGCTTTTCCTGATTCCTGGAGGGGAGCGGAAGTGGTCCCCATCTTTAAGAAAGGCTCCAGGGACGAGCCAGCGAATTACCGCCCTATCAGCCTGCTGGACTCTACCCAAAAAGTGGCGGGCAAAGTTGTCCTAAATAGGATATTACAGTGGGCAGAAGAAAACCAGATACTGTCTAACCTTCAAGCAGGTTTTCGGAAGGGAACTGGCACTATTGAACAAACATTTCGCCTCCTTATTCTCTACTGGAAAGTGGTGGTGTTGGGTGGGGGGAGTTTGTATTTGGTCTTTATCGATTTACGCACAGCTTTTGACTTGGTCCCACGAGCATCACTTTGGAACACTCTCAATGAGCTAGGCCTACCACCATATCTACTAGCCTTACTGAGAAAATTCCACGATAGCAATTTTGCCCAAATTAGATGGGGTTCCCAAGGCGAAAAAACATCTCGCATCCCGGTCAACAGGGGCGTCCGCCAGGGTTGTGTACTCGCCCCCACTCTGTTTTCTCTTTATGTTAACGGAGTGGTGGAGCACCTATTACGAGATCCATCTGATGCTCCGACCCTGGCGGGGAAAAAAATCCCAACGCTCCTGTTCGCGGACGATACCCTTCTAATTTCCAAGACTCCAGTGGGCATTCAAAAATTGCTATCTAGTTTTAAATCTTTTTGTGATGACAAAGGTTTGGCCATTAACATAGCAAAGACCAAATTCCTTGTGCTTAATCCCCCAAAAAAAGCAATCGCTACCCCTGTCCTCGATTCTGTGCACTTGGAGAGAGTCAAGGAATTCGACTACCTGGGTATTCGGTTATCCGATTCCATGAGTTGGAGGTCACATCATCAGAAGGTGTTCCTCGCGCACAAGAGGGTAGCTGGAGCCCTGCTTAAACAACAGAGAGCTTCACCACTGAAACCTATTGGGGCTGTTCTAGACATTTATAGGGCAAGGGTGGTAAGCGCAGCACTATACGGCGCGGAACTGTGGGGCTCGCAGAAAATTGATACCCTTGCCTCCCTTGATAACAACTTTCATAAAGACCTCTTGAGGCTGCCCCACAGTACCCCTACAATCCCTATTATGCTTGATGCCGGGTCACGCCCGATTTGCGATCAAGCAAAACTACGCCCGCTCCTATTATGGTCTAGAATCCGCAATGTCCCAGAACTCAAAAGCTATGCAGAGGCCCTGGATGATCTTTTGTCCCATGCAGGTTGTCACAAGATCGCTTGGCTCAGAGATATTAAATCCCTTGTCTATAAATTGGGGCTAGGAGATCACTGGGTTAATAAAACCTCACCCCCAAAACAAATATTAAAAAAAGCCTTTTGGTTGTGGCTAGACAATGAACTGCTGCGCAATCCTAATCACTGTAAAACTGTCGCACAGTTCCTCTTAATTAAAGATCTTCCTTTTAGAGAACCCTACCTGGACTCTATTCATAACTCTGGAGACAGAGCATTGTATATAAAATTCAGGTTAGGTGTTCTCCCTCTTTGCCAATTCACTTCATCCTGGAAACCGCCATTGCAGACGGTGCCATACTGCCCCTTTTGCGAAGCTAGGGTCGAAACTGTTGCACACTTGTTGTTTGAATGTAACCTCTACATTGCACCAAGGAAGCTGTGGTTAAAACCACTGTGTAGAACCCTGGGAACAAGATCGCATGTAGAAGCGCTACGCATATTGAGCACTGATTCAAGACCCTTCTTCGCCTGTTGTTTGGCAAAATTTTTAGGCTGGGCATGGCGGTTACGAACTGCAAAAAAACTGTTGTTACAGTAGTATGCTTTTATTTTCCCTTCTCCTCTGCATAAAGAATCTCATATGTCCACCCTGCTTTTACTGTATAATATGTAAAAAATTTTTGCACTATATTGTATGTGTTATATATTGTTTACATTGTCTTAAATGCAGCTTTTATGATATGTTTTTATATCGAAATAAAGCTTTATTCAAGTTCAAGTTTTACCTGTAAAACTTCTGATCGCTTCCATGGGAGGTGTATCCAAACTCTCTGGAAGTGTGGCAAAATCGGAGGGTTGACAGTCGCATCACCTGGCATCCACACTGGGGGGACTTCTCGCATGGTATACTGACCAGGTGTAGCCATCCACTCCTCAATTTCGTCCTTAAACAGTGCTCGAGGGAGTACAGTAGGCCGAAAAGATAGAAGATGTTCTACAGCACATCGAACATTACCACCCACAATCATACCACTCGAAAACTGATGCTGAAGTTCAGTCACTTCGGGCGGCACATTGTCTACCTCATCATTATCCATTACTTCTCGTAAACATTTACACATTTCCTCAAACACAAATCTCTGTGTAGGCTCATTGAATTGAGAAAATGTCTCAAAAATTATGCGCGGGGTGTTTTTACGCGCCATTTTAATTAACGTATCACTCTCCCTACCACCAGGAATCTGACTTCGTCGATGAGGGACATCGGAAACATCAGACCCGAGAATCGGTCCAAAAGGAGAGTAGAAATTAGCAACAGCATTAGGTATGCGACTACGAACAGACGGAGAAGAGGAAAGAAGTAAAGGGCAACAACATGAGGGCTAAACACAGGGGCAGTAGGAGCAGTAGGAGTAGCCAAAAGAGCAGAAGTAGCGGGAACAGCAGACTGAGAAGGTATAGGCAGTGGAGCAGTAGGAACAGGAGCAGGTAAGGGAATAGGAACGACTTGGGGAACAAGAGGATTCGGAAGAACAGGACCAGCGACAGGCTGACCAGCAGCTGCCGGAATGACGGGTTGAGGAACAGGAGGAACCACAGGGACTGTAGTATCCTGTGCGTATGGAGGTGGTGACTTCAGTAGGTAGGACAACAAAGGGTCCTCCACTGCTTCCTCTCCCTTCTTATCAGTACTCGACGGTAAAACGGGATAACACTTATCCACCGCCATACGTTGTAGTCTATCAAAAACTTCCTTTTCCTTCTCTTCTTTGTCTCGCTGAAACTGCTCTGCATTTCTCATCGTCGTAACGATACCTTCCCTCTTATTTCTTTTAAGCTGTTTGATTTCTTTCTGCTTGGCCTCTTTTCGCCATAGCCGAAAGGAATCAAACATGGCCGGCCTAGACTTCTTTTTGAACAATTTCGCTTCTAGATTATCCAAAATTGCTGTTTCGAAACTACCATGAGGTGGCCAACTAAGGACACCGTCATCTTTAGTGTAGCGGACCCAGCAATCATTATATGCGATTGGACCCACTCCATGGCGACTATATAACTCATAGACCGGAGTTCCAACTGGAGGTATCGGCCATGAGTCCTCCAATCGGGAATCCACACCACAACTTTTAAAGCAACTAAACAAAGTACTACGGCCAGGCTTCGTGCACACTAACCGAGTTTCACAAACGTCAAGGGTTATCGGATTACGATGTCCTCGCAAAAATGCAAAACCCTCGGTTTTTGGCAATTGCAATCGTCAAATAAAACCCAACAACTAAGAACCAAATACTAAGAACCACAAATGCAATGGAACCATGCAAACAACCAAGCACCAACAACAACCAAGGACTCTGGGAGCGACCCACAAATACTTAACTGAAAGAACAATGGCGTCACCAGGAAGGCCCGTCTATCGTCTCGCTGTACAAAGGACTACGCCAGGCACCAAAACAGGTCGACAGTCAGGGCATCGGTCCGTCGCAGCCGTCAGGAGGCGGGGATCTTCGCGGGAAAAGTCTTCGGACCACTTATTTCGACAACAGGATCGATGAAGCGGGGTGCACCTTCCCTCGGAGATTTCACACGAAGTTCCTCACGATCGTCGGGCTTTGGACCGGTACCGCTGATGTCGCCCCACGTTCGGCGCCAACTGAAGGACTGGGCTATTCTAAGGCCCAGCGGTGCCAGGGGACAACACCTGAAACCTTCGTGGGTTACCTGTTCCGGCGTACAAATGACAGAGACACGGGACACTTCCTTCAGCGTCAAAGATCGAGGTTTATTTACTGCAGGGAACACAGAAGTCACAAGAAGTACAACGCATGTTGGTTCTAGGAGACTGCTTCCAATTGCAACTGTGGATCGCTCCTTTTATACATATTTCTGTCATAGCACAACATGGCGAACAAAAGGTTACAACTCAGTTCCCACAGTAAACTTCAAAAGGGTTGCTTTCATGTATTCAGGGTCCCGGAACATAATTACAGTAGCGTCGCCGGTTCCCAACTGTAAAAGTACGTTATCCCACCATTATGTACATTCCATTCCGACTGTAAACGAGTTAAGGAAAGAGTCAGAAACAGGTGCAAGGGTAGATGAAGATAGACAACAGATTGAAAAGAGTGTAGGGGGGCGATATCGGAAACACGATTGCAGGATCAAAGGAGTCGTGCCTAATGAATGCACGGCTGAAACAATAGACCGGCACGGCAAGATGAGCCTCGAGCGGGGCCATCTGCTTCTGCAGTGTCATCCCCCTCATCATAAAGACACCCTCAAAGGAACACGTGTCTTCCGCAAGAGCTTGGGAATCCCAGGGTCACGAAGCGGACAGTGTCCGTTCGCTGGCTACTTGAGGGCAAGAGACAAAATGGCTGCTGTATCTAAAATGGAACCCGTGGGTTCAGATGAAGAAACCCACGAATAAGACGAACGGTTCAGACCAGCGTAGCGAAAACGCGTACACCCACTAAACTCGTCATTTGCGGTTCATAGATACCAAACTCATCCATATTCGAACGAGTCGAAAACACTACTTATAACTGTCACAGAACCTCACTTGCTGGAGCCCCTCCAATGTTTAAAATCAGACGTCCGACACTGGCAATCTCTCCCTCTCACCCTCCTGGGAAGTGCATCCCTGTTTAAGATGCTCGCATTTTCGCGCTTCCTTTATGCACAGCAAAATGTTCCTAATCCTATCCCAGACTCATACTTTTCCCAAATTGACGGTGTGGTACGGGGATTACTATGGGAGGACCGCCCCCATGAATTGCTATGGACAAACTCACCATGGGAGGGTACAACGGGTGTACAGGGTTGCCCCTACATACAACTCTACTATCAAGCTTCCCAACTGACTGCAATCAATAGATGGGTGTTTGGCCCACACGACGATCCCAATTTCCGCACTGACCTCTGGCTCATGGGACAGGGTGGTTATAATAGGGCGTTATATATGGATCCCCATGAACTTAATTTGACTGGCCCCGCGGCCCGTACGGTTGAGGTGTGGCGTGAAGTCACGAGAAAGCTGGGGTGGCACAACTGTCTAACTAAAGCAACTCTTCTCTGGGAACCTGACATACTGGGTCGACTCAGCAACTACCCCGGTTTTGATAAATGGGACACTATTGTGATTTCCACAGTTGGGGACATGTGGGTTAAAGGGAAATTGGCCACATTTGCTGACCTCCAGACTAAGCAACAACTTACACCTTCGAAGACCTTTCGATATCCCCAAATCAGCAACGCTATTTCTACTGCCCTACCAAGGGGAACCCCTCTTCCTGACTCTTCCCCTTTAGAAGATCGACTGTTATTAGATCCAATGGATTGCAAGGCCATCTCCCTCACCTATAAGAAAGTGGTGAATAATCGTGTTGATCCGATGCAGAAATTACGTGTGAGATGGGAGGCTGACCTGGAAAATATAGACGACGTGGACTGAAGAGATGCACTGGCCTCTCTCAGAGAGGTAGCAATTTCCATGCAGCTCCGCCTTATCCAGCTCAAAATACTTCACCATGTTTACTTTGACACTAAACTACTGTTTCAACTGGGTAGGCGGCCTGATCCACTCTGTCTCCGACACTGCAACCAAACCGGCACTTTTACACACATACTTTGGGAATGCCCACACAAACAGAACTATCGGGAAAAAGTGTCTCGCCAAATTGCCAGGGCATGTGACAAACCCCTGAGGCCCTCTCCCAAACTCCCTCCTCATTGGTTGGGAGGCCACTGACCACTCCCAGGCAGAGCAGGCATGGGCCTCGATGGGTTGGATTATCGCAGAGCGCAACATCGCACAGAAATGGAGGGTGGCCGCGATCCCACCGTTAAGTGTTTGTGCAAAGGACATGGATAGCGCAATGATTGCAGAGAAAATGGTATTCAAGGGACAACGATGCCCCAGGAAATTGGATCATAAATGGGAAAAGTGGAAAAAACACAGTTTGAAGACATCTGCATTTCCCCTACTGTGGAATTGCAGTGAGAGAGACAAACAAAGAAGTTGAGTACCCCCCCCCCCACTGGCAAGCTAGAACAACTGTGTTCATTTCACCTTATCATTGTATTTACTACCCTGGTTTAATGATTTATTACATAGAGGAATGGGCGCCTTCCAGGGGCAGCGAACTGATGTATTCTCTGTTTAATGTATAGAACATGATGATGCTACAGCGGGACTCCAAAAATAAATTCTAAATCACCATGGCCATTTCTCCAAAACCTCAGAAACTCACATAACATTCAACAGTGGGGCCCATTACACTGCATACTTACTCTGTTCATTTAATTCGACTTCAAAGATTTGGCCAACAACCCAGGAGTCCTACTATAACATTGGCGGAGTGTCTAAACCTATTTAACTATTTATTATTTACACCTGCAGTTTAAAACATTTTACCATGGTTTCTTAAAACACCTTTTTATTCAGACACACCACCATAATGGCAATGGATCTGCTAGAACAAAAATTAGGCATAGGAAGAATCAAAGACCAGCTTTTACTTCTTCATTTCTCTAATTTTTATTCAAAGCAAACTTTTAGTATATCCGACATTTAAGCATTTATTAATTCTTTATTCAGTTAAAACTTAATTTTTATTTCAGAAAATGATCATTTATTTTAAAGCTCAGAAATAGACAATTTATTTAGAAAGTTCAGAAAGTTTTAGTAAAGAACAGATAGTTCCAATTCAATCTCTCCTAACATCCCTAACTAACACCCTCATCTTATCCTAACAGTCCTGCAAAGAAAAAAAATAATTAATCAGAGTCTCTTACATCCAGGAATCGATCTTCAGTCCGGCAGCATCTGCAGAGGAAATCGAAAGAGCGAATGCCTCTAAGCAAAATCAGGGGGTTTTATACACTAATCACTACCATCATAAATTTGTGTTCTGATTGGACAGCATTTGGGTAGATGAGCATTTCCTCATCATTACAGCATGTTTTCATGACGACTCAGCAGAAAAATAAAGGGTCTTTGTTTAAGACAGTTTATGGCCTAGGCGCTTTCTAGTTTTGAAACATAGGAGACAGTTCTCATAATCCCAGCATTACATCGTCCATGCTTGGCACCCATCCTAGGTTCCGGGGGCGATTTGTCCTTGAACTTCTCCTCTGAGCACAGTCAGTTCACTCGCACTCGTATGCTTGAGTCGCACATGCGCAAACCAATACTTGCTCGCAGTAAATCAGTGCTGCCATGTTTGGACTAGGCCTCACGAGCCACATTTGGGAACTATCATAGAAACAAAGACAAATTCACGTTATTTATGGAACTGAAACCCTTCTGTTTACCACCCACCATACTAATGTTTTCCCATTAGTTGTTACCTAGCAAATAAGCCACATATATGCATTTATACTTACATATCCGACGACCTTTTAGCACAGTAACACGTACTTTAATCACACATATGCTGCGTTTTGGTAATATTCAAGCTATGCGTTAATTCACATCACTATAACAACATATATTAATCGATAATTTCGCATCCTGCAAGCAAAGTTAATTTCCCCATATGTTTTTCGTGTATGCAAATTACTCTAAAGTTGGTTATTTTAACACATCACACCGTTAGTAAATATTAACGTTATGGAATATTGACTTTGAGAGGGGTATACAAAATTTTGCTCACCACCTCGCTCCATCAATGATACCAATGTTTTGTTTTGGATGCACCACTATGATTGAACAATTCTATGCACCGATGCAATTTTGGTGCAAATAAAAACAGTTAAAAAAAAAAGAATTGCAAATAAAAGTCTTAAGAGGTCACTCGTTAAAAATAAAAAAATGTCAAAAAGCATCAAAAAGATGTAAAACAGTATGTATATATATTTGGATACAAAAGTATAAACTCACCCAAATAGCACACAAAAATAATCCTAACCATCTCATCGTTTAGAAACTAAGAACAAAATTACCATTTAGGATTGTAACGATTTTTATTATTTTTAAAGTTTCCATACAACATCCTTCGCCTACGTCCATTGGCCGGCGAAGTAGCAAGATCAGAAAAATGGAGGGGGGGTGGGGGAAAACAGTTCAATAAAATAACCATTACATGCACATGTCTATCTATAGGAATCATCGCTCTTTTCTTGTTCCGAGGTCTGCAGTGGTGATAGTGGGTGTTATCTATAGTATACTCAAATATATGGGACATGTGAGCTCTTGGTATACTCCAGAGAATTGTTTTATACAGGATCGCCATTGTTTTTCAAACTTGGGCATGGTGCGATTGACCACTGCTGTTAATTTTATCATCCCCAACAAATCCCAAAGCTTATGGAGCCAGTCAGTTTGTGTTGGGACAATATCAGTACCCCATTTTGACAATAGAACTTGTTTTGCCGCACATAACGCCAAGGTAATTGTCTTTCCCCTATTGAAGTGCAGTGGATAGGTAAGTGCGTTGGGTAGCCCAAATAGGACGTAGCTATGGAAGCGCTGTATTTCGATATCAAACATCTGGTCAATGTCTGCAAGCACTGCCTCCCGGTACCTATACAACTTGGGACATTGCCACAACAAATGAGCGATTGAGCCCGACTGTGCACAATATCTCCAACATGTGTCCCCCCCGTCTCCCTTGTCACTGAGCCAGATGGGCTGGGGTGTAGTACCAGTAGTGTGCCAACTTTAACAACTTCTTGAAGCTGGAGACACTAGTGGCGGAAGTACGCACACGGTGTAAGATGTCTCTCCATTCTTTATCTGTAAAACAATGCTCACATTCGAGCTCCCACCTTCTTCTGGCCAGAGTTTGCAAAGGGGTAGTCTGTGTGTTTGTGAAGGAGTATATATTGTATAAAGGTCTTCTCCACGTCTATTCAGAGTAATAGGGTTGGTCTTTGTTAGCGCTTTGTCTTGTCAAGTAGATGGAAAAGCCTTTTAGAGTTCTCACCACAGGTACGACTTAGTATGAAGCCAGACTGATCTGGCTCAATCAGCCCTGGCATGTATCCACCCAGCCTAACCGCAAGTATCCCTGTAAAAATCTTTGCATCCACATTCAGTAAGGAAATAGGACGGTAAGAGGCGCAGCGCTGGGGATCCTTACCTGGTTTGGGCAGCACTGTTATCGTCGCCATGCACATAGTTTCAGCTAAATCCCCATTTTCACTGAAAGAGTTGTATAATTGGGTTAGTATTGTGGAGAATAAGGTAGCAAATTGTTGGTAGAAGGCTGATAGGAACCCGTCTTGTACTGGCGCCTTATCGGGTTGGAGTCTTCCGATAGCCTCCCGCACCTCCCACTCCGATATGTCCTTCTCCAGAAGGGGGACACTAGTGGTTTGCAACTTTGTTTTGGGGCCTGCGTGAGGTAGGGGGTGCAGTCCGGTTATGATTTCCCCTCAGCCCTATAGAGGTCCACGTAGAAGTGCCCAAACTCCACTGCTATGTCCTCGTCCCCTGTGATGAGCTCACCGTTGCCATCTTTGAGGCTTTGCACGTGCCTGGTGTTTACCAGTGTGCGCAATCTATGTGCCATTAGTTTCCCTGCGTTGTTGCCCCCTGCATAGTACTTCTGTTTCGTTCTCAATAATGCATATTCTGCAGCATCCATGTCCATCCCCCTAAACTGATTGCACGCTATGGTCATTTGTCACTGTGCATTGTGGAAGCCTGTATGTCGATGGGCCTCCGCTAGCTCTTTAACCATGCCTTCTAATTGGGTGTGCATCAGTGCACGTTCTTTATTAAGTCGGGCGGTGATCGCTATATATTTGCCTTTAATGGCGGCCTTAAGGGCCTCTCAGAGTGTTGCTATTGATGTATGTGGCTTATCATTAATATTGAGATAATCCCCAATGGCTTCCCCCACTTCTTTATTTGTGTCGTCATAGGATAGCATTTTTGGGGTTTAGGCGCCACGGCACACTGTTCCGACGTGAAGCCGGTAGGCGCAAGTCTATTTGAATGGGAGCATGGTCTGACAAGGATGCCACATCAATGGTGACCTGAGTTACTCTAGGGGCCAGTGAAGCCGATATAAGGAAAAAGTCAAGCCTGGCATAGGATTGGTGAGCTGCAGAGAAGAAGGAGTAAGAGTGTGCCTCTGTTAGCCATTGTGTTCCCTGCTGAGTAAACATCCCTGTGTTCCCTGTATGTGGGGAAGTTCTATCTAACGCAGCATCCATTACTAAATTAAATTCGCCCCCAATTACTAGGTGTGTGTCTGGAGAGGCTAGCACTTTACCCAGTGCCTGCAGTATGAATTGCTCTTGTTGGTCATTGGGAGCATATATGGAAGCTATCGTGAATGGATGCTGGGCATAGGATGCCCTTAAAGAAAGTAGACGTCCCAGGATATCAGATTGCACCAAGATAATTTTCCCTTGAAAGTGTGTAGCTACCAGGATTGCTACTCCTGCCTTCTTCCCTGGACCGGAGGACCAGTACTACCGTTCAAACCGGTATAAAGCAGGAATATGGACAAGATAATATCGACTAGCATTATTTATCGAGGTAAGAATATCGACTTAAATAAATATCGTAGTAGTAAATATCATTGTAGTAAATATCGATTTTGTAGAATGACAAAAATATCGTCAAAATAAAATGTTGTATAGAATATCGTCAAGAGAAATATTGTTGTATATAATATCGACTAAATAATAGAATGTGTTATATAAGTGTATAAAATTATGTATTATGTTTAATTATTAATAATTAAATGTCTATTATTATTATTATAGTGATCACAATGTTAAAAAAAAAAATATTAGTAAATATTTTAGGAGCGGGTTATTGGTGTTATAGGGGATGAGGGTGGGTAATAATTTAAAAAATTAGTGTAAATAATTTGTATAGAATGGTAAAAATATAGAATTAAAAAAAACAAAATTATTTTGAATGGCGAAAATCAATTTTTTTTTTAAATTACAGAATAATTTATTTAATGATTTTTTCAAAATATTTAGTAGCGGGCTCTTGGTGATATAGGGGATAAGGGTGGGTAGTATATTAAAATATGTTTAATAAAATTTAAATTTGATTTAAAATAATTTTAAATTTAAAAAAGAAAAAAAAAATTTACTAGAAATTTAATGTATTATTTAATAATTTTGTAATTAAGTGTGTGATGTATTTTTTATAGTGTTTTAAAAATTAAAAATTGCCAAAAAAACGAAATTCGAAATTTAAATATTTAAATTTGAATTTTGAAATTTGAAATTCGAATTTACATTTTTAAATCTCATTAGAATAAGTTAAGTGTGTAATATTTTATGTTTGTGTTTTTTTTATAATATATGCTAAGAATGAGTGAAAAAAAATTACACATTTTGTGTTAATACCTATAAATTTTGGAAAATTATGTAAAATTGTATACAAATTTCGAACTTTGAAATTAAAATTTTGGTTAAAAATTTTGTTATTGTTATGTTACAAATATAATATTGTGTGATTGTAATTTAAAAGTCTAATTAGTAGTATTGTAGATAAGAGTGGTTAGTAATATATATTAAATGATGTTTATGTATTATAATATCACAAATATTATGGTTTACTGTCCAGCAATTTCCCTGTTTTATGTTAGATTGGAGTTAGAATATTAAATTATTATGGTTTACTGTCCAGCACTTTCCCTGAGTTTTGTTGGATTGGAGTTAGAATAGTAAATTATTATGGTTTACTGTCCAACACTTTCCCTGACTTATGTTGGATTGGAGTTAGAATAGTAAATATTATGGTTTACTATCCAGCACTTTCCCTGAGTAATGTTATATTTGGAGTTGGAATAGTAAATTATTATGGTTTACATGGTTTCCGGTCACCTAAAAGACCTCCACTGGCTTCCTGTCAATAAGAGGATAACGTTCCGCCTCCTCACTCATGCACACAAAGCACTCTACGAACTTGGACCAGAATGCCTCAACACGTGATTATCCTTCTACTCCCCCTCCTGCCAGCTACGTTCCTCCAACCAAGCCCTCGCTGCGGTTCCACGCATCAACAAATCCACCATGGGGGGAAGATCCTTCTCCTACCTAGCGGCTAAAACATGGAACTCCCTTCCCATTCACCTCCGCCTCACTCAAAACCACCCAGCCTTCAGAAAGCAGCTTAAAACCTGGATTTTCGGCAAATAATTCCCCACCCTTCCTCAAGCGCCTTGAGACCCTCTGGGTATGTAGTGCGCTATATAAATTATTTGACTTGACTTGACTTGACTATCCAGCACTTTCACTGAGTAATGTTATATTTGGAGTTGGAATAGTAAATTATTATGGTTTACTGTCCAGCACTTTCACTGAGTAATGTTATATTTGGAGTTGGAATAGTAAATTATTATGGTTTACTGTCCAGCAGTTTCCCTGAGTAATGTTATATTTGGAGTTAGAATAGTAAATTATTATGGTTTACTGTCCAGCACTTTCCCTGACTTATGTTGGATTGGAGTTAGAATAGTAAATTATTATGGTTTACTGTCCAGCACTTTCCCTGAGTTGTGTTGGATTGGAGTTAGAATAGTAAATTTGTATGGTTTACTGTCCAGCACTTTCCCTGACTTATGTTGGATTGAAGTTAGAATAGTAAATTATTATGGTTTACTATCCAGCACTTTCCCTGGGTAATGTTATATTTGGAGTTGGAATAGTAAATTATTATTGTTTACTGTCCAGCACTTTCCCTGACTTATGTTGGATTGGAGTTAGAATAGTAAATTATTATGGTTTACTGTCTAGCACTTTCCCTGAGTAATGGTATATTTGGAGTTGGAATAGTAAATTATTATGGTTTACTGTCCAGCACTTTCCCTGAGTAATGTTATATTTGGAGTTATAATAGTAAATTATTATGGTTTACTGTCCAGCACTTTCCCTGACTTATGTTGGATTGGAGTTAGAATAGTAAATTATTATGGTTTACTATCCAGCACTTTTCCTGAGTAATGTTATATTTGGAGTTGGAATAGTAAATTATCATGGTTTACTGTCCAGCACTTTCTCAGAGTTATGTCATATTTGGAATTAGAATAGTAAATTATTATTGTTTACTGTCCAGCACTTTCCCTGACTTATGTTGGATTGGAGTTAGAATAGTAAATTATTATGGTTTACTGTCCAGCACTTTCTCAGAGTTATGTTATATTTGGAGTTAGAATAGTAAATTATTATGGTTTACTGTCCAGCACTTTCCCTGACTTATGTTGGATTGGAGTTAGAATAGTAAATTATTATGGTTTACTGTCCAGCACTTTCTCAGAGTTATGTTATATTTGGAGTTAGAATAGTAAATTATTATGGTTTACTGTCCAGCACTTTCCCTGAATAATGTTAGATTGGGAGTTAGAATAGTAAATTATTATGGTTTATTGTTCAGCACTTTCCCTGAGTAATGTTATATTTGGAGTTAGAATAGTAAATTATTATGGTTTACTGTCCAGCACTTTCTCTGAGTTATGTTGGATTGGAGTTAAAATAGTGATTTATTGTTGATTACTGTTAAGTATTTTCTATGAGTTATGTTTTATATATTTTTAATTTTTTTAAATTGTTTTTAATTAAAAACATTATTTATAAAAAAATTATTTTAAACATTTTTAGAATTATTATTATATTATAATGTTGCAATATTATTTTTATAAATAAACAAATATGAATATTTTCAACATTTTCACATACATATCAAAAGTTTCAACATTTATTAAGTACAATAGTAATATAGTGTTGTACACATTTTTTTTATTCATACTTTCATTTGTTAAAGCAAACATTTATATCTTTTTAATATACATTTTTCAATTATTTGTTTACATTTTACATTGCAATTTTAGTCATATATACATTGTTATATTACATTAATTAGTATAATAAATTTTAAATGTATTTATTAAAATTGAATATGTTAATTAATTTACATGTAACTATATTTTTCAAAAGTATGTACATAAAATAGTGATTATTTTTATACATATAAAAAAATTATTTAACAATCAAAAACATATTTTTAATATACAATAATTAATTAATATATAATTATATTAAAAATATTATTGTATATGTTACATTAATCATATGTTTCTTCTAAACAATAAGAACATTTTTAAAAAACATAGTAAAAAAAATGCTATTCATCACAATTTTTTAATTCTACTAATGGGGATTTAGTCCTATTTTTGTTTTTATTCTGCTGCCATTTTGTTTTTGGAACTTCACTTTTTAGTCTATCGACATCGTTGTTTGGGTCATTTTAGAAAACGGAACCTCGCGGTTGGGAGCTGCTTTGTGAAATTAAGTTTATTTTACATTAATTTTACCAACATTTTAAGACATTATAAAGCTAGTTGTAGTGTGTACGTGTTGCTATGTGTTGTACTTTACAGTTTATGTGAAAAGTACATGTTATTTAAGGTCGTTATTGATAACGTACTTTGTTAGATATTTCTTATGTAATTAAGGTTTATGTTTTGTATAAATGAATTAGTTTAGGTGTTGTCCTATGTTTTATATGATATGTTTAGGCTTTGTTGTTTTCGTATTTATTGTGGGTGGGTTTTGTTTGTATTTATTTACAGGTGTTCGTTTTGGTGAGCAGATGGATTTTATCTCGTATTTTTTGTAAAATACTGGTAAATGTTTAACTACATTTCTAGATTTTTTGGGATTTTGGAGCGTTTTTATCGTGATTAATTTTCGGGTTTTTTATGGTTCCGTTCTCCAGAGGATTGCTACGTAGGACCCTTATAAAACAGTTGTACTTTTGGCATTTTTCTCGGGATTTTTTTAAACCATGTGGATTGATTTTGGATCTATTCGTGTTAAAACCATCTTTTTGGAACACATTCTACAGCTGCAGAACTGTAAGTTATTATTATTTTTTAGTTTGGGGTGGATTGTGCTATATTGTACAATTTTGTTCAATGTTGTTTTATTATGTCTTGTAATAATAGATTACATTTATTTTTCCATGACATAATTTAACTACATTAAAAAAAAAGGTTTGTTTTATTTATTGTTTGAAACGTTTTTATGTGTTGCTTGTTAAAGGATAGATTTTGCTATTAGGTCTAAGTATTCAAGACCTTCGATACTTGGGTACATTCTGTTTTTTTGCTGTAGGTATTCGTACATATTTAATGTTTGTTTACTTAGTTTAGGGCCGATTTTAGATAGAGATTGCTCTATTCTGAGTTCTTGGTAGCTTTGCTCTTTTTTGATGCTTTGGATTAGTTTATGAAGTGTGGGTTGTGTTCTTCCTATTGTGGCTTGGAAGGCATTATGCCATCCTTCGACTGCGTTGTTGGTTTTGGCTTTCTGTGCTATAGTACTAGCATACACATTCCACCATGGAATTTGGAATTTAGGTTGTCTGTGGTGGCCAGAACGATGTAATCTTCCCACCCAGGTATCTTCAAAATAGTCTAAGAATGGGAGTTAATTTTTCCTCATTGGTGCGGTAGAAAGGGCTGTCCAGTAGTAAATTGTAATCGTTAGCAACTTCTGTTGTTGGCACATATGCTAATACAATTAACTTTTTAATCTGATAAGCAAAGTTACTGTTTGTTGAACATTCAATGCTTATTTTTTTTGTAAGTGCCTCCATATACTTCGGTTGTAGTGATAATAACAACCTTGTATTGAGGCCTGAGGATATATTTTAAGTATAGCTTGAATCATGGCTATTTCAAAGTCTATTATGATTCTTTGTGGATAGTAATTATCAGTAAAATCTTTGATAGTTGTTAAAATTTCTACGTAGGTAGCATTTGTTTTATTTGGCAGCAGTGCATAAATTAAATGGATATTTGTTTCTTGGTATTCACCATGAATGGTGTAAAGTTGATAGAAAGGTTTGGGACATACCTTAAAAGTTCCGTCCATCATCCATGTTTCACACAATTTTAGTTTTTGCAAATTGCTATTTGTTGCAAAAAGTAAAATTCTTTTATCATGACTGTGGTTATCATACATTAAGAATTTATCTTCATTGTGTGTAATAGTATATTCAGGATACATTTTAATGTCTTGAAAATTTTCAGGTGCTGGTGGAGTTGGATCAGAAGCTCGTTTTGTTTTAGCTATTAATCTTTTCAAGTTGGGGATTGAAGGTAACTGTCCTGTTACATGTTCTGGCACCTTGCTTAAAACATTTTTCAAAATACTGGTGCTTGTTTCTTGTGAGCCTGTACTAGCTTCTCTCAATGTCTCTAGTGCTTCTCTTACTTCGACTTCTGTTACATTGGGTGGGTGGTTATGCTCACGTACACTTACAACATTGTTATCAACAGTAGTTGTTCTACCATAGCATGCAGTTTAGTAATATTTACTACATTTCCAATGGGTTTTATTCCCTTTGATCCTTTCTTGGGTGTAGGTGTAACCCATGTAGCTCAGCATTATTTTCCCTTTTTGAGAAGTAATAAAAGTAGCTCCTGTTGCCATGTCTAAGGTAGATCTGTGAAGACATATATATGTTTTTTTAGTAAAAGTGAACAACATTATTTGAGATGTCTACGTTAAAAGGAAAAAGTGCAAAAACTTACTTACAATGTTGTTTTCCTGCTAATTATATGATTTCTGTTCTTCTATGTAGAGTTTCACTCTTTAATGTTCTGTAGTTGTGGTAAAGAATAATACAAAGAAATGATTTAGTTTTATAGTTTTTTTTATTTTTACTTTCTGATTATTAATAGACACAGTGGGTATACTTACTTAATGTAGTAGAAGACGTTGTCAGTGTAGTTGTAGATTGGTAGATGAAGTTAGTATATTCTGTAAAAGAAAGTTAATTTGTCTTATTTATTGTATTAGGATATATAACTAGGTAATAATATATCAAGTCTTTAGCAACTTTACTTTGCTACTTTTTTAATTATGTAAAACCTTTGTAAGTAGACATGGATAAGGCAGTTCATAATTTCATGTAATTATTAACTTGTGGTGGTTGTTGATAGAATGTTGTAGTTATATTTAAAAAAAAATGAAGACCATGTTTTCAGTTTAGGGAGTTTAGCTAGTTTTCGACAGGTTTGTATGATACATGAAATGGGACTTCACTTACTTGAGTTGTAGTATGCTGTGTTGTAGTCGTTGTAGTAGGTGTGTATTCTCTTCTCTTCAGCAAGGTAACCATTTTTCTCAAAGTTTGGGCCAAAAATGGTAATTTAAGTTAAGTCTGTAATTGTATTTATAGTAGTGAGTTAATTAATGGTTGCATTTGATTGGTTCAATTAAATATTTTTTTAATTCATTGGCTGAGAACATTAGTTTGAATTTTAAAGCCGTTATTTTGTATAGAGTTTGTAGCATCAATAATTGTTTTCGATTTTATATTATAAAATGTATTATATGTGTTTTAATTTAATGGAAAATAATTACTACAATGTCAAAATCAGTGCAATGTGATTTAGAGTAATCCGATAAGAGTGTATGATAGTGTTTGGTAATGTTTGTATTACTCATGTATTATTTAATATTATATATAAATAAATAATACATATAGTATATATATATATATGTTAGAAAAGCATTTTTTAAATTTAAATAACTATGAAAAAGAGAATAACTGAAAGGTATTGTGTATATAAGGTTGTAAAGAAATTGACGATATTTTTTGTATATTTATATAAGTAGAGAGGTTGTCGATATTCGTGTTGTCGATATTAGTGTAGAAGGTACTGTTATTTTAACGATTGTCGATAATGTAGTAGTCGATATTCATGTAGTCAATATAATTGTTAACAATATTAGAGTGTCGATAAAAAAAATCGATATTTGTGTAAATCCTTGTTTAAGTATATGGTGACGATATTTTTGTAGACGATGTATTTGTGACGATATTTTTGTAGGTCGATGTTTTTGTAATCGATATTTCATCATGGAACCGTTCAAACCATCTAGAGCGCATTCTAGGCCGATCTTTTTTCAGGAGATGTGTCTCCTGTAACAGACACTGAAACGCCCTCAACTGACGTAGTAATGCTATTCTCTTAGTCGACGAGTTGAGACCTCTAACAATAAGGCTAACTTTGCATATCATGTTTGTGTGAGTGTGGCACTGCTGGTCTCACCCAACCTCCCTACACCTGCAACCGCCTGCCTATACCCAAATGTGAAGGGTGACATGACGATAGTATGCTGTGCATAGGAGCATGTGTAGAACATGTCAACAGTCGCCATGCACATAGTGCACCAACTGGTAAACAACTTGCAGTTCTGTATGGAGGGTCCATGTCTGTCGCCATCTGTAGCAGCATTCTCAGAGTAGTGAGGGAGTCAACTGCTCCCGCCGCTACCGGTAGCCATGATAGGAATCTGTGTGCGGTCCATGGGGGGTCAGCTAGCCCCTTGTTGGCAACTTCAAAGACAGGTCGAAGTGCTGTTAATCCGTTTCTCTGTCTGGGGATCGCTGCCACTCGGCTATTTGCTGCAGGAGGGCCAAGCGCTCCTTGATGCTCTCAGTTTTTGTTGGCATGTTTGGTTGCTGTTGTGCGTGGTTTTGTATGTGTTGAGCCAGTTTCGGAGTCTGGAGGGGCAGCTGAGCGATGGAACACAAGTATGAGGATTCCCTGTCGATCTCCATATTCAGAATTTCTGCCGCTTCCAAGGGTGCAGGTACTGCTCTAGTCTCGCCTTGCCACACAAAAAATAGGCGGAATGGATGGCCCCACTTATATCGCACTCCTTTTTCCCTCAGGAATTCGGTCACTGGCTTAATTTCTCGTCATCTCTGAAGTGTGATATTTGATAAATCTGGGTAAATTCTGACCTTATTGCCTTCAAAAGAGACGTGGCACTGCCACCATAATCATCTCCTTGTGTTTGTAGTTGTGAAGGCACATTGAAATGTCTTGGGGGGATCCTGTAGTCGTTGAGGGACGTCCTGCCCTGTGAGTACGATCCAGTAAGAGTTCCTTCCCCTCCAGGTCTGGCACTATCTGGTGAAAGAGGCTCAATACGAAGTCTTCCATGTGCCCCGCACGGCGCCTGCAATGGCACTCCCTTAATGCGAATATTTGATCTGCGGGATCTGTTTTCCAAGTCTTCAAGATGGAAATTGAGGACTTCATTGCGATCCCTAAGTTCCAGGAACTTTCGGTGGTGTGCTTCCAGCTACTCTTCCATGGCATCCTCTGCTTGTTCCACAATGTCCACTCTCTGCTCCAGTACCCCCATATTGTGGCGTAGTTCCTTGACCTCCGCAGTGACCTCTGTGTGGAGGGCTGCAATATCGTCCCTCAGAGTGCCAAAGAGGGCCTACATGAAGCAGCATGTAATGGGGGCTTCCTCATTCATGTCGTGTGGTGCTGGGGCACCTATTACTGCCATGCTTAGGGAGGTTGGGGTTGCTTCCCCTTTCTTGGATGTGCCCCTGGCCAGAAGATCCTTGATGGTGGCTGTTTCCTTCTTGGACCTGGCGCTGGTCATTCATTGTAATATTCTGTCAGTTACAGACCAGGCCTCGTGCTCCCCGGGATTATGGCTGGATACAGGGCCCTACAGGCCAAACGCGGTGAACCTGAGGTCCTTTACGAATGTAGAGTGGCTCCTCCCCGCTGCCGTGATGGCGACAGCACAAGGGGCCGCTTGTGCATGCAGCACAAACTGACTCCTCTTTTCACTTTGTCTTGCAGCTGATTAGAGCTGGAGGCCTCCCTAATAGCACGTCATCGCTAGCTGCCAGCCCGTGTCAGAGATGTCAGGGGTTGAAAGTAGTGCACATTCTTGGCACTCCGGCAAAACACAATCTGTTTTGGGGGAGGGGACACTGTCCAAGCATTCCCTCACTACCACACAGAGTCGCTGCCCCAGCCTTGTCACTGTTCCGCCATGCTGTATGCCCATCTCACCTCCTCAACTGCTACTGGTTGCCGTTTGCTCAGCTCAATAGATGGCCCCCGTGGCCCTGCGTAGTCACTGCTCCCTCCTTCTCTCAGCACTTGCTGGACGGGGGCCACCCTCTGGGAACGCTTCACCTGACTTTGACGTGACTCCGACGTAAACTCAGCATCCTCACTTTCCTCAAGTCTAGCGTGCTCGACCCGGCCACTGTGGGCACAGCTAGTCCCCTGATGGGTGGCCCGGCAGTACTGCTTTCCTCTGAGGTGTCGCAGCATTCCCTCTGAGCGTACGACCTGGTGATGTGCCCCCCGAAGGTGCACAGCTCTGTCGTACTTATCGTGACTCCATTTTGTGAAACTGCCGACCTTGTGCCCACTGGTTCTAGGTGCCCGGATCGGCCACTGCAGACGCTGCAATCGATTTCAGGCACCACCAGCAGGATCAGCAAGTCCTCTGCTACCAGTGCCGTGAGTTTGGGGTTGCCACCCCCACTGGAACCGCTATTTTAAATATCCGGCGAGGCGGAGCTTCACAGTTGATTTACTGCTTGGGGGCCTTCGTGGACACGCTCCCAAAATTAACATTTAAAGTGAAATTTACAATTTAAAAAAAGAATCCAACAGAAATCAAAGCACCAGCTCCACAGGGGAACACCCTCAACGAGAACGCAGCAAAATCATGAAAAACAGCTATATACAACATGCATTCAAGTTTACAAAATGGAAATGATTGCATTATTACTTTTACTATTACACTACTTTCAGATGCAATGAAAGAAGCTACAAAGTATACCACTTCACAGAAAGCAGAGCCGTTACTAAATCACATGGTCTACACCAACATCCAAGAAAATGAATCACCCGAAAATATAACGTGGAAATCTACTCAATAGTATTCTAATAGATGATATAGGAAGACAAATAAAAAAAATATGTTTTACTTCATGTAAAAGAGGCACAACTACCCCATTAATATAACAGAAATAGAAGTAAGACATATATTGTCAGATATAAGAAAGGCAAGCTCTAGCTCCCAGGAATTCACAAGGAAAATCCTTAAAGATACACTACCAAAAGTCCCTGAGTACATTACAGGTTAAGTACCATCTATTCCCTCTTTAAAGCATGTAATTGCACAAACTAAAAAAAACACCAGTGATACCCACCACCCCCTAGAAGATACCAAGACATACACATACCTGAACAATTTACAATGACATATTGTGAAGAACCTTTCCTTTAATATGACCACTGAAACAGCAGATAACTTACTAAAACTGAGACAATTTGACATGGGATGATGGATGGGTGCTTCAGAATGTGTCTCAAACTATTCACTCAGATATGCACCATATATGGTGAATATCAGAATAAAAATATTCCTTTTATAAATGCTCTACTACAAACAGACAAAGCAGCAGTTACTACGAGCTCCAAAACCATTTCAAACACAAAACAAACAATTACTGCCGCCCAAAAATAATCATGGACTCTGAGCAAGCTATGATACAAACTGTTCTAAAAATGTACACACACAGCCATACAAGGCTGTTACTATCATTTCAATTAAAGTATAATGAGACACCTCTAAAAATCTGCACTAAGGGCCTTATTACAACTACGGCAGCCCATGGGACCTTCTTGTTCACGGAGGTGGTCCGACCGCCGCCACACTGCAGGCCCGCCAGCAGTATTACAAGTTTTATTTATTTATTTTATTTATTTTTTACGTTTGTATGGCGCTCAGCTACCCAACAAGGGTTTCCCGGCGCCTATGACATTAGGTTGGACTAAGGTATAAGCGGAGTTAGATTTTAGCTCAGTTGTTTCTGGAAAAGCCAGGTTTTTACATATTTCCGGAAGCTAGCGTAGTTTTCCTCTTTCCGGATATGTAGGGGGAGTGTGTTCCACAGAATTGGCCCTCTGACAGAAAACGATCTGCCGCCAGTTCTTTGCAGTCTAAAACTGGGAACAGCGAAATTTGCTGCAGTTTGGGAGCGTAGGTTTCTTGTTGGTAGGTAAGGGGTGGCTAACGCTTGTAGATAGGTAGGTGCCGTTTTGGTTTTGATCTTAAACATGTAGCTCAGGGTTTTGAAGCTAATCCGGTGTTCAATCCTGAGCTAATGTAGATCGTTCAGGTATTTTGATATTCTTTCAGACTTTGGTATCCTGCACAAGAGTCTTGCGGCTGAGTTTTGGATCATTTGGAGTCGCTTGATCACTGCTAGATTTGAGCTCAGGTAGAGGATGTTTCCGTAGTCAATACGAGATGTTATTAGTGCGTTGATTACGGTTTTTTGTGTGGCAAGGGGCAGCATCCATGTGATTTTTTTCAGCCATTTTATTATGGTGAAGCATAGGCCTGCGACTTTGTTTGCCTGCTGCTTCATTGACAGAGCATTGTCAATAATGACTCCTAGATTTCTTACCTGTGTTGCTGGAGAGGGAAGGGTACCCAACTCAGGGGGCCAATGGGAGGAATTCCAGAGCTCCTTATTTTTGCCTAGTAGGAGGATTTCGGTTTTATCACCGTTTAATTTCAACTGGTTGGTGGTCATCTGGAGTCCAATTTTGAGGAGAGAAGGGGCTGAGGGATTTGACTCTGATAGTGAGAAAATAATTTGGGAGTCATCTGCGTAGGTCATTAATGTTAGGCCTGCGCAGTCCGCTAGGTCGGCCAGAGGTCTACGGTACAGGTTAAAAAACAGCGGGCTCAGGATGGAGCCCTGTGGTACTCCATGTGGGGCAAGAAAAGTATCTGAGCAGGCAAGGCTGGATTTGATCTGGAAGGTTCTCTCGGTAAGAAAGGACTTAATCCACTGTAGGGCGTCACTGCGAATGCCATTTCTCTCCAGTGTGGCCAGGAGAATTTTGTGAGATATGGTATCAAACGCCGCACTCAAATCTAAAAGAATGAGTGCGACCGTTTGTCCCTCATCCAAGAGTTTCCGGATCTTTTCCTTTACGCCTAACAGGGCGGTCTCTGTGGAGTATCCTGCTCTGAAGCCTGATTGTGAGAGATGGAGGAGGTCATTTTCCTCTGCGAAGAGGGTGAGGGCGGAGTGTATGTGCCTTTCCATGAGTTTGGAGAAGGCAGGGAGCAGAGATATTGGCCGATAGTTTGAAAGGACAGTTGGGTCCGCTGATGGTTTTTTCAGAAGTGGTGTTACCATTGCGTGTTTCCAACTCGACGGGACTGTGGAGGATTGGAGGGATGCATTTAGCATGTCTGCTATAACGGTCAGGGGGGTGGTGTCAAGTTGTTTTAGAATACTCACGGGAAGAGGATCGCGAGGGGAACCTGATGAAATGGACTTCAGGGAGGATTTTAGGGAGTCCGCGGTTACAAGGGGCCATTTCTCAAGGGTGTTCAATTTGTCCGATGACACGGGAATATCATTCTGTGGGCAATTGTCATAAGGTCTAGAGCTGATGTTAAGGATGATTTTTTCTATTTTTTCATTAAAAAATGTAGCAAGGTCTTGACATTGTTTTTTAGTTAAAGGGCGAGTGGTAGCAGTTGTTTGAGCACCTGCTAGGTCCTTCACAGTGTTGAATAGGGTTTTTGCTTTGTTTGTAGCATTGTTAATGGTGTTGGCCACATAAAGGGCCCAGGATTTGATGCAGGAGGAGTGGTATGCGTTTCTGGCCTTATTGTATGTTATCTTTTTTTCATGATTGTATTCTTTGCGCCATTGCCTTTCTAGGGCTTTACATTTAGATTTTTCAGTTTAGGAAGTTCATTGAACCATGGGGCTGGGGACCATGGAAGTTTCTTTTTGCCTGAGTTAGGGGGAGGCATTGATTGGCTGCATTTTCTAGCCACTGGTCAGTGGCTTCAGCTAGACTTTCCACATTCTGATCGTGAGGGGGTGTGCTGATTGTTAATGCTTGATTCAGGTTTTCTATGTCAAGTAGTTTCCAGTTTCTCATGGAGTTTGCTGTCCATGCTTTATTTAGAGTGGAAAAAGTTCGGATTAAGCTGAAACTGAGAAGGTGGTGGTCTGACCAGCATAAAGGGGTGGTTTGAGTCCATTTTAATTCTGGGATATTTGTAAATATGGGGTCTAGTAGGTGTCCCGCCTTGTGCGTGGGACCTGAATTGAGGAGTGATAGGTTGAGAGCCGTTAGGTCGTCAATTAAGTTACAGCATGCCACATTTGTTGAGTCCTCAAGATGCAGATTTAAGTCCCCTAGGAGTGTAACATTTTTGTAGTCTACCAGAAATGGAGTTATATAGTTTGCTAGGCTGGCTGTCCAAGTATTGGCATTCCCAGGAGGTCTATATATTAGGAGGCCAGAAAAAGTGAAATTGGGGTTCAGAGTGATTCGAAAAGAAGCGGCTTCACAGTCGGGAATATTTACTGGGAGCATATTGCAAGTAAGATCTGTGGAATATAATGGCAATACCTCCACCCACTTGGCCCTGTCTGTCTCTTCTTGCGATGGCATAGTTGGCTGGGAGGGCAGTTGCTACATCCGGGCCGGAGCTTTCGTGTAGCCATGTTTCCATGAGGAAGAGAGCACTAGGTACTTCTTCTAGTAGAAAGGTGAAGATGTCGAGTTTGTGTTGTGGCAGCGATCTGCAATTTACGCTGAAAAAAGAGTAATTGCAACTGTTGTGTTTAGGGCGTTTGGATGGAGCTTGAGTCCGGGTTTCTGGGTCAGGGTGTGGTTGGATATTAGTGATATGAACATTGCAATTTATACAGTGTGTGTCGCCCAATGGCGAGAGCACTACGCAGTCACGATGTGATGCAGGGCGTAAAGCTTTTAGTTGCGTGGAGCTCATACCTGAGGTTTGAGAGGTTGTCGATGACAGGTTCCCAGCCCCATGACCCGGACGGGCCCAGACGGGCATGTCTTAGGCTTGTCTATTACCTTCGTTCATCAAAGTGTCAAAGTGCCCAGTATGGCGGTATAGCTTTGTGGCCCTGTTCTTATGTGTACTTTGTCCAGTACCGCCTCTCCGCTGTTTAATAGGACCTCCTTTGCACCCCCACCTCGGTTCTGGGAGGTCAATTACACCTTTCTGCTGATTTTGGGACAGCTACATATACTTTCTATAGTGTCAGCCTTTTCGTGCATGCACTGAGCCCGGTATGTCCTTCTTCTAATCTTTAATGGGGATGTAGGTCGTCTTGTCAATCTCACAGTGCACCGTTAAAACACTCGTATACATGCTCCTGAGGCTTCGCTGCAGTTTGGTGTTATCAGAGGCCCCCCCGGCGAATTTAGTAGCGTGGGTCTGCTACTCCCGGGTGTTGCCCCCACGATGGCCTCAGTCGCCGGCCGCCGCCGTTTCCTCCCCCGCTGCACCGCTCATGAAGCGCTTACCACTCACCTCTGTCACTGGTGCGTAGAGGTCACTCGCGGCTATCTCCGTGGCCGGGCCGCTCCTCACGGTGTTCAATTAGCGCAGCCTTCCCCTTACGCTAGTGCCTGCTGGCCTAGCTGCCTCGTGGGGGACCGCGGTTCTTTCGTTCCTTGCACTGCCGCCCCGCAGCTCTGGTCGCGTCTGCCACCGTCTCCGGGCAGCAAGCTCAACTCCGTTTCTCGGCGCCCAACACTTCAGTTTGGTGGTCAGCCCACCCCAGGACCGCTGAATCTACTTTATTCCTGGAACCTGCGGGGGTCGCATAGTGGTTAGGGAGTTGCAATATGCTGGCAATGCCACTGCGGCATCACAAAGCATTTTACCTGTCTGGCATTGCTTTCATGGTGGTGAGTCCACCGTGAAAGGTGTGTCAGAGAGACAACTAAGGGGGCCCTAACAGGGCCTCGTACCACTCCTGGGCCAGGGGATGCATGCAGTGGGGCACATATTGTGCACCCCTGTTCCTGCATGGTGGGGCATCTGTGCAACAGCATGCAGGAAGGTGCTACAGGTGGTGTCACAGTGGTGGCCTGCATGTTAGGCTTTCCTTTGAGCCTAAAAGCCCACCGCTGTGAGACGTATGCCGCACTGCCCACCAGACCAGGATTAAGCTCCTAATTGGGCGGCAGGTGCACATCGGCAATGGCGGTCCTGCAGTGGACGGCATGATGGCGGAGCCGCTGGAGGACAGCTAAAGTGGTAATAAGGCCCTGAGAGTGAAATATTCTACAAACAGCCAATCTGCATTTGAAATCAAGAAAATTATATCACTAGCCTATGTCCCTTTCACAGAGGTAGCCAACAACTCCAGACTGCAGCTTTTGCATTGTCAATATCAAAAGAAGTAAATATAACAACCGGTACTAGCAGTACATCATCCTACCCAGATGTACTCAGGTTAGTTTTGCGACTCCAAAACTCCAATCATTGTCTCGATTCATTAATCAGATTTAACAGTGGTAAGTTTCTGAGATGCCTGGAGATAGAGGAAGGGAATGATTTGGTAATACGCTCATTTGTTGTTCTTTGTGAAAGTATTAAAAGGGCTTTTTCCATACTCATTAGGCAAAGGCAAGTGACACCGAGATGTTTTAATAATGACTGCTCCATTGCTAATAGGCATTTGTATGTAGCTCCTAATGCTAGCCCCAGAGACCTCGCTGAAGTATCTGTTTTGCATAGAACATATAAAACAGCTACCAAAAGACGGATTGACGTCACTGTCCAGCATTAGGAAAAGGTAGTCTACGCTGCTAATACCAAAGACTCAAGAACATTCTGGGCAGCTGTAACTTCCACGTGCATGTTAAACTGCCCTATGTCTCCTATTTTTATCTTCTCTTTTTTTTTTAAACAAATTTTATTGGGTTTTGTAGATATGATGAATATTACAGTACAGTACATTTGTGTATACAGGTAAATGATGAATCATACAATATTTAACGAATATTGACATGGTGTTATGTCATTTAGTCAGACTACAATGATTATGTCTACAAAATATTCCTTCACATACATAGGCCACAGTAATGATCAAAGCTGAGCAGTGCTATGAGATCAAACATGCAACAACCATGCAGAATCCATATATTAATTGCAATCTGAATCATACTGTCTGCTATTTTCTGATTAAGCATCTAATCTGTGTCAGTAAGAAAGAAAAAAATAAATAACTGTGCTACTAAAAACTAAGGGGTCTATTATGATGTAGGGCAATCTGCCCTACATCATCCCCCACCCGCCTCCCATTTCCCCCCACCATATTATGACGGGAAGACCGTCCGCTGCTTTTCCGCCGGTCGACGGATCAACCGGGCGGAAAAGGGTTGCATATGGTGCCGGTGTCTGCTAGACATCGCCAGCCAAATTTAGAAGCCAGCTGGAAGCAGCCTTTCCGTGGCGGCAACGGATTCCTGAGTTGGGGGCCCATTGCGGGCACCCAGGATGTTGAGGTGTGGGGGCACTCATGGGGGTACCCCATTGCAAGCACCGCGTGGTGCCTGCCACGTTGTGCCTTTTTTGAATTGCGGCGGGTGCTGCTGACAACACCGCCCGCCACAATGCGGCGGGTGCTGCTGACAGCACCGCCCGCCACAATGCAAAAAATGCGAGATGCGCCCGCCAGTGTGGTGGGCGCATCCTAATTGCCCATGCGGGACCGCTGCAACCTTAGCGGGAGGTCCCATTTCCCGGGGCGATGGCGGGCGAACAAAGTCTGCCCGCCATCATTATAGACCCCTAAGTGTCTGTTTCAATTTCCAGTGGAGGAAAGGTCTAGGCTGGTGCACCAATATTGGGGGAATAGGAAGGGGAGAAAGGAGGAGGGAGAAGGGGAGGAGGAGGGAGAGGGAGAGAAAGAGGGTGAAGGGAGGAGGGGGGAAAAGGAAGGGGACGGGGGAAGGAGCAGACCGCAATTTCGACAGTACTGTGATATTTGGAGGGCTGCGTGCGTGCATACCATTAGCGCCGCGGCTGCATAAAATACATGAGGTAGGTGGTTCAGGTCACTGAGTGGTCCCTACTGCTTGCGCCGGGGCACGCCCTTTTATTTATAGCTGGCGTGTGACGACAAGCGCCAGCTCTAGCATGAATTCTCCAACCCGGGTAAACTGCACCGCTATCTGGCAACGGAGAACACTACATTCCTTCCAACCTTTAATAAACAACAAACAAAACATTGATCATGTAGATCTGTTACCAGTCATTAGAATTCCAGCTCCAGGTTCGTCACACCTTGAAGTCTGCCAGCTGGGAGGATGATGCTGGGGTTCTTCTCTGGCCATATCTGGAGTGTTCCCCCCGTGATGATGGCAACGACTGGGTCATTTCCTGTGAGACCTCACCCTCAGGGGATCTCACAGGGGAACTTGGCAGTATTCCGCCTGGTGTTCCAAACAGTGAAGGGGTGCCATGGTTAGATTGGATCACATCTTCAGTGGGGGTCACCCCTGGGTCACCATTGGTTCCTTCCTCCACTGGCAGTTGACGTTGTCTGGTGTCCAGGTTGTCCTATAGCTGCTGGTCCTGAGTTCCGTTGTGTACCTTTTTGAAGAAAGAGATGTTGCGTGTGATTTACTAGGTTCCTCTTCTGGCTGTTATCATGGTGCCGGGTCGGCGGATAACTGTCCATGGCTGATGTTCGAACGGAAGGCTGAACTTGCTCCCAGGGTACCTGTCCTTGACATAGACTCTGTCCCTTACTTGAATGGCCGACATCTGGGCTCGTCAAACGGCGCTGTCTTGGTCATTGGAGCTGGTCCTGTTGGCTAGGACCTTTCCCGTGTCAATCTGAGACAGGGTTCAGCTTGGGTGATGCGGATGGTGTCTTGCACTACTCGGCCCACGCTTGCCGGCCCCGGAGCTGCCTCGGTCGTGAGATGGGGCATCAACCGGTAGTCTCTCTGTAACTGTATATGGCCCTCTCGAGCTGTGATCCATCCGCATGCGCGATGCGTATTACTTTGTTGAGAGTGCGCATGAACCTCTCTACTTCCCCATTTGCTTGGGGCCAGCGTGGGGTCAGTTTCCAGTGCCTAATTCCCCAGGCCTTGAGATAGTCTGCAAACTCTTGTCCGTTGAAGGGTGTGCCGTTGTTTGTCTTCACCACTTCGAATATTCCGTAGGTAGCAATGGTTTTCTCTAATTTTGTAGCAACTTTCGTGGCTGGCTGATTTCCCACGATTTCAATGTCGGGGTACTTCGTGTAGTCATCGATGATCTCCAGGGCTTAGCGTCCATCTGGGAGGTATCCAAAATCCATACTTACGCATGCCCATGGCCGTTGGGGGTTTTCTTCAGTGATGACGGGGAGAGGGCGATCCGGTTGGCCCGATGACTGGCAGCATGAGCATGTTCTGACTGTTTGTTCAATCAGCGGGTCCATCCCTGGGAACCACACCTTGGCCCTCAGCCAACTCTTTGTTTTTACTATGCCTTGATGTCCCCGGTGTGCGAGGACCAAGCTTGTGGAGTCAGATTTGGTGGGCTCACCAGTCACAGGGCTCAGAGCAGGCAACCAGTGCTGTCAACCGAAAGTTCATCCTTGACCCGCACAATTGATTCCAGGACGGTCTTTGCTTGCGGCGTCCGTTTGGTCATGGTGGATTGGATGGGGTGCCAGTCATTCGATTGGACCACCATTATGGCCAGTTGCAGGCATTCATCAATCCGGGTGGCTTCTACAATGGTCTCAAGACTCCTGGGAAGTGGTCGGGACCTTTCCGCTACAAGTCAGACATATTCTTCTGTGTCTTCGACATCCTCTTCTTCCGCTTTGGTGGTGGCCCTGGGATGCCTCGAAAGGTAGTACCCTGGATTGGATGAGCCTGGTTTGTATACTACTCGATAGTCATACCCGTGCAGCTGAAGGATCCATTTCTCAATCCTCAGGGGAGGTTTGGATGCTGATCCTTGAAACAGGGGATGAGGGGTTTGTGGTCTGTGGACACTGTGAATGGATGGCCATACACGTAGACGTGAATATGCCGACAGGCCCAGTGGATGGCGATCGCTTCTCGTTCTATCTGCAAGTATCTCTGTTCTGTGTCCGTTAGGGAGTGGCTCACATATGCTATCGGGGCCCACTCTCCATTTCCTTGCAACTGTGTGAGCACGGCTCCTAGCCCATACGGGTTGGCGTCCAAAGCGACGTTAGTGGTTCGGGCCGGGTCGAAGTATGACAGTGTCATGTCTGCCGACAGGGCTGCTTTGGTATCCTTGAAGGCTTGTTCCTGTTCGGGGCCCCACTGCCAAGTGGTGGAGGTTTTCGTCAGTTCTCGGAGGGGCTTTAGAGAGGTTGGATAAATCCAGGACAAACCGTCCGCAAAAGTTCACCATTACGAATAAACTCCTTATTTCTGAGATGTTGGAGGGTGCGGGGGCTTCCTGCACGTCTCGCACCTTGTCAGAGTCTGGGGTCACTCCTTGGTCGGAGAACATGTAGCCAGAAAAACTGATCTAGTTCTTTAACCCCTTCTTTGCTGATGATGTGCTCCCGGTCGTCATCAGTTACGGTGGGCGTGTGCTGATGACGGACGGGAGACGTCATTACCAAGCCCGCGATCTGAATGTGCCGCACAGGTGCGGAATTCAGGCTGTGACGGAGGGGTTAAGAACTGGCACTGCTCTCTGTAGGGTCAGTCCGGATTCTTTAATCCTCTGGAGAACCCCGCGAAGTCTACGATGGTGATCCTCCATCGACGATGCGTATATGAGTAGGTCGTCGCTTATGTTTAAGACTCCTGATAGCCCACTGAGGACTTCACAGATGGTGTTTTGGAACACCTCTGCGGCACTTGAGATCCCGAAATTGAGGCGTCGGTATTTCCTGAGGCCGACCTGCATAGAAAAGGTGGTGATGTATAGAGAGTCCGGGTGTAGTGGCAATTGGTGATAGCCGGACTGGAGGTCCATCTTCGAAAACCACTTTGCGCCGTTCAGTTATCCCAAGAGAGTCGATGGTGGGGGTTAGGTGATGTTCCCTTTTCATAGCGGCATTTGAGGGGTGCATGTCAACGCAGATGTGGACCTGCCCCGGCTGTTTCGGTTTCCGTGCCACTACAATTGGGGTGGGTCCACTGACCTTTTCTATAATCCCTTGCTTCTCCAGTGCCTCTAGCTCTTCTTCAACCTCCTTTCGCAATGTGCCTCTGCCTCAGCGCCACCGGTTGGACTGACGGATCGATGTGGAGTGAGACTTCTTTCCCTTTCAGGCATCCAATGCCTTTGAAGACGTCTTCGAACTCCTCCATCAAGGGCCTCAGGTTCCTCCTCTTGTACCCCCATGGCGAATGATATTAGCCTCAGCACTTTTGCTGATTGTCCGCTTATCAGCATACCACTTCCTTCCTTGGTCTCGTACACTATGGTGGGGGTTTTGAGGTCCTGGTGTCTCAGCTCAGTCTTGAAACATCCCAGTAGCGGAATGGGTGTCTTCTGTCCATATGCAAATACTCTGATCCTTGCTTCGCATAGTGGTGGGTGTGAGATTAGTTGATTATATACATTGGCAGCCATTAGTTTGATCGAGGCCCTAGTTTCTATAGTGGCTTGATTCTGCACTGTGGAAGTCGTTGTCTCTTTCGTCGTGGCTGATTTACTGTTAATACATAGTGGACCGGGTAGTCTCCCGCGTCGACATCACTGTCCTTTTTGTCACGCTCTTCAGCCCCTGTCTATGTTGCTTCTTTCCATGATTTTGCAGACCGGCATACCGCCGCGAAGTGGTTCATCCACCCGCAAGCACTGCACTTCTTCCCTCTCACTGGGCAGTCTTGCATGCGATGGAGTGCGCCTCCGCAGTAGCCACATTCACTTTTCTTATCTTGCTGTCTTCTCCCTGTGTTTTGGCACGCTTTGGGCCTCACCACGTTCGCATTTTCCACCGCGTTGACATTTTCCAACTTGATGGGTCAGTGGAGGGCTGCCTCCATGTGGGATGCTCTGGCTTGAGACAGTTCTTTTGACCGGCCCAGGGTGAGGACGTACGCTACAGACTTGCCGTCCTCCTGAAGCATGTTTACTCTGAGTTTGGACGAGTAGCACCCTTGTATTATCTGACCTCAGATTTCTTCCTGTTTGTCGAAAAATCCGCACGTGCTTGCCAGTTCTTTAAAACGCCCGTGGAACGCGTCTAACGACTCCTCCGCCTCTTGCTTGGCCTGGCGAAAGATGAATCTTTCGTAGTCCCTGTTCGCCATCGGCTCGAAGTGCGAATTTAGGGTGTTAAGAAGCATGAAATATGTTTTGGGTGTGGCCTCTTCCAGGGTTTTGTAAATGCAGTGGATGTCTTTGCCTCTGAGGTGGAGGAGTAAGGCTTTGCTTTGCACCAGGTTTTGTGCATAGTACAGTACATTCTATAGACGCCTATGTGTATATAAAGATAATTCAACTGACACTAATTAATTCTGTTTAAATTTTATTTTGTTAAAGATATTTTTTGTTATTTTCTTTTTGTCTTATATCTTTTATAATTTTGTTTTATCTGTGCAAATTATCAAGTTTTAAGTACATGTCCAAATACTCAATTCATTAGATACAATTTTCTTATTTACAATTATATACCGAAAAGTTTCCTTCAACGCGTTCCGGCATGGCCTTCATTAGGAATTCTGTATATATTCTTTGTATCAATGATAACTATAAAAATAAAAAAAGTGTCCATTAATTCAATGTCAATTTTATATTTCATCAGCGTCAAGTGGAATGTTTCCTTATACAACTGTACACAATTTATTTCATTAATATACTTGGCAGTCAACACACCTAACAGGTAAGGTCTATAGAATGTACTGAAGTATGCACAAAACCTGGTGCAAAGTTTTCTCCCTTTTCTAAAAATAGTTCTTTCCTTGCTAGGGTTTATCCATTAAGGCAGGGGCCCCCAATTCTTCCTAAAACACGAAGTAGGGCTCTGCGCCTGTCCCGGGCTATACCCGCCCCTTCAAAGTAGATCTGGAGGCGAGCGGTACAGTCTCTCTATCGTGGGGCAAGGGATGAGGTGGCACCGTCCACCACAAAGTGCTCAATGGCGGGGATCGACCCCCTCTTGGCGCAGACGCAGTCACACCTCGCGGCACGTGCACTGCTTACCTCCTGGGGGTGGTTGCAGCCGCCTGGCCAAGGGCGATGAAAATGTTGTCAGGGTCCTCTCCTGTGGCATGTATGTGCTAGGCCTCACCGTGGCTTCCTCCCCTTCCAGGATACTGGGGCACACACATGCGTGAGCTCAACAGGGTGAGCAGAAATGGACTCCCTTTCTTTCAGGCACTCTCAGGGGTTGAAGGGCCTTCCCTGGATTCAGCAGACTTCCCTGGGGGCACACAGCAGGCTACCACAGGCAGGGTAGCACTTTCTGGATCCCAGCCTTGAACAAAGGCTCACTAATCTCCAGAGGTTAAGGCCCATTAACTGCACTGCATGGGGTCGTTTCTGCCCCTCGTCAGCAGTGTAATATTTGGAGGGCCGTGTGCGTGCATATCATTAGCGCAGCAGCCGCATAAAATACATGAGGCAGCTGGTTCAGGCCTCCGCGTGGTCCCGACTGCTTGTGCCGGGCCACCCCCCTTTATTTATAGCTGGCGCGTGCCGACACACGCCAGCGCTAAGGTGAAGTCTCTGGCGCGGGTAGACTGCATCGCTACCCCGCGTCGGAGAACACTACAAATACATCAGTCATCAGTGACATCTACATAAATAGTCCAAAATCTTGTTCCTCTGTACCAAACGGTGTCTCTTAAATCTGAATAGTACAGGGAGTGTACCTCACCTCTCCTGGAACCCAGCTCAGGAAAAAGGAGGCCCCGCTCTGTCCGGCGTTGTCTCATTGCAGGACCCGAGCTTCGTGGGAGGAACACGATTTTGGACTATTTATGTATATCCTTTACAGATTGTCGTTACGTTCACTTTATGTATGCAGTAGCTAATGCTTAGAACTCTGGCCCTGAAGAAAGCCATGGGATCTTGTCCCTACCGCCTGAAACATGTTGGCCTTGTAAATGCAGTTATATGTTTAGACTGCTTCCTCTGCATTGTTCTTGTTTGTTTGAGGGAAAGGACAAATTACATTAGAGTTTTTCGCCTATTGATCCTTTTACCCCTTGTTTTTAACTCACACATCTTTTGATTTTTGCACTGTACTCGATCCCATCTTTATCATTTGTTCATGGGTACCTTAGCGATTGATGGTACGACCCAATTGAGTAAGGGCGATGGATGGGTCTCATTGATCAAGAGACATACCACCCCATTTTTGGATGACCTAATGAGAACACTTGATCTATATACCTATTTGATGGGAATCCAATACATCTCTGTACGGGTCTTACCAACAATCTCAGTAGGTCCTTCGACAGGTTTGTCCTGGCACACACTCTGATATAGAGACTTATATAGCTCTATTAGCGCCTAACTCACTTATGTAGGAGTTTTGCAGCAGCTTGGAGTACTTGAAGCTCCGTTATAGACCCCCGGTTCTTTTGTTGTTAGGATTACAGTTAGGGGGATACGAACTGGGCAGGTCTTTAAATTTCCCTCAGACCCTTCTTCAATTGTTTGTGTTTTAGTATTTTAAATTGCTCCATCATTTGAGCCCACTCTAAAGATATATGTTTCTTCCGCAAGCCTCTGTATTCTCTGCGGTACAATGCTTCTATCTCAGCAGTGGCCCATTTTATAACTTCCTCCCTTACCATTGGTCTTTGGGTGGCGCCCTGTGAGATTTCCATCGCTTTGTGATAAGCCTTTTGGCCAGCATTAAGATGAGATTTGTGAAGTGCCTTCTTGGGAAGGGGGGGGGCACTAGTAGGCAGGCCTCATTGGTGTCCCAAGAAGGATGCTCAGCGAGGTATGTGAGGCCTTGTGGAACCTCTTTCCAAAATTCCACAAGGGAGGGGCAGGACCAAAACATGTGCATAAAACCTGCGTCCATGCCCAGACGCCTGGGACACTACGATGATAAATTGGAGTACATGTGCTGTATCACCAGAGGTGTGAGATAGGCCCTGTGTAGCATAATCATCTGTATGGTTTTAAGCCGAACATTTTGGGAAATGCACATGGGATATTCAAGGTTGTGCACCCATTCCCTGGCAGCAAATTCTCTAGGCGCCTCAGCTTCCCATTTCTGATGAAGTGTCAACAAGGAAACTCCCAAAAGGGTTCCGTAGGGCTCAATACAACCACCGAACTAGGGGACTGCCATGTCCCATTATGTGCAATGCCTGTAGTAAGGTAGGAGGCTCTTTCTGGTTCACTAACCAGTATTTATGCACATATTATGTAACCGCTACATGCATCAAAAACAGTGTTGGAGGGACCGAGTTGGTCTGTACAAATTCATCATGAGGCATTACATTTCCATCTAAAAATAGGTTGTAGTGAGCCAGCTTGCCTCGCGCTGTGTACACAGTGAGCGCGAGGCACTGGTCTCGTGCCGCCCGCTGACGTAGTGGATGTTGACAGTTGGTGGCTCATAATTGGCGACGAGGTGCTCAAGCTCCAGCAACGGACCCGCGAAGATTCAACAGGTGAAAATGGTTTACCTGGCATGAAGGCAAGAAAAGAAAAGCGAAGCTGAGGGAAGTTGCCCGCGATATCTCAGCGCTGTCATCCTGCATATTAGATCGGCTTTGCTGACGATCGACGCGGAATCTCCCTTCTCTTCTTTCAGCCTGAAGAGAGACGCTGAGGTGGTGATTGCGCATTCTCACGTAAGTCACGCGTGAGGAAGTTACCGCCTACCTCATTAGCTTCCCGGCACAAGCTGCTGCCTCTCATCGCTTCTTAAAGGGGAAGTAACCCGGTTGGTTGTGAGCTTATGTTCTAGGAAAAAAAAATTTTGATAAGCGATTTGCTGCACAAAACTAGTGTAGTACCAAAGGGAAAATAGCGCTGGGGCTCACACTACTTAACTGAGGAAATTAAAGTAAAAGCACGACATACTGAACTTATTTATTAATGAAAAGAAAATAGAAAGGGAACAAACACTTGAAGATTTAAACCCTCTTCACATGATAAAGGATATTGACACTGTCAGGCCCAGGAACAATTGATTGTGTTCCTCCAGCTTATTATGAACCACTTTTGTTCTATTTGACTATAGTATATATATCTGCTGTGTGTCAACAAAGGAAAGCGCTGTGGCATACGTTATACAACTTGCTCTCTTCACAAAATAGGTAATGATGCAGTCAATTCACCCTCCGCCTCCTTTCTTAGATACCCCAGGTGAACCACCCGTGGCATGGAGAAAATGGTTTGATGCATTCGAGAACTATTTGGGTGCCATTGGAGCGCACAGGTTTAGAGCAGAAAGGAAACGATTTTTACTTCTTTACTCACTGGGGTTTGAAGGTAGAGAAACACTCAAACACTTACCTGAAGTGGTTGATGAAGGTGGTGAAGAAACTGATGAGTATCAAAACACTGTTAGAAAACTGAAGACAAGGTATAACAAGCAACCCAGTGTTGTGGTTTTAAGGCATAAATTCTTTAAGAGAGCACAAAAAACAGAGGAAGATGTTGACACGTACATTACTGCTTTGAGGAAAATGGTAGCAGAATGTGAATTTGAAAATTTCAGTGAACAACTAGTGCGGGATCAATTCATCAGTAAATGCCTGGATAAATCCATCAGACAAAAGTTGTTGTCCTTAGAAAATCCGTCTTTAGATGAATCAATCCGCATAGCTAAAAGCATTGAGACATCACAATCCTCTATCAGAGAACTTGAAAGTAAAAATGTTGAAATTGTGACTCCAGTTCGCTTTAAAAATGTGGTGAAGAAAAAAGAATTTCAACAGAATAATTTTTTCAAAAGAACAGATATCTGCTTCAGGTGCGGTTATCCTTCACATGCTAGAAGTGGAAGGCCATATCCCGCGAGGAATGCCACATGTCGTAAATGTGGAAAGTTGGGGCATTTTGACAAAGTATGCCAGACAAACAAGAAAAGTCCAAACCAAGTCGCATGTATAAAGGACTCGAGTGACAGTGACAGTGATGACACCCTCTGTGAACTTAAAGACATGGTTCTGGTGGTGAAAGAAGGAGACATAATAACAGGTGATCCAAATGACTGTGTTGATCCTTATGCGATCATAGGTGTTGGAGATAAAAATCTGAGACTTTTAGTAGATTCAGGTGCCAGGATCACAATGATCAGTGAATCCTTATTCCGAGAGAAATGGGGAAATTGACCTCTGCAACCTCCAGATCGTGAACCAGTATCCTATGAAGGGAAGAGCATTGAACTTCTAGGGTATTTTGAAGATGTCTTGGTGTTCAAGAACAGGCACATATATGGGCAAATATATGTGGCCGTCAATGGATTGGACATTCTTGGATGGTTCCATCAAGGTTTGTTCAGTATGATGCTACGTCCTGGAGCAAAAGAACAAATTTTGGTTATTCGTGACCAAACACATGTGGAAGAGCTTCTCAATAAATTTCCCAAAGTGTTTTCTGGTGAGCTTGGAAAGATCAAGGGGTTCAAGATAAAGATAAAGTATGATGCTGTGCCTGTCAAGCACAAAATAAGGAGTATACCTTTCAGCATCCGCAACGATTTAGAAAAGGAACTCATGTCTATGCAAAAAAGAGGTGTAATTGAACCGATTGAATCGTCGGATTGGTCTTCTGCATTAGTTGTAGCAAGAAAAAAGAACAACGATCTCAGAATATGCATTGACCTGCGCAGTCTGAACAAAGTGATTTGGGTGGAGACGCACCCATTACCAAATATCACAGAAATGCTAGGTGTAGTTGCAGGGGCGAAGGTTTTCACAAAACTTGACTTGGCCTCTGCATACCACCAGATTGAACTTGACAAGGACTCACGCCACTTCACTGCGTTTAACACTCCAACTGGATTGTATCAATTCTGCCGTATGCCATTTGGCCTGGCGTCGGCAGCCTCTGTCTTTCAGAGAGTCATGGTCAATCTACTCAAAGGAATCCAAAATGTTGCCATATTTCAAGATGACGTCCTTATATATGCAAAGGATCAACAGGAACATGACATTGTTTTGTCCACAATTTTGTCCATTTTCCAAGAGCACAGAGTTGTACTTAAGAGAGATAAGTGTGTATTCTCTAAAGACAGTGTGGAATATCTGGGCCACACTATTTCAAGTGAAGGCGTCACACCTAAGCCGAGTTTGGTTCAAGCTATAGTAGACGCATCAGCTCCAAAAGACAAAGCAGGTGTAAAATCACTTTTAGGACTTACAGAATTCTATTCACGTTTTATCCAAGACTATGCCACCAATATTCGCCCCATTTCAAAGTTGCTACAAGACAAAAGTGAATTTGTGTGGAATGAAGAGTGCAAATTAGCGTTCGAATGGATCAAAGATAAATTGTGCACTGTCAGTGCCTTGAAACCCTTTGTACAGGATGTCCCTTGCACTTTGACTGTTGATGCCAGTAACTATGGGTTGGGCGCCGTTTTGACACAAGATGTTGGTCCTAATGAACATACAGTAGGATTTGCATCCAGAGTACTTAGAGAGGCAGAAACGCATTACTCTGTGATCGAGAAGGAGCTCCTAGCATGTTGGTGGGGCATTGAAAAATTCAAAAATTATCTGTGGGGGCACAAATTCACACTCCAAACGGACCATAAACCATTAGTGTCTATTCTTGGTAACACAAAAGGTCGTAATGCTACTCCCCGCATTGCACGCCTTGCATCTAAGTTATTACAATACAATTTTGATGTTATCCATATTGCTGGGGGGAAAAATGTGAGAGCAGACGCTTTGTCACGCTTACCTCCCTCCTCAAACAAGACCATGCAAAGTAATGATGACTGTTGTTATGATGATAATGAAGATTGTATTATTGCCAGTGTTGAATTGTTACATGTATGTTCTGTAGGACAAGAAGGTTGGAGGGAAGCTCTAGAACGTGATCAAGTTCTAAAAGAGGTGAAAAAGTACATTGTCCAAGGGTGGCCGAGAGAAAGGAATGTGGGTGTGGACTTACAACCCTATGTGAAGGTGAGTGATGAACTCACCATCGAAGATGGTCTAGTTTTCAGAATTGAGAAACTGGTACCCCCCGAAAACATTAGAGCCACACTTTTAGCCAAGGCCCATGAAGGGCATCTTGGAGCCACACTCACTAAACGTAGAGTAAGAGAGTACTTCTGGTGGCCCCAGATGGATAAAGATATTGATGCGATGGTGCAAGAATGCACTATTTGTTCCTCTTGTGACAAAAGTTTTCGCACAGCCAGTCCACCACTCACGCCCATACCTCTTCCAGGTGCCCCGTGGGAGAAACTTGGTATTGATGTGCTAGGACCCTTCCATAGCTTACCCCATCAATACAAATTTGCTATTGTGATGATGGATTATTACACCAAGTGGCCAGAAGCAAAATTTGTGTCCAAAGTTGACTCTAAAGAGATCATTGACTTCATGAAAGAAATTTTCATGAGAGAAGAGTTTCCCCTTTCCATCATATCCGACAATGGGGTGCAGTTTGTGTCTACTGAGGTGAAAGAATTCCTTAAAGAATCTGCCATGACTCATTACAGAAGTTCCCTTTACCACCCACAAACTAATGGACTGGTGGAAAGACTCAACAGAGTCATTGGTGATTGTGTTAAATGGGCTATTGTACACAACAAAGCTGTTCCCCAGAGTGTGAGGGCTATGCTATGGTTCTACAGGACCACACCACATTCATCTACGGGAGTGTCTCCCTTTGAACTACTTAGGGGCAGGAAACCTTGCACTGAATTTAGACCTGCATGGATGTCCAAATGGTTCAAATCCCATTCTTCTCCTCAAGAAATTGATGAACAAGTCAGAAAAAGGAATGAAAAAGTTCAGTCAAAACGGAAAGAATATTTTGATGAAAGGAAACGGGTGAAAAGCAGAGCATTTGTTGTGGGGGACTGTGTAAGGATAAAGAAACAAGGGTTTGTAAAAAAAGGTGAAGCTAAGTTTGGTGATATTGTTGTGGTTGACAAAGTCTGTGGAAGTGCTGTTCGTGTCAATGGACAGCACTGGTGGAACGTCAACAAGGTGGTAAAAGTTAAAAATGTCGAGAACAATCTGTTGAACTCAAATGATGCTAAAAAAATTTCAAGTGACAATTCCCCATGTGACTTCAGTGTACAGTGTTCCTCTCCTCAATCCTCTTTGGTGAGACGGAGCACCAGAGCCATCAGAGTTCCTATTAGATTCCGTCGTTGATTTTCTCATCCTTCTCTGAGCTTACCTTTTGTTATCTTCTCTTCTTCTATTTCTTCTTTTCTGTCTGTTTAAGGAAAGGAGATATGTAGTGAGCCAGCTTGCCTCGCGCTGTGTACACAGTGAGCGCGAGGCACTGGTCTCGTGCCGCCCGCTGACGTAGTGGATGTTGACAGTTGGTGGCTGAGCGACACGGCCATTTTACATATTTGTCACAGCTGTGTGTCGTGCTAGCGGGTGCTTGCAATAAACATTATACTTCATTTATATTTGTGACTTGAGTTATTACATAGGTCCCCTACAGTTATAGCACCAGACTCTATCCAACTGCGTAATATAGTGGCAGACAGTATTCCCGCAACATGGGTAAGCTGGACAGGGGTACATTTGGGGATTTTGGGGCCGGTATACCAGCATATCTCATCGTCAGTTTCCAAAAGCGCCTATGTCTCCTATTAGCAGTCATATTTCTAGTGCTACCTGAGAGGTCCACCTTTCTAGGATTTATACTCTGAATTCCCCCAACCCTGAGTTTGTTTTTCCTGGTAACACCAAATTGAGTCTTCTGTATACCTTAGGTGAGGTTGAAGAGTCTTTTCAGCAGACTACTAAATTTGAAGGCACCCGGTCTGGGTGGTGTTCCAACAGACTTGGTAAAAAAACAATCTCAATCCATGAGTGCTTTATTGACGAATATCTTTAAAAAGTTGGATTATTTTTCTATACCTAGTTAATGGCATACTTCAAAAATCATTCTGATATTTAATAAAGGCAATTGCTCGGACCCCAGTTGTTGCTACCCAATTTCGCTTATTGACACATCCGTTACCATCTTAGGGAGTCTCATTTATATTAGGATCCATATATGGGCTGCTGAGAACTGGGGACAATTGAGCAAAGCCTAAACCTAAATTTAATCATCGGTAAATACACCATTGCTAAACGCTGCTCACTATACCTCTCATTCATAGATTGGTCCACAGCCTTTGACTGTGTGACTCAGTTTAAGCTGTGGACTTTTCTTTTAGATATGGGTTTGGATGAAGCACTTTCTTTGTGGCTCTCTGTGTGAATATGAGTCCAAAATCAGATATGGTCAAATGGAGAATTTACCAGTGAATTTAAAATATCCTTAGGCGTATGGCAGCGCTGTGTGTTAGCACCCCGGTTATTGATATTATACAATAACAAGTAAAACCCATATCTAAGTGAAGCCTCATTAGATATTCTTAGGATTGATTGGAGCACTAGTGCAAGCATTGCACTGATTAGTAACTGCTTTTACTGAGGGCCTGATTTAGATCTTGGTGGGAATACCATCCTGCCGCAGTGGGGGTCCAAAGTACTCGGTCGAGCTGATGGCGGTCCGCCCGCCATATTTAGATGTTGAGGCAATAGACAGGATACCTCGGCATTCTTCTCTGCTGGCTAACTACTATGTCGCCATCATGCCGGCGGGGATGCGCTGAGCCGATTTAGATGTTCCCGTTGTGTGCAGTGTTCTGGCAGGGTAGGCCTGATGGAATGAGACCATATAGGTGTGGAGACAGGTAAGTACTACTTATTTTCATCTCAATGCATATATATGTTGTAAATCTCTCAAAATGTATATGTAAGTACTTTGTACTGCCCAATTTTTTTTCATATGGCATTGCACACCGACAACATACACATACCCACCACAAAAGCCTACCTTAGAATCCGGAAATAGTGGGATGGTTGAGTATCGTGGTCAAGTAGCAGCAGCACAGGAAGGACTTGGACAATGGCGTTCAAGAGGAATTTTGTGGTGCGACCCCGAATTTTTTTTAGTTTTCACCTCTTTTTCATAGATTCTGCCAACTCATGCTTGGAGGTTTTCACACCGCAGTTGCCTCGACAGAAAGCTGCATCCTAATCTGGATGGCGGGAATCTTTGTGGGACTCCCTCCAACAGCCGTTTCTGCCTCGGATGTAATTGAATCTTGAGAAAGATTCTGGCAGAGGCGGCAGGCCCTAAGTTCATATTCGACCTAGGAATCTGTACAAATTTTGTGACATCATATAGCATGGAATGTGGCCATAAAATAATCAATGTTTCTTCGATGATAGTGTTTGATAAGCATTTGGAAAGAACCAACAGTTTCCCCTTCCCAGGTATCATGCTTGATTCCTCGGGCTCTAGCACGCCTAATGTAGCATCTCGAGGGCTCACATTTTCTCAGCCAAGCTATTTCAACATCCCGCGCTTACAAGGAGGGTGCTCTCTGTTGCCTCTTTTGAAAATCAATAAAACTCAAATAAGCTGGCTAAAATATATCAGGACTACCTTGCAAACCGTTGAGCTATATAACCTATGTCAGGATCCGAAACTGTGCATGTCATTAACTAAAAGGGAACTGAAGACTCGCTTGTTATCTTATTGTAATTAAAAGAGGTATGATTCTAACCACAAATTGTCTACAGTAAGACACCGTCAAACATTACCTAGCATAATCAACACTAAATCCTCATATCTAACATTTGTGTTGCAGCCCCAACACACATCTTAGTGAGATTTCGCCTAAATTATATTCCCCTTATACTAGCCTACCCGTCCATAATTTATGTGGTTAGTGCACTTCCACCTTGCCCTTGTGATAAGCGACCGTCTGAGAATGACCTGCATTTTTTTTTGTACATTTTAGGAAACTGAAAGGAAAATAATTTTTGTCCCTCTTATCAGGAAAATGAATTTTGGACAATGACGCGTAGCCCTATATTATCTTCTGTCATTACTAGACCCTTTTACATGTTTCTGTCTGGCTTATTTTTTTTTATCTGTTTTAAATAGAAGGGAGTTGAATTTATTACCGGACATTAAAAATGTAATTAAAAAACTGGCTCTGTTGGAAATCTGTATACATATATATGAATTACTAAAATGTTTCTTTAAACTTTTTTTTTTTATACAGAAAACCACTGTTGTTGTTCTAAACGATGTTTTAACTATATGTTAGCCCAAATCTCTATCAATCAATGTATGTTTGCAGAATACGTTTTTCTGATATATTATCTGCGAAATAAATTTATACTGACTGACTGACTAACATATCGACCACTCAAATTACTTTCATATTTCACTATACTAATCCAACACTAATCCTTTATGGGTTCCAGAGTAGCGTGCTACTCACCAAAAAAGCGCTTCAACAACCCATCAGGGGTAACAAGTGCTAAAGAAATGCAAACCTCTTTCCCTCTTCTATCACGCCACTACCATTTGCTATCCAAATAAATGAATAACATATCTACCACTCAAATTACTTTCATATTTCACTATACTAATTCACCACTAATCCTTTATGGGTTTCAGGAGTAGGTTCCTACTTGCCAAAAAAGCGCTTCAACACTCCATCAGGGGTAACACGCACTACATAAATACAAACCTTTCTTCCCACTTCTATTTTTCCACTATCCTTCTGAATCCAAATAACTGACTAACCTATCCACCACTCAAATTGCTTTCATATTTCACTATACTAATTTAACACTAATCCTTTATGGGTTCCAGAGTAGCATGCTACTCGCTGAAAAAGCACTTCGACACCTCGCCAGGGGTAGTAAGCACTATATAAATGCTATTACAATACAATACAATACTTATCTACAGGATAGTATGCTACCCTGTGTTGCTTGCAATCTTACTGGTTGAGCATTATAATCTACTAGCTTACCCGTCGCGCGTTGCTGCGATCTCAGAAGAAAGGAAATTTAAGGAAACTTGTTATGATAACATTCAATTTACATTGTGTCATTTTTATTGAAACTTATTCATTTTAATATGGAAAATATTTTTAAAGTGTTGTTTTAATTCTGTTTATTTATTCGAGTGCTTGTGGATACACAGTATTTTTTGTTTTTCCGTCTGGTGCGTACACAAATAAATCAGAATGTTTTCCGACGCATGAGCTGGCCACATACAGTTGTCCATGTGAGAAGCACGGATTCTCCAAATCTAGTCCACACACTTGCAGCGATTGTCCTTGTGCTTTGTTGATGGTCATTGCAAAAGTGAGTCGCACCGTAAACTGTAAACATTCAGTATTGGAAAGATTATGAGGGCCCTGGGAGGCCGGGGGGGGGCAATATTTAACAATTTTTTTTTTGCCAGAAACCTTTGCGGGAGTGTACTCAACAACTTTTAACAAAATGTAAAAACATTATTATTATTTTTTTTTTTTTGCCAGAAACCTTCGCGGGAGTGTACTCAACAACTTCCCAAAGTTTCATGGCGATCGGATGAATGGTGTAGTAATGCATAAAGGACAAACAGACATACTTTCGTTTTTCATATATATAGATTATATATATAGATAGACAAAGTGAAGGCTACATAGATCAGGTTCCCTCAAGGAACACAACTGATCTTACTGGGATGAATGCTGGAAATTAAATGGACAGCAAGAATGGTCAACAAATATTAGTAGACCTTATACTGCCAACAGCAAATTAAGTGACATAAGGGAAATGGGGCATTGCAGTCTGTGGTATGGATTCGGGATGGAAAAGCTATGGCATCTGTAGTTCTTCTGAAAGGACTTTAAACATGTGACTTATTCAAGGATACAAAATTACAACAACAGGAGAGAGAGGGAAAGGACACTCTCAGTCCCCCCCCCCCCCCGGTAAATGTGTTTCAAACAACAAAAGACTGTCAGTCTTTTATTTGTGTAAGCACAGACACATGAGAAAGGTCAGAAAAAATAAATCACAATGGATTTTACAGGAAGCCCTCACTCACCACCCTGGTTGGTGACAAGCTTCATCATTGGGCCCACCAGGAGAAGCCGAATGCCTCCCTGGTGTGCTACGACGCCAGGATACTGCGGAGCTGGTTTTTTGTGACTATAGTGTGAAAAAAGTGATTTAAAAATGACAAGGTTGAATGCCACACAAAAACTTTATTCAGTGGTCAACCTGACATATTAAAAGTATGTGTATGGAAATTACCAAGTAGATTGTTTGGATATTTCCACTTGCGGTGGGGTCGACATGTTTCTGCCCTTTATGTGTGATTTACTGGGCTTTCATCAGGACCATGGGGAGTGTACCTCAGCGGTATGGGAGCGCTAAGACCCACCCTAACCTGAGGACGTGAAAGTTAAAAATGTGTAAAAACTATTAGGTGCAAAGAAAAAGAGAACAAACCAACAAGTTGTGGGATTTACCTCAAAATCAGAGGAACCTGTATAGTTTGCTAGTAAAATGATCCACGCCCCATAGGTCTCGGGAGGGTGGCCGAGGTGAAAATGGCACACCGCCCGCAACGCCTGGCACCCGCTCGGCACCTAGCTTCTGCCTCGACCGGACCTCGTGGACACTTCAACACTTTAGGTCACAGCTTTCCAAACTATTCATGTTGTTGACACACTTTCTAGACATGCATCATTTCATGACCAGGTAAAGCAGTGTAGCGAGCGTAGCGAGTGAGCCCGATGCACCTAAGGAGGTTCGGGGTGGGGGGGGATTCTCAAAGTACAGATGATACAGGTGAGGTACAGTCTAGTAAGGACTAAATTAGGTTACCCTTTTGCAAATGCTTGTTTCTAAAGCTAACATTTCAGGTAAAAAGCACCAGCCTCCAAGAGCAGCACAGACTTCTAGCAGTGCCTCTTACTTATTGTGTTTCCAAATATTGTATTTGCATGTTATAAACAAGAACCAAAAGTCTAGTACAGAAAAGTTTAACAAGTACAGCAGAGGTGAATGGCCAGCAAAAATAGCAGAGGTTGTTGAAATGAGACCAACCACCATACCGACTGGTAAGGCCTCAGACAATCACGTGTGACACCACAGCCAGATAGAGAAGGAAAAAACAAAAGGTGGAGGAGCCAGAGGTCTTCGGACTTGGCAAACGGGACTCGGGCTGCAGAGAAAGCTCTGGGAATTGTCTCCTGCTCTTTAATGACAGCCCAGTAGGTATTTAAACGTCCCCCATTAGCATTTGTAAAGATAAAAAACACGCAGCAGCATCACCATCAGCCGCACTTCAGAGGCTCCCGTGAAGTATTTACTGAATGCAGTGGAATCCTTTGTAGTGCGCGCTGATTGCAGAGAGAACCATGATGGCAATTTTGAAACCTTGGCAGCTATGCATCATCCAGTGACACACCCACTCATGGCAGGCGACACAGTACTGTGTCCCGACACAGAGTTTGGAAAGCTCTGCTTTAGGTCCTACAGACCAGACAGGAAGCGTCCCCTAAAGTAGGAAAACATTACCATAGTTGCAAGTTGAGAACTGTGGTTGGAGTCCTGGGAGAGATTAGGTTTACTACAAAGGTTGTACATGGGCGATCCTATGGTCCTGTGGCCAGTGACGATTTCTTTATGAGAGCATGGGGGCATTGCTGCCCCCGGCACCCCATATTAAATAATTAATTTTCCATTTATTAGCGACAGCATTTGCTGCATGCCCAGGTGAACTTTGCCATTTTGTAATGTAGAGTCGGTTAACGGTGGACGGATGTGGGTGATGGAGTGGAGCTTGAATGGTGGTTGTTGAGTGAGTGTGACGGCACTGGGGGAAAGTGCACTTGTCGGTTTGGACAGGTGCTTTGCTCTGCCAAGCCTGACATGCGCACTTGAACCCTCGCCTAGCTGCAATGATAGGAGCCCGGGATGGATTACATCTAGAGCCCCCAAGTCTCCAGAGGAGCGTTGGCAACCCCCGACCTAGACAATCTTTGCGCTGCTCTCCTGCTTTTCACTGCAATGGAGCAGAGTGAGGATTGGCTAAAGAGTCACTTTATTATGTGGAGTCATCTCAACACAATACATTGATAGCTGAAGTGATTTCACATGCCTGTTCATGCTCTAAAAACACAGGAAATTACATCATGCAACCTTTAATCCCGATGATCGGTTACTAAAATTCTTTATTGAAAACTCGAGCTTGTTGTACGATAAGGAAAAGTGGCAATTAAAATCATCAACACCTAAAACTCTGCTCACTTTAAAGATCAGCAATGAGATAGATTAAAAAAAACAAAAAGGTAGCAAAGCTGGCTGCAAATCTGCAAGTAGCAATACACGATCAACCATTGCCGCCCTTAATTCACAGCTCTCAAGCAGCCCCATTGCATGAGACTGACCTCTAGTCCTGGTCACTGAACATACCTACAAAGTGGAAGATGAAACTATAAATCCCTGCTTCCCTTTTATGATTGGTGAAAATGGAGTTGTCATAAGCATGACAGGGATGTCAACAGGTCGGCATTGAGATGCTTTAACTTGTATTTTAAACGTACGAGTTGAATAGGAATAGCAGTTTTTTCCATGAGGCTTGGTCTTTCTAAATATCCCTCTATCAGCAAATCATTTCAGCGCAGTGCATTCTGGGACATGAAGTCATCGATTTCTTTCATTAGATGTTGCTCCCAAGTTTTGCATTCACCATTTCTTTCAGTTAATAACATGCACTCGCCCAGCAGGCTCCAGACCCTCCGTTTGCTGCATGTGTTATTCTTCTAACAGAGCAGTGCTGAAAGCGGGAGCTGGTAAAGATATGTCGATTGATTGATATTTTCAGACATGACATACAGTTTGTTATTGTGAACGCATCCTCAGTCCAGCTTGTGTTGGAACAGTAGGAATGGGGCATTTCCAGTGCTTGCTATATCATACTGAATTGTATTGACCCCCGGATCTCTGCACAGCAGCAGTGACTTGGTGAAAATTAACTGCTTTTCTTCAGACTAAGACCACTGGCGTAATATATTGAGGCCCAAATGCATGCAAACTTTTCTGATCAAACTATATACTTATGTCTGGTTTCAATACTTGAAAATTCCTACCTTTTTTGGTCACAGAATGTTAAGAATAATATATCTGTTGGTCTGTGTTTCAAAAATAGTTGCTCTCTTTGGGCCTTCTTTATATTGACACATAGCTGAGGGAAGAAGTTTGTCGCATCCACGTGATGTTATTGTTGTTACTTATTTATCTTAAACTAGCAGCCCGCCCCAGCGTTGCCTGGGGCAGAAGGGAGCTGGGGGCAGCATTTCAGGCTTGCGTGCACTCCCGCCCCGGACCCGCCCGCCACGACATTGTCTGTGTCCCGGACAATGTCGTGGCGGGCGGGGGCCGGGACGGGAGTGCACGCAAGCCTGAAATGCTGCCCCCAGAGCCTGAGCCTTACTTCAGCTGCATTTGTTCAGGGCCGACCTCCCGCACCGGCTCCCTCCCGCCCCAACATTTCCCGTGTCCCAGAGCCTTACCTGAGCCGCCGCTCCTCCCCGCGCTCCTCACTTCACCGCCGCTCCTCCTCGTCATGACGCACCTGAGCTGCCGCTCCTCCCCGCGCTCCTCACTTCACCGCCGCTCCTTCTCGTCATCACGTACGTTGCGGCCAGCGCTACGTTGCGGCCAGCGCAGAGTCGCAGCCGGCGCTACGTTGCGGCCAGCGCAGAGTCGCAGCCGGCGCTACTTTCAGGGCACTACTTTTTTTTAAAGTTATATTTTTAAATGTACTTTTTTTTTAAATTTTCTATAGCCTATGTCCATCTGCACATCCTGAGGATTACAACACTGTATTGGGTGTGTGGATTGGAGCTGTGGTTCCCGAGTTTACCTTGCCAAAAGGTTTGTGTTCTCTCTTTATAATAGTAGTATAGATTTTAAAGTTATATTTTTAAATTTACGTTTTTTTTTATTTTCTATAGCCTATGTCCATCTGCACACCCTGAGGATTACAACAATGTATTGGGTGTGTGGATTGGCGCTGTGGTTACCGAGTTTACCTTGCCAAAAGGTTTGTGTTCTCTTTTTATAATAGTAGTATAGATAGCTAACAACCATTTACATAGCCAATTGTATTGAGTGGTTTTAGGTGTATGTCAATAGTATTATATACCTGGATGCTATTACATCTCATAGAGAAGCCAAAATATGTTTCGGATCGCACACTGTGGAAAACACAGCCATGCATTTTACATTTTCCCTTTTACAGAGACCCCAGTATTTTCATCCCACTTAAAGGCCTGTTGGCACATATTTCTATTTCTGTGGGTGCTTCCTGAAGCCTTTTTACAGCATTTTCATGCAAAGTTGATGCTGCATGCAGTGCAAGATGCTGGGTAAGGCAAGCAGACACTAAAGGACTGAAGTTGTCACACTATACAATTTGCACATTACAGTAACTGTAGAACATATTAATGCAGTAAGATATGGGTCAGATTTAACATGTTTAATATTTCAAGACCTTACTGTCCCACTGATTTATAAGCCTTGCTTTATGAAATTCATTTGCTTTGAAATGCACTGTTTGCCAATTTTTTTCATTTTTTTAAGCAAGTGGAGCACCTACCCTGGGCCCACCTTGGACCACGTTTGTCCATTAAGCTTGCTCGAGTCGCACTCTTACATAAAAGTCATACACAACTGTTACGCCTAACACTTCCAAATGTCACCAGACGCCACTGCCTATGACATAACTAGCGCACAAGTGAACTACTTTTGTTGGTGCAGGGTTATTGCTAGAGTATTGTTCTGTTGTTTTGATTCGAAAATGTAAATTACAACCTATTGGAATCTAATCATGTGCTTAATAGGGAGCTATACTGCGCAATCTTTCGGTACACGTGCAAACATTGCCACCCTAAACTGTTGAAAAACATGTTTCCCGTTTTGGAAACTTTAGAAACAATTTGAGTCAGGCCAAGTAAACACGTAGGAGAATAGAGAACTTCCATAGAGATCAAACACACTGATGGCAGAAGAATGCTACACATGTTCAATCATATCTGGTTCATCACATTTTGTGACAACCAGCATCATTTAAGTAGAATGATTTTAACTGCAACTTTGTCATTTAGTGGCATTCGATCAATGTGTAAAAAATATTGATATCCGTGCCAGATTGACATTTAGAAAATTAAACAATTATTTTACCTACTTTGCCAGAAAAGGAAGAGGAACTTGGCTTCCACGTCTATCAGAGAGCTTTTATACCAATGGACGTCGTTCAATGTATCCAATTTCATAGAAAGAGTCCGACAACCAGCAAGTAATTGTATTATTAGATCAGCAGCTTTAGAAAGAATTGGCTTTCACCTATGCTGTTTTAAACTAATGCTCAGACCGGAAGAAAAAAGTTGGGTCACTTTACTGAAGTCCCTACATCTTAGGAGTATTCACTTTGACTAACCCGTTTCTAACTTTGGAGTATAGTTTGCCTTCTGTCATTCTCATGGAAAAGGCACTCAGTTAAAAATTTAGAAATTAGTTTTAGTTTGGATTTTGCAACATCGTTTGTTTCTTTTTGTCGTATCCTTAGTGTGATATTTATTTACACCAGGAGGTGGCGCTGACTGCTTTCAGATTGTTTTGAGCAATGTTATTCTAGGAAAATTGAAATAACTGAAGAGATGTTGTGGAAGAAATCCAGGAATCAACGTAGGTAAGAAGTTTTTATTTTCATCAAAGGTGTTCCCAACAGAAAGCTTCCACAGTCTCCCAAGAGTCCCTGCTCTCTCACAACAATCTAACTTGAACTCCCAGCAGTTCCAGGAGTTCAATGTCACACATAACTGTGATAAATGAGGGTAGACTGCGAAGATACCAACTATAATAACTACTATTAGATGAGGTGAACCCCAAAAATGATCGACCAATATCCCTGATAGATACAACAGCTAAACTAATGGATCGACTATTACTGTCTAGATTGGAATTATGGGCCCGAGATAGGAACCTTCTGATGCAGACACAGTACCGCTTCCAACAAGGTAAGGGCACCGTTGATCAGTGCATGAACCTCTCCCTTATTTTGGACAAATATGTCAAAGCCAAGGGTGGGAAGCTATATCTTGCCTTTCTGGATTTATCAGCAGCCTTTGACTGTGTGTCCCTCCCCAAGCTCTGGAATATCATGGTGGAAATGAAAATAGAACAGCCCTTAATTGATTGTATTCGCAAATTACATTCTAACGCCTCTGCAACAGTTCGGTATGGGAGGAATGGGGAGCGAACCCGCCCCTTTAACATCTCAAGAGGGGTAAGGCAAGGTTGCGTCCTCGCACCGTTTTTATTTCAATTTATACAAACAGTGTGGAGGAAGTACCGATGGGAGAAAATCTGGATGTGCCCATTATTGAATCCCAACGCATTCCTATGTTGGCATATGCTGACGATGCCGTACTGTTTTCCAGAACGGGTTTGGGACTTCAACGCCTCATCACAGCATACACGGCCTTCATGAACACCTTAGACCTGAAAGTTAATGAGACTAAGTCCTTCATTTTAATTGCAGGGGCAGGGAAGAAGGAAAAAAGGACTTATTTTTACATGGGTTCCTCAAAAATCGAGGTGGTAAACACTTTCCCCTATTCGGGAGTTCTTTTTGATAATAACCTTTCTTGGAACCACCCGGTGGATGGTAGGGGTCTGCTTATGGATAGCAGTATGGCAGCCCTCAAAGCATTTTATGCAAGACTAGGCTCCCGACCTCTTGACCCCATAAAAAAGATTTATCAAGCAAAGACAATATCAGCTGTGACGTATGGGGCAGGGGTCTGGGGGATGGTTCCCGTGGATACCCTCTAGTCAATCGAAAATATATTTTTTAAGTCACTGACCTCCCTCCTGCAATCATATTCAAATTACGTTACTCACTTGGAACTGGGCCTTCCATATATCACTGACTCAATTCGTATGGCCCCGATTTTGTTGTGGCTCTCAATTTGGCTTAGGGATTCAGTCCGCCTTAATAAAAGAATTATTAGCGATCTGCAAAAGTTGGAGAACCACACTAAGTGTAGATGGCTAAATTATGTTGAGGCGGAACTTAGTGCCTTAGGTCTGATAAACTTTTTTAATGACCCTGATTCGTGCAAGAAATTTCCTAGGCAGAGAATGGTTGGGGTTTTAGGTTTCGCCTGGCGTCCGCTGCGCAGCAGCGTTCACGCAGGCGAAATCTTATGTTAGAACAGTATGTGGCTTTGTCCCGCCTCTCTCTTCCAGTGGCTAGCTCCATAAATGGAGGCTAGCCATTGGAAGAGAGATCTGTCCGTCATTGTCCGAGGCGATTCGTGGGCGTTCTGGCGATTTTTTCCCTCTCCCCCCCTTGTAGAACGTCATTGTGGCGGTGGGCGGTTCTTTTTTTGGGGGGGGGGGGGACGGCATGTTTTGATCATTTCATCGTGGCTTCTCCGTGTACCGTTGTGTCTTCCCAGCACACCCCGTGTTTCTCTAGCTGTATTATTTTAGCTGTATCTCCCGGTAAGCCCTATTGCTCCAAGCCAAGACCTGCAGTATTTCCGGTATCTGTGGCCTTGCAGCCGAGTTAGTTTAATGTTTGCTTCTGGCTTATTTCACACTCCACGGGTTGTTCCTCTGTTGCTGTGGTTGGCGCTAGTTTTTGGAAGCACGGTGCACCATGCCTTTCGTTTTTCTACGATTGTCTGTAGTGTACCAATGTTTGCCATCAGCAAAAGACAATTGGGAGCTCACTGGTGGCATCACGGCCCCCTCCCGTGTTCCTCGCCTCCGCCTCTTCAGCGGCCCCTGTTCAGGCATCCTTGGAGGTGGCGGCTGCAGTGAAATGAGTTTTTGATTAAACCCCGGGGTGTTCTGCCGTTTTCAGCTCTGGAATGGGGCCGCTGAGAGAACTGATTACGGGGGCGCCTTGTACCCGATGGTGTTCTGAGCTGGAGCTCTCTGAGTACCCCCAGCTGGGCACGCGCCTTCTGTTCGCACCTTTCCCGCGCTGCCCATTCTATTTGTTATTAGCGAGGGTAGATTGATCTCACTGGGATAGTTTTATTGGAGTCGATGAGTATTTTCTGTGAGTGACGTGACTGCGAGAGCCGTGGCGGGCCGGGCTGAGTGCTTCAGATTGCGGTCAGGCCTGGATCTGTTGTCGGTATCGCAGCGAGACTGGATGGGGTTTGACTTTTGTGTTGACTTTCTTGGAGGCGTTTGGCTTGGAGCTCCTGCTGTCCAGGTTAATGTTATCCCAGTGGACGAAGTGGGCGGGATCTAAGGGGCATGGCCTGCCCAACCTTATTTCATTATGTTCCTCGACCTCTACTTTTTTAGGTTTCGCCTGGCGTGTGTGCGTGAGCTCCTCACCCCCTCCCCCCTCCTTGCTAATGTGCGTGCGCTCCTCACCCCCCTCCCCCCTGGTTGCTTGTGTGTGTGAGCTCCTCACCCCCTCCCCCTGGTTGCTTGTGTGCGTAAGCTCCTCCCCCCTCCCCCCACTGTATTTGGGTGCTAATCTGGTACAAATACGGAGTGTCTTTTGCAGACTCTGCTGTTTATGTGGTAAAATGTCAACATAATACTGGTGCAGTGTTCCGCTGAATGTCCTATCTTGCTGCATTAATTTGCCACATGTCACATAATTTTGTCCTCCATTCGTGGATGATACCTTTATATATGCATACATTCTCTGACATGTAATGAAACAGGAGGAGCTTTACTGTATTGATTAGTTGCAGGACATAAGACCTTAGCCGGTCTATGGCTGAAAAAAAACAGGCACACTTTTAGCTATTGTGTGCCTCAGCTGTCCGACACTATCTCGTGTCCCTTCAGTGATATGATAGGACGAAAAAATAAATGTGTTTTACTTGTATACCAAACAATTTTTTTTACACGTCAAGTAGGTTTTTAAAGCATCTCGCCTCTTTGTCAAGTTGATATTTTATAACATTTGAGAGCCCTGGTTTATAAAATATGTTAACTCCTCACCAAATTAACATTTTGTTGCTTTTTGCTCAACAAATATTACAGATCTTATTTGGCACATTCTATATGTATTTACGGGTTCTAACTGTACCGTTTTCATGGAAGTATTATATCCTTTTGAGGAAATACTAATGACATTTGACATGTTTGTAAAAAATGCTTAAAATTAGATTTTTTTGTTTTTGTTTCTTAGGGCCCCTATTTCTGTAGAGACTATGGGCCCGATGTAGGTAAATGGATTTTTCCGATTTCAAAATACTGAGGCGGGCCGAATCGGTATTCTGAAATCGGAAAACGAGATGTAGGAAAAAAACACCGAAAAAATACTGAATCGGTCGGCATCGGTAATGTGATTCGATACGTACCGAATCGGCACGGACCGATTCGGAAAGTACCGAATCGGCTACCACCGAATCGGAAATTACCGATTCAGCAAAATCCGAATCGGCAATTACCGAATCGGAGGTCGCAATACACCCCCATGGCCAAAAAGCCCATAGGAATGCATTGAACAATCCGAATCGGTAAAATCCGATTCGGTAAAATCCGATTCGGTAAAATCCGATACAGCCAATGAGGTGGATCCACCCTCCCCCACCCAAGCAGGGAGTGGCAACCCAGGCAGGTGCAGCTCATTAAGAACTTTCTGGAGAGCCAGCCTGAGCTGAACACTCACAGTGAGCAGCAGTGGGAGCAGGAGGCAGAGAACTGTAGATAGCAAGATGGCAAACACCAGTGAGAGCCAGAAGGCTGGCCAGAAGAGAAAGCCAAAGTTTAGTAGCATGGAGCTGCAGGTGTTGGTGGAGGATGTGGTGAGGGTGCACAGGCAGCTCTTCGGGAGGCTGTCCCTCACTGTGCCGGACAGCACGAAGAGGAGGCTCTGGAGTGAGATAGCAGAAAAGGTCAACGCAGTAGGTGTCACCCCCAGGTCCCTTGATGACCTTAAAAAACGCTTCTACGACATCCGCAGCCTGACCAAACGAAAGATGGCTGAGATCCAGAGGCAAGCTGGACTGACAGGTGGAGGCAGGAACCCGGCGCCACCCCTCACTGAGCTGGAGGAACTGGTGTCCAGCACCATCGAGAGGGAGTGTGTGACAGGAATCGGGACCCTGGACAGCTCAGCCAGAGCTACAGCTACAGGTAAGAAGCATGCGCATCATGACACACCCTACCAGACACCTCCCCTTTTGACACAATGCACAGCCAAACCCCAGCCCAGTACTGTAACCAACATACAAGAGAAAAGCATCATGGTATATGTAGTCAGCAGAAGTTAGCAAAATATGGCAGTGCAGAACTACAAGATAGAAAAGAGTGGAACACATTCAAAGGAGATGCAAGGACATGTGCAATGCTTTAATTGTAGTGACTGTAATACATCGGCACTCAATTTACAAATGCTTCTTTATACCTAGGGGCACCATCAGGCGGAGAACCACAAGCTACAGAGACACCAGCACCAGCACCAACTACCAGTGCGGTGGCAGGGCCTAGCACGAGTCAGGCTGCCGAGGAGGAGGAGGAGGACAACACCATTGGCCAGGGTAATGAGGGAGACCTGGTAATCGACTATGCATTCCTTCACTCCCCACAAATGTCAGGCACACCCCCCTTGCTGTTCTCCCCTGAGAACTCTCCGACAAGGGCCCACCCTGCACCTACAACACCTCCTGCCACGAGTATGGCTGTGGCTCCAGTCAACCCTATCCAGGGATCAGCGGGTCAGGCCCCGGCCACCACCACACCCACACCAGTGGCACCCCAGCCCACACAGCAGGGCGGCAGCAGCAGTACCCGGAGGCGTGCCATTTCCAGCACTGCAGCGCCGGCACGGGAGGGCAGTGTCTTCCAGGGCCTTGAAGGCAGCATGGTAAAAATCCAACGCCAGCAGGCTAAGTCAATCATGGCCTGCAATCGCCAGCTCCGCCAGCACAACCTGCAGATGGGCGAGATGGTGAAAGGGTTCAAGGCATTTGTAGACACGAACAAGGAGGTTGCTGCAGGTCTTGGCAGGCTGACCACAGCCATAACACAGTTATGCGGAAGACTTGAGGAGCACGAGCACTCGCGCAGGCGGGATGCCCGCGTGCAAAACCGATCCATTAGCCGCCTTGCTGCTGCAACCGCGCAACTGTGTCAGCGTGGTGCCAATATGGAGGCAAGTTTAACACAAAACACCGCCGAGGTCACCAGGGGAATGGCCAATCCAACACTGCCGCCAATCCAGCCCTGGACCTGGGGGATGCTGGGGACAGCAGCAGCCGCAGCAGCCCGGCCAGCGCTGCGTCGGAGCCGCGCAGGAGCACCAGGCGCTCCGCAGAAGCCGCAGGACATGCGGAAGGGGGTGAGGCACACCCCAGTGGGGCTGCCAAGCACTCCAAGAAGTAGGCTTGCCAGGGCGGGTGAGGCAACCCGGACCTTAGACATTTGTTTTCTTTACTTTAACATTTTATTTTGTTGCACATCAGTGCAGTAACGGTGTTGCAACATTATTAAAATTTGCTTTTCCCCACAACCATTTACCTGTCTGTGCATCTGTACTCACTCAGAAATAGTTTTCTGTAATCTCCTCACGTCTGTATCTGCCATCACTTGGCGTAGACACCCCAGCAGGCTGTGTTAGTGGCACAGCATCATCGTCGTCATGGTCCTCGTAGTCAGACAACTCCACCTCAGTGCCCTTCTTCACCGCAAGGTTGTGCAACATTGCACAGACAGCTATGATCTTGCAGCAGGTGATGGGGGTATACTGCCTTGCACCTCCACTCTTGTGCAGGCATCTGAATCTACTTTTCCAGATCCCAAAGGTCCGTTCAACTACATTCCTTGTGCTTTTGTGGGCCCGGTTATACCTCCTTTGGCTGGGTGTGGAGGGGTTGAGGTAGGGGGTGAGTATGAAAGAGCGGAGGGCGTATGCACTGTCGCCTGGAAGGAAAAGGGGTAACATTACTCACATGCATACATGTATTACACCTAGCTACTTTGTGTTATGGGGGTCTGATGATGTGTCTCACCTAGGAGGTATCCTTCACCAAATTCGCCAGCCATCAGCCGTGCATAGATGCCGCTCTGTTGAAAAATGTAGGAGTCGTGGGTACTCCCTGGGAATTTTGCTACCAGGTCTGTGATGGTGCACTTCGCATTGCAGATCACCTGCACGTTGATGGTGTGCGTAGACTTCCGATTGCGGTATATGTATTTTGTGTCAGCTGGGGGGCAAATCGGAATGTGCATGCCATCTATGCAGCCAATGATTTGGGGAAATTTTGCCATCTGGTAGAAGTCAGCTTTAGTTTGTAGCAGTTCTGCGTGGGTTGCAGGGAAAGAGATGTATTGGTCCATCCTGTGTATCATGGCGTCAAGGAATGTGTGGAAGAACCTTGACAGGCTGCTCTGGGTCACCCCTCCTACCGCCGCAACTCCACTTTGATAGCTGCCAGACGCAAGCAGGTGTAAGCTGCATAGCACCTGGACGTGTGCTGGGATGGCGTGTGCCCTTGGGGTGGGGTGGTCCAACAGTGGTTTGAGGTCCCTGATGAGCTCCAGAATGGTGTCTGAGTCCAGCCTTTACCTCTGTAGGATCTATGCCTCTGTGAGCATGAACAGGGTGATCCTCTGTCTGTAGACCTGTTCCTCTCTTTGCCATTCCCTCTGTCCTTCCTGCTGTAGCCGTAGCCGCCTCGCAATGACATAAAAAGCTGCCATCCTGCAAGTTGCAATGCATTTTGGGTCTGTTTTTATGGGTTGGAGTTGGTTACCACCTGATTGTAATCCATGGTAAATACCGAGTGAATAATACCGATTTTGAGCCGAAATCGGTGTTTCTGTGCTTCCCTACATCTCCCCATCTGTCCGAATCGGGGACTTTCCCGATCGGTGATTCTACCGATTCGGTAGGTTATCCGATTCGGCTTATGTCCGATTCGGTGTCACTACCGATTCGGTACATGGACCGAATCGGATAATGTCCGATTCGGTGTCACTACCGAATCGGTACATGGACCGAATCGGATAATGTCCGATTCGGTGTCACTACCGAATCGGTACATGGACCGAATCGGATAATGTCCGATTCGGTGTCACTACCGATTCGGTACATGGACCGAATCGGAATTTGAATCCGATTCGGTGTGTTACCGATTCGTTACATTTCCGATTTTCGGTATGTACGTATCGGATTATTTTCGATTCGGTAGTCATTCCGATTCGGTTTTTGGACCGATTTGGACGTTTTTCTTTGCCCTACATCTCGATGGCAGTATACCGATCGGTAAGGGCCCAAAATCGGTATTTTCGGCCGTTACCGATCGGTAACGGCCTACCTACATCGGGCCCTATATTGCCAACTAAGGTGGAAATTGTGATAAGTCAAGGATGACCCAGCTTAGTTGAGGGAAATCCGTGAGAATAAGCTACTGGTCTCCAGGTGGCAAAGCCGGAGATGTAGCCATTAGGGCATATATCCTCATTTATCTAAAGCTTTTAGCAACATAATCAAGATGCATTATTTGTAATGTCTTCTATTAGTGCAGAACCTAAACACTGCAGCCCTCTCTTCTGACATTTCTGCCCCCTCATTAATCGATCTAAATCAGTCAAGTCGCCAACTCAAGCAACGCCTTGCGAACTATGTATTGTCACAGTTATTATGGGTTTTGCATACAAACAAGTTACACTGCCTATTTATCTCTGCAAATATTATTTTGCTGCGGTGCTCCATCTAAATTAGAAAGAAGGGACAGCGGTGCAAAAATCTTGGTACCTTTAACTCTGCTCATATCTTCCCCTGCTCCTTAAAACAAACTCCCAGGATAACAAGCAATGCAATAGGTCTCGCATTAGGAAAGTTTGAGCTATTGGTATTGTAAATGACACATTTTTTATTTATGTGTTGGTTTTGAAAATAGGGAAATTAATAGCTTTGTCATTTACAATGCCAATAGTTATAACTTACGCAAATGTGACACCTACAGCCTTTGTAATGCAATATGTGTTGTATTTACGTGACTTAGATGTTTTGATATTACAATTAACAATTGCTTTTGTTTTTTTAAAATAATTAATACTTAAATAAAAGTTATTGTAATTTATAATGGCAATAGCTTAAACTTTTGTAAATAACTTTTGTGAAGATTATGTTCAATGTATTTTATTGGGACGAAAATCCAAGAACAGAAATGAAATGTTAAAATTGTTTTGTGACATTTGTAATAAACCTTGAAACATTGAGAGAACATATTTGAACCAGTTGTTGAATGGTTGCACAGATTGATGCTGTGGTGGTGCTGAGTGATGCTGTGGTGATGCGATAGACACACAAATAAAAATGTTGTCCTTTACAATGCCAATAGCTCTAACTTTGGCAAAGGCAAAACCGTTGCAGTGTAAATGCTTGTTTTAGTTGAGGGCCCAACATGATCATAGAGAGAGGAATTACAGAGCACAGATGGTACGGATGTATCAACTGACCCCGTCACTGGTAGAGAACGACTTCTCTTATCTAGCAGAGGTCTCGTTCTCAGCCCATCAGTTAATTCTGATGAGATTCCATTTGAATCTGATTCCTTTGATGTTGGGGTATCCGGCCAGAAGTTCAAACACTCGGATTTGCCCATGTGCCACGCAATTCTTAGTCACCACAAAACGATCTACATCTGGTACTCTTTTGTAGCGTGTACGCCCAGGAAAGAAAGAAATTTATCATCCCTATTTTGCAGAGGTACCATTTTCGGCAATGTCGGGTACCTCTGTGTTACTTAAAATCATTACCTAACCCAATAGTTTGTTTTGCTGTGGCATTCTTTCTGTGAGTGTGCATACGGAAGAGGAACAGTGTGTGATAGGGACGAAGTTTGGGGCCCTTTTTTCGCTCAGTGGTTCTTAACTCTTTTATCAATTTTTAATTCAATGTATTACGCACAAGTTTGAACATGTAGTACTTGGGGGCCAGTATTCACGAACCTGATAAGGCTGGCCTGACTTCATCTGAGGTTCATTTTTATGTGATTTTATATTGTGGTTTTATGTATTGTTATGTATTTTTATGACCTTTTGTAAAAAAGATCGAATGAAGTTTTATGAATAAATGAACTACTATTTACAGGGAAGGAAATTAAAAGAAATAATAACACAATGAAGTTACAACAATAACCTTTTCATTAAAAATCTAAATTAATATAATGGGGAATGCTGGTAAAGTAAAGTTTGTGAATTTTAATATAGGTGCCAAACTGTAGCCATTATAATGTTCATTTGATGTTTTAGGAGGGAAATAAATAAAGAAAAATGAAGAAGACTTTTAAAGAAATCCATTACCTCTGTGGCTGTTTCTTTGTTATATATGAATGCAGAATTTAATATATTGATTCTCACATTACATTGGTAATTAATTAGGAAAGTGAAACCAATATGTCACAAATTACTTCCGTTTACCCATTTTCATGCCATGCCCAAATCGAGGTAGGATTTTTCAAGTTGCAAAAAATCCCATTAGCACGTCACGAGAAATGACTGACATTATTTGAGCATGACCTTTCATCTGAAAAATGTAATGTACAGGAAATTGTACAGAGGACTTCACCATGAAAGGGTAAGGTAAGGGGACAGAGGTATTCTAAATGATCAAAACTAGGGGGCATATTTACCATTGTGTTGGGTCGCGATTGCAGCAGAGTCAGATTTATCAAGCTACGCAAGGCCACCTTGCGTGGCCCTGCACGGCTTGATAAATCTAGAGTAACGCAACGGAGGTGCAAATTTCTGCCTTGTGTTACTCTGCCCCAGGGAGGCGTTCCATTGGTGGACTGTAGGTGTTTCCACGCATCCACCAATGGATTTTGGCGTATTCTCATATTTCACCTTAGTGGTGAATAAAGGAATGTGTCAAAATGTTATGCCTCCCAAGTGAGGCATAAAGAGGAGAAACATGTTTTTTTCTCCTCCATTTTAGGTCTTGCGTGGTGTACTGCGCACAAGCACAGTCAAGATGGCGAGATTTTATGTTTTAGGGTGAGTTTCTCTAGCGAGGGTTAAGCCCCGCCCCTCTTCTCCATTGGCTGGCCTCCGAAACGGTGGCCAGCCATTGGAGAAGAGGTCGCATGACGTATTTCTTTCTCTTTAAGCCCCGTCCTTTTCAGACTGGCTGACTTGACTTCCTGCTGGCGTAAAAGCTGTCTTATCTTTTTTATGGGGCCAACAGATGGCCCTATAAAGAAGATTAGCAAGCTTCTACGCCACCAGTAAGTCAGGCCAGCCAGTCTGAAAAGGACAGCTCTAAAAGCGGAAAGTTGACGTCATCCTGAGTGCTTGTTCCGAGCACTTGTTTTCACCCTTCTTGTCACAGACAACGCTGCCGCCCGGAGAAGGAAGCCTCTTCCTGGCCCATTAGGAGTTTGTGGAGCCTTCTTGAAATGGGGTTTAAGGGACGCATGGGACCCCCTCGTCTGTGGAACCTACAGTCCTGTGTGCAGCCGCACCCCGCCCGTGAGATGAAGTAACGGCTGCTGCGGACGTGAATGGTAAGTGGGTGACCACCACCACCACCTCACCCTCTCACCCCCTCTCTCCCTCTCACCCCCTCTCACCCTCACTCCCTCACACACCCACACACCCTGCCCCTCATACACCTTCACCCTCTCACCCTCACCCTCACACCCCTCACCCTCACACCCCCTCACCCTCTCATCCTCACTCATCCTCTAACCCTCACTCACCCTCTCACCCTCACTCACCCTGTCACTCACCCTCTCATCCTCCCTCACCCACCCTCTCACCCTCACCCACCTTCTTACCCTTACCCACCCTCTCATCCTCACTCACCCTCTCACCCACCCTCTCACTCTCACACACCCTCACCCTCACACACACTCATCCTCACACACCCTCACCCTCACAACCCCTCACCCTCTCACACCCCCTCACCCCCTCACCCTCTCACCCTCACACCCCCTCACCCTCACTTACCCTCTCATCCTCACCCACCCTCTCACCCAACCTCTCACCATCTCACCCTCACCCACCCTCTCACCCTCACCCACCCTCTCACCCTCACTCACCCTCTCACCCACTCTCTCACCCTCACACATCACACCACCTCACCCTCACTCACGCTCTCACCGTCACTCACCCTCTCACCCTCACTCACCCTCTCACTCACCCTTTTACCCACCCTCGCCCACCCTCTCACACTCTCACCCTCACCCACCCTCTCACCCATTCTCTCACCCTCACCCATCCTCTCACTCTCACCCACCCTCTCACCCTCACTCACCCTCTCACCCTCACCCACCCTCTCACCCTCACCCAAACCCTCACACACCCTCAAACCCTCACCCTCACACACCCTCACCCACACCCTCGCCCTCACACACCCTCACCCTCTCACCCTCACACACCCTCACCCTCACCCGCTCACCATCACTCACCCTCTCACCCTCACTTACCCTCTCTTTCACCCTCTCACTCACCCTCACCCACCCTCTCACCCTCACTCACCCTATCACCCTCACCCAACCTCTCACCATCACACACCCTCTCACCCTCACCCACCCACCCTCACACACCCTCTCACCCATCCTCTCACCCTCACACACCCTCTCACCCTTACACACCCTCTCACCCTCACACACCCTCTCAACCTCACACACCCTCTCACCCTCACACACATTTTCCCCCTCACACACCCTTTCACCCTCACACCCCCTCACACTCACAACCCTCACCCTCACTCCCTCACCCTCACTCACCCTCACACCCCCTCACACCTCACACACACTCTCACCCTCACACACCCTTTCAGCCTCACCCACACACCCCCTCACCCTCACACACCCTTACCCTCTCATCACCCCCCTCACACCCTCAACCACAAACACCCTCTCACCCTCACACACCCTCACCCCACCCTCTCTCCCTCACACCCTCACCCTCACATACCCTCACCATCTCCCTCACACCCCCTCACCCTCACGTCCTCAACCTCACACCCTCACCCTCACACCCCCTCACCCTCACACCCCCTCTCACCCTCACACACTCTCTCTCATCCTCACTCTCCCTCACCCTCACACCCCCTCACCCTCACCTCCTCACACACTCTCTCACCCTCTTCCTCACATCCTCACCCTCACACACCCTCTCACCCTCACACACCCTCACCCACCCTCACACCCCCTCACACCCTCACACCCTCACACACCCCCTCAACCTCACACACCCTCTCACCCTCACACACACTTTCACCCTCACACACTCACACCCCCTCTCACCCTCACACCCCCTCACCCCCACCCTCACACCCACTCACCTCACACACCCTCACATGCCCTCACACCCCTCACCCTTACCCTCACACCCCCTCACCCTCACACCCCCTAACCCTCACTCTCACACCCCCTCACTCTCAAACACCCCCAGACATCACCATTGCCATCCCGGAAGGATACAAGATTATTCGTAAAGACCGCACCAAGCAAACAGGAGGAGGCATCGCCATCGTCCATAAGAATTCCATGCGCATCTCAACCAGCTCAGACGTCAACCTCACTAGCGCCGAACACCTTCACTTCCAGATCCACACTGACCCCAAAACCACTCTCAGAGGTACCCTCCTCTACAGGCCTCCAGGACCCCGTGCACAATTCAGTGACGACATCACTGACTTTATCACCCCACACGCCCTCCCCTCCGAGGACTACATTCTACTGGGAGACCTCAATTTTCATCTTGAAAAGAGCAACAACAGCAACACCACCACCTTACTGGACAACCTCGCCAACCTTGGACTCAAACAACTTGTTAACACCCCCACTCATCAAGCAGGCCACACACTCGACCCCATTTTCACCTCCAGCAAACATATCTCCTTCAGTCACACCACAGTTCTCCAATGGACGGACCACAGCTGCGTTCACTTTGTCTACAAAAAGGCCAAAACCCACAACCATCCTCAACCCACTCTACGAAGAAACTGGAACAAAATCACCATCGACAAGATCTCCTCCTCGCTTCTTCAAAACCCCCCTGCCCACTCTTCGAACCCCAACCAAGCAGCCATTAACTTCACTCAATGGCTAACCAACAGCGCCGACAACCTAGCACCTCTGAAAAAACGTCAAAACAAACTAGACCGCAAAAACGCTCCCTGGTTCAACGATGATCTTAAGAAATCCAAGAAACTCTGTCGCTCCCTCGAGAAGGCCTGGAAAAAAGACCCGAACACCAGCACCAAGGACGCCTTCAAAAACGCCACCCGCACACACCACCATCTGATCCGGACTGCCAAGAAAGCTGCACTTAAAGACCGACTAGACAACAACGCCCACAACAGCAAGGAACTATTCAACATCATCAAAGAATTTACCAACCCCTCTTCCAACTCCAACGACATCACTCCCTCTCAAACCCTTTGCGACTCCCTAGCCTCGTTCTTCCACGACAAAATCGCAGACATCCACAACAGCTTCGACAACCAACCCAGAGACCAACCCTCACAACCTTCTGCCGTACCCTCACCCCCCTCGAACATCCTCAACGACTGGATCCCTATCTCCACCGAGGACACCATCCGCCTGATGAACACCATTCACTCTGGCTCCCCTACAGACCCATGCCCCCACCACATCTTCAACAAAGTAGACTCCATCATAGCACCTCACCTCCGGAACGTCATCAACTGCTCCTTCAACTCCGCCACCTTCCCGGAAAGCTGGAAACACGCCGAACTTAGCGCCCTCCTGAAAAAACCCACAGCCGACCCCACCGAACTCAAAAACTACCGCCCCATCTCGCTACTACCTTTCCCGGCCAAAGTCATCGAGAAAGCTGTCAACAACCAGCTCACCGCCTTCCTCGAAACCAACAAATCCCTCGACTCCTCACAGTCCGGCTTCCGAGCCAAACACAGCACTGAGACCGCCCTCATTGCAGCAACAGACGACATTCGTACTCTACTGGACATTGGAGACACAGTCGCCCTCATCCTCCTTGACCTCTCCGCAGCCTTCGACACAGTCTGTCATAGCACCCTCCTACAACGCCTCAGAAACATCGGAATCCAAGGAAAAGCACTGGAATGGATCTCCTCGTTCCTTGCCGGAAGAACTCCCACCATTCAAGTCAGAGGCCACTGAAGTCACCTGCGGAGTTCCACAAGGATCCTCACTCAGCCCCACCCTCTTCAACGTATACATCAGCCCCCTCGGGACCATCGCACGCCAACACAACCTCAACATCATCTCCTACGCTGATGACACTCAACTGATCCTCTCACTCACCAAAGACCCGTCCACCGCCAAAACCAACCTACATGAAGGAATGAAAGAAGTTGCCGAGTGGATGAAGCACAGCCGTCTGAAACTGAACTCAGACAAAACAGAAGTCCTTATCTTAGGTACCTCTCCCTCCGCCTGGGACGACTCTTGGTGGCCAGAGGCCCTTGGAAAAGCACCCATCCCGACGGACCACGCACGGAACCTAGGAATCATCCTGGACTCCTCTCTCTCGATGAACAGACAAGTCAGCGCCGTTTCATCATCTTGCTTCAACATTCTTCGCTTGCTCAAAAAAACATTTCGCTGGATCCCCACCGAAACCAGAAAAACGGTCACCCACGCACTGGTCACGAGTCGCCTAGACTACGGGAACACCCTGTACGCTGGCACCACCGCAAAACTTCAGAAAAAACTCCAACGCATCCAGAACGCATCAGCCAGACTCATACTAGACATCCCGCGTAACGACCACATATCTGGTCACCAGAAAGACCTCCATTGGCTCCCCGTCAATAAGAGGATAACATTCCGCCTCTTAACCCACGCACACAAAGCACTTTACGAACTTGGACCCGAATGCCTCAACACTCGACTTTCCTTCTACACCCCCCCCCCCCGCCAGCTACGCTCCTCCAACCAAGCCCTTGCCACTGTACCTCGCATCAACAAGACTAACATGGGAGGAAGATCCTTCTCCTACCTGGCAGCTAAAACCTGGAACTCACTTCCCACTGACCTTCGCCTCACTCAGAACCATCTAGCATTCAGAAAGCAACTGAAAACCTGGATATTCGACAAGTAATTCCCCACCCCATCAAGCGCCTTGAGAGCCTCTGGGTATGTAGTGCGCTATATAAATTATTTGACTTGACTTGACTTGACTCACCCTCACAACCCCTCTCATCCTCACACACTCTCTCACCCTAACCCTCACACCCCCTCACCCTCACCCCCTCACTCTCACTCACCCTCACACCCCCTCACACCCTCACACACACTCTCACCCTCACACATCCTCACCCTCACATTCACCCTCACCCACACACCCCCTCACCCTCACACACCCTCCCCCTCTCATCCTCACACCCTCCCCCTCACACCCTCAACCTCACACACCCTCTTACCCTCACACACCCTCACCCCACCCTCTCTCCCTCACACCCTCACCCTCACATCCCCTCACCTTCACCCTCACACCCCCTCACCCTCACCCCCTCACTCTCAAACACCCCCTCACCCTCACACACCCTCTCACCGTCACACACCCTCTCACACTCACACACTCTCTCACCCTCACTCTCCCTCACCCTCACACTCCCTCACCCTCACACCCTCATACACCCTCACCATCACCCTCACACACACTCTCATCCTCACACCCCCTCAACCTCACACACCCTCACACCCCCTCACACCCCGGCACCCTCACCCCCTACCCTCACACCCCCTTATCCTCACCCCATCACCCTCAAACCCCCTCACACCCTCATTCTCACACACCCTCACCCTCACACCCTCACACTCACACCCTCACCCTCACACCCCCTCACCCTCAAGTCCCCTCACCCTTCACCCTCACACCCGCTCACCCTCACAACCCTTCACCCTCACACCCCCTCACCATCTCAGCCCCTCACCCTCACACCCTTACACCCCCTCACCTTCACACACCCTCACTCTTACCCTCACACCCCCTTACCCTCACACCCCTTCACCCTCACACACCCTCACACCCCCTCACACACCCTCTCACCCTCACACACCCTCTCACCCTCACACCCTCACTCACCCTCACCCGCCCTCACACACCCTCTCACCCCCTCACCCTCACACACCCTCTCACTCTCACACACCCTCACTCACCCTCACACCCCCTCACCCTCACACACCCTCTCACCCTCACACACCCTCTCACCCTCACTCACCCTCTCACCCTCAACCACCCTCACAAACCCTCTCAACCCCTCACCCTCACACCCTCTCACCCTCACACACCCTCTCACCCTCACACACCCTCACTCACCTTCACACACCCTCTCACCCTCACACACCCTCACTCACCCTCTCACAGCCTCTCACACCCTCACTCACCCTCTCACCCTCACACACCCTCACCCACCCTCACACACCCTCTCACCCTCACACACTCTCACACACCCTCTCACCATCACCCTCACGGACATGGCTTGCCTGGGGTGATGACTTCCCTTGTAAACTCCTGGCTCATAAGTGGAGAGTTGGGCTCGCAAGACAGTTTTACCGCTCTCTGAAAATGCTGCGTATTTCACTTGGAGAGCGCGGGGTGTGTTTATGATTTCACTTGGAGAGCGCAGAGTGTGTTTCATTCCCACGGTCTCTGAAGTTGCATCTAGGCGCTGCGGCTGGTCCATTTTGCAGGGTTGTAGGGGGCGCTGTATAGCATGCCTTCACTGTTCGCTGTCCCGCCTTCTCGAGGATTATCTCTCTCCATCCAGACATATGTCCCGGATAGCACCCCATCCCATTGTCAGATGCTGATTGATCCAAAGTCTGATAGTCCTAATTTACACCTTTGCCTTCACATATACTGACTAATTTGTGCCCCCCTCTCACTGCTAAAGGGAGTACAGCCTCCTCTTACCCTGCAGTGGACGCCTCTCGCCAGTGACCCGGTCACACCCACTTCCTAATCCGCCACAAGGCTTTCTCCCACTGAAGTGCTCTTCCTTTGACATCCCACCCCCACTCTCATATGTTCCAAGTCTTCACCCCTCCCCCCAAAACAGCAACGGGATCGTTATTCACAGAGTCGCAAATATGCAGAAGGTGTTTGACTCCTTGTCCCCTCCAAGGTGACATTGTGGGGTCTCAGCCCCAGACTTATAAAGGGCTCGGGTGTCCTTCAGTGTAGGGACCACAATACCCCAGGAGGGTAGCGGAGGATGCCGGGATACCCAGAGAATGTAACCAGTGATGCACCCTACCAAGGGGTGTAACCTTAGACGTCTGTCCTCACGGGGGACAGTGCCAAGAGGCCTGTCTGTGAAGGGAATGTAACTAGCGCCTGCCTACAAAGGTAATGTAAGCCTAGATGGCTGCCTGCCAAAGCATTGTTGCTGTAGACGCCTTAATGCCCTGAAAGTACCGTTTCAGATGTCTTAATACAAGGGAATGACTGTGGAATGTAACCATACATGTGTACTAACTGGAATTACTAGATGATGCAACCTCCACAGCCAGGAAACGTAGGTGTGTAAATGTCCCTGTAGTATGTAGCTGTATATATCCTGTTACGCTTGCAGTGGGACTACCAATGTCAAAGGTTACAAGGAAGCCTAACTGCATAATTCTAGATTCTTTACGATTGTGGAAATGTCATTAAAACTGTTACACACCCAGGGAATGTAATTGCAGATGCCTCTTAAGCAGCTATTGTACATTTCTGGCGACCCATGTGGTGTTAGCGCAGCTCTTTGGGAATGTGCAGTGCTGCTGTGTTATTCAGTAGATGTGCAGTGGCGGGCAGCTGTGGAAGCGAGGTTAGAAAACTCAGGCAATGAGTAGGTAAGTAGGAGATCCACCTAAACTGGGAAATGACTGCCCGAATGCTGACTGACCAGCTTTGGAAATCTCAACTGATCATTGATTCAGAGAGCAGAACATGCTGCCAAGAGGAATGAAGGGGCAGGAGGAAGGAGGGGACAGGCAGCCATGAAAAGGGAATACTGTGTAACCTGGTTCCTATGCTTCGAGCCTTTGCTGACTCTTGGAATTATGCTCTGGGGCTCTGTGAATGTGTGTGTGGCTCTGTGTATGTGTGTGGCTCTGTGTATGTGTGTGTGGCTCTGTGTGTGTGTTTGTGTGGCTCTGTGTGTGTGTGTGTGTGTGTGTGTGTGTGTGTGGCTGTGTGTGTGTGTGGCTGTGTGTGTGTGTGGCTGTGTGTGTGTGTGGGTGCAAATGCAATAGGTCTCGCATTTGCGAGAGATTAAGCTATTGGCATTGTAAATCACAATGCCACTTATTTATCTGTTTTCAAAACCAACACATAAATAACTATTTTGTCATTTACAATGCCAATAGCTCTAACTTTTGCAAAGGCGAGACCGTTGCATTGTATATGCTTGTTCCCCTTTCAATGTGTGCTGCATCACACATAGAAAGAGGAAAATGCCTCAGAGGTTTGTTTTGGTGCAGGAAGGCTTCCCTTCCTGCAGAGAAACAATCCTGCTTACAATGCAGGCATCCTTGAACCATGGTGCAAGGGTGCCTCTGTTGGTGCTAGGCCGCCTAAAGTGCACCAGATAATGGAAAGGACAAGGATGCCCGTATGATGTTAAAAAAGGTGCATTCCTGCCCTTTACCTTTCACGCGGAGCAGAAAGGTGGCTTGTTGCATTGTGTTAAAGAATGATATATGTGCTCCTTGGTATTTTTGAACCCCACATAGAAACATTCAGCCCTTTACTTGCAGACTGTGGTCTTGAACTTTACCCATGCCTTTTAAGGTCTCACCTAGGCAGCACATGCGCTGTCACTTCGATAATGCTGTATCCAGTGTATGAGGTGACAGTACACTGATTGTTTCTGACTTGTTCCTTTGTGTGACCTTCAAAAATCCTTTCTTTTCTGTGGTTCATTAGTTGCATTTGTCCCGCCTCTTGGTGTATTGTTCCCGCCCATGGCTACTGGCCCTGTTACTTGTAGGCTCTCACATCTGCCCATTTATATGTTTCAGCGCACTATTTGATTCTTCTGCTTCAGCTCATGTTATAAAATTGTTACAAAATGCACTCAACCTACCCTGTAAGTCACCTCCTTATCTTTTTTCTTGTTTTCCTTCCCCTGTTGTCGGCAACCTTGATGTTTCCCATCCTCAACATGGTCCCTCCTTCCTTGGTTTTTTTTTACAGTTTATATATAGAGCGAATTCGACTTATATGTATTGGAGCGCTCTACATAGGCACCAGTTACATCACACAAGGACACGTTTATTTTTGGTAGGCATGCTGAGCCGATGCTGAGACTCAAACCAGCAACGCCAGATCTAAAGTCAGCAGCCAGAGTTGTTCGGCCACATCCTCTACCCAAGTCCTTTTTTTATTTCCATGCAATTTGTTCTTGTTTCATGGTTGCAAAGGTGGGGTCTACTCTTAACTAATATTTTCAGAGTGAAAAAGTCCCTTTCGTTTTAGATGCCCTATGGCGCTGACCCAGAGATCAGTGCCATCGGGCATCAAAAACGAGCTGGGATTTTTTGTTATCAACAAGGTTTTCTCATCACTACTACAGTTGATAACCTGTATTCTACCTGACTGTACAGTGGCCCCCGGCGAGTACTATGCCTAAATCAAGCACGATTAGATCAGCCTGACATCTGCCTGACTACCAAATGGAAGCGGTTTTATTTTAGAGTGGAAAGGTGCCAGATGGCATGTTCTCAGCAAAGCATGGGAAAGACATGGTATGCAAACTGTAGCTCAGGAGAGACACGGAGAGTTTGCTCTGTGCCAAAAAAGATTCTAACTAAATCAGTAACATTTATTTATTTATTTATTTATTTTACAGATTTGTAGAGCGCATGCCTGCACGTAGGCGTCCCAGCGCTAGTGACAAGAACCAGAAGCAGTGGGAGCCTTACGGGAACAGCCATGTCTTGAGTGCCCTACGGAATGAGAGAAAGTTAGGCTGGGCTCTGATGTCTGGGGGCAGTGTGTTCCACAATTTGGAAGCATTGTATGCAAACAGTCGACCACCAGAGCAGGCTTTCTTGATTCTTGGCACAAATGCTAAGTTGAGGTTTGAAGATCGTAGCAATCTCTTGGTGGTGTAAGGTGTGATAAAGTTTTGTAGGTTTGGTGGAGCCTTATCATGCAAGATTTTATATGTCGTGCAAAGTGCCTTAAAATGTATTCTCTCCTGAATAGGCAGCCAATGCAAGGCATTCAAGGCTGGTTTGGCTGAGCAGCGACGATGAGTTCCTGTAAGAAGTCGGGCAGCAGCGTTTTGTACTATCTGAAGTTTACTTTTTTAGGGGCCCCCAGATAGAGGGCGTTGCCGTAATCCAGGCGTGACAACACAAGACCTTGGATCAGGAGTTGTTGGGACTGTGGTGGGAGTAGGGGCAGAATTTTCCTAGCAGACTGTAGGAGGACGTGACACACACCAGCCGTTTTTCGTGCTTGGGTAAAAAAGTTGAGGCCTTCGTCCAACCATATTCCTAGGCTCTTAATTTCTTGTTTTGGATTAGGTGGTGGACCCATACAGGGCGGCCACAGAGCTTTAGGTTGGTACAGCGATTGATTGCCTAGGATCATTATCTCTGTCTTGTCATTGTTTAGCTTAAGGTGGGAGAGGTTCATCCATTTCGTTATGTCGCTTAGACAGTTTTGGAGGTTGGTGAGGGATTGGTCTTGCTGACTTAAAGAAACGACCAATTGGGTGTCGTCAGCGTAGGTTAAAAGCTTAATCCCAAAAGGGGTGACGATCTTACCAAGGGGGGACATGTAAACGTTAAAAAGGGTCGGGCTCAGGGATGAGCCCTGAGGGACCCCACAGCTGATGGAAGTGGGCCTGGAAGTGAAATTACCATCTGCTACCTGGAAGGATCTATCGTGAAGGAAGGACTCCAGCCAGGCCAGGGCTGAGCCCACAATTCCAAGTTCTCTGAGTCTGTGAACCAGTGTCGAATGGTTGACGGTGTCAAATGCCGCGCTCAGGTCCAGGAGGATCACTGCCACTGATCCTCCTGAATCCATGATTTTCCTTGCCTCTTCGACAACCGCCAGCATCGCAGTTTCTGTGCTCTGGCCGGGCCTGAATCCTGTCTGAGAAGGCTCCAGGAGCCCGTTGGTTTCAAGATACGCGGAGAGATCATGATTAACATGTTTCTCGGCTATCTTACTAATGCCTGGGAGCAGGGAAATAGGCTGATAATTGCCTAGCTCGAGAGGGTCCAGATTAGGTTTTTTGATGAGTGCTTTGACGATTGCATTTTTCCAATTAGGGGGAACTATGCCATTGGTGAGCGAGATATTTATCAGCTTTGTCAAATACGGAAGAATAGTGGGCGCAACTAGCTTAAGGATATTAAGTGGTGCGGGGTCATTGGTGGAACCACTTTTGATTGAGTTAAGTATTGGAAGGAGAGCATCTGTTGTCAGATGGGTGAAGTGAGACAGTTGATATGCTGAATCATGAGGTGCAAAACAAGGCCGATTGGCAGTGGAAAGAGCATCAGAAGTTTGCGGCGGGAGGGAATTGATGATGTTTTTTATCTTTGTATCAAAGAATTCTGCAAGTTCATTGCACCGGGTAATTGACGGCTCTACCAAAGGAGGAAGGTCCGGAACTTTGAGAAGTTTCCAAGCAATTTGAAACGTTTCCTGTGAAGAGTTAGTGGATGAGTTGATTTTCTCCTCGAAATATTTAGCTTGAGCCATTTTGAGTGCCTTTTTATAGTTGCGAATGGTTTGTTTGTATTCAATTTTTTTAATGGGGTCGAAATTTTTCCTCTAGTTTCTTTCTGATTTCTTACATGCTTTTTTCAGGAGTCGTATTTCCTGAGTAAACCATGGGGAGGTAGCTTTCCCCCGAGGCTTACAGGAAGCCTTTTTCGGTAGTGTTTTGTCCAATGTTTTTCCTATCCAGGTCGAAAACTCTGCGTCGGCATGAATGGGGTTGGAGACAAGTTTAGGGGGGGAGTGCTCTAGCTAGAGTTTCCATTTTTCTGGATCTAGCATAGCCCAGGAGCGAGTGGGCTTATTAGGTAGACTTTTAGGGCAGGGGGTGTGAGGCAACTGCCAATTTAGAGGGATTAAAAAGTGGTCAGACCAGGGAACTGGGATGTGATCTGAGATGGTGAGATCATTAATGTTGGAGAAGATCGGATCTAACAGGTGGTCCAATAAATGGATAGGTAGCCGACTTAGTAGCTTTAGCTGAAAGGTTTCAAGGTCAGCTATTAGGTCAGAGGCTGGTTTGACTTCCTTTTTATCGAAGTGAATGTTCAAATCACCTAGGATCATAAAAGTGGAGTGAGTAGCAGCCAGTGTGCATGCATGTTCCATAAGGGAGTCACTGATCTGGCCCATGTATTTCTTATTGGCTGCCTTACACTAAAATGACCTCCCTTCCTTCATTCCCTCCCCAAGGAGGTGTGGCTAATTTGCGTGCCTCCTTCTGTAGTGCACCATGAACGCATAATTTGAAACTATGTGAAGAAAGTGCCCTATTTGTTGGTAATAGGTGCCCCCTGCAAAATGGCTCTAGGCATTCACTTGCTACTGGGTGATTAGTGTTACTTCTGCACTGCGTGTCCCACATCTTCTCTAGCAACAGCAGCACTGCCGACTGGACCGCATCTTCCTGGGTGACTGCGGCCTCCAACACCTCCATCGAGCGTAGGCTAGACTACGAGTACCAGGACCCGCTCGGGCAGGTAAGTGGGTTACTGTTTTAACCCTAAAATACTTTTGTCACATGCAGCTCATAAATTGATGCATCTTCTAGTCTGGCTAAAATTATCAGTGTTGTTGGAGTCCGTCATGCTGGCATTCTTATAGGGAAGGGAGTTGCTTACTTGTTACACATGTTCGGGGCTTTTGGTATATGCCTGTCCTCCTCTCTGTGGTGCCGATAATATATTTTAATAAATGGAACCATATGCTGAGAATGTAAAGAATGCAGATTAACTTACAGTATTTTTAAATGTTAGAATAATTACAACTATTTGTGATACATAGTAGGAATGTGTGCCTTTTAAAGCACAGCGAGCCATGGACACTGGGCATTTGTCAAATGGTGTTTTGGAAGCATCCCCAGCCAGTAAAATGAATGAAACTAAACAGCACATATTTGAAACAGTAATTATGTAAGAGGTTGTGTGTTCTCCCTCAAGTCACTTTTTGAAAATGTGTGGCAGATGCTGCATCTTTGGATATATTTACTAACAATCATTGATGAAAAAAATATAATAGCTTTTAAAGGCAGTTCTAAAACGATTAGCAAAGAGTTGCAAGTACACAGAAATAGTACATATGACGACATGCCCCATCATCAGTCAATACTACATTACCTGCACCTATCCTCTGCAAGAGAGACCTTTGTGGAACAGTCATCAGGACACACAGACAAGGTAGGCATAAGGTGTTGGTGGAGCATGAGTACCTGGGCTAGCTTCCATTTCTGAAAGGAACAAGAACTAGCTAGGCAGCTGCTAGTGATCGCTTTGGACCCAATGCTCATTTTCACTCACGCTATTTTTTAGGGTCTTAGATGTATTTTCATCATCAGACTTTGATCCAGTGTGAATGAAAGAGAAGCAAAAGGGAGAAAAAAGTAGGAGAAGAAATATAGGAAACAAATGGTAAAGGGGAAAGGAAGGACAAACAGAACATACAAGACAAAAACATAGACAGAAAGTGCAGGGTGGTAGAAAAAGAGGCATGAGGTGGAATCAAAAAAACACAGCATTGAGGTGTGGCAATGACTTTGGCATATGGCAACCTTCACATGCAGCAGGCCAAGTCTGGTTGAAGTCCCCATGTACTGTGATGACAAAAAGAATGCGACCATCTCCCAGTGTTGAAAACCAAAAAGTTGTATTCTGGTAACTCACACTGTCAAAGGCAGTGGTTGGGATTAATTTGCGCTAGGTTGAGGATCAATACGTTTGGAAACTGCTAGGCGGTATTGTCTCAAGAATAATAGTTGGGCAGTATTGCTAATGATCAGCAATCGCCATGGTGATGTACAATTGGCGGTGAGGGCTGTACAATTATGTTGATTGGGTAAGACAATTGACTTGCTTGTTCATACAACCATGGTCCAAGTGTCGGGTCTGCGGTCCTCTGGTCTCTCCCCCTGTCTTTGTGTTCAAGCCTTAGGGTCACTGTGTTCTCTTGTCCCAGTGCCTGTGACCCTGACTGCTTCAGTGCTTAGGTCAGTGTCCATGTATTACCACCTCCTAGTGTCATTCTTGCAGTATCAACCTCCCAATGTTAGTATCAGTCTGTATATCATTCTGTCAGTGTCCCTGTGCTAGTGTCCAAATGTCAATGCTTCCATATTAGTGTTTTTGTCCCCACGCCTACATATAATATTGTGTATTTCATAGTGTCTGTGTCCATGTCCCATTGACAATATCCCCAACTCAATGCCTGTCTCAATGTCCAAGTGGCAGTGTCTCACAGAAGCTGTGGTTGTGTCCCAGTGAAAGTGATGGATTTCCCAATGTCTGTGATGGTGTTCTAGTGTTTGTGTCAGTATCCCTTTGTTCCCGTTGCAGTGTGCAGGTGACATTGTCTCCGTGGGAGTCTCCCCATATCAGTATTACATGTCAGTGTGGATGTTTTAGTATTAGGGACACATAGTGTCAGCGGTGCCTCCATACCCATGCCCTTGTTGCGTGCCACTTTCTAGTGTAAGCATCAGGATACAATTGTTGCAGCATCCCGTGTGAGTGTCCCAGTGCTGGTGCCCTTGTGTCAGGTAAGGTTGTAGATTTGTATAATGCAGCTTATCACCCGTGAAGGTATCCAGGCGCTGTCTATAGGCAGGGGGAGATTTAAGCGATTTGCCCTGAATCAAATGATGTAGTGCCGACGCTGAGACTCGAACTCGGATCCCTAGTTCCAGAGTCGGAAGTTCTGGCCGCTGCTCCACATCTTCTTCCCTCCCCTCAGTGACTCAGCATTAGTGTTTGTGGACAGTATTCTGGGACATTTGTACTATTTCAGTAATATTGAGTGTATGTTAGTGTCTTTCTATAGGTTTCCTCTGTCAACGTTCCAGAATCAATATCAGCGCATTATTTTGTCATCTAGCAAATATCCCAGTGTCAGTGTCCACTTGCCAACATCCCCTTGCCAACTTGCTCTTCGAAGCCATTGTCCATCAGCCAATGTCAACCTCCCACTGTCAATGCTCCCATGTTAGTTTCTGTGTGTTTGTGTCACTGTCCTACAGTCTCAGTATTGGTGTGTGTGTACCCAGACAGTGTCACTGGGCAGTAACCCTTGTCAGGGCTGCCTTGCCTGAAGGCAGTGTCTCAGAATCAGTATTCATGCCAGTATCCGTACACCATGGTCTCCTTATCAGCGTCCTTCTATCAGTATCCCTTTGTCAGTAATCCATGTCAATAATCAATGATCTATCTAGAGTTAGTGATCTATACCACCTAAATTTTGCTCCGCTCCTTCGAAAAACTCAGGCCTTGTTTTTACTCTGGAACACTCTCCCATTATCCATCTTGGGCCGGGTGGCCCTGATTAAAATGTCTGTTCTCCCTTTGTTTAACTTTTTGTTTTCAACTACCCCATGTATTTTATCAAGCTCCATTTTTACCCAAGTAGAGTCAATGATTACTGCCTTTCTATGGGTAAAAAAGTAATCACGTATTGCACTTAGCACTTTATATGCAGAAGTGGAACAAGGAGGCTTAGCTCTTCCGAATCACAGGGATTTTTACTATACCTATTTTGCACAATATTTATCTAGATTTAAACCTGAATTACAGTCAAATGTTTTGATAAATAGTTTTATGGATCTAATGTGCAAGGAAAGTCATATCCACTCCCCTTTGTTATTCTGCAAATCCCCTAAACTGGATCGCTATAAGTGCCTTCATTGGTTTTTTAAAAAACGACAGGCACTTTATAAAAGATATTCCATCCCTGTAATCAATTCAAACACCTTACTATCTAGCATTCAACCATTAGCAGGTATTATGCAATCTTCAGAACTTAGTTCAAAATGGGCCTCGGTAGGATATCATAAGGTTTCAGATTTTCTGAGGAATGGAAGATGGCTGATTATGACAGAAATGTCGCAATCGATCGTCAATGATTTTATTCTTTTAGGGTCATATAACATCTTCCATAAATTTCTTGTCGAACTAGATGTTTCTCAAATTGGCGAACAATACCAGCTGGTTACTGAACTTTTGGAGGATACATCTGTCAGTAACCCCGGGGCATGGAGAAAGCGTTTAGCTTCAGTCAGGGGTATGGATCTTGGACAGAAGGCAATTAAAAAATGGAAGGACCATGAAGATTCTCAAATTTCTGTTAATTTATGGTCGGCTATTAATAAACTGAATTTTTACTGAACCCCTCTCTCTTTTTCAAAAATGTATGCCAATCACTCAGCGCACTTCTTTCACTGCAACAGTCATCCGTTAGCCAATTGGTTGCATATTATGTTGCAATGTCCTAAGATTCAGAAGTTCTGGGAGGACATCTTTTGCTACTTGGAAACTGAATGCTGTATTCAATTAGTAGTGCGCGATTTGTTAATTATCTTTGGTTTTGACCCAGATATCTTTTTTTATGACCAATTGGTGAAATTTTTATACATTGCAATGGCAGTAGCTTGATCACTTTTATTACAAAGGTGGCGTACAGATTCGATTACTTCTGTCCTGAAGTGGGCCCATAAGATGAAAGCGCTCAGAAGAAGTGAACGCACTTACGCTCTTTGGGAGGGGGTCTTAGGAAGTTTGAAAAAATCTGGGCCACATATTTTGATTGATTAAAGTTTGGGAGGGGTTATTGCTCTCGATGCATTTCTCCCTGATGTTTTAGTGCTCTATGTAATCTATGTATTGGTTAACAACTTTGGGAAATTTAATGTTTTGACCTAAGGTAATCTTTTTTAAATGGATGTTTTGGTCTTAATGTATTTATTGTACTACAATTTTTTGGACTTCAATAAAAATGTATAAAAAAATATATATATAAAAAAATCAATGATTTATGTCAAAACCACAGGGCAGCACTCGAGGGTTGTCACACATCAAATCCGTTGTATTATTAGTACCATGTGTCCTATTATTATTCTACTGTTGTGTTCAAGCATCCCCATACTAGTTTCCCGTGTCAGTTTCACGATGTCAATTGCTAATGACATTGTACAAGCATCAATATGTGTGCCCTCTGTCAGCGTTCCAGTGTTAATGTGCCTAAATATATTAATTTTTAGGATTTTGCATTTTCAGTCAATGCCCAGGGTATTAGGGAAAAAGTACACAACACGTGCATGCTCAACAGGTATTCTTGGCTGTGCATGTTCAATGAGCATCCCAGCTCCATGTCCTGATAACCACTGTCTGTGACTTCCCTCTATAGAGAAGGGTCAATCTGCTACGGGTAGAGTTGTGATCTGCCAGTGTCTAGCTCTGTCCTGAACAGTGTTGTAAAGACAGCAGATTTGTCTCTCTTAGATAAGTATGTGGAGGCTACTACGAACCTTTCCCCCTGAACAGATATTTTGATGACTGTTCTCATCCCTCCAGACAGACACTCTGTAGTGGAGTAACCTAATGACTGCAGCTGGCCACACCCACTCTCTCCCTTCATGACCATGCCTACACCACTCCATTTGATACTGACTGTTGTGCCACCCACGTCTCTCTTTGGTGTTTCCCTTTCTCTTTGTGAAAGTAGCAAGTAACATACTATTTCTTTCTCTTTATGCAGTTGAACTGTCCATTCACATTTATGGATATCATGTTGTGTCAAAATGTTCAGGTTCCCATGTCCCATTATCTAGCTTCAGGTTGTAGCCAGCTCCTTCCAGTTATATTCATATAAGCAGCAGTGATTCTATCAAGGTCTCTGAGTTTCATCATCTAACTCTCCACTTCCTAAATATTTAGGGTTTAATTCTCTAAATGTCGCCCCTGCTCACTCTTCTCCATATCTGGTTCTTCTTCCGGTCTTTCAGACGTGACGCCTAAGTGGTTCACCCTAATCTAGCAGGCATGCCTCCCTTTGTCACTCCTCCCCCATTCATTCAATGTTCTCCATCAGAAGAGGTTGTCTCAGTGCTGGTAAATGCTGTTTTTTTTCCTATTTTGGAACCCACCTGAACTGCGTAGAGTGCAGCGTAGCATCTTTTATTTTTTGGAACAGGACGGCGTGCTTTACATGCCACTGTGGTGGCGGCAGTATCTTGAGTTAAGCTGCAAACATAGGTTCAATGTTTTGCACATGAGGCGATTGTCTAACCGGATGTATGACATCACAATGTATGCTTTTACCACTCATGCTTTTACATCGCAACTTTTACAACGCCTGCCTTTACAACGCATAGTGTTGAGGGGGGCTGGATAGTGAATAGTTTAATTTACTATTCCAACTCCAGTCCCCATGGATAGTAGGGAAGGTGTTGGATAGTAAATTAAATCTATTCCCTATCCTAGAGCGCCCCCCAGCGCAATGCATTGCAATGGTTTGCATTGTAAAAGTTGCGATGTAAAAGCACTGCGTGGTAAAAGTTGCGTTGTAAAGGATGTTTCCCGTCTAACCGGGTCCACCAAGACTGTTTCTTGGCTTCAGGGAGATATGCAGGTTAATCTGCCTGAGAACGCGCCATCTTCAAGCTGTGTTGCTTGACTCACAAAGTGCTAACCAACTCGTTACCAACTTACCTTCACAGCAGACTTCCCCTTTACCAGACCACTAGACTGCTCAGGTTTGCAAACATAGCTTTATTAAGGATCCCTCGCATCTGCACCTCAAGATTCAGAGTAAGATCCTTCTCAAATATTGCTCCAATTCACTGGAACAAACTTCCTCTGAAAATTGTATGTGTTCACAACATGCCACGTTCAAATGACGATTAAAGATGTGGGTGTTCTATTTGTATTGTACCACTCCCAAGTTGCAAAGCGCCGAGCTAGACCTCCAGATGTGAGTAGCAACGCTGTAGTAAGTGCCCATAATAATAGTAATAATAGTAATTATAATTTAATAGACACAGCATTTCAGGAAACAGTAACCATTTTGTAATGTGTTCAAGAAACCCACTTCTAACCACACCATTTGCACTTAGGGTATCTCGTAAAACAAACACACTTTAGTAAAGCCAATAGATTTATCTTTGGTCTACTAACACATGAAGACATAGGCATGGAGAAATGGGTCAGATTATTTGTGCCTCCTTGCTCTGCAGCTATCCTGCCAAATTAGTGCTGCAATCCAGTGTTTTACAAAGACGCGCAGCACAAATAGTCTGAATGCATTTATGTATGCCTCTCTCCAGCCCTGTGCAGTACCAAGCATCAGGGGTTAGTGTAATACAGTTTACTGGGTGTTCCCACATTCCCACACTAAAATTCGTTCTCACTAGTTTTTAGCTCCATGAAGCATAGGAGCTTAGATTTCAGCATGCCTCAATTGTTAGATCTTTCTGCCGTGCCCCAGGCAGTGTGAACCAGGCTCAGGGAAAAGGTGACTGTGGTTCCAACGGAAACCTGTTCTGAGTCCTGTACATTACAATGTATATGTCTGGCATGTCCAGAAGCAAAATGACAGGGACTCCTGAGAGACACACAGACTGAGCAGCATGCAACTCCTGGGAGCAACTTTTGCCTATGCGTGCTGATCCTAGGACCGGTGCCCACACCAATCCTCTTTGCCACAAGGCTTCAGTCCACTGCTCAGACCCCTAGTGTGAGACACTGGGGCTGACAGAGCAGTTTCATAACTGCCTGGCTGGTGTACCCAGACTGCAGATGGGGATGTTGCCAAGAAATAATTTCTCAACACTGAAACCAGGTCATCCATGCCAGTGATGAAGTACTGTTTACATCTCTTATTTTACTCCATCTTGCATTCCGTAAAGGGTACATGGTCCAACCAGATGTATGGCTGCAGTTTATTTTCATGAAAATTGTGACGCTGTCTCTGCTGCAGGGGACCCAGCCGCTGCTGAGCCGCCCGATCGCCCGCTCCTGAGTTTCCCGCCGCTGCCTCCCTGCGGCCCCGCCCCCCGCCAGCCGATTGGTTGCCCGCTCCCGCCACCCAGCGCACCCTCCCTCCCGGCTCCCTTCTTATGTCGCCCCCTCGCACGCGCAGCAGGCACGGCGATTGTGCGCCGAAGGCGTGCCAAAGGCAAGCCTGTCTGCGCCCGTCCACGCCTGGACCGCGCCAGGACCCGTGGCCCCCGCAGACGCCAGCCTACCCGTCGGACTTATGACGCCGCCACCCTCAACGCACTCAACACCGGCCGGTACCCCGGATGCTACCGAGCCACCCCGCGTCGCACCCACGGACCCTTCTGCTGCCATTCCTGCAACTTCGCCTGCATCCGGACCTGCACCACTCCCGCCAAGCCGAGCACCAGCAGCAACCACCTGAAGTGCATCCTGCTCAACACTCTCTCCGTCCACAGGCACGCCGTGGAACCCTGGAACCTGCTCGACACCACATCCCTGGACGTCGCCTTCCTCACTGAGACCTGGATGAACGCCTCCTCAGCGCCCGACATCGCCATCGCCATCCCGGACGGATACAAGATCACCCGAAGGGACCGCGTCAACCAGACAGGAGGAGGAATCGCCATCGTCCACAAGAACACCATCCGCATCACGACCAACTCCGACGACACCCTAACAGCCGCCGAACATCTCCACTTCCAGATACACACCGACCCCAAGACCACACTCAGAGGCACCCTCATCTATAGACCCCCGGGCCTCCGCGCACAATTCAGCGAAGACATCGCAGACTTAATCAGCCCACACGCCCTCCCCTCCGCTGACTACATCCTCCTAGGGGACCTCAACTTCCACCTGGAGAACAACAAGGACATCAACACCACCATCCTGCTGGACAACCTCGCCAACCTCGGACTCAAGCAACTGGTGAACACCCCCACCCACTACGCCGGACACACGCTTGGCCCCGTCTTCTCCTCCAGCAAGGACGTCTCCTTCAGCCACTCCACCAGACTCCACTGGACAGACCACAGCTGCGTCCACTTCAGCTTCAGAAGGACCACGACCCACCACCACCCGCAACAGGTTCCCCGCAGGAGCTGGAACAAGATCACCTCCGACCAGCTTGCAGCATCCCTGAACCTGAATCCCCCCGCCAGCTCAACGGACCCTAACCAGGCGGCCAACAACCTCGCTCAGTGGATCACCAATTGCGCTGATGACCTCGCACCCCTGAAAAACCATCACAGCAGACCAGGCAGCAAGAAGGCCTCCTGGTTCAACGACGATCTCAGGAACTCTAAGAAGAACTGTCGCACCCTCGAGAAAGCCTGGCGCAAAGACCCGACTACAGACAACATGACGGCCTTCAAGCATGCCACCCGCAAACACCACCAGCTGATCCACGCCACCAAGAAAACAGCATTCAAGGAACGACTTGACAACAACGCACACAACAGCAAAGAACTCTTCAACATCGTCAAAGAGCTCTCCAACCCCAGCGCCGGAACCAACGACATCACCCCCTCGCAAGAACTCTGCGACTCACTCGCCTCGTTCTTCCACTACAAAATCGCTGACATACACAACAGCTTCAGCACACAGCCCACGCACCCAACCATCGAACCAACGCCCCCTACCACCACCCTCCGAGCCTGGACCCCGCTCAGCACCGAAGACACCATCCACACCATGAACACCATCCACGCCGGATCATTAACTGACCCATGCCCCCACCACGTCTTCAACAAGGCCGCCTCAGTCATCGCACCCCAACTCCGAGACGTCATCAACTGCTCCTTCAACACCGCCACCTTCCCGGAGAGCTGGAAGCATGCCAAACTTAGCGCCCTCCTGAAAAAACCATCAGCAGACCCCATCGACCTCATGAACTACCGCCCCATCTCGCTCCTCCCGTTCCCCGCCAAAGTCATCGAGAAGACCGTCAACCGACAGCTTGCCGCCTTCCTCAAAACGAACGGATCCCTCGACCACTCGCAGTCCGGCTTCCGAGCCAACCACAGCACCGAGACCGCCCTCATCGCAGCCACTGATGACATCCGAGCTCTGCTCGACAACGGGGAAACAGCTGCCCTCATCCTCCTGGACCTCTCCACAGCGTTCGACACTGTCTGCCACTGCACCCTAGTACAACGCCTCAGCAACATCGGAATCCAAGAGAGGGCTCTGGAGTGGATCATCTCGTTCCTCGCCGGAAGAACCCAGAGAGTCTGCCTCCCCCCTTTCAGATCCAAGGCCACCGAAGTCATCTGCGGCGTACCACAAGGATCATCACTCAGCCCCACCCTCTTCAACATGTACATGAGCCCCCTCGCGGCCATCGCACGCCAACACAACCTCAACATCATCTCCTATGCCGACGACACTCAGCTGATCCTCTCCCTCACCAACGACCCAGCCACCGCCAGAACCAACCTACACGAAGGGATGAAAGAAGTAGCCGAGTGGATGAAGAGCAGCCGTTTGAAACTCAACTCAGACAAGACGGAAGTCCTCATCCTGGGAACATCTTCCTCCGCCTGGGACGACTCCTGGTGGCCCCCTGCCCTGGGCAGCGCACCAATACCTACAGACCACGCACGCAACCTGGGCATCATCCTGGACTCCTCCCTTTCTATGACCAGACAAGTCACAGCCGTCTCGTCCTCATGCTTCAACATCCTTCGCATGCTTCGAAAGATCTTCCGATGGATCCCCACTGAAACCAGGTAGACAGTCACCCAGGCTCTCGTCCCCAGCAGATTGGACTACGGTAACACCCTCTACACCGGAACCACAGCCAAACTACAGAAGCGACTCCAACGCATCCAGAACGCCTCCGCCCGACTCATCCTTGACATTCCCCTTCGCAGCCACATCTCCGGACACCTGAGAGACCTGCACTGGCTCCCCGTCAACAAGAGAATCACGTTCCGTCTCCTCACCCACGCACACAAGGCCCTCCATGACCTGGGCCCCAAGTACCTCAACAACCGCCTGACCTTCTACACTCCCACCCGCCAGCTTCGTTCGACCAGCCATGCCCTCGCCGCCATTCCACACATCCGAAGGACGACCATGGGAGGAAGATCCTTCTCATACCTGGCAGCCAAGACGTGGAACTCTCTTCCCATCCACCTCCGTCAGACCCAAGACCACCTCTCCTTCAGGAAGCAACTCAAGACCTGGCTGTTTGAGCAGTAGTAGACCCCCCTCCCTAAGCGCCTTAAGACCCTCCAGGTGAGTAGTGCGCTATATAAATTTACTGATTAATTGATTGATTGATGCTTGTATAGTGCATACACTGTGAACTGAGTCTCATTTACATGTCTAGGTAAGTTCAGATTGTGGATGTGTGTGCATGATGCAGCACAATCAAGAGCTCTGGCATTGAAGATTCAGGCAGAGAGAGCTTGTTGGCCTCCTTCGGTTCAGCATTGGGTGCGGGGCTTCCATGGTAAGCACCGGAAGTCTGATATTTTCCCACTGGCACAATATTAACAATAATGGGGCGACCCGGTGTCCCTCAGAACCTGGGTATTAGTATTAAACAAAAACAATTGGTTCTGCCAGGATGTGTCCAATTGCTTAGAGTACAGTTTGTAAATACAGAGAGCAATTACTTTTTCATAAAAAGAAAAATAATTCACAAATGGAAAAACACACAAGATAGAAGAACCAATAGTATATTCTGAATGAGTATCAAATACTAATGGCTGTCACAGTTACAAATTCAATTGCATCAAGAAACAATAAGTGACTGTGAATTATTTTTCTTTTTGTGAATCATTGCTCTATGTTCTGTGAAAAAGTAATTGTTCTCTGTGTTTACAAACAGTACCCTAAGCAATTGTACACATCCCAACAGAACCAATTGTTTTTGATTAATTTTCCCACTGGCGGCACTTCACCAGAGGATATGCTGGACCTCCCTGAGGTGGGGTTTGGATGGGAACGGGGCCACTTTCGCTATCTAGGTATAAAAGTTGTGGACCGGCTGGAAGCCCAATATGCATTAAACATGGGTAAGGTTAGAAGGCTAGAAGGAATCGATTTGATTCAGAAATAAACTCCCCCTCTCAATAATCGGTTGAGTGGCAATGGCGAGGATGGAGGAGCCGAGAGAGTCCCACACCCTGGCAGGGCATGTATCATGCACATACAAAGCTCTGAAAGAAGGCCGCGTGGTTGACCTATCCCGCGTAAGAGATAGATGGGATTCAGACTGAACCCCCCTACTCATAGAGGGGGAATGGATGGACGCATTGCAGCAGGTGTGCGAGGTGGCTAGTAATGCTAGGTTCAAACTCACTAAATGTCACTACTTACCCCGCACATACCCGACTCCTCAGTGGATGGCCCGCTTTACTCTAGGACACTCCTCCGTTTGCCTCAGATGCGGTACAGCTCCAGCCACATTTCTGCATATGACATAGAGCTGGGTGGCTACAAACATACTGGCAACAAGTGGTACAGACACTCCATACTGTAACGGCAGTGCAAATAAATGGCAACATCAAACAGTGCATACTAGGGGCCTCATTTATGAAGGCCTTGCGCCACCGGTGCGTCACTTTTTCCCATTTTAAAAGTGAGGCACCGGTGGCGCAAGGCCTTCATAAATGAGGCCCTAGGGTCTTCCCAACACCCAAAAAGGGCACCCATGTGCGTCACAGGTTCTCGCTGCTAGGTCTAGGGAAATGCCGCAAAGCGATACATCAGTCTCTCACCCCCCAGCCTAGACAGATGGTGGTCTGATGTGCGAGAGTGGGGTGTGACAGAGGAGTGCCGCTTAAAGGCACTGCGAATGGATGAGAATGCTGACGAAGATCCAGAAGAGTGGAGGCGCATGCTGGAGGGATTGCCCCAACCTGGCCACAGAGCTGTACCTCACATACCCCCGACCCGGAGATGGGGGAGGGGCGTCACACCTGAGAGTAAAGTAAGTCACTAATTAGGAGAACACAGGGGTTGAAAACACGACCACCCAATGACAACTAACATATTTTAGGCCACACTCCTGAGGCTCTATTTATCCCACCCATGAATAGGTTCTGCAGTTAAGGTTACCTATTGTTCGGTTCTTATATTTTTTAAATGTTGCTACGTTTCAACAATTCACACTATCAAAAATACTGCTGCACGCAATACTCCATCCCGAGAACAGGGTGGGGGGTTTTGTATACTGCAAACCGGTCACAATGTGCCCAAAGATGGATTTGCAGGGTGAAATGTTCGGACATATACAGGGATTGTCCAAATAAAACTTGTTTGCAATGACTTATCGAACATATGACGTAGCTTGTGAATGTAACCTGTAAATGACAAATGCTTAATTTGATATCTGTACATAATAAATAAGTACAGGTTTAAAAGAAAAGAAAGAAAAAAAGGCAGGAAGAGCTGTTCACAGTGCCTGTTGGAGGCTCATACAGATGTTCAGACCACATGTTCATCTAATTATTAGCCTCTCTACATGGTAAATAAAAAAAAGTTAAATCCTTTCCTTAAAGTAGTGCATGTCAGCCATGCAGTCCCAGTTTACATTTCACTTCATTTGCATTCTCTAAGAGTGTATGCATTTCACATATGGCGTGTTTCTGTATTTTTAAGGCAGTGACAGCTTCTCATAGTGCCTCTTGGTGAGTCAAAGTTGTTTCGACTACACACTTATTCAACCCCTAGCTTATCTGCAGAGTGCACATGGTCATACATGGCTATTTTATGTGATTGAGTGAAGGTGGTACACAGCAGTTAAATTACTGACAGCACAAACCAAGAGAAATAAATTGCTGTATTAACAGGTGTGTTGTGTGTATGTGAGAGAGAGAGAGAGATACAGAGACAGAGACAGACAGACAGACCGACAGACAGAGTCAGACAGAGACAGAAAGTGAGAGCGTGAGAGATAGCCTGGCGAAGAGAGTGACACAATGGAGTATATGCAGGAAGTTAGAGTGAAAAGGTAGTGGTGAAATTAAAAGAGATGACTTGCAAGATATGTAGATGGAGGGTTTCAGAAAGATGTGAGAAGAAAAAAGGTGTACGAACAGGAGTGATCGATACACTCTGCTGACCACCACGCCTGCACAGGCTCGGTAAAGTTAGCTCAAGCTCTAAATTAATCAGAATCGAAACATTTTCAATTTTAATTATTCACAACAAAATTATTACTAATTAATAAGATAATGCTAACAGGCATTAGCAGCGTCAATAGGTCAAGCTTATATTAGGTGTATGCTCTTTATTGTGTATGTCTGACGACAGCCACTCATACGGCAACTGAAACCATAGAAATGTCACACATGAGCAATCTCTAAACTTCGTAGTTATACTGCCGCAAGCGTTTGCACATTTAAGCCAGGATTGATGGCTTTGCCAGTGTTTATTTCAATTGCTGCTAATTGTTCTGTATACTTTATTGGGCTGTATTCTACAAAAGTGCCCCTAGATGGCGGCAGGCACTTAAACCTCTTACTGATGCGCACTGTTTTGCTGCAAGCAGAACTGTGAAAGTCTAATTAAAACCGTTTCTGATAGAGAAAACACAAAAACAAGCAAATTAAAGTGTTTTCATTCGAAACCTCGCACGTGTTGAAGGAGGAATTTCTGAAATTATAAATTTAAACCCACCTGTAATTGTTGCAACGTTATCTATGCATATTATTTTTGCGAGAAGGCCGTTCAGTCCTCAAGTCTTCAACGATGTTAGGGAACTTTCTCCCTCACTTAAATTTCTCTTGATTCTGTGTCCTCGGGGATATATGTACAAATCTGCAGAGTGGCTCCACTTCATATGTTTGAAGCCACCAGCAGATGGAATTCTGAGACGTGTAATTTCATTCTGTACATTTTTCTCATATGTGAACTATCCCAGCAAGTCGGGAAATGTTCTATAGTATGCGCACAACGTGACATTCACCTTTCACCATTTCAGACATTTTTCTACCCCTCTATGCCCAATAACTCTCAGAGTCAGAGCATGTTGTCCAGGGCACAGCCTTTATTTACATCAAACCAGGTAATTCATCACAGACCAATAGGAGAAAACCATCCTATTTGGATATATACAAATATTCAAAGCATCATGCTGCATCAACCTGTCAGCATTAAGTAAATCAGGCACGACATTACTTCAACTTCGGTTTCGGCCGTACCCTTTAGCGGCAACAACATGTCAACGGCAGTAAGAGCATTAGGCACAACATTTCACCTGCACTTCCGCTTGGCCTTACAATAGAGCTTGACCGACTCATCCCCCCAAGCTCTCCACTCAGTTGCGCACATTGCGCCGGCAGGCTCCAATGGGCAATAGAAAACAGTTGCATTACTTCAAATCCAGGGCACCGCATAGTCCACCGGCCCACCGGGGTGCCTGAACACAGGCAGCCTCCCCAAGGTTCAACTCAGTCCATACCTTGCGGGTTAGGGCAGTAAAGTCCAGGACCACCGCAGGCCAGTCCTCCTTTTCCACCTACCCTCTGCACACGTGGATCCTACCCCCTCCTGGGGTCCATCCAGTCGCTGAACTTCCCTTGTTGTGCATCCCCCTTTGTTGTTAACTGTCAGTCGTCCGCCACAGGGTGAGAAGCAACCCGGCGTACTCACTCTCCCCCCACCTCGGCGCTGACAGTGCTCCCTAATCACCACCAGTATAATGTGGTTACAGAGGTTATGTGCATTTCCTGAGAGATGCACTCCATCTCTGCGGAACTGGTTCCTTACATGTACTAGAGCAAGTTGTGGCCATTTGTACCTGTTGCGGCACCCGACAGGACTTCTATAATGAAATGGTTCAGCTCTACCAATGTTATTATTGCCTAAACAGGGACATCCTCAGCCCATACTGTTTGCAGTATTACTTCTGACCACTTGTGTGAACCAGGCCTCCTGCAATAGATGCTTTCCTAATGAGATTAAATCCTTCCCATCAGCATCAATGACTAAGGGACAAAATGGGGAACGGCGTTTGATTGTATAGCCTGTTTAAGCCAACCCAACGTAGCCTGGAATGTTACAGACTTTAACCTTATTGGCCATAAGGAAAATTAAGCAAGGCCAACCACTTGCACCTTGACTTGGCCATACCCTAGAACTTGGATTTTATATTTTGCCTCCTTCAGTGCCGTCTAGTTGCTCACCTTGTGCCAGCTGACCCTATGTACTAAAAGAAATAGTTGAATTACATGACTAACCTGGACCTCGTATAGCACTTCGGCCCCGGGGGTACCTGCCCATAGACATAATCCCGACCTTTTTACTCCTCCCAAATTAATGGACGTGCTGCTTTGCTCTGTCACTAAGTACCTTAACGTATGCGTACCAGGTTGTGCCCATTAATGGGGTGCTGTTGCCACAGCTGAAGTGCCAATGAGGGAGATAGAAACCCTAAATGCCACCTATTTTCCGCCAGTGTGGTCTTTATGTATGAAAGGAAGCCTGATCAGAAAACCTCATCTTCCCCCTTGTCCGGGCTGTGGCACCCCCAACGTGGGACTCTGGCCCTAAAGTTTCAAAGAATCACGGACTAATAGGAGAAACCATACTGTTGGGATATATAAAATTATTCACAGCATTATGCTTTAGCCACATCAATCCGTTTTAAGGCTTTAAGTAAATCAGGCACGGCATTACCCTTGAACTTCCGCTTTGGCCCTACACTTTAGCGGCAACAATATGTTGAGGACAGTAAGCAAATTAGGCACCACCTTATACCTGCATTTATGCTTGGCCTTACCATGGAAGTTGACTGACCCATCCCGCCAAGCTCTCCACTCAGGTGTACACATTGTGCTGGCAGGCCCCAACACGCTACAGCAAACAGTTGCATTACCTGAAATCCAGGGCACCGCATACAGCACCGGCCCACTGTGGTGCCTGAAATTGGGCAGCCTCCCCAAGGTTGTATTCTGTCCGTACGATGCGGGTTAGGGCAGTAGGGTGAAGAACCGGGTTTTAGAACCCAGCGGCGCCAGGGGCACGTCCAAAGTCTTCGAGTTCACCTGTCTTGGTATACAGAGACACAGAATACTTCTGGATGGCGTCAGAAATCAAATTCATTAGCTGCAGCTAGTAACAGTAATCCCAGCAATACAACACGGTGTACAACTCAGGAAACTGCTCAATTTTCGTAGAGCAAGACATCAGCATTTATCCCAATTTTGCTCATTATTAATGCACACCCACTGCGACAAACACTGACAAATAGAATACTTTTTCCCACACATTATCACATCATAAAAAGCTCGATTTACATTGTACCAACCCACAAGTTAATTATTAGGAATGTCCCAAATTCAATTTCCACGAGCCGGACAAACCCATAATTGAAAGCACTACCCATGTAATGAAAATACATAAGGAAAGAAGCAATTCAGATATTACGTAGGATAAGATATGTGCAAGAGAACTAAAAATTAACGATATCCTAAACAATGATTGGCAATTTCAGACAACAATCAGCTAGGGAAATTGGCGTCGCAAAGGGTCAGTTTCAGGTGACAGGGTCAGCGTCTTACCGTCCACTCGCAAGTCAGAAAAGGCCTAGTTAATGTGTACATGAACAACAAAGCCCATGCAACTTTGTTCATTCGGTTACCTCCACGGCCTACGTGATGGCAACACAAAATGGAGGCCCGGACAAAAAGGAACCCATATTCGAGAAAAAGTCTCTGAATACGTAATGAACTTGCTAGTTAACGTGACAAATTTATTCTATATTAGCCGTATTTACTAGATACGGTACAACATCACCAAAATCGTGATGGAACCATAACCTCACAGGACAAGGCAGAATTTTACAGAACCCCAGACCCTCCTTTTGCCATTACGTAGGCAACAACCCAAACTCACGTCAATCTGAATCTAGGTCTATATCTATTCTCATCAGGTCATCAAGGTGTTGCTGTAACATCATCTTATTATCCTTTACTTCTCTTGGGACAGGTCTTCTCACACAGATTGTAGCACAAAGACTACAAATGGCGGGACCACACTGGATGCATAAACAACACGAGAAAAGGATAGCTAACGCCATACCAAGGAACATCAGGACCTTCCATCTCCATTTGGACAACAATTCCCAAATCCATCCTGTTAATGGCCAGTTCTCTTCGTCTACATGTATAGACTCAGCGGTCTTATGTAACTTCGAGATGGCTTGGTACACTGTCGGGGCATTATCTGGTATGAAAACGCAGCAACTAGACCCGATCAATTTACATACCCCACCTCTATCTGCAAGTATGATATCTAAAACAATATGGTTTTGTAGCGTCGTAAGATGATCCGTTTGAAGCTAGGCTGTAATATTGCTAAGAGCACCAGTAGTTTCATTTATAGTGGCCTCGACCACTCTCGTAAGCTGTCGAATATTCCTACTATTGGCCATAGGACCCCAAAAGGGCACGAAACCGTTAAAGAAGTCCCCAGCTTCTTGTGTGACAGTATCATCCGCATCGATGACACCTCTACCATATCTTGTCTTGTGGTAATTGAAAACAGCAGTGTATGTAGGGGGAAGCAAAAATGCCACATAGCATATACCTGAGAAATCAGGTGGCAACCATGTATATGCTCTGTCATAACAAATAAAATACGTGCCTTTCGCTGGCACAAACGGTGGAGTACTCTGAGATGTATAGACATAGGTGTGAACACATACATTTTTACCAAACTGAGCTCTCGGATTCTGACCATAACCTTGCAGACAAAGATGACCTCGGCGGGGTACGACCCAAATAGGGGGAGACCTCTTTCGTCTCTCCTTTTCTGTCAGACTAATGCTATATCTAGTCTTGTTCCAACCAACATATGCTCGTACCTCATCCTTAGGGATAGAATTATATGCATCGATATCTCTAACCATATCTACTATTCCCCGTATCAAGGCATTATTACTTGCATTATCTTTGACAGAACGTACAGGAGATGCTTCATTCGCATAAACAAACATTGACTGGAGTGCCCATACTGACCCATTAAGCGAAAAAGGCAAAACCAATTATGGCATTCCCTTATCTGTCGTATGTGGCATAAGTCCACATACCCAGCAGTTCGTAGTATTTACTACTAGCTGATGCTGATGCAATAATTGTATAAACAAATTGTTAACGAATTCAGATCTTCATGTCTGCTCATGTTCAGGTAACGTATAAAACTCATGTGGGGAAACAGTAGAAAAAGAAAGAGTAGGTTGGGACGTAGATGTAAGCGTATGTTGTATGGTATACACAATCCAACCCACACAACCCAATATAATAGTCAAAAGCGTCAAGAAACTCAATATTAAAAAACATTTGTTACGGATCAATGTACACATTTTCATTTTAGCACCAATTTTCTCAACACCTTTTTCAGACCCAAAAGACTCCTTCCTCTAACGTGCTGCTCACGGCTATAACCTTCTTCACTTAAGTGTGCGTCAAGATCGTACTAACGACCACGAACCAAAGACCTTTCGTCAATTTGCGGCTCACCCCTTAAGAACTGTACCGTGACCCTGCAGCTGAGTTCGGATGGTGATTCGAAAAAGAAAAAAAAAGAAAAATGGCCTCTTGTCTGAAAAGGTGTAATTCACAGTAAAAAAATGTAATTTTTATTTGTCCATATGTTTATCCTTGCTCGGTCTCAAATTGTAGCGTTCTTTACCACGCACGGTCTTCCTGAAAAAGCACTTCTGGATCAGTTGTGTCTAGTCTCAGATGTGGAGGAACACCAGCTTGTAGAATATCATCATCCTCTCGTTCCGACTGAGTCCATTCCAAACGTGCATCACTAAAAGGTATAAATCTAGGAATTCTTTTGCATTCGGACTCGGCTATACCTTCACGCACCCACTTATCATACGGTAAGGGTAACAGAACTTTTTTACAATGGGTACCATGTACCCAATTCTTTTTAACAGCTACTCTAACAGCAGTTCGAGTTGCTAGAAGCAGCAAATAAGCTCCAGTCCACCTAGGCTCCAAATTTTTGGATCGTTGAAAATTCTTCGTTAGAACATGATCACCAGGTTGGATCGTGTGTCCTGGATCTGCAGTTGCTGTTGGTAGACTGTCATAGACCTGTTGGTGGAAAACACGTAATTTAGCAGTCAAGTCATGTAAGTAATCCACCAACATAGGGTACTCAATCTCACTAAATTCCTTAGGCCTTGGCACACCCCATACATTGGCCGGACGACCAAAAACAATTTCATAGGGACTAAGTCCCACTCGAGAATGTACTGTCATCCTTGTTGACAAAAGAGCCAATGGTAAGGCATCTGGCCATGTAAGACCAGAGCTCGCTTGTATTTTAGCCAGTTTCAACTTCAGAGTGCCATTATAGCACTCGACAAGTCCAGCGGACTGGGGATGATTCGCAGCATGGAAATTCTGATTGATGCCCAAACCCGCACACACTTTCTTCATGATCTGACCCACGAATTCACTCCCATTGTCACTCCATACCATTCTCGGCAAACCATACCTGGGGAAATATTCCTTGAGCAAAACCTTGGCTGTAGACAAGGCAGTATTATCCTTTAGGGGATAGGCAACTATCCATCTGGAAAAGGCACAGACAACCACAAGGACATACTTTAAGTTGTTACATCTCTCCATGTGAATATAATCTAGCTGTATTACTTCAAACGGATACATCGGAGGAGCAAAATGCCCAGCTGGAGTTGGAGTTCCCTTTCCAGGATTATACATTAAACAAATCATACAATGGTTCACCACATTCTCAGCACATTTAGGAATTCCCACATTCTTCCATACTGGAGCCAACAACTTGCATATTCCTTTCGAACTAATGTGAGCCAATCCATGAGCCATAGTAACCACTGGGAGCACATACGCATCAGGTAACAACCATCGCCTGTGCTCCGACAACTCAACCCAACAACCTGTCGAATCCAACATACCCGTAGTTTCTCTCCACAAATTCACTTCCTTTACCGTAGCTTCAATCTGAATCAACTTCACACTTTCTATTGTGTCTTCACACATTCCTCTATCCACAATCCATCTTGCGGGGCCTGCAACATACATTCGACTCATCATGTCTCTCACCGTTTCTTTCGCAACTTCATCTGCAAATGCATTTCCTCGACCCACATCATCCACAACCTTTCTATGTGCACTACACTTCACAATCGCAATCTGTTTTGGCAAAGTAAGTGATTCAAGAAGTTCGTTCACCAATTGCCCATGCTGAATTTTCGTACCATGCGAGGTCATAAATCCTCTTTCTCTCCACAAGCGGCCAAAACTATGGGCCACACCAAACACATACTGGCTGTCAGTATAAACATTCACTCGCTTTCCTTCTGACAACACACACGCTCTCGTCAATGCTATTAACTCAGCTGCTTGTGCTGAGTTCTGTGCTATACATGCTGTTTCAACAACTGTATATAAAGTTGTGACAGCATATGCTGCAGTCGACTCTCTATTCGGAAGCTTAAAACACTAACCATCTACCCATAGGGTACCACCAGCATTCAAAAGAGGAGTATCTTTCAAATCAACTCTAGCCTTCGTTTCTTCCTCTGGGCGAAGAAAGCAATTATGCTGTTCTTGAACATCTGCCTCTACAGAAATCGGTAACAACGTAGCTGGATTCAACACATTACATCTTTTGATGTGTACATGGCTAGCCAAAAGTGTCAACTCGTAACCTGACAGACTAGTAAGATGCTGAGTCTTAGTCCTATTTAATAAGGTATCCACTGCATGTGGGACCATCACAATCAACGTATTATCCAATACCAAACCAGCAGACTGTCGGATAGAAACAGCCGCTGCCACTGTAGCTCTCAGACAATTCGGCAATGCTTTAGCTACCGGATCTAACGTAGATGAGAAATACGCTCATGGGCGTTGCTTGTCCCCGAATTGCTGTGTCAAAACTGACAATGCACAACCTTCACTCTCGTGGACATACAATGTACAAGGTTTACTGTAGTCCGGAGCACCCAACAAAGGAGCAGAACACAAAGCATCACGTAATTCAGAAAAACTTTTCTGACATTCGTCAGCCCAAGGAAGAGGAGGTGGAGTATCTTTCAGAGTCAACGCCAACAAAGGTTTCGCTAAGAGGGAAAAATTCGGGATCCACTGTATACAATACTAGGTGATACCTAAAAACGCACGCACCTCTCTCTGCGTGGATGGCACAGTGAGAAGCCAAAAATATCTCTACTCTCCTCAGCAATCGGAATACTGAAGAAAGCATTCTTCAGATCGATAACAGAAAACCAAGAAGCTGAAGCAGGAATCATAGTCAACAAAGCAGTGATATCCAGAAATACAGGAAACTGTGGTACGACAATCTTATTAACCTCTCGAAGATCAATCACAAACCGATACACAGGTGGCTGAGAAGCATCAGTGCGCTTAAGGACAGGCAAAACAGGACTGTTACACACGTTACCTCTCGTTTCTTCAACCACACCCTTCTCGACCAAATCATAGATGATAGCTAAAAGAGCTCTCTCGCCATCACTCGAGATCTTATACTGCGGGATACGAGGTAGCCTAGCATTTAAGTTAAGGGTAACAACATAGGGTGGAATCTGCAAGAGACCAACATAATTGGGACCTGCTGTAGCCCAAAGTGTATCAGGAAGAGAACGCAATTCCAGTGGAAGACAATCTTTAGACAAATACATCGGGGAAATCACTTTCTTACCCATCGTAAGATGTACTCCTGCAGGAGAACAATGTAATGTCGCATGTATTCTTTTCAACAAGTCCAAACCCAACAAGTTCTCACCACAACCAGTTGTTAGAATAAGAGGAGCTTCCAATTCACAAGGACCAATAGAAAGAGGCAAAGGATTAGAAACCGGATTACAAACTGGGGCGCCTGAGAATCCTACTGAAATGTTGGTCAAGCCAGACAAAGGTGCGCCAGGGAGTTTAGAGTGCATAATAGAACTCTTTGTCGCACCAGTATCCAAAAGAAAAGGTTCTGCCACACCTAATGTGACCACTTCAACATAAGGTCCACTCTGGTCTACTGGAACTGATACTACTCCCTCTCTTTGCCCATGGCTGTCCTAGCAATCATCGTAACCAGCACTCTCGCTCTCGACACAATAGTCATCCGCATAGTACTTGGAAGACTGAACAGTCGGAACGTTCTGTCTGTCAAAACAATTAGATGAATTCTGAGGGGGAAAGGAACGCTCATTCCGAGGAGACACACCACGTCCCCTACCCCTAGGAGCTTGCTGGAAACCACCACGGCCTCTTTGACTAGATACACCATTCGCACATTGTAGCAAAATCGGACAACTGCTCTTGAAGTGACCTTCTTCTCTGCAATAAGCACACTGATTAGGGCCTGGCGGAAATTGCTGAGCGGAAAACTCGGACCTCTGCGTAAATCTCTGTAACTGTGGGGGTTGCTGATACTGAGGCTGATTCGAACGGGGTGGATAAGCTTGCTGCAAAAGAACTTTTGTCTTTAAATCTCTAGTCTTCTTTTCTACTTTATCCTTCTCATCCTTATCCCTATTCTCATAATATTGTGCAGTAGCCAATATCTGGGCCGACGAAGAAACAGCCCATGAACTCTCAGAGTCCTTCAGCTTATTACAAAGTTCTGGAAGCAAATTAAAGACAAATTTGTCCACAAACAATCTTTGACCACCTTCGGTGCTCATATCTTGACCACTATGATCAATAAACGTTTCCTCAAGCCTAGTGAAGAAATCAGACACACTTTCGTCTTTCTTTTGTTTGCAATGTGCTAACTTATCCCAATTCACTCGTAAAGGAGGCATCATAGTTTTCATTAAATCAATATTCCTACCAGGCAATTCTGCAACTAAAGGCTCAGGTTTGGCACCTCCTACCTGTCGACCATCTGCAGCAGTAATATTAACCCACGTGTCTCCTAATTCTGGCGCATGATCTCATAACGAATCTTCGCCCACAAAGGTTGAGGAACTACATTACCCATCAACATGTCTATATTAGCTAACTTCATTACACACTCATCAACTGTCTGAGACAATTCCTTGTAGTAACCAGCAGGATTTTTACGTGGATAAGGTAAGGTCTGCTTAAGAGCCAAGACCTCTGCTCTTATCCAAGGGACATGTACCTATACTCGCTGAAAATGAGCCGGTACACCCTGGATATCCTGATTAAGATTAGCAACAACTTCCTCTCTCCATACAGGAGGAACTTCTCTCATAGGATACTGTTTTACTTTCCTCCTAACAGAGGAATCAGGTTCGTACAGTGTCTGAGGCGGTAGCCTAGACCTGTAAACAAGTATCATTCCTACGGCGTCCTCAACATCAGACTCCACTATCGTCCCTTTAGCAAATTCTGACTGAACATCGAGCACTTCCTCTGGAATCGGACCCAACTCATTATTTTCCCATTCCTGACGAAGAAAAGTACACATCACATCCAAAACATACCTTTGCTTAGGCGGCTCCCACTGTAAGAAAACATCCATAACCGCTTGCAAATTATACCTAGAAGCACTCAAAATCCATCTACGAGCCAAAAGATCCGCTCGCTCTTTGGGACCAGGAAGCTGACTACGACTCTGCTTACGTACTGAAACAGGGGTCATATTCAGTGACCCAAAGAGTGGAGACAAAAGACTAACAACAGTCTAAGTCATTCGCTCTCGAACAGAAGGAGAAGAAGTTGTCATTAGGAGAAAGAGTGTTTTGAGGTAACAAAGGCATAGGGACAGAAGTAGCAGGAATCGGAGATACAGGATTCGGAGATACAGGAATGTAAGGTACAGAAGCTTGAGGCAAAGCTGGTAGCAAAGCCGACGGCCCTTGAGGGGGCTGGACCATAGGAGGGAGAACCATTTGTAAAGCAACGGGTGGCTGAACAACAGCAGGAGGTTGAGCAACAAAGGGTGGAACAACCGGAGGTAATGGAGGCGCAGTAGCACCTTGCACATAAGGGGGTGGTAATCTCAGTAAATGAGACATCAAAGGATCTTTTTCATAGTCTTCAATCACTTTTGGAAGGGAAGACAGCAAAGCCGGATAAAATTTATCGGTAGCCATGCAACGCTGTCTATCTGATACTTCACTCGCACGATCTTCCTCATCTTCCTTAAACTGCCTAGCAGCTAGTAGTACTGACAATTTCTTATCTTTCCTACCTCTTTTTGCTTGCTTAATTTCTCGCTGTTTGGCTTCCTTACGCCAAAGGCGGAAAGAGTCAAACATCGCCGGCCGGGCTTTCTTCTTAAATAACTCAACTTCCAGAATATCTAAAATATTTAAATCGAAACTACCATATTGGAGCCATCGTAGAACACCATCCTCCCTTGTGTAACGAACCCATACTTCATTATAGGTGATAGGACCCACTCCATGTATTGAATAGAGCTCATAAGTTGGAGTTCCAACGGGCGGTATTGGACACGAATCCTCCAATCGGGAATCTCTGTTGCAACCACAACTAAACCATTTCCTAAATTTGCTAAGACCAGCCATCTTATAGCTCACTAATCTAGCTTCAAACTTCAAGGGGTTATCAACTATCGATACACTTGTAAATATATGAGCCCCTCTACTTCAGCTATTGCAATCACGGCCGGACTGGGAACCAGAACCGGCCCTGGCAAAGTGCTCGGCCGCCCCCCCCTCCGGGAGGAGAGGGGAGGGTGGAGAGGTGCGACCGCGCTCTATGACAGGGCCGGTATTCGGCCGTTTTTGTTACAGGGCCGTTTTTGCAGCATAACGGCCCTGTAACAAAAACGGCCCCTTGGGCCCAAAACCGGCCCCCAACCATGCGGCCCACCGGGGAATTGCCCGGTGCCCTCAACGGCCAGTCCGGGCCTGATTGCAATATCTGAATCAAAAACCAAGAAACAAAACAAAGTTGTGGGAGCGACTCACTTATACTTAACCAAAATATCTGTCATGCCACCAGAAGACCGTCTACCGTCTTGCTCTACAAATCATCACAAACAGGTCCAAGACAGGGCGACAGTCAGGGCAGCAGTCCTTCGTAGCCATCGGGAAAGCGGGAAGCCTCGCAGCAAAAACCTTCGGACCACGATGACATACAGGGGTCGATGAAGTGGTGGGCCTTCCTCCAGAATTTCCTCACTTGGCTCCTCACGATCCACGGGCTTGGACCGGTACCGCTGAAGTCGCCCCACGTTGGCCGCCAACTGAAGAACCGGGTTTTAGAACCCAGCGGCACCAGGGGCACAACCAAAGTCTTCGAGTTCACCTGTCTTAGTATACAGAGACACGGAATACTTCTGCATGGCGTCAGAGATCAAATTCATTAGCTGCAGCTAGTAACAGTAATCCCAGCAATACAACACGGTGTACAACTCAGGAAACTGCTCAATTTTCGTAGAGCAAGACATCAGATTGTATCCCAATTTTGCTCATTATTTATGTACACCAACTCTGACAAACACTGACGAATAGAATACTTTTTCCCACATATTATCACATCATAAAAAGCTCAATTTACATTGTATCAACCGACAAGTTAATTATTAGGAATGTCCCAAATTCAATTTCCACGAGCCAGACAAACCCATAATTGAAAGCACTACCCATGTAATGAAAAGACATAAGGAAAGAAGCAATTCAGATATTACGCAGGACAAGATATGTGCAAGAGAACTAAAAGTTAACGATGTCCTAAACAATGATTGGCAATTTCAGACAACGATCAACTATCAACTAGGGAAATTGGCTTCGCAAAGGGTCAGTTCCAGGTGACGGGGTCAGCGTCTTACCGTCCACTCGCAAGTCAGAAAAGGCCTAGTTAATGTGTACTTGAACAACGAAGCCCATGCAACTTTGTTCATTCGGTTACCTCCACGGCCTACGTGATGGCAACACAAAATGGAGGCACAGAAAAAATGGAACCCATGTTCGAGAAAAAGTCTCTGAATACGTAATGAACTCGCTAGATAACGTGACGAATTCATTCCATATTAGCCGTACTTACTAGATACGGTACAAAATCACCAAAATCGTGACGGAACCATAACCTCACAGGACAAGGCAGAATTTTACAGAACCCCAGGCCCTCCTTTTGCCATTACGTAGGCAACAACCCAAACTCACGTCAATCTGAATCTAGGTCTATATCTTTTCTCAATTGTGACGGAACCGTAACCTCACAGGACAAGGCAGAATTTTACAGAACCTCAAGGGTCCAGGACCACCAGCAGGTCAGTTCTCCCATTGCACCTACCTTGGCCATAGAATAAAGCCATCATAACGTAAATGGATTCCTGGAATCCCACTCACCTGTGGATATGTCACTAGTAAATTGCAACCCTTTCTAGGGATTTGCTATTAAAAAGGAAAGAGAACGTGTAGAAAAATGTTTGCCAATTCAAGCCCTATAAATTTGCACTGGTTTATGGGATTGGTTTTTCGGTCTCGCTAGAGCACAGCACATGCGCTGGTCTAGCGAGACATTTTGTAAGCCGCTTTTGGGAGTGCTTCCAAAGCGGCGACCAGCTTACGCTCACAAGCACGCATGCCACGTTTCCTTTCACCTTTGCGGCGCCGTAAAGGCATGTGGCGCGATTATAGCAAAAGAAAAAAAACAGTTTTATTTTCTATTTATTTACTTTTGCTATAATTGCGGCACCGGCGCTTTACTTTTAACATTATTAGTAAAGCACGGGTGCCGCGATTATAGCAAAAGTAAGGAAATAGAAAAAAAGTATATTTCTTAACTTTTGCTATATTCGCGGCACCCGCGCTTTACTTTTAACATTAAAAGTGAAGCTACAGTGCCACGATGGTGTCAGGTACAGAGCGTTCTTTCCTCCCTCCATGGCTTGTTTGTCACACAGCATGAGGGCGCTTGTTTGTAAGGCAAGTTAGCTATTGGGCATTGGAAGGAAAAAAGAAAAGTAACGAGTCCTTGCAAAATGTTGCATTTTGTTTATTTATTTCAAAAAGATCTTACGCAATACTCCCAACTCTGCAGGCCTATTTTGAATCTTGTGCGTGGTGTCTTCCATGGCTTAATATCTATAATATAGTCTAGCGTGCACTTTTTTAAATTAAAAATATTCCTTTTTCGCGTCTTTATTTTATGAAGTTTAGAGCGATAATTCCAAACCCTACTGGCCTCTTTTGAAGCTTGATCGTGATATCTTCTTAAGTTATAGTATAGCGTGCACTTATTTAACAAATGTTCGTTTTTTGCTATCTTAATTTCGTCAACTTTATGCGCAATAGTCTCAAGTCTAGTGACCTATTGTGAAGTTTGAGCGCGAGTCTCCCACTGCCTTCTTTTTCTAATACAGTATAACATGCACCTTTGTTCAACATGTTCCTTTAAATGTTTTTTTTTTAATTTGTGGAGCTTGTGCAGAACAATCCCAACCCAACTGGCGAATTATGAACCTTGTGCAAATGTCTGCAGCGGTTTTCGTTCTATAATATATAATACCGTGCAGGTTCATTCCATAATATTCCACAGTGATAAGAGGCGCTGCAGAGTCAGCATTTCATCATAATACAGAGCGCAGAACCCGATATATAGTGATGCAGGGCTATTCCATATCCGGCAGCACAATATCCAGGACAGAGATTGAAATACGAATCAGCGCTGCACTTTAAGGCCCTCTCTGGCTCTGTTCTGAGGGAACGGAACCCTCATCCACCCCCGCTCCCTCCAGCTTCACCGCTACCCGTCCCCACTCGCCACCCCGCTCCCGCCTCCCAGCTACTCCTCCCTCCCACTAGAACCTAAAGGAGAGATCCTAGTAGCGAGGAGCTGTGCCACGACCTGACCTGGTCAGAGTCGGTCGCTCCTCCTGCCCCATCGCTGCCGCTGCCTCCGCTACCTTTGATAAGTATTGCCCATTATTGACCATCGTCCTCCTGTAATTATTGTGCCCGCATTATTGTGCCAGTCATTGTTTGAGCTGATATTAATTGTGCCTGCATTAGTAATTATTTTGTGCCTCATCTTCCTCCGTGCCCCTCGAGTGATTGTGCCTGTGCCCCTGTGATTATTGTGCCTCATCGTACTCCGTGCCCCTGTTAGCATTGTGCATACTTTTGTTTTGGACTCGTCCTCCTGCCCCACCCCCGCTCCCTCCAGCTTTACCGCTACCCGTCCCCACTCGCCACCCCGCTCCCGCCTCCCAGCTGCTCCACCCTCCCACTAGAACCTAGAGGAGAGATCCTAGTAGCGAGGAGCTGTGACACGACCTGACCTGGTCAGAGTCGGTCGCTCCTCCTGTCCCATCGCTGCCGCTGCCTCCGCTACCTTTGATAAGTATTGCCCAGTATTGACCATCATCCTCCTGTAATTATTGTGCCCGCATTATTGTGCCAGTCATTGTTTGAGCTGATATTAATTGTCCCTGCATTAGTAATTATTTTGTGCCTCATCGTCCTCCGTGCCCCTCGAGTGATTGTGCCTGTGCCCCTGTGATTATTGTGCCTCATCTTCCTCCGTGCCCCTATTAGCATTGTGCATACTTTTGTTTTGGACTCGTACTCCTGCCCCACCCCTGCTCCCTCCAGCTTCATCGCTACCCGTCCCCACTCGCCACCCCACTCCCGCCTCCCAGCTGCTACTCCCTCGCTCCGCCCCCCTCCCCTCTCCATTTATGACAGATGCACTTGCACGCAGCGTTCACGCGCAGCGGGCGCGCCCTTTACGCGCCAAAGGCGTGCCAAAGGTAAGCCAGTCTATGCCCGTCCGCGCCTGGACCGCGCCCAGCACCATGCCCCCTGGCCCCCGCAAAAACCAACCCACCTGCCTATCATACGACGCCGCATCCCTCACTGCACTCAACACTGGCTGACTCCCTGACTGCTATCGAACAGCCACAGGACGCACCCATTGACCCTTCACCTGCCAATCCTGCAAGTTCTGCTGCATCAGGACCCACACTACAGCCAATAACACCAAACTGAGCTCAAACAACAACCACCTGAAATGCATTCTGCTCAACACCCGCTCGATCCACAAACACGCCATTGAACTATGAAACCTACTCGACACTAGGGGTGGGCGTAAAATCCGTTTCACGGGTGAATTTGCGGATTTTCCACGATTTCGCGATCCGCGAATCTCGCGAAATCGCGGTTAAATACGCGAATCAGCGGGGACGAATTTTAAGCCAAGCAAGGGTTACAGCAGCAGGTGCATAAGTTGAACTTAATTTCTTTGTAACCTTTTACAAAAGGGTTACAAACAAATTAACTTCAACTTGGACACCTGCTGCTAATTGCTTCCTGGCGCCTCGTTGCCTACTTGCAACTATTCTCTGACCCTGCTCTGACCCTTGAAGCAGGGTCAGAGAATAGTTATAAGTAGGCAACGAGGCACCTGTCCAAGGAATTAAACCTCATCAGGAAGCACTTACAGATATAAAAAACAGGAAGAAGGGAGAGGATGGCAAATACACCCATTTTGAGTTGTCAGGAGGGGTTAAACTAAAAGAGACCTTTACAGCACAATTTTCATATGCATTTTGCTAAAAATAAAAAGCTGTATGTTCTGTAGAGGCAACTCAGGAATCTGGGCCTTCAGAGATCCAGCCTCTCTTTCTTTCTCTCGTTCTCTCTCTCCCTCTCTCTTTCCCTCTCTTTCTCTCTCTTTCTATCTATCTATCTATCTATCTCTCTCTCCCTTTTCCATAAACGACTGCATGGGTAACTTCGCTATGCAAGCGGCTCGCGAAGACACAAAAAGCCAGGCGAACATGCAAAAACCCCGCGAACACGCAAAAAACCCCACGAAACCGCAAAAAAACAAAAATCCGCAAATTCGCACATATTCGCGAATTTTGCGGATCGCAAATTCACAAATCCGCAAATTCGCGGATCGCAAATTCGCAAAATTCGCCCATGCTTACTCGACACCACAACTCTGGACGTCGCCTTCCTCACGGAAACCTGAATGAACGCCTCATCAGCACCCAACGTCGCCATAGCCATCCCGGATGGATACAAAATCATTCGAAGAGACCGCACCAACAAAACAGGAGGAGGCATTGCCATCGTTCACAAGAACCCCATTCCCATCACGACCAGCTCCGACGACACCCTCACAGCCGCCAAACACCTTCACTTCCAGATACATACCGATCCCAAGACCACATTCAGAGGCACCCTCATCTACAGACCCGCAGGACCCCGCGCACAATTCAGTGAAGACATCGCTGACTTCATCAGCCCACACGCCCTCCCCTCCGATGACTACATTCTCCTTGGGGACCTCAACTTCCACCTGGAAAATAACAATGACAACAACACCTCCACCCTGCTGGACAACCTTGCCAATCTCGGACTCAAACAACTAGTGAACACCCCCACCCACTATGCCAGACACACACTTGACCCAATCTTCTCCTCCAGCAAGCACATTTCCTTCAATCACGCCACAGGTCTCCACTGGACAGACCACAGCTGCGTCCACTTCAACTTCAGAAAGAACACGACCCACCACCACCCGAAACAAGTTCCTCTCAGAAGCTGGAACAAAATCACCACTGACCAGCTCACCACATCTCTGAACCAAAACCCTCCCGCCAGACCAACCGACCCAAATCAAGCAGCCATCAATCTCGCACAATAGATCACCCACTGCGCTGACGAACTAGCACCCTTGAAAAACCCTCCCAACAAGCCAGGAAGCAAAAAAGCCTCTTGGTTCAACGACGGCCTGAAGGACTCTAAAAAGAACTGCCTCACCCTCGAAAAAGCCTGGAGAAGAAACCCAACAACAGACAACATGACCGCCCTCAAGGATGCCACCCGCAAACACCACCAGCTGATCCGCACCACCAAAAAAGCAGCATTCAAGGATCGACTAGACAACAACGCCCACAACAGCAAGGAACTCTTCAGCATTGTCAAAGAGCTCACCAATCCCAACGCCGGCAAGTGCGACATCACTCCCTCGCAAGACCTCTGCGACTCTCTAGCCTCGTTCTTCCACAGCAAGATCGCAGACATTCATAACAGCTTCGGCGACCAGTCCTCTCCCCTCACCACTGAACCGAAGCCCCCCACCACCACCCTCCGCGCCTGGTCCCCGATTAGCACAGAAGACACCATCCGCTTGATGAACTCCATCCACTCCGGATTGCCAACCGACCCTTGCCCTCATCACATCTTCAACAAGGCCGACTCCATCATCGCCCCCCAACTACGGGACATCATCAATTGCTCCTTCAACACCGCTACTTTCCCGGAGAGCTGGAAACATGCCGAACTCAGCGCCGTCCTGAAACACCCTACAGCAGACCCCACCAAGCTTAAGAACTACTGCCCCATCTCGCTCCTCCGATTCCCCGCCAAAGTCATAGAAAAGACCGTCAACAGTCAGCTCGCCGCCTTCCTTGAGTCCAACAATTTCCTCGACCCCTCACATTCCGGTGTCCGAGCCAATCACAGCACCGAGACCGCCCTCATCGCAGCCACAGACGACATCCAGGCACTGCTCGACAACGGGGGAACAGTAGCCCTCATCCTCCTGGACCTCTCTGCAGCGTTCGATACGGTCTGACACCGCACCCTAGTACAACGCCTCAGGAACGTCCGGATACAAGATAAGGCCTTGGATTGGATCATCTGGTTCCTCACCGGAAGAACCCAGAGAGTCTGCCTCCCCTTTCAGATCAGAGGCCACCGAAGTCATATGCGGCGTACCACAAGGATCATCGCTCAGCCCCACCCTCTTCAACGTCTTCATGAGTCCCCTCGCATCCATCGCACGCCATCACAACCTCAACATCATCTCCTACGCAGATGACACCCAACTAATCCTCTCCCTCACCAAGGACCCAACCACCGCTAAAACCAACCTTCACAAATTGATGAAAGACGTAGCCGAGTGGATGAAGAACAGCCGTCTAAAACTGAACTCAGACAAGACGGAAGTCCTCATCCTAGGATCATCCCCCTCCACCTGGGATGACTCATGGTGGCCCCCGGCCCTGGGCAGCGCACCCAAACCAACGGACCATGCTCGCAACCTTGGATTCATCCTAGACTCCTCCCTCTCGATGAGCAGACAAATCAACGCCGCCTCATCATCATGTTTTAACATCCTACGCATGCTCCGAGAGATCTTCCGATGGATCCCCACTGAAACAAGGAAGACGGTCACCCAAGCACTCGTTACTAGCCGACTGGACTACGGAAACCTCCTCTATGCCGGAACCACAGACAAACTACAGAAAAGACTTCAACGTATTCAGAACGCCTCCGCTAGACTCATCCTAGACATTCCTCGCCACACCCACATATCCGGTCACCTGAGAGACCTACACTGGCTCCCTGTCAACAAGAGAATCACATTCCGTCTCCTCACCCACGCACACAAGGCCCTCCACGACCAAGGACCCAGATACCTCAACACTCGCCTATCCTTCTACACCCCCACTCGCCAACTACGATCGTCCAACCAAGCCCTCCACGCATCCGAAAAGCCACCATGGGAGGAAGGTCCTTCTCCTACTTGGCGGCCAAGACCTGGAACTCCCTCCCCACCCACCTCCGTCTTACACAGAACCACCTCTCATTCAGAAAGCAACTCAAGACCTGGCTGTTCGATCAATAGCTAACCCCTCTCCCTCAAGCGCCTTGAGACCCTCTGGGTGAGTAGCGCGCTATATACATTTTTGACTTGACTTGTCACACGTGCCAGTGACGTCTCCACTGCCAGGCTGCTTAGGGTCGCCCAGGAGGGGAGGCACAACAGCACGCCAAATAGAAATGTAGTCCCTACCCTCCCCCACATTAGATGCATAGGATTCAGGGATAAAGGAGAAAAAAACTGAAAAAAAGAAGTCTATGTTTTTCTGGTGCCCTCAGGATTAGCAGGGGGCGAACAGGTAGACAGAAAAACAGCATTTCCTGGATTGAGGTCAAATAAACTAGGCTTACTTTGAACCCAGGGCTTTAAGTGGGCCGGATCCTGCCGGGGCTTAGCACCAGCAGTTCTAAAAAGCAGGTGCTGAGACGGGTCCCTATCGGACTCTCCATAATTGCCATCACCCTCCGGGCTGAAAAAAAGATCTTAACTTTGCAGCCGTTCACTGCTTTTGATGTAACTTTAGTTTTTTCACTTGTACATAAGCAAGCTCGACCCGAAGGCATTGGAGCTCTTTACATGAGCACCTGTTACATTTCAGGGGCGCAACTACACCCGCCATTTGGATAGGGAGGGGAAGGGGCTAAGACTCCCAGCCAGGGAAGGCTTCAGTCTGGCTGGCGGCCATTACGACAGTCTTTTTTGGTGCTTTCCTCCCTCAGAACCGCCTTCTCTGTGAATTCCCTCACTATCACTCTCCAACAGTGCCCCTCCTCTCTCCATAGCGTCTCTCAGACATGCATTTCATTTTTAGGTCTCGCTGAGCAAGTGCATGCGCTGCTCTTCGAGAAATTTAGTAAGTGAGTTTTCAAAGTGCTGCACAGGTTTTTAGTGGCCTAGCGTTTGCGTTCACGCGAGCGTGCACGCTTGCAGCCGCCATGTGGGTTTCCGTCAAGGCTCATTAAGCCTTGCGTGCCTCAATAAGCTTTCACTTTCGTACTTGTTTTCCATCTAATTGTTTTGGATTTGATTACATTCAAGTCCTAGAGCTGCAATTAAACTCTCCGTTGCCTTTTCTCTTGTCCGTCTCTGTCAACAGCGGCGCTGATTGTTGAAGGCTGCTCAAGTAATGTAATTTACACCTTTATAATCAGTTTACGCTCCACAGGCTCAGAACAATGTCGCTTCTTGATTAGTGAAAGATGTGGCCCCATTCCTCATAACCAGTTCAAAAGCCAATGCATTTGTAAATAGCCTTTTGTTCGTGATTGCAACCTGCAAACTTGTCTTTTTTCAATTAATCCAGCTGCTTCGTTAAGTCAGGGATGTGGGCTGAATTTGGTAACGGGGAGCGAACGTTGGTGTCCTTGTAAATAGTTCCGTGCAACGGCAGGGCACGCGCTGGGATGTAAATCCTGCAGCTGTCTCCCTGTTGCCTTTTCTCATGTCCGTCTCTCTGTCAACAGTGGCGCTGATTGTTGAAGGCTGCTGATTGTCTGAACAATTAAGGTAGGATGTGATAAATGCACCCTTTTAAAAACCCCAGGTCGCCTTTCAGCTTCATCTTGCATTGACGATGTCTCTCGTGTTCCATTTTCCAAAACTCTAGCCAGCTGTTTACATAAACATCCAAGCATCATTCCTGCAGTACACATCAATAGCCAGTAACTAACGAAATGTTTTTGTTTGCCAACTCCTGTGCTTGACATCGCGTGCCACATCATGGCTGTTGTTCATGCATCTCTATCTGTGTTAGTGCAGCCAAATACATCCTACAACACCAAACGCAGGTGTCAAAAACAAGCCATACCGATTGGCTTTATGAATGCTTGGTAACACTGATTTTTATTCAACATTAAATCAGTAAGTAATCTCTCCCATTCTTCCCATCACATTTCCTCGAGTCTACAATCTCTCTCTGTTAAGCCCTTTCCGTCACACATCTTATTCTAAGTCCCTCGACTGCATGCCTCACACGTCATATCCTTCCTCTCCAGCGCTGCTATTTAACTTTCTCCTTCTGCATGTGCATTCCTTTCATCTTTCACACTTCTACATGCCCTTTCACTATCTCTTACACACACACACACACACGTGCGCGCGCTCGAGCGCTGCATTGTATTTTCTAAGGTGCTGTCAATATTTCAACAGTTGTGTACCACCTTCATTCACTTTTTCATAAAATGCAATTGACACATATGTGGCCATACCCCTGTGTGCTCTGCAGAGAGGCCACAGATTGGATGAGCATATAGTTTTAACACGTCTATTACACAGTGACAGCCACTGTGGGAAATCAACTGTCTTCAGCCTTGGCACCTGAGTTTGCAATCATGTCCTGTCATGAACGTTTGTTCAAACCATATACAGACCCAGACACCTAGATGTGACTCAGTTTGCTGTATGCTCCATTGTAAGCTCACCTGCTGCATGAAAACAAGCATTGGCATAGCCAATAGGACTCGCGTTTGAGACCTTATAAGTATTTAGTTATGCAGCACCATATCCTTGGTGCAACAACATCAACTGTTGCCGGGCTAAACACTTATAAGGTCCCAAAGGCGAGACCTATTGGCTACGCCATTGCTTGTTTAAAAAGATGGCTCACCTTCCTAAGGCCCACTCCATGTTAATTGCGTAGCCCCCATGAGTCCTTCAGAAAAACTGCTGCTACGCAGCCGAACACTGCATATGAATGCTTGACAATTTAGTAAAGCCACCCAATTGTTGAAACATTACCCAGCAATCCCTGTTGCCTGTGGATTATGCCTGAAATAACTCACCACCCGTTGCTGGGATGTGGTCATCCCCGTTACTGAGATGTGAGTTTCAGATGCATTTGTTGGCAAGGTGGCGCATGTTAATTGTGTTGCACACTGACAGTCCTCCCCCAGAAACTGCGGACACTAATGACCCCTGACCCTTAAAAGAACAAAGATACACTGCATATAACTATTTGGCCATTGATCATTGCCCCGAATGGGTAAAGCCCATTATTGAGCTGAGCTTTTAAAATGGATTTCTAAACTGCTGACAATTCCCCACGTAACCTGTATATTAATCTCTAAACACAATTCCCCCTGTTAGTGGGGTGAGCTTTTAAAATTACATCCCTTCTGCAAGGCCCCCCTTGTTAATCATATTGTACACCATAAGTACTCACGAAAGACGAATGAGCTTTTAAAATGTCTTTTTTTCCCAAGGCTGCAGACAGTTAAAGGAAGAGAGAAAATCTATACTACTATTTTAAAGAGAGAACACAAACCTTTGAGCCAGGTAAACTCGAAAAGTACACCACCAATCAAAACACCCAAGACATCTTTGAAAACCTCAGGGCAAGCAGAAGGACATAGGCTATTAAAAATAAAAAATATACGTTGTTTAAAATATTTTGAAATAAAAATAAAGTAGTCCCTTGCAAGTAGCGCCGGCCGCGACGTCTGCGTGATGACATCATTTGCGTTTGCGCTCCCTGGCAACACTTCCGGAAATGGCGCCGAAGATAGCGACCTGCTGGGAGGACTGCCGCGGCCCTGCTTGCTGCTGGGCGGAGTGGCGGCCTGTGCGGGCGGGGCGCATGGAGAGTGGCGGCCTGTGCGGGCGGGGCACCTGGAAAATGGCGGCCTGTGCAGGCGGGGCACCTGGAGCGGGACCGGCGGCTGAGGTAAGGATCAGGCTCTCCGGGACACGGGCGGGAGGGGGCCGGGTCGGGAGGGGGCCGGGCCGGGCCAGGGCGAGAGGGGGCGGGAGGGTTTCGGGGGCAGAAGTGCACGCAAGCCTCAAATGCTGCCCCCAGCCCCTTTCTGCCCCAGGCAACGCTGGGGTGGGCTGCTAGTCTGTATATAAATATGTAGCAATTAAGTAAAGCTACCTCAATATTGACTGAATTCTTAGCAATTCCCCACATGTCCTACAGATTGTGTCACCAATAGATTTCTAACCGCTATCGGGATAAACTTGTAACATGAAGCTCCTTAATGATAGGGGGAAAGGCAGGCTCTGTAGCGCCCCAACAGGACATCATTTTTGGTGGTAATGCGCTGAAACAGCTGAGCCCACCGTAAAGCCATAGATTGCTAACTTTTTTGTACCCGGGATAAAGTACTGCACCGGGATTCCACCATCCCCCCGGGAGTGATGATCTAGTCATTGTCTACTCCTCCCACTGGAGGATTTGACCCCTTATCACCCTTTTGACGTAGTAGCGCCCAGGTCAAACCTCACCGGAACCGCTTGGGTGTGGCTTTGTGACGTGTGATGATACTGTGGTAAAACTGAGGTTCTGACCGTTTGCTTGCGGCCAAAGTGCTTTGTATCCTGTTAACTTATAACACCCTTGGTGCTTTGTATCCTGTTAACTTATAACACCCATAGTGCTTTGTATACTGTCAACTCGTAACAAAAGAGGGCATCAGCAACTGGATTGACGCCTTGTAAAACTGGGATCTCCCAGTGCCACTAAACCATGGCTAACTGCACCATAAGTAATTGTAACTAACACATATCCTGAATTTTACCTTGGAAAAAATGGCAGAAAGATTGCTTATGTGAACAGTCCAAACCTACTGCACCCCCTGGCCGGTTTTTTTATTTTCTATAGCCAGGACTACTAACCTTTGGCTGTCACTTATATAGAGCTAAGAGTAGCTGTAGCGATGGGTGCAGATCCCCACATTGATCATAGCTGCTTGTGAACACCATAAAGATAACTACCAAGACATGTTGTAACTCAGGGCTGCGACCGACAAATTGGGAAAAACTTCCAACCACCATCCCAACTGGCACAGGATCACTACCAGGTCGCCACAACCCCTCCATAACTCTGACACCTTGCATGACACATATCTGCACTGTGCACTTCCACCCCCAAATGGGCATATTGGCGCTGATAACTGAAGCTTATTCCTCCAACTGAATGGTGTTTATTTGTGTCCCTCCGCCAACATGAAAGGCTAAGTGTGCCTCACCGGGAATTGAACCTGTGACCACCAGGACTAACATCTAGAATCATTAAGCTCCTAAATGGATGCAAAAGTTATACCTAGCATAAATTAGAACCCACGTTCCCGGTTATATAAATTCCCCAAAATATTAACGTGTACACCAACTGGGTGAACATGTTTGTTGCATGTATTTTAGACATGTGAACGCCTGTTTCTTTCAGATTGCATTTGTCCCAGATCATATATACGTCTGTGGAAAATGAATCACAAACCGTTGAAATAACGCAGTAAGCACACTGGAAACCACTCAAATAAGTGATTTGCCCAAATAAGTGGGATGTTGAGCATCTGTGCCTAGACTCGAACCCCGTTCCCCTGCTTCGAAGTCGACCGCTCCAGCCGTAAGGCTACCTCCTCTCCCCTACATTTGAAAATAATTTACAGATAACAGCTGATACATAAAGGTTTATTTCCTGAAGTTATCGTGCAACTATTTGTATTTGTATTTTTGGTACTTGTAAAGCGCACCAATCATCCCGAGGGACATCACAGCGCTAGGAAATAATGCAAATGCTAAACGGATTACTTTTGGTCTAAGTTGTGGGTAGTTTCAGTGTCTAGGAAAGAAAGTGGTTTTCAAATTTTTTCCTGAAAAGTACGTAGTCGTCAGTAAGGCGTAGATCGAGTGAGAGGTTGTTCCACAGGACCACTGCTGCCTTAGAGAAAGGTCTATCACCCATTCTGCCCGTTTTTGTGCGTTTTACTGAGGCTAAGGCAAGATAGCGTGATCTTAGGTTCTGTGAAGGAGCATGGAATTTCATCCTATCTCGTAGGATGTGAGGGCCTTTGTATGCAATGTTTTGTGTGCAAAACGTAGGAGTTTGAAACTAGCTCTTTGTCTTAGTGGAAGCCAGTGAAGCTCTTTCAGGCAGCTGGAAGCCAAACTGGATTTCTTTTTATTGCAAATTAGCATGGCTGCAGCGTTCTGAACCACCTGAAGGCGGGAGAACAGACAATCGGCCATGCACACATAAAGGGCGTTTCCGTAGTCCAGCCTGCTCAGAAACAGAGCTAGGGTCACCATCTTTCTACAATTTAGGGGAATCCAAGGAAAAAGTCTTCTGAGAAGTTTTAGGGAGGCGAAGCCCTTTCCAAAGAACTTGTGGACTTGTCTTTGCATAGATAAGACATCATCGAAGATGGTTCCCAGGTTTCTTGTGAACTGCTTGGGTACAGGGGCGGTGCCCAAGGTCTGGGGTCACCCGCTATCGTCCCAGATAGTGTGGGCTCCTCCGAAAAGTAGGACCTCCGGCTTTTCGCGTTTAATTTTAAGCAGTGTTTGGACATCCAACCTGCGAGTTCTGATAGGCAGTTTATGATGAGGTTGTTCTTAGTGTTGATGTTCGTCAACCTATTTGTAATGGGGATCACCAATTGTGTGTCATCAGCATATGAGCAGATTTCAAATCCCCATTTCCTGCTGATGTCTGCCAGAGATGAGACGAACGCTTTGAAAAGGGTGCGGCTCAAGGTCGCTCCTTGGGGAACCCCGTGTTTGAACTTTTAACCTACATATTTCAACCTTGCTAAGAAAATGTAAGTAAATAAAGTTCTTACTATAAAGAGCTCTAACACCTGGGGGCCTGTGGGTGCTTTAGAAATATACGAACACTAAAATCTGTGCCCCAAGTGCAAACCGCCGCTGTCAATCAGGCTACATCCTCTCCCCCACATTTGAAAGGAATTTACAGATAAACAGCTGATGCATAAATGCGTATTTCCTGCAGTTATCGTGTAATTATAACCTGCATATTTAAACCCAGCTAAGAAAATTAGGTAAATAAAGTTTTTACTATAAAGAGCTCTAACACCTGGGGGTCTGTGGGTGCTTTAGAAATATACGAACACTAAAATCTGTGCCCCAAGTGCAAGCCACCTCTGTCAATCATGGTTAGATCAGTGGAGAAGAGAGCATGTTGCAAAAATACGAGAAACTTTCAGTTGAAGCAAGCCATTCACAGGAACTCTGATCAGGCCACTAGACCCAGACTTGGACTCCGGGACCGAAAGCAAGCCGCATCATCCGACCACGTTGAACACAAAGCTCTGGTGAGCAAGAATAACAACACATGTCGAACCCGTGCACACTGAACAAAGTAGACACTTCAATGTGGCCACTTTTTATCCTTGTTGTGACCAAAAAATGTCAAACTCATTACCCTTAAAACAAAGATTTTGTTCATAGATAGCCCAAACTTGACCCAAAGTTATTGGAGCGTTTACATGAGCACCAGTACTCAATCTGGGAACAGCTCAACACAAATAGAAACCATTCGCCCTCGAAAGGCGAAAGATCTGGTCAGTGTTTTTAATGGAAATGGCCATTCTTCACAGAACTTTAACTTCGCTGTCTGTGAAAGGTCATGCACACTTGTGTGTGACAAGAGAAGCAGTGTATGCGCTGCCGCACGGCACAGGGAGCCCAGCATGTTACAGTGAAGCAGGCAACAACAACCTCTGGCTGCTGTGCAGCGTGTACAATAAAAAGTGCTCAGTCGGTGAAGTGGGGCTGTGCCCACCAGGCGGGCAACTAGAGCCAAATTTTGGGGGGCTGAAAAATATTTCGGGGTGGGGGGGCTAATTCTTCCAACCATAGAGTGGTTGCAGAAAAGGAGTAATAACACAACAAAAGCCTCATTTACAAGTAAATAGTCTTTTAAAGACCTGTTAAGTACTCGGGTGTGGCTGTAATTAGATGCTCGCCAGCCCGCGAAGGCGAGGCTGTGTCAGCCCGGGCTCACGCACACGACGGGGGGGCTGAAGCCCCGTGAGCCCAATGGGTGTTGCGCGCCTGCATGAGACCGTAGCAACCAGCAATGCGCTACATCTGTACTTTTCTGCACAACGAGTACTCTGTCCACAGGGCAACGCCTCATCAACTCTCCTGCACTTCCTCACTCCCGCGCACTGCCAGCGCTGCCCATTTCCGCTCGGAATCAAGGTGAGGCCGCCCCTCGAGCACAGCGCTCCACCAAATGCCTCTGACTCGTCTACACAACAGAATACCCTTGGGGCTCTGTCGCACACCCACGCGGCCTTGCAGCAGCACCAGACGACCCGTATGCATCTAACGGTAAGTGCCCTTAATTGCGCTCTGCCCAGTTCTGCCGCACAACTGTGCTGATGCTTCCATCGGAATATGAACGCCCAGCCCAAGGTCCTGAGGCCCACCCATCTCACGGCGGCCTCCTGATCCTGAAATGACCACCACGACCCCAATCCCTGCAAAACCACTCAATCGGGCAATTCGACCCTCACTGTAGAAAAACAGCAAATGCGAGTACCCTGCTAATGGCAGCAGGACGCCTCGCTATACGAGCCACATCCCTCTACGACACTGCGCCCCCTGTTGGCCGCCGGACAAGAGCCCTAGGGAAGAGCTCTGGGGTTAGGGATTTCCAAAACGGAATAAATCCCTGTTTAACCCCGGAGCGACCCAGAATCCCCAAACATACATTGCAAGTACAGAGCAGTGGGCATAATAACGTACTGAGGCAAAATCGCGGGAGCATAACGCAGCAAAACAGCGGGAGACAACATACGTGGCCAGTAATCAACAAGGCTGATCCTACCTACCGGACACCACGGACGACTGACCTCGGAGGACGAGCCCTGCGGATTGGACCTTCGGAGGAGGAGCGGCCGACACTGGGAGCCATTCCGACGCCAACCGGAGCCACTCGGTGCTGGTGGGAAGGAGGCTTCCGCGATTGTGCCCCCGACGCTGGAGTCCAGAGGTATGTGAGTCGGCGCCTCCGAGGACTACGGGCAGGGTCTGGCCGCGGCACAGAGAGGGAGCGGATCGGTGCTCGGCGGATGACGGACGAGGTGCACTAGATCGCGCCCCCCCCCCCCCTTTAACACAGTCGTGGAAATAACACGGGGGAAATAGGAGGAGAGTGAGAAAGCGGCACGCCTGACTCTAAAATGGCGGCCGCTTAAGACATTCTCGCACTCGACCACTCGATCCTCCAGTTACTGCATAGAATTCATTGGGCAAAAGACACAGCTTTGATGGAGCCTTAATGGAACAGCGAAAAGGGTCTGAAATCAGGGCATATGCGAGGAACAACATTATAAAATACCGACGCATCGCCAGCTAAGACCAACAACTTTGGGGCATAGACACTGAAAAGGGACTGTGTACCCATCGCCACCAACACAGGAGCATGAAACTGAAAGTGGTCTGTGTACCCATCACAAATAAAATATAAAACATCAACATGTGCCACATATTTAACAGAACATCTGATAGATCAATCCATATATGAAAGGGGGCTGAATATATTACTAAAGGAAAACGGACTCACTATTGAAGCGGAAACCTTGATTATTGCCCTCCCCCCCACCCCCCCCCCCCCCCCTCTCCCCCAGAACAACAATAGTCTATGAAAGACGGACATCTTGGAATGGCTAATCCTACACAAGACTTCTCTTAACTCTTTAAGGGATAGTGAAATTAATTCTTACGACACGGCAAAGGAATTAAAAAGGTGCAATTGGAGTTCAGCAGAAGAACTACACCCTTCACGTAATTGTGAAATTTTGGCACGTGATCCATCTGCCAATACTGGAATTAAGAAGGAGATTACCAATGTTCACTGACAAGGAAACAACTCTGATCAAATTTAAACAGCCTGATAACAGCAACTGAAGATGGATGTAAGAGGCCGAATGATGATAGGCCCTAATACACAGAGTATAAAATATCCTTCTAATCTATCCAAAAATGCGGCCAAAAAGTTCAAACATAACACACTGAGAAAAAACCCAGACACATTGTTCGCCGACCCATACTTTGATATGGTCAAAGGCACCATTATGAATGACTTGATTTTTCACACAATTAAAACAGCGAAATGGCGCAATGCACTCACAGAAATGCTGACCATAGTAGATTTGAAAAACATCCCTCATGGCACAAAATTAATAACTTCCCCATCAAGAAGTTGCAATGCGGAACTATGCATCACGTTATATAAAACGGGAATAGTGCTGATACAAGCAGCCAATAAGGACCTTGAGGAATTTGAAAAGACTTTCCTAAGTGTAAAAGAATCTTTGGAGAGACGAAGACACCAACCACCCATGACCCAGCATGAAATCATGCGGGACAACAGTGTCAAGTCAACTGGGGACATCAACCAACCAGGGGGCCACAACTCGCAAATCCCCAGCCGTGGAGACATAACAGAAACTGAGAAGGTAACCTTAGAGATTAGTACTGATAGAACAGGGAGGTCTTCCAATCCGGCTAATGAAGTGCATAGCCTGACCCACAATGAAGAACCGATGCAAGTAACCAACAGAGAACTTGAGAGCTCTGAGCTAACTCTCCAAAATTCAGAGGTTGACTCAGAAGGACCAAACCTTCAACAAAACGGGTCACTGCCAGATATCACTCGCGATAACTTCGACTCCATCACTAGAGACACCAATCTAACAGTTGGCCAGAACAACCAAACCGATAACACTGATGATTTAACCGTAAATGCGATGGCAACACCAGAGACTGAGAGAGAAAGGACAACAACGACCACCAACCTTGGAAACAAAGTGAAGAATAAGGTCCCAAGGATAGAGCCGGTGCCGCGAACGCACAAGGCCACTGCGCTGGAAGAATGCATTCTAGCTCCAAGCGAACCCTTCTATGAAGCCAACGAAATGAACAAAGTAGATGAGATCGACCCCTACTTTCCTTCCGCGAATACAAGGCCAGAATCCCTCAGATCCACTAAAACACCCCTTACCAAGAAAAGATTAGTGGGATTGAGATCTGATCAGTTGCAGAGAAGAGCAAACTACATTGCTCATCCAGCCAGGTCTACCTCACACAAGAACTCATCCCGAACTCAGAAAGAAATCAAGGAGCTCCGAAAACTTGTAGAGGATCTAGCGCAAAACTCAATGAAAGTCTCACAGACAATTGGAAAAATCTGGGAGATGACGTTAAGCACGCACACCAAGGTCTCACACATCCAGAATCTGGTATTTAGACACAACAGACCTAACAGGACAAAGCCCTTGTCGATTGAAGAAACTCGAGCCTTACTCAGGTCCTATGAGCAACATGCCCGCAGTAAGGAGGAGAATATCAAAATTGTACCTATTGACTCTAACAGAACGACTAGAAAGAATGACAGGAAAGCAATCCACCAAAATCTTCAACATATTCAGCTTATCGCATCTGAAACGGATAATGGAAAACTCGTTAAATCACAGAAACCCTTGAACTGTCTTCTACTTAATTGTCGTTCGGCAACTAAACATGCAGCAGACATAGCCGCCCTCATCATCAATAAAGAAATTGACCTGGCCATCCTCACGGAAACATGGCTCAATGAATCCTCATCTCCTACCATGGATCTCTTAGTACCACCACAATATAACATCGTCAGGCTAGACAGACCAAGGAATGTGGGAGGAGGCATAGCTTGCATTCACCGGTCTGAGATCGAGGTTTGTCACTTCCAATCTGACCCCTTAGAATCCTGTGAATACCTTGGCATTAATGTGAGAACACCAAAGAAGCAAAGCTGCAAACTGCATGCATTCTACCACCCACCAGGGGAGAACGCTAAGTTCACAGAACAACTGATGGAGATCATAACGACCAACTCTACCTCGGACGCCAATAATATATTCCTAGGCGACTTTAACCTCCATTGGAATGACGGCGGTGATAAATTGGTCAACGCGCTTAAAGACTTCCTCAATGAGCTAAAACTTGTACAAGCCTGCAATCAACCCACCCACTCACTAGGAGCGACCTTAGACTGGATCATCTCAAAAAAGGATGAGACCTCTATCCTTGCTATAGACCCATGTGACTGGTCTGACCATCACATTATATCATTCACGATACCTACATTGACAAAGGGCAGGACCGTGCAACCACGCAAGCTCGAGAAACTGATCCGAGACACAAAGGAGGCTAACACTGAATTACTGGTTAAAAGATGTGAGAGAGACTTGAAGCCACTCAATAACAAGCAAAATGTCAATGAGCTGACCGATCATTACATAACCTCAATTGGTAATATCGTCAATGACACCATGCCTCTAAATACGAAAAAAGTATCAGAGAAACCAAGAAACCCTTGGTTTAATGAATCATTGAATGAGGACCGGCGCAAACTGAGAATGGCCGAAAGGAGGTGGAGACAACATCCCTCCTCCCCGGAGCTGAAAGCGCTTAGAAAAACAAGAAAAGAATACAACAAAAAAATAATCAATTCCAAAAAAGAATTTTTCAGAGATGAATTGGACAGTGCAATAAACAGACCACGAAAACTCTTCGAGATCTTAAAACAACAGTCAAATAAACTAACCAAAACGGTTTTAGAGAATACAAAAACGCCCATAAGCTGCGAGGAATTCTCCTCATTTTTCACCGAAAAATCTAAATTGCTTGAAGATGACCTCACAATTGCAGTAACTAACCTTAAGGCACTACCTCAATCCAGTGATGAGTCCAATTTCTCTCCAGAGTGCCTCCAAACTAAAAATAAGGCAAAATGGGACACATTTGACCTATACGACCAGGAAAAAATCGCCAGAACGCTGGCGACACTTAGACCGAACAACCACTTTCAAGACCCATTACCAGGAAAGTGTGTAAGAGAAATCAGCCACACGCTAGTTCCGATCTGGACTGAGATAATAAACGCCTCACTTGCACAAGGAACTCTCCCCGACTGTCTAAAAACAGGGCAGGTGATGCCCATCCTTAAAAAACCGACAGCGGTTACCACAGACCCGAACAACTATCGACCAGTGACCAACATCCCTCTACTGGCTAAACTCATTGAGAAATGCGTGCAGGGCCAACTAAGTCAACACATCGCTAAATTCTCGCTACTGGATGATTGCCAATCAGGTTTCAGAACAGGGCACAGTACCGAAACTGCGATCCTGCACATTGTCGATGACGCCTTACAAGCCCTAGACCGAAATCAATCTTGCCTACTGATCCTCCTAGACCTATCATCAGCATTTGATACGGTAAAACACGAAGTGCTTATGACCCGACTACAAAACAGGATGGGTCTGTCTGGAAACGTGCTGAAATGGTTTAATTCTTTCCTACAGAACAGGACTCAGCGATTCCTGGTTAACCAAGCAATCTCTTCCCCGAGCCCCAACGCAATAGGGGTCCCGCAAGGCTCTACGCTATCCCCAGATCTATTCAACCTATACGTAGAACCTCTTACGGAGATCCTTCAAAAATCACAGGTATCCTATCATATGTATGCGGACGACACGCAATTATACATAAAGATCGCCTCCCTTGAGGACATCGACCTAATGAACAATACATTAAAGAGTGCTCTGCGATGGCTAACAATGAACCATCTGAAACTAAACGCCCAGAAAACAGAATTCCTGCTAATCGCACCGACAAGGAGCCAACCTGAAGTTATAGAGTGGACTAAACTGGTGACTGCACTAAAATGCACCCCGACCCTAGTTAACTCAGCCAAATCACTAGGAATTACACTAGATAAGAACCTCGACATGAAAAACCATATTAACGCAATGGCCAAGAGCGCCCGCTTCCACCTGAACTATTTAAGAAAACTGAAACCCTTTATCACCGAGACAGATCTAAAGCTGGCTATACAATCACTAGTCATCTCGAGGATCGAATATGGCTGCACCACATTGGCGGGCCTGCCAAAAACATCCACAGCACCACTAAAAGCCTGCCTCAACGCAGCGGCGAGACTCATTACGGGAACGAAGAAATTCGATCACATTTCTCCTCACCTGAAAGCACTACACTGGCTACCTTTTGAAGCCAGAATTCAAATGAAAATGGCCTGTATCACGCACAAAGCGGTTCACTACAACACACCGAGATACCTAGCCAAGAAACTTAAGATCTCAGGAGGTAACAGAACAACGAGAAGCGCAAAAGATTTGCTATTACGTCCAGCCTTTTTCCACAAGAAAAAGACCTACAACAGAGCATTCTCCGGAGCTGCCCCCAGAATCTGGAACTCACTCCCTCCAAACATCAGGAAGATTCAAAATACAGTAACATTCAAACGAGAATTGAAGAGCCACTTGATGAGTAAATACCCTACTTAGAGTAACTTAAGGATCACTGAGATGATCAATGACGCCAACGGAGTGCTGCCCTCTCCATGGAAAATGGAAAGATCACCATCGAACAATGAACTGATACCGTGTGCAAGCCGAGGCTTGACACCTCACAGCTACCTCGTATACATGTGTGAATTTGAATTTGAACTATATCTCACAGTCATACTATTTAACTTCTTTCTCACTTGATTTATTTATCCCTATAGGTGGAACTTTTAACTATTTGTCTCAACCACTATATATAACTTCTACCTCACTTGATTTATTTATACCTACTATCCTTGATATGCACTGAATCGCCTTATAACCCTACCTCAACGAGCATGGTTTGTTACCATGACACAAGCCAAGCCTTGCTCTCCATATAATGACAATTGCACAATCATTATGAATATATATATTTAGTCGCGTCCATTCAGTATATTGCCTTTCTACCTCACTATTCTCTTGTTGTTATTATTGCTTTATTATCTTTATATGCAATTCCTTCCTGTTAAGCGCTCTGATACCCACGGGTCTTGTCCGCGCTATACAAAACACTATAAATAAATAAATAAATAAATAAAAGTATGAATACTAAACTAAACTCCAAAGCATAACCTGGAACTAACTAAACAGTACGCCTAGGCCCACTCAAACCTCTGACCTGGTCAGACACGGTCGCTCCACCCGCTCCTGGCCGTCCTTGTACCCCTGCCTGATTTGGTATCGTATTTGCTCTGTGCCTGACTGTTGACCGACCGTATTAATTCCTGTGCCAGACAGTGCTGATCGTATTGCTGCTATAATCATTCTTTGTGCCAGACTGTGCCGATCGTATTGCTGCTATCATTAATTTATGTGCCAGACTGTGCTGATCGTATTGCTGGTGTAATTAATTTCCGCGCCAGACTGGGCCCTGATCTCGCCCTGCATTACTTTGTTATTGTTTGGTGCCCCGATCTCTCCGTGCATTACTTTGTTGTTGTTTGGTGGTGCCATTTTATTGGTCCCAGCCCGTCTCCCCTCCCCGCTCCCAGCCGCTGCTCCCCCGCGGCCCCACCCCACTCCCTACAGCATCTACACTCGAACCCATCTCCCCTCTCGCCACCCCGCTCCCGCCTCCCAGCTGCTCCTCCCTCCCACTGGAACATTAGGTGAGTCCGGAGCAGTGAAGAGCTGTGACCGCCCTGACCTGGTCAGACACGGTCGCTCCACCCGCTCCAGGCCGTCCTTGTACCCCTGCCTGATTTGGTATCGTACTTGCTCTGTGCCTGACTGCTGACCGCCCGTATTAATTCCTGTGCCAGACAGTGCTGATCGTATTGCTGCTATAATCATTCTTTGTGGCAGACTGTGCCGATGGTATTGCTGCTAACATTAATTTATGTGCCAGACTGTGCTGATCGTATTGCTGGTGTAATTAATTTCCGCGCCAGACTGTGCCCCAATCTCGCCCTGCATTACTTTGTTATTGTTTGGTGCCCCGATCTCTCCGTGCATTACTTTGTTGTTGTTTGGTGGTGCCATTTTGTTGGTCCCAGCCCATCTCCTCTCCCCGCTCCCAGCCGCTGCTCCCCCGCGGCCCCACCCCGCTCCCTACAGCATCTACACTCGATCCCATCTCCCATCTCGCCACCCCGCTCCCGCCTCCCAGCTGCTCCTCCCTCCCACTGGAACATAAGGTGAGTCCGGAGTGGTGAGGAGCTGTGACTGCCCTGACCTGGTCAGACACGGTCGCTCCACCCGCTCCTGGCCGTCCTTATACCCCTGCCTGATTTGGTATTGTACTTGCTCTGTGCCTGACTGCTGACCTACCGTATTAATTCCTGTGCCAGACAGTGCTGATCGTATTGCTGCTATAATCATTCTTTGTGCCAGACTGTGCCGATCGTATTTCTGCTATCATTAATTTATGTGCCAGACTGTGCTGATCGTATTGCTGGTGTAATTAATTTCCGCGCCAGACTGTGCCCCGATCTCGCCCTGCATTACTTTGTTATTGTTTGGTGCCCCGATCTCTCGGTGCATTACTTTGTTGTTGTTTGGTGGTGACATTTATTTTGGTCCCAGCCCGTCTCCCCTCCCCCAGCCGCTGCTCCCCCGCGGCCCCACCCCCGCACCCTACAGCATTTACACTCAATCCCATCTCCCCTCTCGCCACCCCGCTCCCGCCTCCCAGCTGCTCCTCCCTCGCTCCGCCCCCTCCACTATCCACTTATGTCAGGGAGACTTACGCGCAGTGGGCGCACCCTATGCGCGCCGAAGGCGCGCCAAAGGTAAGCCCGTCTACGCCCGTCCGCGCCTGGACCGCGCCCAGTGCCAGACCCCCTGGCCCCCACAGAAACCACCCCTCCCGCCTAACATACGACCCTGCATCCCTCTCTGCACTCAACACCGGCCGCCTCCCCGACTGCCACCAAGCCGCCCCAGGACACACCCATGGACCCTTCACCTGCCAATCCTGCAAGTTCTGCTGCATCAGGACCCACACTACATCCACAAACTTCAAACAGAGCTCCGACAATAACCACCTGAAGTGCATTCTGCTCAACACCCGCTCGGTCCACAGACACGCCATTGAACTATGGAACCTACTCGACACCACAACGCCGGACGTCGCCTTTCTTACAGAAACCTGGATAAACGCCTCATCAGCGCCCGACATCGCCATAGCCATCCTGGACGGCTACAAGATCATCCGAAAGGACCGCATCAACCAAACAGGAGAAGGCATCGCGATCGTCCACAAGAACACCATCCGCATCACGACCAGCTCTGACGACACCCTCACAGCAGCCGAACACCTTCACTTCCAGATACACACCGACCCCAAGACCACACTTAGAGGCACCCTCATCTACAGACCACCAGGACCCCGCACACAATTTTGCGTAGACATCACTGACTTTATCAGCCCACATGCCCTCCCCTCCGAGGACTACATTCTCCTAGGGGACCTCAACTTCCACCTGGAAAAGAACAACTACAGCAACACATCCACCCTTCTGGACAACCTCGCCAATCTCGGACTCAAACAACTGGTAAACACCCCCAACCACTACGCCGGACACACACTCGACCCAATCTTCTCCTCCAGCAAGCACGTCTCCTTCTATCACGCCACAGTACTCCACTGGACAGACCGCAGCTGCGTCCATTACAACTTCAGAAAGACCACGAACCACAACCACCCACAACAAGTCCCCCGCAGAAACTGGAACAAAATTACCACCGACCAGCTCACCACATCGCTAAACCAAATCCCTCCCACCAAATCATCGGACCCAAATCAAGCAGCAATCAATCTCGCACAATGGATCACCCACTGCGCTGACGAATTAGCACCCTTGAAAAACCCTCACAACAAGCCAGGTTGCAAAAAAGCCTCCTGGTTCAATGACGACCTCAAGAACTCCAAAAAGAACTGCTGCACCCTCGAGAAAGCCTGGCGAAAAAACCCAAACACAGACAACATGACCGCCCTCAAGGACGCCACCCGCAAACACCACCAGCTGATCTGATCCACCAAGAAATCTGCATTCAAAGATCGACTCAACAACAATGCCCACAACAGCAAGGAACTCTTCAGCATCGTCAAAGAGCTTACCAATCCCAACGCCAGCACCAACGACATCACCCCCTCTCAAGACCTCTGCGACTCTCTAGCCTTGTTCTTCCACAGCAAAATCGCTGACATACATAACAGCTTTGGTGACCAGTCCAACCCCCTTACCACCGAACTGAAGCCCCCCACCACCACCCTTCACGCCTGGAACCCGATCAGCACCGAAGACACCATCTGCTTGATGAACTCCATTCACTCCGGATCACCTACAGACCCATGCCCCCACCACATCTTCAACAAGGTCGACTCCATCATCGCACCCCATCTACGGGATATCATCAACTGCTCCCTCAACACCGCTACTTTCCCGGAAGGCTGGAACATGTCAAACTCAGTGCCCTCCTGAAGAAACCTACAGCAGACACCACTGAACTTAAGAACTACCGCCCCATCTCGCTCCTCCCTTTCCCTGCCAAAGTCATAGAGTAGACCGTCAACAGTCAGCTCGCCGCCTTCTTCGAGTCTAACGGATCCCTCGACCCCTCACAGTCCGGCTTCCGAGCCAAACACAGCACCGAGACCGCCCTCATCGCCGCCACAGATGACATCCGAACACTACTCGACAACGGGGAAATAGCGGCCCTCATCCTCCTGGACCTCTCCGCAGCGTTTGACACGGTATGTCACAGAACCCTTGTATAACGCCTCAGCAACGCGGGGATGCAAGGAAAAGCATTGGACTGGATCATCTCGTTCCTCGCCGGAAGAACCCAGAGAGTCTGCCTACCCCCTTTCAGATCAGGGGCCACCGAAGTCATCTGCGGCGTACCACAAGGATCATCGCTCAGCCCCACCCTCTTCAACGTCTACATGAGCCCCCTCGCTTCCATCGCATGCCAGCACAACCTCAACATCATCTTCTACGCTGACGACACACAGCTGATCCTCTCCCTCACCAAAGACCCAAACACTGCCAAAACCAACCTACACGAAGGGATGAAAAATGTAGCTGAGTGGATGAAGAACAGCCGCTTAAAACTGAATTCAGACAAAACGGAAGTCCTCATCCTAGGATCATCCCCCTTTGCATGGAACGACTCATGGTGGCCACCGGTCCTGGGCAGCGCACCCAAACCAACGGACCATGCTCGCAACCTGGGATTTATTCTAGACTCCTCCCTCTCGATGACGAGACAAGTTAACGCCATCTCATCATCATGCTTTAACATCTTACGTATGCTCAGAAAGATCTTCCGATGGATCCCCACCGAAACAAGAAAGACGGTCACCCAAGCACTGGTCACAAGCCGACTGGACTACGGAAACACCCTCTACAACGGATCCACAGCCAAATTACAGAAAAAGCTCCAACGCATTCAGAACGCCTCCGCCCGACTCATCCTAGACATACCCCGCCACAATCACATATCCGGTCACTTGAGAGACCTTCACTGGCTCCCCGTCAACAAGAGAATAACGTTCCGTCTCCTCACCCACGCACACAAAGCCCTCTACGACCTAGGACCCAAATACCTCAACACGCGCCTGACCTTTTACACCCCCACCCGCCAACTACGATCGTCCAATCAAGCCCTCGCCGCGATTCCACGAATCCGAAGAACCACCATGGGAGGAAGATCTTTCTCCTACTTAGCGGCCAAAACCTGGAATTCTCTCCCCACCCACCTCCGCCTTACACAGAACCACCTCTCCTTCAGAAAACAACTCAAAACCTGGCTATTTGATAAGTAGAGAACCCCTCTCCCTCAAGCGCCTTGAGACCCTCTGGTTGAGTAGTGCGCTATACAAATTTTGACTTGACTTGACTTGACTTGTGCCACACTGCACACCACAGACCAGAATCCTCTCTCCCCTTTGACGATGCGCCTCTGCAGCTTGCCAGGGTTCTGAGGGGACAAAGACAGCGTTGGATTGGTAATGTGGGCACTCGGGCAATGCCCGAGGGGCCAGTGTCCGGTTCCCGCTGTGGGCTACTTCTTTGGGCAGCCTGGGGGCTGATTTGGGCAGTTGTGAATTTTGTAAAAAAAAAAAAACGCCCCACTCCACTTTTTTTGATAAACTTTCGAAGAAACAGTGTTTTGCAGAAAGGCAATTTGCAAATGTGGGCCACTTTTTTTCAGCGTGCCCAGATACTTAAATACTTAAATAAATACAGACTACGGCAGTGATGCTGGAACAATGTTTAGAGAGGGTGTACTGCCAGCAGTATTTCATCACTAAAGTAACAGAGCTTGTAAAAAATCCAAGCGTCACACAAATAACAAGGCTAGTAAATGTATTCAACAAGAGAGTGGTAAGTGTGTAGTATATACGCTGTGGTCCATTTTGGAGCATCCTGTTGCAAATATATTGCTGTAGCATTGTGTGGAATGCATTGTCATTTACAGACAGCACATCTTTCAGAAATGACCACTAACTTTGCACAGACGTAGAGTTTTACTCATACAACTACATAGCACACACACAATTTGTGGAAATCTGCTTTAAGTGAATATTTATCATTTACGCATGACAAAGTAAAGTGTTTATTTATTTTGATCGTATTAAAATCTTTGTTTCCATCACACTTCACAGTTACAAAAATGTGTTTTCTTTGAGCTTTCTTAACTGCTGATATAGTCCTAAATATGTGTATTTAAATGTTTTTGTATGTTAGAAGAAAATGAAATTCTACAGTCTTTACTTTCATGCTTCTTGTACCTTAGCAAGATTGTCACACAGTTCACTTTACAAAATCCCTTCACTTTGCAGTCAGAGAAAGAATAGTAAGCATTAATATCTGTGACATGAACGTCAATGAACCAAACTGCCTGGGGTAGCAGAAGTGAGTGACATCACATGTCCTTTGACTTCAATTTCACTCACACACATGCTTACACACACACATGTACGCTTACACACACTCGCTCTCATGTATTTTTTACTCACCTCAGCTGCCAGGGATGTGCATATTCCAGCTAAATGTACTCTATTTTTTCTTACACTAATAGTGAATAATTAACCCTACTGTACAGGTTTACATAGCTGCCAAGGTTTCAGATTGCCATGTGTGACATTTTAAAAATTTGAGTGAAATTATGAATGACATTTCAAAGAGTATGAGTGACACTTTCTCGCGAGCAAAAATCATGCATTTAAGAAGAGGGAAACTTTTAAATATAAGAAATTACAGCCAATTGAGCAACAAGAAACTCCAAGAACTACTTAAAAATGTTGCAGAGCACCAGCAATGGAAGGAGACTAATCCTATTTCTCCCTCCTGTAACCAGGCTGTACAGGATGTGTGATCAGAGCCACCGAACTTAGTCAACAACACACTCTGTCTGTGTGACTTCAGTGTGTTTCTGGCAGGCTACACAAATTAAAAAAAGACACTGATCATGTGAAGAACACTATGTCCTGACCCGACTTGATGATAATACCCACTAATACCCACTATTCACAGCCCTAGATCTGAGACTCGGAGCAGGTGCTAATGTGATAGCACGTGGCAGCAGGCTCTCTGACTCCAGAAGGATGAGCAGACAGAGCAGCCCTGCAGATCGATGCTCGCTTTTTATAATGTGAAATTATTTTGTATCATGACTCAGACTCATGTGTTTAGTAAAGGTCACCGTGGTGCTACGGCCAGGCAAGTAGATGTGAATACCTGTCTGGACGCAGTGCTCTTTGTAGAAGGACTAAGGGGAATGGGCTGTAATAATGCTGAAGGCTCAGTTCTTAGGTGCTGCTGTGTGACAGTGCCTCACCTTCAGGCTGGCTGGCCTACCGGTACCCAATTTCTTTGAAAACTACTGTTCCCTCATTCGCAGCCTAGGTGCTTTCTGCCTTTTTTTTTTATAAACGCAATGTCACGGGAGGCATGCGGCTACAAAGAAGTTTAGTTACCAGCTCTGAGCTCTTGCTGAGAGTGTCACTTTTCTCTTGTAACATTAATATACTTGTTGTTTGCTTTAGACACTTGCACGAGTGCCACCATGATTGCCTACGTAACGTTTTGTTCTTGTGCTGTTGAGAGTGTGTCTGCCATTTATTGCAGTATAATCCTTCTACCTGTGTCCAGGTACACCTTTGTAATATTCACACACGTCACTTGACTTTTCCCTTGTAACACACTTTGCTACCTCGTACATTTTGTTCGCTTCAGATTGCACAAGTGCCACTCTGGCACCATTTCCGCGTTTCTTCTTTGTGTTTGAGTGCTTGCTGTCTGCCATTTGGAACATATTATAGGCTCTATTTGTTACTTTGCACGCTACTTGCACGCATCATGCCACTTTTTCCTCCTGTAATGCACCGCGTTTGCTGTGTATTTTTGTTTGCTCACGATTGTCACTTTATTTGCCTCATGTAATAAATTAACGTTTGCTATAAATAAAAATTGTGTAATATTTGTTGTAGTATTGTAATTCTCTCATGTCAGAGTCTCACTCACTCAATTACTGTTCCTATGAAGCGATGACGTTGGCGCCCCGGGTAAAGTCCGGCGCTAAAATTATGCATAACATAAATATAAAATAAAACCATTCCCCATGATAAACACCGGCTGACACTTATTTAGTGGTAGTATAGTGAGCTGCTTCCGGGCTGGGCTGGGCTGTGGTGCTGCCGCCGACGCAGCCCGGGGGGGCGCCGCCGCCGGCCCCCGGGCCCGGCCGCGCTGAGCTGCCACAGTCTGCAGCTGTGTTTTAGCGGGGGCTGCACAGGGGGGCGGCGCGGCGGGTGGCCATGATCATGCTTGAGAGTGTGCACCAAACCTGCCTGCACTCTCTAATCACCCGCTGCTTCTGGACTGTGCTCAACTTCCTGCTTCCTCCGGACGTGACGCCGGCCCATGATCCCAGGCCGGCACATCCGGATTTTTAATTCTGGCGGCCCCTGTGGTGCGCCAGGGATTGACAGCTGCTCTGAGGCTGTATGAGCGGGCAGGCCGGGCGCGGGTCAGCCCCCCTGCAGACTGCACTAATCGCTGCATTTAGTTTCCAGGGCAACAGGAACACAGTCGTCCGCGTCGGACTCGACTTTGGCAGCGCAGGCAGAGCAGAGAATGATACATTGTAGCGCGGCGCCGCTCACGAGCTCAGAGAGCTCAGCTGCAGTGTCTCGGTTTCTGTTTCGGCACTAGTGGGCAAAGCAGCAGTCTCAGAACTCAGAGCCCGGCCCCGGGCACACAGGAGCTGCTGGCGCGCTGGCAGCACAGGTGGCAAAATGCGTGACAAATGCATGCAGTGCGGTGATGCAGATCATTGCACTGATATGCGTGAGTGTCACACCTGTTGCGTGACGTTTGGCAGGACTGGGTTTAGCCCCGCGACACCACGTTGCAGGGGCAGCCATGCGCTTTACAAGTTTCTTAACATAACATTACATTAGTGTAATAAACAATTTGTGAGAAAATAAAGAGAGTGGAGCCCCAACCGACATCCTCAAGGGCAACCTGACACTGTGTTCCTGGCACTAATTTTGCCACCTGGGGCTCCAGGGGTCGAAAAGAGAGTGCTGAAGGGTCGCAAGGGCCAAGCCAGGGATCGGAGATGCAACCTCTGGTGACCCCTAATTGATGTCCATGCTCTGTGTTAAAGAATTTGTCAGAAAAACATAGACTGACATTTGACCTCTAAAGCTCACCAAATGTGACAAGATTAACATACAATGTAAAGATATATATTCCCCATTAGCCTCCGAACATCAGCATGTTTTTGGGGGGGGCTGCAGCATACTCTGCACACCTACTTCTAACACCTATGGAGTAAGGTTTAAAAGGACATGCCCGAAAACATTACCTGTGCATCTTTGTAAACTGTATGCATTAGCCTTCTGACAATTGGCCCACATCCATAGCACTGTTGTGCGTGTGACATCGCGCTCCCTCTCGTTCTCTTGCACTACTGCTGTGTTACTCCCTTATTCGATTTTATTGCTCCTTGCTGAAGCTGTTTCTTTGTAAGACACTTTAAATTACAGTTTCAATTACACACGTAGAGCCCATTTGGTCCTTCAAGAATTATAATCAGTAAGGGCCCGATGTAGGTACCAAATACCGGTCGGAAACTGCCGATTTCGGCCGTTTCCGACCGGCATTTGGCCTACTGAGATGTAGGGGACCTTTTTTTGTCCGATTCGGTATTTTACCGATTCGGTAAAATTACTGAATCGCAAAAATACCGATTCGGTAATTTTACCGATTTTTTAAATTTGGGATGTAGGTGGGACTACTTTCAGTCCCACAGGCCCTTCAGATTCGGTATTTTAACACCCAATCCAATTGGGTGTTAAAATACCGAATCCAGGTGTGCATGCACATGTGTGCATGCACACCTATGCCATGTGACAGACAGACATGCCCTCATGGCTCACATGCCTTTTTTTGGGGTGCTGGAGGGTGTCAAAGTGACACCCCCTGCACCCTTGCACAAATCGGTAATTACCGAATCGGTAATTACCGATTCGGTAATGCCCATTGATTCCTATGGGCTTCAAGGCCCATAGGAAGCAATGGGGGATACCAAATCGGTATTTACAGAATCGGTATTTACCGAGTCTGAAATACCTAAATCTCCCCCCCTCTAATTTACCACTTCATAAATACCGATTCGGTATGATTCGATATTTATGAAGTGGTAAATGTAGATTTACCTACATCGGGCCCTAAGGGCCCGATGTAGGAGCCTTAATACCGGTCGGAAACGGCCGATTTCGGCCGTTTCCGACAAGTAAATGGCCATTTGGTATGTAGGTGCCCGTTTCCAAGGGCATATGTAGGTAACTGCACATTTACCGAATCGGTAAAATTACCTAATCGGTAAAATACCGATTTGGTAATTCTACCGATTCGGTAAATTCCTAATGTAGGTGGGACTCTTCTGAGTCCCACAGGTGTTACCGAATCGGTATTTTACCATGAAATACAACTTCATGGTAAAATACCGATTCCGGTGTGCATGCACATGTGTGCATGCACACCTATGCCATGTGGCAGGCAGACCTGCCCCTAGGGCATGTATGCCTGCCACATGGCACCCAAGCCTGTATTGGGGGTGCTAGGGGGTGACAAAGTGACACCCCCTGCACCCTTGCAGAAATCGGTAATTACCGAATCAGTAAATACCGATTCGGTAATGCCCTTTGATTCCTATGGGCTTCAAGGCCCATAGGAATCAACGGGGGATACCGATTCGGTATTTACAGAATCGGTAAATACCGAATCTTACAGATTCGGTATTTACCGATTCTGAAATACCCACATCACCCCCCCTCCAATTTACCACTTCTCAAATACCGAATCGGTATGATTCGGTATTTAAGAAGTGGTAAATTGAAGTTTACCTACATCGGGCCCTAAATGCTTAAACCTAAAAGGCTTGTTTTCAGATTGTAAGTAATACAGAAACGGTAAAGGTTTGTTTTCGATTTTAAATAATACCAAAATTAACTAAAATCAAAATCTATTAATCAATAAATCAGAGCGTTAAGCTTAGTTACAGTAGAGAATCAATAACAAACTCAGTAAAGTTCAGGTCGGAAAATACAAAGTATATGATGGAAGAGTAACCCGGTCTGGATATGCCCTCTAATGTCAGCAACAAAGGGCTCCCTCGCACATCCAAAAAGACCGTACATTTATAGGGGTCTGAACAAAGAATTTCAGGCATTCAATACAGTTGTGCACGGTTCTTACAGATTAAAACCACCAGAATTGAATAGATTGAAACAGTTGTAAGAAATTACATTTTCGGTCATACTCCTTCAAGATGGAGCTTCTCACAACGGAGTGCTAGTGAGCCAGCAAGCAAGATGACTGCACTTGTGTGAGGCTTCTGCCGTTCAGGTTATTAATCCATCATAATCCTGCCCCAGAGTGGCTCAAATTATCCCCTTAAAACTGGGGTTAGGCCCACAGACATCCCTGCGTTCCTATAGCCTGCGGAGCTGAGCGACAGGGTGGTCTGAGCGGAGGCAGGCGGACGCGGGGCCTACGGATTTGGGCCTAGCTGCCTGTCTCGGACTGCGATGGCAGCCTTCAGCCAGTCCCTGGCAGTGTGTGCCGATAGTTTGGTCCGCCGGGCTGACGGGATGGTGCATTGCATCTGGCCTTGCTGCGGTCTCCGAACCCCTGGCCATTTGGCCTAAGTGGCGGATTTGTATTGAGCCGACCGTTCCAGATCGTGGCACTGTGGTGAGGCCCTCACCTGATACTCAGCAGGGTGCGCTTGGGGGGCAGCCCGCAGAGAGCAGGATAGTTGGTGTGGGGCTCGCCCTTGTAATGTCCTACGGGACACATTCTAGTGTTCTGCAGGAACTTGTAACGCCAGCCACTCCCTCGAGGGCTGGACACACTACACCCGCACATCCATCCATCATGGGTGGCACGAGTGAACTGGCCCTGTCAATAAAAAGGCCCGTGTTCACGTGCTCGTGGCCAGTGTGCTGTACTACACAACCAGGTGTCTCCATTATTGCCGTCATGTGGGCCTGGGGCCCAACACCACATTGGCGACGAGGTGGGTAGCTGACCCCGCATGCCTGCGGCTCTGCGTCATCGCCCCTCGTGAAGGAGAAAATAGGCCTGACAGGCGACACCCCCACAAAGCTGTTCATAGCCACCGGCGACGACCACAGTGGTGATCGGCACAACACCACTCCTCCATGCAGACACGGAGCACCAGCCGAGGCTAGCCGTGCCTTACCCCGCCCCCTGATGTCAGAAGTGGATAAGGGCGGCAAGTGATCCTGGTGAAAGCGAGGACCCCACAACATAGCCCTATTGACTCTCGCTGGTACAGCCAGCAATTACCTGACAGTGGCAGACCATTCAAGCCAGTCGGCACTTATCCCACCAGTGAGGTAACACAGGAGAGCACCAGACAAGGACCCGGAGGCCGCGCAGCTAGCGAAGACGCCCGGGCTGAAGGTACTCAAGTGGCAGGCCATAACCCAAGGCTGCACCCGCAGACAAGCCCCCACGCTAGCACTGTGCGCAACCTGCAGCAGCGGAGAAGCCTGCTACCCGCAGCGCCTGCCATGGCCCACGGCCCCCGCTCACATCCACCTGCTGAGACTCCAAGTTCCCACGCGTTGACGGCCTCAGCCCAGCGGGGCTCGAACAGTGCGGGACTGCTGCCAGAACAAATTGGAGTGAGTGGGTGCCCCGCCCGCAGAGAGCACAGCAAGAGTAGAAAGCTGCCGCGGCCCCGATCAAAGCGCTGGGCGGACCTGCAAATGAGCCAGCAGCTTGCCTGAACTGAGCAGGGGCAGGGCCACAGCGCTACTTCACAGCCAGTGGCCAGCGCCGCACGTAGGCTGAAAGCGCCTCTAACTGACACAAGCAGCACTGCACCGGCTACAGGAGGCGGCAAGGAGCCACCACTGACACCACTGTCTCGGCGCGGGCACTCCCCAAGCCCATTGCAGTAGCAAAGTTGCTGCGGCCTAGCAAATGACAGCAGCGCCACATAGTGGTCCACGTAAGCTGCACGCAAGCAACAGCAGCCCTCACACCATGATCGATGTCAGCACCACCTGGTGGCCAACATTGCACACCGAATCCACATCGGCCCGCACATAGTCAGCATCACGTGTCAGCCCTGAACAGAACCCTGCGCCAGCCCCTCCAACACCCAAAACCTGCAGCAATCAGGGCAAGCCATCGAAACGACCGCAGCGCCACCGGGTGGCTCTCCAGAAGCAGCGCGCTGAAGAGCGGGTAGGCTGCCCAGCCAGAACAGACTGCCGAAGGAGAGGCACTGAGGCACCACTACCCTACCGAAAATGGCAGGAGCAGCAAGAGAAAGGTGCAAAGTGAACCAGGCAGGAGGGTCCGCACCAGAGCATCTCAAGAGCGGTCATGTGCACTGACTGCCCACCACGTCGGACGTCAGCAAGCGAGAGCGACAGACCAATGGCAATCGTGGCGGCACTGCACTATACAGACCAGTGGTACTAGAATACAGCAGTGTCCTGCTAACCAACCGGCAACAGCAGTCAGAAAATCCCGGAGAGTGTCACAGGCTACCCTTTTAAAGGCAACAGCAGCCAAGCTCCCAGCACAGACTCGCAAATAGGAGAAGCAGTGCCCCGAAAAGTTCCTGCTCTCATGCAGCCCCCGCAGAGCACAACAAACCTCCAGACAAGACAGCCGCCTTCTGCACGTCAAGGAGGAAGTAACAAGACATCCACTGAGGTCTGCCGGCCCGTGCAGCCATCCGGGGCCCACTTCCCCTTAAGACTAGCGGAGTAAAATGACAAGCCCCGACAGAAACACAAAGACAACCCCCATTAGCAAGAGTGGACGGCCAGCCAAGACAGCAATGTCTCACAGGAGCTGCCCCCGGCAACAGCCCAAGAATGAAAAGTGCAGAGCACGCACCGCACGTGGCTGACCAACGCCACCGCCGGTGAAGAGTCGCGTCACTCACTCCTACAGGTGTACAGGCGCAACCGCAAGCCACACCACAGGCACCCCAAGTGCCAGAAGAGAGCGCCCAGGAAGAAGAAAGAGCATGCAAAATCAGAAGTGCACAGAAGACTGCGCCAGTGAACCTGACCACACAGGCAGGTGCCCGAGAGATAGAGACATCTCCACAAGGAAGCACTGCTGAATGCAGGTAGGAGAGCTCTCCCGTCTCCACCACCCCAGCAAAGCCCTGCAGTGGGCCGAAGACCCCACAGAGTGTCCTCCCTCGCACTACCTCCAGATGGATTCGGCAGTGACCTACGATGGGCAAGAAAGGAGTTGCACACTCCACGTTGCAGACCGCCACAACAACATGCGCTCCTACAGCCAGCGATACGCAACCAGACATAGCAAGGAGCGTGCCGGAGCAAAGGCAGAAGCCTGCACCATAACAGCAGTTGTGCAGAACAGACCGACAAAGGGAGAAGACCGAGGACTCACAGCAAGCCAAGAGCACACCCTGACACACCAGACAGCCACCAAGGCAGACCGACGTACCTGGATACAGCCTCATGGATGAAACAAACATAAGCCGCAGCAAGTGCAGACCGCGTCTCATCCCAATGTTTTCCCAGGCGACCGTCCATCCCTGAGCGTCGGCAGCATCAAAGTCAAGTGGCATCCCTGCTCCAGTCCTCATATGCCATGAGTGAAGATCAGCACTGAGTGCCCACCCTCACACCGCCTCAAGATGGAGTCAGCACAGTCTCCAAAACAGGGAAGAGGGGATCCGTACACTCTATGTGTCAAGCCGCCACCAACGATCAACCTCAACAAAGCGGTGACACCTGGCTGCTAAGTTCCTCCTGACATCCAAACTCTCCCAGCAAGTCACCACCACCTGTTATTCCGACTCATCACATGGCTGGCAACTGCCATCACACCAGCCATCAGCACCTGCATCAAACACCACTCCCGTAGAACCGATGGACTGGAGTCCGGCACTGTTGCCACACCAGCCGACTAAAAGAAATCAGAAGCCCCCTGGAAACCTGGTCTACACCGGAACTGCGGCAGCGACTGCTTGTCTTGGCGCAGACTCATCCACCAATGACGGTTGTGCATGCGACTAAGTAACGGCTACTCAGCAGTCCTGCAGCTGCCCCCATACGGCACACAAGCGGCCCCCCAGTGCAGCCCTGCTCCAATCCCGCAGCAACCCCGAGGACGGGCCTCACCAGGCGGGAGACCGAGAAGAGACATTACCCCACCGACAGGTTACCGGTCACAGCCAAGCAGTTCAACAGGGACAGTCGGTTCAGCAACATCTCTGTGAATTCTCACTTGGGACTCCATCCATGGCCACGACGCAACCCACTAAAAGGAACTGTTAGGACTCACCACAGACCATCACCGAGGTCAGCAAAGTGGAAGCCATGCAAGACAGCAAGACATGTTATCGTCAGCGAACTGATGGTCTGCAGCGGATGTCTCCAAGCCAGAGGTAGTGTCCTGAGCCCCTCAGGTTTAACTACGGGTGCCCGCCGAGAAGGTTCTGCTGCAAGCAAAGCCACCAGCCCATGTGTGATGTCGTTCAGCCACCTGACTCAAGAGACTGATGGACCCTGTGGTATTTAGTTAACTGTTTGTTTGTTCCCACAGGTTGGACTAAGACTTTGTTTGTTCCTCAATAAAGTTGGGGAGGAATGTAATGACCTGCGGGACACATTCTAGTGTTCCGCAAGAAGTTGTAACGCCAGCCACTCCCTCGAGTGCTGGACACACTACACCCCCACACCCATCCATCACGGGTGCCGCGAGTGACGTGCCCCCGTCAATAAAAAGGCCCGGGTGCACGTGCTCGTGGCCAGTTTGCTGTACTACACAACCAGGTACCTGTGTCCATTATTGCCGTCACGTGGGCCTGAGGCCCAACACCACAGCCCTCTGGCCTTGCTGTGGGAACTCCTCTCTGGGCCACCCTGGTTATCTGGCCGGTGTGAAGAGATTGCGGGGCTGAGGCAGGGCCTACGGTGGCGGTACCAATGCGAAGCCAGGGCTGTGGGACGAGGGCCTGACTGGGCTGCCGAGTAGTGACCATTCTACCCTGCAGAGCCAGGAGAGAAAGGTTGCCTTGAGGATACCTATAGGAAACTCCTTGCAGGACAGCTAATGACATTCTCAGTAAGTACATGCTTTCTTTCCCGATGTGAGAGGAAAGGCCTGCCGGGGCACTGCCCGGCAGTCCTGTCAGCTCCAAACACAATCAGGTGGATGCAAGGTTTCAGTAGGAAGCCAAGGGTTGAGAAGGCTTCTGGGATGGATGAAAAGCTACAATTTGCTCCATGGGGAGTCTGACTGAGGAGTACATTAAAGGACTTGCCGGGCCCACATGCCTTAGTACACAGCCCGCGGTTCCCAAGCAATGAGCAAAGCAGAGGGCAGGCAATGTAAACTGTCTTTTTAATCACGTAAATTCACACATATAAAGAACACCGATCCTGATCCAGCCATGACCAATGACCCACGAACAGTTTACGCTGCCGGAGACTCTGAATTAAAATCTCTTCTGCTCACGATGAAGACTAGTCTCAGATCCATTGAAACCAAAATGGACTTCATGGGTACCCGCATGGATTTCATCACTCAAAGGCTGAGAGACGCAAAATGGATGCATAAGGGAGGCAGAATAAAGAATCTCTAGAAGACACTTCCTCACAATGAAACAAACAGATCATGAATAAGGAAGGTATTCTAAAGGGTATTTCTACCGAAGATGAAGATTTGGAGGCATGATCGCGCAAAAATAACATACAGATATTGGGACAAACTGAAATTGAAAATACAGGGAAAATGGAGGACTATATGGAAAAAATGCTCATGACACTCATTGAATCTGCAGCCTTCTCCGAATAACTGGTGGTGGTGAGAGGGAACAGCCATCACAACACAACTTTTACTACGCGTTGCTATTATATCGCATGTGTTAAAATGCATGCAATGTTACAACGCGTAGTAAAAACTACGCACACCATTACATAGCATGCACTTTTACATCTCATGCAATGTAATGGCTATCCACGTCGTTGTGAGGAAACTGAGGCTGTTTCCTCACAATGAGTTACACCTCTGACGACGCAGGAAGCAGGAACCGGGAGCAGAGACGACGATGCTGAAGAGGAACCACGAGGAAAGAGGTAAGGCTGATTGTGCTTGGGGTGGGGGTAGTGGTTTAGGGTAGGGTAGTGTCATAGTGTTTTAGGGTTAGGGGTAGTGATGGGGTGGGAGTAGTGTGGGTAGTGTTGTAGTGTCGCAGTGTTTTAGGGTTTAGGGTAATGTAGGGGTGGGAGTAGTGTTGGTAGTGATATAGGGCAGGGTAGTGTCTTAGTGTTTTAGGGTTAGGGGTAGTATAGGGGTGTGGGTAGTTTTGTAGTGTCTTAGTGTTTTAGGGTTTAGGGTAGTGTATTGGTGGGAGTAGGGTGGGTAGTGTTGTAGTGTCATAGTGATTTAGGGTCAGGGGTAGTGTAGGGGTGGAAGTAGTGTGTGTAGTGTTGTAGAATTGTAGTGTCGTAGTGTTTTAGTGTTAGGGGTAGTATTAGGGGTGGGAGTAGTGGTTTACGGTAGGGTAGTGTCATAGTGTTTTAGGGTTAGGGGTAGTGATGAGGTGTGAGTAGTGTGGGTAGTGTTGTAGTGTCGTAGAGTGTTAGGGTTTAGGGTAGTGTAGGGGTGGGAGAAGTGTAGGAAGTGTTGTAGTGTCATAGTGTTTTAGGGTTAGGGGTAGTGTAGGGGTGGGAGTAGTGTGGGAAGTGTTGTAGTGTCGCAGTGTTTTAGGGTTTAGGGTAGTGTAGGGGTGGGAGTAGTGTGGAAAGTGTTGTAGTGTTGTAGTGTTTTAGGGTTAGGGGTAGTGTAGGCGTGGGAGTAGTGTGGGTAGTGTTGTAGTTTCGTAGTGTTTTAGGGTTTAGGATAGTGCAGGGGTGGGAGTAGTGTGTTTAGTGTAGTTGTGTAGTGTTTTAGGGTTTAGGGTAGTGTTGTAGTATTTGTGTAGTGTAGTGTTTTAGGGTTTAGGGTAGTTGTTATGTTGGGCTTTTCCTTTAAGGCTCGTGAGTGCTTGCTGGAATGTCATGATGGCTTTGGAATGTATGTGTTGTGGATCTTTGGATTGTGGGGGCAGTTGAAGAGCTATGGCGCAAGGCAGTGGATGCTCCCTGGCTCTCACCTGTATTTACCTACTATCTACATTAAAGTGTTCTCCTTCAACCTTGCCTGGACCTTCATTACAAATGGCGACGATTGGACAGTCAAGAACCCGTGAATTAATTGAACCTTTAAGCTTTTTGGAAGACGCCAGAAAGCCTATGCTACAATCCTTAATCGTTTCTGTGGATAATTGCACTCCGCGTAGAAGCTCGGACCCGTGTAAGTAAGCAACTCCCTCAAAGCGCCGTACCGCACATTTTATTTGTTAAATTTGACCTTACCTGAGGGTTCAGACACGGTGCATTTTTCAAATCACCCCAAAGGTTCAGTTAAGGGGCGAGAGGCAGATGCGCAAAGCAACCACCATCAAGGAAGTGCGCGAGTGTTGCATTCTACTGGCGAACAGAGTAGGAAATGACGTGATCGCGTTGGGTCACGCAGCGTAACCTTACGTGGCGGCCATCTTAGTAAAGCAAAGAATTGAGTTATGCTTACATCGCAATTACTGGAAATTTTGAACTGCACGGTACCACTGGTGTAAAGAAGAGTACAGGCACCGAATAGTGTACTACTTGCATGAAGAAGAATACAGGTGAGACGGTCGAGGAACACACTAAAAAGGTTAGATTTTAACTAGTTGGAACATTTAAAAAAAATGTTTGGGTGTGCAGTATATGGAGAGTGGTGATTCTGTGGAGAACGTTACTAGTGGAAACAGTGCAGATACTGAACACAGGATGGCACAACAGAATTTTACAATAAGTGCTCCACAACCATTTTGGGCAACTGGTACTCAACCTGAAATTAAGTGGATTGAGTGGAAGGAGTACTTTATTAATTACATTGAGGCAATTGATGAGGAAAAGAAAATGAAACCTGAACAGAAGAAAAGGATCTTGTTACATTCTTTAGGAGCTATTGGTTTAAAAACACATTCCCGCATGAATAAAGTGGAGGATGCGAACTTAGATGTTTTTGAGACCTTTATAAAAAACATGGACAAATATTTCGCACCCAAAGTGTGTATGGGGGTAACGAGACACAAATTCTTTCAAAGGAAACAAAGCAAAACGGAGACAGTTGATGAATGGGTGGATGAACTAAAGAAGCTAGCAATTGACTGTAAATTTGGAACTTTAAATGATGAATTGATTCGGGACCAACTGGTGATGCATAATAATAACTCTACGTTACAAGATAGGCTTTGGGTAAATGGCGATGCACCATTGGAAGATGTGTTAGCTATTATGAGGAAGGCGGAAATGTCGGGAAGATGTTCTTCTGTGGTAAAAGAGGCTGAACAGGACAAAACATCAAGTGCAGTTTGTAAGATTCTACCACACAATAAGACCCAAACAAGGTTTCAGCCGAGTTCACAGGGCAGATGGAACAATCAACCAACTAGATTTAAAAAAAAAGACATAAAAGGAGAAGAAAGAAGATGTTATCGGTGTGATAGCAAGGAGCATTTAGAGTTTAGCAGAGCTTTCCCGGCTATAAATAAGAAGTGTGGTATTTGTGGAATGTTAGGACATTTCTCTAAAATGTGCCGCAAACGCAGTAATGTGAAGTATGTCTGGGATGAAGAAGAGGTAGTTGTTGAGGATGAGGTAGAGAGTTTGGAATGGGTAAAGAATGTGAGAGGTAATTATGTCATCAATATATCTGATGAAGCTTTAGAAGGAAAACCCTTGTGTAGGGTATCCTTGGGAGGCGTGGTGGTAGAAGTTTATGCAGATTCGGGATCACCTTACACGATTGTAAATGAGGATGTTCGGAGGAAATATTTTGTGGGAAAAATTGGTGATCAATTAAAATGTTCAGACATTTGTCTTGTAGGTTACACCGGAAAAAAAATTGAGATGCTGGGTTACAGATGGCTCACTTTTGTGTTTAAAGGAAGAAGCACAAGGGGCAAATTGTATGTATCCAAAACTGGACCATCAGTTTTGGGATGGTGAGATCAAAAGAGTTTAAGCATAATTTTAGACCCAAATAGTGAAGAAAAGGTGTTTGTTGTAGATGATGAGAGCAAGTTAAGTGATATTTTGAGTAAAGAATTTCCAGGAGTTTTTGGTACTGTTTTAGGGAATTTGAAGGGGTTTGAACATAGGATATTGCTTAAGGCAAATGCTGAGCCAAAGGTTCACAAGGTTAGGCCCATTCCAATGTTGATAAGAGATGAGGTAAAAGGTGAATTACAAGGACTGCTAGCTAAGGGGATAATCGAGGAAGTCGAAGCCTCAGAATAGATTAGTCCCATCGTTGTGGCGCGGAAACCCAACGGAAAAATCCGTTTATGCATCGACCTGCGCCATCTCAATAACAACATCATTGTAAAGAAATTCCTTTTACCCAAAATCAATGAGATGGTTGCCTCTTTTAAAGGTACTATGTGGTTTTCAACCATAGATATGTCTGCTGCATATCACCAGATTGTGTTAGAAAGTAAATCAAGGTATGTGACTGCTTTTGTCACACCTTTTGGGTGTTATCAATTTAGACGAATGCCTTTTGGATTGGCATCAGCTGTGGCTGTATTTCAGAAGTTAATGTATAAACTTCTAGGTGATTTAGGCATGATTGCTTTCTTTCAGGATGATATTTTAGTGGCTGCAAAAGACAAAGTGGAACATGATGGTAAGTTGAGACAGGTTTTGAAAGTTTGGAAGATGCTGGAGTTGTCAAAATGCAAATGTTGCAAAAGGAGTGTGTCATATTTGGGGCATATTATTAGTGAAGAGGGAGTGAAATCCAAACAATCTTTGATTGAGAACATTGTGAATTCAAGTACACCTAGCACCAAAGAGGAGATAAGAGCCTTTCTGGGAATGGCGGAGTACTGTGCCAAATTTGTAAAGGGTTTTACATCCAAGGTGTTTAACATTCGCAGTCTGTTAAAAAAGAATGTCAAGTTTGTTTGGACGAAAGAGTGTCAGGATGAGTTTGATAGGATCAAAGTTGATTTACAGAATGTCAATGCCTTATCAAGTTTTGATCCCAACGCTGAATGTTTGTTAACTACGGATGCGAGTGACAAAGGTATTGGTGCTGTGTTGTCTCAAGTAAATGAAAGAGGTAAAGAGACAATAATTCTGTTTGCATCTAGAGCACTTTCCCCATCTGAAACTAGATACCCTATCATTGAAAGAGAGGCGTTGGCCTGTGCATGGGCTCTTGAACATTTTAGAGCCTTTGTGTGGGGGAAACCTGTAACCATCAGAACGGATCATCGTCCTTTGGTTAAGATTTTATCATCGGAGGGCATTTCTGGGGCATCAGCTAGGATGGCAAGGTTGTCAATGCGCATGAGCGAATTCATTTATAAAATGATTTATTTGACTGGAAGAGACAATATAATTGCTGATTGCTTGTCTAGATTGCTGTCTGCGTTAGAGGAGTGTGCGGATGACCCATGGGGGAACGTTAGTATTGCCTTAATTCATGATTCTGGAGCCCCTGCTATTAGAAATAAAGTGTGGATGGAGGAACAAGACAAGGATATTGAACTCAAAAAGATTAAGGAGTATATCTGTTCTGGTTGGCCAAAACAAAGTTCCTTGGAAGGGAATTTTAGGGCGTTTTGGGAAGTTAGAATGGAGTTGTCCTTAGAAAAAGACTTACTATTCAGAGGTGACAGGGTTATCCCTCCAACTTCTTTAAGGAAAAAGATTTTAGAACTGTGTCACGAGGGGCATTTTGGTATTGGAAGGAACAAAATCATGGTAAAAAGTATGTTTTGGTGGCCTGGTGTGGATAAGGACACAGAGGTTTTTGTAAGGAATTGTGGCATTTGCAGTTCTGCAGACAAAACGCTCAAAACTCTAAAACCTGGTATGAGTGAGGGTTTGATTCCGGAGCTTCCGTGGGAAACGATTGCTGTGGACATTATTGGGCCTATTGGGGAGTCCAAGGAGTTTGGGTTGGTGGCTATCGACTTATTCTCTAAATGGCCGATAGTGAGATTCGTCGACAAAGCTGACACTTCTAATGTTTTAAAGTTTTTGGACAAAATTTTTATAATGGAGGGCTTACCAGTATGTGTACTCACTGACAATGGTGTACAGTTTTTGTCACACATAGCTTGCACCTATTTTGAGAAATGTGGCGTGAAACATAAGACAACTGCTTTATACAATCTTAGTGGGAATGGTACCGTTGAGAGATTTAATAGGGTGATCAAAGTTGTTATCCAGGCAGCTGTTAGTAAAAATTTGGATTGGAAGGTCCAAGTGCAAAGAGCAGTCTGGTCCTATAGAACCACGGTACAAACTAGTACAGGGTTGTCCCCTTTTGTAATGATGCGGGGGAGGATGCCAAGAAGTAAGGTCAATCCCGGTTGGTTGATGGATGGTAAAGTTACACAATGGTCACCTACAGTGGTGAAGAATAACTTGGAACTACTTCATTCTAAAAGTAAAGAGTTTTACGACAGTCACCATGGTACAAAGATGTGGAAGTCAAGGTTGGTGAATGGGTGCGTGTGAAGAAGCCTTATAAAGTGCCTAAAGGTGAAAGTCGTTTCGAACCACCAAAACAAGTGGTTGAGGTCTTGAGGAATGCGGTCAGACTGAGTGACGGAAAAGTTTGGAATCTGAAAAGTATAGCTTTTAGTCGTGATCAGCATGAGGAATTGAGGGATGAAACGCCTTTTTGTCCAAATAGGTATGATTGGATGGAGGATCACTTTGAAGATAGCTACTTGCAAGCACAACTTGCTGGGGTGGCTGGGAACAACAATGAGTTGGTGGTAGACTCTGTTGATGTGGACCAACTTGTTTGTGAAGAAGGGGGAAGTGTTGGGACTCACTGTACTGGGGGTGTTTCTAACAATATCCGTGGTGAGTTAACGGGTAAGAGAACTCGTACTTCTCCCACTTGGCTCAAAGATTACGTTACTGAGTTTTAGTGCTATTAACTGGTTTTTTTTGCGTTATTCTTTTTGTTTATTTTATTTGTTTTTATTTGCCATTCCTTTTCTCCTTCTCTCATTGAGGAGAGGGGGTTGTGTTATGTTGGGCTTTTCCTTTAAGGCTCGTGAGTGCTTGCTGGAATGTCATGATGGCTTTGGAATGTATGTGTTGTGGATCTTTGGATTGTGGGGCAGTTGAAGAGCTGTGGCGCAAGGCAGTGGATGCTCCCTGGCGCTCACCTGTATTTACCTACTATCTACATTAAAGTGTTCTCCTTCAACCTTGCCTGGACTTTCATTACAGTAGTGTTGTAGTGTTTGTGTATTGTAGGGGTTCAGGGTAGTGTTGTAGTGTTTGTGTAGTGTAGTGTGTTAGGGTTTAGGGTAGTGTTGTAGTGTTTGAGTAGTGTAGTGCATTAGGGTTTAGGGTAGTGTTGTATTGTTTGTGAAGTGTAGTGTTTTAGGGTTTAGGCTAGTGTTTGTGTAGTGTAGTGTTTTAGGGTTTATGGTAGTGTTGTAGTGTAATGTTTCAGGGTAGTGTCTGTGGGGGTCATGCAGGGTAGTGTAGTGTTATTGTAGGGAGAGGGCTGGGGGTCGGGGGAGGGTTGTCTAGGGGTAGGTTTGTCACTTACCTTGCAAACTTTAACCACGAGTATAGCTGTACCACGCATGCCTTTGCGTTATAATCACATGCGTGGTAAAGGCATTCTCGTGGTAAAAGTATGCGATGTAATGGCATGTTATTGTCATTGACATCGCGTAGTAATACCCGTATCCTAAACTGTCGAGACCGTGCTAGGACCCTCCATCTGGCTAGCGAGCGGCGCTTTCTGAGCTTTGAAGGTAACACAATGCCCATCTACCCAGACTTTACAGAGGCGGTACAGTAGGCACGGTCATGAGTTAGCTACAATAGGCTGGCATAGGTTATGCCATGCTGTATCCGCCGCGCGTTTTCCTTAATTATCAGGGGAAACAACATATTTTCACAAAACCCACAACAAGTATAAGACTTCCTCTGGCATGCCCGTCGGAAATCCTCCCAGGGGCTGAAGATGCACCACAGAGCCCATCGGAACTGGGCTGTATGGACCATAGGCTTCTCTGCCGGGACAGCACTTGCGGACTGATTTCTAAAACAATTCCCCCTTTCTCTTTCTTACACTATTGTGGGTCATGCTCAGTCCGAAGGAATGTATAGACACTATGCTACTGACATGGCTTTAATAACTTAGCAGGAAAACCCTGAAACTTTCTGGGGCCCCTAATATCGTGCTATGTAAGTGTCTAGCTTGCACACCTTAATGGTCCTATTTAATCAAATGTCATGAATTTGAATTAGGTATTGGGAGCCTCCCAGTAATTAGTTGTGCCCACAACTGTCAATGAATCTGCTCTGTAGAGGCCTAGTGAAAACTAGGTCTGACCAGGAGCTCACCCGATGTCCCTAGAGTTTCAAATTTTTCAACAAATTAATCAATAATGAAATACCCCAAATCTACTCCATATAAATAGTTTCACAACTCTTTTCACTAGTCAAACACTTTTTAGTGGTACTATACACATTTAAATACATTTAAATGATAGATGATATAGTAATTCAAAAAGTGACAACTCAAACTTTCAAAGTGAGATCAAATTAATACAATTGCACAGTAGTACTTAATAACGAAAGATGAACATATAATAACATTTCCCAATGCATTTCGGGTCTACTGCGACCCTTCTTCAGGGAAGTGCAATTCTGAATAGCGAATCCAATCTTGATGGTTTAAAAAACGTAAACGTCACATCAGTTCCGTGTCAAGGCACTGTAAAAATAATGATAATGATATTTCCCAATGTTTTAAGCTGTATGTACATAATGTGAAATATAGAATTAACACTGTAGTCCATGAGTGAAATACGTAATAGAAAGGAAAAGTTAATGAGGGTGTGAATCGTAAACGAAAATGGTGAAACGAATATAAGAAAGAGATGTATCTCCAACAGCCTCCCGTTGTTAAGAAAAACTGATAAAAATGAAAATAGTCAGAATGTGTAAATAGAACCCAAACCCACACTATGAGTGTATTGTGATTTTGGTCAAATGAGGGGAATGTCTACCTGACTTTAATCGTATCCGACTGACTGCGTGTCTAAGACGGGTCTGATCAACCGGGATTAACGTGGTCAGCCTCTGGAGAAAATCTGATAAGTAAACTGAAAATTACAACTCGACGTAATGTGTAAAAAACGTGACCTATAAGGGCGGAGCATACACTACATGCTTACCCGAAATGACGTACTCAAATTCCCTGATATGCCTGGAGGTGGGGATATCTTGTGCATCTGTAGCAGCAACTAAAAATTAAAAAAATTAAAAATACGCGTAAGCCGCCCATCCTTATAAATGCTATGAAAGACTGATCAATCGAATGTCCCAAGTAGCGCGTCCTACCTCGGCAAAGTGACGTGCTGTCAACTCTGACCTCGCAAGTGCTTCCGGCAACAACATCCGGTGCATGAGCGCGTCCGTTAAATAGCGGTATGTTGTTTACTATTAGTTAAAGCAATATGGACCTGCACGTTAGCCAGGTGTACTCGAACACATGGAGAGAAAGCTGAGCAATAAGTGTAAAAATGGTGTACGCCAATAAAAAAGTACAACTGAAAATTAGTGTGCTGTATTATGTAATGAATAATGTTATGAAAAAAGGAAGAGTAACCGGTGGTATTAAAGTAGACAAAGTGAACAAAGTAAAAAAAGGGAGAGGTATAAACAAACATGGTTGTGTTTGTTATGAAGGAGGAATAAGTGAAAGGTGAACTATTGTGTGAACTTAGTGTCAATCCTTTACAGGGGATTTCATTGAAAACAACACTGATTCTGTCTAAGATATATTTCAACGAAGGCAATATGCAATATACGTGTGCGTTGGGCATGATAGATGTATGTCATCCCATAGGGGTTACATCTTATACAGCTGCATAATCGGGAAGGGTACCAAAAGTCAACTGGAAGACAGAATTACAGAACTCAATGATTGTAACCCGAGGATTCAATTTACCCATAACATTCAGGACAGTAAGATACAATTTCTAGATATAGAAATTTGTAAAACACAACAGGGAATCTCAACTACGGTTTTTCGTAAACCAACGGATGTCAACAATGCGCTACACTACACGAGTGCACACCCAAAAAAACTCAAAGACCATCTACCTACCTCACAGTTGATCAGAATTAAAAGGACCCAACAAACTGTAATCTCCTCATGAGTGAACAAGTAGAAAGATATAGTGAAAGAGGCTATCCTTCAGACATACTTGAAGCTTCAGTTCAAAAGGTTTCTATGATGGATAGAAAAAGATTATTGCAGAAAACAGAAAAATCAGCTAATGAACGGATAGTATTTGTAATGAAACACTCTACACAATCACAAAGGATTAAACAGATCATTAAGAAACATTGGGAAATGATAGCCAATGAACCGGATTTTTCCAATATCTTCAAGAACTTTCCCATTATAGCACACACCCGCTCCAAAAACATCAGGGAAATACTTAAGCACCCACGGAACAACCAAATAACTACCTTTAGAGGAATGAGGAAATGTCACAATTGTGGACAATGCAACAATGCCATAGTGAGTAAGGTGTATGCTCACCCTCACACTGGTAAAGAAATACAATTGAAACATAGCGCTGATTGCAACACCACAGGGGCGATCTATGCTATACTTTGCCCTTGTGGTTTGACTTATGTTGGCAGAACCTCTCGAAAAATTAAGACTCGCATAATCGAACATAAGAGCACAATACGCAACAGGTCCACTACATCTAGCTTAGCGACTCATTGGATTCAAGCATCCCACACCATACCACAACTTAGATTTACAGTACTAGAAATAGTTGAGAAACACATGGGCAAAGATCACCATACAGCATTATCTCGGAGGGAAACATTTTGGATAAAAAAATTGGGCACATTGACACCAGGAGGGCTTAATGATCAGTATGAGATGGCATGTTTCCTATAGATAGTCATATGCAGCTGTATAAGATGTAACCCCTATTGGATGACATATATCTGTCATGCCCAACGCACACGTATATTGCATATTGCCTTCGTTGAAATATATCTTAGACAGAATCAGTGTTGTTTTCAATGAAATCCCTTGAAAAGGATTGACACTAAGTTCACACAATAGTTCACCTTTCACTTATTCCTCCTTCATAGCAAACACAACCATGTTTGTTTATACCTCTCCCTTTTTTTACTTTGTTCACTTTGTCTACTTTAATACCACTGGTTACTCTTACGTTTTTCATAACATTATTCATTACATAATACAGCACACTCATTTTCAGTTGTACTTTTTTATTGGCGTACACCATTTTTACACTTATTGTTCAGCTTTCTCTCCATGTGTTCGAGTACACCTGGCTAACGTGCAGGTCCATATTGCTTTAACTAATAGTAAACAACATACCGCTATTTAACGGACGCGCTCATGCACCGGATGTTGTTGCCGGAAGCACTTGCGAGGTCAGAGTTGACAGCACGCCACTTTGCCGAGGTAGGACGCGCTACTTGGGACATTCGATTGATCAGTCTTTCATAGCATTTATAAGGATGGGCGGCTTACGCGTATTTTTAATTTTTAGTTGCTGCTACAGATGCACAAGATATCCCCACCACCAGGCATATCAGGGAATTTGAGTACTTAATTTCGGGTAAGCATGTAGTGTATGCTCCGCCCTTATATGTCACGTTTTTTACACATTACGTCGAGTTGTAATTTTCAGTTTACTTATCAGATTTTCTCCAGAGGCTGACCACGTTAATCCCGGTTGATCAGACCCGTCTTAGACACGCAGTCAGTCGGATGCGATTAAAGTCAGGTAGACATTCCCCTCATTTGACCAAAATCACGATACACTCATAGTGTGGGTTTGGGATCTATTTACACATTCTGACTATTTTCATTTTTTTCAGTTTTTCTTAACAACGGAAGGCTGTTGGAGATACATCTCTTTCTTATATTCGTTTCACCATTTTCGTTTAGGATTCACACCCTCATTAACTTTTCCTTTCTATTACGTATTTCACTCATGGACTACAGTGTTAATTCTATATTTCACATTATGTACATACAGCTTAAAACATTGGGAAATATCATTATCATTATTTTTACAGTGCCTTGACACGGAATTGATGTGACGTTTACGTTTTTTAAACCATCAAGATTGGATTCGCTATTCAGAATTGCACTTCCCTGAAGAAGGGTCGCAGTAGACCCGAAATGCATTGGGAAATGTTATTATATGTTCATCTTTCGTTATTAAGTACTACTGTGCAATTGTATTAATTTGATCTCACTTTGAAAGTTTGAGTTGTCACTTTTTGAATTACTATATAATCTATCATTTAAATGTATTTAAATGTGTATAGTACCACTAAAAAGTGTTTGACTAGTGAAAAGAGTTGTGAAACTATTTATATGGAGTAGATTTGGGGTATTTCACTATTGATTAATTTGTTGAAAAATGTGAAACCCTAGGGACATCGGGTGAGCTCCCGGTCAGACCTAGTTTTCACTAGGCCTCTACAGAGCAGCCCCTAATATCGTACCCTGGACACCCTAGTTGATTTGTGGGGAGACTGCCTCGTTCCTCGATACCCCTATAGCGGCAGGGGCGGCTCTAGGCTCATGGCGGCCCTGGGCAGGGAGCATAGGTATGGGGCCCGAGGCCGCCAAATCCCTGCCAGGGCCGCCACAATTAAGGATATATATTGGCGTGGCGGCCCCTGAGGTTTGGCGGCCTTGTGCAGGTGCACAGCTTGCACATGCCAAACTGCTGTATTCTTTTTGTTTATAGTCATTCTTGTCTCTTTTTCACTTTCTTTCTCTATTCCTCCCTCTTTATTTTAGAACCCCTTCTTCCTAGGACACTTCTTCCTTCTTTTGTCACCCTCTCGTCACCTATCTTTATCATCGACACCTTTGCAGATTCTCCCTTTGAAGGCACATTTGCAATTATGAAAGAACTTTCAGATATAAGGTACTGCAGGTTTGAGGATGTTAGTTTTGGTTTTCAAAAGGTAGGGAATTTAAATCTTGGTAAGATTGCGCTGCCAGAGTGAGAAGGGGGGGTTAGGTGCTTTGCTTTGGAAACATTAAATTGTACATTTCTGGGAATGGCACATGCGCTATGTTGCGCCATGTCTATTTGAAAGAAGGATGATATGGTTTGTGTGTGGTTGACAAAAGCAGTCAAGATAATTGACCTGACAAAATAGACAAGCACAACTCATCAACTCGATCCAGTTATAATTTCTTGACATGGAACATGAGGGGGCTGGGACTCCACTGAAAACACAGACATATTCTAGCCTATCTAGACAGGCATCACATTCAGATTGCAATGCTGTAGGAAACCCACATGGGCCTTTCGGCAAGCGCTACATTTGCCTCCAAGTGGGCGGTGCATAGATGCTTCTAACCACACTCGGCGTTTGCCAGAGGCTCAGCCATACTAATTCGGAAGAATACATCTTATATTCTGGTGGGAAATAAATTGGACCCGCAGGGACGATATTGCTTTTTTTTATTAAGCTTTGAGGACTAGTGCTAAATATTGGCTCCTCAAACATCCCTTGGGGCGCGGGCTTCAATATGGCTCTAGAACCAAGTGGATAGATCACATCCCCAACTCCACCATTACACCAGTTCACTGCAACATGTCCAAAACATCATGTCTGCACATCAATTACTAGATGCATGGAGGACTATACATACACAGAGCAGGGAGGGAAATCTTTTTTCAACGATACAAACCACCTGTTAGATTACTGCCTTATATCCAAGTGGCCGAGCACTTGTCTGATGCAAGTTACCAACCTGACCCACATGTATTTGGACCATTCCCCGGTATTGCTGCAACGGACTCCTCCAACAGGCCCCTCATCCTATTGGTCTTGGAGGCTCACCCCCAAGACCCTTTTAGATATTGTTTTCAGGGAGGAATTGGGGCAAGAGATTCAGGACATTTTTTACTGCAATAGAGATTCAGTCCCTCTCCTCTCTTTATGGTATGGGAGGCTTTTAAAGTTATCGTTCCTGAATCTGCATACCAAAAAGTGGAGGTATCCTACAGGATTTTCAGAACTCACTTCACAAAGTGGAGAGCGAGAATAAACATCTAGAAGCAGAGCGGGCTGGGCCTCTCCGTGGGGAGATAGAGGCCAAACTCAGAGACGCATTCAGTCAAAGTCAGAGCGAGAATGCTTGTTACGTAGATCATTTTCGAGGTGCGCCCTTATGGGGAGGGTGAACGCCAGGGAAGGCACTGGCTGGACTGATCTGACGGCCCGGTTCTTCAACTATGTCCTGGAAATTAAAGATATGGTCAGCACATGACATAAAGACACAAATGATATTTTACGCATCATTTTGACATTTCATACCAAATGGTATACGACACGTAGAGCCATAGGGCATGTCCGCTAGATCAACCCTCATACCTAGATGATGTGGCTTTGTGGAGCCAAAACAGTGCGAAACACCAAAGGGTTTGACTCCCTAGAGTGGGATAATCTAATTGGAGTGCTGTGTAGGATAGGATTCCCCACCTCCTTTCCTTCATAGATAAAATCAACCACAGGCCAGGGTTCAAAATCATGGAGTGTGTTCCCCCCACTTCCCAATCTCACATGGCACCAGGCAGGGGTGCTTATTGTCGTCCCTGCTACTTGCGCTCGCCGTGGAGCCCATGGCAGCTAAGCTCCGACAACACTATCCAGACTACTATGCTGGCACCTGGTGATGCCAATGACATAATGATCTACGTCCGTAACCCTCAGATTAGTCTCAATCTAATCCTACAAGAGTTTATTGGATATGGTGGGTGATTGGGCATCCATATCAATTGGAAGAAATCTCAAATCGTTCTCCTTACTCCCACAACCCAAAGACACATACAACTTCCACTACCCTTTAAGGTGGTGTGAGACGGAGTTCAAATATTTGGGGATATGGGTCTCCAGAGACCAGAACGAGCTAATTTGAGGCTGTTATTGCTGGGCATTAGATTCATTAATAGATTTCATCACACGCTGGATATCTATGCCCCAGTAATTGCCGGGTCAAATCATCCTAATGAAAACCGTTATATTGCCAAAACTTCTCAACCTGTTTCTCAACATTCCATACATGCCAGGTGGCCACTTTTTAAACCCTACAAACACAGCTCATTAGACTAGCATGGACAGTAAACAGCCCGGATCGTGGAGGGAAATGATCACACATTCATTTTCTAGGGGTGGATTTGAAGCCCCAGACATGGAATTATATTTCTTATGTACCCAGGCCCAGGGGCGGGTGGTGACATTTGAAAGTGGTGATGCGTAAAATGATAATCATACTGCACCATAGCGAGCGAGCGCAGCGAGCGCGCCCGAACTCCCTAAGGAGGGTTCGGGGGGATTTTGGCGACTATAGGTGTGGCAGGATATACTCAGACATGAATCCCTTTCTCACTGCACCATCAGGATTCAAGCAAGCCGTGGCCGAAGATGGCTGAAATGCCAGAAACCGGTCCCCGGTAGCTTGTCTCCTTTCTGGTGAAGAATTGGCTTGGTAGTTTAGTCTGCCCTGTTCCCATGATGCACTGGGCCAGGGACAGACTGATTTGCATATAGCCAGGTTCTGAGCTGGGATGGTGCAGTGAGATAAATAACGGTGATGGATCAAGCCCTGATCTTTGGACTGGGTAAGAGTGGTCTGCTTAATTCAGACACTCTGTTCATCACCACCCCCTTTTCTGATTCGGGGGGATTTCCCCCAGAGAAAATTTTGAAAAAAGCGTGGACAAATGGTGCATTTTCAAGCAAATTTGAGAAAGCAGGAAGGTTAATAAAGCAATTGTGAAAGTGCAGTTATTACATTATTAGATGTCATTACATAGGTAGCTGCTTATTCAGTATAACCACAGAGCTTCATACATTCCGTCCTATTACACTGCTGAATTCAGACTATAAGACTTTCTTGAACATCTCAGCTCTAAGAGTACTCGAGACTCTCTTGGTGCCTGTTAGACGGACCGGGAGGGTCGGCCGAGAATAAGGGGAGAGGTCTCCGGGGAGAGCCGTCCCCCAGCGATCGTACAGACAAGTAACTTCCCCCCCACAGATGTACGCCACACCAAGACAAGGTTTAACGTTCTTTATAAGCAATTCTTTAAGTACGGTGAAATGGTACAAGGAGGTCTGGATTCAGGGGTCCCCTCGGTTCTAGTCTCTTGATTGGGAAGAGGGTAGCGGGACAGTCTTGTTACCAATCTGATAGATGAAATAGCTCACAATCCTCGAGCTCGGCGTTCTAGATGATCGGGCCGCGGCGGAGCCAGCAGGTCCCGGGATGGTAGTAGGTAGCGACGGTCCGCGGCGGAGCCAGCAGGTCCCGATGAAGATGGTGGTTACAAACGGTCCGCGGCCACGCCAGCAGGTCCCGACGACGATGAAGGTTTCAGAAAGGTTGCGGCAGCGCCAGCAGGCAGGACAATAGTTCGCAAGGCAGGACTACGGCAGCGCCGGTAGTCCGTCAAGGATGAGTTCTTCACTGCGTCTCTCGACTCCAGGATACAACTGCCTTCCTGCTCTGGAGCTGCCCCAGTTATAGGTCTGGCCCCCTTTGATGTCCGGACCCTCGCACTTGGAGGTCGGGAGGTCCGGGATGAGGGAGTCCAGACACCCAGCAGGGGGGTGGAGCCAGGGCCCGGGGGAGCCGGGGGTGATCGGCACCTGGCGGGGGAGAGCCATCGACACCTCTTTCTCCCATTGACCTGCCAAGTAGTCCGCTCACCTCCTGGGTGGATGGTGGTGCCGGGATGTCGGGGCCTGGCCAGGCCCAGGGTTAGGGTCGATCGGAGGCCACGCGGCCTCGTGGTGCTGTGTCCAAGATGGCGCCCAAGCCGGGCGAGGGGGCCGGTAGGGATTCGGGTCCATGATGTGGAGATGTCCAGGGGCAGGGGTCCCATATGAGACGGGAAACGGGTGGTTGTTGCGTGTCACACCTGAAGAGCCGGGCTCGGGCCCGGTCATGCGGGGAGGGAGCAAGCCCTTCACGTGGCCTGTCCAACATGCGTCCCCCCCAGCTGAAGGCGGGGAGAGTCACCCATCCTCTTGGGGACTCTCCTCGTCGAGGCGGAAAAAGCGGGACAGGCCATCTGCGTTGGCGTGATCCTGTCTGGGCCGATGTTCCACGGTGAAGTCCATCCCCTGCAGGGAGATGGACCAACGCAATAGTTTTGGGTTTTCCCCCCGCATCTGCATTAGCCATTGCAGGGGCCGATGATCGGTCTGTACCCGGAAGTGGGTACCGAAGAGATAAGGCCGGAGCTTTTTGAGGGCCCACACCACTGCGAAGGCCTCCCTCTCGATGGTGCTCCAGCGTTGCTCTCGGGCCAGGAGACGTCTGCTGAGGAAGGCCACTGGTTGGTCAAGTCCTTTGGGGTTCAGCTGGGACAGGACTGCCCCAATGCCATGGTCGGAGGCGTCCGTTTGGACGATAAATTCCCGACTGTAGTCGGGGGCCTGGAGCACAGGGGCGGAGCACATGGCGGCCTTCAGCTTCTCGAAGGCCGCTTGACAGTCTGGGGTCCAGTTGACCTTCTTTGGTTGGTTTTTGGATGTGAGTTCCGTGAGGGGCCCCACAATGCTGCCATAGTCCCTCACGAACCGCCGGTAGTAGCCTGTGAGTCCCAAGAAGGTGCGGACCTCGGTCTGGGTGATGGGGGGGCTGCCACGACTGGATAGCAGCGATTTTGAGTTGCAGCGGGGCCACCAGACCGCTTCCCACTTGATGCCCGAGGTAGGTCACGGACCCCTGGCCAATTTGACATTTGCTGGCCTTGATCGTGAGGCCCGCTCGTTGGAGGGCCTGCAGAACCTCTCGGAGGTGGTTGAGGTGGTCGGACCAGTGGCGGCTGTACACAGCGATATCGTCCAGATAGGCGGCGCTGAATTCTTCGAGTCCCGCCAGGACCTGATTTACTAGCCGCTGGAATGTTGCTGGAGCATTCTTCATGCCAAATGGCATGACCTTGAAGTGGTAGTGGCCATCAGGGGTGGAGAAGGCAGATCGTTCTTGGGCCCGGGGTGTGAGACCGATCTGCCAGTAGCCCGCTGTCAGGTCGAAGATGCTGAGGTAGCGGGCAGCTCCCATGCGGTCGATTAGTTCATCTGCTCGGGGAAAGGGATGTGCGTCGGTTCTGGTGACCGCATTCAGGCCCCGGTAGTCGACGCAGAACCGGAGCTCAGGAGTGGTGCCGGGGGCGGCCGCTTTGGGGACCAGTACCACTGGGCTGGCCCAGGGGCTGTCTGAGGGCTCGATGACCCCGAGCGTGAGCATCTTGGACACCTCCTCTTGGATGCAGGCCCGTACCCGATCTGGTACGCGGTAGGCCCGATGTCGGATAGGGGGACTGTCTCCCGTGTCTACATCATGTGAGCACCAGGGGGTGACCCCTGGGGTGAGGGAGAACAGAGCGGCGAACTGCAGTAGGAGGTCTCGGCAGCCTTGACGCTGTTCCAGGGTGAGGGCCTCCGAGAGTCGGACCCCGTCCACGGAGCCGTCCTTCTCTCGAGCCCGTAGGAGATCAGGGAGTGGCTCGGAATCCTCTTCGGCTCCGCTGTCTGTTGCCATCAGGAGGCTGAGCTCCGAGCGCCCAAAGTGGGGCTTTAGTCTATTGGTGTGGAGGACCCGGAGGGGGTTCCGTGAAGATTCCATATCGATGAGATAGGTGACAGGGCTCTTGCGCTCGACCACTTTGAAGGGCCCTGTCCATTTGTCTTGCAGGGCGCATGGTTCGGTGGGAGACATCACCCATACCTGTTGGCCGGGTTCAAATTCGATGGAGGAGGCATTTTGATCGTACCACCTTTTCATGTCTTCCTGACTGGCCTCCAAGTTGGCGTTAGCCATCTCTCTGAACCGTCTGGTCTGATTGCGTAGGGTTAGGAGATACTTGAAAACATCTGGAGGGTTCTTCAGAGGGGGCAGTTCCCAACCTTCTTTGACTAGGCTGAGCGGCCCTCGCACCGGGTGTCCATATAAGAGTTCGAACGGGCTGAAGCCGAGGGACTTCTGGGGGACTTCTCGATAGGCAAAGAGGAGGCACGGCAGTAGCACATCCCACTGGCGACGGAGGGGCTCTTCCAACCCCCCAATCATCCCTTTGAGCGTGCGGTTGAACCGCTCAACTAGTCCGTTTCCTTGAGGGTGATAGGGGGTCGTGAATCGGTAGGTGACCCCACACTGTTGCCAGAGGGATTTCATGTATTTTGAAATAAAGTTTGTGCCTCTGTCGCTGACGACTTCTCGGGGGAAGCCCACCCGGGAGAAGATCCCCATCAAGGCCCGGCCAACCACCGGGGCTGTCACAGTTCGCAGGGGAACCGCCTCGGGGTAGCGGGTGGCGTGGTCCACCAGTACCAGGATGAACCGATGTCCTTGTGCTGTACGGGGGTCCAGGGGCCCCACAATGTCTATTCCCACCCTCTCGAATGGGGTGGTGACCACTGGGAAAGGTTGCAGAGGTGCTTTAAGCTTGCGGCCGCTCTTCCCGCTGGCCTGGCACGTGGGGCAAGACCGGCAGTGCTGGAGTACGTCGTTCCTCATCTTGGGCCAGAAAAAGTGGATCACCAGGCGACTGTAGGTTTTGTCCTGACCCAGGTGACCCGCCAGGGGGACATCGTGGGCCAGGTTTAGCAAAAAGTCTCTAAAGCGGAGGGGCACCACTAGCACTCGACTGGCCCCTAACTCCGCGATTCTCTGTTCGCTGTACAACAGGTCATTGTCCCAATAGACCCAATGGGTTCCGGAGGTATCCCCTGCGCTCTGGGCGAGTGCTTGTTGGCGGAGTCCCTCGAGGGAGGGACAGGTCTTCTGCTCTTGACGAAACTGTTCTTGGGTGGGCCCCCCTTCCTGACGCCACTGAGCCAGGTCGGGAAGGTCCTGGAGCTGGGCGAGCCCTTCGGGGGTTTGCTCTGGGGGGTCGGCACGGTCGGTGTCTTCTACTGGAGCGACCGGGGGAGGAGGTGCCGGCCATTCAGGTTCTTCGGGTCGGGGGATGGCACGGGCGGCCATGGACCGGGTGGTTACGCACGCCCAGTCCGGGAGGCCCAACATCCCCAGGTGCTGTCTTCTCTCTACTGCGGCCCACGGGGAACTCTCCAGATCATTTCCCAGGAGGCAGTCTACGGGGGCATCATCTCGGACCGTCACCTTCAACATGCCGGAGACTCCTCCCCACTCGAAGGGGACGCAGGCCATCCGACATAGACTCTCCGAATTGTCGGCTGAACGGACAGGGCAGAGAACGTTCGGCAGGATCTGTTCCGGGGTCACCAGGTGACAGCGGACGGCTGTCACACTGGCCCCGGTGTCACGTAGGGCTTCGGCCCTGTGTCCATTAAGGTTCACCCACTGACTGTACTTCCGGGTGTTGGCGGGTAGGGGGGCCCGCGGGACCATGTCTTTTCCCCCTAGGCACGCTAGAACCATGGCGGCTGGTTCCCATTCTTGGTGTTCTTGCTCACGTTCCTCGTGTTCTTCGGAGATTTGTTCTTCCCCCAGGGCGGCGGCAGCCATCTGGCGGGGTCTCAGAGTCTGGCTCTGTGGGCAATTTGGGTCATTTGCGTAGTGGCCGACTCGCTGGCATCAGTGACACGTGACATTGGCTCTGTACCCCGGGCGCGCCGGGGTGTTGGCCCGGTTGACCGGGGGTGGTGTGTTGGCAGCGGGAGCGGCCGGGGCGTTGTCTCTTCCTCGTCCCTGGCCCCCTCCTCCTCCTCGGGGACGGTGCTGACCTGGGTGGTTCCGGTTCTGTTCATGTGACCCATTTCGGCCCACTCGGGTGATTTCCCACCGGTCAGCCTCGGCGGCAAGCTGTCGTGGATCAGTCAATTTACTGTCAAGGAGGTGCTGCCTGAGCTCGACGAAGCAGTTGTTAGATAGATGCTCCCATACCATGAGATTGAAGAGTTGCTCGTAGGTCGTTACATTGCTCCCCTTGATCCAACCCTCGAAGGCTCGGCTGAAATAGTTCACGTACTCCACCCACGTTGTACCCGGGATCCGGGTGCAGTCTCGGAACCTCTGGCGGTACATTTCGGTAGTGAGCCCATAGCGGGTGAGGAGGGTAGCTTTCATGTGGTCATAGGAGGTCATCAGATGGTCTGGGAGCTGTAACAGGGCATCGCGGCCCTCATTGACGAACCTCCCCCATAGACCGGCTCCCCAGTCGCTTCGATCGATCCGGTGGGAGGTCATAGCGATTTCGTAGGCCTTGAACCACTGCTGTATGTCGTCATCTCGGAAATATTCTCGAACGACATCCTTGGGGATGTGTACTTTCTTTTCTGTTGCTCCCGGGGTGCGCGGTTGCTCGGGCACCCCTAACTCTTTGTTCTGCTTACGTAATTCTATCTCTGCTAGTTGGCGCTCGTGTTCATACGCCAGTCTCTTCTCTTCGAGCTCTCTTTGTCTCTGTTTTTCTTCCCTTTCTTCTCGGAGCCGTAGATGTTCCAGGTTCAGTTTTTGTTCGGCTAATTTGAGTTCGCCATCCATTCTGAGCCGGGCCATTTCTAGTTCATGTAGTCTGCTTTTCTCTCGTTCTTGGATTTTGTTTTGCGAAAGACCCGTTCTTCGCTCCTCGGGAGCCGTGGTGTTTTTTTCTGCTGATGCGACATTTTGGTCCGGGGGTCTGACGGCCCCGGTTTCTGCCCATGACTCAATGGCGTGCTTGAAATCGTCCTTAGTACTCAGACCGGTGGTAGCGATACCTAGTTCAATGCAGAATTGTTTCAACTCACGATGGCTGTACTCCTCCAATTTCTCCATCTGGAATTTCTCGGTGGATCCGCTCTCTTTGGTTGTCATTGGGGTTTCGTCGTGGGGTGAGCTACTGTCTGTACGATTACGCGTTGATTCGGATCGCGCCGCTGGCCACCAATGTTAGACGGACCGGGAGGGTCGGCCGAGAATAAGGGGAGAGGTCTCCGGGGAGAGCCGTCCCCCAGCGATCGTACAGACAAGTAACTTCCCCCCCACAGATGTACGCCACACCAAGACAAGGTTTAACGTTCTTTATAAGCAATTCTTTAAGTACGGTGAAATGGTACAAGGAGGTCTGGACTCAGGGGTCCCCTCGGTTCTAGTCTCTTGATTGGGAAGAGGGTAGCGGGACAGTCTTGTTACCAATCTGATAGATGAAATAGCTCACAATCCTCGAGCTCGGCGTTCTAGATGATCGGGCCGCGGCGGAGCCAGCAGGTCCCGGGATGGTAGTAGGTAGCGACGGTCCGCGGCGGAGCCAGCAGGTCCCGATGAAGATGGTGGTTACAAACGGTCCGCGGCCACGCCAGCAGGTCCCGACGACGATGAAGGTTTCAGAAAGGTTGCGGCAGCGCCAGCAGGCAGGACAATAGTTCGCAAGGCAGGACTACGGCAGCGCCGGTAGTCCGTCAAGGATGAGTTCTTCACTGCGTCTCTCGAAACCAGGATACAACTGCCTTCCTGCTCTGGAGCGGCCCCAGTTATAGGTCTGGCCCCCTTTGATGTCCGGACCCTCGCACTTGGAGGTCGGGAGGTCCGGGATGAGGGAGTCCAGACACCCAGCAGGGGGGTGGAGCCAGGGCCCGGGGGTGATCGGCACCTGGCGGGGGAGAGCCATCGACACCTCTTTCTCCCATTGACCTGCCAAGTAGTCCGCTCACCTCCTGGGTGGATGGTGGTGCCGGGATGTCGGGGCCTGGCCAGGCCCAGGGTTAGGGTCGATCGGAGGCCACGCGGCCTCGTGGTGCTGTGTCCAAGATGGCGCCCAAGCCGGGCGAGGGGGCCGGTAGGGATTCGGGTCCATGATGTGGAGATGTCCAGGGGCAGGGGTCCCATATGAGACGGGAAACGGGTGGTTGTTGCGTGTCACACCTGAAGAGCCGGGCTCGGGCCCGGTCGTGCGGGGAGGGAGCAAGCCCTTCACGTGGCCTGTCCAACAGTGCCATCTCCGGCGCTTGCCGAGGCCACGCCCCTTTCCTTCCCTGCCCCCCCACCCCATAAATCATGTGTCGTTTTCGGACGCGCAGCGGGAGCGCCGTTTGCACGCCGAAGGCGCGCCTAAGGCAAGCCCGTCTGTGCCCGTCCACGCCAAGGTAGCGCCAGGTGCCAGCTATGCTGCTTGTCTCGTTCCAACTGACCCCAGCACGCTCCCCTCTGGCCCCCCTTACTCTAGAGAGATGCTATTACAACTGAGTGAGTTATATGCCGACAAAGGTACCTTTGCCTTGCTACATGCGGCTTTGCCATGAACTGACTTCCTGACCAACTATCTGTTGAAATGTGGGCTTCTGAACGTAAGGTTCCTGTCCAGGCACAGTACCGAGATCCAACTACTTATTGAATTTCACGAGCTAGATGTCCTTTTTATGACGGAATCGTGGACTCGTCCTGATTGCCTGGTTGATCCGGGCTTTACCTGTCCTCCTGGGTTTAAATTTCTACACACCCCTAGGGCTAAAGGTAGAAGAGGGGGGGTTGGTGTGATTTTTACTGCAGCCTGTAATATTAAGACTTTTGTTCTAGACCCGATCGAAGGAACAGAACTCCTAGGACTATCAATTCAAACTCAGTCCGGGGACATTGTTACCGGGATAGTCTGTTATCGTCCACCGGGTGCGTTTAGCCTTCAACATCAACAGGCGCTCTTGGCCACCTTAGCCAACATTGCACTTTCGCATCACAAACTGTTCATTCCGGGTGACTTCAATCTTTGGCAGAACGGCGTCCTCGACTCGGGTCTCCGCAATCTACTTAACTCCTGCGAAACCCTTGGACTTTCCCAGTTGGTCACGGGAGCTACCCACAGGGGCGGACACCTTTTAGACCTATTGTTCGCAGGTCCCCAGCTAGTAGCAATGGGAGAAACCCTACCCATGGATTGGTCAGACCATTCACTTATTAAATTCTTTTTAGACCTAAAGGGTGACTTTTCCAAAGCTCCTGGGTTGACCAATAAAATCAAGTGCAGAGACTGGAAAGTCCTCACTCATTTGCACTCTTTAGGGGAAGTGTTCCAACTAGACCAATTCTTTGACGAGAATAAACAGGTCGATGACAATTACTCCTCTCTCTGTTTAAGGATTACCACTATCCTGGATGTCCATGCCCCTCAAAAAATTGGCAACTGTAAGGGCACCAATTCCGCGCCCTGGTTCAATGATAGTTTAAAAGATCTGAAGCAGAGCTGTAAACAGGCAGAGAGAATGTGGAGACGAAATTACACTGTAACTGCTAAAGAACTCTGGAAAAACAAAGTTCGGGAATATAAGAACTTGATTAAAAAATCAAAAGCTGATTATTACTCCTCCTTGATCTGCAACTCCCCCAACAGCTCTAGAAACATCTTTAACATACTGAATAGTGTCACCAACCCAGAATGTGTCAAAAACATCATTGTCCCCTCTCAAGATCTCTGTGAGAATCTTGCTGCCTTCTTCAAAGATAAAATTGAACTTCTTATTAAGGACCTAGATGCTTCCCCTGACTCTATCCCTTCTCCCGATCTTAGTCCGAGACCCCCAGCGAACCAGACAGTGGTGCCACCCTTGGCCTAAAATGACCTTCTACTTGAGTTCCATCTATCACATATGAGGCCTTCTGTAAACCTGCTAGAAAGATCTCCTCTGGGTCGCCTTTAGACCTTGTTCCACATAAAATATGGAAGGAATTTGAGTTGGAACTTCTTCCTCCCCTTCACTTAATTTCCAACCAATCACTTGCTACGGGCTCTGTTCCTACTCAGTGGAAGCGGGCACTAGTATCCCCTTTGTTGAAAAAGCCCTCTCTTGACCCAGATTGCTCTAAAAACTACCGTCCCATATCTCTGCTGCCCTTCCCAGCCAAAATTGTTGAAAGCTGGGTTAGTAACACCCTCTCTACCCATCTGGAACGTCAACATCTTCTTGACGTGGATCAATTTGGTTTCCGGCCCACCCACGGAACCCAGACCGCCTTAATCACCGCAATGGATGAGCTTCAGAGGCGTGCAGACAGAAGACAGGCAGCGTTTCTTATCCTGCTTCATATGTCTGCCGCCTTTGACACCGTGAACAATGACATTCTGTTGAAGCGGTTGTTTGAAGCAGGAATAAGAGGCTCTGCAGCACAGTGGTTCCACTCGTTCCTGCAGGACAGACAGCAAGCGGTGTCCATTCTCCCTTTTCAGTCGGCGTTCACTTTGGTCTCACATGGGGTCCCCAAGGGCTCTGCAATTAGCCCAATTCTTTTTAATCTGTACCTAAGACCGTTGATAACGCTAATTAAAAGCTACAACACCAAAATTATCAACTACGCCGACGACACGCAGCTGATCCTCTCCATGGAGGGAGAAGAGTAGACTCTATCTCTATTGAGACTTTTCCCAACTGTTTGCGTGACACCTCTCGCTGGCTAAAAAACAATTCCCTCCAGTTCAACGCAGGGAAAACGGAGGTACTCTTTAGCACTGGCACTAAGATTCCTCGGCCTTTTCCAGACAACTTCTGGTCACCCGAATCTGGGACCACAGTTCGTCCAGTAGCCACAATTCGCAACCTTGGGGTTGTGCTGAATCAGGGACTCAGTATAGAGACGCACATTCAAAAAACTACTGCTTGTTGCTCCGCCATCCTCCGCTCCCTAAGGTAAGTACTGCCTCTCCTCCCCATTCAGGCACGTGCCCAAGTGGTACGATGTACCATCCTTAGTCGATTAGACTATTGTAACGCCCTGTTGCTGGAATCCCCTGGGTTCCTGCTTGATAGACACCAAAGAGTCCAATCAGCAGCTGCAAAACTGGCATTGGGGCTTCCTAGAAGAGCAAATGGAGCCTCCTCAATTAGTAAACTCCACTGGCTACCGGTGAGGCAGAGGGTACAATTCAAAGCCCTATGTATAGTGTTTAGGGCGTTACATCCAATAGGCCCTGCCTCCCTCCAATCTAAATTTGCTTGGTACACCCCAGCTAGGCAGCTTCGTTCTTCTGAAGCTAAGCTGGCTGTGGTTCCCAGATTTAAAAAGATCAGATCCGGAGGCAGGTCTTTCAACGTGGCAGCTGCCAAGCTTTGGAACACGCTTCCAGCGGAAATGAGACACATTTCTGAACTTCTGCCTTTCAGGAAAAGGATTAAAACCTGGCTCTTTCCCACATCAACTGTCCGTTAACCTTTTGTTCCCGTTGCCTTTTGACTTCCCTACTCCATCAGACTCAGTCAGCGCCAGGATGCATGCCATGTGACAGTGCGCTTAATAAATACGTAAAATAAATAAATAAATAAATAAATAAATAAATAAATAGGAGTAGAAGAAGTTGCACAGCAGTTGGGAACCTTCTCTTGCAGGTCAGTTCAAAACATGTTTGTTACACTCTCTCTTTTTCCTGCCATGGAGCTTTCTCCGTGCTCCTGACAACAATAACCACAACTGCCACCATGGTAAGAACAACTAGACAGCAAAAGCTCAAAGCTCTAATTAAGGCAGTGATCGTATATGCCACCATGACTTTTACAACAGCGGCAATAACTTGGCATGGATTTCAACCATGAGAGCTGCTCTATTCCCTCTGTTAGTTAGCAGATGAAGAGATTGCCCAGACTGCATTGAGCAGGCATTACAATATGGGGGCCTCTTTCAATGTGAGCATACCTTTCAGTATTAGTGGAAGCGTTCCTGTGTGAGTCTGCTTTGCAGTGTGAGTGTGCCCTGAAAAATGAGTATGCTTTAGATTGTATGTATAAGCACACAACATGCATACCGACCCTCCCAATTCAGGTGAGAGAAAACCGATTTCAAGGCTAGTCTCTTGCTTCACGATTCCCACATGCAAACCACACATTCTCAGCGAACTTCTGCCAGTTGTGACTAGTATTGGGTATGTATGCACTGCGAGTAACCTGATATTAAAACATACATTGCCTTCAGTTATGTCACATCCTCCTTGCAGTCTTTACCTTGGAAAATACTCATACAGCCTGTCTTAATAAGTTTAAAGGTGCTTTGATTTCCAAACAGGGCGCACCTTTTTAAGCTTCGATGTTGGCGCCCAGCCCTATTTATGCCCCAGTCCGGCCCTGACCAGAGCCATCTCGTGAACACGCCGATCTACTAAAAGGCAACGCCAAAGCACTGTGAGTTGGAGTTCATACAGAACATGTGGTCAGACAGATGTTAGCAATCAAGGATTGGTTTCAAGGTTTGATTTGAGAAGCAACACAAACAAGGAAATATCGATCTTTGTGTCTTCATGATGTGTGATAGTGTGCATTGTTGAGAAGTGTGTGTGTGTGAGTGTATGTTTGAGGGATTTTTTGATGTATGCACGCGTAATATGGAATTTGTACTGATGTGTGTGTGCAAAATAGAGAATTAGTTTGATATAGTGTTAGAGATGGTGGAGTTATGAGGATTGGTGTGTCTGTGTGTATGTGTGTGATGGAGTTTGTGATGGGTGTGTGACTGGTGGTGGTGCTTGTGTTAGTAATTGTCATGGCATATTTGTTGGTGTGGAGTAATGCTGCATGTGCAAGACTGAATATGGTGGGTGTTTGTTAGGGGGTGATGTTTGTGTGTGTTCTCTTTGTGATGCTGTTGTGTGTGTATGTGTATTTGTGTGTGAGTGTATTTGTGTCTGTGTGTACTTGTATGACACACACAGAATATCTGGGGGTGAACTACCAAGGAACCACCACAATCCAGGGACACAATCCAGGGACACAAGCACACCCAGCCAAGCAGCCACTTCCACAGTGTAACTTACAGTGATATACAGCTTTGGTCACCTCATATTCCCCTTCTGGGCCTTTCTGTGGCTTACTAGACATGCAGTCTATATGTCTTTTGTGAAATCTGTATGTCTTTATTCTATGCAGGTAGAAGCAATTGTTGCCTTGGCCTTGCTCCAATTCCACATAGTGGATATAGTGGATACGGTGGACATGGCGGCCAAAGACAGCCACTACCTGTGACCCGCCTCAGCGGGTGGCAATTTGGTTGCATCCTGCCAACTCATCAAATGACTCTTGCCTCTTATTACAGGACCATATGCACGCTAATACGTGTCCATTCAAGCCTGTCCGATTCGGGCACTTTATCCTTTCGGATTAGGTACATTTTGTACTATCTAACTGGCAAATACACATACCAGTCTAATGCCTTGGTTTGTTAATTTCTCAGTCATGGCACACTTCTTGAAAGACTCCTGCAATAAATAGAGCATGGCAAATTCAATGGACCACTGTACACAAAAATAAAATACCAGATAAGATTTGAGAGAAGGCGAAATGGGAGAGTGAAGGGTGGGAGATAGGCAGGTGTAGAGGTAATTTGGGATGTAGCAGCTGTAGAGATTGGGCTTGAGATAATAATATGAAGGAAGAAGAAAAAGGGCAAGACTGGAAAAGTAATGGAAAAAGAAGAAAATAAATAAGGGGAGGAAGGACGGAGAATGCTACCCTACTCTAAGCTTGCCTATTCATTTGTTTCTAAATATTAGGCCTCTCAAGTATGCTTAATGCGGAAAAAGGTCTGCAATTTCTCCCTAAACTTGAAGGTTCTCCACTGTCTCCCTAAATTAAAGCTGCTCTGCTCCCTTCAAAATCATTCTGAAAAAGGACCAACATAACATTACCTATGAAAAAAACCTTCACAATAGTGTCTCCCCAAAAACGTACATTCCAGCCAAGCGTACCTGAACCGCAAAAGGTGTCCAAAAGAAGAAACCTAGAGGAATTTATTAAGCATCATGGAGGAAGAACATTCCGTGATTTAGGGCTAACACTAAAACAATATGGAACTGGCTTCGAGAGACCAGCAGAGACCACCCTTTCAGGAGGGAAACGAATAGCAGATGCAAATTGGGTACATTGCACTGCCCTCCTCCTCTTCATTGAAAACTCCTTCTGTCTACTTCTCAATTTCCAATTCCCTCTGGGCCCCAGTAGTCTTCAGGGGCCTCACCCACCTTCCGCGCTCTTTCCAGAAATAGTGGACAACCTGTGATTTGCTTGAGAGGTAATGTAATGGTGTCTTGGTGATATTTAGTCTGGGCAACCTTCACCATAAGAATTGGTTTGTTTACTAAAAGGGAGTTGCAGTTGGCAGGGTTATTTTCCTGTTTATATGCCTGCATGGCGGATGGCTGTAGTGCATAATATTCCAGCGTCAGCCATTGATGAAAAGATTGCCAGGTCATCAGGGGAATGTTGCGATCTGGTGCGGATGTGAAGAGAAACTAGTGTGAGTAATTTTGGAAAAGGAGACTGGCACCGAAAGGTATCCGACAAGGAGCAGAAATGGATGAAGGCCAGGAGCCGCAGTTTGTAGACAAGTAATCAGATGGAAGCCTTTGTACAGGTATCTTTCTGAGTAACTCAAATTTTGAGAGTTACTAAGGAGTTCTCTCAAACACATCCTGAGACAGGCCTCAGATTCGTTGGACACCAAACCTTTACTCAGTAGAACAGCTGCGAAATTAGAGGTATATCCTGAAATACATTTAATGGGAAGTGCATGATGCCAAAGTATACAGTAGCAGTGCTGTAACAGACCTATTCCATTGTGTTTCTGAAACAAATACAGCATAATCAGTCAAGAGAATGAAAGGTGGATGAGCTTGAAAAAGAAACAAAGCAGGGAGCGATGACGAGACCCCTACGTTAGCACATTGTCAGTCATCAAATGGTCAGGAGACACACACAGATTGAATACCTATCTGTCCCCTTTACGGTTTCATTCATCTGCCATTAGTAAGTTTAAAAGGGTCACCAACTTGATGAGATAGGACTTGCAGCAACTGGTGTCAGCATGATGAACCAGTCCAGACTGCACACTAAACGCACTGACTCTCCGCCTCAACTAATCAAAGAGCCCATGGCAATCCACAAATTACATAAACAGCAAACCCACCACCAAGTGTACTGTACATCCGTTCCGATCCGAATAAGGCATCGCACCACACCGTTCTGCTTTGAGTACATATACGCATGCTGAAAGGCAGACTTTGTGAACATATCTCTGCCAGCGTTTCCCTGTACTTCCGGATTGCCAATACCACAGCTTCTGTCTTATCCCATAATCAGAAATTTTAATGTAACAAACCACAAGTTCCAGCATGCTCCGTGCTGTGGGGTAGGATGTGAGTTCCTCTCAGTGTTGGGGCCAGTTCATAGATATGTTGTTTTATACCAAGTGTCCTCATCTGATGACAAGTTGGAAAGCCTGCTCTGAGCTCAAAGAGTTCCTGCACCCACCCGAGGCCACCGTGACGTAAATTAACAATGTTTGTGCAAGGAAAAAAGAAAACACAGCAGCACAATGGCGAACATTTTCGGGAACATTTGCAGAAGTAAAAAAGCATAGAAGCACGCTTTTTTTCCAAAGGTAATAATTTAAGTGGTATTTAATTGCTGGTGAAAACTTCAAGTAGGGCTAAACTCTCACCTTTTTGCAGTTTTATGGAGCGCTAACTAGGTCCCAGGGCATAAGAGCACTTTGCATGAACACCAGATTACATTACACAAAGACACATTCATTTTTTTTCTAGATTCAAAGATTTGTCAAGAATCACAGGATGGTGAGCCGACGCCTTTGATTGTCTCAATCAATCTTGTTGTGGTCAACATCAGTTCGGGGACAAATGGGGAGTGAGGCTATATATATATAATTAATGAAGGAACACACACCCAGCAGCATTACAACTATTGGCTTCACACAAATGAAAAGACGCAAGTAATAGAATGACAGTAATGGAAATAAGTATATATATGTCAGCGTTTCGGTCCTGCACCATGAATACATTTGATCTTCATCAGTACAAAGCACAATAGCATTCTCAATATGTGCCATGCCAGACTGACATCAGGATGAAAAAAATCATGTAAAGCGCAAAACCGACAGATATACATTCAATTCTAAGATACAAGAGTCAGGACTCGCCAGTATAAAAGTAGGCCTTCAATCCAAATGTAGCTAGGTTCTGTTGCAGAGGTGCTTCTGAAAAGATTTCTACCAGATGGGAAAGTGTGCCTGGGAGGAAATCATTGTCTTCACAGATTTTTTCACAATCAAGGAGTCAACAAAAGCACAGTCCTTTATGCAAAGAATGACAGACATTCACGCTGCAACCCACTTAGACTTCGAGCCTTAATGGAAGTAGGTTAAAGAAAAGGTTTCACAAGAGATAAGTGCCTCACTGCCTCATAGATAATTACATCAGGAATGCAATGTGCATTATAAAAGTACATGCCCACATTCCCTAGGGGACATGATGCGGGTGCCCTGTAAGCAACGAACTGAATCAAATTACGATGCATAGGACTAAACAATTGCACACGAGTTACTTTTATGAAGCGAGTTTCACCTTCTTATTCAACTCCTCATTTAATAAAAAGTGTGTTTTTCAGTGTCTTCCCACGTGTGCTTACTAAAATCGTGACCCTGCCTGATTCTAATTCGCCTCCCTCTCTGCTATCCCCCTGTTTTATCAGCCGTCTTCATTCCTAACATGCACCTGAACTCAAACGTCAATTGGCAGCTATTATGCCGGTCCTTTGCTAGTTTCCAAATTCCCTTCCCTTTCATGTACACTTAAACTCACCACTCGTTCTGCTCTACTTCTCATGCTGAAAACGAAATCTTAACCCTTAGCATTCCCCTTTTCCTCACTGTTCTACACTTTCCTTCGTCCTACCACTCTCTGATTCACACACCTATCACTCTTTACCCTATCACCCATGCATTTCAAACACAGCCCACTCCCTCTTCAAAATGACTTAATACACCCCCTTACATCCCTCTATTGCTCGCATGCATTTTAAAGAATATTTGAACTAACATCCGACAGCACGATCATTCACATACCTGCCTCAACACAGTGACATGTCCCTCCTCGTTACGCCATTGCGCAGAAAATGTCTCCCATCTCAGTGAAGTAGTACTGATATTGCGGATCTTACAGGCTATCACAGACGGCCGTGCTCTCCTCCCAGACATGTATATGGATATGGACGTGGTAAACTGATATGGTGATCTGGTCGGCCCAGCTGCTAGGAGCCCCACATCTACCACATCTACCAGAAATCACCTTTGCCGGGATTACTAAAGTCGCAGAAAGTCTGTAAAAAGATTGTAAATGGCGAACAGTAAAAGGCAAGCAGCATAACATTGGCGGTGCGAGCTGCGAACAGGTGTCGGATGCTTGATGTTTGATATCGGATTCCTGGCAGTAAATTCCAAATACAAGCTCACTCTATGGACTCAGACTCGGGGGTTCACACCATTCTATGCGGTCCTTAGAGTGCTGTAAAGGGCTCACAGAAGAAGTACCTGGATTGTGCAATATCAAGAAACTCTGACTCTGGGTGTTTGATCCATTTCTCATGGTTATAGCTGCTGTGGCTATAGTAGCTGTGGTAAAGCTTCGAGGATACAGTCTACAGCTTACAAGGTTGGTATCTGAAGCTATCAGCTCCCAGCTCTCTGCTCCCAGCAAGATATATGCTATATGCTACACGCTATTCTACGCTACCCCACAACCATTAGTACCTCAAGTATCCCCCCCAAAAAAAACTCTAAAGCACTCTGCATTGGTGGAAGGGGGTAAAGCCTGCTCTGTTTGTTTGTCATGCTCTAACTGAGCCCCAGTAGCACACCTACAGCAACGGTGCCGGCAATGGTGCCGGTAAGGGGGTAGAGTAGAGGCAAGAGGCAAGTGATAAAATAGCGATAAAGCAATAAAGTAGCAAGCGATACGAGCGGCACAAGGGGAAACATAACAGAATAGGCAAAAAGACATTCAATGATTCCCTACCTGCCTTCAATTGCCGTCATTTGCCTTTCATCTGCATCGGTGCCTGCTCGCTCCACGCTCTGCTCTCCGCTCTCCGCCCCCGCCTCTCTTGCCATCTGCGAACACGGCAGGCGAGCAGAAATAGCTAAGAGAGTACGCTTCGCACGCGTCGTCAAGGGAAACGGCGTTGACGGCACAGACGTGACGGAGCCCAAAAAAAACAAAAAAAAAACGAGGTGTTTTGAAAAAACTGAACGCTTTCCGCAAAAGGAGATAAAACGACAAAGAGGCAAAGTAATCTGAATATTGCAATACTGTATACCAAATACTGAAAAAAGCATCTAAAAAAATAAAGGGAAAAAAAGAAACACACAAATGGGCCATCTGGTAGCTAGTCATAAAATCTATCTAGTCTGCTCAGATACACACTCGAGAAAAAATATATGTATAAGTACCAAGATTTCTGGGAAAAAAAAGAGTGCGCATTGGTGCCTCAAGTTTGCTCAGAGCTGCCAGAGGGGCCAGAGGTGGTGGAGCCGAGGCCTGGGTTGGAATCAGAGCTAGCACTGCCAGTGCAGTATCGCTAGCAATAATCACAGCTATTGAAATTACTATAGAGACCCTGACCCTGACCTCACAATTGAATACGATCATGGAGAAAGATAAAGATAGAGATAATCAAGATGCATCAGTCTCTCCAGGATTGCAACACATAGCGCACCAAGCTCAAATTCAAAACCAAAACCAAAATGAGACTCAGATAAAGACTGATACAAAAGCAAAAGTAAAGGCCCAGGCTCAGGGAAGTCAGGGTGATCAAGAGAAACAAGAAAGTCAAGAGAGGATAGAGAGCTCAGATGGCAGAGGAAACACCAAAGAGACTTACAATTTACAAGGACCTCAGAAAATAAAAGAAACACAGAGACGACCCAAAACCAGGGGCTACAAGGCAATGGAAAATAATAATGAAAATGACGATGGCAAGATAAGAGCTAATAAGCCTGATGGGAGAGATAGAATCATTGAGAATGAACAGAAACTTCACAAGGAAACCGAGAAATCGAAAAAGAAAACAAAGGAAAAAGAGAGAGCGAAAGAGACGGAAAAGGAACCGGCAAGCGGTGAGAATCTTGACCTCTTGGAAAAAAAGGCCAAAAGACTACAAACGATCAAAAACTTAAAAGCTGCAGCTAATATTACTGGTCACTCGATAGGTTCCCAACCCAGAATCTCAAACATATTTAGCCCAGCAATCAAAGATAGACCACAGAGTTGCTCTTCCAATGAAACAGCATTAACCACAACGGATCAACAAAACGTGCAAAATAAGGCCATCGCAGCCGCAGTTCAAGCAGCACCTCCAGCAACGCATCTAGAACGGGCCAATATGAGGGAAGAAAGCAGATCGGGCCCCAACATAGACTCAGTCTCGAACATAAGCCCAGTGATGGAAGGGCATGCTTCAGTAGAAGTCTCGAATATAAGCCCAGCGATGGAAGGGCATGCTTAAGCAGAAGTCTCGGATGGATCTGAGTCAGAGATCTATGAGACTGGAGTACCAATTTCCAGCGAATCCAGCGAAGAGAGTGATCCTGGCGAGGACCCCAGACAGGAAGAACATGTTACAAAGGTACCCTCTCCGACAGATATTGGAACTAAAAATGCCCCAATACACGACAACACACCAATAAAAAAACTGGGGAAAAAAAGAAGTAGACATAAGAGGCACCCAAAAATAATTCATGATGAAACCACAGATCCCGGGAGCAACCCAGAACATACCATAGTGAGAACTAAACTGTCACGCAAAAGCCCCCATCGAAAACCAAACTTCGAATCTGAAAGAAATAAGAATACTTCTGACATCCCGGATGAAGACGAGCAGATGAAGCATAGAGAGCCCTCACTAAGCAAAGTCCTCGAATCAATAAAAACTTTTCATCAAGATGTTAAAAAAGATAGCCTAAGGAACCATGTCGCTATCCAAAAACTGGAAGGTGCTATCAATAAAGTTGGCAGTACATGCTTGGAGATCTCTGACAGAATGTGTTCGGTAGATGTCCGGGCGGAAAACCTGGAATCAGATGTCGGCAAGCTACAATTTCAAGCAAAGGAGCATGAAGGAATAATTAAGGATCTAATGACAAAGGTTGAAGACCAAGAAAATCGAGCAAGAAGAAATAATCTTCGATTTCTTGGGATCCCCGAGGGCTCGGAAGGAAGTGATCCAAGAAGCTTCATGACCAACCTGTTAAAATCATCTTTCCCGGAACTCAACTCCTGGGAAATGGACAGAGAAGTCTGCCGAGCACACCGTTTCCCTTTGTCATTACCAAAACGTTCAGAGAAATCTCCCCAATATCCTAGAGCATTTCTAGTCAATTTTGGAAACTTTCTAGTACGTGACACTATATATGACTTGGCTAGACCAACGGCTAAAAGAGAATATAAGGGTTTCAAGTTTTTTGCAAGACCAGATTTCGCGCATGCAACTGTAGAAAGACGATGGCGAATGCGACAACTTTTCGCCCCTTTTGAAAAGCTAGGAGCAACGGTCTATCTGCAAAATCCGGCGCGCCTAAAAATAATCTACAAAGGCTCAACAAGGAGCTTCATAAGCGAAATCCAGGCGGAGGCCTATCTTAAAGAGGTTGAAGAGAAAGCGAAACAAAGTAACGGCAAATAAATGGAAGAGGAAATCTAGTGCTGACAAACTATTATTATTTGTTATATGGTTGGCATTTTCTAGGATTGAATAGTATCAGGTCAGGGGCAAGCTTAGGCGTACGGACCACAAGGCCACCAACAACTGGGTGAGTCTAAACCCAGGTTGCCTCAAAGGGTGGCAGGAGGGGGAGTTAGGGGGTGGGGCAGGGAGGGGAGGAGGGTGGCGGGTGAGGAGGGAGAAATCAAAAAATTGAAGAGAGTTCGGACTGGTAAAGCAATCATAAATGTAAGAGTAAATTTGAAACTAAGGATATGTTTCCATCATTTATGTACTAGCTACTTGAATAGGTTGATGAACTGGCAATATTTGAAAACCAGGTATGCATAAGTTAAGGATTGGATCTCTTAATATAGGAGGATTAAATGATTGGAAAAAGAGGGGGAAGTTTGAACAATATCTAAATATGGTGAGCCTAGACAGAACATGTCTACAAGAGACCCACTTACCCTGGAAGAAAAAACATTGGTTAAACTTTAAAGGTTATGAACTGCTGTCATGCTCATCCCAGACCTCCATGATAAGAGGGGTGGCCATAATTGGCAAAATTGGGCTAGGGGGGGGGCCAAAAGGTGTAAGGCAGATTATTATTATTATTATTATTATTAAAAAAATGTATAAAGCGCGTAGTCACCCGTAAGTATCCCAGCGCTAAGATCAGTACAACTGCGGGTCAGCGGGGGCAGGGAGGGGGACAGGATTTAAGGAAAGAGGTGGGTTTTCAAACGCTTTCTGAACCATAGATAGTTGGGTTCAGTTCTCAGGTCGAGGGGTAAGGCGTTCCAAAGGCGTGCAGTGTGGACCGGGAAGCGCCTTCCACCTGTTCGGGCCTTCTTGACTCTGGGAATGATGATGAGATGTTCCTGATCGGATCGGAGGGATCTTGTGGCTTTATATGGTTTGATGAATTTTCTTAAAATAGGGGGGCCTTTGTTTTGAAGCAGTCTGTGGGCCAGGCACAGGGCCTTGAACTTCACACGTTCTCTTACCGGGAGCCAATGGAGAAGCTTCAAGGCTGGTTTGGCTGAGGTTCTGGCGGGAGTGTTGGTGAGGATCCGGGCGGCTGCATTTTGGATCCTTTGCAGTTTGTTCAAGGTTGCCTCAGGAGCGCCTAAGTAGATGGAATTACTGTAATCGAGCCTAGATAGTATCAGGCCTTGGATCAACAGTTTTTGAGAGTTGGGGGGGAGTAGGGGCAAGATCTTTCGAATCGACCTGAGGAGCCCAAAGCATGTCCCGGCTACTTTTTTTGCTTGTGTTGTAAATGATAGATCCTTTTCGAGCCATACACCCAGGCTTTTCACCTCTGGTTTCGGGTCTGGGGGCGGGCCCAGACAAGGTGGCCAGATGTTCTGTGAAAGAGAGAGCCCCTTCTGACCAAGGAGGAGAATGTCAGTCTTTGAACCGTTGAGTTTCAAAGATGAGCTGTTCATCCATCCTTGTATCTGGGTCAGACAGTTGTAAAGGTCCGCAGGTTGTTGGCTTGGGTGAGAAAGGGACACCACTAACTGTGTATCGTCAGCATAGCTGACGATACTCACTCCGAACGGAATGACAACCTCCTCCAATGGGGACATGTAGATATTAAATAATGTGGGGCTCAGGGAAGAGCCCTGAGGCACGCCACATTGGAGGGGTGTTTCGGAGGAGCGGGTGTTATTCTCCCAGATCTGGAAGGAGCGTTGACTCAGAAAGGACGATAGCCAGGACAGTGCGGTCCCTTCAACACCGACACTCCTGAGTCGATGGATAAGGAGCTGGTGGTTGACGGTGTCGAAGGCCACACTGAGGTCGAGGAGGATCACTGCCACTGATCCTCCCTCGTCTAGAAGTGCTCTGGCCTCCTCCACCGCCACAAGGAGGGCGATGTCGGTGCGCTGCCCGGGGCGGAATCCCGTCTGCGAGCTTTTAAGCTGATTATTGCTCTCCAAAAATTGTGAAAGTTTTCTATTCACAAGTTTTTCGGCGATCTTGCTAGTTCCCGGGAGAAGAGAGATTGGCCTGTAGTTTGCCAGGTCGGCAGGGTCAAGGGAAGGTTTTTTTAGTAGTGCCTTGACGACTGCCGCCTTCCAGCTGGAAGGGACGATTCCCTGTTGAAAAGAGGCGTTGATGAGGTGGGTAAGGGGGGGAACGATGGTGGGTGCTACACTTTTGAGAATGCGTAGCGGGGCAGGGTCCCTGGGAGATCCGCTTTTGATGATATTCAGCGTGCTTTCGACCTCTTCGGCAGTCACTTGTCCCCAAGAGGTGAGACAGGGGGGGTAGGAGAGTTGTTGGTTTCTTTTTCCTCGCTCGAGTTTGTGGGTGGAATAGAGTCGAGGATTTTCTGGATTTTCTCCTTGAAGAAATTAGCTAAATTGTGGCATTTTTCCTCATCTGCCTTGGGGTCTGGTGGGTTTCTAGGTCCGGGGTCTGGGACTTTGAGGAGTTCTTTTAAAATAGTAAAAGATTCCTTACTGGAGCAAGCGGAGTTTTCTATTCTTTCTTGGAAGAATAAGCTTTTGGTGTTGCGAAGGGCGGTTTTATAAGTTTGTAATGAGGAATGGTAGGTGTCCTTCTTTTCATTAGATTTATCCTTCCTCCAGGAGCGTTCTATTCTCTTGCATTCCTGTCGCAGAGATTTGAGCACCGGAGTGTACCAGGGAGCGGGGTTCACTCTTTTAGTTTGTTTGAGAGTGGTGGTATTGGGGAGGAGTTTATCCAGTGAGGATGTGAGCCAGGAATTGAACTGTTCATCGGCAGTGACCGGGTCAGTGGAGAGGGCGGGTATAGAATCTGAGAGCATATTGGCCCATTCAGCCGGTACAAGCTTGTGCCAACGTCGTTCTGTCACCCGGATTTTGGCGGGTTGGGGGGGTGCTATGGATAGGTACCAGGAGATGGGGATTAGGAAGTGATCTGTCCAGGGTAGAGGGAGGGGGTGGGGGGCCCGAGGTGATATCCATGATGTTGGTCAGGACGGGATCCAAAAGGTGTCCCTTGTCGTGGGTGGGTCCGTTATTGACCAGCCGGATGTTAAATGACCTAAGGTCCTGAAGGAGATCCGATGCTGTGGAATCTTTGGGGTCAGTAAGGTGAAGATTGAGGTCGCCCACGAGGAGAAAGTTCAGGGCGGAGGAAGCTAATTGTGACACCGTATCAGTGAGGGCGTTGAGGAATTTCCCTGGTGTACCCGGAGGGCGGTAAATCAACAGTCCTGAGAAGGAGTGTGCCGGAGAAATTTGGAGGGCGAAGTGGCAGCTTTCGCAATCTTCAATGTTGGCACTGCTGGTCCTACAGGCAAGGTGTTCTCTATGGATTATTGCCAGCCCCCCTCCTCTCCCTTTAGGTCTATGCGGGGTTTGAATAAGATAGCCTGGGGGTAGGGCATTGACAATATCAGAGTCCGTGCTAGCAGAGAGCCAGGTTTCTGTGAGAAACAGAGCGTCCAGGCCATGATCCTGTATCAGCCGGTTGATTTCATGCGCATGTTTAGGGAGGGTACGGCAGTTAAGGAGGCCAATCTGTAGTCCCGGCTTTCCCGGGATCTGTTCGACTGGGTTACAGCGTGCGCAGTTGACAAAGGGTTTACCTTCAGCGTCGATATAACGACACTCCTGATTTTTTTCCTGGTGAAGGGCCCGAAACATGTCACTTGTGTACAGATTCACTAGGCAGATGAGCCATATGTAAAATGAATTTAGGCATCACTATCTGCTCGGTATATGGGTCCTACACAGATGAGCCTGAGGTCTTTAGTCGCATCGAAAATGAACTAACTGACTGGCATACCCCCATAGTATTATGTGGGGATTTTAACATCTCAGCTAATTTCTCGGATGGTAGCCCATACATAGGTAGGAAGCCAAGGGTGTTTAGAGCGATAACATCAATGATGCAATCACACCGTTTAGTGGATGTGTGGGGAAATCTAGTGATGGGTGACCCAGGGTTTACTTACTTTTCGCATCCCTTCAATAAATACTCGAAACTGGATTATTTCATGATCTCTACCACCCAGTTGAAGAGTGTCCAAATAAACAAGCTTCCTAAAATCTTGTCAGATCACAATCCTCTAGTCTTAATCATGGATATCAATAAACCATATAAGTTCCCTAGGCCTTGGACATTTGATAAAAAATTATTAGCAGATATGGATTATATTAAATATATGAAAATATGGTCCCAGGCCTTTTTTGATGCCAATAGGTACAGTGCATCAAGGGGAGTGGTTTGGGACAGCTTCTAGGCAGGACTAAGAGGAGAGACCATAAGTTATACTACTCGGGTTTGGAAAAAGATTAACATGGAAAAGGAAGTATTGATGGGAAAGTTGAGTGAGGCAGAGACACAACACAGACAAGATATAATTTTAGTGGGTCAATCTGTCGAGAGTCTACATAGTGTAAACTCCGTAAAAGCAGAGATTCAGAAACAACTATCTATAAAGGCGGCAGCAAATTATCAGTCACATAGATCAAGCCTCTACGAAACAGGGGAGCAAGCAGGCAGAGTACTTGCATTATGAATCAGGCAGGTGGCCACTATGAACATAGTGACACAAATTGAATATGAGGGCCAAACATATGACAAATCAGGTGAAATTTTGGAGGCTTTTAGGAAATTTTTTCAAGAACTGTTTCAGGAGGAGGGGGGTGTAGAGGTTCCTAATACAAGTTGGCTAGACATGGGTAGCAAGCTAAAACAGGCCCACACCGATTCTTTGGAACAAGATATCACTATGTCGGAGTTATTGGAAGCCCTGCAGGATCTGGCAAGTGGAAAGGCTGTGGGCCCGGATGCTATACCGCTAGAGTTGTATAAAAGCTTAAGGGAGGAAACAACACCGATGCTTTTAGATTTGTTCAAAGGCGTCATGAATACAGGCATAATACCCGAGTCCTGGCAAGAAACCAACATAGCGATCTTTCACAAAAAAGGAAAACCAAAGACTAACACTGGTTCCTACAGACCAATATCTTTGATTAACAGCGATAACAAGCTATATGCAAAAATTATGGCCGTACGCATGGGGAGGATCATTGCGTCCTTGGTTTCCCCCTGGCAGCATGAGTTTATCCCAGGTAGGGGTACCACCGATCACATTAGGAGAGCCATCACCCTGTTTGACATCGGCGCTGCTAGGGGGGAGGGGGTCGCAATGATCCTCCTCGATGCGGAGAAGGCATTTGATCGCGTCAGATGGGGCTTTCTCTGGAAGGTCCTGGAGGCAAGGGGGTTTGGTCCAAGATTCTGCCAAGCCATTCAGGTTATGTATTCATCACCTATGGCAATAATCCAATTAATGGGTGAAAGATCGGGTAAGATCGACATAACAAGGGGTACGAGACAGGGCTGTCCATGTTCACCAATCCTTTTTGCGCTTTATATAGACCCCTTAATTACACAAATAATGAACAGTGTGGCCATTAAACCAGTAGTCACTAATGGGTATCAGACCAAACTTCTCGCATACTCGGATGACTTAGCAGTTATCACCAAAGACCCAGAGTCAGCTATGAGGGAAGTAGTTAATATAACCGGTCGGTTTGGAGATGTGTCGGGCTACCGATTAAATGTGGACAAAACACAAGTACTATGTTCCAAAAAAATGGCCAAGTTGGATGTTAGATATGTGGACTCTGTAGTTTACTTGGGTATAATAATAAATGCAGAACCGGGTAAAATAATCAATGATAATTAGACACCGCTCATGCATTCGATGGAAACAGAATTAAAAAGAATGGACTCACTACAGCTGTTGTTAATTGGGAGGGCTAATGTTATAACAAGCATTGGAAATGCAATAGGGCTCGCATTAGGAAAGTTTGAGCTATTGGTGTTATAAATGAATTATTTTTATTTATGTGTTTTTTTTTTAAATAGCTAAATTAATAGCTTTATCATTTACAATGCCAATAGTTATAACTTTCGCAAATGTGACACCTATGGCATTTGCAATGCAACATGTTTTGTATTTACGTGACTTAGATGTATTGATATTACAAATAACAATGGCTTTTAATTTTTTTTAAATAATTAATACTTAATTATTTATTTAATTTGTAATGGCAATAGCTTAAACTTTTGTAAATAACATTTGTGAAGATTATGTTCAGTGTTTTTTATTGTGACGAAAATCCAAGAACAGAAGTGAAATATTAACATCTTTTTGTGATTTGTAATAAAGCGTGAAAGCTTGAAAAATTGAAAGAACATATTTGAACCAGTGATGCTGTGGTTGCGCTGAGTGGTGTGTGCATCGGTGTAGCTGTTTGGTGGGTGCATTTGTGGAGCTTAGTTGGAGCATCAGTGGAGCTGTATGGTGGGTGCCACGGCGGAGCTGTGTGGTGGGTGCCACGGTGGAGCTGTGTGGTGGGTACCACGGCTGAGCTGTGTGGTAGGTGCATTGGTGGAGCTGTGTGGTGGGTGCATTGGTGGAGCTTAGTTGGAGCATCGGCAGAGCTGTGTGGTGGGTGCCTCGGCGGAGCTGTGTGGTGGGTGCCTCGGCGGAGCTGTGTGGTGGGTGCCTCGGCAGAGCTGTGTGGTGCGTGCCTCGGCGGAGCTGTGTGGTGGGTGCCTCGGCAGAGCTGTGTGGTGGGTGCCTCGGCAGAGCTGTGTGGTGGATGCCTCGGCGGAGCTGTGTGGTGGGTGCCTCGGCAGAGCTGTGTGGTGGGTGCATCGGTGGAGCTGTGTGGTGGGTGCATCGGTGGAGCTGTGTCGGTGGAGCTGTGTGGTGGCTGCATCGCTGGAGCTGTGTGATGGGTGCATCGCTGGAGCTGTGTAGGTGGAGCTGTGTGGTGGGTGTATCGGTGGAGCTGTGTCGGTGGAGCTGTGTGGTGGGTGCATCAGTGGTGCTGTGTGGTGGGTGCATCGGAGGAGCTGTGTAGGTGGAGCTGTGTGGTGGGTGCATCGGTGGAGCTGTGTAAGTGGAGCTGTGTGGTGGGTGCATCGGTGGAGCTGGGTGGAGGGTGCATCGGTGGAGCTGTGTAGGTGGAGCTGTGTGGTGGGTGCATCGCTGGAGCTGTGTAGGTGGAGCTGTGTGGTGGGTGCACCGGTGGAGCTGTATGGTGGGTGCATCGGTGGAGCTGTGTGGTGGGTGCATCGGTGGAGCTGTGTAGGTGGAGCTGTGTGGAGGGTGCATCGGTGGAGCTGTGTGGTGGGTGCATCGGTGGTACTGTGTGGTGGGTGCATCGGTGGAGCTGTGTAGTGGGTGCCTCGGTGGAGCTGTGTGGTGGGTGCCTCGGTGGAGCTGTGTGGTGGTTGCATCAGTGGAGCTGTGTGGTGGTTGCATCGGTGGAGCTGTGTGGTGGTTGCATCAGGGAAGCTGTGTGGGTGGAGCTGTGTGGTGGGTGCATCGGTGGAGCTGTGTCGGTGGAGCTGTATGGTGGGTGCATCGGTGGAGTTGGGTGGTGGGTGCATCGGTGGAGCTGTGTGGTGGATGCATCGGTGGATCTGTGTGGTGGATGCATCGGTGGAGCTGTGTGGTGGGTGCATCGGTGGAGCTGTGTGGTGGGTGCATCGGTGAAGTTGGGTGGTGGAGCTGTGTGGTGGGTGCATCGCTGGAGCTGTGTAGGTGGAGCTGTGTGGTGGGTGCACCGGTGGAGCTGTGTAGTGGGTGCATCGGTGGAGCTGTGTAGTTGGAGCTGTATGGTGGGTGCATCGGTGGAGCTGTGTGGTTGGTGCATCGGTGGAGCTGTGTAGGTGGAGCTGTGTGGAGGGTGCATCGGTGGAGCTGTGTGGTGGGTGCATCGGTGGAGCTGTGTGGTGGTTGCATCGGTGGAGCTGTGTGGTGGTTGCATCGGTGGAGCTGTGTAGGTGGAGCTGTGTGGTGGGCGCGTCGGTGGAGCTGTGTCGGTGGAGCTGTGTGGTGGGTGCATCGGTGGAGTTGGGTGGTGGGTGCATATGTGGAGCTGTGTGGTGGATGCATCGGTGGATCCGTGTGGTGGATGCATCGGTGGAGCTGTGTGGTGGGTGCATCGGTGGAGCTGTGTGGTGGGTGCATCGGTGGAGCTGTGTAGGTGGAGCTGTGTGGTGGGTGCATCGCTGGAGCTGTGTAGGTGGAGCTGTGTGGCGGGTGCACCGGTGGATCTGTGTAGTGGGTGCATCAGTGGATCTGTGTAGTTGGAGCTGTATGGTGGGTGCATCGGTGGAGCTGTGTGGTGGGTGCATCGGTGGAGCTGTGTAGGTGGAGCTGTGTGGAGGGTGCATCGGTGGAGCTGTGTGGTGGGTGCATCGGTGGAGCTGTGTAGTGGGTGCATCAGTGGAGCTGTGTAGTGGGTGCCTCGGTAGAGCTGTGTGGTGGGTGCCTCGGTGGAGCTGTGTGGTGGGTGCCTCGGTGGAGCTGTGTGCATCAGTGGAGCTGTGTGGTGGGTGCATCGGTGGAGCTGTGTAGGTGGAGCTGTGTGGTGGGTGCGTCGGTGGAGCTGTGTCGGTGGAGCTGTGTGGTGGGTGCATCGGTGGAGTTGGGTGGTGGGTGCATTGGTGGAGCTGTGTGATGGATGCATCGGTGGATCTGTGTGGTAGATGCATCGGTGGAGCTGTGTGGTGGGTGCATCGGTGGAGCTGTGTGGTGGGTGCATCGGTGGAGTTGGGTGGTGGGTGCATCGGTGGAGCTGTGTGGTGGATGCATCGGTGGAGCTGTGTGGTGGATGCATCGGTGGAGCTGTGTGGTGGGTGCATCGGTGGAGCTGTGTGGTGGGTGCATCGGTGGAGCTGTGTGGTGGGTGCATCGGTGAAGCTTAGTGGATGCATTGGTGGAGCTGTGTGGTGGGTGCATTGGTGGAGCTTAGTTGGAGCATCGATGGAGCTGGGTGGTGGGTGCATCTGTGGAGCTTGGTGGTGGGTGCATCTGTGGAGCTGGGTGGTGGGTGCATCTGTGGTGGTGGGTGCATCGGTGGAGCTGTGTGGTGGGTGCATCGGTGGAGCTGTGTGGTGGGTGCATCGGTGGACCTGTGTGGTGGGTGCATTGGCGGAGCTGTGTGGTGGGTGCATCGGCGGAGCTGTGTGGTGGGTGCCTCGGCGGAGCTGTGTGGTGGGTGCCTCGGCGGAGCTGTGTGGTGGGTGCCTCGGCGGAACTGTGTGGTGGTTGCCTCGGCGGAGCTGTGTGGTGGGTGCATCGGTGGAGCTGTATGGTGGGTGCAACGGTGGAGCTGTATGGTGGGTGCAAAGGTGGAGCTGTATGGTGGGTGCATCAGTGGAACTGTGTCGGTGGAGCTGTGTGGTGGCTGCATCGCTGGAGCTGTGTGATGGGTGCATCGCTGCAGCTGTGTAGGTGGAGCTGTGTGGTGGGTGCATCGGTGGAGCTGTGTGGCGGGTGCATCGGTGGAGCTGTGTCTGTGGAGCTGTGTGGTGGGTGCATCGGTGGAGCTGTGTCGGTGGAGCTGTGTGGTGGGTGCATCAGTGGAGCTGTGTGGTGGGTGCATCGGTGGAGCTGTATGGGTGGAGCTGTGTGGTGGGTGCATCGGTGGAGCTGTGTGGTGGGTGCATCGGTGGAGCTGTGTGCATCGGTGGAGCTGTGTGGTGGGTGCATCGGTGGAGCTGTGTGGTGGGTGCATCGGTGGAGCTGTGTGGTGGGGGCATCTGTGGAGCTGTGTGGTTGGGGCATGTGTATTGGGGGCATGGGTGGTGGGTGCATCGGTGGAGGTGTGTGGTGGGTGCATCGTGGAGGTGTGTGGTGGGTGCATCGGTGGAGGTGTGTGGGGGGTGCATCGGTGGAGCTGTGTGGTGGGTGCATCGGTGGAGCTGTGAGGTGGTTGCATCGTTGGAGCTGTGTGGTGGGTGCATCGGTGGAGCTGTGTGGTGGGTGCATCTGTGGAGCTGTGTGGTGGGTGCCTCGGTGGAGCTGTGTGGTGGGTGCCTCGGTGGAGCTGTGTGGTGGGTGCCTCGGTGGAGCTGTGTGGTGGGTGCCTCGGTGGAGCTGTGTGGTGGGTGCATCGGTGGAGCTGTGTGGTGGGTGCATCGGTGGAGCTGTGTGGTGGGTGCATCGGTGGAGCTGTGTAGGTGGAGTTGGGTGGTGGGTGCATCAGTGGAGCTGTGTCGGTGGAGCTGTGTGGTGGGTGCCTTGGTGGAGCTGTGTAGGTGAAGCTGTGTGGTGGGAGCCTTAACGGAAATTACAACTCTTAAAACAAAAAAAATCTATCCTTTAACGATGCTGGATAAATTATGACAAAGGCTTGCTACTGTTCCAACAGATACATGCAGAAAAATATGTAGGACGTTATTCTGGAAGGAAAACTAAATCACAGAAAAGAAAAGAGTACGAACCGTAAATGAGAGAGGTTTGTTTGTTAACATCTGCATTGGGAGAAGGTTTTGTTAAACCTGTCGGTGTTTAATTAATACCGAAGCTACACTATATTTTAAGGAATGACGAATTTTAAAGGTCTGCTTAGAAAATGATAAGTAGCAGGGCAAAATAAATCGCAACAATGTGTGCAGAAAGGAAAGAAAATATATATGAATGTTGTCTGGGCACGGCAACAGCACATGGCAACATAACTGCGCCTTAGCTAGCTACTACACAGTGCACTCAGTACTTAAACCGAAACTCCGAAAAGCCCTCTTAAGAAGCATGGAATTCGTGGTCCTGGATACAGCATGCATTCCATGTTTCTTTTCAAGCAGAGCATAAACAGTTGTTGCAGCAAGGGGCGGGAAGATTAGGAGACGAAACTGAAAATACGGCCGGCAGGCAGTGAATAATTAGGAGGTGACAAATGACCTGGGACGGCTGCCTTTGATGTGGTAATGCGAGGCAGGCAGGCAGATGGCTGGTGGCATTGTGCACGCGCTTTTTAGGGCTTGCGCTTGCGCAATGACCTAAAAAGCACATGCACTCAAAGGAATCGCCAGTGGAATCGCCAGTGGTGGTTAAACACTGGATAAGCCCCCATAGAGCTTCCAGCTGTGCGCATGCGCACAGCAGGCGAGCCCTAAAAATGACAATGTTTCCCAAGGTTCTTTATAAATTAAGGTCAATCCCATTCAAAATTGATGAGAAGATTATTAAGCAGATCGAGGCTATATTCATGAAATTCCTATGGCAGTATGGCAAAACAAGGCGATCAAATAGATATATGTCAGGAGGGCTGGGATTACCAGATCTAAAGAGCTATCATTTCACATGTCTCCTTACAGATATGGCAATCCTATTCCATCCAGGGGGCCAACCCTCAGGCAGGCGGGGATACCGTCAATTTTTCAGCTATTATTGGGAAGTGAAGCAGTAGGGGTCTTATTGAGGAGAACCCAGAGGAGTTATTATAAGAAATTTGGGTATAGAACGCTTGAAGATGTATGGTATATGTGGATAACTGTTTAAAAAAACCTAGATATACCCACTTTTCATCACAGTACACCACTCTGGAATTCAACACTTTTTCCAAACCTTAGCAGGGATGGATCGTGGCGTCACTGGGAGAGTCAGGGTATTGTCGAGTTGGGGCAAATAATGAATAGAGATCAATGCAGAACACTGGAAGAACTTACGCAGCATTATTCACTACAAGGTTATCAAGAGTTTAAATACTTACAGCTTGTCAACAGAATTAAATCAATTAGGCCACGTATTATTTTGACAAGGAGATGTGAATTATTCGAGTATCTGAAGTCGGGAGGTCATTGAATTAAGGATAAAAAAAAAGAAAATGTCTCCCATCCATTTCACAAATGCCGCATTTAAACCCCTCCTGTTTTTTAACACCTCCGTCCTTAACAGCCAATTAGCAGCTTAAGTAACCCACCCTCACTGAACCAAGCTCTCATTTCCTAAAAACAACATTGCATTCACTACCTTGGAAAATGTAGTCTCATTTATTTACTTGCAATGCTTGGCTCTCGTGGTTCTGAGTGACATGAGCACGCACCTACTATTTTATTCTTCTGTGTGGCAGGTATTGCCCGATCATCGACACAACAAAACTAGAAGCAAGCCAGGGCAGGCACAGGCACAGCGTGTGATGGTGACGAGTCGGCCGGGCCCGGACTGAGTGAAGTGAAGTCGCCACTCGCCGGACGTCTACTGCTGCCTGCGCACACGTGGAGACTCGAGCCCCTACACTAGAAAGTAGAAACTACTAGTATTGGAAAACGTCACGGCGCGCACGTGCCAAATGGCCAATCACTGCATGACTTCACATGCTGAAGTCACAGTGATTGGCCATATGCAGTCGAGGCATATATGCGGCTGAGGCAGTGTGCCACCACCCTCGCGCGGCATCCAATAATTGATTGCCTGCAGCGCCAGGTTGGCTAGAGGGGCACACTGCCTACTCGCCCTGGCGCCTTTGAAACCCCGGAGGCTGCTGTGGCCCAGCTAAAGCAGCACCCCCTTCGGACCCTCCTAAGTCAGGTTACTAATGCGCATTCTCGGGCTAGGTACAAGCCACAATTCCTCATGCACAGTACAGCTGCTGGCCTGCTGCAGACTGTCACTCAGGCTGCAGCAGACCAGACAGCCCTACCCCCTGCCTGCCCACTCTCCGGATTCAATCGGGCGTGTCCCAGAATGAAGCGCTGCAGCGCTTATTATATTGTGCTATCCATGCCAATTTCCCAAAATATTTTTAGTGTGCTGTGTGCTCTTGTCACGGTGCGTCCAGGCTTAGTGGGGCTACGCCCCTACGCCCCTACGCCCCAATGGACGCACCGCGGCTGCCCAGGCCCACTTTGCAGAATACTAGTTGCACCTTCCACATTTTATGCCCTCCCCTGCTTATTGAGCAGGGATATATGGCCGCTGACCAAACTAATGCTTTCACCTCATAGAAATCAATTGGCTTTTACAGTAGCATGAACATCTTCTGCTTTACAAGAAATAGCCAGAAAATTGAACAAACCTCTCTTCCCCACTTCTTCCAATATTTACCATCATCAGCTCCCTGGGACGCATGAAACTGCTTGCTGGAATATGCTACTCAAATTGGTCAGGAACACATGGGGGATGTGTATGAGGGGGAAACTTTCATATGTCGGGACACTTTCTTTAACGGGGAGGAGCTCACACTTTTGGAGGTATTGTTGTACATCGGATTATGGCGCAAACCCCAAGCATATCATCTCATGGTTGTATTATGAGACAGATGGAGCAAGCCGAAGAATAGGAAGAAGCCCGGAATGGATGGAATGGGCAAATAGAGGTACCACTGATGAATGAACAATGGCTCTGCTGCTGTCAGCAGATGAGTCAGATTACAGCTAGCAGCTGACTCTGTACACTTTAAATTCCTTCATTGACTTCATTATACTCCTACCCGCTGGCACAAATACCGACTACGCCTTATAGACACATTTGATTGATGTAAATAGGAGGGAGCTGACTTTCTTCATCTGGTTTGGAAATGTAAAGTGAGACTATTGGAAACTGTTAGACCTGGCATTTCTTGGCGTGATTACCCTAGACTTTTTGCCTCTACCTCCTCGTTTTGCTGGCTTAGATGCTTTGGGCACTTTGCCACTGCTGCTCAGTGTCAAAGTGCAAATGCTCCCTGTATAACGTGTTATGGTAATTGGTTGTCCGTAATTGGTATGTTTGCCTTACTAGTGAAGTCCCTAGTAAAGCTCTATGTGTGCCAGGGCTGATAATTCAAATGCTACTAGTGGGCCTGCAGCACTAATTGTGCCACCCACACAAGTAGCCCTAAAGAGAGATCTCAGGCCTAGCACTGCAGTGCCTGCGCACAGTCGGTTAACTGCCTTGTTGTCCTGGCAAGTCCACCCACTTGCTAGGCCTTACCTTCCCTTTTTATGCACATCAGACACCCCTATAGTAGGCCCAAGGTACCTCCCTGGGCAGGGTGCAGTGTATGTGAAAGGTAGGACATTTAATGAGGTGTGTACCATGTCCTGACAGTGAAATGTTGCCAAATTCGTTTTTTCACTATTGTAAGGCTATCTTGCCCATAGGACAGAATGGGGAATGTTGTGACCCATGTGTTCAGCCTATCTTCCCATAGGCATAGGATGGACAGATGGAGTTTTAGTGTGCCTGAACTCAGAATTTAATAACACATCTTTTTGTGAAGATGGCTTATGAATTGTGTGTTTAGAAACCACGCTTTTAGAAGTGGCTGGTTTCTTGTCTTAAACTATCCTGTGTGCCTATGTCTGGTTGTATATTGCCTTCCTGGGTTTAAATGTGACAGGGTCTGAGAAGTGTCCTGACCCCAGGGAGGAGAAGGTGAGACAACAACAGGCTAGCCTGCATTTGATGTGGGGGGGGGGTAGCCCACTGGATGTGAAGAGGGCTGTGTTGCTGCTACAAAAGGATGGCTCCACCTTCTGCTGAGCGTCTGGGCCCCAGACCATGACTTTCAAAGGAGGAGGGTGTGCACTGGCACCTAGGTCTGGTTTAGACCGAGGTCAGAGCCCCCTGAACACAAAGACTTCAAAGGCATTTAAGGGTATAAATGTAAGAGCTGAAACCCCTGAACTCAAGACTGAAATCAATACTGAAAAAGGTTTGAGCCTACCTTGTGATCAAGAGGAACCAAAGAAGAACAGCTGAAGAGACTGAAGAGAAGGACTGCCCCTGCTGTGTGTTCTGGGGCTGGCCTGCAGTTTGTTGATTTGATCAAGGAGAGGACAAGGGACTTTGCAGTGCGCTGTGTCCTGAAGTAGCGTGTCTCCAAGGGCCAGAGGAGAGCTGGTCCCCTGTTGTGGAAACTCAGGAACATAACGGTTTCCAACCGTGTCTCAGGGACGCTGTGTGGGTGGTGCTTTTGCACACCTGAGACTGCCGTGTGGTCCGTGGTACTGTTTACAAGGTGCCCCGTGATCGCAGTGCCCCCTCAACGTGAAATATCGTCCACGCTGCTGTATTGCTGTTTGTGGCCCGAGCCGCCATCGTAACTGAGGCTGTGAGTAAAGACCGCTGCCACCAGCCCGAGCCGCAACGTGCTAACGGCTTACTTGAAACTGAGAACTGTGTCTCAGCGCAATGTGTGCGTGGTGCTTTTGCACTCCTAAGACTGCCATGTGGTCTAATGTACTGTTTAAGAGGTGCCCCATGATCGCGTTGCCCCCGCAGCGTGAAACATCATCCACACTGCTGTATTGCTGTTTGTGGCCGAGTCGTCATCACAACTGAGGCTGTGAGTGAGGATCACTGCCATCGGCCCAAGCAGCAACCTGCTAAAGGATTTTTTGAAGCTAAAGAAGCTACAAGGTGAAAGGAATCATGATTGTTGTTGGCCTGATATGTGAGAAGTAGGCCTGATATGTAGTGCTCACTATTCTAGTGATCACTGTGTATCATTCCAAACGACCCTTATTGATGATTGGTTGTAAGTCAACCTTATAGACCAGCTATCCTAGTAGCATGGACAAGAGCAGTCTTTAGGCTAAACTCTAGAGGGCGTATTAAGCCAGCTGTTATACCATCACATATACCCATTGAACACCAAGTGAAAGGACACCACACAAGTTGTTATGAAAATAAAAGGATATTTATTTATAACACAACAACCCTGGGCTCTTTATGAGGACAGGGTGCTAAGCACAATACAAATCTCTTAAAGAAATACTGAAAGTCGCACAATTTACGCAAATGCCCGAGGGGCACGAAAAACCATATACTATGGAAGAGGAATGCGAATCACTAGCAGGTAAGTAACAGTTCTCAGAGACTTTAGAATCGCTAGGCCTACAATGCTGAACCCTTAGATTAGAAGCAGGAGGCCTAGGGGCGCCGTGTGCAGAGTGGGAACTCTCACGCGCAATGCGGGACAAAGTCTATGGATGCTAGTAAATGCAAAGTTAGTGTTCTCGGCCGAACCCGACTAGGTAGGTCAAAAACGAAAGTGGATCTAGACACTTAGAGAGTGGTTCTACACTGGAGCACCGTGGTACTCGGTTTACCTAGCCCAGGGGCTGCGGCTGCATAGGGTTCAAGTGTCGTCGGGAATCCTCTTTGACGAACCAGGAGCCTGAAGTAAAAGTTGCTGGCAGGCGACCAGTGAAGATGTTCCGGGCTGATCCAAGGACGGATCAGTGAAGAAGGGTACCTGTAAGCAGAGGGGACCGAGTTCTGAATCACTAGCCAGTGATTAGATGGGCACCAAGATGGCACCGGACGAGATCACTCAGCCAGGTGAAGAGGTGACATTGGATTCTGCTGCTGCACGGACCAGGGCGCTGATGTCGACCAGGCTGGAGGTCTGCGAGCTGTCCCACATCGGATGTCTGCTGCTGGCGAGGCTGGATCCGTTGAAGGAGGCAACAAGCCTTGGCTACGGCAAGCCCACGTGGCGACACAAAATGGCGTCTGGAGTGGACCAGGAGGGTCCGAGGAAGTTCCCCTTCAAGAGGAGACAAGGACCAGTCTAGAGGGGCTAGACCAGCGGTGAAACAAACGTAGGACGTCGTCTGGAGGGTCACTAGCCAACGGGCAAGTGACCGGACAAATTGGCAAGCAACACAGAAGCAAAAGGGCCCCATGCAGATCTGGTGGATGCTGGGGGGCTGGGCTTCGGTGCTCGTGCTGCTTGGGGTTGGGGCTTCTCTTACCCCAATGCACCCACTCAAGGGTCCCTCGGCGGTTGTGCTGGGTCAGTGTCGTGCTGGTTCTGATGATAGCCGGGTCCTCTGGTCTCGTTGCATCCACGGTTCTCAGCTGTGCTGTAGAGGCAGGTAGAGGTCAGAGAGGGCAGGGAGTCCGGGTCTCGTCATGCTGGTCGGTCTGGTTCCGGAGGAAGGACGTGCAGCAAACCGCAAGATACTTAGTTGGTGCCTGCTGATGCAGGGTGACTACTCCTTAGTCACAAGGGAGAAATATTGAGAAGAAGTCTTGAGTTCCTTTCGTGGAAAGTAGTTTCAGGATTCAAAGATGATCTAATTTGGAAGGGTCCCCGCTCCTACCTTTATTCTAAAGAAAGGGGCTGGCACGCGACTAGGTCCTGCCCATGGGTGGGACCAGGAAGGGGGGTGGTTACACCCCTCTCCCCTGTCCGGACGTTCGCCAGCTCAGGGGCTGGTGTGCCCCTGGAACTGGTTCAAGCCGGCAGATGCATAGTGAGCACCGGGGTGCCACTTGCAGTCACCTTCCTATTCAGCCCTGCCTACCTAGGATACACAAAACCCTGTCTGGGATGGTGCTAGCACCGCCCCTGACAGGAAACCCTTTGTCCAAGCTCTCCTCGCTGGAAGGACTCCCAGCAGCAGGAGGTCAGACTTGTGTCTGTGGTGGCAGCATCCATTTTGTAATACTGAGGCTCGAGTTAACTTTAACCGGGGTTCACAGTTACATACATGTCGTGTCCCTCTAGAAGGGTGGAATGCTAACCCCGTCACCAGAATTGGTGAGGGGTTAGTATTCCAATTCGCATGACACCTTACTCGACATGTTTTGATAAAGCGATACCAAAAATAGCAAATAACCGCGAGGATTATAATGCACTTAGGAGTATATGGTACGCGTTATCATAGAACAGCTATTAGGACTTGGTTCCGCAAGCTGCAGACGGGCTCAGCTCATGCCAGAGCACCATCTCACATAATTCCAAGCACTCTGCCTTCAGGATTGTTAAGGCCTGCCATAGGAGTGACTGATAGGAATACATGTGTCCATTTTAGGGTTAGATATAGGTATACTATATCTAAAGCAAAGGGTGATTACACCACCTTGCCCCAGCTGTCGTGCAGCCAGTTGTGTCAGATTTAGATGGCCAGCCAGGGGTGGCATAATACATGCTGCAGTCCCTGGTAGGCCCTGGGTACACCTATGCCCTGGGTACAGGGACTGATAAGGTGGCCCAGTACCAATTGGTATATGCACCTAAGGTACACGTGTCAATTTAGAGAGAGAACAGCTAGGCTGTGGGTCTGATTAGCAGGCCCACAGCCAGGGAAGTCGTAAACCAGTGAAGCAAAAAGCAAAAATCTGGGGTGATCATAGGATTGCAGACCCTACTCTCCTACAGTCGAGAGGAATCTGCCCAAGATCATCAATGAAGGAGAAGCCAGTGCCGTAATCTGTCCGGCTACGGCTAGCAACAGAGCCGCAACGTGATCAGATTGCCAGCAGGACGTCCGACGAGCGGGGAGAGAAAGAGCATGAGGCAGCACACCCCCCCCAGGTAATGCTTGGACTCTGGTCTGGAGCCTCAAGCATGTGTTGCCTGCGAAGGCATGCAGGTGGAATACAGGAGTGATCCAAGCTCTCTTTTGCTGCACCGTGTAACATGCGCTGAGTCCCTGAGCGGACTGGGGCTGCCCCTTTAAGTCTATGACTATTGTCTCTGCTGTTGGGGCCTAGTGGGGCCTGAGTTGACTGCGCAGATTGCATTACGAACCGCATTATTATTGCACTACGGACTGCCTGAGTTTTGCATCATGAACTGCATTATTATTGCATTACGAACTGCCTGATTCTTGCATTACGAACCGCATTATTATTGCACTATGAACTGCCTGATTCTTGCATTCTGAACCGCATTATTATTGCATTACGAACTGCCTGATTCTTGCATTACGAATTGCATTATTCTTGCATTACGAACTGCCTGATTCTTGCATTACGAACTGCATAGCATTGCATTAGGACTGCATTAGAGATCGTGAATGGCTCATTAATACCGTAAGAACCTACAAGTGATTACTGGCCTAATAACCGGCCAAGTGAATTATTACGAATACGCATATGTTGGTTTTCTATTGTTTGGTCTCATCGCATTCCTTTTTATAAAGATACCGCTATTTTTATGAAACCAGTGTGGTGTCCATTTGTGGTGTTATCACTGTGTGACTGGGAGTGTGGTTGCAAATACTTTACACATTGCCTTGGAGATAAGCCTGGCTGCTCGTGCCAAGCTACCTGTGGGTGAGCAGAGGTTATCTGAGCAGGCCAGACTGGGAACCAAAACCGGCCCTGGCAAAGTGCTCGGCCGGCCCCCTGGGGGTGGGGGGGCGCGGCGGCCGCGCTCTTTGCCAGGGCCGGTTTTCGGCCGATTATGTTACAGGGCCGTTTTTGCTGCAAAAACGGCCCTTTAACAAAAATGGCCCCCAGGGGCCCCAAACCGGCCCCCACCCGTGCGGTCCTCCGGGGGATTGCCCGGTGCCCGCAATGGCCAGTCCGGGCCTGTATCTAAGGGTGTGTCCCTCCTTACCCTGACTAGAAGCAAGCATCCTTATTTGGACTACGGTACCTAACTCAGCCAACTAGAGACCCCCAGTTCTAACAGAAACAAATATCAAATTCTGTGCTACAGATGACAGGGATACATATAGTTCTCATCCCACTGACTGCTTGACTGGGATACACCCCAAAAATTGAGTCACCATTGCAGCAATTTGATTCCCTCAGGTTGCTGTTGACAAAACGTAGGGTGGCATGCAGGTGGGGTAAGGGAAGAGCTACAAAGTTAAGGAGTGGTTTCAAGATTTGATCTATTGTCGGGGTCAGATGAAAACTTATGCGGAACTCTTGCCTGTGACTACACATCCCAGAGACATCTGGGACCCCTTGTGATCTTATCTATTTGAAGGATCACTTACATCAGGGGGTGTGGTGGCATCCTAGACCTCAGTGTTACCTGACTAGGATTGAAGCCCACACATTTTTCTACCGGGAAGTTAATGCTTGGCTGTGCTTGAAATGTAATCAATTTCTTGTTGGCAGCTTTCGCTGAGATAGCTGACAAGACACACACTGGTCACGGTTATCTGCAACTTAGGAGAACTGCGAATATGGTTATAAAGGCGATAATGCATGTGTAACAAATAATGCACAAGTTATGACTAATTGATAATTACTGATGGTATGTTTCTACATACTGTAACAGTTTATTAAACAATTTTATTTTTTTATTTTTTTATGGAGCTTCTCACAACAACTCCTGTACCAGAACAAATATTGTAACATTTTATGTAATTCTGCTAAAACAGTAAGGTGAAACTTTAAGCATGTACAGTTCTGCTGAATTGACGTTTTAATATTCTTGGGGAGGCCATTGTCTTGCCTGTGAAAATACATTCAAACATAATTTTGCAGAGACATGAAAATACGAGTTTGTCTATGTGATACAAAACATTGGCAGCAAATGTCACAAAGAAAACGAAGAATGAGGCCTACAATTGTTATGCTAGCTAGAATTACGTTTTTCATTAGTGCTTTATATTTATTTTTGAAAAACAAAGTAAACACAAGTAAAGCCTTTCTCAAAAATGCAGTGCATGGTTTTGCCAAAAGCAAACACTGATGTAAGCATTCCATTCTCACATTACATGTCAGAGCACAGCAATGTTTCTGAAAGCTCCCCCACTGTAGCCCTGTGCCTCCGTCCTTGCATGAAACAAGCATGGGCGTAGGAAGTGTGGGGGACGAGGGGGATACACCCCCCCCCCCCAGATTTTAAAGTAGGGGGGACACAGGGGACAAGGGTGGGGAAACGAGGGGACAAAATAATTTCCCCTCTCCCTTCTGTTATGCGCAGGGCCATTAGCGCGTGAAAGCGCTGCCTAATGGCCCTGCACTTCACCTGCCTGGAGTCAAAGAGGCCACCACCCTCTGACCTTTGTTATGCTGCAGGAAGGCTCGGCGTCCTGGGAAGGGCAGAGAAGGGAAAAATCTATGTTTCTTTTCTTTCATACTCAGAGAAGGCAAGCACAGTGTCAACTTCTCCTGAGTCCTGATCTGCCTCTGGCAGCGGCCCTCCTCCCCCTCTCTCTTTCTTTTTCCTCTATCTCTTTCTGTCTCTGTCTTCCTCCTCGTCAAGTTCTGATTTCGAGGCAGCTCTTACGTTCTCTCTCTTGCTTCTCTTTGTCTTTATTTGCTTCCCTGTGAAATGGATCCAAAATAGGGAGAATACTTTGGCTGGAAATGTTCTCATCTGCTGATCGTTTTATATTTCAAAAGAAAAACCCCACGACAGAGAGAAAAAATTATTAAATACCTAAATAAAGGGATACAGAGTGGTCAGCAGACAGGCCAGATTGTTATTTACACCCACACACATTAGCGCCACTTTACATAGTTTGCCAGTGAAAGCGCTACTTTCTTTTTTTTCTTCTTTCTTTGAAGAACATTGTTTTTCCAGGGTGGGGAAGTGCACCATCCCTAAAGGGACTGCAATACCTGGTTGATGAGTGGAGTAGAAACGTTTAATATGATCGTTTTCAACTGTTTTAATTATTTTAGCTTATAAAATGTGTACTGCGGCTCTGTGTTCGGGGATGTGGTCTTTTTTTAAACCAAACTGCTTACATTTTGAAAGGATATAAGCAATGGACATTGAAACGGGCCCTTCCTGACTGGTCCTGTAGCCATGTCCTGAAATTTACAGGCAAAATCACTTACTGATATCTGAATAATTAGTTTAAAACTGTTAAGGTAACCATGTTGTTCCTGAATACATTTCACATGTTTTGCTTATTCTTGCATTCCTTATGAGTGTTTGCTTTTTACAGGGTGTTCTTTGGTTTTTCAGGCAGCATTTTACTGTTGTCTAGTGCATAATTTAAATTTAGTTGTAGCACAACTGAGTTGTAGCTTAAGGCAGTGCAAGTTTCTCTCAGTGGGGCAATATGGTGTTTAGTGTGGGAGAGGATGTGGCACTCTGGCCAGAGCTGCTTAATTTGGATCTTGAGCACGATTTTCAGCCTACATGACCAGTCCACCAGACCACACACCTGACAGAGCTCATTCTGATGCTACACCTTAGAAGGCCCGATAGACCTTAGTAGCCCTAGTGTCTCAGCACCCATAGGTGGACCCTAATGGCGGCAAGTGTGAGTTAACCTTGAAGGCCTGTCCACCACAATCCATACTGCAGTTCACCTCCAGTCTTGCGAGCAGGCATACAAAGAAGCACACCCTAGACACACCATTGACAGTGACTGTCTGTGAGGTCACAAGATCCTTGAGGCAAGTCCACCCCACCCATTGGTACCTCCATTGGCCTTTTTTAGCAGTAGTGGTGCAACTCACCAGGGATCAGTTATAAAGGATTTGCATGCACACAAAACTTAGGGGGTGATTATAATGGAGGTGGGACTGCCCCATCACCTTGTCAACGGCGGTTCCACCGCCATCGTTGACTGCATTACCGCCAGCAATATTACAAAGACGGGTTGCTCCCTGGCGGTCGGAAAGATCACCGCCACACACCACACTGGCGCCTTGAGCCCGCCAGTGTGGCGGAGGGGCTTGTGGTTCCTACAATGATGGTGGTGCCTACCAGCCACCACAGTAGGGATTACGATACCCTTTACCCACCAGCCTATCCATGGCGGTTCACCCCCCATGAAAAAGTTGGTGGAAAGGGACATTGGGGGCCCAGAGCAGGCCCCTGTCCCCTCAGCCCCCAGACATGGGACCCCGGGGATATCTAAGATGCCCCCCTACATATCACTGCACCATGTGGCAGGCACCTGATTGTGCCTGCCACGTAGTGCAGTGATATATGTAACATGTCCTTTTTTACATTGCGGCGGATGATGCAGCTGTCAGCACCTGCTGCAATGTAAAAGATAGGCCCTGCGAATGCCATAGTGGCGGTCACATTGTAATGCCTATCGTGGGGCCGCCACCTTGAAGGCCAGCGGTCCCATTCGATGGCGGACGGACTGAAGTCCTCCTGCCATCGTAATCAGATTCTAAGTTTGCAAACTTCATGGTCTCTGCTTCATGCAAAAACACTTTTAACATGTGCAGCCTGCTTTCGGGCCACTGGAGGTATGCAGCAATGGAGGCCAAAAAGATGTTGCAGTGTTGACTAAGTTATGCAACAATAAAAAGCCTGCAGCGTAATGCAGTGCATTTTATGATACTTTATTATTTTGACATATTTATACATACTAACAGCCTCTGCAAAGCTTTTGCCTCGCCTCATTAGTACCTGTGTAACATACAAATGCAGCAGTGGGAAAGGTGACCAGTCAACCTTTGCAAAGGGCCCTACACTTCACAGCAACATAAGTCACATTTCTCTTAGTAATTTTTGATCCGTTTGAGCAACACAATTGTTTTGGGTCAAATCGTTAGATTGTGCAGCAGATGATGTATTATATGGCAAATATGACACAGCCATAGTTAGGTGGAAAACATTTTTCCACTTAACTTAATTTTGCCCCAGCATTGTAGTTGATCAATTTGCAAGTTCCCCAAACCCAAACGTCGAGTTTGGGCACAATTTGCATTTTAAAAGCAGTCCTACAACACAGGGCTACTTGTAAACTGACCTCAGGCTTCAGCAGTGCACACATGCAAATGCAGAAAGGGCTGCTGGCTTCAAAACTGCCACGCCCTATTATATTCTAGGGACTTAAAGGTAGTTCTAATCCCCCTGCCCTATTATGTACTAGGGCCTTATAGGAGAGGCCAGGCCAATCATAGGGGTACCCTAACCCATAGTGCACCCTAATGTATGTAGGTGTTTTCACAGTATATTTAGGTGTCTCTTTCAGAATAGCACTGGCCCAACACCAGCGAGGTTCCTTCAAATCCCGGTACTGTTTACAAATATCAGGTCACATGACTCCCACGTGACCAGAACATTGACTATGTCTTTCGGCACCCCGCAGACTCGGCGTTCTTCCGGGCCGCTGTGTCGACTGAACAGGTTGCTGGCGGGGAGTCGTCAGCATTAATGTAAGTGAAAGATGCATTTATATCTAGGATAGTGCATATTATATTTACACGAAAATGTCTCCTTTTAACAAGCACCCGTTAAAAACCTCATAGAAATAGGTCGACTTCTTTCCCACCCCTCTGTGATGCCAGTTTCACCTTCAAAGAAAGGGATTTTGTTCAACTCCTGATCCGCTAATTTATAACCCTCTATGGCCCGCTCCATTATCTTGGTTGAAGCCACAATCCTAGACTGTGTAATAGCATATTTCAGTCTAGTGTCATCACCTCGTGATAAATTCCTCTACAGTGAATATCTTGATATAAACAACATTTCAAGACTGTTTAACACCGTCCGTCAGTCTAGGGTTATCAACCTGTGATATTTCCTCTACAGCAAATGAGCATCGACATCCCCTCTCTGCTTAACAGGAGCCGGACTATTAATCTCTTGGCACATGCAGTGGTTTAAAACGCCTATAACGTAGGGCATATCCTCGCACCATGAATTCGATGCGTTATTATTTTTATTCACATCTTCCAATTACGAAGGTTTTCACATAATAACGGCCCTTTTCCAACATGCCATATTTGAGAAAACCGCTGGGAAGTGCAAAACGAGCAATATATTAAAAAACGAACTGGCACAACACCAGCGAGGTTCCTTTAAATCCCAGTACTGTTTACAAATATCAGGTCACATGACTCCCACGTGACCAGAACATTGACTATGTCTTTCGGCACCGCGCAGACTCAGCGTTCTTCCGGGCAGCGGTGTCGACTGAACAGGTTGCTGGCGGGGAGTCGTCAGCATTAATGTAAGTGAAAGATGCATTTATATCTAGGATAGCGCATATTAAAATTACACAAAGATGTCTCCTTTTAATAAGCATCTGGCTTTTGGCAAACTATTCCTTTGTGCTCAGACCAAAGCCTTCTTAGACAATAGCGCTTGCATAACATTGCTTGTTTCTCCTTTTTAACTTTGGTATAGCTTCTTACTCAGCAGAGATGCGACGTGAAGTACACCCTCCGCCGCGTTTGCCCATGCAGAGTGAGAATCATCCTCTTAATGTGAGTCACTGTGAGATCCCTAATCTTCCAGGGGTTATGTCACCACTTGAACCCCTTAAAATCCCCCCCACCCTTTCGAGCGTAGTTGGACTATGTTCTACTTTCATTTAAGTGCACGTTTGGCTAATAGCCAGTATTAAAATATACCCCCAGCATTTTATTAATTAATATATAAAATCACGGGGATGCCATCTGAAGGAGAGCAGTAAAAGTAATCACATTACTTTACTTTGCCGACTCAATATAAGCCTCAGGCAATGCTTGCAGCTTACCAACTAAATACCACCTGCCGATTTTTCACTATTCGGGTGGTAAATTTTGGTGAAGGATTCTTGACTGAAAAGTACTGGTAATACGCTGTAATTGAAAAAGTTGTTTTTAACTTAAAACATTTATCCTTTACAGGTACTGACCCCAGCGAATTGCTGCATGGGTCCCAATTGGCTTTAAGCCATAAGTATTTTGGATAAACTCATCCTTTTTACCTTTTCACTCCTAATTCCTCATGGCAGGGTGCACCTTAGTGCGTGTATACCACCGGAGGATCACATAATTTGGTCCTGACGAAAGCTGAGCGACTCGGGCTCATACAAAGCAGAAACATGTCGACCTAATCTCTTTTTTCACATTGTGGACTAGGTGTCTCTAATTACTGAGACCCTCCCTATGTTTCCACTCTAAATTGTTTTTAACCAGTGCAGGTTGGACTTTGAATAAAATAGTTTACTGTCACAACTATGCACTTTTTAACCTCTTTTTTGCACTTACTTAGCACGATTTGGCTTTTCTGTTTGCACCCTCAACACACACAAGAACCAGCTCCGCTGTAAACAGGCGTCGTAGCACACTGGAAAGACGCTATGTCTTTCCAGTGGGAACCCAGTGATGAAGCATGTCACCACTAGGTTGGTGAGTGAGGGTTCTTATTTAACCAGTCTTTTGTTTTCCTTTTTCATCTGTCCCTAAACATGTCAAAAGTAATACTTATTCTTTTGAAGTGGTGTTTTGATACTTTCACTCTTCTGTTGTTTATCAAATATTCATTAGGGGTAAGAGAGTGAACTAAAATACCCTTACTCTCTCTTTGTTAACGTGCTATATGAAATAACAAACAAGCATACATGCAAACAGTGATAACATGCCTGCTTTTCTCAATATTTCACTTCGAAAGTATGTGATTGTATTTGTTTAACGGGCGGTGATTTGCATAGGGTCACTGGGAAGTCCACATGGTTGTCCCTGTCCCCCCCAGAATTTTAGTGTCTCCTACGCCCCTGGAAACAAGCACACACTGCATTTTACTTTTCGGGTAAATATTCATCAGGCTATAACTGCCAAAATAAAAGCTTTACACCGATTGTTCTTTCCTTTCTCATATGCAGGCATTTTGTTACAAATTACATAATGGTAATAATTAAAGGACACTTGTGTATTGCGTGTGGGATTCTCGTGTAAAATAAAGTTATGCTATGCAGTGTTATGTTATGTCATGTTATTCGCAGATACATGCCAACATATGTACGAGCAGGTGTAGTTTCGGGTGGCCAAAAGATACGTGGTTTATTAATGTCTCCAGAACAGCAAGATGGCATTATTCTCCAGTAATTCACAAGAATCGTTTTTTTAATAAACAAAATATTGTGCATGTTGTATGGAGAAATGGGTTCTTATACGGAAATGCTTGTAGAAAGATATACATGTAAATATGTGGTAAACTATTCGGTGTTCTTTAGAGCGCACTGAAATTAATTTTAAAAAGACAAATCTTTCATTGTAATATCAGCTAGTGTTTTTTAAATAGCATGCAATGGTTTTTGTAAGTGATACTATTACGTGATTTAATGCTACTTGGTTTGCCAAACTCGGATGAAAAGCTAAAATGATCCAACAAGTAGTCAAACAGAGGAACTGGAGGTCATCACCACATGTAAAACAGTAAGGATTTACTTGTTACTGTTCTATTTTAAAACATATCTTCCATACATCTGTGATTTATTTTTTAAGTTTGGAGCCCTACTAGTTGATAGGGTTTATGTAATTTGGTATTACTTGTTAACTTTCTATTTTAAAACATGTCTTGCATACTGCTGTGATGTTTTTGAAGTTATTGCTTGGGAATCCCTGCTTATAGATAGTACTGTATTGATTTATTGTAATTGAGTGTTTGTGTTTTTTGTTTTTACTCTAGGTTGGGACTATGGGAGAACAAAGAGGAGATAATGGAATTAAATGTTGTGTTTTGTTAGCCCATGTTAAGTTATACAACAAAAACGACTTGATTGGTGACAACGAAAATAGACTGCTTAAACTGATTACAACTAAATAAACTGGTGCGATTAAGACACAGCAAATATATTTACACTGAGGTAAATGCCTTCATTAAATAGTTCTGTGAAATATCGAGAAACTGTTAATGTTGCTTGGCTCTATAAGAAATCTAGGGGGAAATCTAGGGGATATTCTCAAGAACATCCCCTGTGGTAATTATAGCAAAATTAGCTTAAAGCAGCTTTGCACATCGCAGTCTATCGCGGGAACATAACTCTGTGTTAATGTATTCTCAACCCGGCGGCACCATTCCATAGTCTCATGATAACGTGCCAAATAACTGCGTTAAAACTAACGCAACACAAAAAAAATGCGAAACACGATCGCGAAAAAAGTTGCGATGCCACAAATTGCGATACAAAAATCAGTGATAACTAGCGAAAGGCCTGTAATTCCCATGCGTCCCAAAAAAATAAACTGCATAGCACCAGGGATGCACCCGGACTAAGTGCAGAGGACAACGCGAACCCCACAAGCCCCACAGACGAACAGCAAGGAATCTCGGGTCAGGGAAGGCCAAGGAGAAGAGGAAGAGGAAGACGTGGTTCAGTACGCAGGAGAACAGGATCATCGTTATGGAGGTGATAGAACACTACCAACAACTGTTCGTCACCTCCAAAGTGTCATTGGCAACCAAGACGCAAATATGGCAGACTATTTTGGACCATGTGAATGCAGTTGCAGCGTTGAGAAGGACAATCAATGAGGTTAAGAGGCACTGGAATGATGTGGAGGGCAAAACCAAGAAGAAACTCAATGCCAACATGAAAGCAGCAACGCAGATCGGAGGTGGTGTTCCAGCGGCACACTAGGAGCTGGATGCAGGGGGAAAATGGTGGCCACAGTCATCAGTCAGGATACGGTGCCAGGAGTGGTGGATCCGGACACTGCGCAACATGAACCTGGCGCAACGTCAATAGGGTGAGTACCGACCAGGGACTGGGGGGACAGGAGGAGATGAACACAGTGGCACACATGCACAATTAAGAAGAGCACACTGCACACCCACAATGACTCTGGATCATGTCCCTGATCAGCACACATAGAAAGACCAAGTAGGCATCCGTCCACCATGTGCTCAAAGGGTTCCCACCCCAGACATCAACAATCTCACAACCAACACAAGCACACATGTGAAACCCAGCAACCATGCGTATTTGTGAGCCACACTGACAATGCAAGTGACACTACATGGTGATTAGCATGGCTGCAGTCCAATCATCATGACATTGTGCACGGCACGACACGACACTGAGGTGGCTGAGTGTGACCACATCCGGAAAGGAGCAGGTCACACGCTGACACATCCACGTGCACAAACTACCCCTAAATGTCAACAATACATCTGCGGATAAACCATGCCCAAGAGTCCAAAATACGAACAAGAGCCTAAATTAGCCAAGTCTTCAACATCTCAGCTCTGTAGAAGCATAGAAGCTGAAGGCACACTGCCTTAAAGGGATAAGGGGCAGCAAAATCACAGCTGCAGGGTGACTCTCCCACAATGCAGCACACACACACAGCAATAACAGCACATCCACATTGAGGACAATGTGGTACAATGGGCAACACTTTCACCACAGAACAGAAGGCACAACTGGATCCGCTTGTGCGTAGAAACTGGTCAATCACATCTGGCATAGCAGGAAACTGTGAGATGAAAATGTACGTGTACAACCTCACATCTGTGATGTAGTTCAAATGTCCACTGCCCGCATCAAATTGTCAGCTCCTCCCAAACAGTCACAATGTACACTCTCATGCAGTCTGTATGTAAACTTGAACAATGCATCAACATACATGTCAACACAATGTTAAAATGCATCTCCTCTTCACATTGCAGAGGTACAATCAACACCTCCTGCAGAGCACACCAGATTACTCATAGTGATGATGACGAGGACCTCCACACCTTCAACACTACCGCCCTACAACAGCGCATGGACATCTCAGGCAACCCACCTCCAGGAGCAGGGCAACCAGGCTGCATAGAGGAGACCCCACCCCCTGCACAGACCACACAGCAGGAAGCATCCACCAGCAAGGCTGGCTCCCAGCCCCTAACGAGGCACACGTTGCATTCCAAGGCCAAGTGTTAGACTGCCAGAAGGAGGTGGCTGAACAGGTGCGGATGGGGTTCGACCTCATGGCAGCCAAACTAGATCACAGACGTAAGTGTCTAATTCCCATCAGGGACCACTTACATTCACCCACACTGCAACAGAGACACACACATTTGCACATTTCCAGTATTGAACCACGCCCAGAGCCCCGAGATAATCATTCACACCCCTACGCTGGACTTACCGACTGCCTGAGGTGACATGGTTGCGACCACTGTACCCAGCACAATGTAATGTGGTAAGGCCCAGGGCCATCATGCATACATAATGACCACACGGACAGACTGAGATAGTTTGTAGAACTGGCTACGGGCACGTGTGCCCGGCCCCTTTATTGCCAGGGTCACATGTCCAGTGACGCCTGTGATGGATGGGTGTGGGGTGAGTATAAGCCGGCCCTCATGGAGTGGTCGGTGCTGGCAACAACTTGAACAGTGATAACCATTAAAACCGAAACAGAAAACACCAACATAACACAAACAACTGCGAAGCGTCATGGTGGTAGCTGGAGCAAGTACAGAGGTCATCCAATATGCAATTAGAAAGATCCGTGAGTTGCAGTGCACTGCGGTAGGGGCACCAGAGCTGAGCGTGCTCATGTGAAGAAATTGTCTAGGATTGTTTCCCTTCGGGATATTCCTGCTGCAGCTGCAGTGGGGTGTGTTACACCTGCATCATCCTCCTCATCATCGTCCCAGGTCTTCCCCACTGCCTGAGGTGACATTTCTGTGTAAGCTGTCCACAGCACAAAACTTAATCAGAAAGGTTCCTTGAGTTGTGGTGCACTGAGTTAGTGGCACCTGAAGAGTGCAGGGTATCCAGCTGATGATGGCATCCAAGACAGGTGTGAGCAACTCTGATAGTCTGGCTTTAAGACTCTTTCTACTTTGGCAGTTGTTGTTTGGAGGTCCTGGCGGTGGTGGCATGTGCAGCCTGCGGTGATGCGTCATCCAGGCAGCTCAGGACTCGATTTGATGTGTGAGCCCTGGTGGACCGCAGTTGAGGCCGGAGGCAGCGGTCAGCGCAGGGCCACAGACACATGGAGTTGATGGCTCCCAGGCCATTGACTCAGAGGCCATCCAATATTTAATCAGACAGGGTCCATGACTTGAGCTGCACACAGTTAGTGGCCCTGAATGCCACAGGCACACCGGTGGTGCACCGAGGTAGGGCCACGAGAGCTGAGCTGGTCCTCTTCAATGTCCAAGATGAATGTTGCGGAGTCTTTCGGGGGACAGTGGAAGGTATTCTTCCAGGGCATGATGCAGAGGGCAGAACCAAGCAGACGCAGGCAATATGGAGGAGATGAATGCTACAGACTCGTTCTTAACACCAAATCAAAATCAGCTACATGATAATGAAGACAACCCCCAGGCTATATACTCAGACGCCACCAAAGTTCAACCAGAGAGTGTCCATGAATTTCAGGGCACAGAGTTAGTGGCACCAGAGCTGAAAGGGGATACAGTCTGCGATGAGTTGTGCAATGATATAAACTCTGCAATAAATACATCAAGGCTCAGTTCCAAATGTGTGACCTACTTGAAAGCAGAGTTGGCTGGAGGCAGCGGTCAGCAGGGACCCACAGCCATGTGTCATTGGCTTGCGATGCCCAGTTAGTGGCACAAGAGCAGATGTTGGTAGTGTTGGATCACCTCCATAACGAGGATCCTTTTTTCCTCTGGACTGAACAGTGTCATCCTCTTAATTATCTCCTTACGTACAATGATATGAACTTGGCCATTGAAAAATCAAGACTCAGTTTCAAATGTATAACCTACTTAACCGCAGTGTAGGCCGAAGGCAGTAGTCGGCAAGGGACCACAGACCTGTGTCGTTGGAATGCTATGCACAGAGTTGGTAGCCCCACATCGAAGGGAGTACAGTAATATCAAACATCCCATTAACATATAAACTCGGCCATCATGATATCAAGACTCAGTTCCAAACATGTGACCTACTAGACCGCAGTGTAGGCCGGAGGCCAGGGCCGGACTGGGAACCAGAACCGGCCCTGGCAAAGTGCTCGGCCGGCCCCCCTCCCCCCTCCGGGAGGAGAGGGGAGGGGGGAGAGGTGCGTCCGCGCTCTGTGACAGGGCCGGTTTTCGGCCGTTTTTGTTACAGGGCCATTTTTGCAGCATAACGGCCCTGTAACAAAAAACGGCCCCAGGGGCCCAAAACCGGCCCCCAACCATGCGGCCCACCGGGGAATTGCCCGGTGCCCTCAACGGCCAGTCCGGGCCTGCCGGAGGCAGCGGTGTAGTACGTCAACGAGAAAGGAGTGCTGAGGGCCTGTCTCGCGGAGGCCTGCGATGGTCTGAGGATTCTGCCAAGGTCATGGGCCTCAGGCTTGGAGCTTGCACCGGCACGTGGTGTCCCTCTTTGATACACGCCAGTGTAAGCAGGTGAGCAGTGAGGCCTGGGTGCACAGGGACAGCAAAGACGGGTCTGGGGACCAGCGGCCAGGGGTGCAGCAGGTGCACAGGATCGCTGGCACCACCGCTCATGGATTCGGCCTCGTGCCTGGGTGAGAAGTGCCGCCATGGCAGACAAGTTAGCCATTCCGGGAGAGAACCATGCCCAGAGCAACGTGCTTTTTATTCACACCCCTATGCTAGCCTGGTGTACGCCAGGCCAGCCCACTCCACTCACGCTTGCAGGTGGGGAAGAAACAAGCTACATTTCCGCAATCTTCCCCACTGGCTGAGGCAACATGGTTGCGTCCACTGTTCACTACACTCCAAACACCAGCAGTGTATGTCGACATGGACATGTCTGTAGTCTGCATACTGCAGTCTGGCCAGCACATACACACCACACTTGGCATTGTGTACATTCTCATTCAAGGGTCACTTGCCTCCTTCGCACATGCCTCTCCCCAAATTCTGCTATTGTGAGGCTGAGGTGCCATGCCGTTAATGGCTTGTGTACATGGCTAGCCCAGGTTACCACAGTAAGTTGTGCTTTCATTTCTGATAGGGGGGCATGTTGTATGTGAGTTTGCAACATGTGCATTCCCAGATTTGTGAGTTGCCTAATTGTGGAGTTGAGGTGTGTGGTGTGTTCATTTAGTACTTACCAACGAGCAATGCATTCCCATAGGTGCCAGCCTCAAAGCAATGGTTGATGAGGGACTGTCTGAAGATGAAGGAATAATGCACACTGCCTGGGTAGTTGGCGACGACATTGATTAAGTGTCCCAGGTGGTCCACTATTGCCAGCACATTGATGGAATGCGTGAGCTTCTTGTTGCGCTAAGTGTGTGCAGTGGCATCAGTGGGCACGGGGAGTACATGTGTGCAGTCAATTGCCCCCAACACGTGTGGGAAGCCAGCTATGCCGTAGAAGCCTTGCTTGGTCTCCAGCTGTTCCTGCGCAGTGTGGAGGAAGTGAAGGTGCTGGGGTACCAAGCTGATGATGGCATCTAAGACAGGTGTGAGGAACTTTGATAGGGCTGGCTGTCTGACTCCTCCGACTCGGGTGGTTGTTGGTTGAAAGGTACCAGAGGCCAACAGGTGCAGCACAGCCATCAGCTTTGTCTGCGGAGGGATGTTGGTTGTCCGCTGTGTTGGTAACATCAGCCTGTGGGCAATGATGGCCAGGATGCGGAGGATGGTTGTCCTTTTGAGCCTGTAGTGGCCATTGACATCCTCTGGTGTTAAGTCTGTGAGGTTGGGGCATTTTCTGAAGGTCCACTGTCTTTGTCTGTGCTGCCTGTGTGGTAGTCCGGGGGGAGGCGGGTGGGTCTGGGGGGGTGGCGGGCCTATGGGTGGTGGCAGTGGGTGTTGTGGGCCTCTTTGGGCTCTGAGCTGCATAATCAGTAGCTCCATGGCATCTGTTGTTCTTCAGGTGTGGCTGTGGGCTGGGCGCCCTTTTCTGGTGCTGGTTATCGTCTGACTTAATACCAGGTAAGAGCAGATGTTATTTCGCTGCTGCTAACACGCCTTATCACATGTTTTGTGGTCTTATTGCCGATCTGGCCGGTCGTTGAGAATGTTGCGAAGTGGTATTGTCGCGGCTTTTTGCACGGGAACGCCTACTCTGCATCTCATTATTGTTAGTTGCCAGTATCATCCGTGGCAATGTTTTTTGCAGCTGCGATCGCAGCTAACCTGGTGATATCAGCTGCTAGCACCAGCTTGTGAATAGGGCAATACATCTATCTCCACTTTAGCTGCGATAAAGTGCAGCTAACTCGGCAATAAGTCGTTGAGAATATGCTTTCTAGAGCACAATCTGTGTTGCATGTGTTGATAAAAAAGTTCGTGTGGAAACATTTGCAGGGTGAGAAGTCTTTGTCACTGAACCTATGTGCTCCTCTACTGCTGATTTAATAAATTCTGACTATTCAAGCTTGTCTTACTGCTCAGAAGTCTGAGCACTAGGAACCCCAGAGTAATTCGGGCATTTTGATCTGGAACAGAGTGATTGACTTGTGTACCTCCTGTCATTAAAAATGGGTAATATCTCCTTGCTAGCCTGAGGAATCTGAGCAGGTCGTCATGACTGGGACCCCTCACTTTCCTCAGACTGCAAGATTATATGGTAAAATGACGTGTGGACATGTGGTGTGAAGGTTTTCTGGCACCTGTCTCTCGTTCCTCTACATAGCGGGGAATGTTAAATCTCGCCCTAGTCATCCTTATCCATGTCTTCTTATGCAGACCAGTTGATCAAGTTGTTGAACTTCTGTTTGGATCCACAAAAGTGGAGCGTAGAGGAGCTTTTTGTGTTTGCACGCTTGAGTAGGAAGAACCAGCAGATCAGCCTGCAGCATTTGAGAAGTACTGGTTGGAAAACAGAAGAGGCTGTATTTTTGGCCTCATACTGCCAGCTGTGATAAAAAGGACATGCCCTATGCCATTAGTTCAGGCATGAAAGATGAAGCCGAAGCAGTAGGTTCTAACTGGCTGTGGATTATCTGGAGAGAATTTTCATTCCCTTCCTGCATCATTTGATGTCTGGTATTATCTTGGATTCTGAGAAACTGTAGTTATTACTGGATAACTATTTAGCAAGGAGATGGAATGTACAGACTGAAGGATGCAATGGAATTTATTTGGTTCTCCGAAAATTTTCCAAGTGTAGCTTAAGATGTGAAAGCGTATTTGACTTGCCAACAATTGCTACTAATCTTGGATCTAAGCTGGACCTTTGGGCCAGAATACTAGCTCACCAGCAGGTCTCATGTCAGCTTTGTGCAGGAAGTGATTAGATCTTATGCAGAATCCCATGTGGCTATGCTCCCTTAGAAGCCAATGAGACACTCTAGAATGAAGGAAAGACTGCTGTTCTCAGAACTTGTGCAGAAGGATATAGCCTGCCATGTGTGCTTACAACATGACAGAATTATTTTCAAGAAATGCAAAGACTCAGCCTGTAATAAAGAGCTGCTGCCTGTGTCAAGAGCCTTTCTAAGATGGAAATGGTGCTGCTACCCAAAGTGCCAAACATGCATTTCATGAAGATTACTTCTCAGTTACTTGTTCATCACTTCCCTGCAAGAGAGTACCATATGTTGTTGTAACAGTACGATGAGCCAAAGAAGAGCTCATCAATAGGGGTGAGTAAATTCGTAACTTTGCATAGTTTTTTAAAACTGTGCATCCTTCTTGAAATGTGAAGTTGGCCATGGTAAAAAAAAACAGGTTTGGTATCACATCACAGTAGCACAAAGTAAATTCTGCTATTGCTCAAAGCTGCTTAGGGCAGCTCAGGTCGGTGCGTGGAATCATTTTCCAACTGTACTACTTGGAGCCCCGAGCCGAAATTCAAACTTTACATGCATCTATTTTACAATGTACTGGGAGAAACCCTATCTTTGATGCATTGACCAGGGTCCGTCTTTTCTGCTGGCAGCCATGAACATCAGACTGACCACTAAGGTTGCATCATCTCTTTAATGTGTGCATTAAGCTGTGGGCACTAGGATCTCCTTGGCTGAGAAGGCGGGATGAGGGAGGGACAGGGGAAGAGGTGGAGTCATGCCCTAGAAAGGGCAGTTGTAGGCTGGGAGCAAAAAGGAAAAGGCGTGAATAAACGAACATAGTGACTCCTGCACCTGAGTCTGTGTCCTTTATGGTTAGGCACTACATCTGGCGACGAGGGTGGCCACGACCCATGCGGTGTGGGTTTATTGCCTTGCGAGCGCTGGAAGCACTGTACGAGTGCGTGGAGCGCCTGGGAGGGTCTACTTGGTGCGGTTCAGGAGCCTACCCCGACCGTGTCGGTGTGGAGCACCGCCTTCCGGGTGCCTACCCCGGTCGCATCTGGTCCGCCGAGGAAGAAAGGGTATTGAGAGCCCCCCTGATGTTGGAGCGGCGCGGTAAGAGTGTGGGGCACCGGTGAAACCCCCCCCGACGTCGAAGCATCGCGGAGGTCCCGCATTGCTACGTGTGCAGGAGCGATCTGGGAGCCCACCCCAGTAGCGTGTCACTGAGTCCAATACCTGTGGGTGAGTGTCTTCGTTTCCTTCTCGAGTTGCTGGGAAGGTCCGGTTGTTGAAGGAGCTGCTGCCGGTGTGCAAAAGGCCAAATCTCGTGGGGCGCGAGAGTTCGTGGCGGCCATCTTTAAGTCAGGCGCCTGCACCAATCCCCTGCGAGGAAGTCCCGGCGGCCATCTTGAAGTCAGGCGGAGTGCTAAAATAGCATCAAGCATTGGTAAAGGTAACGGAAAAGTCTGTAATACATCAGTCATTGGCAAATTCAAGTGGAAAATCATCAAGCATTGGCAAACTCAATTGAGATATCGGAAAATCATCAAGCACTGGCAAACTCAATTGAAATAACGGAAAATCATCAAGCATTGGCAAACTCAATTGAAATATCGGAAAATCATCAAGCATTGGCAAACTTAATTGCAATATCAGAAAATCATCAAGCATTGGCAAATTCAACTGGAAAAATCTGAAATCATCAAGCATTGGCAAATTCAACCGAGAAGTTTGCAAATGCAGCTAGGGTGTGTTCTCCTGTGTACTGGTTGATTCAAGCCTTTGCAAGTTCAAGTCCAGTACGTCCAGCTGGGAGTTGGAGTGCGCTTTGTCCGAAGTAACAGAGGGAGCTGTCACCTCAGTCGGTGGGCAGACTTGATAAAAGGCCGCCTCATCATCATGTCTACCTCATCACATCGTCAAGCGGGTCCGGCTCAAGCCAATGCTGGACAGATGGGGGTGTTTGGAGTGTCGTTTCTGCGTCCACCGGAACCTTTAGTTCTCAAAACAGGAGGAGGTATGGGTCTTCGTTGGAAGGAGTGGCTTGAAGACTTTGAAGATTTCATGAAGGGTTCGCACATGATGGAAGCCGGTCAACAGCTGATAGCACTACGGAATTTAATAGGAAAAGATGTTGGCAAAGTTATAAAGGAATTACCCGCAGCCGATGCAGCATCTTATGCTGATGTGTGTGAAGCGGTGAACCGAACATTGTTGCACTAAAGGAACATTGACTATGAGAGATACACGTTTAACTTGGCTGCTCAAGAAAAAGAAGAGCCCATGTGCGCCTTCATCACACATCTCAGACGATTGGCACGCTATTACGCCTATGATTCTTTCTCGACTGAGGATGCCCTTCGTCTGAGGGTCATCGAAGGCTGTCAGTCCGAATCACTGCGGCGGAAGATGTTATGGAAAAGCTACTTGCTGGACGAAATCGAGGAGATGATACGGGTGCATGATCAGGCAGAAGAACATGCCAAGAAAATGGAAGCCAGGAGAAGTGAAAAGCGTGAACAAGCTTTTAGGCTTCAATCTCGCAACACACACCAGTACTCCCTGCCGAAACCGAGGTCATCCCGGTCCAAAATGCAACAGCAACCTGTGAACCGACGATGTCGTAGCTCCAGTCGAAACAACAGACGGCGTGAGCGCCATCTCAAATGCCACCGCTGTGGCTATGATTTTTCTCACACAGACGGGTGCCCTGCCATGGGTCAAAAATGCAGGAAGTGAAGTGGGGAGAACCACTTCGAGAACGTATGTGGAACTTACAGTAAGAACAAACAGAGATCAGGAAAGGTCCTCTCAACCATCGAGCACGCGTCACCATGTAAAAGCAGTACCTGATCACAGAGACTCGTCAACGGGATCATCCCGTTCCAGCTGCTAGTCTCGTCTGAGCTACCGATGCCGACGCACCTCCTCTCAAGAATCAAGGTCACTGTCACCCATCCCGCAGAACAGTGATGAATATATATGTATGGTTGCTGACCCCGACCAACTGAAGAAATATCCTCGACTCAGCATTCAAATTGGCACGCACTGGACCAAGTTTGTGATGGACAGTGGGGCCTCTCTCAACTACATACCAGTGGTGGAATATCAGAGGATGAAGTCACCACCGCAACTAAGCCCTCCTCATGTGAGAGTTAACACCTGGATGTCCAAAAAGCCACTCCCCTGCTTAGGAAAATTTTCAACGCATCTCACGTATCAAGATCGCATCATTCCTGCCTACATCCATGTTATTAAAGGGCCAGAGGGTGCCTGCCTTCTGAGTCTTCCGACTGCTGAGCGGCTGAGACTAGTGGACATTTTGTACAAGGTGGATGACGAACTTGATGTGGTTCAGAAATTTCCAAAATTATTTGCTGGCCTGGGAAAGATGGCTCATTGTCAGATTTGAATACACATTAACGAACAAATAACTCCAGTGGCCCAACACCATAGACGAATCCCTTTTCATCTCCAACAAGCAGTCGAACAGGAACTACAGGATCTGCTCCAAGCTGACATCATTGGACCTACACCCTGGGTCTCTCGTGTGGTAGTCGTGCTGAAGAAGGGTGAACCTGACAAAGTTTGTCTGTGTGTTGATATGAGGGCACCCAACACCGCCATTGAAAGGGAAAGACACCCGGGGCCACATATCAGTGGCATGATTGCATGCCTTAACGGAGCAAAAATATTATCCAAACTGGATCTTAATTAAGGTTACCATCAACTAGAGTTACACGAGCAGTGGGGTTACATCACAACTTTCTCAACGCATATTGGTCTCTTCAGGTACAAGAGACTCAGCTTTGGCGTGTCCTCTGCCGCTGAAATTTTTCAAGAAGCCATTCGGAAAACAATTCATCACATCCCTAATGCCCTAAATTACAGTGATGATATCCTGGTTTATGGGTCTACGACACAAGAACAAAACACCGCCCAAGAACGAGTCTGTCATGCATTAATGGAAACCAACCTCACGCTAAATAAAGCAAAGTGTGAGTTCCATAAGTCTACGTTGAAGTTCTTTGGCCATATATTCTCACAGGCGGGGATGAGACCGGATCCAGACAAAGTGGCTGCTTTGAATGATACTCCCAGTCCTCGTGATGCGGTAGATGTTCGCTCCTTTTTAGGGATGGCCAGCTACTATGCCCGGTATATCCAGGACTATGCAACCATCAGCTATCCCCTGAGACAACTCACAAAACAAGGTCACCCATTTCAATGGTCGGCAGGCTGTGAACAGGCATTCAACGAAATGAAAGCAGCGGTGGAATCAGCTGACAATATGGCTTACTTTGATCCGAAGAAAGAGACAGAAATCACTGTTGACGCCAGTTCCGTGGGGCTGGGAGCTATTCTAGCTCATTATGACTCTGAAAATAAACAACGGTATATAATTGCCTATGCCAGCAGAAGCCTGACTGAGATGGAGAAAGCATATTCACAGCCAGGGAAAGAAATTTTGGCTGCTGTGTGGGCTTGAGAGCATTTCCACATTTTTATATATGGAAAACATTTCACACTGATCACCGATCATCAGGCCCTCATTACTATCTTTGGCAACCCTAGAGCTAAGATGCCACCGAGAATAGAATGCTGGGGTCTTCGTCTCCAAGAATACACTTATACAATTGTGCACAAGCCTTGAAAAGCAGAAAACGCTGCTGATTACATAACATGGCACCCCAAAGAGACAACCGTCTGTGGCGGAGGAATATGTAGGTTCTGTTGTTGATCAGGCCCGGCCACCAGCCGTCCCTCTGGAAGCCATCCTGGATGCCACTCTTGAAGATGTCACTCTACAAGTCGTCAAGCGTCGCATACATAACAATGACTGGAGACACTTAGATGTCAGCCCCCCTAACAGTCCAATTGACAGACATGAACTTGCCGCTTTCAAGCGCGTGAAAGAGGAACTGTCGGTAGCCACCAATGGCCTGTTCTTACGAGCCAATCGAATCGTTATCCCAAGACACTTACGGCAAGGCATTATTAATCTGGCACATGAAGGCCACAGAGGTATTGTGGCCACCAAGAGAGCACTGAGGGAACGGGTCTGGTTCCCCGTATTAGACCAAATGGTAGAGCTCACTTTGAAGGACTGTCCCCAATGTCAACTGGTCAGTCGACCTGATCCTCCCACACCACTGTAAATGTCCCGATTGCTGCAGGGTGGGTGGCAGCATGTTGCTGTAGAGTTTTTTGGGCCATTTATATCTGGACAATATATCCTGGTTATCATGGATGAGTATTCAAGTTTTCCTATTGCCCAACTCATTGCGTCTACAAAAGCGTACAGCACAATACCTGTCTTGGATGAAGTGTTCGCCGCCCGGGGCATTCCCAAAATAGAGAAAACAGATAATGGGCCTCCATTCAACAGTCAAGATTTCACAGACTCTGCCAAACATCTCAACTTCAAGCATCGCAAAATTACACCTTTATGGCCGCAGGTCAATGGAAAGAGAGATTTATGTCTACATTAAAGAAAGTCATTCAACAGGCCGAACTGTCGCGGAAAGACACTCAAATGGTGTTACATGAAGTTTTGCGAGCTTACAGAAACACGCCACATTCCACTACCGGCAAGTGCCCCGCGACCTTAATGTTGGGCCGGCCGGTGCGCACCAGAATACCCATGATTGACTGAAAGGAAGGTGCAGGTTCACAAGACTCTGATCTAGATGACATAGCTGTCACTGACCGACTCAATAAGGAAAAGATGAAGACTTATGTGGATCGCCGTCGGCGAGCGGCACCCTCCCTGATTCAAGAAGGTGACTAGGTACTAATAAAACAAGAACAGAAAAAGAAAACAGACTGTCATTATCATGAAACTCCACTAGTAGTCACCAAACAAAAAGGAACCATGATCACTGCTGAATCGGATGCGAAGAGAATCACCCGGAATGTGGCGCACTTTCAGAAATGCAGTCCTCAAGTTAAAGAACTGCTTACTGGCCCTGTTAATGGAGAAACGAGACCTAGTGAGACTGAAACAAGTGACCAGATGTCTAGAGTGATCGCTGATGGCCGAGAATCTGACGGTCTGGATGTCCAAACCCGTCCCCACCGAGTCATCAGGAGATCGAGTCGTCTGATCGAAGAACTGTAACTATGTGACATTTTCTTTTAGTTATATGTTGAAAGAAGCTTGAACTAAGTTCATTTTGTTAAGAAAGGGGGAGAAGTAATGTGTGCATTAATCTGTGGGCACTAGGACCTCCTCGGCTGAGGAGGCGGGATGAGGGACGAACAGGGGAAGAGGTGGAGTCATGCACTAGAAAGGGCAGTTGTAGGCTGGGGCTGGAAGCAAAAAGGAGAAGACGTGAATAAGCAAACATAGTGACTCCTGCACCTGAGTCTGTGTCCTTTGTGGTTAGGACACTACAATCTCCCCGAAAGGTATTTGAAGACAATGATCATCCCCATGTTGTCGACCCAGTTAACAAGTCATCATTCCTTCCAGGAGCATGCCCATGATCATCTTCTGAAATTGTTGCTGCTTCCAAACCCACCACATTGACTCGAATGACAAGTACCTAAATTTATACAGCACCGTCGCTGCTCTCCTCCTGAATTGTCTGCTCCAGGGGTGCATTAAACAAAACATGTAAGAACAACCCACTTTAATTAACACTGTGTTTAATGTCTGAAGTCTGATTAGAGCAGGGGCTTCTGAATTCGTCCCTCAGCAAAGAACGATTTCATAAAACCCCGGTGGTGGTGGAAGCATACAATGCATGCAATGCTAGCAAGAGTATCCTGACTAAAAGATGGCACAAATTGCAATTTAGTAGCACTGCAGAACAGTTGGGTGCAGATACAATTTGGTCAATAAATTAATCCAAAACACCAATACCCATGATACGACTGAGCATGCCTGAACCCCTTACATTGAGAAACCATTGCAGAACCAGAAAGTTCTCTGAAACAGAAGGAAAGAGCAGATTCACATTATCAATCGCAGAAGAAACCAGGAGAACAGTCAATGACAAAGATATTACCATGGGTGAAAGTAAGCTGTGAAATCTGCTAATCAGATCACATGTTCTTATCAGAACAACGTAAATATGTACATAGCAGAGTTCCTCAGCAAAGCACTTTGATCAAGCCAAGAGAAAGTACACCAATCAACACACTGTAGTACCCATAGATACAGAAAGGTTTGTTACATCTACCAATCTTCCCACGTTATATCACCAGTCTTAAAATGCCTCCATTGAGATATACCACCATTTAAAAAGAATGCCACAAGTGGACTTCTAGGAGACACAGGGTTGGATTGGCAACCAAAACCAGTCCAGGCAAAAATATTCAAACCAACCACACACTGCAGGAGGCTATCATTAGAATGGGGCTATGTTAGGGTCATAGCATTCCATCCTGCCCTGAAAGCATGACCCTAGTGTGCAACCCACAGGAGTTTGCCAGAGTGGCAGGATAGCTATTCTGGCACTGAGGAAACATGGCTGATCCCACTGTGAACAGCAGATTAGCAGGATATGTACACGGCCACTCAGACAACAGCTGCCATGTTTTCCAGGACCGAAGGCCAAAAGTCCAATTAAATACAAATCTACCTAATCACAAACTGAGGATATCCTACCATTGGCATTCGGCATTCAATTGCTGAATAAGGCGCGTGAGACTAGTGGAAACTGTGCAAGTTAATGTGCAGACCAAAATCTACCGCTTTTGAAAATACCATTAAGGTGGCACCTAGTGAAGGGAGTTCGGGGCTCATAAAAGGACTGTCTTACTTGTGTATTTCTGGACTGCATCTCTTCCAAGGGCTTGGACTGTCATTATGCCCCTGGTATCCGGCAGGCTGATGGGTACGCTGATGCTGATTTTACCATGCTGCATTCATAGACTTTCTCCCCAACCAAGCCAGGGTGAAATGAGCTAGGGTGCTGCCCACTGTACTAGGGAAACTCTTGTGCATTTGTATTTGGAGTTCCCAACATAGTTACATTGTATTTTCAGTATGTAAGTATATTAAAATAGGATGATGTGTCATTAGTACAACCTATTAAGGTGATTTAAAACTTCTCTGTAGGTATTTGAACAAAGTAACCTACATGTAAAAATGTATTGTGTTTGAAAGTGACCACACCTTTTATCCTTCTGTAGTATTGTTACCAGTCTGCAGGAGAGCTATGAAGCAAATCTACTTCACACTCACAAAGAGACCAGAAGCTCTAATTGTAACAGAAATCACCTCAGCCAATACAGAAGAGTAAAGGGACATGGGAAGAGAGATAAAACACTGATGCAAGGCTTGTTTAGCTTCCTTTACAATCTGCTTAAAGAAGTGTGTAATGAAACAATACCACATTTAGGAAAAAACTATGTAACATTCAAGTCATATGCAGTCCTTTTGCCTAATTATTTCAAGTAACATGTCCTCTGACTTATTCCTTCCTCCTCTCAACTTCATGCATTTTCTTACTGTAAATATAAGAAAGCAATGGTTATTATTTGTTCTCTTAAACATTCGTACAGTGTAGTCCTTATGTAACACTCTTATGGACTTCCTATAGGTTTCATAGCACATAAAGTCGAAATGAATTCTAGTCTTGTAAATCCAGGAAAAAAATGACAATTGTTACAAAGAAACAGGAGAGATCTAAAGTGCATGGTTGTATGATGTATGCTTTTACCCCGCATGTCTTAAAACACAATTTTTTTACCCCGACTTGCCTTCGAGGGTGCGCTGGAGTTTGGAATAGTATAATTTACTATTCCAACTCCAGTCTGTCCAACAGTAGGGCAGGGGCGTAACACAAGCCCCCACATTGCGGGAGGGCCCCCGTGCTCCAGGGGCCCCCTCACCAGCGAGAGCAAACACTGTTGAGCAGAGCTGCCAGTGGCTCGCTGTGTGCTCTTTATGGCAGAGTGTTGCATGCGTGGGGGAGGGGTGGTCGCCGATGGCAATTCACTTAAGGGAGGTAGGCGAGGTATGCAGAACCAGCTCACGGTTTTGGGGCGATGGTTCTGCCCAGGGCACTTTGGGGTGTTGACCGACCTTGAAGCTTGGGGTGGTGGCATGCACAAGAGCGGGTGATTACGGGCAAGCGGCGTGGCTTGTAGAGGGCACTGGGGGGGATGCTGACTCCAGGCACTAGGAGTTGCCCGCGAGGGGCACTCTGGGTACATTCGAGGTCAGGGGCGTGCTCGACGAATAACAGGCGGTTTGAGGGTTCCTAAAGGGCTCTCTGGGGAGGGCTAACAAGGAGCAATAGAGTGCTGGCACGGCAAGCAAGTGTGTTTATGAGGTAGGGCCAGGTGCCCAGGGACTGGGCGAGGCTGATTATGAACATTAGGGCATTGACTGTGGCCACTGGGGGCTGTGCACCACAATGGCGGCTCACAGGAGCACTGGAGAGAGGCTGTGGAGGCTGTGGAGAGGCCTTTAAGGGCAGAGAATCACAGGCCGCAGTCTGGGTGGCATGGGGCCCCCACTAATGAGTCGGAGACAGTCTGGCAAAGGCCAGTGGTCCTTTTGGGGTGTCGAGACTCTAGAGAGAAGCTTAAGGAAGGGTCTGCTTACTGTGGCACCCCTTACAGGCCTGGGGAGGGGAGGTTCTGTGACTGGCGCCTCTTTGCCACCCAGCCACCAGTGCCGCATGCCTACTTCTGAAATCAGACCCCAGCTTGTCCTAGTGTCATGTCGCCTCCCACTGTCTACTACGTCATGTGCATTCTAACCTTCAAATCCAGTCCACCCATTCCACTCACCCAAATATCTATCCATCCATCCAACCAACCATCCACCCAACCAATTATCCACCCATCACCAGCCACACACCCATCCTTCCACCCATCCACCCATCTATCAATCCATTCATTCAACTATCCATTCATCCATCCAGCAGCGGCCAGTGTAGTTAAGCGCCGGAGGGGGGATCTATAGAGAATGGAATAGAGTAAATTAAATAAATAAATAAATAAATCCTAGTCCAACGTTAGTCAACATCACCCTGCCCGCCGAGCTTAACTGCATCACCCGCTGCTGCATCCATCCTTTCAGCGATCCATTACAGCCATACACCCATCCTTTCATCCATTCAGACGTACCTTTGTCCATCCATTCATCCATCCGTCCATCCATCCTTAGCCACACACATCCGTTCATCCATCCATCTATCCATCTGTCTGTCCGCCCATCCCCCTAGCCACACACCCATCCGTCCACCCACCCATCCATCCGTCCTCACATGCAATCATCCCCAGTCAGACACCTATACTTTCATCCATACATCCTTCCGTCCATCCATCCCCAGCCACACACCCATCCTTTTATCCATCCATCTGTACCTCAGTCCACCCACTTTTGGGGTGATGGTTCTGCAGAGGGCACTGTGGGGTGTTGATGGACCTTGGACATGTGGGCATGCACAAGAGCAGGTGGTTACGGGCAAGCGATGTGGCTTGTAGAGGGCACTGGGGGGTGGAGGGGGATGCTGACTAACGGCACTAGGAGTTGCCCCCGAGGGGCACTCTGGGTACATTCGAGGTCAGGCAAGCAAGTGTGTTTACAAGGTAGGGCCAGGTGCCAGGGGACTGGGCGAGGCTGATTGTAAAATTTGGGGCATTGACTGTGGGTACTGGGGGCTGTGCACCACAATGGCGGCTCACAGGAGCGCTGGAGAGAGGCTGTGGAGAGGCCTTAAGGGGCAAAGAATCACAGGCCGCAGTTTGGGTGGCATGGGGCCCCCACTGATGAGTCGGGAACAGCCTGGCAAAGGCCTGTGGTCCCTTTGGGGTGTCGAGACTCTAGAGAGAAGCTTAAGGAAGGGTCTGCTTACTGTGGCACCCCTTACAGGCCTGGGGAGAGGAGGATCTGTGACTGGCATCTCTTTGCCTCCCAGCCACTAATGCCGCATACCTACTTCTGAAATCAGACCCCAGCTGCCCCTAGTGTTCTGTCGCCTCCCACTGCCTACTACAGCATGTGCATTCATACCTTCAAATCCAGTCCACCCATTCACTCACCCAAATATCCATCCATCCATCCAAGCAACCATCCACCCAACCAATCGTCCACCCATCCCCAGCCACACACCCATCCTTCCATCCACCCGTCCATCCATCCATCTATTCAACTATCCATTCATCCATCCAGCAGCGGCTGGTGCTGTTAAGCGCCAGAGGGGGGATCTATAGACGATAGAATATAGTAAATTAAATAAATAAATCCTATTCCAACGTCAGCCAACATCACCCCGCCCGCTGAGCTTAACTGCATCACCCGCTGCTGCATCCTTCCATTCAGCCATCCATTCCCAGTCATACGCCCATCCTTTCATACATCCAGCCGTACCTCTCTCCATCCATCCATCCATCCACCCATCCATCCATCCATCCATCCACCAATCCATCCATCCATCCCTAGTCACATATCCATCCATCCATCCATCTATCCATCTGTCTGTCCGCACATCCCCCCAGCCACACACCAATCCGTCCATCCATCCATCCACCCACCCATCCATCCGTCCGCCCATGCAACCATGCCCAGTCAGACACCTATCCTTTCATCCATACATCCTTCCGTCCATCCATCCCCAGCCACACACCAATTCTTTCATCCATCTATCCGTACCTCAGTCCACCCGGTTTTGGGGTCATGGTTCTGCCAAGGGGACTGTGAGGTGTTGACGGACCTTGGAGTGGCATTCACAAGAGATGGTGGTTACGGGCAAGCGACGTGGCTTGTAGAGGGCACTGGAGGGTGGTGGGGTATGCTGACTCCAGGCACTAGGAGTTGCCCCCGAGGGGCGCTCTGGGTACATTCAAGGTCAGGGGAGTGTTCGACGAATAACAGGTGGTTTAAGGGTTCCTAAAGGGCTGTCTGGGAGGGCTAACAAGGAGCACTAGAGTGCTGGCACAGAAAGCAAGTGTGTTTATGAGGTAGGGCCAGGTGCCTGGGGACTGGGCGAGGCTGATTATTAACATTGGGGCATTGACTGCGGGCACTGGGGGCTGTGCACCACAATGGCGGCTCACAGGAGCGCTGGAGAGAGGCTGTGGAGAGGCCTTTAGGAGCAGAGAATCACAGGCCGCAGTCTGGGTGGCATGGGGCCCCCAATCACTGATGAGTCGGGAACAGTCTGGCAAAGGCCTGTGGTCCCTTTGGGATGTCGAGAGTAGACTCTAGAGAGAAGCTTAAGGAAGGGTCTACTTACTGTGGCACCCCTTATAGGCCTGGGGAGCGGAGGGTCTGTGACTGGCGCCTCTTTGCCTGACAGCCACCAGTGCTGCATGGCTACTTCTGAAATCAGACCCCAGCTGGCCCTAGTGTTCTGTCGCCTCCCACTGCCTACTACGTCATTTGCAGTCTAACCTTCAAATCCAGTCCACCCATTCCACTCACCCAAATATCCATCCATCCAACCAACCATCCACCCAACCAATCATCCACCCATCCCCAGCCACACAGCCATCCTTCCATCCACCCATCCATCCATCCATTCAACTATCCATTCATCCATCCAGCAGCGGCCGGGGCAGTTAGGCGCTGTTGAGAGATCTATAGACAATAGAATAGAGTAAATTAAATAAATAAATAAATCCTTTTCCAACGTTAGTCAACATCACCCCGCCCGCTGAGCTTAACTGCATCACCCGCTGCTGCATCTATTTATCCATCCATTCAGCCTTCCATTCCGAGCCATACACCCATCCTTTCATCCATCCTGCCATACCTCTGTATATCCATCCATCCGTCCATCTGTCCATTCATCCATCCCCAGCCACATATCCATCCGTCCATCCATAGTCACACACACATCCGTTCATCCATCCATCCATCTATCCATCCATCCATCCACCCACCCATCCATCCGTCTGACCATGCAATCATCCCCAGTCAGACACCTATACTTTCATCCATACATCCTTCCGCCCATCCATCCCCAGCCGCACACCCATCCTTTCATCCATACATCCGTACCTCAGTTCACCCGTCCATCCATCCCCAGCCACCTATCCGTCCGTCCATCCATAGCCACACACACATTCGTTCATCCATCCATCTATCCGTCCGCCCAGCCACACACCTTTGTGTCCATCCACATATCCACCCATCCCTCCACCTATCCATCTACATCCATCCATCCGTACCTTCATCTGCTCATCCATCCATCCGTCCCTCCATCCAACCATCTATCCCCGGCAACACATCCATCCACCAAGTTCCATCCATCCATCTGTACCACCGTCCACCCACCCATCCGTCCATCCATCCATCCATCCATCCAAAGTGGTAGGTGGTGGGCCGGACCACTGGGAGGGGGCTCCATGTGTTTTGCAGAGGGACCCCTTCAAGTTTCATTACGCCACTGCAGTAGGGAAGGTGTTGAAGTTAAACCCAACACCTTATACCTCCTACAGCTAGCCATTTTCGTTGTAATGGCATGCGGGGTAAAAGCATGCGTTGTAATGCATGTATTGTAACGGTTGTTTCCCAAAGTGCATAAATAAGAATATACAAAAACTCAAAAAACGTGATAGAAAATAATGTTCATACAGAATAGGAACAAAGATTCAAGGCCTTGGAAATGGTAATGATCATGAAAATGAGAAGAGCGAAAAGTAGGAAGTCAAAAGTTCCAATTCAAGACTACTACCACATGACACTGGCCCATCAATGATCCTCCAAAGACTGCAAACACAAACTGCTTTATAAAGCAATGAGACTCTGAATTCACTCTCCTTTTATAGGATCTCAATTGAAGGTGGCCACTGTATTTGAAATCCCACGTCCCCCAAGATTCAAGTAGGTTTCATTTTGGTTGCGTTCACCGCTGCACATTCCAGCTTTCCTGAAGTTGAAAATAGATATATCTAGCTCCTCGACTCTACAACTGCAGTAAGTATTTAACAATCTCCATTCTGACTCATTATTACCTGTAGCACAGCAATGATTAAAACTGCTTTATCATGTAATCAAGACAATGTGACTATTGAAAAATGATGTGGATATATTTTAGGCTTTTAAATTGCCGAAATACATTTGGCCATCTATGTGGTGTTTATCAGCAAGTTGTTTCTCAGTGTCTATCGTGTTTAAGGTGTGGCTTCCTTCTCCGTTACAATGATTGAAGTGTTAGTATTCTTGAGCATAGTGTCAAGGATCATGCCTCAGTGGGGTATTTAGCCGCCGCTGAGTATATAAGGTAGTTTAAAATTTCTCATTGATCTTTTTTGGCTACCTTTTACATCATATCTCTCTACTACTACTCCCGTACACTAGTCCTTTTCTTCTTTTTTCTATAATATTCTTATACATAATTTAAACCTTTCTTCCTCTTCTTTTTCTTTTTTCTTCGTTTTCTTCTCTCTTTTCTATCTCTCTCTTCTTTTTCTCCTTCTTTTCCACCCTTTTTCTCCTCAATGTTATGCTCATATTACACCACTATGATATTTGCTCATCTATATTTTGTAATATGCTGTATATATTGCTTCCTCCCTGTATGTGTACATGTAAGACAATTCTAGTCTCTGTTTTCAATGGGCTATTTATTAATACTAATAATGTGGTGTCCCAGTATCATGCAGAACCTAGGGAATATCAACACTATATGAACAGTGGTTCTGCCCTGGGGAAAAAAATATTCTTCAAGGAAATAACTTTGTCCTCTCAAATGTAGGACCATCAATCAATAATACACACAACACTGACCATAGACATAAATACCAACTAAAAATGAAAAATGTTCAATTTGAAAAGTTTGTGTCCTATATATTAAAAAATCAAGTATGTGATTACAGACATATCAATATTAATATAAGACAGGACTGATACACATTGTACAATACATAACAATAAAGATACAAAAATAATTTGTGACATAAATGTGTGGCTGAGACAAAAAAGAAAACACAATGTTACACATAAGTTACAGGTAAACAAAAACTTGTTCCAGTGTACAAAAATCTTAGAACACCATAAATAAACATGTGATTTTTATTTTGTATACAACTTTTGTCTGTTTGAGCAGAAAACACTTGTATGAATAACGCTGATGTTTCAACCCCCTATATGAGTGTAAATAGACAACATCATTTTGGGGTCTTCATCAGGGCTGTAAACTGAGAGTGTATATGGCCTGTCTGAGAAAATTCTCAATGAGAATTGTGAAAGTAAAGCAGGTGAATCGCGCACATGCCAAATGGATTCCATCAAAACCAGCACTGCCGAGGAACATGGACTTCTAACTATGCTGGAGAAAGTAAGGAAGCTCGAGTTGCTCCTTGTTTAACAGTGCTCATTACAAGCAAATGAGGTGTACTTAAATGAATTGCCCTTCATTTGCTTCTATCTTCGATTGACCTTAATTTACAGACTCCAGGCTCTAAGGTTTAGATTGAATCAATTGGACAAGTGAGCGATTCACCTGCTTTACTTTCACAATTTTCCCTAGACTTTCACTTGCCAAGAAGAAAGGAGCTGATTTTACAAGTTTAACGGTAGACATGAGGATGCAAGTAAAGTCTTTGCCGGCTATTTTGTTTGAACACCTCAAAATCTCAGCCATTGCATTTTGAGCGCCTGCTGTCGAATCCAATATGGATGAGGAATGTGAAAGTGGAAAGGATACACAAGTGTTCAATGTTTACCTAACCTTTTCCTGCTTGCTTCTCTTTGGTACCCAAAATAGACTTCCGGTTTGCACACGAGGCAAGTCAGACGGTCCCTGTGGTAAAAGGCATGTCCCTTCTAGCGTGCAGCAGACGCGCGCTGCGGGCGCGCCGGCGGTGCGCCGAAGGCGCGCCAAAGGCAAGCCCATCTGCGCCCGTCCGCACCAGTACGTCACCTCTTGCCAGAAATGCTGGCCACAACGTACAGCTGGGACATGCCTACTCTAGGGATACCCTCCCAGATCTTAACACACTAGGTACCCGATGTAACTAAACCCTACTTCATCCTCTGGAAGGCCCTTTTCAGTGTGGATGTGGTCGGTTTTCCCTACCTACACCTATGGCGCTTACGCCCCCTGAAGTCAACTATCATCAACAACGGATGACCATCTTCCAGCTGACTGTAAGATCTTTAGCTAAACACCATACCAAAGTACATGATCTCATTGAGGACATTAAACCGGACATTCTGTTCCTCACCGAGACATGGATACAGGACGACACAACCACAGTCCTTAATTTGGCCATACCACCCGGCTACTCCATATATACTATAAACAGGCCTACAAGGGGCGGGGATTTAGCTGTGGATGTCAACTCTCGCTACCCCTGCCTCTTCACCAAAACTAATATCATAGGATGCGAATCTGCTCGTTTTAGCATTCAGATAAATTCGCATATGACTCTTTCTGAACTTTTGGTGTATAGGCCCCCCGGGCAAGACAGTGGCTTCACGACTGCTTTTTTGGAAGCAGTGGGTTCTTTGGCAGTAGGTACTGCTAATTTTAGTATCTTTGGAGACCTGAATCTCCATTTTGATCTTACCTCCGACAAAAAGATTAATGACCTTCTTGCAGATTTAGCAGCATTTCAATTGCACCAACTAGTCTCGAGTCTCACCCACAGAGGAGGCCATTTGTTAGATCCCATATTCTCCAATATGGAAGCGGTGGTAGCATATGCCCCTATCCCGGTCACTTGGTCCGACCATATGCTGGTTAGCATGTCGCTACCCCTAAAAGAAACTTCAGTCGTGCTGACCAGCCACCCACTATACAAGCGCCCCTGGCGGAAACTGCACATTGATGATTTCCATGCCCTGCTTAGATCTGATCCTCTCGACTCTGGTGATGATACAGATATAGGGTATGAGAGGTTCTGTGCTTGGCTAACTCGGGCTTTGGACGCCTTGATCCCGGCCAGTTGGTCCAAAGGCCGCTCCCTTGCGTCTAACCCTTGGTATAATGACTCCCTAAGGACCCTAAGGAGATCTTGTAAAAAATCTGAAATGAAATGGAGGAAAACATATGATCCAGAAACAAAAAGAGAATACACATCCGCTCAAAAAAATTATCATAGAGCTGCCTGCAAGACACGAGCTGCTTACTATGCCGAGGAGATCAGGCTGAGCTGGAATCCTTCAAAATCGATTTTTAAAACCTTGAAGGACCTTAGTGCATAAAAGGCGACGACATAGGCAACGGCCTCTGAAACGCACTGCGAAGAATAGGTTTCCTTCTTCGTAGAGAAAGTATGCACAATCTATAGATCCTTGTTATCTAATCCTCTGCCTACCTTATTGAGTTCTGAGACAATCCCTCCCAGCTCTGAGCTTACCACCACACTTATGGTGATTCCTGAAATCTCTCACAAGGTATTTATTAAACTCTGTGGAAAAATCAAATCTGGCTCTCTGCCAACCCTCTAAAACCTGCCCAATTTAGGGAAGCATCTGCACTTGTACTTGAACCTCTGCGACAGATTATTAACTCCTCTTTTGAATCAGCTGTGATACCAGCAAGATGGAAAAAGGCTTTGGTTTAACCCAATATTAAAAAACCTATGTTAGACCCCACCAAACCCGAGAATTTTAGGCCTATATCCTTGCTTCCTTGGCCGGCCAAGGTGACAGAAGCCCCATGTCAATAGTATTCTTACCAGCTTTCTCCAATCCAATAATATTCTGGATGCCTCACAACATGGCTTTCGAGCCTGTCCCAGTACTGAGACGGCACTCCGAAGCATGACGGAACACCTGCGGACCATTCTGGACTCGGGTCAAACGGCGGCACTGATCCTGTTGGATCCGAGTTCCGCCGTTGACACGGTCTCGCTTGCGATCCTTCTGCATCTTCTGGGTTGGAGGACGAGCTCCGGAGTGGTTCAGAGCCTTCCTAACTGGAAGATCCTTTCAGGTTTCCACTCCCCCGTTCCTTTCCAAAGAACAAATTATTGAGCAGGGAGTCCCTCAGGGCAAATCTTGGGGTCTGGATAGACTCCTCCCTCAGCTTCAGCACTCATACCAAGAAAAAGGCAGCCACTTGTTTTGGGATCCTACAGAATCTCGAACCTATTTTAAAATTCTTTGACCCTCCCACCCGCCAGATCATAGTGCAATCCACTGTTCTCTCCCGCTTAGATTATGCTAGCTCCTTGTTGTTAGGAGCAAACCAGGCAGAGATTAGAAGAATGCAGCGGGTGCAAAATGCGGCAGGAAGAATCTTGGTAGGCCTCCCCCGCTTTCATCTGGTGGCGAGTACCTTGAATAAACTCCATTGGTTTCCAGTGGCTAAGCAGATACTATTCAAGGCTCTTTGCTTATAATTTAAAATCTTAAAACTTGAGACTTCAACCATGATCTGTCCATTACTTACCCCTTATGCTCCCCCGCAAGTCTTGCGGTCGGAAGGCCAGAACCTGGTAGCTGTTCGTCGTGTGAAACGCTCGAGGATGGGCGGACGTTCCTTCCGTTTCATGGCTGCTAAATTATGGGACGCCTTGCCGTCCCGGCTACGTGGATTAAACGATCTGCTGCATTTCAGGAAAGCCATCAAGACTTACCTTTTTCCCTACATTAGATCCTAGAGTCTGTTATGTTAGGGTCTGCCGTGCTATATTGGGGCAGTCGCCCGCCTTGTTATTTTAGTAAGCGCCGGGACGCCCCTTAGCTGGGGCAGCTGAACGCTGTATAAAAATCAGTAACATAACATAACAAAAGGAGAAGATACAAATCCGAGTTTTTCATAAACATAGAGTGAGGGTACTGGATAACCATAACCACAAGCAAACAGGTTTTCCAATTTTTTCCACTTTTCCTCCAGGAAGTGATACCAGGATAAGGGTCACTCCAGATGTAAGAACAGTTCACTTTTACACGAATGGATGTATTGTTGTTACTCACCATTCAATCCTGAACATTATCAAGGAGGAGTACAAGATCACCCACTTGCAAAATAGGGATCCTGCTGCCCCTTGTCAGAACCCCTTTCAGAGGGCCATTGATCAAGCAAGAGTTACTGGACCCAACCGTGTGGGTTGAGGCCTTTTACTCATGATGTCCCGGGGCCCAACCTACTGTTGATGCTGAGTAAATGGCCCAAGTAACCCTTCAGAATGTGACTCTCAGGAATAGCCTGGTTCTACCAGTCCAAAGCTCCCTCGAGGGGTGGTGGACACAGGGGAGTGAACAAAGGCTCACAACTCAAAATGTGAGCAGCAGCAAGAATAATTCATTGTCCAGCCACATGCTCACTTTTATGAAAAAAGAGAAATCCAGGGTATGCCCCAATGGTAGAATAAGTCTCAAGAGTCCTCTATGTCCCGGTTTTAAAGTCAATAGTGTATCTGCACCACAGCACTAACTAGCATCAGGTTACCCTGGGGCCGACAGGCACGAAATCAGTTGTACCCACATCTTACAGGATCAGAGTGACTGGAGTTCCTGAGAACCCCCGTTCTGTGGGCTCTGAAGTGGCAGCAGCTTATTCAGGGGAGTACATTGCACACTGCCCAACAGCACGCAACAGTTGTATGCAGTCGCACCTCCTCAGCGACCAGAGATTCTTGGCAGCTCCTCCTTGCAGGGTAAGTTTATAGTTTCTCTCACGATGGGGATGGGGGTAAAGGGGAGCGGTGGTGGGGTGGTGTCAAGAACCTGGTGTGAATCGTTCTTCCATGGCAGGTTTGCAAAGTGCCACAGTGGCCTCATTTCTCCGACAACAACTCTGTCTAAGTTAAACATCTTGTTGGTCTTGGTGACCCCTGTGGCATACAGGGTACTGTATCCTCAAGGGCTTCGGCCTAGTTGTCAAAGTGAAGTCCTTAGTGGTGGCCCCTCTTGATGCACGGACCATGGCCTGCTACCGCACCCGGACTATGGCCCTCACTGCATGGCCAGTAGCAGCTTGCAGGAAACAGGGGTAATGGGGCAGAGCAGGGGGGATACAAAAAAACCCCACTTACCTCCTTCAGCTGCCGTGACCGTTTCTCCACTGTTGTGTCTCCTTCCCCAGCGAATCCCAGGAGCAGGTCGCACACAGGCTGTTCTAAGCCTTGTGATTGGGCTGAGTGCTGTGGTTCTGTGCTCAGACGGGGACAGGGAGCCTGTGCATATTTGCCACCAGGCTGTGCATTGCAGTCTGGAGGGGAACATGCAAAGTGTGCATGACTGTTTGGCCAGCCCAAACCGGCTGGCAAAAAAGTCATGCACACTTGGAATGTGCAAACCACTACTCCCCCTGTGCCATCAGCCCTGCTCCGCCCTAACCCAGCCTTAGCTGAGAAGCTGCTGCTGTGCATTGCAGTCTTACAGCGACCCCTCCTGACATATGGGTTCACAGCTCCACTTTGCACAAGGTTCAGCCGAATCGGCACATCGATGCACACAGTTCATATCACAGAAGCCCTCCTCTGGAAATCCGAGGGCCACCGACTTCTACAGACACATGGGCAACGACCCGACCACTGCAGCATCCATCTACTCACACATTGCAAAGGGAGCCCACTCACCAGGGCTCAACATTCGATCTTGCTCCCTCCAGCGCTCTCCCCTTCCTCACAGGGCACAGTGGTCTTGGTAAGCAGGAAGGCGTAAGTGCTCCAGGACAAGTGATCTTGGATTCCCTGGGTTATGTCCCCTCAACCTGCAGGGAGACTAGCAGGCCTCAGCCCCCAGTCCTGGTCACCAGTAGAAGTCTTACAGATCATCCCCTTTTCACAAAGATTTCTGACAAATAACACTTATTGGGGTTTCATACTTCCCTTCTTATAGCCCATTTCCGGACACATAATGTGATTTAGAGCTTGTGTCTTTGAAGTTTATGTTAGGGGTATGCTTCTTTTGAAATGCCCACTCCTCTGCTCTCATTTCCTCTTGAAAGCAGTCGGTCACATCAGTCCATGGGAGTGACCACAGTTCACACCTGGCTGTCAGGCTCAGAGATATGTGCATCAAAAGGTTAGCTAGGGGGGCCAGCTCTACCATTTATGATTCTCTAATCAGCCCCATCTCCTTCCTGAGATGTGCCTCTGCCCATTCCTTGGGATCTCTCATTGAATCAAAGAGCACCCTTTGAAGTGTACAGGGTAAGTTTGGCTCTCTCCTATCCAGTCTGTGTCCCACACAGCTTACAGGAATGCAGTAATATGCAGATTTGTCTGAGGGGATTCTTCTACCTCCTCATATTTCACAATGCAGGCTTGGATCCCTCAAAATGGAAGCCAGAGTCTGCCATTTAGTGTGCCAGTCTCCCTGTATTGTATTGTTCCCAAGCACACACACACACCCAGCGCCTTTAAACTACTCAAGCGCTGCGGTGCACTACACACCAAGCCAATGTAGACCAAGGTGGAGTTAAGCACACCGCAGCAAAACTTTAAATGAGTGAGTCTGTAGCCTCATTTCTGTGACACATGTTAACAAGCATTGGCATAGCCAATAGGTCTTGCCTTTGGGATCTTATACGTTTTTAGTTATGCAGCACAATATCCTTACTGCAACAGCATTAACTGATGCGTGGATAAACACTTATAAGGTCCTGAAGGCGAGACCTATTGGCTATGCCTTTGATGTAACTTTAAAGAGACTCATTGTAGTTCTTTCACAGTCTCATCATTTCAGAACTGAAGCATTTTTAATATTCTATACAACTAAGCCATTGTTGTTGCTTATTTATCTTATGTAACTATCAACCATTGGCAAAGCCAAAGTCCTGGCTTGCTGCAGGTGTAATGTTACTTGTAGTATATATCTGGATGCAATGACAGAAAGAAGTAGCAACATACCAGACGGGTAGCACAGGGATATTTAACTTACCTTTTTAAACCACGCTCTTAATTACATCGACCTCGCCCCTTTGATAGATTCCCATCCTCCCTCACATACACATTTCTTTCATCCCACTTAAGCCCTGCCCACACAGGCTCACATAAATACAGAACCCTCTTGCAAACACAATCTCCTTGTGATCTCAGCAGTGGGTCCTGCTATGGTGCCTCAACTTTTACTTGTGATCTCAAAAGCACCCTTAGGCAGGGTGCAGCGCTATAATCCAAAATGAGATGGCACACCACAATGTGCGTGTCCGAAGAAGGTTCTGAAAAGTTCACTGTGCCTGCCTCGGTCTAGGGTCCCGCTCAGCACATCTGGTGCCAGTCCTGCCTGCGTGTATACATCCATGGCAAGTGGGTGTCCAGGCACCCCCAATATCCACCCTCTGTGCCCCCCTCTCTAGGCGTCACCCCTCGCTTGCACAACCCCGGGCTTTATTTGCAGAGGGGGTGGCCTGGACTCCGAGCCATCTCTGAACCCATAAAGAACCCACTCATCTGGCTCACTTGCAAACATCGTCTTATTTAAAGAGCCGGCTTTGATTGTTGTAAATTAAATTCAAATTTTGTCTGTGCCTGCTGATGCAGAGGTGAGACCAAACCGGAAGTCTGACTGGCCGGAAGTATCGTGAGATAGATTTCAATGGTCTTTTATGGCAGGCAGGATGTAAATTGGCTTTTTCCACCAGAACTCGCCGTGCATTCGCTGGCAAACCACAAATTAAACACCAACCCCGGGCCACTCGCAGGTGCTGGGGCGAGGGCCTTGCCTTGTCCTGCTGGAGCAACCGGAGCAGCCCGCTGAGAGGCGGGTGAGTGGGTGAGGCCTGGCCCTCGTTCATCTACAGAAGGGGACACAGTCATTGTGTCTTTGTTATGTTTAATATGGTACTGTGGGCGGCGAGAGTCCCAGGGCCTGCTGAGACCAATCAGCCTGAGGAACAACTGTAATGACTGTAGTTTGACAGTGGTTAATTCAAGAGTAGGGCCGCTTCTAAGCACTATAGCTAGTGCTTAGAAGCACTAGTTTAATGGTGCTGAATTTATCAACCTTGAAATCAGTTGTAAGCAAAGTATTTTAATCTCTGATAAATGTGATGGCATGTAGAACAATTCAATGCATTCCTGCTGGTAAAGGTCCATGAACATGTTGTACCTTAACACTTGAAAGGCGATGGTCCTGTAGGCTTCGGTGTCAAGAGCACAAGCGCGCACCTCTCGCGGCAGCAGAAGGAGGGAGCCTGGGCGATTCCCTTGCGGGAGCGTACAGCAAGGCGCGCTAATTGCAACCATATGGCGCCGCACGCTCCCGCAAGGGAATCGCCGATGGCTAAAGGTCTCTCTCCTATGCAGCGCATGCGCGCTGCGTAGGCGAGACCTAAAAAGGACCTGTTCATTCCTACTGATCACTATGCAGGATGCTGCCACCACAGCCTTTGTGCTGCTTAGCTCTTGGTGAAGGCAGTACTCTCTAACCACTATGAAGATAGCCTGTTGAGAGTCCCTCCTGGTCCAACAAAGCCACATTTGTGAGAGAGTCCTATATCATGGTGCATTTGCGTGATCTGTGTGTGTCTGTGACAACAAAAATCAGCATTGGGGATCCAGACATCAGCTCAGTTGGGCAATCAGGGCATGTGTGGATGTCACTTACCAAGCGGAGGACTTGTCCATCCAACACCCACTTTCCAATAAACAGAATTATGTAGGCAATCAAGAACCATAGATACAACAAATAAAGGACCTCCTTTTAAAGAGCACATGGTATACGTATCACCTGAGAAAAGAGGTGCATTTGACAGAGTGTCTTGCCGCACATCTCTCTTTAGTACACATATTAAACTGGAACATTTGTCTGATGGTTGATGCTTTATTCTTTCAATGGTTTTCTCTACCCTGGTTATTTTTTTATACGTGTGTTTATTGTTTTCTACATACACAAGATGTAACAATACACAGCAATACAATAGTGTCATAAGGAATCGAGAAGTACCACCATGTAAACACAAAGGGCCTCATTTATGAAAAGTGACGCATCGTTGCGTGAAAACAGTGATGCGTCACTTTTCATTGCGCCCTCCTTGCAACACCAATGATGCGTCATATTTACAGTATGACGCATCATTGCGCAAGGAGTTACAGATACGTCAGTATTTCTGATGTATCTTTATGGCGCAAAAGTGACGCATTGCTGGAGTGTGTCACAAAAGTAACACAACTCCAGCAATGTGTCCTTTCACATGGGGCAAGCTCCATATGAAAGGGCCTGCATCAGTCTTACGCCTGCTGTGAGGCAGGCGTAAGAAATTTACGCATTTGCATCCTAGAAGTGGCACAGTGAAATCTTATAGATTTCACTGCGTCACTTCTATGACCCTTTCTTGCATCATAACGCCCCCCTGCATACATTATACCTGGCGCAGGTATAATGTTGGGCAGGGGTTTACAAAGTGACGCATCTACCTAGATGTGTCACTTTGTAAATAAGGTGCAACAAGGCACATTTTTTACCCTGCTGGTGCGTCACAAAAAGTGACGCACCGGCGGCGTAAAAGTGACGCACGGCCTCATACATGAGGCCCCAAATATCTCAAACTGTATAGAGACAAGCATAGCGCATACAAAGGGCACTCTCCCAAGTTCACATCCTCGGAGTTTATGAATCTCAGTAACCTCCGAGACAACATTTTGTGATGCTTGTTTGCGCACCATCTCCATTTGTAGATGGCGCTTTCCAAACTCCACCCCGTGGAACTTTTCTGCCACCCTATACAATGCCTTGCTAACTTTGTTCTCATGGCATTTCTAAGAAACAATTGCAATTAGGAAGGAATAGTTTAAGAAATTTCAGTGCTCGCAATCTTGCAAAGTAGCCTTTTACCTGCTGGAGCACCACTGATACAATGAAAAAGTGAAACATTTCTAGAGCTTTTTATTATTTGGCACTCCTGAAAGGCAGCACTCTAAGGCTGCTGCTTTACTAATCCTTTCCAAACTACTGGCCATGGATGTGGGAGTTGAGACTCTATCTTGACCATGGACACAGAGTTTCCTGTTTACTGGCTCCCAATGCCTCTAATGCAGTGGTTCTTAACCTTTGGCCCAGGACTCCTGGGAGTGTGCAAAGCTTACTAAAGGGGTCCACAACTGCTTAGAAAATTAAATACCATTATCAGATTAATACATTATATATTCAAAAAAGAATGACCAATTATAATTGAACATTTTAAAACGTTCTGTAAATGATATGCTATGATAGCAAGTATTAATAAGATGCACTGCCACTCTGAACTGAATATCCTGGCACTAACTCAGAAAGTAAAGTAGCTGACCAACACCTACAAAGAAGGATGTGTCATCAAGGGGCTGGTAGTAGGGAAATGGACATTGAACTCAGTTGGCCAGGCGCCTGCACGAATCATCAGATAAAGAAAAGAACGGGGTTTTAAGGGGTTTCATTCATTCCGTTTCACTGTCTATGAATCTAAGTAGAACAGGGAGCTGATTCCAAATTTTGGAGCCCAGTATGGAGAAATATTTGCCACTCTTTGTCTTGCGCCTATAAACAGGAATGGATAGCAAATTCAAATAAGAAGATTTTATGGTTCTTCGTGGCTTGTAATGTATAAAACGATCGGAGATATATATAGGGCCAAAACGGTGTAAAGTTCTGAAGTCCAAGGTCAGAGTCTTGAAAAGAATCAGTTTGTGGGCCAAAAGCCAATGCAGCTTCTAAGTCCCTGATAGACTGAAACATTACGTGGAAGTTTTAGAACAAATCTCACTGCAGCGTTATGAGCCACTAGAAGTTTATGTAATAGGTGTTTAGTAATTCCTAAATACAAGCTGTTACAGTAGTCCAAGCTTGAAGTATTAAGCGTTGAACTACTGTTTAGCTTGCAGTCAGAGGAACATATTTAAAAAAATGTGTTTAATGATTTAATCAAGTAAATACAGGTATTAGAGACAGATACGACTTGAGAATGATAAGAAAGTAAACAATCAAACAGAATACATAGTTTGCGAGCAACTTTAACTGAAAGAGGAGGGGGCGAAAGATTGTCAGGCCATTCAAGCTGAGGAGAAAATAAATTATCCTGACTAATTAACAGTATCTCCATCTTGTCAGTATTACATTTAAGGGAATGTGAAGGAGTTTGAAATTGGCAGCTAAAAATTAAATTAGCATCCTCAGACTGATTCATGGGAGCAATGTAAGTGCATGAAACAGAATATAGTGCGGTTGATGAGTGAGCGCAATTGAATTTAGATAAGCTCCATATATTATTAGGTCGAGCCTGGGCAGCCCATGCGCTGCTCTGCGAGGCATGCTGTATTGAGGTATGGCATAGAAGTTCCGTCCCTTTCCCACATATCTTTTCAATTGGCTCCTGTTACTGTCCATTCAAAATCATTGCTTTTAATTTGTGAATAGGCTTAGTAGTCTCTCCTTGGTGCCGCCATATCTGCATTTGTAACCTCCCATAACAACTGGACATTTTGCTTGTGTTGTTACATGGTCTTCTTTATCTAGTTGGTGAGCACTATTTTCTTTAATGATCTTCCCTATTCCACACATGATGTCGCATCTTGCCACCACCTTTTGTATTGTTATTAGTCACGTATTTTTTTCATTTCTGGGTGGTCTGCTTTAACTATAGCTGCTGCGCTTATTTAAGTATTTCATTAACAGCGCGGTCCACCCTCACATTTTAGCGGCCGCACTTATTTATTTAATTAATTTACAGTGCGACAGCTTTCACGTTAGTGGCTGCACTAAAGAAGCTTTCTATATTTATTTATTTTTACACTTTGTGTAAAAGCGCTCCATCTGCGCTTTCACTTTAATGTTGGCTGCGCCCTTTTCTTTAGACGCTGCTCACTGTAACCTAAATACAGTGAGCACCGTCTAAAGAAAGGGGTGCGGCCACAATTACAGTTGTTTCGCATTTGCAAGAGTTTTAGTTAATAACATTAGAAATGACAATGACTTTTATATATATTGTTGCTTTAAAAAATACGTAAATAAAAGGCATTATCATTTACAATGCCAATAGCTTAAAATCTTGCAAGTGTGGGACCTATTGAATTGAAAATGTTTGCTGTACTTTGTTTTGCAGTTCAAATAATCACAAATGCTTAGGCCAGGGTCACCGGCTTACAGTAATAACTAAGTGGGGATCCTTGGATTACAATAATGATTAAGAGGAGGAGGGGGTCCACAGAGATGAAAAGGTAAACAACCACTACTCTCCTTCGAAAAACAAGCTTTTGCAATGCAATAGGTCTCGCATTAGGAAAGTGTGAGCTACTGGTATTGTAAATGACACTTTTTTTTAATATGTGTTGGCTTTGAAAATATATAAATTAATAGCATTGTTATTCACAAAGCCAATAGCTTACACTTTCCTAAAGCGAGTCCTATTGGCTATGGCAATGCTTATTGGTAGCAAGCAAGGACAGTGCTGTTGTGGTGCTGAGTGATGATGTTGTTGGGCTGAGTGATGTGGTGGTGTCCCAGAGTGATGTGGTGGTGTCCCTGAGTGATGTGGTGGTGTCCCTGAGTGATGTGTTGGTGTTCCTGAGTGATGTGGTGGTGTCCCTGAGTGATAAGGTGGTGTCCCTGAGTGATGTGGCGGTGTCCCTGAGTGGTGTGGGGGTGTCCCCGAGTGATTCGGTGGTGTCCCCGAATGATGTGGTGGTGTCCCCGAGTGATGTGGTGGTGGCCCCGAGTGATGTGGTGGTGTCCCTGAGTGATGTGGTGGTGCCCGAGAGTGGTGCCCCTGAGTGATGTGGTGGTGTCCCTGAGTGATGTGGTGCAGCAGCACAGAGACTGATGCTAAGAACACGCAGGGTTGAGTGCTACAAAGCGCGTTCAGTTTATCAAAGCACAGAATAATGGAGCCGGGAAAAAGCAAGGGGAAACAGGAAAACACAGGGAGAGTGTATAATGATAGAGGCAGTGAGGGCTGGGGCTTGGACAGCAATCAAGTACAGGGTCGAGAAGGCACTGAATGGGAGAACAGGGAAAACACCCAGGACCAAGGAAAGAAGATGAAAGCACACTGGAGAGCAGGCGGATGGGGCTTGGACAGCAATCAAGTACGGGGTTGAGAAGGCACTGAATGGGAGAACACGGAAAACACCCAGGGCCAAGGAAGGAAGATGCAAGCACACGGGAGAGCAGGCGCAGACAAGCTCACGGCATTGCTGTGGCGGGGGAGCGGGAGCGCATTCCTTTGAAGTCTGATGCAGGGGCGGGGGAGCGGCAGCCTTTGAAATCTTATTCGCGGCACAGACAAATGGTGGTGTGTGACGTGGCTGGCATTGTGCACGCGCATAGATCACATGAACTGTGTCTAATTCGCCGTTTTGGTAGACTGTTCTTTTCCCTTTACTATAATCTCGCCGGATCAATGCGCAAGCGCATTGGCTCAAGCGAGACCTAAAAATGTTGGACATTGGAGGTGAGAGCAAAGTTTTGGCGCTCATCGTGTTGTCTTGATTTCCTTAGACAACTTAAGGAAATGACAAATGAAGTATGGGCATACAGAAGTTTAGGCTTTCCTTCATTTCCATAATTGTTCGAAGGGCAGCACCGTCATAATTATTAACCATGCCTCACAATTCTTACCTTGACATTTCAATATATGAACATACAGCAAAACATTATTACCCAACTCAATTATAGTAGCAGAAAATGTTTCAGTAAATGCATAGTTGGCCAAAAGATGGAGGCCTAAGTAAAAATCTCTGGACCCCAATATGGACTGCTGTTTGCATTACTCTACACAAGTCCATGAAGTGACTGTGGGAGATCAACCAAGCTTTGAAGTGACACTTTGTACTTTTCTCACATCAAGTAGTCCAATACCATGTGTTACAGATTCAGATAAACGTTACCTTTTAACATACCTCACATTGCATTCTGGAACTTGTTGTTTCAATTTTAACATTGTAAGAAAGGGTGCCAAGTGTGAACTTGTTTCATGAAGCCGGGTAATGTTCACAGAAATTAATTAACTTGCTAATAGGCTATACCTATGTGATATTTACGTGAGTAGGTACATTCATAGTTCCTCCTCAACAACCAATAATGTAGAAACGGTGTACTTTGTTCAGTATTATTTTAAAAATTTCTATTCACTTCAGATACATATGCATCCATGTTAGTTTTAAAACATGTCAATAAATCTGCGTTTTGGGGAAATGTTTAATCGTTTTATAAAGAATCTTTCATTTGATGTCAATGGGGGTCTGAGGGCATGTGACGCAGTGGCGTTACGTAGCAAAACTTGAGCGCCCCCCCTCCCTTGCAAAGTACTGGAACACCCCCCGCCTCACCCTCGCCCCCCCCCCACCCCAAGAACTCCCAGGCTAGGTTTAGGTTACTGTGCTAAGGGGGCTGGAGCTAGGCGCCTTCTCCCGCATTGCGGGGGCGATTATACGACACTAATGTGCCGGTGAATTTATGTGGCAGTAGGAAGACGTTTCAACGTCCTTCCACATATGCGACGGTTTTACCGGGACACTGCAGTGCGCCCCAAACCGGGTGGTGTCTAGGACCTCGGAGGACAACTGCCAGGCTGCCCGCAGCCCTCCAAAACTTAACACAGACTTGTTGCTTATTCATTCAGAGCCAGGACAAACTAAACGGGTAGTGAGAGAAACAGAGGAGAGAGGGAGAGGGAGACGAAGTGCGCGCTCCAATCCCTGCGCAGGACATCCTGGCAACGCGCAGAACACGCAAAGGAGACGGAAAAAACGAAACCTTGTTCGACACAGAAACCCCTCCACCCAGAAGACACCCGCAGCAGCTTTAACCGGCCACCGCTTCTAAAACACTCCGCGACTTCGACACAGAAACCCCTCCACCCAGAAGACACCCGCAGCAGCTTTAACCGGCCACCGCTTCTAAAACACTCCGCGACTTTTTTTTCACTTTTTGTTGGTGCTGTAGAATTCTGCCCTTCTGACATGCCAACGGGAGATGCTGCTGCCAGGACGAGGCTGAGAGGGAAGAGCTAGTGTCAGAGAGAAACAACAGAAGAGGAGACATTATCTCAGGGAGGTATAAAGGGGGGTCATCTGCCCCCTAGAAGGAAGAAGAGGGGGGATCCATTCTTGGGAAGAAGTGTTATCCATCTTTCCACGAAAGGGATATCCATTCTACATCCGAAAGGTGAGATCCAACCGTGTGAGCAAGAAGTTTGGTCTTCCTTGCAAAGGAATTTTGGGAAATCAGCAGGGAATTCACTGCTAGGACTGGTGAGAAGCAAGTGCAATGCCATCTCAGTGGGCACTGCAGACCTGCCTGGGCCTAGGGTTCCTTCTGTTGGTGCAGGGTCAGGAGAGCAATGGGGACAATGGCCGGTGGAGGCAGATGATCCAGTGGGAGAACAACGGTAGGCGATACAGTCTACTCAACAGTGGCTCCGAGTATGTGCCTGCCATGGGCCGGGCCAGGGACGAGACCCCATCCAGGGTCATGCTGGCAGACACTGCTACTGGACAAAGTCGAAGGGTGCCAGGGAACACAAGGCGGCAGGCTCCCACACTGCCAGTCCGCTCTGGGTCTGACACGGTGCGGGGACAGACGCGGCATCCATTTGGATTTGGTCAGGTGCCAGACAACTGGAGAGATGGGGCAACGAGAGAGAGTACCGGGGGCCAGCGTTTCAGGCCGTCTTTAGGACGTCAGCGCCAGACTGGTTCCTCGTCTTCTTCTTCTTCTTCATCCTCATTTTCTAGGACCTCGATCGGCCAGCCGCCCTTCATGCAGCCGGCCTTCCCTCAACCACCATACTTCAACCAGTATGAAAGCTACGACCCCCAGGTGCCTCCAAGCTACGACGAGAGCTCGTCTTACTTCAGAACTGGGGGCAGTGCAGGTATCTATCCTGTCCCACCTCAGCCGCGTTTTGATGACTTTGGGGAAGATCAAGGTGGCTATAGAACCCAGGGGTTTTATCTTCCACAGGAGCAGCCACAGGTGCCATACCGACCCCCTCCTCAACCACCGCAGCCTGCTGATGGACTGGATCGGCGTTACACCCACAGTCTTTTCCAGGGTGGTAGCACAGATGTGGCCCAGCCCAGGCAGGACCCCATTTTGGACCAGCAGACTGACCCCAGGTTTGGACAATACCAGCCAGTTGGGTATGGACCAGTTGAGCCATACGTGCCACCCCGTAACGTGGAGCCATATCCACCGTTCCGCAGCCTGGATCCTTACCCTGTTGTACCAAGGCAAGACTCCTACCCTGTGGCCCCCAGGCAGGACTCGTACCCTGTTTTGCCAAGGCAAGAACCTTATCCGGTGGTGCCCAGACAGGAGCCTTATTTGCCAGCCAGGAGCCCAGAATTGGCTCAAGCTGGGCAGGATAATCAAGCAGCACAACCGGCAAGAACCAACGTGGGCAGCGTCTTCAGGCCCAACCAAAATGGAAGGGGTAAGTTGTTAATTTATTTTCCTTCATGGTGGCTGCTAGAATGAATCCCTTCCCTCTGAAGATCGTGTCCCTCCTGCATACCACTATGAAAGTGGAGCCGTGAAGAGTCTGCAGGCCTGCGTAGAGGCCCAGGGTTGCAGGTGAAAAGTGACCACATTATCTGCCCAAACTACTCCATATATTGTATAATTGTAACTCTCAAGGTCGAATCTGCACAGTATAGAGTCCGTGTCTCTCGTCAAGTCAACAGCTCACTATGCTGCTGACTCAGGTTTTTCTCTAGCGCGCGTTTTTAATTGTATTTACTTGCAGCTATTACTGCAAGAAATGTATGTATACATCAAACCATAAGACCATGTGCAGCTGGTGGCTTACATAAATCGTCTTTAGGAAGCAGAGCATAACGGCGCGCTCCAAAAGCATGTTCGCGCGCGCCCAGGTAAACAGCGTTCCAGGGTAGCTCCTGACGTCATCGAGAGAGGGCGGAGGCTGGGGTCTGTTATGGAATTTACTGCGGAGGTAGCGTGTTTGAGTGTGGGTTTGGCTAGGCAGGAGTTTACTCTGAAATCTAGGCAGAGGCTGTTATGGTAAAGATGTGCAAGGATGGCGAAGCACGTAAATGAATGTATTCCCTGGTGCAGGTGGCTAGGGAACACCACCCCTTAGGCTCTCGGTAGGAGTCGCCTGTAATCCCAGAGGGGCCTGTAACATACATTACTGCCCCTACCGGGTTTACAAGAATACTTTTACGAAAACATACATCCCTGCCCCTAAGCCTCATGCAATGTGTTTGCCGCCCTTATATGCATGGACATTCAAGTTTCCATAGTTCGTGCTCTGACAGTTTATCCAGTGCAGATGATATGCCTATGCATTCTGGTACTTGTAGTCCTGCGATTTAATGTATGAAACATGACTGCAAGGGCCTGAATGCAAAGAAAAAGGGGCTTGATAGCTTCTCACACATGGAATTGATAAATATGAGCGCTCTGTAACTCATTTCGAAGTTGACTGCAGTATGCCCTCACTCAGAAGCTGTGAATGTCTCCCACTGACAGGCCATTCACCTCACAGTATGTTCTACCTTATTGCATTGGGTAGACCACCTCAGAGGCATGACATTTCTTCAGGGGGGGTATATGGGTGTGTGTGTATATATATATATATATATATATATATATCCACCACGAGTCCCCACCAAGGCACTCAGAGCCGCAGTAAGCCACGCTACCTTGAAGAAAAGACGGCAGGACCAGGAAATCCGTGAGTTGAAATTTTTATTGCGCAACAAACGGCAGCATAACGTTTCGGCCTCTCGCAGGCCTTGATCACATATATATATATATATATATATACACATACATAGGAAAGTACTTTGAAAAATACAGGGGCAAAGAGTTTTTCTAACTCAAAAGCCTTTGTCAACACCCGAGCCTATTGCAGCGCCTTCTCACCTTAGAGGAAGAGCGATTTACCCACTGACAATGCACCATCAGGACCAGAGCATAGTGCAGTGGGCGGCATCGCTCACTTGCAGATAACGGGCAGTAAGAGTCTAGCACAGAGTGCCTGCATACCCTGAGGCCGCAAGCCACCCTAGTAGCAGAGTTTAGTACAGCGTGCTTACACCTATTACTGACTGAGCCAGGGGGCTCCCGGCTCAGTCAGTAATACTTCATCCTCAGTGTCATAGCTCAGTGGATACAGTCACTCACTGCATACAAGATTGTCCTTTCAACTATTGCAAATCTCTACACCCTACAGGAGAGTAGCCTATCTCGTTAACACCCCCCACCCGAGCATCAAGGACTAGTGCAGGGGTGTGCACACATGGAAAGCAGAGTGCTCCTTATTACCAAACCATTGATTGCTTACTGGAAAAGCTGGTAAGCCAGAGGCTCTAAGATAGCTCCGTGGACTAAGGCATCTGTGGCAGCGATCTGTGAGTAACCTGAAGTTCACAGGTTGAGATTATAAGAGGGTCCATTATGCCAAGGTCTATGAAGTGAATGCCATTCAATTATTTAATGAGTATCACTTGTTATCGGTCCATTGAAAACGTTCACGTAGTAGAGTATGTGATATAAGTTGTGTAATTATTATGATGGCATCTTTTGTAACCAGTTTACTGCTCCACTGTAATGCTAGGCTCCATGGTGCTTTCCTTGCCAAAGGATTGTCAGCCCATAAGAAGCTACAATTCCTGGAGGATGGAAGCATAGACCAGAGCCAGTCTTGGGTGAATAAATATCACATGCCCTGTCCTTATTCATGTGAGATCCTTCCACATGTCTCCCTGTGGCACGTGCAAGACCTTCCAGCTCATCCAGTGAACATGATCTGGTCATACATGATGTTACTTCTCGGAACCCCTCACACTCTTGAGAGTGAGCGTTCTGGAGAGCAATACAGTGTCTAGTACAGCCAGAGGACCAAGCTTCCGCCCTCTACCACAGTTGTGTGCTATTTGGCACACCAATCTCCTTAGGTCCCACTTCCATTCATTGTCAGTTTTGGGTGCACTTCTGCATGCCACTATATTAAAATACATGTCTGTTCTGTTCATCCTTACACTGCCTAGAAACAATTCTGTTTGAGGTGTCATGCCGCACAAGCCTCCTCGCTCACACTCTGCCATTCTTTGACACAACAGCGCAAGTCACCTTGCATTTCTTAATTCCACACACACAATCTTGTGAAAGAAATAACAAAGCTTGTTTCCTTTCCAGTAAAATAATTGGCTTGGTAGTTTGGTCTGCCCTGTTCCCATGATGCACTGGGCCAGGGACAGACTAATTTGCATGTAGCCAGGTTCTGAGCTGGGATGGTGCAGTGAGCTAAAAAAGCGGTGATGGATCAAGCCCTGATCTGTTGACTGGGTACGAGTATTCTGCTTAATTCAGATGCTCTGTCCATCGCCACCCCCTTTTTCTGAATCGTTTTGTCCACCACAAGCGTGGTAGGGTATGCTCAGACATGAGTCCCTTGCTCACCGCACCATCAGGATTCAAGCAAGCCGGGCCGAAGACGGCTGTAATGCCAGAAACCGGTCCCCGGAAGCTTGTTTCCTTTCCAGTAAAAGAATTGGCTTGGTAGTTTGGTCTGCCCTGTTCCCATGATGTACTGGGCCAGGGACAGACTAATTTGCATGTAGCCAGGTTCTGAGCTGGGATGGTGCAGTGAGCTAAAAAACGGTGATGGATCAAGCCCTGATCTGTTGACTGGGTACAAGTATTCTGCTTAATTTAGATGCTCTGTCCATCACCACCCCCTTTTTCAGAATCGTTTTGTCCACCACAAGCGTGGTAGGGTATGCTCAGACATGAGTCCCTTGCTCAACGCACCATCAGGATTCAAGCAAGCCGGGCCGAAGACGGCTGTAATGCCAGAAACCGGTCCCCGGAAGCTTGTTTCCTTTCCAGTAAAAGAATTGGCTTGGTAGTTTGGTCTGCCCTGTTCCCATGATGCATTGGGCCAGGGACAGACTAATTTGCATGTAGCCAGGTTCTGAGCTGGGATGGTGCAGTGAGCTAAAAAACGGTGATGGATCAAGCCCTGGTCTGTTGACTGGGTACGAGTATTCTGCTTAATTCAGATGCTCTGTCCATCACCACCCCCTTTTTCTGAATCGTTTTGTCCACCACAAGCGTGGTAGGGTATGCTCAGACATGAGTCCCTTGCTCACTGCACCATCAGGATTCAAGCAAGCCGGGCCGAAGACGGCTGTAATGCCAGAAACCGGTCCCCGGAAGCTTGTTTCCTTTCCAGTAAAAGAATTGGCTTGGTAGTTTGGTCTGCCCTGTTCCCATGATGCACTGGGCCAGGGACAGACTAATTTGCATGTAGCCAGGTTCTGAGCTGGGATGGTGCAGTGAGCTAAAAAACGGTGATGGATCAAGCCCTGATCTGTTGACTGGGTACGAGTATTCTGCTTAATTCAGATGCTCTGTCCATCACCACCCCCTTTTTCTGAATTGTCTAGAAAGTGTGTCACCAACATGAAAAGTTTGGAAAGCTGTGGTGTAGACACTACATGCGTAGCTGTTTCTGATTGTAGTACTGCATGCAGTGGGGCTAATGTTTGCAGTTCCTGTGGATATGAAGGCATGTCTCAGCCCTATATATAAAAAGGTGTCCATAGAGGAGGTAGACTGATTCTGGAACATCTGTTGTAGTGTACGAAATTTACCATTTAGATATAGGTCTCCCCAGCCGTTTATAGCAAACTTCGTTTTTTTTTTTTTTTAAGACCCCTTCCTGTAATACTGGCATCACTGAATGGTATATAGCAGGGGAAGCAAAGGTGAGTATAACATAGGGACCTGCAACCATTTGGCTATGTGCTTCCAGGCTTTAACCGTGCAAGAGACTGTCGTAAGGGCAGCCTTCCTGGGCGGGGCGTGCTTAATATGACACTGTCTAATGGTATAGGATCTGCCAACCACTGTTCCACTGCCACCTGTGGCATATACCTGGGGGGATGGAACCAATGCTGTGCATAATGGGCCTGAGCGCATATATAGTATAATTCTAGATTGGGTACGTCAAACCTTCCTTGCGAATATGTCCTAGTCAGTATGTTCCATTGTATCTTGTGCTGTTTGCCACCCCAAATCAGTCTAATCATTTCTGTGCGTAAGGACGTAAAAAATGCCTGCCTGGATCAAATGGGACATTCATAAATAAGTATACAATTTTGGGAAGAACAACTATTTTTATGAGGGAAATGCGTCCCGCCATAGATAATGGCAGCAAAATCCACCCCGTCACACTACTCACGATTTTTTCCAGGGTTCTACCGTAATAAAGACGCATCAATTCAGACCTATCAGTTATTAAGGGTATGCCTAAGTATTTAATCAGTGGGTCACACCAATCTATGGGGAAGCCGGGAGTGAAGCCCTTCGCAGATGCATTGAGTGGGAAGATCTGAGATCTCCAAATCGGACAAATTCTCTCAGTATGGGGTTTCGATTTTGCGGAGGATTTCAAAGATATAGAGTAATATTGTCTGCGTACAGGAATATGAGAACGGATCGCATATGGCAGTGCAATGATTTGTCCTGGTGGTGCTGTCACACCCTAGCCACTAGTGGCTCAATCGCAAGAGCGCACAAAGCAGAGGGGAAAGTGAACACCCCTGCCTCATGCCACTCGTGTCGGAGAATGATGATGAAGTCTGTCCATTAATAATTACAGTAGCCATTAGGGAATTATATAGTAAACATATCCATGCCAGATATCCTTTGGGAATGCCCGTGCATTGTAACATAGTAAACAAATAGTCCCATTCCACTGAATCAAAAGCCAAGCATCTTTAAAACAAAAAACAAAAATAAAAGGCATTATTATTTGCAATGTCAATAGCTCAAACTCGCGTAAATGCGAGACCTATGGCATTGCAAATGTTTGTTTCTCTTCTCTCAGCTCCAGTTAAAGTGATTTCTCAGCGAAGCTCACTACCAAAGCCTGTCTTAATAGAGGGCATGTGTGAAGCTCGTCCTTCATCTTGGCAGTTGCAAAAACGCACTAGTACCAGCAAGCAAGCACTGGCAAGTTTTAAATACTGTTCCCTGGTATTCGCTTGGGTTTTCATTTGTCGAGCATGGCGCCTATCCTCTTGTGCGCAGCAGGTAACAGCACCAGGAAGTTGCATTTCGTGGTACTGTGCAAGAACTTTTACATCACATAGTAATATATGACCATTGAATAACATAACACAATGGTGTAACAGAATGTATTATTATGACATAAAATAGCACAGTGATGCAGCATAACGCAAATATATGACACACAGAACACTTCACATCATTACACAAGGACTCGGGGTTGATAGGAGCACAAGGACACAGGGCTGGGAATGCAGAAAGACTCACTTCAGAGTGAGACATAGATTCACACAGGAGACCCATATATTGACTCACCCACCGAAGGGCGAGTCTGTGGCACACTGGCAGGGACACATAAACAGAGTTAGGAGGGCAACGAGCCAGGGGCACGAGAGACTGAGACACTCTGATACACACAGATGCTCTGGCTCAGGACTGTGCAGGGAAATACAACCACGGGACTGAAACACAATACTCACACACTGCACTTGGTCTGTTTCAGTGAATGATTCTAAGGCACAGTCAATAACCACAAGAAACTCTAATTGCAGAGGGAGGCTTTCACACACAGATACAATCACTTTCAGGTGGATGTTGTAGAAACTCAAAAGCGATCCGCCTTCTGTAAAATAGAAGACAGCCGTGCGCGCTTAGCAACGTGCGACCATCTCATGCACCTTGTAACGTAAACACAACGCATGCAGTCCTCTGGAAAATAAAGCCTGATGCACTTGCTGCAAAGTTGTAACCGGAGGGAACGCCTAAGTAACGGCATCAGGGGACCAGAAGAACACTGACACACACCGTTACTGGCACAAGAAACACTGAATACACACACACAAGCCAGAGGTACAAACAACTGCCTCCCCCTTTGTTACACGCTCAAGACTCAACATCAGATCTTTAATCCTTTTGTCACTCTCCTGAGAGGTGGTAAGTTTAGAAAGGCGCTAGGTGTGGGAGAGCACAGGGGTTGTTGTCAGGCAGCATAGAGAAATGAAGCAACGCCGTGCACATGGACATCTCCTGTCCCCACAGGCACAGCAAGCAGGAGACAGGGAGCGAGCCGTACACGTGCACATCGCCTGCCCTCCGGGCACGTGCACATCTCCTGTCCCCTTTCCGACGAAAAATTGGCGACAATAGATATCGGCAAGGCGTGCAGTGCATGTGCCGCGTTGCTAAGCGAGACCTAAAGAGTGCTATAGGTGTCTTGCTTCATCATGGTGTTATGTTTTAGCCTAATACCCTCGACAGAGGTATGGCGGTCTTCTTCAGGACCTTATGGAAGCTCCTGCAAGGTATGTGTAAACAAAAGTGATGACAATTAAATGGAAAATTGTCATATACAAAACCAGTGAGGAAAATCAGCCCAAACTACTACCGATGCCCAGGCTGCTGGCGCAAGGCGCCTCTTAGTTCCCATCTTGAATAGTTACCAAACAAAGAGACGGGCGCTGAATAGTTACCAAACAAAGAGACGGGCGCTGGAAACAGGGACACAAGAACAGAGTTTTATTACTCATGTGGAGAGCCTGTCATTTCAGACAGGAAACACGGTGTCTTCGGGAGGGGCTCTAACAAGTTCTCTGAGACTGCGTCTTTTATACACAAGTTGATGATGCATAAACATTCCTTATTACAATAAAGACATTGTGAAGCAAGGAAAAGACATCCCCAGTACCCCCCCCGTTCCGGTTTATTCCAAAACGTGGCTACAGCATGAGGTCCTCACCCCCCCCCATACAATAGGAGGGGGCTACAATGCAGCAGAGTGTTCCGCTGATTCCTTTGGAATGTGTGCACCTGATCGGATCTCAGGGGGTGGGGAGGTCATGATCAATAGTAGCTCCTTTGAAGAGGGGCGAGTGCATACAGTAGCGGGCAATAAACTGTATCCTCAGGCTAAGGGATGACCAGCGGTCCGTGCAGACAGTCGGGCTCAGTGGAAGGGGTCATCAAAGGAGGGGTATTCAAGAAAGGAAGGGAGGTGTTGGTCAGGCGCGGGGTGTGATTCCCAGGGGCAGAGTCACACAGAAGGAGAAGTCTTATGACCAGTGCAGGAGAGAGCGGGGGGGGGGGGGCAGCCAGAGTGCGCGGAGGAGGGGTGCCGGGAGTTAAACAAATGGGCAGAGAGGCCATGGTGTCTAAAATGGTCGTTTGTGTGTGTGCGTGCATGGGTCTATGCTGGCGAGATGATGCAGTCAACGCTTCACAGTATTCATTCTGCTTACAGTGAGGGTATGGTGGAAGCAAATGAACGCCGCTTATGTGCATTAACATTGTCATTTTCCACAGTCGCCGCTTTTTAATATAAGTTAGTTCATTTTCCTGTTCTTCCCAATTGATGGGCGTACATATAGCCGTGTGCGGTCAATGAGATAGCGTTTGTCAATACTAGCAGATTGTGTATAACCATGATCAGTCGATACGGGTGGCAGAATACAGTACATATGAATTTACATTTGGTGGGTTATTCATCTAGGGATCAGCATACTACATACTACAGACGTTCTGACTTTCTCTTCGGCGGTATCAATGTACAGTAAAAGTGACCGATAAACATTTTGAAAACAATACAAAGTGGTTGAGGGAGGAATTCAGTTCAGTACAAGCAATCAGTCAAGGAAAAGGGGAATGATATCTACGTCACAGTGTCTTTTAGCAGCGAGCCATCACTGGTAGGCTCTAGTCCGTCTTCTTTCGTTGGCGCTGTTGAGCACCGGCGGTGGAGCTATGAGTCCAGCTCGGATCCAACTTTACACGTTGCAGGGTGCGATCTGTCCTCTGCTGTTAGATCAGAGTCCTGTTTTCTGACTAATCTTTCTAGGGGTGCCTCACGCTCGGCACCTGCATTTCCTTTTCCTTCCGTGGCAAAACCCTATTCTTCCTAAATGTTGTTCCTTTTTTTCTGAGTCAAAATCCAGGGGTTAGAATGGGGGTGTCGTTGGGTAATCGAGGGAAGAGAGGGCGGAGTGGAGTCAGATTCTCTGAAGCAGACCCAGGGAGCAAATGATAACAAGCAGGCAGGCCCATTGATCGGGCTCAGAGGGACGAGGGACTTCTGGCACAGGTTGGTCAGCAAACAGGGGCTTCAGGGCAGCCCTTCATTCTTTCATTTTCCGTGTTTGAAAGTGGTGCCTCGTCCCGCGTCTCGTTGCTCTGCGGCTCCACCTTTGGTCCAGGTCATACGTGCTTCCTGATCTGTGGCCAGGCTGAGTGTCACGTCCGGCCCCTCTCCTCCGGTGATTGTGTATCCTTGAATGGGTATAAAACAAGTTTTTAGAGAACCGGTCAACAGAGGATATTTATACATTTCAATCCCGTCCTCAATCCTAAGTGGCTAGGGACTTGTTCATCAGTCATAGTCAGAAGTCATCACTATGTAGTATGTATGCAGGCATTTCTACTAAGTTTGTACTAAGTCTTATTTGGCGTTCATTCATGGCATGTATGGAGAGAAGTCAGGCTCCTATCGACTGTGTATTCTTATCAAACTCGGAATCGGATCCTTCGGGAAAGACCCGTTTACTAACCCAAGTCCTAGCAGTCTTACATTTCCCTCCAGAGTCGGCTAATTCTAGCGAACAGGTGGGTGTACTAACATCTAACATCATGAGAAAGGGACAGAGGCTAAACATTCTTTTCCTGGAGAGCAATGGTTAATCAGGGTCATCAGTTATAATTCTTTGGCAACAGCTATGGAGCTGGGGTCAATCGGGAGAGGCGAGGACGCTTTGGACATCCGCACTTGGGCGCAGAGGGGTGGGACAATCTGGGCATTGGGGGTTGTTTTTCTAAGGACTGAGAATAGAAGGCCATTGACGTATAGTCCCCCTATAAAAGGCCAGATTAGGGGACATCATTCGTCTCACCTGTCCTTTCCTTCTTAGCCAATTCAAGTTTCTTCATTTTGCAGAAAGGAGAGGTAGTAACATGGCGAGTCACAATCGTTTGAGTTCCTGTCAATTTTGCCGAACACCTTTGTGTTCAAAAAGACCCAATTAGGCTCGTGCCGGCGGGGCACAACGTTACTACATAAAGGAAGAGGGAGTAGGGGGACTCTCATAGAGAGTGAGAGTCGTCCGCATTCTAAATGAACCACTTGGTACACGCATGACAAAGAGAGAGAGAGAGAGAGAGAGAGAGAAACGTGTACAATAATAGGCCATTTAGTGCGCACACAACACAGAACAGCAGGGGTCAAGTAATATAGAAACACAGGCAGAAGGGCAACATAGATCCATACATTACGTACACACGAATTCAGGTGGAGGTGACAATACATGTATTTACACACAAATGATCTAAGACAGAACATAGAACAGTTTTCTGGCCAAAAATATTTTTTCCTGCATGCTGCGCATTCTTAGTATCCTACTTAATTCACCTGGGCGTTGAGCTTTTTACCTTTTTTTTCTTCTCTACACCTCTGCCAATTGGTCGGGAATTAATCTAGTCGGGCTAATACTCACAGTGGGGCCTTTGAATTATCTCTCTTTTTCTTTTCTAACAAATGATTTTCCAGGCTGAAGCGACAGAGGGGCATCAACCGGGAGGACAACGGGGCAGCGTTTACTCATTGGTGCGCTTCCTTGCTTGGTTGTATTACTTGGGGTATCAGGCGAAGTCATATTTTGCCATACTGTAATACCCCGTCAAGTTTCTACTTCGGACCACTCCTCCAGTTGCTGGGTTCAGAGAGTCACTTGTAAGTAAGGGAATGCTATATCTTTGTTTGTCCGTCGTGTATAGGTACCATGTCCAGTTCCCTTTTTCCCCCCTCTCATCGGTCATTCGTCATTACTTAAGTCACGCACAAATAATTCTCCCATTGATCCAAATGTGTGCAACGTATATTTAGTCGAGCTATACACATCAGGGCATGCACACGTGTGTTCATATCACACAAAAATCGTCACACTCTCAGGGGCTGTCCCCTCAGACAATCACGATTCTTCACAGTGCTAGCCTGACTTTCGCGCGGGACCATGGCGTGTTGCTTAGCTCTTCTCCATACTTTAGTCGACGTCCTGACATGACCTGCAGAAAGAAGGGAAAAAGAAAGGGGTGGGGGCAGCGTTTAAAACACATCAGTGCGCATAAACCCGAAAATGTTTTTACCTACCACATACTCGGCCTATCTCCACAGGATGCGGTCTCTACCATCTCGGCGTTTAAGCCCAGAGGGACCGGTTGCGTGGGAGAGATAATTATTGATGGACTGAGGAAAAGGGATGGTCTACAGTGGTCTAAGTTCGTTTTTTGTCTGTCAGGCACGGAAACTGAAGGGGCTAGGTGGCATTTCCTTCGGAGTGGTTTAGGACATTTTAAAACAACTTCCTTGATACATGCGGCACTTAAAGTAGGAGCTAAGTACCAGGGCCTTTATTGATCGCTTTATGCTGAACGAAGAAGAAAAAATACATATATCAAACCCTGGAACATTCATCTTCGCTGCTTCTGCGCACTATGCTTTTAACGTTCAACCTTAATCGAGCTACTTTCATCCACCTATATTTCACTTATATCGGGGACAGTAGCCATACATTCAAAGCTTATCAATGCAAACACTACAGTTACACTTGCTCCTTTAAAAAACCTTTAATTAAAAATGTTGGTGCACAAATACGGGCCTACAACCCCGTGGGTCGGCCACGGAGCAGACCGGAACTGTGCATGAGGGGAACGGAGTCGGCGGTCATTGATTTCATAATGGAAAGTGCGACAAGTGCAATAAAATCATATTGAAACTTCATTTGTGAGCAAATATCATAAGTGTTGAAATTCAAACTTTCAGTAACCATGGTGCATCAATACTCGACATCAATTCATTGTACTAACACATAATCAGTACCCATCTTATATCAATTCATTGTCCTACTACATAATCAGTACCCATCTTATATCAGTTAATTGTCCAACTACATAATCAGTACCCATCTTATATCAATTCATTGTCCAAAAACTACATACATATCTCATAACATCAAGGCTGAGCAATCGGGGTACAACAAGGAGCTGAAAGTTTCAGTTGTACCGGCGCCATTTTGGGTGAGGTCAGGCATATCCGAGTATAGTCAAAATGTCTCCATCAACTCGTGGTCGGGCCAGAACCTCTTTCGGAAGTCCAAACAGTTTCGTGAAAGGGGTAACAGAAGGGACTGGCGATATGAACCATCAGTCAAGGTGGGAGGGAGGCAACAATCTTTCCTACCGGGTCATACTGGTGTCCCACCGGAACTGATCACGTTGGCAGTCTTGCAGGATTTTGGGCATTTCAAGACTGAGGCTGGTGCCGGCATGAGTGCGCCGACGTCTCGTGGTTCCCATCGGGGGACGGGGGCGCCCACGTGGGGGGTCGGGGCCCCCGACTCTTATAGAATCTTCAAGGTCGAGGAGAAGAGCACAGGACGTGCGCCGGTTCTGGGCAAAAGCGCCGCTTTTCGATAGGGACCCTTCAAATGGAGCGTTGGGGTGTCGCTGGAAGCCTCCACCTGGGGAGGTGGAGGAGGCTCGTTCGCGCCGCCTCCTCCTCCCAGCGACCCCGCGCCGTTTCTCGGCTCCAGCATTTCAGGATGGCCGTACCAGGCAAGGAAGAGAGGGGGGGGTCGGTGGCATATGCAAGACATCCCCCCCCTCCATTGTCGCAGTCATCATTGGAAGTGCGGTCGCAGGCAACAATCCGGTGTTGTCGCAGTATGACGCTGTCGCAGCCAACAGTCCAGCGTTGTCGAAGCCATTATTGAAGAAAGAAGTGTTGTCGCAGCCATTATTGCAGAAAGAAGTGCTGCCGACAAGGGACCCTGTCGGCCTCGGTTCCGGTTTTTCATGGCCAGAGCAGGCGGAAAAGAGGGGGGGGGTCGGAGGCAGAGGCAAGACATCCCCCCCGTGGCCTGCAGGGCGGCATAATGGGGAGAACAGCACATTTTCGAGCCTTCCACCCCACGGCCTCTCCTTCCGATGGCGGCCAGCCGGGCCCTGCTCTGCACGCATCGAGGCCTCGCCTTCCGGATGGGCGTGACCGTGGACCTGTTGCACTTCGGGAGCTTCCGGAATGGGGGTAGGTGTCTGCTGATTTGTATCTATTTCATTTTATAGTTATTGGGCATGGCGGGCGGTGGGACAGACATGTTTGGAGCAGTGAGGGGCGGTGAAGCCTAACTACCTCGTGTCTGCCTTGGTGTCAAGCTTGGCTTCCCTCGCCATTTTTATGTTTCTTATTGCGGGTTATTTCTAACATTTCTTATTTTTAACGAAGTCGAAAGCTCATCAGTGGCCTACTGATTTCGCTAGACTTCTTTTTCCTTCCTTTCCTAATGTGTTTCATGCTAAAGTTTCTGTTAACAGGATATGGTGTTTTTTCTTCATATTTTACATATGTCCTTTTTACTAGGGTGGGTGTGCTCCGGTTAAGCCAGACGATCCACCTCTAATAAATGGTCCGGGTGGAACTAGTTAATCAATCAGTGGGGAGTGGATAGGCATGACAGGTTACAACGGGGGACAAAGGTCTGCATTACCTACCCTTCACTACTTGCAAAGACTAGACAGAATATTTCTATTCTACGTTATTTGCAAACAGAGAATACCTCAAACGAACTATTCTTTGAACAGTAAATGTCCAGACAATCAATCAATCAGTGGGGAGAAAAACAGGCATGACGGATTACAACGGGGACAAAAGTCTGCATTACCTGTCCTTCGCTATCTGCAAAGGGAGACAGAATATTCCTATTCCTCTCTATTTGTAGACAGGGAATATCTCAAAAGAACAATTTTCGATAAAATCGATAACAAACAATCAGTGGGGAGAAAGATAGGCATGACGGATTACAACAGGGACAAAAGTCTGCATTACCTATCCTTCACTATTTGCAAAGAGAGAGGAACGTTCCTATTCGTCGCTGTTTGCAAACAGAGAATGTCTCAAAGAGAACCAATACTTCAAGTAGCAACCAAAGCTAAATGAACCAATCAATGAACAATATCAGTATTTAAATACCGATTCCAATACAAACAATCAATCAATCAATCAGATGAGTAAAGTCATCCTACCAATCAGACGTAAAGACGTCCTACTTAACCTTACCCGGACCGGACCGTGTGGACAGTTCTTCGCCTTCCTCCTTCCAGCGCCCGATCGTTCTCTTACTCATTATTTACCGCAGCATTCCTGTGGGGTTCCAGTCAGGACAGTAGGTCACCTGAGAGAGGTCCGTTCAGAATCGGTGAAGTTCATTCAATCGGCAGCCGGGCGAGGGCCCTCTCAAGGCAGGTATACTCCAATCGTTTTGACGTTCACCCCATCGTCTGGACCTCTCTTACCGGACCTTATGTCGCTGATGGGCCCCGCGTTGGGACGCCAATTGAGGAAAATCAGCCCAAACTACTACCGATGCCCAGGCTGCTGCGCAAGGCGCCTCTTAGTTCCCATCTTGAATAGTTACCAAACAAAGAGACGGGCGCTGGAAACAGGGACACAAGAACAGAGTTTTATTACTCATGAGGAGAGCCTGTCATTTCAGACACGAAACACGGTGTCTTCGGGAGGTGCTCTAACAAGTTCTCTGAGACTGCGTCTTATATACACAAGTTGATGATGCATAAACATTCCTTATTACAATAAAGACATTGTGAAGCAAGGAAAAGACATCCTCAGTACCCCCCCCGTTCCGGTTTATTCCAACACGTGGCTTCAGCATGAGGTCCTCACCCCCCCCCCCATACAATAGGAGGGGGCTACAATGCAGCAGAGTGTTCCGCTGATTCCTTTGGAATGTGTGCGCCTGATCGGATCTCAGGGGGTGGGGAGGTCATGATCAATAGTAGCTCCTTTGAAGAGGGGCGAGTGCATACAGTAGCGGGCAATAAACTGTATCCTCAGGCTAAGGGATGACCAGAGGTCCGTGCAGACAGTCGGGCTCAGTGGAAGGGGTCATCAAAGGAGGGGTATTCAAGAAAGGAAGGGAGGTGTTGGTCAGGAGCGGGGTGTGATTCCCAGGGGCAGAGTCGCACAGAAGGAGAAGTCTTATGACCCGTGCAGGAGAGAGTGGGGGGGGGGCAGCCAGAGTGCGCGGAGGAGGGGTGCCGGGAGTTAAACAAATGGGCAGAGAGGCCATGGTGTCTAAAATGGTCATTTGTGTGTGTGCGTGCATGGGTCTATGCTGGCGAGATGATGCGGTCAACGCTTCACAGTATTCATTCTGCTTACAGTGAGGGTATGGTGGAAGCAAATGAACGCCGCTTATGTGCATTAACATTGTCATTTTCCACACCAGTGGTTGGAGTGGAAGTCCACTATACTGGGAGTCCACTGGTAGGTTTACATGAAAGAAAGAAAAATATGTTTCAAACCAATATGCTCTTAAATTGTATGACCGAATATAGCACTCATTCTAACAGGTCTGGGTTACAGGAAAGATCCTGGAACTGAAACCATGCAATTACTGCTGTCAGTAATCAACACGTCAATGCAACTCTGTGCTATTAAGTAAAATGCATGAGCTTACCCACATACATCAGGTAACATGCCTCAACTTTACCATGGCGCAAAACTCAAGGTATCAACGCATCGTACAAAAGTGAGAGGACACTTGCAAGTCAATATGTCAGAAGACAACGAAGTTGCTGAGACAAGCAACTCAATTGCAACCCACATCAATACCCCTTTTATATAAATGCAATGTTCTATTTGGTGTTTAGCTCATACGCGGAAGGCATGGGCCATGCTGTTAAAATTAACTAAATAAATGTGAGGAGAGTATGATCAAACTGCATGACATGAGTCACTGTCACACCGTGGACGTTTATCATGTCTAACAGTTAGCAGTGCCTCAGGTGCTCTCCCGTCCAATGTACAGGAGAGCAGACAAAATTATGGGGACAACCGTTCAGCCCAATTCCCTCTGACGATAAAGCGGATGGTAGAGCCCTCTTAAATCGGTCTTACATGTGCGCCATGGTACCGCTACAGCTGGTGAAAACGTACCACTGGTAAAACAAATCTAACACATTTCATGGGGCACCTTAAAGGTGCCCGCCGTACATATTTTAGGGAACCACCTCTCCATCTAATCTCTTAAAACATAAAGTGGTGCCTTTGCCCGTTAGTAGGTAAAATCAGTCTCTAACGTGTAATGCCTGCCCTGTAAGAAAAGCCAATAAAGCGGGTAAGAGTATACCTCTGATGCACCATGTCAGGTACATTAAATGAGACCCCTTATAGACTCCAACCATACAGATTATGAAAAACAAAAAAACAGCAAAAAACAGCAGTTCAACATTAAGGCAATTCAGACAGATTACCTCCCCCCACCCCGGGCAACCTTTGCAGACACTTACCTTTTAGACATGATCGCCTGTGACTCGAATTGCACTCAGGAAGGCATGACTTACGTCATGAGGCCAGGCCATACATGTTGTCCTTTGAACTGACCATGACGGCATTGTAAAAGGACGCAACAGCATGCGACACGCCCTGTTCTCAGTAGCCAATTGCAAGGTTGGGTGTAGACTACAGAACCGATGGGAACTCTAGTGCTTATGTACTTCATATCGTATGCCACTTGAGGAATGACTAACAAAATACTGAGAGTGGTGGTCCCAATTCACACGTGTGAAATCATACCAATGTTGCTTATGGATGGGCAAAAGTCTGTATCCCTCATTGAGGAAAATCACATATTTTAGTGTGTACCGGGGTATGTCACCGGCCTCTGGGTGGGTTTGGAATTGAAAATAGCCATTTGCTCAAGTATATGTTAACTGCGAGGAGAAGTGTCAGTACATATGCATGCTGGAAATGTAGTTTCATGATTCCATGTTAAGACAATATGGCCACATGTAGGTCCCCTGCTGTTGGTAAAATGTGGGAGCCAGTAACTATATCAGTAATGAAGCAAGGGGAATGGAGGACAAGTTCTCAGATATGATATCTAGCTGGAGAAATTTCTCTCAGAGTGCGAGCGTAGAGGCAGTCCTAAACGCCTTTGTGTAATTCTGGGTCCATCATTAGTATGTATCTATGAAATGGAATACAATGGGATGTCATCATCGAGACCCTGTTTGTCACTGTGTAGTCTGAAGACCCATCTTTGCTCTCTCTTGAACAGATACTGTGTCACATTGGAGACAGTCTGAGGGATAGGGGGTGTGTCAAGTACAGTCCATGACATATAATCTGCTTAATGAGCTTTCTCTAAAAAGTGTGTAGTCAGTTTTAACACTTGCTAGTTGCATCTAATGATACTCTTATGTTCCATTATTTGCATCTGACTTTGTGTGTATTCATTCTGACACACTGCATTCCACAAGGACAAGAGCCCATGTATATCACTCGTTCACTATTACAGTTTGTATGTTGTCTCTGTTCCTAGGACTTAGCACTACCAATGTCAATGCATGTGGAATGAAATGTCTGGGCACATACTCCGCATGAGCCACACGGAAAATGTCCTATCATGGGCTGTAGGCCCCAGAGAGTATTCTGTTTACTCACATTAGTGGTCCTTGGTCTAGTATGCACCAATTTGTCTTTCAAGTTAGCACTCCGCTTAAATGTGAAGAGTGTTCGTGGCTGGGACTGGGTCCCTTTATTCAGGATATACCAATTATTGTTGATGAATTTCTAAATCAAGCCTGATGTGCTACAGAAGGTGTTAACACATGCCAATCGCTCCTTGGGCTCCTTAGGTGATCGTATTTCTAAAAGGGCATCACAGTTATTGTTTCTAGTCCTTTTGGCTCCTTTATGTAGCACTGATGGTAGGTACTGGTGATCCAGAAGTTGGGAAGATAAATTGGCTGCATGAGGTTTATATCGCTAGACGACTGAACAGTTCGGCCGTAACCATAGGAACTGTCAAAATTGAAGATTGTCCCTTAGGAACAAAGGGTGGTAACTCGTGTATGCAAGGAGGGCATTCCTGGCCAATGGGTTCTTATACAGTTCTGTCTGCAAGGTTCCAGGGGACGGATACATTCATAGGTCTAAGAAGGAGAGGCCCTCCTGGCTATATTCACAAGTGAATTTTTAAAATGAATTTATGCAAATTCAGCCATTGATGGAAAGCAGTAATAGAGTCGGCCTCACCTCACCAGATGACTAAAATGTCTTCAATATAGTACTTCTATTGTCGAATGTTGGAATAGTAGGGATTGTCACGTGTCAAAACTTCTCCTGTCTCAAAAGAGTGCATGTAGAGGTTCGCTAGACTGGGGGCAAAGGTACTGTCAATCGAAGCCCCTGAGATGTGTAGGTACAAACCATCTTTAAATTGAAAGAAATTCTCTTTCATAGCTAGTATAGCAAGCTGCAATTTTATTTTTAATGGTCAGCCTAATCCTACTCTCCAATCTTGTGGCCACACTCCCTGTCTCACATTCTTATTTAGTTCATCCATCTCTAGCTTCAGGCGGCGGCCTGCCTTCATTCCCCTGCCATGGTCAATCTCTTACCATATCTTCCCCTCTATGAAGTGTCCAGCCCCCCTCAGCGTTCGGCCAATGGAGTCGTCTCAGCTACTGGCGCATTTGTAGCAAATCCCTACCAGCCCAGAAGGAGGGGATTGGCAAAATGATCTGCTGGTCTCCCACCGCTGAGTGTTGAAGTAGCAGAACAAATAGAGCTGTACAGAGACAGGCACTGAGCTGGCAAGAGTAGGCCACTTCAGTTGTACCACAATCCTAATATGTTTCTCTGACAATGGTGAGGGCAGACTACTGCTACCAAAAGTGTCAGTGTTACAAAGAAAGGGTATATCCAAAATCACTGGGACCTGGGTGCAAGACAGTATAAAGTATGGAAAAGATATAGCAGTATTTAAAATAGAGAATCCAAAAATAACTATACTGATGCTGCAATGTTATCTAATCACATTGAACATAACTTCCAATTTAGACCAAAAAACATTCAAAATACATCATCATTGGGGTGCCCAGATGAGATCAGGAAAAGGGGATTGAAAGTGAATCAAGTGAGGTAGTGAGGTACGTGAAATGTAAATGGTGATAATGATCACAATAGATTAATCAGGCATACCATATTCAATGCCAGGAAGCTTTAGTCATAGTACATAACATCTGTACACAATTAATTCCATCGCCATGTAACACAAAAGTTCACAGTAAAATAAGTACTATTAAAGTTACTGGCAGCAATGAAGTGTCGACGTTTCGACCCTTGAATACGTGTAGGTACTTCCAATCCTTACTGGCAGGGTCTTCCTCAGGACTGATGTGGGAGTGGGAGGAATGGGGCACCTATGGGTAGAGAAAAAAGGATGGAACGTCATATCCATTTCTAAAAAGAGTAAGCCAGTGACTGAAAAAGGTACTGGTCACTATATTTACCGTGAATGGGTAGAAGGGGGGGGGGCTCACAGAAATGAATGTTGTCAGGTCGTGCGGGCTCCGTGGCTCCAAAGGATTGCAAAAGAGAGTGGAAAGTCAGCTGCAAGAATAAGGTGTCTGTCAGCAAGCCGTGAAAGCTTAAAGGTTTAGGCAAATGAATAGTTGCCTAATATGATAGAGGACTTACTCAAAAGATGCATTAGATCCTGTAGCTCTTGTTCAGAAAGTTCATATTGAATATGTTTGAATCCAAACATCCATGGTTAGAATCCTATGTCGTAGAAGTGGCAGATCCCCGAGTGAATCAAAGGAAACTGTGAATCTAAGAGGAAGAGGTAAAACAGTACAAAATTACTGAGTTCAGGACCGGGTTTTAGTGGGACAATGTTATGTTCAATGTGATTAAATAACATTGCAGCAACAGTATGGTTATTTTTGGATACTCCATTTTAAATACTACTGTATCTTTTCAATTGACACTGTTTTGTTGTTTTACTACTGGGACCACCATACTTTATACCAAAAGTGTCAGATCAAGTACTGGAAACTTGGATGCAAATGTTACATTAATTGAAGAATTAATTTTTTCAAGTGTTTGAAAAGAAGACACACTTGAAATAAAAGACTTTATATGGATACTTGAAATTTGATTTGTGTTTTTCTCAGCACTTGAAATACAATACTTGACAATATGTTTGTATACTCCTGCTGTAATAGTGACATTTGCTTGCCGTACTGTGGGAAGTCTTTTAATACATTGTCTACCCCTAGCATGCTGGCAATGGAATTCCCTGCAAAAGGGTGGGTAACTTAGAACTTGATGATGAAACAAGGTCATGAAAGTCAGAATCTGCCCATGTTTGGCAGTAATGCCTGGATGTACTTAATAGAAATTACAAGAGCACGTTTGGTGACCTTCCATGTATTTAATAGAAATGATAAACTGACATTTCGAGTAAATAACAGAGTTTTCCTAATGCAAATGAAAAGCTTTTTTGGAGGGGCGGGGTGAATTACTCCGAAACTAAAAGTTTGTATTTGATAGTAAAATTTGTTCATTTTTAAAAAACTGGTATGCTGATATTAAGAACATCAATTTGAATGACAATTAATTCTGTGTTCTTGAAAACTTAATATTATTCTTGGTTATTTGGTACAAGAGTGTACTTTCAAGCTGCAGGTGTCATTTTCTAATTGTGTTTAGGCATTTCATCGTCTATATTGACGGTTTTTTAAAAATATTTTCACTACTGCTGTCTAAGGCCTGAGAATGTAACATTAGTGTAAGCTCAACTTTTTAATACTTGCAGATTTCTTTGAAGCGAACATTCACTCAGTAAGAGCCTGAACAGTTTGCCTAACTCTATTATCTGATGTCTACGATTTTGAGATGTGTATGCTGTTTTATTTTCCTTTCTACACATTTCAAGTAGCTTTTCACTCATGAACTATGATAATAATCTCATTAGGAAATGTGGGGAGACAAATGAAAGGAAGTGAAATGTAGAAGTGAAGAAATAGGCTCTTACGTTTTGAAAAATAAATGGCCATTTGAAATTGTATAACCAGACAGTTGTACTGCCTGTAATATCAATAGCTCTGTAGCCAATGTTTAGGAAAAGTGAGCTGAACAAATGTATTGTTTCACCATAGTATCTACCAACTTTTTTTGGAAGGACGAACATGAACATGGAAGGATGTCAAACATGGGAAATATTGAATATATCATTATCGCTTTTTGAGAACCTCTTAAATTGTTAGTTAATTTATGCCGTAATTATGCTTCAAAATACACCTCTCACATCTGCAGGCTTTAGTTGTTTTCAAATTGTCTAGGGGTGAACCTCCTATAGAAATGTTTAGGTCTCGGCTAAACGCGCGGAAGCGCGTTGTCGCCGAGAACTTATTGTTAGCGAGTGTGCTTCCCAGGAGACACTCCTGGCCGCGCGCATCGCCTTGGAGGGCGATTTGAAACGCGCACGCGCACGCGATCGCGCTTGCTGTGGGCAGCTGCTGTCATGCATTCACACAGACACACACCAGCACCCATGCACGCACTTGCTCATACAGTGCCATGCTTCAAGGAAGTAAAAATAATGTGGACAGAACGAATAAAAAGAAGTTAAACATGAATGCTAAAGCTGTGATGGGCACTAAAAATCGAAAAGCTTAAATCAGTTGTGTGAAATAATAACGTACCGAAAAAACCCTGAAAAATAACATGTGCATGAAAGCCAAAAAATGAAAAGTAAGTGTTTACCTGTGGATGCAGTCCGTGCGAAGCATTAATACAAATGTTTACATGCTGGCTTATGTGTTTAATCAAACGGAGAAGAGAGGATAAAAGCACAGTGCTAGTGCAATGAGTGAAACAAAACATGGTGCTGTGCTATATATGTCCTCCTAGATCCAACACACAGTCTTACATCGTAGGTGCCAAGAAATATATGAGAGTACCTACATACTGCATCCGGCCGTGAAGGGCATTTACACTACGGAAGGGAGAATGCAGAGTAGTGAGTGCAGAGTAGTGAGTAGTGAGTGCAGAGTAGTGAGTAGTGAGTGCAGAGTAGTGAGTGCAGAGTAGTGAGTGCAGAGTAGTGAGTAGTGAGTGCAGAGTAGTGAGTAGTGAGTGCAGAGTAGTGAGTGCAGAGTAGTGAGTAGTGAGTGCAGAGTAGTGAGTAGTGAGTGCAGAGTAGTGAGTGTAGAGTAGTGAGTAGTGAGTGCAGAGTAGTGAGTGCAGAGTGCAGAGTAGTGAGTGCAGAGTAGTGAGTAGTGAGTGCAGAGTAGTGAGTGCAGAGTAGTGAGTGCAGAGTAGTGAGTGCAGATTAGTGAGTGCAGAGTAGTGAGTGCAGAGTAGTGAGTGCAGAGTAGTGAGTAGTGAGTGCAGAGTAGTGAGTAGTGAGTGCAGAGTAGTGAGTGCAGAGTAGTGAGTAGTGAGTGCAGAGTAGTGAGTAGTGAGTGCAGAGTAGTGAGTGTAGAGTAGTGAGTAGTGAGTGCAGAGTAGTGAGTGCAGAGTGCAGAGTAGTGAGTGCAGAGTAGTGAGTAGTGAGTGCAGAGTAGTGAGTAGTGAGTGCAGAGTAGTGAGTGCAGAGTAGTGAGTAGTGAGTGCAGAGTAGTGAGTAGTGAGTGCAGAGTAGTGAGTGCAGAGTAGTGAGTGCAGATTAGTGAGTGCAGAGTAGTGAGTGCAGAGTAGTGAGTAGTGCGTGCAGAGTAGTGAGTAGTGAGTGCAGAGTAGTGAGTGCAGAGTAGTGAGTAGTGAGTGCAGAGTAGTGAGTAGTGAGTGCAGAGTAGTGAGTAGTGAGTGCAGAGTAGTGAATGCAGAGTAGTGAGTGCAGAGTAGTGAGTGCAGAGCAGTGAGTGCAGAGTAGTGAGTAGTGAGTGCAGAGTAGTGAGTAGTTAGTGCAGAGTAGTGAGTGCAGATTAGTGAGTGCAGATTAGTGAGTGCAGAGTAGTGAGTGCAGAGTAGTGAGTGCAGAGTAGTGAGTAGTGAGTGCAGAGTAGTGAGTAGTGAGTAGTGAGTGCAGAGTAGTGAGTAGTGAGTGCAGAGTAGTGAGTGCAGAGTAGTGAGTAGTGAGTGCAGAGTAATGAGTGCAGAGTAGTGAGTAGTGAGTGCAGAGTAGTGAGTGCCGAGTAGTGAGTAGTGAGTGCAGAGTAGTGAGTGCAGAGTAGTGAGTAGTGAGTGCAGAGTAGTGAGTAGTGAGTGCAGAGTAGTGAGTGCAGAGTAGTGAGTAGTGAGTGCAGAGTAGTGAGTGCAGAGTAGTGAGTGCAGAGTAGTGAGTAGTGAGTGCAGAGTAGTGAGTGCAGAGTAGTGAGTAGTGAGTGCAGAGTAGTGAGTGCAGAGTAGTGAGTAGTGAGTGCAGAGTAGTGAGTGCAGAGTAGTGAGTAGTGAGCGCAGAGTAGTGAGTAGTGAGTGCAGAGTAGTGAGTGCAGAGTAGTGAGTGCAGAGTAGTGAGAGCAGAGTGCAGAGTAGTGAGAGCAGAGTGCAGAGTAGTGAGTGCAGAGTAGTGAGTAGTGAGTGCAGAGTAGTGAGTGCAGAGTAGTGAGTAGTGAGTGCAGAATAGTGAGTGCAGAGTAGTGAGTAGTGAGTGCAGAGTAGTGAGTAGTGAGTGCAGAGTACTGAGTAGTGAGTGCAGAGTAGTGAGTGCAGAGTAGTGAGTGAAGAGTGCAGACTAGTGAGTGCAGAGTAGTGAGTGCAGAGTAGTGAGTGCAGAGTGCAGAGTAGTGAGTGCAGAGTAGTGAGTGCAGAGTAGTGAGTGCAGAGTGCAGAGTAGTGAGTGCAGAGTAGTGAGTAGTGAGTGCAGAGTAGTGAGTAGTGAGTGCAGAGTAGTGAGTAGTGAGTTCAGAGTAGTGAGTAGTGAGTGCAGAGTAGTGAGTGCAGAGTAGTGAGTAGTGAGTGCAGAGTAGTGAGTAGTGAGTGCAGAGTAGTGAGTGCAGAGTAGTTAGTGCAGAGTAGTGAGTAGTGAGTGCAGAGTAGTGAGTAGTGAGTGCAGAGTAGTGAGTGCAGAGTAGTGAGTAGTGAGTGCAGAGTAGTGAGTGCAGAGTAGTTAGTGTAGAGTAGTTAGTGCAGAGTAGTGAGTGCAGAGTAGTGAGTTGTGAGTGCAGAGTAGTGAGTAGTGAGTGCAGAGTAGTGAGTGCAGAGTAGTGAGTGCAGAGTAGTGAGTGCAGAGTGCAGAGTAGTGAGTGCAGAGTAGTGAGTGCAGAGTGCAGAGTAGTAAGTGCAGAGTAGTGAGTGCAGAGTGCAGAGTAGTGAGTGCAGAGTAGTGAGTGCAGAGTGTAGAGTAGTGAGTGCAGAGTAGTGAGTAGTGAGTGCAGAGTAGTGAGTAGTGAGTGCAGAGTAGTGAGTGCAGAGTAGTGAGTAGTGAGTGCAGAGTAGTGAGTAGTGAGTGCAGAGTAGTGAGTGCAGAGTAGTGAGTGCAGAGTAGTGAGTGCAGAGTAGTGAGTAGTGAGTGCAGAGTAGTGAGTGCAGAGTAGTGAGTGCAGAGTAGTGAGTAGTGAGTGCAGAGTAGTAAGTGCAGAGTAGTGAGTGCAGAGTGCAGAGTAGTGAGTAGTGAGTGCAGAGTAGTGAGTGCAGAGTAGTGAGTAGTGAGTGCAGAGTAGTGAGTGCAGAGTAGTGAGTGCAGAGTAGTGAGTAGTGAGTGCAGAGTAGTGAGTGCAGAGTGCAGAGTAGTGAGTGCAGAGTAGTGAGTGCAGAGTAGTGAGTGCAGAGTAGTGAGTGCAGAGTGCAGAGTAGTGAGTGCAGAGTAGTGAGTAGTGAGTGCAGAGTAGTGAGTGCAGAGTAGTGAGTAGTGAGTGCAGAGTAGTGAGTAGTGAGTGCAGAGTAGTGAGTGCAGAGTAGTGAGTGCAGAGTAGTGAGTGCAGAGTAGTGAGTGCAGAGCAGTGAGTGCAGGTGCAGAGTGGTGTGTGCTGTTGAGTGCAGAGTGCTGTGTATTGGCAATGTAAATGACAATGCCATTTATTTATGATTTAAAGAAAAAAAAAGAAATGTCATGAGCAATGCCAATAGCTCTACCTTTAATGATGCCGAGACCATTGCATTGCAAATGCTTGTTACTTGTTCTATGCAGCTACAGGGCACCAGTGTAAACTCCACCACTTTCAAAGTGCACTTAGTGCTAGATGTGGCCAGTCTCCTCCTTCTCTTGTGGGTCACCGCCTCTCCTTTTTCCATCTTTCAAGTCGTCATATAGCTTGTAGTTAGACACCATTGTGCATTTTATGGCAGTCCCGTTCTAATCTTCCAGCATGTTCGCAGTGAACAGCTTATTTTGCCTCTCTTAAGGCTGTGTTTAGCCAATTTGTTTCCTTCCGACTTTTTGTCAGATTCTCCAATCTGCTGTGAGTCACATAAAACTATACATCTGGCTCCTGTTTGCGGCCTCTTGCCCAACATACCCACCACAGTATTGTGTTCAGAGTCGTCTCTGTTCATTTTGTGGTCAACCTCCTGAAGGTCAAATCTCTCCCAATATTTTTTCTTGGCTGTTTGTGCCCATTCAATTTTCTGGCAACCCTTTGTAGCTCGCTCCCTGTCTTCACGCTAGCTTCCTGCAGTGTAAACTCTCTTTAATAAGTATATGCTTTAAATAATTTCCATCCTCCAGTGAAATTGGGACATCGTTGCATCACCTATATTTCTTTCAGATGCTCTTCCTCATAGTCTGAAAGCAACTACTTCTTTTGTACAATACGTTAGGGGTGGGCGGAATTTGCGTAATCGCGTTACGCAAATCTCCGCAAAATGGTAAAAAATCTCCGCGGACACTCAGAGATTCCACAAACACGCGGAATTGCATGTTTGCGATGCTTTTTTACTGTTCGCAATAGCTGTTTGCGTGCTTGGGGGAAATATCTCGCAAACACGCATTTTGAGAACGCAAACAAGCAAAAAATTTCGCAGAGTTGCCGAACGGAGGATTTTGGGCAATTTGGCGTTCTCCGCAGAACGCGAAATTACCCAAATTCTGCGAACGGAATGGGATTTGCCGCTCAGGCCCACAATACGTAAAAAATTAATAAACCATAGCACTCCACAGACAAGGCTCAAACTGCTTCTGGTGGTCACTACCATGCATTTGATATTACCAGGCAGGGGCAGTGGCGTAACAAAACTTGAGGGGTTCCCCCTGCAGGATACGTGGTTGGGCTCCTCCGGTTGACCTCTTCATGTAGGATTTCCACAGAATACATGTCTTGGGGGGGGACGGGGATAAGAAAAAAGTCTGCCTACTCGACTGTCCGCAGGTCTGCTTCCGAGGCTGTCTGTGCTTCTTCAAGGGTTGTGGTCTGTGGGTTCTGGATTATGCCCTTCGAGTCTCTCTCCATCACTTCCTCTCTATCAAACACTCTCTTCTGTTTGTGTCTCCATCACACAATATCCTGTCTCTCTGAGTGATGACTCATTCTCTATCACTCACTTTCCTCTGTGTGCGTCTCAATCATATAATATTGTTGTTGTCTGTATTCATCACTCCCTCTCCCCGTCGTCTCATTCACATAATATCCTCTTTGTCTCCCTCATCACTCATTCTCTATCACTCACTCTCCTCTGTGTGCGTCTCAATCATATAATATTGTTGTTGTCTCTATTCATCACTCCCTCTCCCCCCTGCGTCTCAATCACATAATGTCCTCGTTGTCTCCCTCCTTCACTCTGTTGCTCTATTACTCACTCTCATCCCTGCGTGTCTCCATCAGACAATTTCATCTGTGTGTATCGCCACCACTTCGCCCCATCACTCACTCTCTTCTGTTTGTGTCTCCATCACTCATTCTCTATCACTCACTCTCCTCCTTGTGTGTCTCCATCACACAATAGCCTGTCTCTCTCCAGCACTCATTCTCTATCTCACACTGTCCTCTGTGTGCGTCTAAAACATATATTGTTGTTGTCTCTATTCATCACTCCCTCTCCCCCCTGCATCTCAATCATATAATGTCCTGTTTGTCTCCCTCATCACTCATTCTCTATCACTCACTCTGTTCTGTGTATGTCTCAATCACACAATAACCTGTCTCTCTCCCTCCTTCACTCTGTTGCTCTATCACTCACTCTCCTCCCTGCGTGTCTCCATCAGACAATCTCATCTGTGTGTATCTCCAACTCTTCCTTGCTATCACTCCCTCTCTTCACTCAGTGTCCATCCTGTGACTTCATCATATAGTATCCACTTTGTATCTCTCATCACTCATTCTCTATCACTCACTCTCCTCTGCATGCGTCTCCATCATACAATTTCCTCGTGGTCTCTCTCTCCCCATCACTCTGTATCACTCACTCTCCTCCCTATGTGTCTCCATCAGATTATCTTCTTCAAGTCTCTCTCCATCTCTTCCTCTCATCACTCACTTTATGTGTGTCTCCATCACACAATTTCCTCGATGTCTCTCTATTCATCACTCCCTGTCATTACTCAGTCTCCTCACTGCCTGTCTCCAGACATTCTCCTCTGTTTCTGTCTCCATCACTACCTCTCTATCACTCACTCTCCTCTCTGTGTCTCCATCATATAATATCCTCTTTGTTTCGCTCATCACTCATTCTCTATCACTCACTCTCCTCTGTGTGTGTCTCCATCACACAATATCCCCACTGTCTCCATCACTCATTCTTTATCACTCACTCTCCTTTGTGTGTGTCTCCATCATATAATATTGCCCTTATCTCTATTCACCACTCCCTCTCTTCACTCAGTGTCCATCCTGTGTTTCCATCATATAATATCATCTTTGTCTCCCTCATCACTTATTCTCTATCACTCACTCTCCTCCCTGTATGTCTCCATCATACAAGATCCACCTTGTCTCTCTCCCTCCACCACTCTGTTGTTCTATCACTCGCTCTCCTCCCTGTGTGACACCAACATACAATCTCCTCTGTGATTGTCTCCATCACTTCCTCTCTATCACTCGCTCTCGTTACTCGCTCTCCTCCCTGTATCTCCATCATATAATAGCCTCTTTGTCGCTTTCATCACTCATTGTATCACTCACTCTCTTCTCTATGAGTCTCCATTAGATGATGCCCTTCGAGTCTCTCCATCACTACCTCTCTATCACTCACTCCCCTGTGTGTCTCCATCACAAAATATCCTTGCTGTCTCTCTCCATCAATCATTATCAATCACTCACTCTCCTCTGTGCATGTCTCCATCAGACAATATTGTCGTTGTCTCTCTTTATCACTCTCCGCCCTGTGTTTCCATCATGTATTATCCTCTTTGTCTCTCTCATCACTCGCTCTTTATTACTTACTCTCCTCCCTGTACGACTCCATCAGATCATCTCCTTCAAGTCTCTCCATCACTTCCTTTTTATCACTCACTCACTCTCTTCCCTGTTTCTTGCTTTGTCATTTCCTTCCCCTTTTATCTTTATCTCTTGCACTCTTTCCTTCAGTTCTTGACCACACAAAGGTCTCTTCTCCATCACTTATGTCCACTCCTGTTCCCATCATTCTCTTTCTCTGTTGCTGCCTCTCTCTGTTCATCACTCCCTCTAGTCCGTCTCTTCCGCCCACCCTGTACTCGTCTTTTTCTCGATCATTTCCTCTCACACTCCCTGTTTGTCTCCATCCATCCCTCTCCGTCTCTCTTTCTGAGTCCCTCACTTCTCCTTGTTCTCTCCCTGTCCCAATTCTTTGGTGCCCTCGCTCCTGCAGTCTTTTATGTCATTCCCTCTATCTGTAGTCTTATTCCCCCATCTCTTTCTTCCTCCTGTACAGTCTCTCATCCGTGCCATCTCTTCTTTCTGTTTCTCCTTTATCCGCTCTCGGGTCGACATTTATTTCTCTCTCTGTCCTTTCTACAACACTCTCTTCACTTTCTTTGCACATCTTTCCCAAGTATCTATTTTTATTTTCTCTCCACCGATCTCCTTCTTCGGCGACCCGTCAAGGGTAGTAAATACAATTACAGTGACTTTTGTAATGGGTGGCCGCTCCCTCTCTCTCTCTTCATTGCTGTCTCCTCTACACATCTCTCTCCTCGCCTCTCTTTCCCTTCTCGTTTATGTCAATCAACTCCTTCATGCTCTTCAGGACCTCTCTTACTTGCCTTCTGTTCACTGATCAACCTCCCTAGTCTGTCTCTTTCACCATCACCTCCTCTCCCCTCTCAGACTTTCCCAACCTTTTCTCCCCTCCAGGCTTCACCCACGATCTGTCTCTGCCTCTTGCCTCTTGTGGAGACTCAAACAGAAGAGAGTGTTTGATAGAGAGGAAGTGATGGAGAGAGACTCTGTCACCTGCACCCACAGGCCACAACCCTTGAGGAAGCACCAACAGCCTCGTAAGCAGGCCTGCGGACAGTGGAGTAGGCAGACCTTTTACCTATCCCCCTCTCCCCCAAGATATGTATCCTGTGGAAGTCCTACATGAAGAGGTCAACCGGAGGGGCCCCTTCCACTTAACCTGCAAAGGGCCCCTTCAAGTTTCGTTACGCCACTATTACCAGGACTTTCATTATCAGAGTTTGAACTACCGCACGAGAGAGAAAGGCTGACAAGGGAGAAAGATAGGAAAACATAAAGGGGTATACATAGATGAAAAAAATATTGCAAGAGATATGAGCAGGACGTTTAGGGAGGTAGAAGTAAGAAGCATGAGGCTGAGCCGGAACATGGGCAGTAGGGGCTGTTTGTCCCTTACCTTGCCAATATGAGGCTCCACGTTTGGTTTACAAAATACTTCTAATCAATTTAGCGGCAGTCATAGCGACCACAAAACGCTGGTTCTTTATGTGGCAACCAAAGCAACCACAAAAGGAGGTGGTACCAAATGCTGTTTTTCTCTTTCTCCAATTAACATTTTTAGTAATTATGAGATGCTCTGTGCATTGCATAATAGAAAGGGGCCTCGGAACAAAATCCCCCACCCCCTCCAAAAAAGCTCTGACAGACTTGGAAAGAGGTGGAATAAAAACTAGCCCGCCTTGGTAATTGTCAAACAGCATTTGGCGGTTCCTTCGGTGAGTCCCTATGAAACACTTTAGACCCGTGCATATTTTTATGAGGAAGACACCTGCAATATTTTATGCCTCTCCCTCCTAGTCCTCTCTCTTTTATTCTCTCTCTTTCACAACCTCCTCTCTATCATTCTCTGTCTCTGTTGCTGTATCTCAACCCTCTTGCTCATAATCTTTCTTTCTTTCCTTCTTCATCACACACTTTGTCTTTTTTCTCTTGTTTCATTTTCCTTCTCTTGTCATCTTTCCCTCCATCATTTGTCATTAAGAATGATTTAAAGCTTTACCTTGGAATTGCAAATATTTGTAATAAAAAAAGACCAATGTAGTCAATCAGTGAAGCAGTATTTGACAAAAATTTAACATCTCTGTTTCTTCGCCATGTGGAAACTTAGGACCCGATTTTGATCTTGGCGGAATGGGTTACTCCGTCACAACAATGATGGATATCCGGTCTGCAGAAATGGCGTGTAGCCCGTCTACCAAGATGTAAATTTGGCCCCTAGTTCTACTCTGCAGAGATTACTACAACTCCATCAGTCTCCTTTCTGGTGATGGTCAAAGTTCAGAGCCTGGATTTCAGTTTCTAATATCAGTCCCTCACTACATCGCATACTGCATCATTTCTTACTGGGGCATTTATTACCCATGTAAATAGGCTGGCAGATGTTATAGGTGCAATTCTTAGAATTAAAAGTGATGCTGTCAATGCAAATTAACATTCACCTCAGGGTAAATTTGATTTCCCATAGAGAAATGTTTTTTTTTTTCATCAAGCGTAAAACTTTCCTGAAATTCCCACCAAATATGTTTACAGCAGTAAATCTCGGCCTGTATTCAAGGTCGGAAAGCAAAAGTGTGTGAAAACAAACAAATGTACAAATTTTGCAGGTTTCACCAATTGTCCATTTCATTGTGAGATGAAATCAAACAATCTACCCATCTCCTACTTGCTTTCCTCTGTGTGAAACTCTAAGCGTGAGGGGTATGTCCAATCTTGGGTTACATGCTAGCTGTCTGACTTAGGACTCAAGCTACACCCTACTGAAGTCATATGTTAGAAACATTCTTTGTGAGTGGTAATTCACCTTTTCTGAACCCAAACAAGAACCTACACTTGTAACACAAGCAATTTGGACACCTAAATGGCAGCTGTGCGATTTGTTTTAGTTTAGGTTTGGTGTTTACATTGTCAGCCAAACTGTGATGAGCCATATCATGAACATAAGAAGGACAAATGAAATTAACATCTTGGGCCTGAGGAGAGAAATGGGTGAGTAGGGGGTCTACTGGTTGTTAATAAGAGTGATTTTCCTACTCAATTTAATCAGGAACTTAGAATTGATGGAAGATGGGATGAATGCAGTTCATCAGGTAAAGTTTTCCCGAGTTTTGGAGCCGAACAAGAGAAGGGTTGGCCCCAGGGCTTGAGTCGGGGTACCATGCGGGTGGACGGCGTCTCAGCACTTATTTTACCGGGGGACTTCGTCCCCCCGCAAAACAGCTGGACTTCACTCTCTTGCCTCTCTGGGACGAGGAGCTCGGCACCTTTCGTGATGTCACTTCCTGTCTTGACGTCACTTCCAGTGACAGCGTCCCCCCACTTCTTTTTTTACGACTTGTGCCCTGGTTGGCTCATAAGGTTTGCTTTCAAAACTATGGATGCTTCTAGTGATTTGCCATTGAAATGGAATGTGCCATACAAATTGCCAGTGGAATTATTCTTGCAAATAAATTTACATGATTTAGACAACGTATTAATAGGTCTGTACAACAGGCCTCTACTGCAGGCTTTCTCAAATTTGTCATTGACATAACCATTTTGTATTGTGACCCGAGTTCAACGTGTTTTATCCTTTTTTTAAAGTTACTAACGGCCAGATTCATCAAGCTTAATTGCGCTCGCAAAGGGCCAGAATCTGAGAATCTGGCCCTTTACGAGTGCAATTTTTGCATTAGGGATTCATCATCCCAAATGCAAAATTCGCTAATAAAGAATTCACACATTTGCGAGGAATTGCATTTAAGGAATCTCTGTTTGAGATTCCTTAAATGCAATTCTTGAACCATTTTAAAATTGCGAAATCGCAATTTTGGGCCGCTATTTACCGCGAGGTCAAACCTTGTGGTAAAAAGCGAAAACTTAGAAAAATGCATTTAAATGCATTTTTCTAAGTTGAATGTTATACACACACATGTCCTTTGGGCATGTGTGTGCGCAACACCAATGTAGATTACATTTCAGGGGTGCTACAGGGTGTCCTTTGGACACCCCTGGCACCCTTGAAATCGCATCCTTATTTGCGATTAGCAAATTGCTAATCGTAAATAAGGAAGAACTCCCCATTCATTCCTATGGGCCTTTAGGCAGGAATGAATGGGGAGTTATTCCTTATTTGCTATTAGCAATTTGCTAATCGCAAATAAGGAATGTGTAGGAATCGCAATTTATTTATCGATTCCTACATGAATCCCGTTTTGCAAGTCCTTAATAGCGATTCCTTAATAATAATGATGAATCTAGCTGTAAGTTGGTTATAGCCTATTACACACATACACTTGAACCCTTTTATAGATCCAAACCTTACTGCATCCATGAAAACTGATATTGTATCGTTCCTTAGTACTTCTGATTTACAAGATACCGCATAGCTTTCTAACACAATCAGTAAATATACATTGGCAAAGCAAATACTACTTGCCTAAGCTTTTTCAATGTTTTAGTTGCTCAGCAGCGCAGTTGCTGTTCAGCATAGCTCAAAGTAGGGAAATAAAAAGAACTATGATGCAACCGCTATGATTGCCAGCAGAAGGACATGCAGGAGGGATCTCGAAGGGTGCAACACAGAGGTTTTAGACCGTATTGGATTTGGACGCAAAATAGGCCCAGGCACCCTAAAAATAAAAAGTGGCCCACATTTGAGGATTGCGCTTTTTCACAAATCATTGCTTCAGTGTCTTAAGTATTATAAAAAGAAGGGGGAGGGTTGTCTGAAAGAGGCATTTTTTTCTTAACTTCAGTGAGATCAAAATAATGCAAAAGCTGCCTGGACTCTTCGTACACAGATTAGTTCACACTGGTGAACCACACCTGAATATAAGTGAGGCCACATCTGCTCAGGCCCCCTGCTCAGTCTGCACACGTTAATGGACTGGCACAGTGAGAGACTGGAAATGATACCTTTGCTCCCTTGGTAAAATGTTGGTAACAAAGGGCCATCTGCCTCCGTAAAAGCCACTCAGCCTCCACTGGGCCACTAGCCGCATCTAAACAAGCACAGATGCAGCCCAAATCGGCCACCACGCTGGCCAAAAAAGTGCGCCACTGCTGCAACTCAGACACTGGCCCATCACCTGAGTACCCACTTTAGCGATCCTACCCTGGTTCTAGATGCCTCCATCCAGCAATACCAAAAGTGCTATGAGGCATCCAGAGATGGCCACGTCATAGGACTTTTTCTTTTATCAATCAGTCATGCTGTGCAACATGGCAAAAAACATTGACAAAGCCAATAAGTCACACAGGCCAGACCTATTTGCTTTGCCAATGCTTGTTCTGAATGTAACAACTGTAATTAACATGTAGTACTCATTTAAATCCAATATATGGTCTTGGAATGATGAAAGGCTGTGCTGACTCTGCCAAGTTTCGAGCTTGTGGGTACACTTCAGATAGGTCCCAGCGGCAATTGTATACCTGCTGAACAATGTCTCTGGTCCAGGTCAAAAAAAGAAGTCAGAGCGTGTTCTTCCAAGTAAATAACCACGCTTTGTGCTGAACATAATACTAATCCACGGCCCTGGCATGCAGAACATTGTAGAAGTACGTTTTTTTTCGACAGGCGCCGACACGCGTACCTGAGGTTCTCATGGCTTACCTAGAAAACAAACATTTATTCTGATTAACCAGCAGTGCTGTGAAAAACAATTATTTTCACGAAGGTACTCTTTCAGAAAAGTACAGTAAATTAAGAATAATTGAGTTATAAATTGTGTCCAAGCCCTTTTCTGACACAATGGCCTGTTAACGTTGAAATGTAAATTCCAAGCTTTTCCTTTTATCTGATGCGCAGCTGCATATTTGCATATATAGGTTTTGTTGGATGGAGCTTGTCACATCTAAACGATGGGGTGAGTTTAAACTTCCAGTAAAGGTATTCACTTCTTCCTTAACCCCTTAATCAATCAATCAATCAGTAAAATTTATAGAGCGCGCTACTCACCTGTGAGGGTCTCAAAGCACTGGAGGGAGAGGGGGGAGGGTGTTGCTATTGCTTGAAAAGCCAGGTCTAAATGTGTTTCCTGAAGGTGAGATGGTCCTCGGTCAGTCGTAGATGTGTGGGGAGGGAGTTCCATGTTTTGGCTGCCAGGTAGGAGAACTATCTTCCTCCGGTGGTGTTTCTCCGGATCCGTGGAACTGTGGCGAGGTCGAGGCTGGCAGAACGTAGCTGGCGGGTAAGGGTGTAGAACGAGAGGCGGTTGTTGAGGTATTCGGGGCCATTGTCGTGGAGTGCTTTGTGTGCGTGGGTGAGGAGCCTGAACGTGATCCTCTTGCTGACGGGGAGCCAGTGCAGGTTTCTCAGGTGGCTGTGGTGGGGGATGTTGAGGATGAGTCGCGCGGAGGCGTTCTGTATGCGCTGGAGTCGGTTCTGAAGTTTGGCTGTGGTTCCTGCTTATAGGGCGTTTCCGTAGTCCAGTCGGCTGGTGACGAGGGCCTGGGTGACGGTTTTTCTGGTTTCGGTGGGGATCCACCGAAAGATCTTACGGAGCATGCGCAGAGTGTTGAAGCAAGATGACAAGATGTCGGTGACTTGCTTGGCCATTGTGAGGGAGGAGTCCAGGATGAATCCCAGGTTGCGTGCGTGGTCCGTGGGTTTTGGTGTGGCGCCCAGTACTGTGGGCCACCAAGAGTCGTCCCAGGCGGACGGGGAATGTCCGAGGATAAGGACCTCCGTTTTGTCTGAGTTCATCTTCAGGCAACTGAGTTTCATCCATTCTGCGACGTCTTTCATCCCTTCTTGGAGGTTGGTTTTGGCAGTGGCTGGGTCTTTGGTGAGGGAGATTATCAGTTGGGTGTCGTCGGCGTAGGAGATGATGTTGATGTTGTGTTTGGGTGCGATGGCGGCAAGGGGGCTCATGTAGATGTTGAAGAGGGTTGGGCTGAGCGAGGATCCTTGGTGTACGCCGCAGATGATCTCGGTGGCTGCTGAGCGTAAAGGAGGAAGGCGGACTCCGCCCGAAATCCGGACTGGGACGGGTCGAGCGAGTTGTTTGCCTCGAGGAAAGCGGTCAGATGTTTATTGACGGTCTTCTCGATGACTTTAGCTGAGAAGGGAAGAAGAGAGATGGGGCGGAAGTTCTTGAGGTCTTCGGAGTCCGCTGTGGGTTTCTACAGAAGGGCGTTGATTTCTGCATGCTTCCAGCTCTCAGGGAAGGTGGCTTACGTGAAGGAGTTGTTTATGATGTTCCGGAGGTGGGGTGCGATGATGATGTCGGCTTTGTTGAAGATGCGATGGGGGCAAGGGCCGGAGGGGGAGCCAGAGTGGATGGTGTTCATGATGTGGGTGGTGTCTTTAGTGCTGATGGGGGTCCAGGTGCTTAGGATGGTGGTGGGGGTCGGTGGTTCGGTGGTTGGAGGCGGTGTCTGAGGTCCGAAGCTGTCGTGTATGTCTGCAATTTTGCGGTAGAAGAACGTGGCGAGGGAGTTGCAGAGGTCTTGTGATGGTGTGATGCCGTTGTTGCTGGCGCTGGGGTTGGAGAACTCTTTGACAATGCTGAAGAGTTTCTTGCTGTTGTGGGTGTTGCTGTCTAGCCGCTCTTTGAACGATGCCCTTTAGGTTTTGCGGATCAGCTGGTGGTGTTCGCGGGTGGCGTTCTTGAGGGCAGTCATGTTTTCGGTAGTCTGATCGTGGCGCCAGGTTTTTTCGAGGGTTCGGCAGGTTTTCTTCGAGTTTGTGAGGGCGTCGTGAACCAAGAGGATTTCCTGTTGCGGGGCTCGCCTGGGGTTCTTCAGTGGAGCGAGGTTGTTGGCGCAATTGGTGATCCACTGCGCGAGGTTGTGGGCTGCATTGTTGGTGTCCGCAGTGTCGGCTGGCGTGTTCTGGCTCATTGAAGAGAGGAGCTGGTCTGTGGTGATTTTGCTCTAGCATCTGCGGGGGATTTGTTGTGTGCGGAGGTGGGATGTGGTTTTATTGAAGGTGAAGTGGATGCATCTGTGGTCGTTCCAGTATAGCCCGGTGGAGTGGCTGAAGGAGACGTGGTTGCTGGCGGAGAAGATGGGGTTGAGCTTGTGGCTAGCTAGGTGGGTGGGGGTGTTCATCAGTTGCTTGAGTCCTAGGTTGTTGAGGTTGTCGAGCAGGGTGGTGGTGTTGTTGTTGTTGTTTTTCTCCAGGTGGAAGTTCAGGTCCCCTAGGAGGATGTACTCTGGTGAGGCTAGGGAGTGCGGGCTGATGAAGTCGGCGATTGTTTCGCTGAATTGTGTGCGCGGGCCCAGGGGGCTGTAGATAAGTGTTCCTTTAAGGTGGTCTTGGGGTTGGTGTGAATCTGGAAGTGCAGGTGTTTGGCGGTAGAGAGTGTGTCTTCGTCATTGGTCGTGATGTTGATGATGTTCCTGTAGATGATGGCGATTCATCCTTCGGTTTGGTTGACGCGGTCCTTCCGGGTGATCTTGTAGCCGTCCGGGATGGCTATGGCGATGTCTGGGGCCGAGGAGGCGTTCATCCAGGTTTCCGTGAGGAAGGTGACGTCTGGTGTTCTTGTGTCGAGGAGGTCTCAGAGTTTGATTGCGTGCTTGTGGACGGAGCGGGTGTTGAGGAGGATGCACTTGAGGTGGTTGTTGTTGATGTTGGGTGCGGTGGGAGGTCTGCAGGTTCGGAGGCAGGTGAATTTGCAGGCTTGACAGGTGAAGGGCCCGTGGGTTCGCTTCGGGGTTGCTCTGTAGCAGGCGGGTCGAAGTCCGGTGTTGAGTGCGTTGAGGGTGGAGGAGTCATATCTCAGTCGGGTTCCCTGGCTCCGGCGGGGGCCAGGGGTTCTGGTGCTGGGCGCGGTCCAGGCGCGGACGGGCGCAGACGGGCTTGCCTTTGGCGCGCCCGCTTCGCACGTCCGCTGCGCGCCCGCTGCGCGACCTCCATATGAGGGGTTGCGGGAGGGAGGAGCAGCTGGGAGGCGGGAGCCGGGCGGCGAATGGGGCAGCGGGGGGCGGGGCCGCAGGGGCGCAGCGGCGGGAAGGGACCGAGAGAGGAAGGGCAAAAACAGGGGCACAGGGGGCACAACAGTTGGGGGAGACAGTAAACAAGTGAAATGGACAGTAAAGAAATCACAGTACCACAGTAAAAGGGCAGAAACATAAATTACAGGGGGTTAAAAAATGGGCGGAAACAGATTTTACAGGTGAGGCAAGAACTTACACAACAGCGGCGAGGCAGCGGCAAGAGCGAGGCGGGGCAGGCGTCACAGGAGGACCGTGTGGCGGCTGGGGGGGTGACCTGCCTGAGGACAGGGTCGAAGGTCGCTTAACTGCTGGGCCTGGGCCTCCACCCCCTCACCCCACCCCTAAGTGCAAAGCCCCTTTTTAGGCTGTTTGGAATAGTTTGCCCTTAGGGCTCCATAACTTCTTTTCCACATAAGGTATCCATGCCAAATTTGTGTCCAACAGCCTGGGGCCTTCAACAGGACCTAGGGTTTGTGGATTCCCCTGGAGGGGACTGAGAAAATAGGCAAAATATGGCAACATTATGACTTAAAAAAAATATAGGCAAAAGATGCTCAAGATAATAGTGTCAGATTTTTTCCCTAAAAATGGCACCCACAAACGGTTTACTGTACTAAAGTCACCATCTTCCCAGGTTTCTGGAACATGCAGAGCTGAGTCAGAAAACCTAATTTTGTAACACAGTTGTGGCATTTATCTAAGAGGTAGCCTATTTTCCCTATTTTTTTGTGGTCTCATCATACTTCTAGTTTGTGGTGGAAACCAGTATAAAACCCACATGAGATCCAGGAAAGCTATAGATTTATGAAAAGAACACACAATTCTGAATTCAGCAAGGGGTCATATTATTAGATTCAAGTATTTCCCAAAGAAAATAACTGTTGAAATAAAGAAATATTGAAAATGATTAAGAAAAAAATAGGCATTTCTTACGTTTTCATCTGCAAATTTTTGTCATGATAGCCAATTTACCTAAGCAATATACCAATACGTCTGCTAGACCCTTCTGGTTGCAGGAATATATATGTTTTGTTGGCCGTCCATGAACATAAGGTACCCAGAGCCAACAAGTGAGCTGCGCAGTGAAATGGTTTTGCATTGAGTACAGAGTAAAGACCAATTCATAGTGAAATAGGCAAAGTGAAAAATGAGTATGTAGGAAACCTATGTGTTTCCGAAAGGGGCACCAGATATGGATTTTAAGAGCTGTGGTTATTTGTACATCTCTGAATTTGTGGATACCCGTACTAGCTTAGGATTTGAGAGGGTATTTATCTAAATGTCATGTTTTTTATACACTGTCTTACATTTGAACGTCGCAAATTACAGCAAAAACCCAAGTGGTAATAACAAATGTTCTACTATCCTAAGCTTCTGCAAATCTATACTACTATTATAAAGGAAAAACTTTGAGGCTTTGAGGCGGGTAAACTCGGGAACCACAGCGCCAATCCACACACCCGATACATCGTTGGAATCCTTAGGGTGTGCAGATGGCCATAGGCTATATAAAGTTAAAAAATACGTTATATTTCAAAAATTTACATTATAAAAAAAGTAGTCCCCTCGAAGTAGCGCCGGCCGCGACCTGTGTGCTGACGTCAGGAGCACGGGGAGGAGCGGCGTCCAGGAGCGGCGGACATGGCACGGGGGAGGAGCGGTGACGAGCGGCGAGGAGCGGTGGACTGACGAGCGGCGGCTGAGGTAAGGCAGCGGGGGTCGGGGCAGGCGGGAGACGGGGTGATGTAAGGCTCCAAACTACCACGATCATGCTCATTAGTTTTACCTAAAAACACAGCTCAGGAAGTTGAACTACAGAGCACCAGCGTTTCAGTGTTGAGCGGTGGACTGAGGAGCGGCGGCTGAGGTAAGGCAGCGGGGGTCCGGGCAGGCGGGGGACTGGGGTGATGTAAGGCTCCAAACTACCACGATCACGCTCATTAGTTTTACCTCAAAAACACAGCTCAGGAAGTTGAACTGCAGAGCGCCAGCGTTTCAGCGATTCAGCGTTTCAGCTTTAAGGGTCATTAGGTTGAAATTATGTTACCATGCTGGAATCTCGGCACGCCGAGCTCCATCAAGGGTAAACCCCGCTCAAAGAGACCCCACAGGCGAAAGTGATCCGTCAACCTCGGAGCCGTGTTTAAATGTGCCCTCTTTTCGTGGTACTTTTCATGTGGACTGGGAAAGCAAACCTCCCGAAGCGCACTGCTTTGACTATCATATGTAGCCTTTTTAAGGCTCCGGGTGACAATGTCGTTGCAGGTGGGGGTCGGGCCAGGCGGGGGACGGGGCGGGCGGGGATGGGGAAAGCAAGCAGCCCAAAGGAAAGCCAGTAAATCTGGTTCGGTTTATCCCCACTCTAAACACATGGAAATGGTAATTTCCAGGAGAAGGCTGGAGTAATAGCTGCAATACAGTGAGACGGTTTTACATTATGGTGCACTGCTGTGACTATCATATGTCGCCTTTTTAAGGCTCCGGGGGACAATGTCGGGGAAGGCGGAGGTCGGGGCAGGCGGGGGACGGGGCGGGCGGGGGCCCGAAATGCTGGACAATGTCGGGGCAGCCGGGGGTCGGGGAAGCCTGATAGCTCCCGGACAAGGTCGGGACGGGCTGCTAGTTGTCTGATAAAAATGTTACCTCACTACTGTGTGTAGGCCTAGTGGCCGCAACAGGAAATGGCCCTAAACAGAGCATGGACGCATCAAATATTTCCACGGAAAACAGACCCTTTTTTCCAATATGGTTAGCACTAGATTTTGGACCCTAGCTCAGCCGATACCTAGGGAACCAAACCAACCTATACATTTTTAAAGACGAGACAGCTAGATGTATCCAGGGTCGGCTGACCTTGCATGGCTCTCACTAGATTTGTTACCCAGATTCCCTTGCAAACCTCGAACTTTGACTAAAAAACACTTTTTCCTTACATTTCAGTGATGGGAAGTTCTGGAAACTGCAGGGAGCCAAACTTCCATCGAGTCATCATTTGCGCAAGTCTCCCGATAAAAATGGTACCTCACTTCTGTGGGTAGGCCTAGCGAGAGCGACAGGAAACACCCCTAAAATCAACATGGGAGCATCTATTTTTCCACAGAAAACAGAACCTTTTTTCCCAATGTGGGTGGCTATAGATTTTTTACCCTAGCTCAGCCGGTACCTAGTAAACCTAGCCAACCTGTAAAGTTTTTTAAACTAGATACCACGGGGTACCCAAGGTGGGCTTACTTGCATGGCTCTCACCGTGTATTTTACCCAGATTCCCTTGCAAACCTCAAACTTTGACTAAAAAACTAACTTTCCTCACTTTTCTGTGACGGAAAGTTCTGCAATTTGTGGGGAAACGCACACTCCTGTCAACCCTGCATTTCCCAAAGTCTCCCGATAAAAATGGTACCTTCCTGCTTAGGGTAGGCCTAGTGGCCGCAACAGGAAATGGCCCTAAACAGAGCATGGACGCATCAAATATTTCCACGGAAAACAGACCCTTTTTTCCAATATGGTTAGCACTAGATTTTGGACCCTAGCTCAGCCGATACCTAGGGAACCAAACCAACCTATACATTTTTAAAGACGAGACAGCTAGATGTATCCAGGGTCGGCTGACCTTGCATGGCTCTCACTAGATTTGTTACCCAGATTCCCTTGCAAACCTCGAACTTTGACTAAAAAACACTTTTTCCTTACATTTCAGTGATGGGAAGTTCTGGAAACTGCAGGGAGCCAAACTTCCATCGAGTCATCATTTGCGCAAGTCTCCCGATAAAAATGGTACCTCACTTCTGTGGGTAGGCCTAGCGAGAGCGACAGGAAACACCCCTAAAATCAACATGGGAGCATCTATTTTTCCACAGAAAACAGAACCTTTTTTCCCAATGTGGGTGGCTATAGATTTTTTACCCTAGCTCAGCCGGTACCTAGTAAACCTAGCCAACCTGTAAAGTTTTTTAAACTAGATACCACGGGGTACCCAAGGTGGGCTTACTTGCATGGCTCTCACCGTGTATTTTACCCAGATTCCCTTGCAAACCTCAAACTTTGACTAAAAAACTAACTTTCCTCACTTTTCTGTGACGGAAAGTTCTGCAATTTGTGGGGAAACGCACACTCCTGTCAACCCTGCATTTCCCAAAGTCTCCCGATAAAAATGGTACCTTCCTGCTTAGGGTAGGCCTAGTGGCCGCAACAGGAAACGGCCCTAAACACAACATGGACGCATCGCATTTGTCCACCGAAAACTGATTCTTTTTTTCCACTGTGGGTAGCTATAGATTTCGGACCCTAGCTCAACTGGCACCTATGGAAACATATCCAACCTGTACATTTTTTTAAATTGCTTGCTTGCTTGACTCATAAAGCTCTTTACTACAATGATCCAACCTACCTGGCCAAAAAACGTGTCCTATGAGGCGAGAAAAGAACTCTATAAAGCGCAGGTTCCCTCCTATTGAAGCCTTACAAATTCAACAATAAGAAAAGCTACAAGCGTTCCGTTTCCAGAATTGTCTCTAAAATCTGGAACTCTCTTCCTCCTGAGGCCAGGTCCAACCCCTTCAACTGCCCTCTACAAACGAGAAGTAAAGTATCTACTAATGAACAGATTCCTTCCACAATGAAGATGCTACCTCCCAGCAGTGGCGTAACAAAACTTGAGGGGGCCCCCCTGCAAGGTATGTGGATGGGCCCCTCTGGGCTCAATCAGGAGGTCTCCGGCCGGAGTACTGTGGTGAGGGGGCCCCCTGGCCCCTCAGGGGCTGCGGGCCTGTATTACGCCCCTCCCTCCCAGAATTTACCATCTGTGGCTTGTCCTTCCACAAGACTATGTGATCCTTCTACATATCCATCGTCATTTTCTCTATTATGCCACTCTAGATAATATTTTGGTGACCACTCCTAATCTGGACTCTAGTTCCTTTCTTGTTTTTCCACATTTGTATACTCTACTATGTTTTTGCTGTCTGTTTTCCTGATGTACAGCACTCTGATTCTCAAAAGGGTCATGTTCGTGCTATAGAACACACTATAAATTAAAATGAAATAAAATAGCCTAAGCCCACAAACACAAGCAGAGGAAGGACACTGCACTGAGCAAGAAAGCAGTAGTTGGGCCATGTTCCAGGGGAGGGCCAAACACATGATGAGGAAGTGAAGCAGGTATGTTCATGTGCTGACCAAAGAGAAGCAAGGAAATAAGAGTGACAATGAATCTATCCAATGGTAAGCAATCCGCGGGATCTAGGCCCCCTGTAAGCTAACAAAAAATGTCTTGCAAGTGACAGCGCATGGGCTGTTTCAGGAGAGACCTAAAAAACAGATTTCAAAAGAGAGGGTACCCCACTTTCACCAGGGAACAGGGTAAGAAGACAGCAAGTCAGAGGGAAATCCCTGGAGTGCGCTTGTTAACTTCACAATCCAATATAGATACACTTATACATTTAAATGGCAGAAACCTATAGTCTACTGTGCTATAGGGAATACATAATAATTTCCACAGAGAAATAAAGTCGTTTACAGTCTATTTTTAATAAAAACCGTACATCTGAACAACATAAAATACAAGACAATTAAAATTTCAACGAAATAGTCTTTGAAGAGTAAAAAATACTTGAAACCAATATCTCTCATACAAAATTAGAAAATTCATGCAGTTAAAATTTCAGGACAAAGAAAGACATATATATGACATTTCAGCAATTCATAAGCAATCAACAATGAATAAAAAATAAAAAGTGAAGAACCCCTAGTATAACTGTGGCTTCTAAATGTCTTTGCCACTATTGATCTGTAGATCCACAGGCCTATTATTACTTTAACTTCTGTAAACAACAGTGACAGTAATACATGTACATCCAGTGTTTACTGGGCCCTGGTTGGATTCTCTATATCTGAGAAATGCGTCGACGCGTTTCGGTGCAGTACATTTGATTCTGTGGCACCTTCTTCAGGACTTCTTTGGTTGGGGTTTCTCGTTTCAAAGAGTCTTGGTTTGTACCTTCTCCCCACTGTCTGTGGTAGAAGATCCAAGCGGGGGCCTGTGTAGCGTTTCAATGGGTTTCTGCAATCTTTTGCTACTACGCCCTTTCTCTTTTAAAAGGAGCTCCTGGTATTGGGATGTCTTTTTTCGTCTTTTCAATCCTTTAGGCAAATTTTAACTTGTATATCTTATAGCATTTTAAAACTTTCCTTGAACGGGCATAGGATAACAGGATTCCTCCCAAGAACTGGATATGTTCTCGGTCTCGCCGGAGCCGCGTCTCTGCCTCGTTCAAAACACTCTCTGGTTCTTCACTTTTATTTTTTATTCATTGTTGATTGCTATTGAATTGCTGAAATGTCATATATATGTCTTTCTTTGTCCTGAAATTTTAACTGCATGAATTTTCTAATTTTGTATGAGAGATATTGGTTTCAAGTATTTTTTACTCTTCAAAGAATATTTCGTTGATATTTTAATTGTCTTGTATTTTATGTTGTTCAGATGTACGGTTTATATTAAAAATAGACTGTAAACGACTTTATTTCTCTGTGGAAATTATTATGTATTCCCTATAGCACAGTAGACTATAGGTTTCTGCCATTTAAATGTATAAGTGTATCTATATTGGATTGTGAAGTTAACAAGCGCACTCCAGGGATTTCCCTCTGACTTGCTGAGACCTAAAAAACACAGTTTTAGAAGCTGTTTTCCAGTTTCTAATTAGTCAGCATAGGAAGGTGCCAGAAGTACATTTACCAACAGCTACAATAGAAAGGTATATTTTGCTGGCAAATCATTGCCACACTGTCTCCTTTAATATGGGAAAAGTAGAGACAGAGAGGAGCTTGTTTTTTCTCCTTTTTTTTTCTTTTGTACAAACGTTGAGTGACTTTAGCGTTTGGTGACCTAAGCCAGTGGTTCCACTTTACGTTTTCTAAATCCCACAGCATTCCCATCAAAACCAGCCCACAAATACGAGAATTAGAAAAACAATGAGCCGTTATTCATTGTTGTGCACAGACTGGAATCTAACCTTAGAATGTTTGAAAGTTTTGTTTTTGTGCTCCCAGGTTACACGGAGAGTAGAGTTGTGTGGAGCAGTGCAGGCCTTTGGCCACCTCCGACTTCATAATCCAAAAGTTACGTGAATTGTCAACAGTGACAGTATTTCCAAAAGATTGAACATCAACCTCAGCCTGGAAGGCGGTCTGCATCCTGCCAGAAATAAGTTACATTTCTCAGCAGCAAGCGTGAAATCTGCGGAACTATCCATCTGCAACAGCCAGACAAGAACGGAGACAGTCACTGATGTAGTTACAGGAATCAATCAATGAAGCTTTAGAGGATCTTTTCATCCCCTCTCTGACCCCTTCTTCAAAAGGCACAGAGAGACCCGCCACCCCCATCCAATGAAAAAAGCTTACTCAAGGGGTTTTCATCCACAGGATAGATAAAAACTTTCACTTTTGATTCTAAACCAGTGCTTAGTTTGTAAAGGAAAGTGTTGGTGCTACTACTAGATGTCTGTGTGTCGAATACCAAGGCTGCATTGTCTTGAATCTACCCCAGACCTCTTTAATTAACTACCATACACCCTCTGCATCTTTATCTCACTGGTTTTCTTCTTTCTTTTCCTCTGTCTTTCCGGTTTGTTTTTCCCTCTTCTGCTCTTAGGAGTGTCTGTTGAGTTAAAATAAGAGCCAGTCGCCAAAAACGAGTGCCAGTCGACCCCACCAGCTCAAATTAGGCACGAGGCCCCACGTGGCTCCAATTTAGCCCTGTCTAAAGCAGCGCGATTCCTGCAAGAAATCGAAAAATATGCCCTGTGCCAACTCCCTTCTCTGCTCGAAATAAGGCTTGAAACGAGGAAAACAACCATTCAACGAAAAAAATCAGGTCCTGCTTCTCTACATGGAAGAAAACTAGTGAATGTGTTTTTTTTTTAGCAAAAAACATACTTTACCAGGGAAATGACTGTCTAACCACAGAAGCTCTGCTGCCAGTGACAAATAAAAGCACATATTGCAGACACAACACTGACCTACCAACCGGGGATCAGGGGGCAGCCGAGCACCACAAGGTCTGCCCCCTGGGTAGTTTGGGAGGGGCAGAGGCTAGATTGAAGCGGACATTTTGTGGCTTTGGGCTACTTTGGGACTAGCCCAAATGTAGCCCAGTTTTCGGTTAGTAGCCCAAGCTACTTAGGATGTTTCGCGCCTGCCCAGCCACCATTTTAGGTTCTGTTGACCAGGTGGCTGGGAGTGCGGCAGTGGCATGAATTTTTGTCTGGCTCTGTGAGGTTTGGCAGGTGCTCAGGGCGGTTTTAGAGGCATTTATTCCTGGTATTTCGAGCCGTGCGAGTTGCTCGTTATGGCTAGTGAGGATTACCGAGTCCTAGAGGCCATCCGCCTCCTCAGTGAGGCCAGTCGGATGGACCTACTGTTGCCTGGGGCTTTGGCTGGATCGCGCCCCGTGAGGCGTGGGTCCGCAGGCGTGGAAGCCGCCGTTTTGGCCTGCGCTTTCACGCAAAGCCCCCAAAAAGCAGGTGAGCGAACAGGGCGCGCGGATGTCAGGACGTGTGTCTGGTGGGGGCAGGGGGCTTTAGGGAGGTTGAGGCCCGGGGGTAGGTGGAAAGAGCGCTCCGTGCGTCTCCCCGCTGGGGCCGCAATTGAGGCAGCGGCTGCGGAGGTGGGGGGGTGTGGGCGGGGACCAGGGATAAGCGTGTGGGGGCCCGGGGACATGTGGAAAGCTCTAAGAGGTCGGGGAGGAAGGCGCCGAAGGGGAGGGAGGTGAGCCCATCTCCGGCCCATGTGCAAGCGGACAGGGGCCGCCCGCGGGTAAAGAGGACAGCCCCGGTAGAAGGTGGGGGAGCAGGAAGTGCTCGGCGGATGGATGGTGGCGAGGTGGGGGGGGCCTCGTAGGGGGAGCACAGGAGGGCTGAAGCGTGGTGTGGGGGCACGCGGCGCAGGGGCCCACACGGTTTCCAGGGCACAGGAGTTGGACGGGGCTAGGGGAATGGAGGCTGGGGGCGGGCGGGGAGGGCGGCTCCCCGGTCGTAGTGGAGTTGGATGGCAGCATGAGGGATTGGGAGGGGTTGAATGTGTTTGACTTTTGGGCGGAGGGGATAGAGGACGCTCGAGGCCAAGGAGGGCGGGCTGGGCCCTTGGGGGGGGGGAGGAGCCTTTGTCCCCGTGCTTTAGGGAGAGGGGATTCGTGGCGAAAGGGGAGTGGGAGAGGGAGGCAGACAGGGGAGGGTGGGGTGTAGGGGGGGATTTCAGATGAGGAGGGGGCTGGGCCAGAGGGGCTGGTTTGGAGCGAGGAGGAGGAAGACGTGGGGAGGTTGATTTTGGCGTGGTAGGTGGGGGTGGGCGGCTTGTACGGTGGGGGTAGGGGTGAGGCGGAGTGGAGGCCACGGGGGCAGTTAGCGGGGCCCAGCACACCAGACCTTCCATTTGTTTTACAGGAGGAGGAGTGTCACGGAGCACCAGACTTGGCAGGGCTGGGGACGGCCCACTGGCGCCAAGGTGAAGGGAGGGTTGAGCCTCAGACGCCGTACCCGGCGGGGATCCTGTCGCGGCCGGTATAAGTAGGCCGACAGAGGAGGCGCGACGTGAAAGTTGTTTTTGATGTTGATAGGAGGGTTATGTCAGCGCCTCCGGCCGGAAGAGCTGGTGGCTCTAGAGATGTCAACTTTTTTTCTGTGGATGAGAGTATGGAGAAAGGAGAGTTGAGAGAAGACGGGTGAGGGGGGCTGAGTAATCCTGTCAATAGTGTGTTGCAGGTGTCAGCGCCAGGTGGAGCCCACGGTCAGACATCGCGCCGGGGGGACGGGTCAGCACCTCTGGAGGGGAGGATAAGAGATCAGAGAGCGGCTTTGTTGGCACCAGGTAAAAGGGCGGCCGGTGTGGCCACTTTTATGGAATCAGTGGGGGTGGGGGGCGGGGTGAGAGACGTGGGGGGCAGGTTGTGTAAAGGTACGTACGTGGCGGACATGGGGGTAGGAACAGATGAAACACTGGAAGGGGACGCAGGTAAGGCGCCTGGGTAGAAGGTGGGCCCAGGTACGGGGCCCACGAATGCGGGGGATGGCCAGGGTAAGGGACTGGGGGGCAAGGAGACTACGGGACTGGGGGTGACGTGGCAGGACGCGACACGACGGGGGAGTCAGGTGTTAAACTGGAAAGTAAAGAGTTTTAGATCAAAAGGTTACCGTACATGGGTGTTGGGGGAGCATTTGATGTTGGCTACCGAGGAGCGCATAGGGAAGGGGGAGTATGTGGAGATACTGAAGCTCCTGCATAGAGAAGTGAGGGCGAAGGAAGGGTCGAAAGAGGAGGAGTATGAGTTGCAGAAGAGGCCCAAGGTGCCGCTTACGATAGAAAACTGGACGGCGCCTTTCCTCATCTTTGCCAGTGTATATTGCGAGAAATTCCCCGATCGGTCAGTAGCCATTTTTAAATATATGGATGTCATACTGGGGGTGTTATGCATGGGCCCAATATGACGAGGAGTTTAGGGCCCGCATGGCATGGGACCCTGAGGACAAATGGGGCTAGCTGGACATGGATTTATGGCAGCATACAATGGAGTTAGCAGGGTCGGGGAAGACCATACTTACGGCCAGTGGGCTTCCCATAGTTTATCAGCCCTTTCAGGGCCGCCCCACCCAGGGAGGGGTGGGGGGCATGGCTAGGGGGCAGTCAGGGTCCAAAGGGACCTGTTGGGACTACAATAAAAGGTTGTGCTCTCAAGAATACTGCAGGTTCCGGCATGAGTGCTCGGGCTGTGGGAAGAGTGGGCATGCCCTGGTTAAATGTTGGGGAGCTCAGGGTCCGCAGCAGGGACAATCGGGAGGGTTTAGGTCTGCGAATCAGCAACAGCCCGCAGGTGGGAGAGGGGCCAAGGGGCTTGGGCCAAAGGGCTCTTACGCCAGTTAGAGTCGACAGATTGGTCGCAGCCTGCAGGGATACATAGACGGGGGGCTGCAGAACGGCTGCGGGTGGGGTTTCTGGAAGGGTTTAGACTAGGTTATGACAGACCAAGGACGAGGCGTTGGGCTGACAATTTGAAGTCGGCAAAGGAGCACCCGAGGTGGTGTAAGGAAAGCTGGACAGGGAAGTCAGTGAGGGCCGCATAGTCGGACCCTTTGAGGACGGGCCTCTGGTTGATTTGATAGTGTCCGGCATTGGGGTAGTGCCAAAAAAAGAGGAGGGGCAGTTTCACCTCATACAACATTTGTCATGGCCCGAAGGTGGCTCTGTAAATGATTTCATTAATGAAAGAGAGACCACAGTATCATATTCATCAGTTGACGCAGCCATGTCACTTGTGGTGACCGCGGGCGCAACGGCGAGGATGGCAAAGTGTCACATGAAGCCGGCTTTCCGGCTGCTTCCAATCCACCCGGACAATTGGGGCTTACTGGGGATCCAGTTTAATGGCCTCTTGTACGTGGACGAAGCGCTGCTGATGGGCTGTTCCATGTTTTGCGCACTGTTCGAATGTTTCAGTATGTTCACGGAACGGACGGGTCACCAAGGAGTAACGCACTACCTGGATGACTTTTACTTTGTGGACTCCCCAGGCTCTATGGACTGCCAGATGGCGCTGGACAGGTTCCAAGAGATCAAAGGCGAGTTGGGTGTGCTGTTGGCACCGGAAAAGACAGTGGGGCCATGACGGCACTGTCATTTCTAGGAATTGAATTGGACTCGGGGGCAATGGAGGCCCCTTTACCAGCTGATAAATTGCAGCAAATGTTGGGGCTGCTGGCAGCTATGTTGGCACGGCAAAAAGTCACTGTGACGGAGATACAGGTGCTACTGGGCCACTTGAATTTTGCATGCAGAGTTGTGAGAGTAGGGTGGACTTTCTGTAGGCGACTTGGCAGGGTGTTGGCGGGGCGGAAGCCGCCGCATCATCATGTGAAGCTGTCAGCAGGAGTGAGGGAGGACTTGAGGATGTGGCAGTTCTTTTTACAGAACTTCAAAGGTGTGCCAATGATGCGGGTGACGACATGGTCTGGGATGTACAGATCTGTTCAGATGTAGAAGGGAGTGAAGGATTTAGACTATATTGGCAAGGCTAATGGTGTGTGGAGCGGTGACCCCCTGAATGGGTGGGGGGGGTGTTCGAAGCATAGCTTTCCTGGAATTTTTCCCGCTGGTGGTGGTGATCTCGCTTGGGAGGGACTAGCTGATCCACAGGAGGGTGATGGTCAGAATAGACAATATTGCAGTGGTAGAAATTGTGAAACGGCAATCTGCAAGGGATGAGCAAGTTCTGAAGTTGCTGAGAGTGTTTGTGCTGGGCTGTTTGCGGCATGATATTGCCTTTCGCGCAGTGCATGTGCCAGGGGTGGACAATGACATAGCTGATGCATTGTCTCGTTCGCAGTGGGGGAGATTCCATGGGCTAGCCAGGGACGCGGACAAGACCCCGACCAGCATGCCGGCGCATTTGTGGTACGTAGGCAATTCAGGATTTTGCAGCTGGTGCTAGATTCACTGGCACAATCGACGAAGGTAGGATACACGTCAGCGTGGGAAGAGTTTGTAAGTTCATGGGCCAGGCGGCGGGTTACGGTAGCGGGTCGTCAGAAAGATGTAATACAGTTTATACTGTCTTTGATCCAGAAAGGGCTCACGCGGGTCACATAAGCGGGTAAATTAGTTGGGATCGCGTTCATGGGTAAGCTCTTGTGGGTTTATGCGCCGTCGGCGGGTGAACTCGATACACGCATGCTGGAAGGGTGGGCCCAGGAGTGCGGGCGGGCGTCTCAGGTCAGGCACCCCCTGTCTTGGGATCTTCTGGAGATGCTGCAGGCGCTGCCTCGGATATGCAGGGACGACTCAGAGCTTTGCTTATTTTCCACATTGATGTTGTGGGTGTTCTTGGGGGCCTTCCGGGTGTCAGAGCTATTGGGCATCAAAGGGAGTGAGGGTTTGTTATGGACCGAGGTGTCCCTTTGGGAGAACAGGGTCTGCCTGTGGCTGAGGAGGTCAAAAACGGATCAGAGGGACGGGGGCAATGGGTCTCTTTGCAGGCAGCCTGTGACAGCTTGACCGGCCCGTACGGGTGGGGGTTGTGATGGAGGGCGTTGGCCTCAGACACATTGGGTTTGGTATTCAGGCTTGCGGGTGGGCGGGCGGCAAAGGGGTCACAGCTCCTGGTTATATTGAGGAAGGCCTTGACCCTCCTGGGCTTGGATGGTAAAGGTTTTGGGACTCATTTTTTCCAGATTGGGCTGGCTTCAGAGGCAAACAATCGGGGTTGGGAGCGAGGGGACATTATGAGATTGGGCAGGTGGTCATGGGACTGTTACCAGCGTTATGTGCGCAGCGCTCCCAGCCATTTGTAGCGCAGTTATGTATTTTTCCCTGTGTTCATACATTTGTCTCGTTGCAGGTTTGTTGATGGGTCCCCTCGCCAGGAAAATGGCCATTTGGATTGTGGGACATTCTTTTGTGAAGTGGGCTCAGGTCCTTGGTTTCAATAAAGAACTGTTTAATGTTTCTTGGAAAGGGAAGGGGGGAATGCTCTGGAGAGAGCTATAGGAGGTATTCAATAGGATGTTGGTGGCTGGTAGTTGCACTGATGTCGTGGTTGTCCACCTGGGTGAAAATGACACGATTAAAGAGACAGGTTTGGCACTAATGAGAGCCATGAGTGTGATTTAGAGGAGATTAAGCGTCAGTGGTCTGGGTGCACAGTGGTGTGGATGGAGTTTGTGCCGCGTAGGTTTTGGAGGAGCGCCGGGAATCTTGGCACGGTGGACTAGGCCTGGAGGAAGGTAAACGTGGAGATGGTTCGTTTTTGCTGCCATTTAGGTTTTTGCCAGGATCAGATACAAGGAGATTAGATACGACACGCCAGAGTTTTTCATGGGTGACAGGGTCTATTTGTCGAGGCTCGTCATGGACCTATATTTGTTGGAGTTGAGGGAAGTGCTGGCCAGGTTGGTGGGCGTGCACAGGGGCTGATTCGGGCAGCTGGGTCTGGTGGGGTCGTGGAGGGACTAGGTTCTTAGCAGGTGTTCAGAGGGAAAGGAGTTAGGGCTAGGGGGCAGGGGGACAGGAAAAGGGGGAGGCGGCGTCTACGCCTACTACTCTGCCTTTTCCTGGGTGGCCGGGTTGTTTGAAAGTTGGCCAAGTTTGGCTGGAGTTTGGTAGTTTATGTTTAAGTTTGGGGAGCTTGTGGTCAGGAGCAGGGAAAGGTTAAAGAGGTAGGAAGGTTACATTAGAGGTTTGTTAGTTACAGTTGCATAAAGGCAGGTAAGATTTTAGGTCTTGGAAAGTTAGGAGTTATAAATGCGTTATTATAAGATTGTGTAATATTATTGTATTGAATGTTATTTATTGTATGTTGCAGGGTAGGGGTTTTTATGATGTGGTGATCGTAGGGGTGGGGTTGGAACAAGGGGTCAGGAAATGTTGATGTATAGAGAGGTTTTAGTTTTGTAAGGCAATGTGCCAGTGTTAATAAAATTGTGATATGCACCTGTTTCAATAAAGCGGCCTTTTACACACACAAATGGTTGTCGGTGTGGCTTGCCCCACTCCCCTCCCAAGGGGTGTTTGGGGAGCAGCTGAGCACCGCGAGGTCTGCCAGCGGGCAGTTTGGGAGGGGGAGGGACTAGACGGGAGCGGCCATTTTGTGGCTTTGGGCTACTCTGGGACTAGCCCATATGTAGCCCAATTTTCGGTTAGTAGCCAAGCTACTTAGGGGGTTTTCGCGCCTGCCCAGCCACCATTTTAGGTTCTGGTGACCTGGTGGCTGGGAGCGTGGTAGTGGCAGGAATTGTTGTCCCCGCCCTCCCTCTCAGGGCTTAGGGTTTTTGGGGAGGCGTTCAGGGCAGGTTTTTTATGCAGGGGTTTTGGTAGGACAGGTGCATAGGGGTTTTGATATTGCAGCTTTGTCGCTTAGAACAGGTGCGAGCAGGGTTGTTTGAAATTTGGCCAAGTTTGGCTGGAGTTTGGTAGTTTATGTTTAAGTTTGAGGAGTTTGTGGACAGGAGCAGGGAAAGGTTAAACAGGCAGGAAGGTTACATTAGAGGTATGTTAGTTACAGTTGCACAAGGGAAGGTAGGATTTTAGGTCTTGGGAGGTTAGGAGTAATAAATGCGTTATTGTAAGATTGTGTAATATTATTGTATTGAAAGTTATTTATTGTATGTTGCAGGGTGGTTTTTTTTATGATGTGGTGATCGTAGGGGTGGAGGTGGGAACAAGGGGTCAGGAAATGTTGATGTATAGAGAGGTTTTAGTTTTGTAAGGCAATGTGCCAGTGTTAATAAAATTGGGATACGCACCTGTTTCAATAAAGCGGCCTGTTACACACACACAAATGGTTGTCAGTGTGGCTTGCCTCCCTCCCCTCCCAAAGGGGGCATTATGTCATTGTGAAATCACTTTTCTATTCCTCTGTTTTACTTTTACATGCCCTCATCAGGTGTGTTGGCCCCACTGGCTCTAATTAAATGAACCAAGACCACAACTCACTGAGTCCACCTAGTAAAACTGAAACCCAGAAGTGGAAAGTTGTTTTCCGGCGACATGGACTCATCTATGTTGATTGGGTCACGCTAATCATCATACAACACCTCTCTGTGCTAGGATTGTAGGAAAGACTAACTCACCCACATGCAGAGACTTTCTGATCAGCGAAAGCCCTCCCACTGAAGCACTGTCTATCTAAGGTGGCTCGAGCTGAGAGCTTTCTTTCAAAGGTCCTGTATATTCAATGAATAGCCATTTACATTCATGTTTGTTGATGTAATATGTTCAGGTACATGGCTGTCACATGTGCTTATGTGTGACATTTACATGTCTTCAGGCGCATTGCGGTGATAGTAACACACCGCCCAGCTATATTTTCCAGCTCCATGTTTGATGAGTTGCACCAGTGCGTGCATGAGGTGTCCCAGACAACAAAAGTTAGATCTAATAAGGGAGTAGACTCATGTTTGATGATCGTTTTGATTGTGTGGTTTAGCTTTGAGAGGAGGGAGAGGCTCAGTAAGCTGCGAGGCAATGCACACTTAGATAGTGCTAAATATTGAAATGCTAAATATAGACACTAGCCTGGCCTATTGAGAAGCATAGAATATTTTTAAACCCAGCTGACAGAAAAGCTGCTTTTAAATATGTTCTGTTAGTATTTAGAGTAAAATCAAGTTAATTTTCTTGATCTGAGAGACCTCTGTCATGTTTCACAGCAGCCAGGCCTGACTTTTTAGGGCTCGACCTCTGCCAATGCGCAAGCATTGCAGATGTCGAGACATATTGTATATGTGGCCAGCCCTACTAATGTATGTGAAGCATATTTCAGTTAAACCAAATAGGAGTTTTTTTTTTGTATAGCGTGCACCCTGAACAAACTTACTTCATGACGCTTTCAAATTAGTTGGTCAAAGAAAATGGGAGAATGAAGTAAAGCGATTTGTCTGACATTTCTCTGTACTTTTAATAGCAGGTGCAGGAGGTCCCAGGGAGGTGGTGCCCAGAATACAGCTCTTCAGCCGAACAAATTCAGTGCTTTATACACATTCTTAGTTCAAATTCCAGTTGCCATTCAGCTGTCCTGTATCTTGTATTCAGAAATACATTTATTTATTTATTTATTTATTATTTTATTTAGCATACTTATAGAGCGCAGACCTGTCACCCAGAGGGCATCCTGGCGCTTTGATCAGAGAACCCCCGCACTAAACAAGCACAGACGCACAACCATTACTTGGGAAAGAGATGGGTCTTTAAAGCCTTCCTGAATGGAAGATAGTCCTGGTAGCTCCTAAGAGTAAGTGGGAGAGAATTCCACAATTTGGCTGCCGCCACTCTAAATGAGCGGCCGCCCATCCTCACTCTTTGAAACCTAGGCACCACCAAAAGGTGAGCCGATGACGACCGCAAAAGCCGTGGGGCAGAATACCATGCAAACATGTTTTGTAACGGGATAGGGCCTAGGAGGTGTACCGCTCTAAACACCAAACAGGCCGCTTTAAATTGGACCCGTAGATCTACCGGGAGCCAATGCAGATCACGAAGCGCAAGAGTAGAAGAGCTAGATCTGGGTCGTGAGAGGGCCAGTTTAGCAGCCATATTCTGCACCCTCTGCAGCTTCCCTATCAAGTTTTTTAGGGCCCCCAGGAGAAGACCATTACAATAATCAAGCCGGCTTAAAATAGTCCCACGGACTATTTCCGGCCTGGACTGGGCGGGGAGCAGAGGCAAAACTCTGCGTAACATACGGAGCAGCATCATACATGTACCCGTGGTTTTGTTGACATGTAGGTCTAATTGTAAGTTAGGGCCAAACATGACCCCTAAATTACGAGCTGACTCCGATGCCAACACTGGTTCGGAAAAGGTGCTAGGCCAGAAATCGGTGGGTAGAGCCCGCGGGATCCGATCAGTGGAACAGTGGAGCACCTCCGTCTTCGAGCTATTGAATTGCAAAGAATTTGCTCGAAGCCAATCCGCTGTAGCTGCCATACAGCGATGGAAGGTGCTCAGCGAAATCGCATTGTTCCCTTCCAAGGAAAACACCAGCTGAGTGTCATCGGCATAATTAAATGCCGAGACCCCAAAAGATTTTATTAGCTGGACAAGTGGACGAAGGTACAGGTTGAACAATATCGGGCTGATGGCCGAGCCCTGTGGCACCCCCTGTCCGATTTTCCTTGGCTCCGAGCTGAAAGGCGGAAGTGACACCAGCTGTTGCCTGCCCTCAAGATATGAAACCAGCCAATCTCTGGCCCCCTCGCAAATCCCGCACTCTTCCAGCCTCCGAACCAGGGTCCGATGGCAGACCGTGTCGAACGCGGCCGACATGTCGAGCAGCACCAAAAAGGCTGCTCGATAGGGAGGAATAGAGGGTGTTTAGTCTCGCTCCAGTGTGGCTCACTAGTTCCATGGGGCAATGGCATGGCCAGGGTAGATATCCAGCTTCCAGTCTTGCCTATCTCTAGTTGGGAGAAAGATCACTCTACTGGATTCCTACAGCACCGCCAGGTCACTAATGGAAGGAAGATAAAACTGCTGTGGTCCTACAGCACTAGGGGCAGGGCAGGACCCTCACATTGCTATGGTGACAGTACTGACAGGGCACTGCTGGTAAAAAGCTCTCACTGCTGAGCACTAGATCAAAGAGATGCTGCTCAAGGAAGCTTACATTCCTGGGGTCCTATTGGGTACACCACAGGGAGAGGTCACTACAGCTGTCTTAGTACTCACAGGGGCCTGAATGGGAAAGGTAATATTATTTGGAAGTGTCCTCTGCTCTAGGCATTCTACACCACAAGCAATACATACCCCTCATTCAGAACTAGATGTTCAGCACCAATCTGAAGGGACTGTTATTTTCCAATAAAACAAGCAATAACTAGTGTGACTCTGAAACAGCAGCATTAACCAGGACCGATTTAGACACTAACACGATGTTACTTGGATTCACCATGGACACCAACCTTTTCACCAATCTCATTTTCAAGAACCACTCTATCAAGGAAAAAAGGACAGCCTGGTACCATCAGACTGGGGTCAGGTTGGACTGGCCTATCTGGTAGTGCCCAAAGGGCTGGTTATAGAGGTCTGTGTGTGGGTCATTTGTTTGACTGTTTGTGGAGTTTTTTTATGGTTTGCTGGCCAGGTTTTTGTGTTAATTTCCCTGATTATTACCACAAACATAACTTCCGACAAGCACTCATGCATAGAGTCTTCCATACTTTACAAAACTTCCATACAGCCTGTATTTAGAAGTGAAAAATGGCCCGATCGGCAAATGGTGCCACTTTTTGAGTTACCTGATTCCCTAAAGAGGTCACTTATATTTGGTGTCCAGGCTTATTTTCTGTCCCAGTCCTTGGAGGCAGGTTGTTGATTTGTTTAATTCTGGATGTAAGAGTTGTGCATGCTCAGTAAAAATGCAAGATTTATCTGTGTGGATGAGTAATTCCACAAATAATGATTTAAATGGTATGCAGTCATTAATTTTTTATCTAATTCTTTTGTAGTGCTACTCATCCCACTATTAGGTTGCAGAATGCTTTATATTAAAGTCACACAATAAATCATGCAAGTGTGTAAATCAATTTACAGGAAATATTACATGTCAGTTAGGGTTGTGCCTTTTATGAATGGTGTTGACATTGTATCTCAAGAGTTAATGGTTGAGAAAAACACAAAGTCAGGATATAAACGTAACACAGTGATTCGGGTTGCCTTTACTAGCAAGACTTTATTACTTCTTAATAGAACAACTCGTTGCAAAAAAAAGAATTAGGGGAAGTCTGTCAGCAAGCTTTTTTGGGTAGCCCTCCAGCTTCATGATCTGAAGCTATTAAAGTCGTTTTTTTTAAAAAAAAAAGGAAAGGAGGCAAAAGAGATGGGGTCCTATAGGCCAATTTCTTTATTAAATTCAGATAATAAGGTCTATTCAAAAGTGTTGGCTAATAGGCTGAGCACTGTTATAAGTAATTTTGTTTCAGAGGCAACATGGTTTTATTTTAAAACGCGACACTGCAGATGACGTGAGAAGAATTGTCTCTCTTCTTGATTGGGCGCAAGCTACGAATTCCCCTGTTGCGGTAGCCCTGTTAGACGCGGAAAAAGCGTTTGACAGGGTTTCTTGGGACTTTTTATGGGCTACCTTAGCCTGGAAGGGTTTTTCGGGGGAACTCATTAAAGCAATACAGGAATTCTATACTAATCCTAGAGCAACAATCCGCATTGCTGGGAATTTATCAAAAAATGTCATGATAACACGGGGGACGAGGCAAGGTTGTCCTTGTTCCTCCCTGTTATTTGCGTTATATATTGAACCCTTTTTAATGAAACTCGAAAGGGAGGCAGGAATTATCCCAGTCCAGATTCATCAGGTGGAGTACAAAGTGTTTGCTTACGCGGACGACATTGCCATTGTTACACCGAATATTAAAACTTCTATACCAAATATAGTACAAGCTGCTAAGGAATTTGGAGGGTGCTCGGGCTATAAATTAAATATGGCTAAAACCCAGGTAATCCATTCAGAAACTGGATGCCCAAAGGATATGAGCTTCATTTCGGAAGCTCTATATTTTGGTATTAAAATCTGCGCAAAGACGGAGGAAATAGTGCGGCTAAACACAGAACCTTTATTAGGTTTGTCCAATAAAACTTTGGACAGATTGAATAATCTTCATCGGTCGTTGTATGGGCGGAGTAATGTCTTTAAAATGTCAATCTTTCTGAAATTCCTGTATTTATTTTGTACAATTCCTCTTCTCTTTCCTATTTCTTTTTTTGTAAAAACTGAAAGAATGTGTTCATGGTTTCTCTGGAGCTATCGTAGGTCTAGAAGAGCAATGAAATGGTGTATACTACCTAGGGAGAGGGGGGCTGGGGAATACCTAATTTTGGTTTGTATTACTGGGCTGCACTATTAAAACATATGGGGGTTTTAATATTTCATGACGCTATATTGGATGGTATCCGGGATAGAGGTGGTATCCGGGATAGAGGCCAGGCAATGTCTTGTTCGAGAAATCGAGCCCAGTTATTACAAAAAGACAAAATTTAAAATCTTTGCTGCTGCTTTTGAAATGTGGAGGAAAGTTAAGGTGGGACTAAGCTTGGGTATTAATATTAATTTTTACACACCTCTAAATAGCTGTTCGCTACTGTCGGGGGTGTTTAGGGACCAGGTGATGATCAGGTGGTAGACAGTTGGGAGACAAACAATAGGAGATCTACTTCAGGGGAATCAGTTTGCTTCCTTTCTTTTTCTTCAACAGAAATGTAATCTCCCCAAGACAGATTTTTTCAAATATCTTCAGTTACGAAGTTTTTGGGATTTAAGGAAGGCTCAAAATCAAATTTCGACTGAGAAATCTAGCATTTTGGAAGCAATTAGAATAACAGTTAAAATCGGACCAATTTATCAATTTTTAGTTACTAAATTAGATGATGATTTGGATACTTGGGAGGACAAGTGACAAAGAAAACTGGCACTTGACGGCATAGATGTGGTTAGAGTTATTGAACTTTCACAGAAAGTATTGTTTAATAGTCCTCTAAAAAGCCAGCAATATATGTCATTATTTGATTTATATTGCACTCCGGCGAAAATGGCAAAATGGAAATCCCTGAAAGGAGATAAAAGCAACCGATGTGGTCTATTGGCAGCAGATGCTGCACATATGTTTTTTTTGTGTCCCAAACTAAGTCAATTTATAACAGATGTGGAATATTTTCTGAATGTTAGTTTGGAGATACAGGTTCAGTTGTCCCCGGATATGATAATTTTGGGGCTCCAGGTAAAACCTATGTGCAATAGGACGATAGCAGAGAAAGGATTTTTATTTATTTATATGTCTATTTTTCGCTTGTGTGTAACCACGCAATGGTTAGATGTAGATCCGCCAGTCTTTAATAATTGGCAAGCTAGACTATTGTCTATATTTTATCTAGAGTCGGCTGTGTATAAATCAAAAGGTAGCAGGAAAAATATGTATGGGCAGAAGCTCTGGTCCCCTTTGGCTAACTGGGTATGATCTTATCTTATCTATGTATGTTAATCTAAGGCTGTATTTGGTAGTCTGATGAAATTTATGATGTATTTAAGAAGCCTGTCTGCTGTACTGACGAAAACAATAATAAAAAAAAGAACACCTCGTTGCAATCTTAAAATAATAACAGATTGAAATAAGAAATAAGGATCTAAAGCTGTGACTTTCAGTTTACATGAAGCTACTTGATGCTGGTAAATAGATCACTGTGCTATATTAGAACAACTGCAACTTATAAACTTAGAGTAACAAAAGTATCTCTATGTCAAAATCAATAGCTCACTTACCAATATAAAATACATATTGCATGATGCATGATGTACTTTGCAGCAGGTACATTAATCCTCTATTCTACTTTGAGTGAAAACGGTCTTGGACAGCACACAGAAATCTTCCAGAACTGCATTAACACAGAAAGGGCTTGTGCCCATTTACTCAGTAACACTTCGATGTAGATCCTTCTATTATTCTTTTTAGCAGAATGAAAATGTGGATCGGAGCAAACTGCAGAAATCAATTTAGCATACAGTGTAATCCAATGTGAGTACACAATATCTCAAGTGGACAACCAAATGAAGGTTAGGCGAGTTCATTACAAATTCAAGTTGGTGCAAGTAAAGAACATCAAGTTCTATGATTAGGATGCAAGTTAATCGAAAAGTAAGAATTTAGGTTCCATTGTATTGGCACTTTGTTGGAGAAAAGCATTTAGTTCTATCTATCTGTACTCTACCTCTAAAAGTCATGGCCGGCATTCCTAATGTTGCCTTTAAGCAAAATGTTCGAGGTAGGAAAAAGTGTCAGTCATTGGAGCCTTCCTAAGAAGTCACTCCAACATCAGTCACAAAGTTTTTCATGACGTGGTTTCCTTCCTTGACCTCCTCCATCTACGCCCCTCTTCAACGGTTCGTACATGGTCTCTTCTCCTTCTCTTTAGCGCCAAGACGCCCACGGGCAAATGTATGCGCTTTATAAATTGCATTAATAAATAAATAAATAGATAATTGTGTGAACATACCTCCCATCACCTTATCTTCGCCAGGCCAAACTAACTGTAACTTCTTCACTCCTCAACTATCTAATGGAAACAGTACCCTTACTCTTCACTAACAGAGCGTTTGTCCACCTGCAATGCGTAGCCTGGACACAAATAACATTCTACAAGACTTGCATGGGAATCTAAGCATTCGATTCAGAAATGAGAACATTCAAACATGCTGTGGATTTAGGCCTACGACTTAGGCTAAAATAATAAATGCGCCATGTTATTCGCTTTTAGTATTTCCACAAAGTCATTAGCATTTTCAATAGAGACATTCACTAAACTATATTAATATGCCTATTTCCACCACATCATTGGCCTAATAAACTTTCAAAATACATTTAATGGCCCAACACATCACTAATGAGCCCTATATAAGTGTGTTACATCATTTATACATATTCAGTACAGTTGTTAAGCTTCACATTGGATGGTGTTAATTCCACAACAACTTGTTTATTGATTCACATTTACTTTACCATTTAGTTTAACCAGGCACACTGAATAATATGTGAGCTCAAACTACAAGTGGTTACATTGCACTCCTATCAGGTACCCGATATAGGATACGAATTTCCGCACTATCAACACCTATAATATCTAACGCTATTGTGACCTCCTCAAAATTGCTCAGCACACAAAGACCTCTTCAGCTGGTGCTTAACCCTGGAAGATATTTTAAAATGCAGCCTCCTTGTGACCATAAGCTACAACAGATTTACTGTTACATGTGTCCTTCTTGACAATTTCTTTGCAGCAGTTTTTAAAAATAAATAAATGTATAAGTTGGATTTCGGACTCCCATGTTCATTTATTTGTGAATATGTTTATTGATTTCAAAACCAAAATACACTGGCACATACAGGAAACACATTTTCCTCAGGTGTCCATCTGTCAGTGATGACCTCTGGTCACTCCTTTATACAAGCGAAGCATTCTGGGGCAACATTTACGTATTCCAGTTCCACGTAATCAAAGTGCCAAGCCGACCTCCCCAGATTGGTTCCTCTCCTTCTCAATAATAACAAGCAAAAGCAAGGAGGACCTTAATAAAAAAAATCAGAATTTTGTGTTTAACAACCAACCAGATATACCCCTGTCTCCGAGCCCCCCCTATTTTCCTCCCCCCTCCAGTGTGGCACACAGAGCAGGATAATATGTGACCAGTATAACAGTATGGCATGGTGCATCAGTCTGCTATACCAATACCAAACCTTACAATACTCAACAGGAAAGTTCTACCCCAAGAAAACAAAGTGCAGACAAGGAGAACAGGTCAATTTTGCATACGATGACCATGCAGCTATCAGGCCAAACCATGCGGTTCACTAGACGAAGATGTGTCTGTGTCTACCTCTGAGGCCTTCAACAGCAACGTTAACGCTTCCCAAGCCCTTGCAGACTCCAATGCTTTCTCGCTATGTGTGCGGCTAGCTGTCTGTAGCCTAATAGTGCCCTCGCCTTCCACCCATCTAAGGAACACAGCCCTCCACTTCCAAAAACTCGGTCCTCTCTTAGATTTCCAGTGTGCCGTAATATCCCTTTTGGTCAACAGAAGACCCAGATCTATAAACTTGCTAGTGATCTTGCTTCTGGAAGTGTGGGGGAAGCAGTGAAGTAAGCAAGGGCTTAAAGCAAGTTCAATATCTCTTACCGTAAGATCGCATAGCAGTGCCATCACCTCTTCCTAATAATTCTCAAGTTTGGGGCAGTCTCACATCATATGACAGAAATCAGCCTCCTCTGAGCTGCAGCGCGGGCAGAGGGCTGTAGTCATGTTAAAATGCCCATTAATCTTCTCTGGAGTAAGATACGCCCTATGTACAGTAAAAAATGGAACCAGCTGGAAACAAGCATTTCTAGTGCTTTTCCACAGCCGTTTAATCAACCCAGCCCATGCCTGGTCAGGGATTTTGCCGCCTAAGTCTACCTCTCATTTCTGTTTCAGCCCGGTCAACGGAGTCAGCATCTCATGTGTCATTTGTCGGTAAAGACAAGTTACTGCCGTAATGGTTCCGGCCGCTAATACTGCATACTGACAGGCCATGGAGGTCTGCGGTTCAGAAAGCCCTCCTCCCCAGCAGCAGATAATTCCCCGATGCAGGTCATGCCGATCCTGCAGAGTGTTGAATGGATAAAGGACAGAATCTTCGTAAAGGTCTCCAATTGAAGTCAGACCAAGCTCTCCCCAAGTATTAAGCGCCGCCCAGTTGCCCCGTATGGTAGTGCCATCCACATGGCCAGCGGGATCTCAGGTGCATAGGGGCGCTCAATATGCACTCTCTGCTGGCTCCTGTCCCAGCAGAGCCAAATGTTCTGAGTTCAGTAGGAAGTGTTTTGAGTCACAAGGGTTGCTGTAAAATGATGCGGGATAGAATCTGCTCAGGTACCCGGCCATCCTCATGCCGCCCACTCCCCGAAACACCAGCACCACTGCCTGAGTAGGCCATTGCAGTTGGGCTGCCAAATAATATATCTCAAAATCCGGGACCGCCAGCCCTCCCTCTCCTCTTGGTCGCATAAGGGTCTTCCGGGCCACTCATCGTCTGCCAGCAGACCAGAGGAAACCCGTGACATTGTTTGAAGCCGCTTAAAGATCGATGCAGGAATCCAAATGGGGGGAGTCCTGAAATAATACAGGAGCCTAGGAAGTGCAACCATCTTAAGGAGGGCCACCCGGTCCGCTACTGAAAGCGGCAGCGCACCCCAAAACTCCATGTTGCCCTGAAGGCCCCGGATAGCTCTACCCACATTGCCCTCTAGCAAATCCATCTGCTTATGATATATACAGATCCACAAGTACGTCAAACAATTAAGTACCCAGGGCATACCATCAGTAAGTAAGGGGCCCTCACTTATTAGGGCAGTGGGAAACAGGCATGACTTCGCCCAATTAACCCTAAGGCCCGCCACCTTTTCGAGATCTTGGAGTAAGTTCTTCGATCTGAGGACGGCAGCCTCCGTGTCTGCTAAAAACATAAGAAGGTCATTGATGTAGAGCGCATTGTAGTGAGTAAGGCCATGCACATAAAGACCCGAATATCGCCACCCCGTCCGAGTGTGGGCCGCTAGAGGCTCAATGGCCAGTGCAAACAACAGAGGGGATAGTGGGCATCCCTGACGTGTCCCCCGACTCACAGCGCTTGCATCCGAAATCAAACCACCTGTTTTAACTTGCGCCGTAGAGCACCTGTATAACAATGCCGTCCATGTCACGAACCCATCGCCCAACCCAAAAGGACGCATAACCTTAAACAAGTAAGGCCATTCCAAGCTGTCAAAAGCTTTTTCGATCTCACCTGAAAAAATGGCCGCGGACGTATTTGGATACGTATCGGCTTCCAATATGCCGAGTAGCCATCTCACATTATCAGCAGTGTTCCGTGTCGGAATGAATCCCGCCTGATCTTTATGCACTAAGTTGGTCATATGAGGAAGCAGGTGGGTCGCCAAAACCCGGCTCAAGATCTTATAGTCAACAGTGAGCATGGATAGCAGGCGGTAAGCGGTCCTATCAGAGGGCGACTTCCCGGGTTTCAATAACGGAATAATTATCGCTTCACGATTAGTGCCTAGGAGCTGCCCGGTCTTTTTGCCTCATTGTAGAGAGTCACTAATTTTGGCGCCAGAAGATCGATATAAGTCGAATAAAACTCAATCAGCTGCCCGTCCGCCCTGGAAGTCTCTTTCCGCGCCATTTGTTTAATCGCTCCTCTCACTTCCCCTAGAGCGGCGGTACTCAAAGTACGTCCCGCGGGCCACTTGCGGCCTGCCAGGTCACTCCATGCGGCCACCATGAAAGACAGCAGGCACGGACTCAACACCATTTTCTCACTCTGAGCTTCCCGCCCTCACCTGCCTCTCTGACGTCACTTGCTCACGCAGCCTTTGAGAGCATTTTTTGTGCTGCCGGTGCATGCTGCTCGTAATGTGGCCTCTTTAATTTCTCAATTGGTGCTGCTAAAACGGTGCAGAGTAGTAATATCGACGTAGAAATATCGTCTTACATTAATATCTCCGCAGAAATATCGAGTGGAACAAATATCGACATCAAAAATATAGTTTGACCAGAATATCAACTGAAAGGTAAGTAATATTGATAACAATAATATAGTTGTAATAAATATCGTTTACAAAAATATAGTTTACAAAAATATCGATTTATTAATAATGTTATGTATTTGAGTGTTTTAAATGAGAATTGTTTGTTATTTTATTATATGTTTTGGAATTGTATTAGTTATTCATGTTTTTTATGTTTAATTTTGTGTTATTACTTCCGTAGCGGGTTGTGGGTTTATAGGGGAATAGGGTGAGAAGTAATTTAATTATATAAAATTAATTGATTAATTAATGTGTTAATTAATTATTAATAGTGTAATAATTAGTAAATTAATAATTAAATATGTTAATTGTTTAATTAATTTTAGGTGTGTGTTGGGAAGTTCATACGTGTAAATGGTGTGAAGGGTGGTGATTAATTAATTTATTATTGATTAATTAATCATTAATGTTTTAATTAATTACCATTAACTAATTAGTAATTGATTGTAAATGTGTTATTAAATTAGGTGTATGTTGTGGTGTTTTTAAGTGTATATGGTGTGAAAGATGGTAATTAATTATTTAATTTAAAAAAATACATACATTTTCATTAATTAATTAGTAAATATTAAATGTAATTGTGTAATTAAATTTAGGTGTGTGTTATAGCTTTAAATGTGTAATTAATTAATTGTTATTATATGTGTTAATAATAATATTTGTAAATGTATATATTAATTATGTTTATATTACAAATTAAATTAAAATAACATTTTTGATAGTTAGTTTTTTTTATTGTTTTGTGTTCCAGCGCTTTCCTTACTATTGTACTCACTGGAGTGGGAATAGTAATTTTTACCCCTGCGCTATCCAACGCTTTCCCTACTGTTGCACTCTCTGGAGTGGGAATAGTAATTTTTACTCCTACGCTATCCAACGCTTTCCCTACTGTTGCACTCACTGGAGTGGGAATAGTAATTTTTACCCCTACGCTATCCAACGCTTTCCCTACTGTTGCACCCTTTGGCGTGGGAATAGTAATTTTTACCCCTATGCTATCCAGCGCTTTCCCTACTGTTGCACCCTCTGGAGTGGTAATAGTAATTTTTACCCCTACGCTATCCAACGCTTTCCCTACTGTTGCACTCTTTGGAGTGGGAATAGTAATTTTACCCCTTCGCTATCAAATGTTTTCACTACTAATGTGTGTATTTTGTTATTAAATGTATGTATTATTATTTTTTAATACTTTAATGTGTTAATTAAATATAGAAGATTATTTTTTGTTCAAAATGTTTTATGTATGTGTTTATTTCATTTTTATATAATTATTAAAGTTTATAAATTAAATAAAGATAATAAGAAAATGTAATTAAGAAGATATATGTATATGTACACATTTATTGTGTTTATATTCATTAAATTAAGTTTATATGTTATAAATAGTTAAAATATAAATGTAATTTGATTAATTTTGTTAATATTATTAATATTATTTAATTATTTAATTTAAGTTATATTATTTTTTAAAGTCTATATTTTTTACATCTATATTTTTGAGTCGATATTGTTGTACTTACCTGTTTAAGTATAGGGATTCGATATTTTTGTAGTCGATATTTTTACATCTATATTTTTGTTAACTATATTTTTGTTATCGATATTTAAACATGGAACCGCTAAAACAGCTGTCTCTGTAATTAAATGTATGTTTTTATGGCCCCCTGGTTAGGTTTCAGCCACGCCCGGCATTTCCTTCCTCAGGCTCTCAATGCCCACACATGGTGTAAACCACATAAATAAAACGAAGATCCAGCAATGTCCTCATGTTGATCCTTGGGCTGTGCCTAGCCTTTTGTTTTATGGTATGGCTTTACATGAGGTACCTACAGGCTCACTGTTGACAACAGTGGGGCTAGGAAAAGTTTACAGGTGGAATTGGGGGAGGGGGGTGCAGCTTATACACAACGTTATATGCCTCGGAAGCAGCCATACAGTTATATATAAATCCCAGCTTCCCCACATTTCTTACAGGCAATTCAACTTGCTTTGTGCATTACTTAAAGTGTAATAATTCATAGTGCTCCAACACTACCTCTCTGAGTCGTGGCACAAATGTAGCTTCAGGTATTTTATGCTGCAGAATTTAACAGCAAATAGTTATTGGTTTGGGCAACCATCAGGTATAGTCAGAGATGAGGGGACAGGGGCATAGTGTGTATATAGCGTTGAATGGGCAGAGGCAGAATGAGATGGTAGAGGTAAGGGGAAGGGGCAGAGAAAGGATAAACAGAGGGACTGGCACACTCTGTATGAGTAAAGCATAAAGCAGAATCAGTGCAGAGTGCAGGGACAAAGTGAAAACCTAGGATAACCGCAAACCCTAAGAGGAGAGTAATTGAGTTTTGGGCTCTGGAAGGAATAGGAAAGAATAAAAGTAGACGTGCTTCCTGATACACGCATTATTTTGAAATGACATGCAGCTACCTGAGATGATAGTCATTTTGGAGATGACACTACAATACCTCTGCTGCATTGTTGGGAGAGTTCATTGACTAGGAGAAGGCAGCGCAAGACACAGCACCTCTCTTGCCCATTATGCCGGACATTGTGCCATTGTAAAAGTGAATTACAGCATAGTACATGAATGCATGTATTGTGTGGGCCCAAGCATGCACATTACAGCATGGGACCATTTATGCATGTACTGTTTCGGTCCATTAGGAATATGACGGCATGCTGTCACTGATGCTTGTATTACCTGGGGTTACATGCATGTGGTAAGTTTCATGAGCCTGGGTGTGCACAGCGGGCTGGACAGAGGAGAGAAAACCTACCTCTATCAACGCACTTTGCATTTACGCTTCTGAGTTTTGCTGGATGATCTTGGGATTTAGTACTGTAAACTCTCAACAGGGCCATTAAGGGTTGCTTGTAGCGACTTTAAGAGGCATAGGGGTATGAGTTGTGTCTTCTGAGAGACAAATGAAGGGTGTGTCCAAGTATCTGTGCAACTGAGGGCCTTAGAGCAGGGATCTGTGTTTTTGTCAAAACAAGGAAAGATAGAAACCTATGATCAGAAACACACAGACCCCAATAAAAATAAAATATTAAAAGCATTTATTCGGTTTACATACACACATATATTGCATTTTGAAATACAGCGCTGTCTAGTCATGTTTTGAAAAGTGGGTGATTTTATTTTCACCCTAGCAGCCCTGTCCCTTCTGACCCCGCCTCTCCCGCCTCTCCCGCCCCCATCACGCAGGCCCATCTGTGCGGCCCTTGGCCACAAGCCAGACTGTAATTTTGACCTCCGAGAAAAAGTTTGTGAGTACCCATGCCCTAGAGTAATGTCCTGGCCTAGTAAGTCAGCCCCATCAAGCTGTGGAAGGTCAGCTGCAGATAGGAGCTCCCCTAGTGCTTCCTCATTCAACGTCACCTTCCTCTGATAAAGCTCTGTGTAGTAGTTGTGGAATTGTGCATTCATTCCCTGTTGCGTATGACATAGTTCCCCCGTCGGGCTATTAAGTTCCAAGATAACCGTCCCCCGTCTTGCTGGATTGGCCAACCAAGCCAGCAGTGTACCAGATTTGTCACCCTCGGCACGCATTATATATTTTTTATAGTCAAAACAGCGTAGTCTCTCGACCCCTAATGCTACTTCGCCTCCTTTCCCAAACTTCAATAATCTCTGCGGGGATCAGAAGGCTCTATGGATGGTGAAAAGAGGATTTTTCCTCAGGTACGCTAGTTTAACTATTTTGTACAACATAGACATAGATACTTGCCATTGATGTTCCAGCAATGTCTCCGGCAAGCATATTCCCCACAGTTCCATTGGCAGAGTAAAGGTGATGCACCATCCTCTAGTTCGACAATCACGCAGTAGATGACCGCATGTTCCTTCTTGACTCTTGTCCCTAGCATGAGTCAGTCTTCAAGCTTGTTTCGTTCCCCTGTTGTAGTACCAGAAGCTTGATACCACCTCTATATTTGTAGATATTTGAACCTGGATATCTTGTGATCTGTTCTTTTTTTACATATTACCCATGTGATCAGATGACCATCCTGGATTATATGCTCCCATCGTATAATACCTGCCTCAAGTAATGGCGCTGCCAAAGCATCATTGTCCATAACCCTCGCATGTGCCTATTCTGCGGAGACCCCCAGCCTCCATACTTACCGGCCCCCGCATTCTGCTGCTGCCAAAGGTGGGAAATAATGTCAGCCAACAAAGCCTGGTATCAGTAGTGGTCGTTGTTGGCCGCAGTTTATTAATAACCAAAGACATATTAATAACACAAACTGGTTTCAAGCAATCTTCCATTTTGCGAACATTACTCATCAATCATAATTGGCATATTACACATTATGACACCCTCTTCTAATAGCAGGTGTCAGTCTCTTTGTGCCCTCCTTAGTTCGAAAATGGGGCTTGTACACAAGCCAGTTTGTTGCCAGTCTATTGGTGCTCCAGTGGTTGGTTGCCCACGCCTTCTGCATGTTGCGGAGGGGAGCTTTCCAGTCGGGAGTTAGGTCCCCAGCTCGCTACCAAATTGCGCCCTGCCGTCCGGACGGGTCTGGGCCGCGAGTGCCGTCTCCTCCTGTTACTCCCCTCCTTTATGCCGCCACGTCACCCTGCCGTGCGGCATTCAAAAGTGAGTGGCCATCCTCTTACACACCGCCCGCCGGTGTGTTTTCTTAGCCAACCAGTGTAGGATTTCCGCTAACGCCCTTTCCCTTATCCAGCACTGCGACTGTTGCTGTTCCTTAGGTGTGGGTGGGTGGGCTTCAGTCGTTGTTGCTGTCGCGCCGTTCTCCCAGCTCCTCGAATGCGATGTGCTTCTGCTGGGAGGGCGGCGTCGCTTAAATCCTCCTGAGCCCTCCATGCAGGCCTCAGGTGAGTCCCCCTGATTGGGGGGTTCAAACAAAGCCAGGTTGACCATTGGGCGCCCTTTGGGGGCGCCGGGTCAACAGGTCACTTCCGGTCGGGTGGCTGGTGTGCACCCCGTTTCCGCTGGTTCTTGTGCGCATCGAAGCGCCCAGAACCAGTTTTCCCCCGCTGGTGGCACCACGAGGGTTATGGCGCCGGCCTTCGAGCCTCCCCCACCCTTCGGGCGGGTGCGGCGCCCTCTGCAATAACCCTCGCATGTGCCTATTCTGCGGAGACCCCCAGCCTCCATACTTACCGGCCCCCGCATTCTGCTGCTGCCAAAGGTGGGAAATAATGTCAGCCAACAAAGCCTGGTATCAGTAGTCGTCGTTGTTGGCCGCAGTTTATTAATAACCAAAGACATATTAATAACACAAGCTGGTTTCAAGCAATCTTCCATTTTGCGAACATTACTCATCAATCATAATTGGCATATTACACATTATGACACCCTCTTCTAATAGCAGGTGTCAGTCTCTTTGTGCCCTCCTTAGTTCGAAAATGGGGCTTGTACACAAGCCAGTTTGTTGCCAGTCTATTGGTGCTCCAGTGGTTGGTTGCCCACGCCTTCTGCGTGTTGCGGAGGGGAGCTTTCCAGTCGGGAGTTAGGTCCCCAGCTCGCTACCAAATTGCGCCCTGCCGTCCGGCCGGGTCTGGGCCGCGAGTGCCGTCTCCTCCTGTTACTCCCCTCCTTTATGCCGCCACGTCACCCTGCCGTGCGGCATTCAAAAGTGAGTGGCCATCCTCTTACACACCGCCCGCCGGTGTGTTTTCTTAGCCAACCAGTGTAGGATTTCCGCCACGCCGCAGGGAGGCCCACGTCTCACTGCGGCTCCCCCCCCTGCACCTGGTTCGTGGCTCCCACCTTTCTCCATATTTTTTTTTTTTTCTTTTTTTTTAGTTGCAACCTGCGAGTGACATTGCACCCCACAAGTTATCCCAAAACACCTTCATCCCCTTTTCGGATAGGTGTACCCCGTCTTGCCCATAGAGTTCTGGGCGACCCGGGTGGATGAGGCCGTGCCGAACTGATTCCAGGCCATTGGCGAGGCAAAACTTGTGCATCGCCACATTTAGCTTCCTTCTTGCGTTGTCGACGGCCTTGTTGGAATCGGCACCTCTCCAATGTTTCCTGCTGATCATTTCGGACCAGACTACCGTCGTGGGTCCCAGCCACGCTGCTGTCTTGGTGAGATCCCTTTGGATGGCTTGCCCGACTGCTTTTCGCCCTAGCCGGGTCAGGTCATTGCCCCGAGGTGGATGATCAGGACGTCGGGCAACCAGGCCGAATCTGCCATGAGGCCGTCCAGCGTTGGCAGTAGTTGCTCCCATCTCATACCTGGCTGCCCTATCCACCGGATGTACGTCGCTTTGGGCCTGTTTATGCTGCGGCCCCACTGCCGCCACCAAGACTCCATCCGGGACACGAATGAGTGCCCCACCACCCAGACCAGCTGCGGGCGTCCCCCTGTCGAGAGAAAGCATTCTGTTAGGTGGCTTTTCTGCGCACCGTGTGCATTTAAGAAAGGGAGGGGGGGTGTGCTGTCACCCTGCCGTGCGGCATCCCAAGGCGACTCCCTCTCCTTCCCCCCCCCCCCTTTGGGGCTTTCTCTCCCTTTTGTCTTTTTTTTTTTTTTTGTCTTTTCTCTTCCCTTTTTTTTTTTTTTTTTTTTTATACGAGGTGAGGGCGTATGTACGACTTGTACGCCCTGGAGCGCCATCTGCCCACTGCCTGGATCCTGTCCTCTGGCATGCCATGCTGCGCTGCCGAGGTCGCTGCGCCGATCCTGAACGAGTGAGAGGCAAACGAAGCCGCGCAATACCCGGCTTTACCAAGGCCTTGGCGCATTATGGCTGTAAACTGGAACTTACTCAGGTTCCTCCCGTCCTTATGTATGAAGAGAGGGCCCTCACCAGCTGGTCGAGCCCCCATGTACCTGAACAACCAGCATACCGCGCAGAGCCCCGACTCTGGGATGCAATGGAGACGTATCATCGTCCCCCTCCTTGCCCTGTCCGTTTTGGACTGTCTCAGCGTTAACTCCACTGCCCTCTCCATTGGTTTAATGTCTCTTGCCTGCAGGCATTGCTGCGCTGGGCCCGACTTGCTGGGGGCTACCAATTCGCTGATACGGAATGCTCCGAAGAACGCCGTCGTGAAAGCCGTCCTAAATAGCAGCAGCTCGTATTTATCCGATATTAAGCCTGTGAGGGCTCCAAGGAGCCGCCCCAGTTTGGCAAAATCGATGGGCCGCCTGTTGTACTTCTTTCTACCTTCCACCCTCCACCAGCCTTTCAAGGCCGTCTTTAGATAGGCCGAGGTAGTGGGGTCCTCGCCTGTGTAAAGCCTGGCAAAATGGGCAATGGCGGACAAATGCGCCTGGGCCCACGATCTCGTTTTTCTCGACTCGAATGCCCATTGCACGAATTTCTCGACTGCTGTGCGAGTCTTCGCCCTGTCTTCCAGCGATTTTAGGCCCCCAACTCTCATTACTGTGCCCGCGTATGTCCTGTATCTTCTGTTAGCTTCTGCGGTAAGTGATTGCCCTATCAGCCATGATAAGTCTACTCCCCCAAGTCCCAAAGGGACGATGGAAAGGGGGTCATCTCCTTGTCCGCCCCGGGCACCAGTTCTCTGAAAAGCTTCATTTGGGACCGTGAGAGTGCGTCTGCTGCTGAGTTCTCTGCCCCTGGCACGTGGCGTGCTTTCAGCTTCAGGTTCCCTTCCAGCTGTAATTTAATTAACCGTCGCATTAGCCTCAGCATGTCCGGGCATCTCGCTGCGCCTCTGTTAATGGCCTGCACCACTCCCATGTTATCTGACCAAAGCGTGAGTTTCAGGTTTTTTATTTTCTCGCTCCAAATGGTCAGTGCCACAATGATCGGGAACAGCTCGAGAAACGTGATGTTCCTGGTGAGCCCCTGCGCATGCCACTCGTCCGGCCACTGGCTGGCGCACCAACTGTTTCCCAGGACCGCGCCGAAGCCAAGGCTTCCGGCCGCGTCTGTGTAAAGGGCTATCTGTTCGGCCGTTACCCACCCTGCTCTCCAAATCCGCACCCCGTTGAAATCTTGTAGGAACTCGTCCCACACCTGCAGGTCCTGTTTCACGCCTGCGCTCAGCCTGATGTGGTGGTGCTTGTGGGTGACGCCGGCCGTTAGCCCTGTTAGGCGCCTTGAAAATACCCTGGCGGGCGGGATTACCCGAGCCGCGAAGTTGAGTCTACCTATCACTCGTTGGATCTCCCTCAGGGTGGCCTTGTTCCGACCCCGTAGCTTCGCTACTTCCTCGCGAAATTCCTTTACTTTGCCTGGGGGCAGCCTGGCCGTTCCCGCTATAGCGTCCAATTCTATGCCCAGGAACGTGAGACTTGTGGTCGGGCTTGTAGTTTTTTCCTTTGCGAGGGGGACCCCTAGGGACCTGGCTAGATCCTCGAAGGCTGCCAATGTGCTTGCGCACACTGAGGAACCTGCCGGGCCTGTGAACAGGAAATCGTCTAAGTAGTGCAGTTTTCCACCCTCCTGGTGCCGGTCATGCAGCGCCCATTCTAAGAAGGTGGCAAACTGCTCAAAATATGCGCATGATATCGCGCATCCCATGGGCATGGCTTTGTCAATAAACACGTCCTCGCCCCATTGGAAACCCAGTAAGTGGAAACTGGAAGGGTGGACCGGCAATAGTCGGAACGCAGATTCAATATCGGCTTTCGCCATGAGGGCTCCTCTGCCTGTCGCCTTCACCAGCTCGATTGCGTCGTCGACTGACGCATAGCCCACTGAGCAAGCTTCGGGGTCGATACCGTCGTTCACGGAGGAACCTTCCGGAAACGAAAGGTGGTGTATCAGCCTGAATTGACCTTGTTCTTTCTTGGGGACCACGCCTAGCGGGGAGATGACTATGCCTCCTTGCAATTCCTTTGGGAGAGGGCCCTCAACTCTACCCAGTTTCAATTCCTTCTCTATCTTGGCGCTAACCACTTCGGGGTGTTGAGTCTGTTGACTTGCCGACTTCAGGTTGCTCGCCCCCGCCGAGGGGAGCGGGCCCTGGAATGGAATAACAAAGCCTTGCTCGAAGCCCTCTACCAGTGACCTGGCCTCTGCTTTGTTCGGGTATTTGTTTGTTAATCTGCGCAGCTGTTGTGTAATAATGGGGGATCGGGCCAGCTGGCGCCTACAAATGTCCACCAGTCCCCTCCTTTTCCCTGCATTGGGGCTAACGCTTCTTGCTCTTTTCTCTCTTCTCCCTTTTCGCTTCGTGTTTGGAACCTTTGCATGCAACGGTGACGTGCTTGCCCCCGCAGCTAGCGCATGCGTGTTGAAACTTACAAGACGAGCCCCATGAGCAGTCCCCAGCCTCGTATCTCCAACAGATCGCCTTAGTTGCGGTTGGGGAGTACGATCTACTGTTCGACCGCCTTTGATAAGAACCACTCTTCCCTTTTTGGTATGAGCTCCGAAAGGGCTGGTCGCCTTTTCCCGCCCAGGCCCTAACATCTTTGGCTGTGAGCATCTTGTGGATGAACCCCGAGACATCCTCCTCATTCCACTCCATTTCGGGGTGCCTCTGCATTTTTAATCTAAACCCTTTATCGTATTCTAACAAGGCATCCCCCGGGAACTGCCTCTGTGCTAGGTGGATATTGGCCTCGTACAGCCACAAGTCGGCCGCGCAATGGGGGAACCTCTCCACTATAATGCATGCCATAATTCTGAAAGCGTCTAACCAATTGTCGAAACTGCGCTCTTTTCTGGCCCCACGCCTTTCTCTCCTGTCCTCCTCCTTCCTGTCGCACGTGGTTAGATCAAGTCCCTCTAGCTGTATTTCAAGCAGCGAAAATATGTCTATGAATTCCTTGCGCCATATCCTCTCTTTTACCGCTAGGGGGATGAGACATGCCAAGCCGGTGGCTTTCGTAGTCAGGGACGCCGGACCGGGGGATGGCCTGATGTAATGATCGTTGACTACCCCACTCGGAGGTGGGCTTCCTGAAACGGGGCCGTAACCCCAACCGGGTAGTGGGGAAATTTGTTCCCCCTGAGCGGACAAGCTTACCTGTTCTTGCACTCTTGTCTGACGGGCCCACCCCGGGTCGACCATATGCCACGTGAGACCTGCCGCTTCCTCCGCGCGCTGCTCCCTAGGCCCTGGTACCCCTTGCCCTGTGCCATTAAGTAGCCCCGGCGCCAGCGATTTTAGACATTCCTTTACGATGTTGCTAATATGCTCACCCTTTTTCTTTTTGTGTTCGCTGCCCTCTGGTCTCGGCGGAAGAGGTTTCTGCCGCACTTTCCTCGGAGGGTTCCTCTTCGTTGTTCTCTTCATCGGCGTGTTTTTCAGCTTCTTGGGTGCGGAAGGCCCTGGTTCTTCGTCCGCCTGTTCCGCCGGTCTGTTCTCTTTCCCTTTGCCCAGGTGAGGGTGAAGCCAGTCGTCGCCGTGGATGGCCGATAACTCGCGGATCTTCATCAGTACCTCTGCCATCTCGCCCGGCTGGCCTTCCGACATGTCGTGAGTCTCTGCGCACTTGTGTGTGGCTTCTTGGTTTCTCGCGTCTGCGTCAGGCCGTCTGTTGGGGGCACAGCTAACTGCGTGTGCTTATCCCGGGCCCTGAGCTTGCCGCGGTTTTTACCTGTTGTTGTTTCGGGGGAGCTGGCACGGCGCGCCGCGCTCCGTAAGGCGTCCTCGGCGATGATGACCTGGATCTTCCACCGGATCCTCGCCGTCTTCCGCTTCGTCCTTCGCCGCGTCGCCTCTCTTCCTTCAGTCGTTGTTGCTGTCGCGCCGTTCTCCCAGCTCCTCGAATGCGATGTGCTTCTGCTGGGAGGGCGGCGTCGCTTAAATCCTCCTGAGCCCTCCATGCAGGCCTCAGGTGAGTCCCCCTTATTGGGGGGTTCAAACAAAGCCAGGTTGACCATTGGGCGCCCTTTGGGGGCGCCAGGTCAACAGGTCACTTTCGGTCGGGTGGCTGGTGCGCACCCCGTTTCCGCTGGTTCTTGTGCGCATCGAAGCGCCCAGAACCAGTTTTCCCCCGCTGGTGGCACCACGAGGGTTATGGCGCCGGCCTTCGAGCCTCCCCCACCCTTCGGGCGGGTGCGGCGGCCTCTGCAATTCTGGGGAACTGGGAGAGTCCCAGATAGGAGCCAGTAGGCCATGGTATGGTAATTTAGAAACTTTTTTGATCTTATACCAAGTCTCAGCCAGCCCCTCCAGGATCTTTATCCTGACCTTTTTGAAGTACTCTTGGTCCGTGTATTTAAACATGAAGACATATTCACCCCGTACCCTCTGCTTCGATATCACAGCCAACAATCTCCCGTTCTCAGAGGCTATGGGTCTGTTTAGCAGCATTCTCCCAGTCTTCATTAAAAAGACCCATGAGTAAAAAAGCAAATCCGGCAGGGCTAAACCTCCTTTATCCACCCTCCTTCTCAATGTCATCCATACTATCCTTCGGCCGTTGCATTGCATGTTTTTAAGCCATTCCTTAATAAAGTTACATATAAGAGGGGGGTCCCCGTAGGAAAGGGATGTGTCTTGTAAATAACAAACACAATATATTACAAAAACCAGTCATTTTCCGTATATTATCACACATTGTCATCTATCTCCACGAGAAACACTCTTACTTGTGCAAATGACTAGTCATTTGCACAAGTAAGAGTTTTTCTCGTGGAGATAGATGACAATGTGTGATAATATACGCCCGTCTTTCTAAAAATGTCCTTTTTGTCACCAGGCAATACATCGACCCGAATTGACTGTCACTCCCTAACTATGCTACGTACAGTCTGAGCCTAATCTTTAGCGGTGAAACCAAGCACCTTTTATTGTGAGTATTTGCCATAACAACATGCTGAGTATCCATAGCTCACGCTCCTCACTTGGTTATACTAAGCACTGCAGTCATGTGCTTATCTATCATCACCTGTTACCTCCATGTAGCCGAGATTAGTCTCTAGTACCTGAATTTGAAATTTCTGAGTCCTGTCATAGGACCGTGTAGAATGTGCCTACTCAGGCTAACTGCTGTTATCCCTCTGCGTTTAACTGCAGATATTCAAATTAAGTTCTCTTTATTCTTTACAGATTGCTGGTAGTTTTATCACCTGCAGATCCACCACGACATTCAGCGTGGTCCTCCTGCATATATATTGAACCCTTTTTGGGTCTTCAACCATGGTAAATCATTTATGATTCTTTTCTACTTGTGTCTAAATGTTAGACAGGATGATGTCCTTCATCCTACGTTATAGATCACTGTCAAATACGTTTTTGCATTTTTTACACAGAATGGCCCCACCTTTCTCTCACATGTTGTCCTGATGAAGACCCCGTAAAAGGACTCCAACTGGCCTAGACATAGGGGTCGAAACGTCGACTGTTCTCTCTTTAATTTCCTTCCGGCACACTCCTGAATTCGCTAATAATTAGCTGTGACCGTTGAATTGTAATGTTTTTATGTGTTCTTGAATTTGTAGTCCTGATTTGGGACGTTTGTATTCAGATTATCCTTTGATAACTTTTGTCAATCTGCATTGTTACTGCCTTACATTTTGTCATAACTTTTTTACACTCCCTTGAGCACTACCCCTCCCCTTCTTTTCTCCCCCCTCCGGGGCCCTTAATTTACATGATTTCCAGATTGCAGTTATTAATCATATAGCATTGGTCAATAAATAATATATGCCAATCAGATTTTTGCTTACAGAATTCTTAATTTGTGGTTTTTGTAATATATTGTGTTTGTTATTTACAAGACACATCCCTTTCCTACGGGGACCCCCCTCTTATATGTAACATATTGCGCCCATGTCCCCGTGACTGCATGGGTCAAACCCCCCCTTATGTAACATTCCTTAATAAAGGGTATGGAAATTGCGTGGAAAATAAAAGTGAACTTGGGGAGGACTATCATTTTTACTAAAGTTACTCGACCGAATAAGGTGAGCAGAAGTTGAGACCAGATTTTCAGAAGTCCACCAACCTCTTTCTTAACTTTTTCAAAGTTTACTTTAGTTAGTTTGTTGATATCATGTGATATCATGACTCCCAAGTATCTAATTTTGCCTCTACTAGCATCATCTCCTGCCTCCTAGTTCCAGGTCATAATCTCCCGTTTTATCCCTGTTAGTGTCATATCCTGAGTTCTTTCGAAGTCTGCAGTCAGGGTTATGATACGACTCAAGGTATTTTGTTGGTGGGTTATATAAAGGAGTATGTCGTTAGCGTATACGCCTAATTTCTTGCTCCAACCATCATATTGAAACGGGACGATGTTTGGGTCTTTCCTGATTTTTCTAGCTAGAGGCTTGATATACAGATTGAATACGAGCCATGATATGGAGCAGCCCTGCCTCGTGCTTCTAGTAGTACATACAGGGTCAGTCAAGGAGCCATTGACCAAATCTCTAGCTTCTGGTACTGCATACAGTCCTGCCAGGTCCCTACAGAAATTTGTCCCGAGGTTTAAGGAATTTACCACACCTTGTAGCTAGGCCCAGTAGACCAGGTCAAATGCCTTGGTGGCATCCAATACCACTACCGCTAGCGGTAGCTCATAGGTAGTTGCCAGATCTAGAGAGCCAAATACTGCATAGGTCAACTCCTTCAATGATCTTCCTGGTATAAAATCTTTTTGGTCTTCATGCACCAGCTCAGCCATTGACCCATTCAGCCTATCAGCCAAAAAATTTGCGAAGATTTTATAATCCCAATTTAAAAGCAATATTGGCTGAGAAGAATCACAATTTTTTGAGCACTTTCCTAGTTTCAAAATTAGCGTAATGGTAGCGTCCTTTCTTGAAACAGGCATTTCAGACTCTTCAACGAACAAGCCATTAAGGACTTTTGCTAAAATCGGGGTTAATGTATTCGCCAAAGCTTTGCAGACTTCGTGGGGCAGACCATCAGGTTTAGGAGCCTTCCCCATCTTGCTCTGTCCCACTGCCTGTTCTACATCCCTCATATTGATCTCCCCATTCAGTTGGCTATTCTTTTCTGATGGAAGGGGATCAGCCCAGCCTTGTCCTGACCATGACTTTTGCCACTTCTTCTGTGGCGCTTAGCTCTTCCCGGTAAACTTTACTCTAGTGACTATGAAAGGCTTTCTCAATCTCTTTATTGTCTCCAATTAAGACCCTTATAACAACATGATGTTGTTATCATTATACGATTCTGCGCTGAAGCAGGTTTTGGGGCGTGGCTTGGCTCTCATAGCAGCCAGCAGTGGAGGAGGGAATATGTACATTTAAGTGCTATTGACTGTTTGGCTTGCCACCTTTGGCCGGCCAAACAGTCATGCGCACTTTGCATGTTCCCCCACAAGCTGCATTACATCGCCTGGTGGGGAACATGCCCAGGTTCCCTGTCCCCGTCTGATTGCCGAATCACGGCGCTCAGACTAATCACAAAGCTACATTGCAGCATTGTGAGTGGCATAGGGGAGGGAGCCTGTGTGCTTCTTTTACCGGCAAACTGAACCGGATGAGAGACGACGATCGAGGAGAGTCGGCGGCCTACAAGGTAAGATATATTTAAATTTTAAACACCCTCTTCCCGCCATCCTCATTCAGTACCAGCCACACATGAGCAACAGAGAGGTTGCAAGTTGTGGGAAGCAACATTGCGGGCATGGGAGTGGGGAAGAAATACACAGGCAATAGAGCATAACATGAAGTTAAGAAAAGCACATGTTTGAGAAAGCAACAGAGGGAGAAGTACACAACGGTGAGCACAAAATGTAGGGGAACCGGTGAGAAGCACACAGGCGATAGAGAGCAACACTGAGTGCAATGGAGGGGAAAGAGAAGTAAATGAGGGGGACAGCTGGAAAACACATGTACTTTCATGGAGTGCTTAACAAAATGAAAAAAAAAGTAGTACCTGAAAAGTAAGCAGTAGATGGGCACAAGTAATGAAACCACGCTACTGGGAAGGAAAAACTGAAGAAGAGGAAGGAAAGCCCACACAAGTCAATGAATAGGAAGCAAGCAAATGAGAGTGACAATTAAGCCAACCAATGGTAAGCAGTGGGGGTAAGCAGTGGGGAGGGCTCTTAGCCAGCTCTTTTTAAAAGTAGATTGAACTGTCTAGTAGGCGAGTTCTATGAAGGGCTTCTGCAACCCTTTGTGATGACAAGAAACTCTTTCTGGTAAAGTGAGGAGCAGTGTGTGGACTGCTTCAGCTTGGCCCCCATCCCCAGAGCCGCCCACATCCGAGCAAGTTCCCTGCTACATTGCCCCGCTCCCTTATGGGTTAAAACTCACATCCCCAAGGCATTTTGCAATAGGAGCATGAGCCCCCTATTCCAGGCTCAGTCCAAACTACAGCCATTGGCCCATAAACAGCCCTGCCCACTTCTTATTCTCGTCCATACAAGTAGGCCAGTAGCTGTATATCTCTTGCTTCAAAGGTGTATATTCTGAAACTAGAACAAACCAGTTGTGTGGGCTTTGGGTGGGCAACCGTCACATACATGAAGTTGGGTGAAGTTCTAACACCTTATCGGCTCTGGAGACAAATTTTCACAATTCACCTGACTTTGCCTCCAGTTCCGTCCATGATCCAGGGACTCTTGTGCATTGTCTGCAGGACTGAGTCTGACATGCAGAGGAAAATGTGAGTTGATTCTGATTCCATGACTCAAGATCAGGGAATTGTAACCATCCTACTTAATGTTATGCACATCACAGTTCTAGTTACACGTTGAAAAAGCTTCGGCCTCGGTTCCATATTGAGAATGATCTGGAAAGTTGTGCTCTAAGGGATGTTTGTGGAACACAATAGAGATTTCTAAGAAAATGTGGAATCCATTTCAGATGAAAGTAAAAAATGATAAAACTCTTACAATACGAGAGGAGGGCTGTCAAGGGGGTCTGCTTGTGATAGCATGACTAATGCCGCAGGATGATTAACAGCAGGTTCTGGCAAAGCTTCAAGACCCTTTGTCAACAACTGCACTCACGACTGCATTTCTGCTGAATGAGATCATAAAACACAAAATAAATGAAATGTGACTGAAAGAGTTTTTGGTATGTGTCTTTCCAGTCCTGCGTTCAAGTATGCTACATTTACAGGACCCTCGGTTTATTTATTTAAACTTAGATGTTTTGTACCAACACCCCTTAGCGACGGCCCAAAGCACTTTGAGAAACTGTAAGAACAGCAAAACTGCACGCAAACAAGGCTGCACTCGGGGGCACGCGGAAGATGCCTCGTGAATCTCGTGCACCGGCCGAAATACCTGTTGGAGGCAGAGGCTGTCTTGATATTCCTCTGTGGTCTTCCAAGTTTTTCTGGAGGCCTTACATAGTCTTTCTTTTTACCATACGGTGTCTCAGCTGTTACTGCCTTGGACGATAATTACGGGTAGCAAAGAGTAGCCGCTGCCATTTTGACCTTTTACAGTGCACGTGTGCCACCTGGTGTCACGGGTCAAGAAAGTAGCGTCAGGAAGGGAAAGTAAGCAGGGCCTAGTTTCTGAAAATCACGCTTTCCGTCCCTCCCACAAACCTTCAGCTGCAAATATGAGACTGTCGAGGAGGAACTGTGGACAAGACATCAACTTATAGTATTAAGGATCAAGGGGTGCCTGCTGTAACTCTTGTTACACCTGGAATTTGGCCAACAGTTGATTTAGCTTAATGCTCTTTAGTAATAATATTTGTGCTGTTAATACTAAACCCAACTTCTTTTTCCTGCTTATACATCAAGCATACCTGAAAATGACAGGTAGGATATATTTTTACACCGTGGATAGAACCTATGGCCTTTGGGCTCTATTTCACTGGCCGAACATTATACTGTTCCCCCATAGACAATGGTCAAAATAAAAAAAGCACATGGACGCAGCCTGGCATGCTATTAACTCTTAAAATGAGTGTTTGTTTGTTTCAAGTTTATTGTATGATTAATTAAAATCGTTACAAATATCTAAAACAGTTGAATATCATTACGTCCACAGTTAAAACCATGCTACATTAATGCTATGTCCTATCAATTACAATGAGAGGATTCTACCAATACATTAAAATAAAAAAAAAATAAAAAAAAATAAATAAAAAAAAAAAAAGTTTAATAGATGAAATTTAGTCCAGCATTTCTGAATAGGTCCAATTTACAGTTAAAATTTAGTCCTAAGGAGGTCTAATTTTTAGTCCTTTTGTTGCGCAACTTATTCCAAATAAGACAATGTCCAGTTGCTCAGACCTCTCTGACCCCCTCCTGATCTGCTTTGAGTAATAGTTTTATGATTTCTGCCAGGTATTTCACTCCTTGGCAGGCCAGGATAATGGAAGAGCCGTCCATCCAGCGTATAACGGCTTGCCTGCAAGTGCGAATTTGAAGTTCATTAAAGATAGGTCTTAGGTAATATCTCCTCCAAGCCGTAACTGCTGGACAAACGCAAAAAAGGTGAGTTAGGGATTCATTTTGGTAGCCGCACAGGCGACACTGAGGTATTTGTTTGGGTTGTTTCCAAGACGGCCGTAGATCTTTCGAAACGTGCAGACCCATCCTGTAGTTTATGTAAGACTTCTTTAGGTGCCAGCTAAAGTGAGATGTTAGGTAAGCTTGAGGTTTCAATACTTTGTAAGAAGAAATAATTGTCCACCCGTGCCTACGTTTAGATGTTATAATTTTATCCTCCAGAAAGGATTTCTTTTTTGCTGCGTCGTTTATCATCTTACTAAAAGTTGTTTTTTCTTGGCTTTTTTCCCAGTCTGCTTGTATTTCAAGGACTGCCAGGCAGGTTCTCAGGTAACTTCCCCATAGGTTTGATGGTTCTTGACCCGTCTGGGGCTTAATTTCCTCCCAACATAGTCTGTCCATTGAATCTGGTTCTGCTGATCGGAATTTGTGGCAGAGCTTTAGGAACCCGCTCATGCTCCGAAATTTTTGATTTAGAAGGCCGAATTCTAGCCGGATTTGAGATGGAGAGGCTGACTTTGGCAAATTAAAAACGGCTTTATAGATCCTTGTCTGGAGGTCATTGAGAAGCTCCACCTCTTTACCACACCAAGTGACTAAGCCATATGACAAGGTAGGCATACTTTGTGCTGACATTACTTTTAGAAGGTGATTATTATTTGGGCAGTCCAATTTAGTTTTTAGTTGCTGGTAAGCAAAAATTAGTGAGTGTGCTTTTGCTTTAGTAACAAGTTTATGCTCCTTATAGGTTGTACCCTGCCCTATTGTGATACCAAGGTATTTATATGAACCTTGCTCTTCGACCTTCGTCCCTTTTACTGTCCATTTGAACTTAATTTTATGTGAATCCACCAAACGGACAACCTTTGTTTTTTCTTTGTTAAGTTCCAGATTTTCTTGGTCCAGGTAGGATACTAAGTTGTTAATAGCTCTTTGAAGGCCAATGGGAGTTTTACTTAATAAAACAATATCATCCGCATACTGTAAAACAGAAATCTGCTTATTGGCCATTATCGGTGGGTGGCAATCAGCTACTTCCATGTTTTTACCAAGGTCTGAGAGGAACAAGTTAAATAGGATTGGGGCTAACACGCAGCCTTGTTTTAATCCTTGCTGCGTGTCAATGCTCGCTGTCGTACTGTGTCCTTCGCCCAATTTTACTCTCGCCCAGGTGTCGGTGTGTAGGGCAGTAATCGCATTTAGTAACTGATTCGGTAGACCCCATGTCTTTAGCTTTTTCCAGAGTCTCCCTCTGTTTACTCTATCGAAGGCAGATTTTATGTCGATAAAACATGCGTACAATCGCGTTCTCCTTTTTTGTGCCTTTTCAGTTAGAATTGCAAGGATTGCCAGGTTTGTTATAGTGCCCATCCCTTGTCTAAAACCTGTTTGAAAGTGTGGAATTATATTGTTGTCGACCGTCCACTCCTGCAGCTGGGCGAGGAGGCAGGAGGCATAGAGCTTGGCCTCAACATCGATTAGGGATATGAGCCTGTAATTACCTGGATTTCGACGGTCACCTTGTTTAAATATGGGATGTATTATGGTCCCTTTCCATGAGTCGGGGACTTCGCTGTGTATAAAGATGCGGTTGAAGAGTGGAGTTAGGTTCGTCGACCAATAATCTGGGTCGTCCTTAAAGAATGCATTGGGGAGACCATTTGGACCTGCCGCTCCTTCGGTTTTGAGCCTTAGTATAATATCGCGTAATTGTTTTATGGTCGTCAGGGTGTTTTGATCACTGCCATCTCCTGCCTGTAATGGATTTTGCAGAACCTGGTTTTCCCGCTTAGATTTTACATTCCTTTCTTCCATTACCAATGTTGATCCTTGCGACCCTTCAATGGGCCCTATTGCCTTACTGGTATACATAACCCCCACATGCTCAATCCACGCTTCGGCTCCAATTCCGGGTTCTTGTCGGAGTCTTGCTCCCTTATTCAGGTTATTTATGATACCCCAAAAGTCCCTGCTATTTGGCAGTTTACTTGCATACAGTAGGTTTGTCCAAATCGATTCCTTATAAGCCATTTTAGCGTGCCTCAATGTTTTCTTATAATGACTTCTTAGTTCTTTCAATTTACTTTTAATTGGTTTGTTGCCTAGTCTTGTCACTTGGGTTTGAATCCGTACCTCTCTTGAGATCCTACTCTTTTGATCTCTCAGGTCGTTACTGAACCAGGGATCCCACCTGGAATTAGATCTTCCTTGACTGCCAGATGGTGCTGGAAATTTTCTGGTGATTGCGTGGACCAAGTGTTCCCAGTTTTTATGAGTGTTTTCTCGCAAACATGTGCTCTAATGGATGAACACTTTTTTCGTATTCAGTAGCCAGCACCAGGAGGCGCTGTCCAGCATCATTCGCGACATCTTGAGACCTCACTGGAAGTGATGCAACAACCCTTTATAAAGGTCACAGGTTCCAGTCACTTTAGTTACCTTTCTATATATGCCTCACCCAACACTGGGATCCGTAACCTCTGACTATTTTTGGGACATTTTAGGCCTGTTTTTTTTCTTTTAAAAAGACTATCAGATTAATTTAGAAAACCTTTCATATGCGATTTCAAAGTCTGTGATTCTCAAAATGTACATCTGTCACAGGCACAATGTATTTTCAGAATGGTAAAGCAGTCACTGTGCACAGTGACTTCATTGCAAACTGAAAATTATATATAAGAACTTATGTCTCCTTCTAAATCAACAGGCAACTATAGCTGTTCTGCACCTACGCAAAGCCATCACAACTGGCACCCCTTCCTACTTGACTAACTAGTTTGCCATCTTTAGTTGCCTTGGCACACTCGCAGCAAGGGCACCATCTGAATGGAGTTGAAGAAATGCAAAAAAAAAAACATGCCTGCAAGCCTTCTCTACCATGTACCTAGAATCTGGAACAATATTCCAATATCCATTAGGACTGCTCAACCCTGCTTCATTGTAAGAAAGAGATACTCCTATGTAAAGAGACCAGCTACCCTACCAGTCATACGATGTCCGTCTCTTTATCTTTGAATCCTTAACAATGCTTCACTGCCTTCTGCCTTTTGGCTAGGTATTCACTATAGAAACCCCGTATACATACACGAAACAGCATTTACAACGCACCATGAACAACGCATGCCAGTACAACAAAAACGTTACTGTGTACGTCTTTACCACGCATATTTCCTACGCATATGCCTTAACCATGCATGACTTTACCACGCATGCCTTTGGCACGAAAAATATAAGTATTTCACAGGTATGACCCAAGCTGTTAGATATACATATATATGTGTGTTTGTGTGTATTACCTACTGCGGGTAGCCAGTAAGTAGTTATAGTTAGGACCTATTTTCCATAGGAAGAGTTTTTTCATTTGCCAATATCGTTGGCGCCGTTTGACGAACCTTCACGAAATTTTCAAAACTAATGGTTCACTCAGGTCAGCTCCTGTCTGGAAAGCTTGGGGGCCATTTGTGAAGCGGGGGCCAAGAAAAAATGGGGGCCCCAAAACACGTTTTCTCCATGTTCATTTCCATAGGAATTTTGAAACAGGCTACAGCTCGAACTGCTGAACAGAATTGCACCAAATTTGGCAAAAAAGGTAGGTCTTGGTCTAGAAAGCGTGCTTTTTAAAAAAAATTGTGTAAACTCGTTCAGTATTTGCTGAGAAATTAAAAAAATAAATATTTATATATCTGAGCACCGAGGAGGAGTTGCAACTCCTCCTGAGCCCGAGATTCATTCTAATTGGCTGCCAACACTCTAAACTAGGAAGTGTTGGCACAAGAAAATGTAAAACCGGGCAGGGTAGAAACACCCTGACCCCCTAGGCCTGCTCAGGGGGACCCCACAAGGAGCCTAAGGCACCCCCCAAAATAATTTTGTCTGAATTCGGTCTGGGTGCACAAATCCACCCGAAATTATTAAAAACGCACGAAGCGCGGGCTCCCGCTCTTCGTTTGTTAAAAAGCCCCCGGGTGGGCCAGGTCCCGGGGGCAATTCTAAATTATTGTGCGAGGGCCTGTTGGGGCCCCCGCAACCCCGGGACCGCCACCTACTTGGGGCTTTATAATTTATGTACGGGGGCACGCATTTTCCCCTCAGCCCCAGGGACCGCCACTTCCCTGGGGATTTAACTAATACTTAGTGGGGGGTTCAAGCCCCCCCAAACTGCCCCGGGCACTGCCACCTCCCCGGGGCTATAACTAATAATTAGTGTGGGGGAGTTTGAGCCTCCCCACACTGCCCCGGGGACCACCACCTCCTCAGGGCATCGAATATGTAAATACGGGGGTCCTTTGCGGACCCCCGCCCTGGGGACCACCACTTCCCCAGCGGCTATTTACATGCTGGAGGGGGGCGCTGATCCAGCGAGTTTACCAGCTTGGGTTATTTATAAATGACCATATTCACCTGGGCCCACAAACATTCACACATAAGCAAATATGAACTGCTGGGATCAATTGTGATACTCCTGCGTGATGAATTTTACCTTTACCAATTCTTACCAAATCTTATCACCTTGGGTTTTAATTTCCTCTGGTCAATAGATCAGGTTGTTAAATGAATAGGTAGAATAACATTAACTTTATTCTTTAAAATGACTACAGTCTTGAGAGAATTTTAAAAGATGTATCTAATCAATAATTTTGTGAGTCAATTACCAATACATGTGACACACACAGATTCTTTAGGAAATAGAATAAAATTACTTGGTTAAATCTTCATGATGACAGTACCTGGAGAGGGTGGAAACAGAAAACAGCATGAGGACATACTGCACAAATTATATTTACCTAGAATGGTGTGAGGACCAACCCCTGGCCATGGAGATGGATGGGGACCACTGGGTCAGAACAGGAGCCCAAGGATCAGGACAGGTTCAGGACAGGATAGGTGACCTCTTCTAGATGCAGCACCAGCATCGCACCCCTCTCTGGCACTACTCTCTTTGATTCTTTCCCTTCCTTGGATGTGCCTACTCGATCTTACGCGTTTCCCTCCAGTTGATTGGATTCTTCTTTGGCAGTATCTCTGTCTTTTCTCTCACAAGTCTTCTATCAGAGTGCTCGGACAGCATCTCTGACCTCTGTGGCATCTGCTGTTGTCTGCGTCGGTGATGGGTCTGTGACGGTCTGTGGCAGTTCTGTGTCATCTAACTGACTAAGCCTACCTTAGTTATACTATTCTACCTGTATGTACCACCCCCCAATGTTTCCCTTCTTCTTATTGGACAAGGAGATGGGGAGAGGTCATCACACCATACTAATGTAATACTTTTCTTTAATTCATTGTTCTATATTCCCACCCCTTAGTTTACTTTCCCAAGTATTATTCCCACCTGCATTTCACATTAGGTTCAAATACAATGTATGCACATTTTGACTTCTTTCCTTCCTTCTTTGGGTCGAAAGGTGAGGTTCCCATATGCTTCTTGCTAGAGCGACCTTGGCTAAGTTTCAACTTGTCTCTTCATGGTTCTGGACGTGTTTTGAGTGTGCTTGCGCACAAGTCAGGTGGGGTAGGGATTTCAGTCACCCTTCAGGCCCAAATACGAACTTGTAATAAAGTTAAAGAAAGATATGTTAGAATACAAAAATAAATTGATGCACTCTATACCACTTGTTTCTACTCTAATCCCATTGTTTTATTTAACTATTGCATTAGCAATTTAATAAAACGTGTGAGGTTTTAGTTCAGCCTAGCATGTGCATTAACATGTGAGTTTCAAGCAGCCATTTTAACCCCTTCCCTGCTGCCTCGCTGGTGCTGCGAACGGCCGACGTGGCCCCGCCCGTTTTGCGGGAGTGCCGCACTGCCGCGAAATCGCTGCCGCGGCAAAGGGGTTAATAGCTACTGCTCAGCGGCAAAGTTTTTGCACCAAAAGCAAAGTACGTCATACTACGTAGATGCAGTAGATGCATGCGCAGAAGATTCCCACGTTTTCGGCAGCCATTGGAAGTCACTCTGGTTACTTATTAGTAACAGACATAGGCAAGCTTCCCCTAGATTCTATTTTTAGAAATGTAATGCAGTATTAGTATCTACGAACATGTTGTTTACTGTATTACAAATTAATAGAGAGGTTTGCATGCAAGCAAGTTTCTTTCATACGAAACCTTGCTCTTTCACCGCGCGGGCACCCTCATGGAGCCTATGGCTCTGGGGACCGCCGTTCCCCAGGGCCGACTACTGCAATATCCCGGGGTGCCCACCCCGGGACATTGCTGTTTAATATGGCAGGATGGGAGCTGTGCAGCTCCCGCCCTGTCATAGGAAATCCTACTTTGCTTTTGCACAAGGGGAGCTGCATGTCAGCAGCTCCCCTTGTGGAGGTGCATGTCAGCAGCTCCCCTTGTGCAAAAGCAATGCTGCTCCCGCAGGAGGCGGGGACCTGGCTGGGACCGTGGGAGCTTTGGGGCTCCCTCCACGGTCCCCAACACTAAGGGCCAGCCACCGGGTATGGGGTCCTCTTGTGTCCTGAGATCTCAGGACACAAGTGTACTTCATCCCCCTAACAGCAGTGTGCTAGGTGGCGCGCTTGCAAAGTGGTGTGAGAAGGGGGCGTGGCCTCAGACCACTCAGCAATCCAGCTGTATTGGGCTTACTCGTGGTCACAGGAGGGCTAGTTGGCCCCCGGGACCCTCAGGAGGAAAGAGGACGTAATCCCCTAATTTAGAGCATACCAGGAGGTGCGTTTGCAGAGTGATGGAGAAAGGGGGTGTGGCCTGTGTCTACCTCTCAGCAGTCCCACTGTGTGGGCTTTACTGGAGGTAAGAGGTAGGCTAGTTGGTCCCTAAGGACCCCCAGCAGTGAAGGGGACTTCAATCCCTAATGAAAAGCGCGCCCGGAAGCACATTTGCAGAGTGGTGGGAAAAGGGACTTGGCCTGTTATGAGAATTTAGCAATCCTGCTCTGTGGTACTTTCTAGAAGTAATAGGAGGGGTAGTTGGCCCCCAAGGACATCCTTGGGGGCCAACTACCCCTCCTATTACTTCTAGAAAGTACCCCTTTTGTTACCTCCAGTAAGTCCCACACAGTAGGATTGCTAAGACGTCTTCGGAAGACATGCACCCTTTCTCCACCACTCTTCAAACGCGCCTCCTTCCAGACTACTGGATGGGGGATGAAGTCCACTTTGCTCCTGAGGGACTTTGAGGGCCAAGAAGCCCTTCTGGTACCTCCTGTAAATTCTACACAGCGTAATTTCTGAGTGCTGGTCGAAGGCCCAGCTCCCTTTCTCCACCACTCTGCAAACGCGACTACTAGTTAAAGAAGTGTTTGCAATGTAATAGGTTTCGCATTTGCGAGAGTTAGAGCTATTGGCGTTGTACACGTAAAAGTTTTTTACTAATGTTTTTGGAGTGGAGTGGATGTATGTTGTGTGTCGTGGAATTATGTGGTATGTTGTGCAGTGAAATTATGTGGATAGAAAGTATGTGGTATTTAGTGCATAGGAATTATGTAGAGTGGGATTATGTGTTATGGAGAGTAATTATGTGGTATGGTAGTCTGTGTTGTGGAGTGGTAACCTCAGGTTTAGTCTTTCTCGTTTTATGGAAGCTCAACTATGAACTCAGCGAGACAAAAAAAGAAGGAATCACTGAGGAGTACTTGTGGATCTAGTCAGAGGTATGAGCAGGGTCACTGGAATTATGCGACTGTTTGGCTGCACCACTTTCGCACAATTATACATTTTCTGCATTAGCCGCATAATTCATCATATGTTCACAAATCTGCAGATTTGAACAAAAAAAGCCTTGTTTCTAGCTCAAACGGCTCAAACGTTGTAAAAAATGCAGCGACAAGTTTTACAGCGTGGTGGAAGGCCCTTTACAAACCTAGAATGGTCACCTGTTACTTATTGCAAATGTGGGTGTTAAATTGGTACTGGTGTGGAGGCCACTCTTGCTTCCTTCTGTGCCACTCTTGCCCTTTTCTGCATTTCTGTTACTTCTTTCTGCACATTTCTTTTTTTTGCACTTCTCTCGCCTCTTTCTGCAAATCTCTTCTACTTTCTGCCCCCCTCTTCCCTCTTTCTGCACGTCTGTTGCCTCTTTCTGCACCTCATTTGCTTCTTTCTGTACCCCTCTTGCCTCTTTCTGCACCCTTATTGCCTCTTTCTGCACTTCTCTTCTTTCTAAACCTCTGTTGCTTCTTTCAGGAATTCCTTTGCCTCTTTCTCCACTTCACTTGCTTCTTTCTTCACCTCTCTTGCCTCTTTCGGCACCTCTGTTGCCAGTCAAATTTGCTTGATTCTAGATAAAAACTCATAAAAGCATAAATACAAACAGACCATTGTTACTACACTATATTTACAATGACATATTTGATAAAGCAATTAAAAAAGCTAAATTTATCAAAGATAAGAGAAAGCATTTTGACAGTACTGATTTAAAAACCAATAAAACAATCAATAGTCATATATTCAAAAGCTGGTACTAATCAATGCCCTATGATGTTATACATCTGCTTAAAAGCACAATTAGGCGGTTAGATATTCCACAAACATAGTAAAAGCTGAGAAAGCGCAAATTAATCACAGCAAAGTATCACTCACGGCATAAAGCTTTTTTTCTGATGACCCACATCCAACTCAGGTATTTAGCAACCGCAACTGTGATAACCGGTAAGGTGCTGGTGGAGATTAATCTTAGTGCCACCATGCTATCCCTGGTGCCTAACAATTTGCACATTGCTTTTAGCCAAACTCGTCGGGGGATAGAATAGACCTTACAAACAAAATGAATATGGGCAATGGTCTCTTTATCATTTTTACAAACCGGGCACATATTAGAATTACTATCAGCCCATCTAATAGTTAGTGCTCTTATAGGGAGGGACCCTACTCTAAACTAGAAATAAAGCTTCCTGTCCCCGGGTTTTGTGATGCCATCCCAATAGGGCTCTAAACTGGGCGAAACTTTGATTTCCAGAAAACGACCCTCCATAGTAGAGGGATCAGTGGCACTCCAATTCTGGTAAGCAACCATTTCCCAGTAGTTTTCTTTTAAGATATCTTTAGATGAGAATGGGGCTACCTCTGGATTCTCCAACAACCTCTGCAACCCCATTCCCACCAGGGTTTTACCCAGTTCCTTCAGCCACGTTATCGTGTGTAAATCATCCATTTTGATTACGTCTAAGAATCCCTGGTCATAATGGGCAAGTTCTGGAGTGACCCAGATACGTCGCCAATATAGTATAGGTCATAATCTAGCCACATCTGCTAAGGCCTTTATTCCTAAGCCGTAACGCAATGGTTTCATCGGTGTGCTTTTAGGGAGACCGACAAGATTGCACAAAAATGTATTTTCAGCAAGTGTTAGTGATGTTAAATTGTCATAACCCCATATTTCGGCTCCATAAAGTGCTGAGCTTAGAGCTTTCGCCTCATACACTTGAAGTGCTGGCTGTATCGGCTTAGTCAGGGATTTTCTGTGCTCTACGATTATTGCTCCCGCATTTTGGTGAAGTTTTAATGCCGCCATTTCTGTATGTTTCCCCCATTTAACACCTTTTGCCACGTGGAAGCCCAGATAAACAAAATCCGACACCATTTCCACCTTTTGACCATTCATAAAAAAGTTCCCTCTGAGACTACGGTGTGAATTAAATGCCATGAGATTTGTTTTTGCAACATTGACTTCCAGCCCACGGTCAACACAGAAGTCCTCAAAGATCTTCATGGCTCGCTGTAAGCCACTTGGGGTTTTGGATATGATAAGCGTATCGTCCGCAAATAATAAAATAGGAGTTTTCACTCCAGCCAAGGTAGGGGCATCTACACATCCCAAAAGCATACGCTCAACTACCCCGTTAATGTACAGTGAGAAGAGCGTGGGGGCCATAGCACAGCCTTGTCGCACCCCACGCTCTACCGGGAATTCGGGAGTGACTTGTCCCTGCACCCCCCCCCCACTGTATTTTTGCGTAATTAGACTCATGCAGCCTCATCACTAGCGTCAAAATCTCAGGTGGCATGCCCATCTTGGCTAACACATTCCATAACTGGACCCGTGGCACCAGGTCAAAGGCTGCACGTAAGTCAATAAAAGCAGCATAAATGCTGCCGTTTCCTAGGGCTACCGTCTTCCAGTGGCGCAGGATAAAACAAAATATCTGGTCAGTGGTGCTAGTTAATTTGCGGAAGCCAGCCTGAAAAGGGGACAGAATGTTTTCCCCTTCTACCGAGCCTAATATTTTCTCCAGGGTCATTTTTCCGATTACCTTTTGTACCGTGTCGATCAGGCTAATAGGCCTGTAGTTCCCAGGCTGTGTTTTGTCACCTTTCTTATATACAGGGATTATTATTACCCCTTGCCAGGACTTTGGTACTGACGCCCCTAGCGCCACGGCATCCGCTGGAACCCCATCAGGCCCTGGTGCTTTTCCCCTCTAGACAGATTTAAGGGCCACTGCTACATCATTAATATTAATGGGGGGGGTCCACACATAAGGTATTATTTACAGGTTCTCCATACATATCATCAGGGCGGCATGCGTATTGGGGAACAAAATGATCCAGCCAACTACTCTGTGTTACATGGTTTATAGGTGATTCAGGATGGCCTCCTTGCCCCCACTTCACAATACTGCAGAAGAGTTTAGAATCCTTTGCAGTACTGGCTGTTTTAAGGTCTTGCCAGTGTTGTTCGTCCCATTGTTTCTTTGCCCTATGTATAGTTTTCTTGGAGGCCTGCGTAGCTGTTCTAACCGCATTCGGATCTCTTCTTTTAATTGAATTTCCTAGGGAAATCCTTGCAGGTCTGCAAGCATCGTTATACCATCCCACTCTTTTATGCCGTTTATTTTTGCCCGTAGACTTAGTTACTGCCTGAAAGAAGTGGCCCCTTATACTTTCGAAGAAACTGTCATGTAAATTAGTTATTCCCCTCAGGTCGTTTTCTTTTACTATCCCCACTATGGTATCCATCGCAGTAGAAGCTTTATCCAGCTCATCACTAATGTTCTCCAACACCCTACGATTCATCACAACTTGGGCCCACTTCACCCGCCTCATGTCATTTGTTGGAACAATGTCAGCTAAAGCCTCCTCAACCTTATTTAACCCCCCTGTCTTACCTCCCCACAGCTCGTGGGTAATGCATAGAGGGTTATGATCACTCTCCTGCCTGACAACTACCTTCATGTCTTGCATAAGGTGCCAAATAGCCATATTACAGATAACATAATCAATCCTACTTTTTGAGCGACCATTGTCAAAAGTGTTTTTGCCCTGGCTGTCGCTCTCAGTTCTGCCGTTCAGTGCTCTAAGCCCTCTTTCACAGCACAGTGCATTAATCTGGATTATGCTATCAGTCCATCTGTCTATCGGGTTTAGATCCAGATTAGGAATCCCCCATTGGGAGTCTTCTTCTTCTCCTGCATACCAATCGCCTGCTATGAGTGGCTCAAAGGTCATGTTTAAACCGCCAGCGATTATCATGTTTTTTTCGCGTGGCTGTAAACCAATCAGATAATCCAGGGCTGTCAGAACCTGGGATTTCCTCCCACCTGACCCTCTAACATACAGGTTACAAATATGCAAAGTGCCCGAAGAACCCATTGGTAGCCTGATCATCTGAATGTCTCTGTTGTTAGTTGGGAGCTCTACTACTCTGTCAAAATGTTCTTGACATAACCAGATAGTTAGCCCCCTTTTGGGGCGACCTTTGGGTCCCTTTAGTGCCAGCACAAAAAAGTTCAAGAAACCCTGGAGAAACTGGGGCTCACAGGCCCAGGTCTCCTGGAAGAGGCAGATATCAAACCCCATAATAAAAGAAAGCCATTCAGGTGATTGCAATCTAGTGCACAGTCCTGCAACATTCCAGGAAATTATCTTGCCCCTATCTCTGCTAAATTCTTGCTGTAGTCCTGTGGTAACTGGATTAGATGTACTTAACCTTTTTTCCCTTGGAGATTTAATTCCTGCTTCTAGATCTAGATTTGAAACATAGGATACCACCCCAGCACTACTGCTGGGCAGGTTGCCCTTTACTGTGCTATCCCCTGACTGGTCCTCATTATCAGTCCCCTCACCCCCTCTCCAAATGACATTAATGTAACTCTCTCTGGTCCCCAGTGTTTCATTGGGTATTTCACCTGTCCCGCTACTAGGCAGTCAATCTATGTTTTCCAGTTCAGAGCTACTATTCCTAGGCCTGAATGGTGGACTAGATCTAAATTCCAGTTGGAATAAATTCTCAGCTAAAGCCTCAGAGCACAGAGTTAGTTCAAATTTTTTTTTGTTGTATGTTTTTATATAGCGCTCGACTACCCAGAGGCATCTCGGCGCTTGCCTTGGGAACCCGTCCTGGCTTTTCCCTGTGAGATAGCCCCTAACGGGCATCCCCAAGGTGAAAGCCAGGCATCCCGCCGCAGGGGGCCGTTGTGGAGATTAAGCAAGCTTAATGCCCGGAGTTGCAGAGTGTGAACCCATGATTAGGTCAGGCACCAAAGCGAGAATTATCGAGTCTGTTAGAACTGGCTATTTCTGGTAGGCTAAGGCTGACGCTAAAGCCAGGCAGAAACCACCATTCTAGTCAGGGCAAGGAAGTCACACTCCAAGATAACCCCTGCTCACCCCCTTGGTAGCTTGGCTCAAGCAGTAAGGCTAAACTCGGAGGCAATGTGTAAAGCATTTGCGCCAGCGCACAACAGCAACAACATACTAGGCACACCACAAAAGAGACTCCACACAAGGTTATTATAAAAATAACTTTTGTATTGTAAAAACATATCAGATAAAATCACACATATACATTGTGCCAACTGGCACGGGAAATATTCACAGGGATTATGTACACCAGACAGGGCCACATGGGCGCCTGTCATATTCAGATATAGCACTTCTAGATAAAATGTAGAATATAAAATCACTTCTAGAATAAAGAATAAATGTAACATAACATGGTAATCACAAAGATCACAACCAGTAACCACTGGTAACAGGAACCAGGACCTTACTAGGACCACCTGTACTAAAAAAAGAAGAACCACCTAAGTATCACACAGCATTCAGGGGTCTAAGAAAGAATACATTACTCATGATGCAATAAACCTACATTCAGAGGAGTAGAAAAGACAACCACCTAAGAATCACTCAGCGTTTAGGGGTCTAGGAAAAGAACACATTACCCATGATGCAATAACCTACATTCAGAGGAGTAATAAAGACAACCACCTAAGAATAAACACATTTAGGGGTATAAACCAGAACACCTTACCCATGATGCATGAACACATTCAGAGGAGTAATAAAGACAACCACCTAAGTATCACACAGCATTTAGGGGTCTAAGAAAAGAACACATTACCCATGATGCAATAAGCTACATTCAGAGGAGTTATAGAGAGAAACACATGATGCCATAAAATACATTCAGAGGTGTTAAGGATAGAGCACATGATGCAATAAAATACATTCAGGGGTGCAGCGCAAGAAGACACATGATGACTAAACATTCAGAGGTGCAGCGCATGGAAAGAAAGACACATGATGGTTAAAAACATTCAGAGGTGCCAGAACAACACAATAGCGCAAAAACACACAGTAGGCAATTACTATTAAAAGCATAGGAATCACATTGCGCATAACTTACATAAGCCACCACCTGTGGCAGTCCCTAGGCCACTGGAGAATCAACAAAACTGCGCCAGCTGAGCCACACAGGCTCTGTCACCAACCCTGTGGCCAAACGTTGGAGCCCTCAGGCTCTGCAGACAATGCCCCCTCGAGCCTTCTCATGGCCCTGGACAACGTTGGGGCGACCCACTGCCAACCGGGGCCGCCCTGACTCTGTGCCTTTTCGACAAAAGGGCCCTCGAGCCTCGTGGGGCTCGTAAATCAAAAGGAATGGCCCCCTAGAGCCTCTCTGGGCTCATACACGTGGGGGCGACCCACTGCCAAGCGGGGCCGCCCAAAGCGTCCTCGCTCCGTTGGAGTCCCTCACGGGGGACTCTGCACAAATATTGCCCCCGGGTTGTGGGAGCCTCCACAGGCTCTCAATCACGTTGGGGCGGCCCGCTGCCAACCGGGGCCGCCCATGAAGCCCTCGTGGCTCTGCACATCGAGCGCGAGCTCGCGCTACTGCGGGGGGGGGCGGACACCGACAATGTGTCCCGGCGCCCCTCCCCTGCTCTGCCCCACTCCGCCCGGCCCCAGCCCAGACTCACCGGGCCTCAGGGGCGGCTCCTCCGGGCGGCGGCTCTTCTCTGCTGGCGGTGGGGGCAGGCTCCGACAATGTGCCTCGCGCCCCCGCCGCTCCTCTCCTCACTCGGGCCTCCTCCTCAGATGCCGCCGGGCTCCCTCAGCTCACGGGAGCCCGGCCGACCCTCCGCCATACGTCCTCTTCTCTCCCTTCCTTCCCCGGGCTCGCGGTCGCCATTCCTCGGGACCCGGGCTTCGGGGCGTGACTTCCGGCCGGCCGCGCTTGGATTGGCCGGCCGGCTAGTCACTTCCGGGTCGTCGCGGGCAGCGCGGCGGCCCGTTTTCAGACAGGCAGGCGGGCCGAGATTTTCCCGAGGAGTGGGCTCCCTCGCGGAACGTAATTTTTAAAAGATAAAGGTGGCGGCAACGCCGCGGTGACAATGCCGGGTGGCACCGGCCAATTAAAATCACACTAAGCGAGGTGGGCTCTCGCCATGTAAATAAAGCGCTCCCAGCGCTAAATGACGGCCCACAGCGCTATGATCCAAATAAAGCGCTCTACAGCGCTAGAAATCAGGCAGAGCGCTCCGAGGCGCTCAGGAGGAAGCACAGCGCTTCCTGCAGGCAAATGCAGCTCCTCCATGCTGCAACACGGTCCTAGAGATTCCAAGGGGGCAAGCAAAGTCCCCCCCACAGCCCAGCAAGGCAGAGGGGTCCCCCAGGAGTCCAGGAATGTCCATCAGAGGTCCAGGAGCTGGGCAGGGCCCAGGGATTCCCCTGAGCCCCAGCAGCAGCATGCCCCTGGCAGATTCAAGTCAGAAACAAAAACATTTTGGAAGGGGACACAGCCCCTTCTTATACACAGAAAAGCCTTTGAAGTCCTTTGAAGCAGGCAGTGTGAGAACCAGCTAGACTGGTTTAGAGGGAAGTCCCCTTCAGTATCAGGGACAGAGGTGTCAGTCGCCCAGCGGGAGGTGGAGCCAGCTTTGTAGTTAGGCAGGCACAGCCCTTCACTATCAGGTGCCATCTCCTCCCATGTCCCTGGCAGCAGATGCTGCCTTTCAGCCATGGGCTGACTTCAGACAACCTCCTGGGCTCTCTAGCCCCTGTCATCCTCAAACCAGACAGTCAATCCAGAAGTAGTCCCAGGCACTCTGGGCCAGGCTCACCAGCCAATCACACGCCAGCACCAACTTACACAAATATGCCAACTTCCAAAAGTAGTACTTCTAGACTAGACACAGTCATGCTGCATACATCATTTTGCAGCATTCATTCTCACGAGTTCACACATACCAAACTCGCCCCTGCACTCCCCACACATCAGGAACTACCATGGGCATACATATTCCCCATTCATTCCTATGGGAGGGCAGGTCACTCACCACTCATTCACAGAGAGCTCAAGCACTTTACACTGTACCACAGTGAAAAAGTGCGCAGAGGCCTAAAATCACCAACACCAGGTTCCATAAACAGGCTAGGAAAAAGCAAAAAGTCTAGGGGTGAACCTGCCCAACGGGCCGGGTCCAACAGAGTCCGTGGACATTTGAGCTCAAGACCCTGCCTCGTCGGGAATTGAACCCTGGTCCCGGGTCTGACCTCTGCTTCAGGGTCTGCCTGCTCTAACCAGTGAGCCACACTTCTCCACTAGTTCAAAGTTCAATGACATTGTGGGTTCCCCAGGGTGGCTCAGTCTCCTAGCTTTTACTATATCGTCTCTTATGACTGATCTACAACCTCGGACGTAGCGCAGCCAGTGTATGGCTTTGTTCGTCAGAGAGTCTACCCCTTCCCTGAGACAGTTAGCCCTCTTGTCTTGCCTTGGAACATTAGTCATGCATATTTTATTTGTAGTAAAATTACCCATCATATGTGCCTCTGCCCTACTGGGCTCTAAACTACGGGTTGATATCCCCTGGATTTGATGTTTAAAAATATTACTCTGCGGTGCCCCAACAATTGATCCTGTTACCTTTTGTTGGGACGACCCCGATAATCTGCTGCCCCCACTAGGATTTCTCTATGTCCTCTGTTCACTAAGCCTGCATTGATTTTCTATCCTATTTGACGTTGAGGAACCTTGTACCCTACTAGTGGTAACTTTAGTAGTGCTCGATGAACTTTTTGCACCTCCATCAATGAGGCGAGTGTGGGGTGCTTTGTTACCCGAGAGTTCACATTTATCTAGAGGTGTACAAATTCCTTTAGTTGGGTAAGCAGTAACTTTCTTTTGAGTAACCCCAGATTGGACCCAGGGATTAGCCGGGGCAGGTTTTATTACCGAGATTAAATTAACAATTAATATTTTCATGGCCTCAATCTCGTCTCTCAATAATGAGACTAATTTGACTAAGTCGTTGAAGGTTCTTAAGCTGTCAATAGCACTTGTAAGATCACCATCGGTTCCTGTTTTAATATTTTGGATAGTGTTAACTAGGTGACTAGAGATTACATTTTGCCCCTCATGCTGTATGTCTGCTAAAACCGTAAATCTATTAGAACATGGTATAGAGTCGTTGTCAATTACAATTTGGGCAGGAGTTTGTCCATGTTGACCAGGGCTTTTGTCCCCCTCCCCCCCTCACCCCCCCGGGAGGCCTTTTTGTTACTGGGTACGGCAATTTGAACACAGAGGATTTAGACTGTGCTCTGAACATATCTGGGATCGTAATAGAGGGGCCTGTTGCCTCTTGACCAGCATTTACACCAACCTCAATGGCAGAGTCCAACATCCCAAGGGCCCCCGTTTCGTCAGTCAGAATTTCTTGGCATTCATCAACGATCGAGTCAATCCTATCTATAACACAATTCATGGCTGAGTGTTTTGGTGCTCCCTTTGATTTTTTTCTTTTACTCGGCTTTGGTCGCTTGACCGACTCAATCGGCCCCCCTCCTCCTTCCATAGATTTACGCTTGCCCATGCCTTACCCAATGTTCACAAAAGATATAATAATCCCCAAGACTGTTAAAACGATTTGATGCTAGCAGAGCTCATTTGGGTATCTATAACAATAGCGTCCACGATATTTATTTCACCTATGAAGAGCCTTCTGTTTGGATGATACCTCTTCCCTACAGACCGGCATTCAGATATAAATGTCAGTGGTATGGCCCGGCCCGTCCTCTTACGTCCCCGGACGGCCCCAGACGGCCCGCCCTTGCCCCGGGCTTCTCCTGGGATGCTCCAGCGTGCTCCCACGACGCTGGGAGTGAAACCGCAATTTAAGCGCCTCCTGGCGCGCTTACCGGATATCAGCTTCCGGCCGCACTGACTGGTGGGAGATGGAGTTCCTCCAGGTGCCGCAGACCCCCCCTCCACACAGCAGCCACACCAAGATGAAACAAGTGTGTAGCAGCGGGAGGCGGGCGGACACAGCAGGACCAGCAGCGGGACAAACGTGGATACCAGGCAACAGGTAAGGGTCACAGTGGTTCCACAGAGGTTCCAGAGAGTTTCGAAGAGGCTCCCCTCTGTTGCTTCTTTCTGCACCCCTCCTGCCTCTTTCTGCCCGCTCTTCCCTATTTGTGCTACTCTCTTGCCTCTTTCTACAACCCTCTTCAGTTTTTCTGCCCCACTCTTGCCTCTTTCTGTATCTATGTTGCTTCTTTCTGCACCCTTTATGCCTCTTTCAGCACCTCTGCACTTCTGTTTCTTCTTTCTGCACCCCTCGTGCCTTCTTCTGCACCTATGTTGCTTCTTTCTGCACTTCTTTTGGCGCTTTCTCCATCTCTCTTGCTTCTTTGAGCACCTCTTTTGCTTCTTTCTGCACTTCGCTCTTCTCGTTCTGCACCCTTTTTGCCTCTTTCTGCACCTCTGTTACCTCTTTCTGTACTTTTATTGCCTTTTTCTGCATCTCTCTTGCCTCTTTGAGCACCTCTTTTGCTTCTTTCTGCACTTCTCTCTTCTCTTTCTGCACCCCTCTTGCCTCTTTCTGCACCTCTGTTGCTTCTTCATGCACTTCTATTTCTTCTTTCTGCACCTCTGTTGCTTCTTTCTGCACATCACTTGCCTCTTTCAGCACCCCTGGTCCCTGTTTATGCACCTTTCTTGTCTGTTTCTGCACATTTCTTGCCTCTTTCTTTACATCTCTTACATCTTACCTCTTTCTCCACTTCTCTTGCTCTCTCAGCACCCTTCGCGCCTCTTTCTGCACCTCTGTTGTTTTTTCCTGCACTGCTCTTGCTTTTTTCTGCACCTCAGTTGCCTCTTTCTGCACCTCTCTTGCTTTTTTCTGCAGATCTCTTCCCCTTTTTGCACCCCTCATTTCTCTTTCTGCACCTCTCTTGTCTCTTTCTGCACCCCTGGTCCCTGTTTTTGCACCTTTCCTGTCTGTTTCTGCACATCTCTTGCCTCTTTCTTTACCTCTCTTACCTCTTACCTCTTTCTCCACTTCTCTTGCTCTCTCAGCACCCTTCGCGCCTCTTTCAGCATCTCTGTTGTTTTTTCCTGCACTGCTCTTGCTTTTTTCTGCACCTCAGTTGCCTCTTACTGCAGTTCTCTTGGTTCTTTCTATGCCTCTGTTACGTCTTTCAACAATTCTTTTGCCTCTTTCTGCACTTTTCTTCTTTCTTTCTGCACCCCTACGCCTCTTTCTGTACTTCTCTTGCCTCTTTGTGCACTCCTCATACCTTTTCCTGCAACCCTCTTGCCTCTTTTTGCACCTCTGTTGGTTCTGTCTGCACTGCTCTTGCTTCTTTCTGTACCTCACTTGTCTCTTTCTGCACTTCTCTTGCTTCTTTCTACTACTCTGTTACTTCTTTCAGCAATTATCCTGCCTGTTTCTGCACTTCTCTTCCTTCTTTTTGCACCCCTCCTTCCTCTTTCTGTGCCTCTCTTGCCTCTTTCTGTACCCATCCTACCTCTTTCTACACCGTTCCTGCGTCTTTTTGTACTTCTTTTGCTTCTTTCTAAACCTCTGTTGCTTCCTTCAGCAATTCTCTTGCTTGTTTCTGAACCTCTGTCACCTCTTTCTGCACTTCACTTGCTTCTTTCTGCATGTCTCTTGCCTCTTTCGGCACCTCTGTTGCTTCTTTCTGTATCTCTCCTGCCTCTTTCTGCACCCCTCTTCCCTATTTGTCCAACCCTCTTGCCTCGTTCTACACCTCTCTTCCCTCTTTCTGTACCTCTTGTTTCTTTCTGCACTTCTCTTGCCTTTTTCTGCACCCTTCGTGCCCCTTTCAGTACCTCTGTTGCTTCTTTCTGCACTTCTCTTCATTCTTTCTGCACCCCTCGTGCCTCCTTCTGCACCCCTGTTGCTTCTTTCTGCACTTCTCTTGGTTCTTTCTGCACTTCTCTTACCTCTTTATCCACCCCTCCTGCCTCTTTCTGTACCCCTGTTGCTTCTTTATGCACTTGTAAACAATGGGATTCTATCAATGTGAGTGGTGACTAATTTTATATGATTTTGTATATTTCTCTAAACTCGTGAATACACTGCAATGTGAAAGTTAGGCCTCTCTGCAGGTGGCAGAATGAGGGCACTGTGTGTTTTTAAAATACCCCTCACACACTATGAATCCATAGAGTCATTCTCCCATCATTGGGGTCTTCCCGTCCCTCTACGGGGCGGGGCTTGCTTCGACCTACGAGTGACGCGGGAGCACTTATATTTTTGACAATAGGCTATGTGATGTGATGAGGATAGTGATATGTGTTAGGGAGTGTAGGGACCTATTTACGTGAATGGTAGTGTAAAAAATATACGGAGCAGCTGAAGGGTATGGAATAAAGCCATATTAGGCATGCGGTCACTAACCAGTCAACTAATCACCCTAAGACGCAGGCTCATGAGGCCCTATCACCACGCTTCAAATAGACCATATTAGGTCATTTTTCATGATAATGCCTCACTAAGGGCCAAGTCAAGCCCCGAGGCTAAACCTAGCAGCCGATTTTTGCTGTTAAGTTTTAGGACCATAGGCATTTAACATTTAGTTTAGAATTGAGTATTTTTGTAGGGATCAACAGAGGTCCTGATGAGTAGGCAGGAGGGGTCTGCCTATGAAACATGTCATGTCGACAAAGTAGACCACACTTGTAATTCTACTTACTAACCCCTTTTTAATGTTCCCAGCTTGCAAAACCATTAAAGTTAATTTTTTCGACTAGCCAGGGAATTTTTAACCCTTTTTTACACTACCATTCACGTAAGTAGGTCCCTACACTCCCTAACACATATCACTATCCTCATCACATCACATAGCCTATTGTCAAAAATATAAGTGCTCCCGCGTCACTCGTAGGTCGAAGTACTCCCCGCCCTGTAGAGGGACGGGAAGACCCTAATGATGGGAGAATGACACTATGGGATTCATAGTGTGTGAGGGGTATTTTAAAAACACACAGTGCCCTCATTCTGTCACCCGCAGAGAGGCCTAACTTTCACATTGCAGTGTATTCACGAGTTTAGAGAAATATACAAAATCATATAAAATTAGGCACCACTCACATTGATAGAATCCCATTGTTTATAAGTCCAGCTCAGGAAGGTGATTCTATCATCTCCTCTACACTTCCTCAATTGATCTTTTGGCTTCTTTCTGCACTTCTATTGCTTTTTTCTGCACCTCTCTTGCTTCTTTCTGCACCTCACTTGCCTCTTTCAGCACCTCTGTTGATTTTTTTGTGCAGATCTTTTGCCTCTTTCTGCACCTCTCTTGCCTTTTCAGCACCTCTGTTGCTTTTTTCTGCAGATCTCTTACCTCTTTCTGCACCCCTGTTCCCTGTTTCACTCACATTGATAGAATCCCATTGTTTACAAGTCCAGCTCAGGAGGGTGATTCTATCATCTCCTCTACACTTCCTCAATTGATCTTTTGGCTTCTTTCTGCACTTCTATTGCTTCTTTCTGCACCTCTCTTGCTTCTTTCTGCACCTCACTTGCCTCTTTCAGCACCTCTGTTGATTTTTTTGTGCAGATCTCTTGCCTCTTTCTGCACCTCTCTTGCCTTTTCAGCACCTCTGTTGCTTTTTTTCTGCAGATCTCTTACCTCTTTCTGCACCCCGGTTCCCTGTTTCCCTCACATTGATAGAATCCCATTGTTTACAAGTCCAGCTCAGGAGGGTGATTCTATCATCTCCTCTACACTTCCTCAATTGATCTTTTGGCTTCTTTCTGCACTTCTATTGCTTCTTTCTGCACCTCTCTTGTTTATTTCTGTACCTCACTTGCCTCTTTCAGCACCTCTGTTGATTTTTTTGTGCAGATCTCTTGCCTCTTTCTGCTCCTCTCTCGCCTTTTCAGCACCCCTGTTGCTTTTTTTCTGCAGATCTCTTACCTCTTTCTGCACCCCTGTTCCCTGTTTCTGCACCTTTCCTGCGTTAGAGGTAGTTTTAATACCCCTTCCCTATTATGTACTAGGGCCTTACTGTGGAGGTCATGCCAATAACAGGGGTACCCCAACCAATAGCGTACCCAAGTGTATGTAGGTGTTTTCACAGTATTCTAAGTGTCTTTCAGCATAGCACTGGCTCTGGGCCTGGTTAGTCAGAGTCAGTTACCACCAGCTCCAGTCAGTTAGAAGTTGGGAACACAGGATGACTTTGCAACAAGGGTTTTTTCTGCATCTCTGTTGGTTCTTTCTGCATATCTCTTGCTTCTTTCTGCACTATTCTTCGTCTTTCTGGACTTCTGTTGCCTCTTTCTGCATTTCTCTTGCTTCTTTCTGCGCCTTTCCTCCTCTTTCTTCACATGTCCTACCTCTGTAGGCATAGTTAGAAATTAACATTTAAAAAACCTTTAAAATTCACTGAAAAAATCATAGGTTTTAGGGACGTTATAGTTAGAAAATATGATTTAAAAATCCTCTGAAATTCCTTGAAAAAAACATAGGTTTCAGGGATGTTATAGTTAGAAATTAACATTTAAAAAACCATAGAAATTCACTGAAAAAAACATAGGTTTCAGGCAAGTTGTAGTTAGTTGGACATTTCGCTTGTACAAAACCAGAGAAATTCGGCCATTATAGTTAGTTGAGCTAATTATATCTCGCGCCCACGCAATCAACTGCTGATGACGTCACATATTACATCATTCTTGACATGGTCAGTGACATCACTGATTACATCACAGGTGACATATCAAATGGCATCACTGATTACATCATCCACATGATAATCTGATGCACCTCCACACACCCTAATATAACCTTTGATACACCCGCTCTAAAATACAGACTACAATTTTAGAAACCATAGACACACCAATACCAGTTACTATCTACCCACTCACTAGTTCCTAGGTCTACACACTAATCCACTCATTCACCCATACAGTCACTCATGCATGCAATCACTCATCAATACAGCACTATCATTTGCACTCATACACCTATACAGACAGTCAGACATCGCCACTCATCCATAGAGTTACTGACACACCTAGTCAATAATGCAAATAATCATTCACACTCCCTTGTACTCACCTATACAGTTATACACACACCATCTCACTTATTCATACAGATACTAGCACATACATACTCTCTTATACAATCACTAATACAAGCAGCCACTCTCACAATCACTCACTCTCACATATAGTGATTTATATACTCCAACACTCACATACACTGCCTTTCACATATGTAGTTACTCACACATGTACCACTGAGACATCCATTCTTACCAACACACCCATAAACACACACACTCACCCACCCATACATCCCTTCATAGATGCACTCTTGAACCCATACACCCAGTGAATTACCCACTCACAGATCTATGCACAGTCACACATCCCCCACCCACCCACACAGACACTAAGGCACCCATACAAATACTCAGACAACCACTCAGTAACCCATATAGACACTGATGTAGCTACTCACCAACCCATGTAGCTGCTAACACACCAACTGACAGACTGATACTTACATTTACACAGTTTACTTACTAACCCATGCACACTAACCCATGCATACAGAAAGACATGTTTAATCATTCATTTATACAGTCAGTCATGCACCTACTAAATCATCTATTCAGACACTCATACACCCACTCATACTACAATACACCTTGGCATATATATAACATATTTAAACTTTACAGAAACACACAGTCACTGGATGATGTCATCAGTGATGTCACTGACCGTGTCATGAATGATGTAATATGTGACGTCATCAGCAGTGCATTGCGGGTGCGCGAGTTATAGTTAGCACAACTAACTATAACAGCCAAATTTCTCTGGTTTTGTATTAGTGAAATGTCCAACTAGCTATAACGTCCCTGAAACCTTGGGTGTGGGTTTTTGGGTGACAAGGGTATTTTTAAGGTTCATGGTGCATGTGGGATTTTGACTGCCAAAGAAATTTTTAGGGTTTTGGGTGGGTATAGATTTCTGGGTGGCAAGGGTATTTTTGGGCTTTAGGGTGGGTGTAGGTTTTACTGTGGCAAGGGTATTTTTAAGGTTCATGGTGGGTGTGGGTTTTTGGGTGGCAAGGGGACTTTTAGGGTTTATGGCGAGTATGGGATTTTGACTGCCAAGGAAATGTTTAGGGTTTAGAGTGGGTATGGTTTTTTGGGTGGCAAGGGTATTTTTAGGTATTAGGCTGGGTGTAGGTTTTACGGTGGCAACAGGGTTTTTAAGGTATAAGGTGGCTTTGGGTTTTTTGATGGTAAGGGATTTTTTAGGTTTTAGGATGAGTTTGGGATTTTGGGTGGTAAGGGAATTTTTAGGGTTTGGGGTAAGGGTTGGGGGTTGTTAAAAGAGAATATATATATAAACAGACATGTCTAATTAAAAAAATATGTATTTTAAATAAATGTAGATATATGTAAAATATATAAACACATACATACATATATGCATGTGTATAAAAATGCATATAAATATACATATTCATTTTTCTAAACGCATATGCCTTTATCTCACATGTTTATTCAATGAAAATGTAAGTATTTCACTGGTAACTATAATGCCTCCAAATATACACACACACACACACACACACACACACTCATATATATTCCCAACAAAAAGACACACATACACATATATATATATAAAGGCATAATACTTACCTGCTAAATAAATAAATTTGCGTTCTAAAGTCAACGTTGTAAAGGCCTATGTGTGGTAATCGCATGCGGTGCAAAGGCATATTCTTTTATAAATGCATGTATGGATCTGTCATACAACCTACACATACATACATACATACATTCTTGTGCTGCCTAGGTCGTTGACACAATACATCAAGATGCTATCTTCACACCCATGAACCACAAGGTTATCTGTGAGTGGAAGGCCAAGAAATACATGGTTTGGAATTAAGCAAGTCAAGGTTGCCTCCTAATTGGTTCCTGTACTACTTTACCTAACACAAGAAGTTAAAAAGGTTATCTCCATGCTATAGAAAAAAGTATAAGATTCCTGTTCTTTAGTCTATACTTCAGGTGAATCCCCCTCCAGCATGTGCTGCTGCTTGCCAAATGCAGGTTTTAAAGCAAGACATGTTGAAGATTTTGAGACTGCACTCTCTGAGGCATCTCTTCCAGCCACCAGATTGGATGCTAAGTTGTTGTTGGTAGTTCCTCTATCCTCTATCGACGTTGGTGATTTCAGTCTTGACTTGGTTTCAGACTTATGTTTGCTCACATTCGGCTGCTTTTGCCAAGGTCAAGACTGACACATACTGTTAAGACCGCTATGAAGCGCAAGCCAATGCTGTCTGTGTCACTGTAGACACTGATTGCTATTTCACAGCCAGAATCTTTAACTCGAAAGATTCTGTATACAGCTGCAACTAAAACAGAACATTACTTAAAGGAAAAGGGCTGCATAGTCCTAAAATAACCTCACAGGAGAATTTGTCAAGTTTTCAGGGCTTGTTTGATTTTGATTTAGACGCAAGATAGTTCCCTCACCCTTCAGGTCACACTGATGATAATGATGAGGGCTCTAAAACTGCCGGTCTCTTGCCTCCTGAAGACAGTGAGAACTGCTACATGCCAGTGGTTCTAAACCTTTTGACTTCGTGGACCCCCATGTAATCATTACCGAAACATATTGATCCACACTGATTCAAATTAAGTCATTACTGGAAACTAGGGACCCTGCCCAAAGAATTTTTGAGGATTTGAACCACAAAGCAATAGACTATATTGAAACAAGCAAGTATCAAACAATTGCACACATGATGAAATATTTAATTTAATTCATGAACAAATATTAAAAAAATCAGAATGTTGATTTTAATGGGAAGGTTGGACTTTTTGTAAATTCTATTGATGATACTGATTGTACATACTACAATCTGTTTTATGAGACTTGCACTGCTCCCACAAATCAATCTGAGGATACTACATTTTTGGCATTCGCTTTCAAATTCCTTCAGCTTTACAGAACTTTTAATAAATGTCAGTTTTTGTTCTTTATTTATCTACTCGTTATTAATCTGTTAATATTATTCCATTTTCTAAGCAGTCATAGACACCTTGAGTAGGCATCGCGGACCCCCAAGGGTTCCCGGACCACAGGCTAAGAACTACTGGTCCAGACACATCAGAGGGAATTTTTTTGACCTCAGAATGGTCTGTTACTCCTGAGTAATTGCATTATGCTGCAGGTATTAAAAAGGTAGTGTAGACTCTGGCAATTTTTTACATTTAGTAGAACCAAAGATTTATTGCTTTACAGCGATGTTGCTTGGCAAATTACTTGCCCATGGAATATTGTCATTTAGCAAGACCTTAATGGATCGGGTGCATGATGTGTTGGACAAACTGCAATCAGCTCCTTTGGTACTGAGGGCTATCTGTAGGAAATAAAGAGCAGCATCAATAGACCCTTTGTTTTATTTTTTATCAACCTTTTTCTCAGAGCCTGGTAGTGCAAGCATCTTCCTGCAAATTGGGTCAGAGCGTCATGCCTTATGCACCTCCAGACAGAGAATTTAGAGAAACCGGATGCATTCTATCGCAATGTCTTTGCACCAGGGAGCCTTGCTTTCCATTTACTGAATCTGACATGTTTACTCGCACTTTATAATCATACTCTTTGTGTGATTGTGTGATTATTACTGTCATTTAGTATATGAGGCAACCCTTTTAAGCAGATTCTTGTTTTATTATATTATGTTATTTCAATTTGTTGGGCACGCATACCACCCATTAACGTATTCCGGGGCGTCTGAAGGAGGTGAACAGTCTGTCTAAGGACCAAACAGCAATGCCAGGTTTTGAGTTTCTCCCGGAAATGAAGAATGGGGCTAACAGCTGTGATGTGAAAGGAAAGTTCATTTGAGGCTTTGGGGGAGAGTACTCGACTGCTGTGGCCTGACAGATGCATGAGATGTGGGTGAGGATCAGGCTGGTCGAACAAAGGTATCTTGCTAGGTTGTGGACGACGTTGCAGTTGTTAAGGTATGCTGGGTTTGGTTCTGTAGTGCTTTATAGCTGTGTGTGGGGTGGGGGGTTAAAAAGGGAACGTTTGTGGACTGGGAGCCAGTGGAAGTCTTTGAAGTGTTTGGATATGTGCATTCGGTATGGGGATTTGATTGCAAGTCATGTGTCTGTGTTCTGTACAGCTTGGAGATTTTGGGTTAGTTGAGAAGTGATGCCAACGTAGATTCAAGCCTATTGGTGACTAGGGCTTGCAAGATGGTTGCATGGGTTTCCAGAGGTACCATGTTGACTTGATTCACTACGAAGATACTAATATCAATGATGATACTAAGGTTTCTGACTGCACTGGATGAGCGAGAAGTCAGCGCAAGCTCAGTGAATCACCAACCTGATGCAAAGCGAGAGGATGATTTGTCGAAGAGGACAACCTCTGTTTTGTCTCACTTGAGCTTTAGGTCATTCTTTTTCATCCAGTCCCTACCAATGACATCCATCTGATGAAGTTGGCTTAGGTGAATGAGATTCTGAGGAGATGAGCTGAGTATCTTCCATATAGGAGATAATGCAGAATCCATGATGGCACAAGGGGATGGTGGCAAGGGGATATGAAGATCTTGAAGAGTGTGGGGCTAAAAGAGGAGCCTTGTGGGACAACGCAGATCAGGTTGAAAGCATTGGATGAGTAGAGGGCCAGGCAGACTGTATGGGTGCATCTTGAGAGGAAGGCAGTCAGTATATGTATCAGCAATTGTGGGTGAGGAATGTATGGACATTCAGTCTTATTGTGTGGAGCTCCTGAGTGCTATACCCCACCTTACCTTTATTGCTTACGCTTTTATATATATATGACTGGCACATATGTCCTGAGTATTAGCTATTCTTCATGCCAAATTACCATTTGAATGCCTGTTCTTTCTGAGCTTTGACTTTTTTGTTCCCTGCACAGAGCTTCTACTAAAAATTCCTTTCCCCCCCTGGCTCCTCGTGTAAACCTGGGTGAATCTGTAACCAATATTCAGTTTATATTGTCTACCCTGACAGCAGTCCTTGCCAATGTTTCTGTTTTCCCTTTGATGTGTCACATTTTCTTGTTTTACTACTGGTCTAAGTGAATGAAACATTATTAATACAGCTCTATGATGTAAAATTTTACATCATGTTGAGGATGTGCCTTTCGCTGTCTGAAACCAATTAAATGTACCCTTTTTTGGATATGTGCCTGGCTTTTCTTGCTTTTTGAAATGTACAGACTCCACGTTAGTCTGTATATTTCTTTTGTAATTAAACGTCTTGACGTTTAAACTTTGCAGACTCTGCGCTAGTCAGTCTAATAATTTATATTTAGACTTTTCTTGACTTCTGAAAAACGAAGTTTATGTTAATATGCTGAACTATATTTTAGTTTTGGCTATGTACTTGCTTTGACGATAGGCGTTACGCAATTTGCATTATTTGATGCTGAATTAAATTTGACTAACTAACTGTTTTGCCATCTGTTATGACTCTTAAATTTTAATAAACCTTTATTTTTTTTACTTTGAATTTAGTCGTATGAAGGTTTTCTTAAATGGCTCCTTTTAATTTATTAGTTAAAAGTGTTGACATTTCCTACAAAAAGGTTAAACATAATACAAACTTTCGTTTCCATGTTCTACTCCAAACTTTAGTAGAGAGCATGTTCTAGCCTACGTCTTGGGGCCAAATGGCATCTTCTGTATCTCTAATTCTGCAAGCCATCCTATACATGCATCCACATGTGTACGGTGGTGTAAACGGAAGTCCCGCTGGAATCAGATTTTTAGCAATCTGACAGTTATGATTTACCTGAGTCAAAACAATTTAACTCATTCGCTCTCTTGTAGGATGCCCCCTGAATATTCTGAATTGTGAAATATTTTGCTCACTTTGGCTGCAAATGACCTTTAGTTTGCAGAATCTTACCTAACAGGTCTGGGTGCTTACCTCAAGAATATGGCTTTAAGTGCGCCTCATTGATCAGGAAGACATCATCACATATCAGCCTCGTAGGACTGAGAGTTGTGGGATTGGCTTTAACACCTAGTTTACAGGCATGATAATTACAGATCTTTACAGATAGCAAGACAGCAGTGATTTGTCTCACTAAATAGGCAGTGTTGGGCCAGTAAATCACAGTAAAGAGTCAACCCTCAGACAGAGACATTGGCCTGTCAGTAGTTTATTTATCAGAGAACGGTTCATGAAGATGGGTTTACTAAGCAGAATATCCCCAATCAATCATAAATGTGAAATCAGTCAACAGGTCTTGGATAATGTTTTCCTTTCTTTGGAGTTCCCAGGGATATATTGTTTCACCATGATGGAGAATGAGAAATGCTGTATTTTCTCTTCCAGTGTCCTCTGAAAGCGTCTCTATAGTGTGCATTTATTCTGATATGGTTGAACAATCTGGATCGTTTTTCCTACCCTCACTTCTACAGGGCGTGAGTCAGAAAATGTTATATCACAGAGCAAGAGGGATATTAATAGCCCCAGACCAAGCTTTCAGGACGTGGTATTCAGACCTTTTACATCTCTGTTGTGCAACTCTCATTAACAAATTGATGTTTTAGATCAGTGGTTGAGTTCTTTATTCCAACCCTCAAACTCTGCATGTAGTTGCCGAATTTGAAAGGTCTTCCAACTAACTTTTGTAAGTGAACAAAGTTGCAAGGTTTGCCTACTGTAGCAGATGATCTGTGCTTTGGAGATGGTGCAGGAATAATGGCTGGTGCTATCTTCAGGCTCAGTAGGTCCATATATTGCAGTGTGCCTTGTTTCTTGCCGAGCATTTATGTGATCAAGGACTAATTAGGCACAATCTTGGCATGTAGTTTTTCTCCTGTTTAAGGGTCTTTGTTTTGTTAACTATTTGTAACCCAGTTTGTACATTGGCGCCAAAAATGTTTTCTGCCAAGTCCTTTGCTAATACTTTTTGGGGTCTAAATTGGTTCATTCTTTTTAATGGGGCATCCTTTGAGACTTTACATTCCTGTCAGTTCAAGTTTCTTTTAAGTAAAGTTACTTTCCTGGTAGCCATTACATCAGCTAAGCATGTCAGTGAAATCCAAGTGCCCTCTGCTTCTCCTTCGAACTCAATTCAGTAAGGACAAGGTAGTTCTGATGGTAAAATCTTTCTCCCAAAAGTAACTCCTTAGTTTCATGTGTCACTGATAATTTTACTAATGCTTTCTTTCCACCTCTTTGCCCCTAAAATAACGAAGAGAGGTTACACAGGTGAAAACACGTGGAATCCTTAGCCATTACATTCACAGGACACAGGCTTTCTGGGCTGATGATAATCTCTTTGTGTGCTTTCAAAAAGCCAAACTTGGAAAAACTGAAACAAACTATATCAAGCTAGATTTCTTTGATAATCTGACATTGTAAGTAGTTAAACCGTCTCCTGATGATTTTCGAGCTCACCTTACTAGGAATGTGTCCATCAACCCTGCCTTTTACGTTCATTCCAACTGCAAACAATATTACCTTGATCTAAACTCACCTCTTTGTTTGAATGATGTGTGCATGGTCTAAAAGTAAGGACTTTGTGGGAGCTAGTATCCATTAGATGAATATGTTACTTTCCTTTTGTAATTGTATTTCTGATGGCTTTGACAGCTCTTTCCAGTTCATTAATACCCTTCAACCTGTCCTGTTGAAAAGGTATTTTTCCATTTCCGTATTCTTTTTTGCCTCTATTCTTCAAGTCCGTCGGTTCTGTATGGCCTTAAGATGTGGCCAGAAGTGATGTCACCAGTTGGCAAGGTTTCTAGGTAGTGGAGTTGGGTCACTTTCTGTAAAATTTCAAATGCTAGTGGACGACTTACAAACCTGCTCCGGGACAGAGCCTGCCTCCTGTCACAAGGTGCAAAAGTAAGGAATCTGCGGGAGCTCTTTGGACTAAATATCGAGTTAAAAATATCGTGTGGACAAAATATTGTGTCAAGGATATAGAGGACAAAAATATTGTGAATTTAAGTTTCTATAAATAAGCAATGTTTATCTATACTCCACATATATGTACATTAGAATATATAAATTTTCAAGGTATGAAGATGTGAAGTTAAGAATAATAAGTCTATACTTACCTATTTATTTGCACTTATCTTCTCGACATTTTGAGCATTTATTTTGTTGGTTCGATATCTTTACACAACATATTTTTTGCTTCGATGTTCTATCAGACAATCCATCAAAAATAATGTTACCAGCGGTAAGTAACTTGTTCTTCTCAAACACATTCTTTTGCTTCGGTCTTATTTTAAACAATCACATTTATTTGTGCATACTCATTCTTTCACATACAGAATAACTCTTAAACGTACTCTCACAAATACACACATATGTTCTCTGTTTTACAGGTAAGGACTCATTCATACATTCATGCTTTCATCTATACTATAACATGCTAATTTATACTCTCTCACACACTAACACATACTCCATATTCTTACTGGCACCTATAACAGTCATTCATAAACACATACACATTGACACAGGCACACACTCTTAGGATTTCTCAGTCACAAATGTACTAATTCATATGCACAATAAACAATCTTACAGAAATACACGAATCTACACACATGTACACACAAACAGACATCACACACATGTACGAACACCCATACATACACACACACCTATTCTTACACATGCACCCAACCACTTGCGTATTTGCCAATTTATTGTAACACTTCAAATAGATACCAACTCGTTATGTTTGACACACCTTCATTCTAAGTCATGAAGTCTCAAACATGTCGAAATGTAGTCACACTAATTATTTCACCTTCTCACTTGCCTCACATATTCCCTCAGATACATTCATTCTCTTTCTCATCCACGTTGATTATTGCAGTGAGCTCTACCATCAATAAGACTACTAGCCAAACTGCAGTTGGTCCAAAATGCGGTAGCAAGATTGATTCTTAATGTTCCTAAATTCTATTCAGCCTCGTCAAGGATTTACAAGCTTCATTGACTGCCTGTGAACAAACACATCACTTTTCAGGCCAGTAGCGGCTGCTACCAGGCAACAGTGGTGAGGCGGGAAGGGAGTGGGGGGGGTTAAAAAAAAGAGTAATAGAAAAAATAAAAATAAATCACTTACCTTCCCGGCGGCCGCCTCTCCTCCGTCCTCTTCGACTACGAATCAGGAAGCACCCATGCTCCTGGCTCCCCCTAGCCAATCATGACGCTGCCTTATAGCAGCATTGTGATTGGCCTGAGCGATGTGGTTCGGTGCTCAGAGAGGGACTGGGAGGTAGGGCATGTTCCGACCCAGGCTGTATAACACAGCCGGTGAAGAACATGGCAAGTGCACATGATGGTTTGGCCGGCCCAAGACGGCCAGCCTTTCTGTCATGCGCGCTTTAGAGAGTACCACCACTACTCCCCCTGCTCTGTGGGAAGCACGCCCACACGCACCTTTACGTAGCCACTAATGTAAAATAAACTGATAATAACCTTGTTATTATTTTTTAATTTTTCCTGTGGGGAGACGCACCTCCGCCTTAGCGAAGGAGCCACCCCTGTTTAAAGCTCTATGTATTGTATGAATCCAAACTGCTGATTACGATGCCGTAGGAATAGCTCCGACCAAGGGTCGTAGCCATTTCTTACAGCATAGTTATCGGCCCATTCATCTTTTTGTTTGTCTCACATATAAAATCTCCTCTCAGATTCTGAACTAGCAGATCATGTACTGCATTGACTAGTTCCAAGTATAACCTTCTTTTTTCTTTCCCTGAGTTCACCAAAGTCAGAGACATCTATACTAAAATTGAGACGGAGAGAACAGAAATGGCGAAGCTCATACCTGTCAGAAAACAAATAACTCTTCATACAAAGTTTGAAAGATTATAAAAAAGCTATCCTTCAAGCCAAAATAACATTCTTCCCAAACAAAGTGTTTACCTCCAACAATAAAATATCTTCAAATTAGTGGGAGAACAATCTGCTCCAGACCGAATAACACTACTAGTCATCCCAACACAGAAACTTTGCAGGAACCTAAACCTCTTCTTCATAGATAAATAAAATACAAGCTACTATTCCTCCTAGCAAATCAGGCACAAAACACCCCCAGGAAATAGGAACCACACTTCCATTTCAACTCTCCCTTGCATCAGCAAAGAACACCTAGCAGAACTAACAAAAAACGTTACATCTGGTTCCCCCAAAGACTTATGCCCCCCTCAAATACAAAAAATCATCTTTTCGCCCTTCCCAGAAGTGATCCTTTCACTTTTAAATTCATCTCTCACACAAGGCTATGTTTCCCAATTTCTCAAAGAAGCCGTAATAATCCCACTACAAAAAACATATGGAGAGGACCCAGAGCTGCTAAAAAACTACAGATAAATCTCCCTCCACCCCTACTGAGCTAAAACATTAAAAGCAAATGTAGTAAAACACCACTACACTTTTTTGGAAGAGACAAATTACCTTGACCCCCACCATCCAGGTTTTTGCCCTTCCCATTCAACAGAATCAGTCATTCTCTCAGTGGTGGACGGCATGAGGAATAAGGCAGATGAAGGCAGCATCCAAGCACTGGTCCTGCTGGATCTATCTGCAGCATTTGACACTGTGGATCATAGCATTCTAACTGACCGAATCACCGAAGCAGACTTAAAAGTCCCGGCCCTACAGTGGATGAAAACCTTCCTGAAAGGCTGTACCTAGTCAGCTTGTCTCCCCCATACTGCTCATCTAAAGCCCATGTGAACTGCGGAGTAACCCAGGTTTCCTCCCTATCCCCTCACCTCTTCAACCTCTATAGCCGTTCTTTGATAACTCTAGCAGAAGAAAGTGAAAATATATAACTATGCTGATGACATGCAACTGATCTTTACCATCGATAAGACACAGGACTCAAGGGAGTTATTTCTAAACTCTGAGTTACATCAAAGACTGGATGAACAGCAATCAGATAAAACTCAACTCTGACAAAACAGAGATAGTCATAACCAACAACAAAGTAAACCATTGGAATCCCGCCTACTGGCCATCAGATATGCTCTCCCCGCCCCCCTTCCCCTAGTACTGACGTAAAAAGTTAAGGTGTCCAGATTGATAATAACTAGTCCATGAAACCCCAGATTTCCTTTTCTCCTATTTAGGAAAACTATGAGATTCTTCTAAATGGAGGCTAGTATTCAAATAGTCATTCTTTAATCTTGTCTAAAATTGACTATGCAAATGCTCTATATTTAGGACTTTCAAAAAATCTAAATTATAGGCTCCAAATGGCGCAACACCGTGCAGCAAGAATCCTTTTCCAACAACTGCAACACTGCCACATTAAACCATTATCGAAGAAGTTACATTGGCTTCCAGTGATCCAACTTACCATATTCAAAACAGGTTGCATTATCTTCAAATCTCTCCATAACAAAGGTCCCAAGTGCATATCCAACAAAATTTTTAAAAAATCACCCAAACTCAATCTTAGGTCTACACAAATGAATCTTCCAACAACCCTTAGATTCAAATGAAAGAGACTGGGAGGCCTTTACTTCTCGTTGCAAGGACCCCAGGTCTGGAATTTCCTTCCCACTTAAATCAGACTAGTAGACAACTACAAATGCTTTAGATGAATGCTGAAAACTTGGCTTTTTTCTCAGGCTTATAGTAGCTAAGTGTTTGTTCTGATGACGGCTCCTAAACCAGCACCAAGGGACGATTTAGTGGCCATGTGCTGTATAAATGGCCTACATCATAATATAACAAACAGATATGCATCTTCCTGGTTGTAGGTAGTGATTATTTTTAGAAAATGGTTGCTGGTGGGGGCCACCATGGGCACTAATTTTATGGGACCGACACGGAGGGGAAAGAGAAAGACTGAAAAACCTTCACAAAGGAAGAGAGATGGAAGATCTAAGAGTGAGATAAAGGGGCTGGGAGTGTCTGGGAGGGGATTAAGGAAGCATGCGGTGGACTGAAGACAAAGTAGCACTGGTATGCAGTGTGCTGATATTTAAAAGCCGCGGGGTTCTGACCAGAACGATTGGCACTGGCACTGAGTCTTTTACAAATCAAGTGCTGGCTGCGGACATCTTCCCTGCTAAGCTTTTGTTTCCAGCTATCCGACCTGTCACATCCAATAATCCGTGGTACAGTGACCACTGATGCATGTCGAAGCATCTTCACATGAAGCTGGCACTGCACGTAGAATATTATTTGAGCATACACTGTGCACGGAATAGAATACATCAACCAATGAAGAACCACAGACATTCATGAAAAAAACCAGGTATTTGATGCAACACCACTTCCTTCCTAGAGATCCACAGACACAGAAAGAGAACAACTCACAATGCAAATATCCCTTTCCTAGCCAGTTGAATGCTGGGCCTGGGGCAGTCGGAGCCGCAGGCTGAACAAGAATGCACTACTGCTGCAGGTGAGGCGTTCTATGCATATGAACGTATGGATCGGTAAAGAACAAGCCTTTTATGCTCCTGCCTGTAGACTCTGTGGCTGATGCACACATGGAATTGGTTGGACCTGTAGCCATGGTTTCCTTCTATATTGATAATGAATGCTCTCTAGTTCCTGATTATAAGTTGCGTGGTACTGGTGGAGTGTCAATCTCTCAGGTCATGCAAGGTGAGCGCGAAGGGGTGTTGCCTGACCCATGGCACGGTGCAAGGCCAGAAAGGATAAACCCCAAGAAGGTGCCAAATAGCCCCCCGCAGCTGCATCCTCTGAGACTGGCTCATTACGGTCTCGCTGGAAAATGTCATCCATGATACACTCCTGCTGCTGGAGAGTGATGAATCAGCACGCCGCGTCCAGTTTATTATTCTGGGCTCATAACAGCTTACATCATCTGTCCGTCCGTCTGGAAAGAGATGAATAGTTTTGCCTCCTCCCAGGCATCCTAACTCAGGCTTGCTATGAGCTGTGTATATCAATGAACCTGCTGCAGTCTCACAGTACCTTGCATTCACAACCACATATACTTGTAGTATGAGTGTGAGCTACACTCTCCCCTGGATCCAGTCCACCTACGTGGACCAGTCACAGAACTGGACACCGGTTACCATACCTGATGTATATAAACATTCATTAGACATTCTAGACAACCCTTTCAGTGTCTATATTCACAGATGTACATGTGCAGAGATGTCCAATAGAACAGGTTTCAAAAAACAAACAATACGGTGGCTTCACCGTCCTGCAATATCTCAATGACGTGTATTGTCATAAGGCCAACACTTAAGTTAGGCGCTATCCTAATTTGATCAAAAATCTACCATTATGGAATCTATTAGGTCAGTCACACACCCAGTCATTTGTCCTGGTATTCAAAACGGCTCCAAAGGCCCTTCTCTGTCACTGCTTGGTGCTTTCGAGTTAGATCCATTCCAGAGTCTGCAAAGAGTCCATTGTGACTACAAAGTAGGGGACATATTTACAAGCCCCTATTGCCACAGGAACGTCACTTTTAAAGACGTTCCTTTGACGATACGGGCTTCGCCTTATTTACAAGGCAGCGTTACGCCACTTAATGTGGCTTAACCCTGCATTGTAAATAAAGCACCCTTTCATGCTGAAAGGGGTGGGCAATGGGTGTTACAGTGGGCGTTCCGCCGCAACACCCATTGGTTTAGATGCTGCCCCATATTTACTAGAGTAGTGTAAATATCAGGCATCGCCAAAATTAAGACCAAAAAAACCCTGGTCTTAACATGGCGCAGCGAGGAGAAATGCTTTCTTTCTCCTTGTTTTTTCTTTTTCTTTGTTTTTCTGTTTCTATGTGTGCTGCATTGTGCAGCACACATAGAAACAGCAACACACCATGCATGATTGTTTATGTGCAGGAAGATGTGCCTTCTTGCATATAAACAATCATTTTAAAAATGACGAATTGCAACTTCTGTGTGTGCTGCTTTAGCACACATAGAAGTTACAAATCGCCATTTAAGATTGTTTATGTGCAGGAAGGGATACATTCCTGCACGTAAACTATTATTCTCACGACGCCGGCACCCTTGCACTATGGTGCAAGGGTGTCTTCGTGGGTGCTAGGCAGCAGTAATTAGTCCCAGTCACCATACCATAACCAAGAAATCAACTGAAGGCACTCATTTGTTTTGTTAGTAGTACCTAACTGTGTGCTGACCCTTGTAAGCATTATACATCTGATGACAACTGCCAAGCAAGCATTGGTATAGCAAATAAGTCTCGCCTTTGGGACCTTATAAGTGGTTATTCACGCAGCACATTATCCTGGATGGGCTCAGACAATTCCAGCATGGAAAGTTGCGTTGAAAAGAAAGCAAAGCTAGTACCAAGATACCTTCAAGTATTCCAGCACTCTGGAAGTTTCCGTTGTAATTTTGAACATTTAAATTAAAACGTATGTGTGAAAAAAGCTTTGTGGGTCTGGTTACTTGAACGTTTCCCTTCCCTGTTCATCTCTCATAGATGTCTCCCCAAATGCCATATCCATGGATAACTTCACGGCCCTTAATATCAGTCAGAGGCTGATGCAAGTCCGGGAGCGTACCATACTGCTGATTCCTGGACTACTCTGCAACCTTCACTAGGGTTAACTAAGCCATCCTGCAGCTACATTTAACCAGGTTCGGAGTTGTTAATAAAAGATCCTAGCCTTTCAGCTTTTACACTGGCATACCTGGGGATGTGTAAAGCTGATATTTGGCACAATAATATTGCACAAACAAATACACTGTGGACTGAATTGGGATGTAAGCTTGCCATTTTGATGTTCAATCTTTGCACAGCAGATGTGGGTATAGGTGTTGTGGCGTACAGCCAGTAGGTATTTTACAATATGCTTATGGCAGTTATGCTGTATACCTCCCCTACCGGTTTCAGACGACACTGCCCATGGTAGGCGATCATAACTGTCTAAATGACTTCATAATTCATGCAAATCAAACAGCTTTAAAACCCTTTTAGTTGGAAATTCACTGGGTAGAAATTGGAGAATTGGATAGATGCAATGACCTAAAAGAGTAAGAAAGGAAACAGGCTGGTTTTGAAGGGTAGTTAAATTAACTTAAGTCAAAATCAGACAACTTGCAATAACGGATAAGATTTTGTTTTAAAGTCCAACAGCAAGCCAGCTGCTATACTCAATTTTGAACAAGTTCCTTTATGGACAGTAAGGTGCTATTACTTAGAGGCCTCGTGGTGCTTTGCTTTAGGAGTGTCGTCATTTGTGGTAGGAATGGCCCATGTGAGATCTACTTCAGGTATCTGCTTCACAGTAATCGTGAGGAGGGCGGGCTTTTCTCGTGTTTATTTGGGTGCACTTAGCACTTAAGGATGGAGGAAAATGAACTGTTGGGAATAGGCTGTGAAATTCAGTCTGTTCCTCTTTGGTTGTCGCTGGTAAGAAGAGTCTTGTGGTGGGCACACACTGCAAGGAATGTGAAGTATGCAGCTGGCACCCGGCGGCGCTGCTGCTCGCTCCCGAGACCCTTAGGCCATGGGAAGCAACGTTTAGAGAGAAGGCGGGAGATGCACCCACCTTTGGCCAATTGTGTGCTTTCAATTTTTGAAAGCCACACGCAAAGTCCAATAGGATTTGACAAGCAGAGAGGAGGGGCAAGATGGCGGCCGTGAGGAGCGGCTGAGCAACCGCTCCAGCAGTGTGGACAAAGTTTTGAGCATGAACTCAACAGCCCGCTAACTATTTTGGAGAAATAATGCCATGAGCTTGCTTTAAACATACCGGGCAGATAGGGGTCTGAACAGTCCTGTGGAGTCTCAGAGTCTTGGATCACGGACTGCGGGTGTACGGAGAAGGTGCCGAATCACACGGTACAGCGGAGCAGAGTCTGTTTCTCCGCGTCTCGGCATTTCGGCGTCTTGGCTGGCTGGATGCACTGGGTTGATCGCTGTTTCAGGGCGCTCCCCCTGGCCCTGCGGAGGATTGCTGCATCATCCTTCCTAAGGCTGAGGCTGGTCTGGAGACCCGGCGGAGCTCGCGGAGCCTGGAGGCGGAGCCTCACAGGGACGGGATCGCAGGAGAGGAACAGAGGTGGCGGAGCTCACTGCAGAGCTCGTGGATGCAGCGGTTGTGGCGTCTGCGGTCCTGACAGAGGCAGTCCTGTTCTAAGAAACTGTAGGGCTCACGTGTGCAGAGACTGGATTCGAGAGAAGCAACTACTGTCTCTACTCTCAGTATTTGCTTCATTAATGGCTCCCAAACTCAATACTGGAGGTAAGCCTTTGTCTAAAAAGAGAAACGCTGACAACACTGGCATAACAGGCAGCAATACAGGCAGTACCACAGACATTTCCGTGAATACTGTGCCCATAATTGGTACAGGGATTGAGGGGGAAACTCCAGAGGTGGGATCTGGGGGTCGGGTAAAGCAGCAACAGATGTCCTTAGGTCCGAGTACCCCAAAGGTGATGCGACCCCCCTCAGCTAGAACCAGACAAGCCACAGCCACAGCTACCGCCACCATGAGTGTCGTAGACATGCTGAATCGGAATGAGAAGAAGAAAAAGCAGAAAGAGTTGGAACCGGCTGCAGGGGCAGGGGCAGGGGCAGGGGTAGCAGTAGCAGCTGCCCCTGAGGTCCTCGTGTCATCATTACCAGCATTACCAACCACTCAAGAAGACGTAGAGATTGAGATTGAACCTGATTCTGACATTGAGGTCATATCTCAACCAGCCTCTCATCCCCAACAGCCTAAGCCCCAATCTCAATCTCAGCTGCAGTCATATCAATTAGACCAGGTAGTTGGAGCAGGGGGTAACACCTCAAGTGGTACTCAGGTCCTGATATCACAGACGACTTATCCTATTGTTATGATTATGGAGGAAGACGAGGGGATTGGTAAAGGGGCCAGTGAGTGGGAAGACGAGGGGATTGGTAAAGGGGCCAGTGAGTGTATAGCTCCTATAACCGCTAAGGATACTCTAGACTCTTTACCAGAAGAGATGACAGAGTGCACTTCCATTCCCTCAACAACTAACAATGAAGATACACAAGAAGGCTCAACAACAGACGAGGCACTGAAAGCGGATACCAGATCCACCACGAATCAAGCTGAACCTGCCGAATCAGCAGGTAGTGGAAATGTCTCTGGGTCAGTACTTGGTGAAAAGGAGAAGGAAAAGGAGAAGACTCCCAGTGAGTGCTTCTTCTCCGTGACAGAGGAGGCCGACTGGTCAGAGGATGAGGAGCCCCATAGCTCTGACATCGATTGTAGTAACCCAGAAACAGAAAGTGAAAACGAGGAAGGGATGCCATCAACTACTGTTAAAAACATGTCTTCTCAGAGGGATCTCCCAGAACTAACATGGGATCACTCTCCTACAACATCTCTCCAGGGAAGTTCTAATCAGGGCGTGGCTCAGACACAGCACCAGGAGTCTACGCAACGCTCAATGATGTCACTAATGGCAATGATGGAATCAATCCATCAAGGAATAACAGCACATAGAGAAGAGACTCGGTCAGACAGCCTCAAGGCCCAAGCTGCAATGCGAAAGATGAAAGGAGTGGTTAGGAAGCTATCGAAAGCCTGCACAAATGTAGGCGATAGGGTCTCTAATCTGGAAGAGAGGATCGTCGCTACTGAAACAGAGGTTGCAGCTTCCACGAGCAGGGTGGAATCCCTTGGTGCACAAGCAATAGATGTCCAGTGGAAGCTGGAGGACCTGGAAAATCGCCAAAGAAGGAACAATCTTAGGGTCCTCGGGATCCCGGAAGGAATCGAAGGGCAGGATGTTAAAGCCTTTATAGTGAAAACCTTTGAGAAAGCCTTTCCAGACATTGCTGGTTGGAATTGGACTACTGAAATTCAGAGAGCACATAGGACTCCATTTAAACCGAGACAGAATACCAGAGAAGGTGATAAGCCCAGAGCTATCTTAATCTACATAGGGAACTTTCTTCTACGCCAGTCCATATCAGAGAAAGCGAGACCAGATGCCAAAAGAACTTTCGAGGGAGGCTCTTTCTTTGTAAGGCCTGATTTTTGTCATGCCACCGTCGAACGGCGTTGGCGGTTGAGACAACTAATTAAGCCCTTTCAGGACAAAAGAGTACAGGTCTATCTCATCAATCCTGCCCAGTTAAAAATAATTCACTCAGGCAAGACTATATATTTCTCTTCAGAAATCAAAGCTCGGGAGTATCTGGACTCAATTTAGTATGGCTCACAACTAATATGGAATTAATATAGATTGTGTAGTGTAGACTTATCGTACACATATTATACCAGAGTTACTAGTTATGTGAAATATGTTTACTATCAGTCTTTAAATGGCCTATATAAGTAGGATGCAGCTTTAGGGGGATGATATCAAGCTATTGTATCGTTTTTTCGGGGGTGGGTATGACTTGTAAGTTTAATTCCTTCTCTATGCTCAAGGCTTATAGAGTTAATGGTGTCACGATAAGGTGGTTCATGGTTTATTGATGAGTTGAGTGTGTGTTCCAATCAGTAGTTTTTTTTTTAAATTGTCCACTGCTGGGTTGCATCCATCACACGCACAGACTTAGTCTGCGCGCCTCACTAGGGGGAGGGTTGGGGCAGGGGGGGCTGAGGGGGGGTAAGGTTTGGAGTGGGGTGGGGGGGTGGGGAAAGCAAAAACTAAAAAGGAAAAAGAAAGTTCATGCAATTAATGTGTCTCTCAATATAAATGTAATGTTTAGAGTGGATATGTGAAGTCACGGGAAGTGTAGGAGAAAATGTAATTGGCTAGAATGTTGGATCTGTTCCCTACAGGGCTATGTCTAGTATCAGGGTAGTTAGCCTAAATATTGGTGGGCTGAATGATTGGAAAAAGAGGGGCAGGTTTGAAGAGTATATAAAATTAATAAGGGCTGATATCATATGTTTACAAGAGACCCACTTACCATGGAAAAAGAAACACTGGCTAAATCTAAGGGGGTATGAAGTTCTATCCTGTTCCTCACAGACATCAACGGTAAAGGGGGTGGCCATTATGGGTCGGGTAGGTCTGGGAGGAGCAAAACACTCAAAAGCTGATGCACTGGGAAGATGGGCAATATGTGAATTAAAGTTAGGTATAACGCTATGCACAGTATACGGCTCTAATATGGATGATCCAGGGGTGATGAACTATATAGAGAGGGAGCTTATTAACTGGCCCTCACCTATAGTAATGTGCGGAGACCTTAATATCTCAGCAGATTTTTCAGGGGATATCCCATATATCGGTCGTAAACCCCGAGTATTTAGGGCCGTATCTTCTATAATTCAATCTTATGGGTTGAGGGATGTGTGGGGCAGCCTAAGGAAAGACGAGCCTGGGTTCACTTACTGTTCACATCCATTTAACAAACACACAAAATTGGACTATTTTTTAATATCAGCAACGTGTCTTCCTAATGTAAAAATCGAAATGCTACCTAGGATAATTTCGGATCATAATCCCCTCATTCTTACTATGACCATGAATATACAAAGGGAGAAGAGCAGACCCTGGACTTTTGACAGAAAGCTTTTATTGGATAGTAACTATCTAGCATATATTAAGAACTGGTCACAGTCGTTCTTTGATGCGAATAGATATAGTGCTTCCCGGGTTATGGTCTGGGATAGTTTTAAAGCCGCCCTGAGGGGAGAGACAATCAGCTTTTCGGGTAGGATGTGGAAAGAAGCTAGGGAAGACAGAGAACGTCTTTTGGTCAAACTGGCGGAGGCAGAGGAACAACACAGGAGAGATGTCAGCCAGGGGAATCAGGGAAACCGGAGTTTAGAAAAGCTGAATAGTATAAAGGCAGATATCCACCGGCATTTGGCAAAAAAAGCCGCAGCAGAATATCAGAGTCGCAGAGCCAGTATGTATGAAACAGGGGAGAACGCTGGCAGGGCTTCAGCATTAAGGATAAGGCAAGCCACATCAAAAAATACTATTTCTGAAATTAAAGAAGGTGATCAGATTTATAATAAACCAACTGAAATTCTTGAAGTCTTTTGGAGGTTTTATCAGGATCTCTACAAAGAAGAAACGGATATAGTCGACTCGAGTTTGAACTGGCCGGATACAGGCACTAAATTAACACCTAGTGAGATAGAAACTCTGGAGCAGAATATCACTATGGAGGAGCTCTCCCAGGCACTAAAAGATCTATCAGCAGGCAAGGCAGCAGGGCCTGATGCCATACCCCTGGAGGTCTATAAATACTTGAAGGAAGAAACGGCACCTCTTCTGTTAGATCTATTTAATGGAGTTATAAATACTGGAGTTATTCCAGAATCCTGGACCAAAACCAATATAGTGGTATTTCACAAGAAAGGTAAACCCAAGGAAAGCCCGGGATCTTATAGACCCATATCATTAATAAATAGTGACAACAAACTATATGCAAAGATAATAGCTACACGGCTGGGGAGGATCATCGCGACTCTCGTCTCGCCCTGGCAGCATGGTTTCGTCCCTGGAAGGGGTACTACTGACCACATTAGAAGGGCCATAACCCTGTTCGATATCCATGCGGCTGGCGGGGGCGGGGGTTGCGATGATCCTCCTCGATGCAGAAAAAGCGTTCGACCGCGTCAAATGGAGCTTTCTGTGGAAAGTGATGGAGGATAGAGGTTTTGGTCCTAGATTTTTGCAGGCAATTAAAGCCATGTATTATAATCCAACAGCCAGTGTCCAACTTATGGGTGAAAGTTCTAGGCAGATTCATATCACGAGAGGCACGAGACAAGGGTGTCCGTGTTCACCCATCCTTTTCGCACTATACATAGACCCCCTAATTACACTTATAAAGAATAACGTCAATATAAAGCCGGTTGTCACGAATGGATTTCATACCAAAATCCTTGCGTATGCTGATGATCTAGCCATAACTACCACTGATCCAGACAGCGCAATGAGTACAATAGTCAGTATTACTTCTGACTTTGGGAGGTTATCTGGGTATCGGTTAAATGTGGCAAAAACACAGGTACTATGCTCAAGAAATATTGTTAAACTAGACGACAGATATGTAGATTCAGTGGTATACTTGGGAATAACAATTAATGCTCAGCCAAGGGAAATCATCAAAGACAATTTTCTGCACCTACTTGAAAAGATGAAACAGGATCTAAAAAGAATCGATACCCTCCATTTGTCAATTATAGGCAGGGCCAATGTCATTAAAATGACAATGTTCCCAAAGATTCTATATAAATTTAGGTCTATCCCTTTTAAAGTAGATGACATATTGATCAAGGAAATAGAGGCAATCTTCATGAACTTTGTGTGGCAATATGGCAAGGTGAGGAGATCAATTAAATATATGTCTCTCCCTCAAGAAAAGGGTGGGTTAGGAATTCCTAATCTTAAGTTTTACAATTGGTCCTGTCTTTTGACAGAAATGGCTATACTCTTTTTTCCTGGTATTATGCCGCATAGTCAGGGCGATATTCCATCTATTTATCAGCTGGCTTTAGGGAGCGAAGCATACGGGGTATTACTAAGGAAATATGATAAACGATTTTACAAGGCAACAGGCTACAAAACTTTGGAAGACGTCTGGGGGTTATGGTCCTCTGTTCAGAAGAACCAGAACATCCCAAAGTATAATAAACACACTATACTCTGGAACTCAGGACTATTCCCTCATCTAAGCAGAGATGGCCCATGGAGACACTGGGAAATTCAGGGAATTACGACATTAGGTCAAGTTATGATAAAGGATGTTTTGAGGCCCCTTGAACTTCTGAAATCTCGATATTTACTCCAAGGATCTCAAGAGTTCAAATATATACAGTTAGCCAACACAATTAAATCAAAAGACCGAGGATAGATATATCAAAAGACTGTACAATATTAGACTACATGAAGGGAGGTGGCTGTAGAATTAGATCAATTTACGGGCTATTCTTGGAAACGCTGCCCGATGATATGCTAAAGACAGAGGCGGCGTGGGCCGCAAAGTTGGGAGACCCTGACATTGATCTGGATAAAGCTATCCTAATGGATAAAAGGTTCCTACGCTCCTCAAACTTAAGAGCACAGCATTTTAAGACTCTCTTCAACTTATATTACACCCCTGCTAAACTGTATGAATGGGGAAAGAGGGTGGATAGTAACTGTCCTAGATGTGGGAATGGGCCGGCTGACGTTTTACATATGTTTTGTAGCTGCGGGAAACTAGGGACTATCAAAAATGAAATCGAAAAGTTCCTAGAGGGGCTGCTAGCTGTCAAAATAGACCTATCCCCTACACTTTTAATAATTGGTTGTGATGCTAAACTGGGCCTAAGTACAGAAGCCGAGGCACTTGTCTTTTTATCAACAGCTGTTCTTAGAATCTTAATCGCTGCCGCATGGAAGGATGCTGAGGCCCCAACCTTTCAAATGTGGATTTGTAGGATGCTCGGGATTCACAACATCGAGTCCGAATTATATGCTTTAAAGGGCGCGTAATCCAGGGAAATGGGATTAAGAATATGGGCGCCAGTGGCATCATGGAGGCGGCTAAAAAGTGGGGGCCGACAGCTGTTTTAACGTAGCCTTTACTATTGTATTTATTGTATTTGTCTTTTACCACATCTTATGTCAGTTGAGTTCTTTACTCTCATTATGTGCATTTATCTTTGTGTATTCATTTTTCTCGTGTTTATATTTATATATATGTATTAATATTCAATCTTATGTACAAGGGTGCATTATATTGTCATGAACTTTCAATAAAAAAAAAAAAAAAAGGATTTGACAAGCAGACGCACAAGCTTTCAGAAAGCTTTCTGAATGTCTGCAGTAATTACAAGAGGCCCTCTCCTAGAGCAGCGCTTGTGCGCTGTGCTAGGCGAGACCTACAAATGACTTATCTATGATACTCTAAATGATATGGATAATCCATGTTCAAAAACTTGAATGAATAAAAAATAATGGTACTCATTTAAATAGCACTGCTAAATCAGGAGGCAAAACGTAATAGCAAAAATAACATTTCTGCTGGAACTTGTATCCCACTACAGCATTGTCTTGGGTACAAATGACACAGGGCATAGCATAACTTCATTATTGTAAGCTTTTATATACTTTTGCCTACACATTTACTAGCTGCATTTGTAGGTGTTAATGGGAGACAGTTTATGCATGCTGTGAAGCAGTTTTAGCTTGTAAAGGATAGAGGTAAAACGAATTATAAATAAAAGCACACTTTGAGGTGATGTGGCGTAATGGAGGTTTGTCCCTCCCCCTGATAATGTGTATCACTTAAAAAAATGTCAGTATGGATGACAAAAGACATCGTATTGTTAAAATCCAATGAATTTGTCTGTTACATCAACAATTGAGTACATTTTTAGTTAGCAACAAACTAAATGTTAAATGAAAACACTAAAATCACTGTTCCTCTTACACTTCAGCGGTTTCTGTGCTGAAAAAACTTCCTTTATGTTTACTTCTTTGACTTTTTTTTTTTTTTTTAATTTTTGGAAGACCTTTATTGATAGATAATCGCTCGTACATCCCAGCAAAGAGCCCGAGGGCTCGCAGATACAGTACATTGCAACATGGGAAAGTGCAAAGGATCTATTACAGTAATACTGAGGTCTAATTTTAAAAGTTTTTTCCGAAGGATAGACAGGAGCAGGATATCGTGAAACAACGAGTTGGTCCCGGCCTCATAGGAGCAGGATAGACAGGTACACAATGTAATAAAATGCCAGAATCGCTGCCTACAACACAGAAAAGAAACGTCTAAACCCAGAAAGAAAGAAAAAGAAAAAGAATAGAAGGCCGATAGAACCAAAAGGAATAAAACAAAAACCCCCCTCATCCACCCTGCACCCCTGCAGTGGCTACGGCCTATCCCCCCCTAGCAGTGTGCCTGTCGCCCAATAAAAGGAGTCCCGAAATATAGAGAGTAAGAAAAGGGTCCTAATCTACAACTCTCATTAAATAAAGAAAGGCGGGGAGGAGCCCACCACCCGTCCCTCGGCTACACCCTCCCGTAAGTCCAGTAACAGCACAAAGTATAAAGTCCGGTGATGTTAAGCATTACAATCAAAGCAAGTTGGAGGCACAAAATCGACACACAGCGTAGTCAAAGGTAGCAACACACCACCCACATGCCCAGGTCAGAAAAAAAGAAACCGCCAAACCATTAGAATAAGCGTTCACCCCTGGCCCGTTCTCTCTTTACCACCACTGCAAACCATGGAAACCCAAATGGACGTGGACAACAAACCAAAGGAGCCAGTTTGGTACAAGCATTAAATAAGTCCAGGTACAAGCAGAGCAAGCGATCCCAGGAAGGGCACAAGATACACAGTTCTCTCGTTATAAAACGTGGCCGGGTCTGGGATGAAAGTTTCAATGTTCGGTCCCTTCCGGAGCGGACCCCGGGAAACAGGGGGCATGAGATGGGGAGAACACTTCTGCCGCGGTCGCAAATCACGATTGCACGCTGTCCCGGGCGAACACCAGCCACTGCGCGAGGCATCCCGAGGCTTGGGGCGCATGAGGCAGCCATCTTGTCGGCGGCGGGCATGGAGGAAGGAGAGTCACTGTGGACCTGCGAGTCAGCCATTTTGGAGCGTCCCAGTGCACACACTATGTCGTCCACCTTACTGGCCAGAGCTCGAGCAGAATACACCACATCACGGTGAAGGGAAACAACAGCTGCCAATAAAGCACTGTAGCACAGAGCATCTCCATTTTCCCTTCCAAACATGGCCCGCTGCTCCATACACCCCCGATCACACTGCGGCACAGTCATTTCAATGCTGCACTCAAGTACGCCCTCCATAGTATTCAGGAGGGACGCTGCAAATTAAGCCAGGCTACTCACAATGGGCATAAGTTCCCCGGGAGGCTGGGGGCGGCAGGCAGAACCGAGCTGGGCCACAGATGTCGTCCCGTAGAGATGCCGCCCCATCCGATGAAAAGGGAACAAAGAGGTCGGGAGCCGCCCGCAATCAGAGGGAGAGTACACAAGCAGGCACTGGGCAGCCGAAAGACTGGGCTCATACAGACAAACGGCTTAAACTATCGAGCCGGCAGGCACACTCATCTCTGTACCTGCAGTCCAGGGGGGCAATGAATGAAGGCTCGGCAATTTCGCAAGAAAAAGTTCCGACCGGATCACATCAGTCGCTGAAGGCCGATGTTGTTGACCTGGCAGCCGGTCTAGACATCCACTCGAGGCATCCACTCGAGGTCCCGGTCTCAGAGCTGTAAGAGGCCGCGAGCTGCCGTCGGACGGTTCGCCCACTTGCAGTGCCGCACGATCCTTGGGATTTCGACACAAGCCGTCGGAGCCCCCCTGATTCCAAGGTGTGCCATTTCGGGTAAGGATCACCGGCAGGATAGGTATAAATAGGGTGACGGTCCTCGGAGCCGAGGGACTACGCGTCCGACCTCGACGCCATCTTGGCTCCTCCCCACTTCTTTGACTTTTTGATTTACAAACGTTTCAAATTCACAAAGGTTTCAGCTGCACTTCTGTGATAGCTGCAGGTTTAAAGGAGTACACTTAGAAAAGGTTTATGATTTCCCAATGAGGTGCAAGCACCTACACGCAGAGACCCACATGTGTACAATTGAATGTGCAAGCAAAAATGCCTTCACATTAGCCCAATTACAGTTTTATATTCTTTCTCCACAGCCAAAACTGTTTTACATGCCAAGAAACTACTTTCCCTACTCCCTGGCAAAATTAGTTAGGGGGTGGACTTGTACCATTTCCATCTGACCCTGGAAACAAATGTACTGTTGTGATCAACATTTGTAAATTTCTGAAGAAAGGAAATGGGTTGAGGAGAACTTTGGGATACGATCAAATGTATGGGTTTCTTGTTTCTTCCAAAACTTTAAGAGCATCCCTTTCCTGGACGTGACATTTCTCCCCAGGGAGAAGATTTACCATTCTCTCCCCGCAACTGTTCGACATATATATGGATCCCCTTACCACCTTTCTGAAAAAAGCAAACAACCCTTTTCATCTATAGGCTGATGACACCCAAATCTACTTAGAAACCTCCTCCTTTAACGACATAAGAAGACTCAACAATACTCTTAGAGAAATCCAAGAATGCCTTTCAACGAACCACCTCAAACTCAATCAAGGAAAAACTGAGATCCTCCTTATCTCCAACAAGGATGAAAACCTGCAAATCGTCGAATGGTTGAAAGCTATTGATGCTCTCAACAGAAACCTCACCCTGGCTTCCTCAGTCAAATCACTGGAATCACCCTGGATCACAAACTTTCCATGAACAATCACATCAAGAACTCCACCAAGAACGCTTTCCTCAATCTGAACCTCCTCAACAAAATCAAACCCCACATCCCCCCTTCCGACCTCAAACAAGCCACCAAATCCCTGGTGTTGTCCAGATTGGACTAGGGCAACGCAATCCTCTCCAGCTCAGCTTGCTCTCATCTAGCTCCTCTCAAAACCACCCTCAATGCAGCAGCCAGAATGGTCTCCGGAATCAAAAACTGTGACCACATATCTCCCGCAATTAGAGATCTAAAATGGCTCCCAGTGGATATGCGAGCCAGCTTCAGAACGGCCTGCCTCACCCACAAAGCTCTACACACAGGGAAACCAGAATACCTTGCCTCGAAACTCAAGAAAGCCGGTCAATCAAGAAACCTCAGGAGTTACAACTTCCTCTTACTCATCCACCTGAAAACACGGAAACAAAAGACAGCATCCCGCTCTTTTGCAGGAAACGTCCAAAAATATTGAACACCATACCAGTCGACATCAGAACCACCCCCTCCTTTCCAAAATTTAAATGTCTCCTAAAAGCCCTCTACCTCAACCCCGCCTTTCCAAACGCAATCATGTGCCACTCTCGTCCCCTCCTGGTAGCCACCCGACATGGCACTCTCACCGGGCAGCCATCAGACTTCCCGCAACCACTACCTACCCCGTGCCCTCTCCCCGAATCTCTCAACCACTGGGCTGCCTCTGTGAAGAGAAAATTACAGCACAAGACTTGCCTCCTCGAGGCTTCGCGACTATCTCTTTGACCCCTGTACCTCATGACTATGTCTCGGATCCCTCAACCTCTCTATCTCGTCGACACACCTTTGTCACTCAGCAGAACTGTAATTTTTGAACTCTTCTATATTTGCCATCCTTGACATTGTTCTGTATTTTGCCTCCTCTTCACCATGTTGTAAAGCGCTCCAATACCCTCGGGTCTGGCTAGCGCTATAGAAAACCTCTAAATGTTATTTTGCAATGTCTTTATGTGTGCACATTCATTTTCTGCTAATTTCAAAAGCTAATTTGCAGTTGAAAGCCAAGCCGTTTCCCCATGTGCTTTTTTCTTACATGCATGTAACAATGGCTTTGTGAACCAGGCTTGATATTATCTCATCTGTAGTTCACATGTTTTTGGGATAATTTGGAATACTTCAAAACTATATTTTGGAAAACTAACAGCTGTTTTATGTATATGTGCGTTGGAAAGTACTGGACATGCTATAGCCTTCTTCTTTCATACACTCCTACACAGTGTGATTACGTTAAAATTAGAATCTCTCCTCACTTTGAAGTCACAGAAAGGAAATTAAAACACAAGTTGCCATATCAGAATTATTGGCATCAGTTTCTCTGAAGAAGTTGCCTGAGGTTCGGCAGTCTGTCTTTGAAGACAGAACAGATGTGGCCAGAAGAAAACATTTGCAGAACACTTTATTGTATATTCTCCTTCTAAACACTCACGTTTTCTGGGCCCCTGCAGCACCTCCTTCTGCCCTAGTACCGCCAGTGATGGCTTTAGGGAGGTGTAAATGGAAGAGGTTACTTTCCAGTGGAAATTAAAAAATATTTTCTAAAGTACCCCTAATGTAACACCAACTAGCAATATGTGCTAATGGGGGTGGCACACACCCATTGATTTTTATGCTAATCCCTTTTTTAATACCTTTGGTAGAATAGGATTGCCATTAAAAAAATGATGTCTCGTTAAACTTGAGGCAGGCGTAACAGTGTAGTAAATATTTACTTCCTTTCAACTTTGCATGTGTGCTGCACCGTACGGCACACACACTAATTGGTAAAGTGTTAAACTTTGTCAAAGCAAACAATTGTGTGCTGTAAAAAATACCCTTCCTGTATAAAACCTATGCTTGACCTCACACATACATCCCTGCACTATGATGTAAGGGTGTGCAAGGCAACCTAAGGCAGGCCAACAGTACACTAGAGAAGAGAACAACAGCACTATATATTATGTTGTGCTCTCTCCTTTTCAGGCAACGCGGCATAGCAACTTTGGTTACTACACAAAGTTTATGGTGCTGAAAGGACCAACTCCAATTGCTACCAGGGTTACAATGGGTGGTACCACCCTCGAGCAGACTTCGTTATTCACATACCTAGGTGTCACTTTTAGTGAAAACCTTAGTTGGAAACCGCAAGTCGAGCTCCTGGCACTTAAACATGCGCAAATAGGTGGAGCCCTCCGAAAAGAACATAAAAGTTCTTACACCCGGCCAATGTCCCCGCTCATGAAAATTTATGGCATAAAAATGTTACCCTCTGTTTTGTACGGAGCAGAGCTATGGGGGTATAGTAATCTGGATCCCCTAAAGGTAGCCCAAAATAAATTTCTCAGGGCGGCAGGTGGTCTACCAAAATCCACTCCACGTATCCCGCTTCTGTACGATTTAAGGTGTCAACCAGTGGAAGACCTAGAGAGATTCAGACCCCTAGCATTTTGGCGGCGTCTGTGGACCACACCAGAGCTTTTGCTTTATGCAAAAGCATGTCTAGAGGTAAGGGATTCCCTGGGCTCTGACTATATAGAATGGTTCAAAGGGGTAAGATCTACTCTCTGCGCCATGGGGCTTGGTGAATTATGGCATAACCCTGATTCGGCCAACTTCCCTCCCAAGAAAGAGCTGAGAAATCTTTATTGGGAATGGGTTGTTGGCAAAAGACATTCGGAATTGACAGGAAGTTCCCTTACAACAACATTCGTTCTTCTGAAGGATGTCTCTTTTCTTGAAAAGTACTGGGATATCATCACCAAGTCCCAGGACCGCAAATTATTCCATCAACTGAGAGTTGGCTCGCAACCACTGCGGTCCCTAACTACATCATGGGGTAAGAGAGGGCCAGAGTACTGCCCACTGTATATCAGGCAGGGTGAAAGTGTGTGTCATTTTCTTTTTGTATGCCCCCTGTATGTTGCCCCTAGAAAAAAGTGGCTACGGCCAATATGTAGAACTTTGGGCACTCGCACAGCATCTACAGCCTGCAGAATTCTAAAATCTGATCTATCGCCCCTGATAGTAATAGGGGTTGCCAAATACCTTGGTTGGGCATGGATTCTTCGCTCAAGGTGGATTAATTTGCATCAAGGTCCCAGTTAAATAATTAACAAGGTTTTAGTTAGACAGTGATATTCTGTAATAACTGTTTTTTAATATGTTTATCTTTTTAAATCTGTAAATGAAGTCGTGTATAGTGATTTAATTTTGTCTTAGTGATGTTTTTAACTTTATATTAAATTATTTTTTTAATAACTATGCTTGCACTTTAGACATTGAGATTTAGTGATGGATGTGTAGCATGTCTTTTAAGATGAACAATCGAATAAAGACTTCTTTTGACTTGACTTGACTTACTACACTTTATGAAAAGGTAGTAAATCTGCCCTTTTCTTTCTCCAGACTAAGCGTTTCTGACATATAATTCCTACTAGCATGGATATCATGGGATTCTTCCAACTTAATAGGCAATGTTGCCATAAGTAACATTTGCCATACATCGATTTACACATTTGTATGACTCATTGTCTCTGTAATATATGCTTGTGATGTTAAGCACCCTGATCAGCAGCAGTCCGTCACCTTTTTTCGACAGATAAAGTGTCTGTCAGGCTGAGCATAAGTCAGCCTGACAGACTCTGTTTACGTTCGTGTCAGGCATCCAGGAGCTAAGCATGCGCTAAATGCACAATTGCCTGGCTGCCTGAGCTGAGTTTGCTGGGGTGCAGATTTCATAGCCGGTGAACGTGACATTTTCAGATTCACAGAATCTTCCATGAACCTCCCTCTCATGATAAGGGTGAGCATTACTAATAGACTCAGACCTGGGCGGTTCAGGTTTAAACTCTTAAGTGACCAGGACTGAGGCCTTTTATGCTCATCACAGTGTGGGGTTGCTTCAGCCACTCTCACTGACCCCATCCCACTCTGCCTAAGTAACGGAAATCTGCATCCTCTCATTGGCTGAAGTCAGCTAATGAAAGAAGGCGGCAGACCAAGTCCTCCAGGAACCACAGAGGCTTTCCTCCTGTCACTCGAGATGCAGCCCGATAATTGTTTTTTGTAATGTTGAGTGTGGGTGTGTATGTTTGAATATTTCTGTGTTTGTGCATGCACGTTTTGAATTTATGTGTGTGGTACGTGCTGGTTGTGAGTATCTAGTCCGCTACCGCCCTCCTTCTTCCTTCTTACTGCTGTCTTGAGTCTGCAAGCGCCAGGATGCCTTTTAGGTGACAGACGCGCTTTATAAATGCAATAAATAAATAGTATGTGTGTGAAAGACAGTGTGCATGCTTGTGTGTGTGTGTGTGTACCCGCCCCACCCCTGATTCACAATATGGGCCACCATTGACTGACACTCTACATTGGGATGAGTAGCACAATAAAATAAATAAATATAAGAGAAGGGTCAAGGAGAGATGAGGGGCACCATTAGTGGGTTGTAATGAGGGAATCTGTGAAGAAGGTCATTGCAGGGCAGGGGGTAAGCCCAACAAAGATTGTTGAACCAGGCTTCACCAAAGCTAAAGCCAGTGCTATTGGCAGCACTACATTATATACGTATTTGAGGTGGCTTTCAAGTTGTATACAGAATCTGGAGCAAAGGAAGACCCAAAACATATTTTTATATATTCACTCATTCGTTTTCGTAGATCTGCTTATTTTAGGTCTAGGGTTATCCAAGACCTTTTTATATTAATAACATTGTATGCATAATATACTTAAATTCACCTCTCTTCATCCATTGGTCAGTTGTTGTGTCATTCTAATTTTGTTCTGCCCACTACAACATACATCATGGGGTCATGGGGCAATGGGTCAGCCTACTTCATTTAATTGTTACCTTCACTTTGAGTAACTGCATTTTGCACATCCACACAAAAGGTAGTTCTCTTCAGTGTCATTGTTTTTCGTTTTACTCTATAATTACTTTAGTGTTGCACTTGTATTGAGAGCCTGAGGTGATACCAAGATGCTTTATACCAGATGAGCACCAGCCACATTCCAGCTATTTTTAAAGTTTGAATTAAAAATAACACCAAAAAGCATTAAGCAACAACCAGAGTCATCTGGTTGAGCTTGATCAGCACTAAGGTGAAAGCTAATGCCATATGTGATGGAGCCCTGGTCCAATATGGAGACCACGTTTGTTCTGCTCATAGAGCTACCTTTGCACTTAAAACATTTTATAGAAGCAGAAAATCTTCAGTGGGGCCAGGCAGCAATGTGCAGGCTGAAGCCAAGGAGGAGCTTGTCAACAATGGGGCGCTTCAGGATGAGATCTCGGTGAATCTATCTACAAAGGCTGGAAAAGCTCAAAGCAGATAAAGTTCAAGTTTTGCACCCAAACAGTCTTCAGCATCAATCAAATGCAGGCGGCACACGGTCCAGTGACGAATTCTACTTTCAGACTTAGAAACTTTCTTGGAAGTTGGATTTCCTAAGTAAGGCAAGGTTGCAGGCTGTAGCCAAAGAGAGTTTGACATCACCAGATGCTGGTCTCGTGGAAATGGATTTGCTTCTGGGGAGAAGGACATAGTGGGAGCTGGGATAAACTCAATCCCAGTGGTGATGCACCCTCAGAGTATCGACCTGGCAGGTTTTTCCCAGTAACACACAAGTTCTCAGAGCAAAAGGTTTGCAAAATGTTTTTAAGTCCCAAGTTTTAGGGTTAAACAGTGAGGAGTCTACTTTGACCCATCAAAGTGTACTCCGCAGCCAAGTATTCAGAACCTTGAAGGCAGCACTTGGGGGCCAAGTCTGACTCCAGCAGCTTCCTGCAACAGGGTCCAGAGTAGGTCCAGTTGAAACTCATCAGCAGTATTTGCAGGAAAAAGGCTTCTTGGAGCTTGTTGTATCCCTGTAGCTCAAACAGTTCAGCCTTTTGACTCAAGGAGCCACATCTGGGGTTGTGGTTACAAGGAGAGCTGGTTCAATCATCTCAGGTCTTCATACAGCGGAGCAGTCCTCTTCTTAGTCTTCTTCAGATCATGCAGTGTTCTGAGGAGGGATCAGGAGATGTGACTTTTATGCTCAGTTTCAGCTGTGGAAGAGGGCAGCTCCTGGCCAGTCCTTAACTGATGGGGTAAAACTTCCCAGCGGTGATCCTTCCCACTTTTGCAACACTTCCTGTTTGTTCCGACTATAAACTATCCCGCAGAACCCCTCTCTCCATAAAGCTAACGTGACTGAACCATTCTTTCGCTGCTCAGAACTCCCTGTGCACACCCAAAGGTGTGGCTATGGAAATGTCTAACCACCCTGTGGTCACTCTAAATATGTTCTCGGGCAGCTTCCCCTCCTATGATGATCGGTGCCAGATTGACTAGAAAGACAATAGCATGGGCAGGCTTAGGTGTGAGCTACATCTTCGTGTGACAAGTTAGAACTCGGTTGAAGTCCACCAAGTGCTTGGACACAGCCCCCAGGCCATCCTATCAAGTGAAGGAGAATACTTCCTCCCAAGCAAGGTCTTTTTTTCTGTCTTGGGACAAATTCACACCTCACTGTCGGGGGCCATTCTTACAGGCTTTAAGCAGGGAAAAGATGATTTTCTTTAATAAATTTTTCTTAATAGTTAGACAGCATGCTACTTTGCTATTACATTGGAGTTTGTTTAACTATTTAAAAGAGTCCATTTTCTAGCTGCTATCGACCGGAAATTAATATTATAAGGTATTATAATGTAATACAGTGTCTCCTTATGGAAGCAGCCAGACTTCCTACAGTGCAAATAGATTTTAGGCTTTTTGTCTGTAAGGACACGTGGAACATTAACATTTTACATGTCCTACTTTTAAGTAATATGCCCCTTACCTTTATGAGCACTAAGGCCTTCTTTAAGCGTGACTTACTGTTAGATCTGGGGGTCTCTAGTTGGCAATGGTATTCACCTTTGTCCAAATAGGGACCCTTACTTCTAAGTCAGGATAAGGGGATTACACTCTTTGATAACCCCTGCACCCTCTTGGTAGCTTGGCACGAGCAGACAGGCTTATCTCAGAGGCAGTGTGTTAAGCATATGTGAATATACACAGTAATACAGTGAAAACACTACAGATGGACACAACACAGGTTTTATAAAAAGAAGTATGCTTTATATAGACTTAAACACAAGACCACAAACGACAAAAAATCCACAATACTACACTTAAGATTACTTAAAAGATTATTTAAGTTGCTTAGCTCAAGTTGTTGGTAAATGCGACAAAGTTCTACACAAAGTACCTGGATGCGTAACTCAAAGTGAACAAAAGGCTCGCAAAAGGGGAGATGCGTCGGTTCCGTGACCCGGGGGAACGGTTGCGTTATTCCGCAATGCTTGCGCAGAGTAGGGCACTCGTTGTGATCCTTACCGGTGCGGAGGAGATGCGTAGATTCTCGACCTGTGAGCCCGTTGCAGTGCGCAAGATGGCGCCTTGATTCGATACGATGATCCGGTTGCAATGCGAGAAGATGGCGCCCTAGAGGCGGCGATGCGAAGACGATGCGATGATGCCCTGGCAGCCTTGTGACGACTCTGTACTTTGGAGCCGCCAAAGGCCCTGCGACACGCTTCTCCGGTGATGCAATTGCGACTCTCACGATGGCGTCACGCTTCTCCGGTGATGCGACAGCAGGCAGCTTTAATGAACACACGCTTCCAGGGAGATGCAGCGAAGGCTTGCTTCTCCGGTGATGATTTCAGCTGCACGCTTCTTCTCAATGCGTCGCGCTTCCAGCTCCCAGCGGCACGCAAGTGACTGGAGTCAGAAATCCCAGCAAGGAAATTCAGGAGGGAGCTGGAGGTGAAGTCTTTTGTCCCTGAGACTTCAGCAGGAGGCAAGCACAGTTCAACCCCTTGGGGAATATTCTGTAGATGAAAGTCCATACAGAGTTCCTTCTTCTTTCCCTTAACAATGAAGCAACCACTGCAGTCCAACCCAGACAAGAGCACACTGGCAGAGGGGCAGTCCAAACTACTTTAGCTTCCTTGGTTCTTCTCCTTGGCAGAAAGGTTTCTTGTCCAGAAGTTATCTAATTTCTTGGGATCAGGGTCCTAATATTTATACCCCAAAATCCTTTGTTCTCTGAAGGCAGAGAGGCCTCGGCCTAGTCCAAACCAGTTCCTTAGCACTTTGTTTACATGACTCTCCTCTTCCTTTCACTGTGCAGGGCGGAGACATCAGCCACCCCACAGGAGGTGGAGCCAGCACAGGGGAGGGAAGATACAGCTCTGGAGCACTCTGTTGAGATGATTCCTCCTCTCCTTTCACAGTGCAGAGCAGAGACATCAGACAAGCCACAGGAGGTGGAGCAAGCATTGTAGAGGGAAAGCCCAGCCCTATTCAGGTCCCAGGTGCAACTCCTCCCTCCCATCTAAATGCAGATCTCTTTATTCACCACTGGGCTGCCCCAGCCTTTCTCCTGGAATCCCCCAGCCCTGTCTCTCATAAACCCAGACAAGGAATACACAACCCAGCAGAGGCAGGCCTGGATAGTTAGGCAAGAAAATACCTACTTTCTAAAAGTGGTATTTTCAAACACAGAATATTAAAACCAACTTTACTAAAAGATGTATTTTAATATTCTGAGTTCAGGCATGCTAAATTCGAATTTCTACCGTGTTCTCTGAGTCACTTAGGATCATAAGAATGCAATAATCCAACTGTCCATTCTAACCTATGAGAACAGGTAGCCTTCAACAGTGAAAAACAAAAATGGCTGTAATTCACTATTAGAACATGCTACACACATCAGAGCATGTCCTACCTTATAATTACAATGCACCTTGCCCTTGGGCCTACCATAGAGGTGTCTAATATGAAGCAATGGGAAGGTTTAGGGACTGGCAAGTGGGTGCACTTGGCCAAGTCGACATGGCAGTGCTAGACTGCACATAGGCCTTGCAATGGCAGGCCTGAGACATGCTTTACAAGCTGCTTCTGTGGGTGGCACAACCAGTGCTGCAAGCCCACCAGCTGCATTTGATTTATAATCCCTGGGAACACATGGTGCACTGTACTAGGGGCTGACAGATAAATCAAATAACCAATTAATACCCACATTTAACATAGGGAGCACTTGCACTGTGGCACTGATTAGCAGGGGCACAGTGCCCAAAGCATAAAACCAGCAAAAACATATCAAAACAGAGGAGGCAATCCGTCAAAATAGAAGGGAGACTCACGCCAATGATGTCAGGTCTAACACTTACTATTATTTAAAAGGAAGGTTTAGGCCTGTCAAAAGAGCAGGCGCGGCTGGTCCATTTGGACTGAAGGGCAGCGCCCGTCCCCTTTTTCCCCCGTAGGAACAGTGTCTGTCAGGCTGAACAAAAGGTAGCTTGACAGACACTATTCACTTTCAGGTTAAGCAGACAGGTGACACACATGCGCATTTAGCGCTGGCTCCTGGCTGCCTGAACTGAACTTTGCTGGGCTGAGAAAGTCACTGCTCCATTGGGCGTGACTTTCTCAGCTCAGCAAATGTTAGTGAGGCCCTCCCCTCAGTGACAAGGGATAGCGTCACTGATTGCCGCGTACCTGGGCGCTTCGGTTTTAAGCCCTGAAGCGCCCAGGGTCGAGTGTCAATCAGTGACACTTCATCACAGAGTGGGGTGGGGTCAGTAGTCTCCCTGACCCCATCCCACTCTGTGATGACGATAGGACTGCTGCCTTCCCTCATTGGCTGACCTATGGTCAGCCAATGAGTGAAGAGAGCAGGCCCAAGCCTCCTGGAACCTCCGAAGCAGAGCAGAGCTGGCTGAAGGTAACTGTGATTTATTTTCTTTTTACATTGTTTGGTGCGTGCGTGCATGTATGAATGTTTGGGAAAAAGTGTTGTGAATGAAAGTGTTTGTGTGTGTGTGTGTGTGTGTGTGTGTGTGCCTGGTTGTGAGTGCTATGTGCATGTGAGCGTGTTTGTGTGTCCCGTCCGCCCCCCTCCCCCCAAAACTTACCGGCCACCACTGCAAAAGAGTTTATTTTGACAGCTCGAATTGGCAGTTTAAAAACGATTCTGCCCGGCCACAATGTTAGGTGACTGGTAGAGTTTGGTTGGGCTTGCTGTGCCAGTGCAATGGGTGGCACAATGTGACGGCTGCCCACTGGTGTCGTTTACAGTACCTTTTGTACCATATATGTGGGAATTATAGGCAAGTTAAATGCATCTATCAGGTTTACATCTATTTCATCATGTTTAAAGGGGTGCACAATCACTTTGCCCATGGTTATCAGAGGGAAAATGTGCAGAGTTCTTTGGCCAACAAAAACAGTCAAGGCAAAAATCTGTGGGAATACCATGCAGAATATGAACATTTCGAACACACATTAATAAGATCAATTCTGAGCAGGACTGAAAAACAGACAAAAACTGCACCTTGTTGCTGCTCCCAGGTGTTGTCTCTTAACAGCCTGGCAAAGACAAAATGTGCTATTTTTAACTCTGGTGATAAATATGTATCCACTTAAACCAGGTGGAATGTGTGTAAGGGCTAGGAATTATGCTGCTAAAATGAAACTGTAGAGCCTGTTAGTGTTATTTACTGCTGGAGCTAATTACTAGTGGCAGCTTTTACTGGCAGGTGATAGTGACGAAATTTCCATCCATGTGGGTGGTCATGTATGGATGGGCTGGGGTGGTTCCTCTGTGTTTCTGCATTTTTTCACACTCTTACGCTCTCGCAAATCACATTCTCTTTTGTGAACTGTTTCTTTTTCACACACAAAGACACAATTGTATTATCACAATGCCGTCCCCTCATTGGAAATATTGCGATTACTAACACATATACACAGCACTTTCTGGTTTGCCTCCTGTTCTCTCGATCGTTAGCTCTCACACTAACATGCTACGTTGACTCTTGGGGCCTCATTTATGAAAAGTGACGCATCGCTGCGTGAAAACAGCGATGCGTCACTTTTCACTGCGCACTCCTTGCGACACCAATGATGCGTCATATTTAATGTATGACGCATCATGTCGCAAGGACTTACAGATACGTTAGTATTTCTGACGTATCTGTAAGCTCAAAAGTGACGCATTGCTGGAGTGTGTCACAAAAGTGACGCAACTCCAGCAATGCGTCTTTTCACAGGGGGGAAGCCCCATGTGAAAGGGCTTGCGTCAGTCTTACGCCTGCTGTGAGGCAGGCGCAAGATTTTGACGCAACAGCATCCTAAAAGTGACGTAGTGAAATCGCATAGATTTCACTGCGTCACTATTACAAGGCTTTTTGCGGGGGAACGCCCCCTCTGCATACATTATACCTGACGTAGTTATAATGTGGCGCAGGGGTTTAAAAAGTGACGCATCAACCTAGATGCGTCACTTTTTAAATATGGCGCAACAAGGCGCATATTTTACGCCGCTGGTGCGTCACAAAAAGTGACGCACCAGTGGCGCAAAACTGACGCAAGGCCTCATAAATAAGGGCCCTGTTTTCTTACACATACCCTTGAGTGCTTAGAAAATACATTCATACCCCTTTGAGGCACTATAAAATTCGACTTTACCCTCATTTGTCAGTTTCTTGCCTGCTTTGACTCAGACATAAACACGTTTCTCATGTGTGGTAAACTTCCCTTTTTCTAGCTGCCACTGTTGATCGGGTTTAATCAGGTTATTGTGTGAATGTGTGCAGGCGTGGGGCGAAAGGAGAATTTTGTCCACATGCCAAGGCCCAGAATGCTTCAGATGGCACACTTGCAAAGGCAATGTAGTGAGGGCTAAATCACGTGGACTGTGGAGCACTGATGCACAAAGAGAGCAGCTCAGTATTGCAGAACACGAACACGTCCATCCTCTCCCTGCTCCTATCTTGAAGCATCCACACGGGCCTTTCTTCATTCGCTCTGACCTAGTACTGAGGCAGGAAGCACGGTCCAAACTGGTGATGTGATGTACCCAGGGACCAGGGCCCGTGGAAAAGAGACATTGTTCTGCTTGTGGAAAAACAAACAGTCCCCGAAAAGAGAGCCTTTAACAAGCGGCTTGTTTAAATGAAGTAAGAGACGGGATTCCAGGCAGGCGTGGGTGGAGAGCTTGCAACGCCCAGGTTATGCCACATAAAAGGTAGGGAACGTGGGCGCTGAAAAGGGGGCTCAGGTGACCACAGCTGTGACTGATTAGGGTACCAATGGAAAATATGAAGGGCCGCTCCCCCGCACAGCATTCATGTGCACCAGCTTTCATTGAGCACAACGCGGGCTCTATTTTGATGCCAGAGGCCTTCAGCACGCGGCCCTCCTGTTCTCTCTCTCCGCAGTGGGTGAACGTGGTTACCACCCTCCCCTTGTTCTTTGGAGTTGCTGGAAAGGAACCGCGAGCAGTTCCACTTACGGTAAAGTTTTGCAATCTGTTTATGGAACTATGGCGCCCCCTCCTCCCCCTCGGGATCATTCATTTATCGGCTCCCACGGCTATGACCTCATGCTTTTCCTATGGTTTATGGCGAGTGCTTGTGGTCACTTAAAGGCGGCGAGATTAGGAATCAAAACAGCGCCCCCAAGGAAAACAAAGTTTGAGGCCCTGGACGAAGTGCAGGCGCAGCCTGGGCCCAGGACTACCGATACATTTGCCAGGTTCTCACTGAGCAAGAACCAATGAAAAAAACGATGGGGCATATTATCAAGGGGGTTTATCTCCGCTTTTTTGGCTTTAAAAGCCAAGAAAGCGGAGATAAAATTATCTCCCTATTACCTAGCTGTCGCTAACACCAGTTAGCGACAGCTAGTAGGAGATAGCCACCATCTTGGGCCCCACTTTGCATGTCAGTGATATTTATCACTAATGACATGCAAAGTGGGCGTGCCAAGATGTTAGCGACTGGAAACAGTCGCTAACATCGTTATCTACTATTACCAACTTTTGGAGATATTCGCGCTAAGCGCGAATATCTCCAAAAGCTAACACCTGCCCTGAGCAGTTCTTAGCCATGTTATCCAATGGTAGGTGGATAACATGGCTAAGAGCATTTCCTCGGTAATGCATGAATATCGCTGACTTTTCAGCAATATTCATGCATTTCGGCCGATTTTTATCGCTTAGGAGATAAACCTTGATAATATCAAGGCTCCTAAGCGTTAAAAATCGCCGCAGCTCGGCGATAAAAATATTGCCGCTAAGCCAACCTAGCGATAATTATCGCTAGCTGTTGGTAATATGCCCCAATGTTCTCTCTATACATGGTGTGCGTCTCCTTTCCAGGAGTGTCAACTTCTTCACCCATTGTGACCTTCATGATATCTTACAAAAGAGTATTCACCTCCTCAGGTTCCCATCCTGTGCAGGTGCTAAAATCACTGCCCATACTCACTGATTGCCACTTTACGACCTTACACCTTTGAACTAATAAAGAATAACATTGTTAATTGAGTACAACGTGACTCGGGTGCCTGAAACAGAAAAAGTGTTATGCACAGCAAGCAGAAATGCAATATTTATTTCAAACAGGGAGTAAGGCACATAGGCCTATTCACAATAATGTTAAATTGCACATCTGCTAACTGAAATTAATCAGAATATATGATTCATTCAGTCGCCTTGACTTAAATATGAAATAACGTGAAAAAATAATATGCGAAAAAATATATGAAATAATTAATACATCAGATGTAAATCATATGAGAAGTGGCAATGGAGGTTACAATTCTTCATTCATTCTACAATGTCTCCACATTGTTCTTAATGAGAATTTCTTTGAGTTCGAAGGTGAATTTTATCAGCAAGTCAATGGAGTCAGTATGGGGGCAGCATGCACTCCAAGTGTAGCATGTCTGTATACAGGGGCGGCCTTAGGCATGTGCAAGCTGTGCACCTGCACAGGGCCACCAAACCCCAGGGGCCACCATGTCAATATATATCCTTAATATAATAATCCTCTGAGGATGGATACATATTTGCGTGGCGACCCCTGGCAGGGATTTGGCGACCTTTGGCTCTGTTCCACTTCCCAACACCCTTACCCCCCCTCTTCACTGGCCTCCATGCTCCGCCCCGCCGGACCCCCTCTTCCGGGGCCGCCTACCTACGCTCCCTGCCCAGGGCCACCATGAGCCTAGTGCCGCCCCTGCTGTGTATGGGCCATTTTGAATCACTTAACATCTATAATGAACTGGCACCATTTAGCAAGAATGTTTCCTTGTGGTCTCGATTTATAGACAACCTTTTTTTCGTCTGGAATGGTGACCAGGAAACTTTCAATGAATTCATCCTATGGATCAACTTGGCAGACTCCAACTTAAAATTCACGGCGCATATGAGCAACGTTAAACTGGAATTTCTAGATGTCTGGATTGGACACCAGTATCAACAACTCACAGTGTCCCTTTTCACTAAACCTACAGCAAGAAAAACACGTTACTACATTATATTAGTTTCCATCCCAGACACCAGAAAGATGGTATACCATTTAGTCAGTTTCTGCGCATGCGCAGGAACTGCACTTCGATTTAAGACTTCATTGCACACTCAGAAATCTTGAAGAAAAACCTCTCGTTGAGAGGATATCTCCACAGAATCATCAAACAGTCCTTTAAACGAGCAAGATATTTCAATCGTGAAAGCATGTTCCAACCACGTCCAAGGGGGCAGGCAGACCAAATGGTCTGCGTACTCAAACATTCTACATTTCATCAAAAGATCAGACAAATCATAAACTCCCAATGGCATTTGTTAAATCTTGGAACCCAGACAGAGAACAAACCCATCTTTGCCTTCAAAAGGAATAAAAACCTCAAAAACTATTTAGTTTGAGGTAAGTACATGAGGGAAAATCACCTTACCCAAAGTTCCATCACGGGCACCAACCCTATCACTAGTAATCACAGGTGTGGATCCTGCCAGGCATGCCCTAATGCCATGGTCACGGACCAGGTTCTCAATTAACAACTACTTGGTAGTACTCAAACAAATGACCAATTGCAGGACGGCCAATGTCATCTATGCCGTCTGCTGCCCATGCGGCCTGGCATATGTTGGAGAAACTGGCAGAAAGGCAGATTCAGAATGGGCGAACACAAATCGAATATCAGGACGGAAAAACCTACAGCCCCTTTGGTCTCCCACTGGCTAGACAACAAACATGTCGAATCCGACCTGTGCTGGATTATTCTGGAAAAAATCCACAGCCACAAGGGCAATGACACACTCTCCATACGGAGAAAGAGAGAAGTGTTTGGATTTATACCTTGAGAACCAAGGATGAGGGCCTCAATGAGCACCTCCCTTTGGAGCATGCTATTCATTGAATTCGCACTCATTCCCAGCATACTATCGCCCAGGCCTTTGCACCGTGGCCTGCTGCCCTTACCAGTCCTTTCTTATCTTCCCCATGTGTATTCTTTTTCTTGTTATTGCCCTGTACCCTTTTTTGGCCTTTTGCCATTTTGATATATATATATATATATATATATATATATATATATATATATATATATATATATATATATATATATATATATATATATATATATATATATATATATATATATATATATATATATATATACAAACAAGGCTGCTTCTGCTGCAACGCTGTGACCCATAGAAAAGTGGCGTACGCTCCGGCGAAGCAACCGGTAATTTAAATGTTCCACACAAGATACCAGTATCCAGTACGCTCTCATAACCACACAACAATCCAGAAGTAAACTTAAGTCTTCAGTTTATTCACACAACGCGTTTCGGCGACTTGCCTTGATCACGTGTGATGAAAGTGTGTGAGCTATTATGAGTAAAGTTACACAATCAAAATCAAGGTAGGACTAGAACATTGTGTGGCAAAGTATGTCGGCCATCTTGTAACGTTGCTGTAACCATTATGGTAAATGTAACAGAAACAAACCAAACATTCGGCTTATCATATATACATATCAAGTGCAGGAGACACAATTCGAAATGGTATTGTGATATCCAGTAAACTCATCGTAAATGAACATGTCATTCGTATAATACGTACAGTCAAGAATATTTACAAAATTCCTGCAACGTGAGCCGTGAAGCGTATGGGTTATATTGTCCTTACATTCTACACATAAGGAATGTGATGAAGTCGAGTGATAGGGATCATTGACAAGTGTCATAGCTTATAAAAATAAGTGTCATAGCTTATAAAAATAAAAATAAGCAACATACCCATGCACATATTTGTGTACCAACAGTAAAGTACAAGAAGGATATATATACGTGTGTCTGCAGTTGTCCATGCATTTAAAATTAAACAACGCAACCATGCACATCAATCTGTAGGTTCAGTTATCCTCACACATTATTTACACTTAAGGATTGCAATTGGCTGGAGTGAAGGGGATCATTAACAAGTGTCATATAAGCTATGACACTTGTTAATGATCCCTTTCACTCCAGCCAAATGCAGTCTCTAGACTTACTGAATCTGAACGTTAGCCAGCTTATGCACCCCTAGGTAATGTTTGCTTGACTCTATTTTTGACAGTTATTTTCTTACCTTTAAAGAAACTGGTTAGTGTCTATTCAGGCTGAGCTCTGACCTCCTGAACATCTCCTGTTATCTAGCCTGTGATTCTCTTTTACTTATCTCGGTCTGTCCTTGGGTTTTATTTTATTTAGTTATTTATTTAAGAAGCTTATAAAGCGCACGGCTACCCCCCGGAGGGGGTGTCCCAGCGCTGCAGATTACACGCAGGAGGAAAAGAGATAACTGCTTTATGAGGTGGTAAACAGCCAAGTTTTGAGTTTGCGTCGGAACATAAGCTCTGACTCAATGAACCTAAGATCCTGTGGGAGGCTGTTCCAAAGTTTAGCAGTAACAACTCCGAACGCTCTGCCCCCGATCCTGGCACGGCGAAATCTGGGTACCACCAGGAGACGTAGGCTGTTCGATCTCAACGATCTGACAGATAGAGATAGTTTGAGTCTCTTACTCAAGTAAACCGGGCCTAACCTGTTAAGAGCACGGAAGGCCAAAATCAAAGCTTTGAACTGGATGCGGCGGGAGATGGGAAGCCAGTGTAATTTTTTCCGGTAGGATGCTACCGAATGGCGGAAAGGAATATTTCTGATCAGTCTCGCAGCTGCATTTTGCACAACCTGTAATCGTTCAATTGGTAAAGGGGAGCGCCGGCATAAAGACTGTTGGCATAATCTAAATGTGACGTGATCAGGGCATGGACAATGGTCTTACGGGAGTCCAAAGGGAGGTAGGGAAAGATCTTCCTGATCATGCGTAGTTTGCTGAAGCAAGCTGAAGTGACGGTACTCATCACTTTTTTGGAATATTTTCCGTGCTCTCCACGTCTCTTAGGTGTCTATTACTTGTTTATTTTGGCTATTGATCGATTCCATTTCTCTTTTTTCTCTTTTATCACATTGGTCCCATTTTCCATCCTTCTTGAACTATTACATTGGTTTATGCTTTCGTCCTCCCTCCCTAAACCTTTGGTACATTGATGGCATTGTGCCTTACCTGACCGGAAGTATTTGATCATAAAAAAGATACATGTGTTTTTTATCTATTTGTATTAATATGTTTGACATTTTCAGATCTTCCCGACCTTGTTCTCTACGAAGATTTATGCCCTGAGGAAGGTGAGACCCGTAATAGGTCTGTCCCTGAAACGTACGTTGGCATTGACACTACAATTGAAAGAACTCGGCGGAGTTTACTACACATTTATGCTCTTTATTATTGATTTTGTCTTGACTTATTGATATTTCTATCCTGTTGTTTTTTGGATATCTGTTGAGAATTTGAACATTATCTAACAATTTTCTCAATTACCCTGTTTGATATGATCTTTGGAAATTATACATTTTGCCCAGTAAGGATACTTTTTGTTTTTTTATGAATTATGTGGTTTGCTGCCTTTACCAATCTTTCTATCTCTGTTTGAATTACTGTATCCATTAGGATCAGGACGAATGATATTGTGTGAATGTGGAATATATGCTGTATGCCTGGGTGTGAAGTTGAATGAACTTTGTGGGGAAATGTATTTTTGCTTTTATGTCTTTTTTGTGTTAACTGTATTGTATATATGAAGAACGATTAAAGAACCTATTTATGGATTTACTCCTTATAAACATTGTCTTTTGATTGTTTTCCCTAGGGAGGGAGATTGTATCTCTGGTGACTTTATTAGCACCGTTTTGATTTAATTGGGGTGTAGACTTTTCTGTGTTTATTTATTGTTTGATTCCCCTGCGTCTCCACCTTTATCCGTTTTCAGGGGCCCCCTTGTTGTATTGGAACGAAACTGCAAGTATCACAAATATTGAAGAAGTAATATATTAAAGAATTGAATTACTAGGTGTGCGAAATGGGAAACAACATTTACATCTAAGAAGGAATATGGTTAAAAATGAAACGCCAAGGCTTGCACACAAATGTTGAAGGCACATATAAAATAATAAAAATCTAATGCTTGTGCTATAGAGACGCTACAGTCTGGTAACAGAAAAATGTGTAAAGTTAAGAACTCCTATACTAGCAACGTAGCGCCGCAGCTTGCTTAGTAAATATGGTATGGCAAAGTAGAAACTTACATTAGGGAGATACAAAGGCAAACTAAACCACTGCGTATCGCAAAATTAAATGCGGCATGAAATCTAACAGCCTGCTGTCCAAAAGTCATTGGATGGTGTGGTGTCGCGCTCTAGTTGTTGCACGTCACGCCGTGACGTGACGTGCTGGCGGCCATATTGGTGGCTGCGCGCGCATCGCGCATTAGAGGCGCGAAAGCCGATACGGATGGCAGATTGGCTCGGCTCTCTTTAGGGCTGTGAAAGTGAATAAATAGAGTTAAGACCCGAACCACGTGTGGAGTCTTTATTGAGGAAGTCTATACATTACAGACGGGATGCGTATAAATGTTAATGCTACAAATATTGAGTCAGTAATACTCCAAATAGGACAATTGCAAGGTGTGGAAAGGTTGAAATAGCATCTGTAACGAAAAATGAATATATTTCAAAAAGAAACGACGAGATCCGTAACTTGCTGTGTACTTATTGGCACTGGTATGTCCCGTATATAGCGACTGTGCGCAATGCTTTTTCTACCCCCTTATTTTACTCCCAAGCTGCGCGTGGATTGTAAGTGTGAAGATGTTGCTGTAGCAACTCAATGTAATAGCGCGTAGGCAGGTTGAGAGTCTACTACGAACATTTTGCAGACAAATGTTTTGCTTGTTTCATGCAAAATCTATTAAAAAAAAAAGTTCCTTTACATCAAAACAGCACCTCGCATATGAGGTTATTTGCAGCCATATTAGTGAGCTGCTGTTGTGTTACAATATTGAAAACACACGTCACTATCCCTGAATATTAATTGTAAACACATTTAGAATGTGGATGAGTGTGCATGTGCACTGTTAGTGACCTGGTCAAAGAGGGCACGAGAATTGAAAATGGATCATAAACTGAAAACTGATCTGAACAGGGGCCCCAAAATTTGTTTGGCCCAGGGCCCCAAGAATACTTAAGATATCCCTACTTAGCACTTGTCAGGTAGGAGGAAAACACAAAACGTTATCTGGAAAATATAATAAACAAAGGAGTTATTTTCTGCTATGTGGTCCCCAGGGGCGTCAAGAACAACAACATCGAATCTAGACTTCACTTCACCAGGCTGCTGGGGGGAGGGGGGACGGGTGGGAGATTTACTGCGGGACTTATTTGTTGTTGTAAATGGCTGTCTTCACCTCACTCGCCAGCCTCACTGCCTGGACAAGCAACGCAACAGACGTGTCAACCATAATAGAATATTAAGAAAATACCTGGGCAGCCGCACGGGCGGCAGCCCTTTCCTCTACCCCCCTGGTCTGGAAAGAACCACGAGTGACAGCGCACAGGGGACGCAGGCCCTCTGTCTGACGTAACAATCACTTCCGTCCTGCACAGAGAGTTGCATCAGTAGATGTTCCAGGACAGCACTTTACGTCACAGGATCTTCAAATACCAAATGCATTCTGGAAGTTGATGTCTTAGTTCACGAGCACATAACTAATTGGTAGTTCACACCTGCAAACAATGATTTGTAAAAAGAAGACTCCGGAGTGGTGCATTCAGTCCCCGGAGGCAGAGAGCATCTTATTGCCTTAGTCACTGCATTCATTGCTGGTAACGGCTGACAGATGTCTCCGTGCTGTAGATAGGTAATGTATGCCCAATGAAGATTACTGGACACAGGTGTCCGGTCTGGGCAAACTCTGCCTCATTTGCATGAGCAATAAACACAGATATCAAAACAGGGTGGGAGCTGGGATGCCCTGCACCGCGGAAGAGGTCCAACATCTTTATCATTCTCTGTTTTCAAAGAAAGGGCCATCGTGACGTTTCCTGCAACCAGACACAGCAGGCTGATCGATGTTTGTACAGGACTCCAACCTCACTGATAGTGAAGTAGCATTATCGATTTATGACCCTAGCCTCTTGGCCCAAACCTGCCTTGATGTTGTTTGTTTTTATTGTTCTGCGCAGGGGGATTGTGCGCACATGTCCTTTCTTCTGCATACACCCCACACTGGCACAAACACACATTAGTATGGACAGTTCTTTAGAATTCATGTCTTGCGCCTCTCCTGCCTTGCGAAAACCCCGCAGTCACCCGCCTGTTCGTATATGACGGAACTTTCTTTTGCAAACTTGCTTTGTATGGAATTATAAGAAAAGCGGTCAATTAACTATAAGCAAAAGGTACGGATGAGCTGGAGGTGGATGAGCAAACAAATTTACCGGGAGTCTACAAAGCAGCATCTGTACCGGCAATTAACTGATTGTCGGCGCCAAAGGACATTCCTTCCTGAAACTTGCAGGCATGGAATCCAGGTGCCCTCGCAGACTGAGATTTCACCTGAAGCTGCCATGGTTTAAGGCACAGAATCGAACCCAGTGGTGAGTGCGAACCACACAGAGGAGCGGGAATCGAAACCAGTGGTGCGCGTGCACTACAGAGGAGCGGGGGCGAGGGAGCATGTCGTCTGTGCCGTTTTGATGCGTATGGTAGACACCAGCAGGAATGGGCGGAGCAAAAGCGGGACATGCGCCCGCCTTTGCCCAATTGTGTGCTGCCTTTTGTTAAAAAAGAATGCACAAGCCAATTGCAGCCTACAGAAAAAAATCACACGCACATGCGTGTGGTCAGCTTTGTGAAGCCCGTACAGGAGTTCTCGCGCTGCGCGAGCAGTGCTGCACACTGCAACGCTAGGCGCGAGACCTAAAAAAGCACTTTTACTTACACACATTGGCCCATACTGTGAATAAGATGTCATAGGACAATAATGTGGTAAACAGTTGTCAAGGTGATAATCACTGTGTAAGGGAACTAGCTGATATCTAACTGATTCTGCTCCCGCGCTAAAATAGTGTAAATCAGTGCAAGCCAGTATCTCTTGCCCCCCTCGGAAAAATTAAGTTACGATTCTTCTCTATTTCTCGGTGTCCCACCTACCGCTCCCACACAATATGGTAAGGTTTGTAGTAGTGCCAAAGGTTACAGTTCTCCTGAAATACCTCTCCCTTGCATCACACCTTAGTTTTTTAGTTTAGGGAAGGCCAGCCCCCTTCTGCTGGCAGACTGTGGAGGCTGCACAGTTTTCAGTGCTGTGAGGTCTTTTATGGCCCACCAGGAATGGTTGCCCTTGCTTGGGTCTCTCTGCTGCAGTTTCCAGCCTTGCTTTCATACACAGACATTCCAGCTGAGGAGGCAGAGCAGCACACACACAGGGGAGGAGAAGATCTTGCTTAGACAGCTTTGCTGGAAATTGGGAATCTTTTGGGGGGGATTCTTCAAACAACCCAGCACAAAACCACTGCTCAAACAAAGTGAAGAGCCCTCCCATGTCTCAGTTGTAATACAATGAAGGTCACTGTAAGTCCTGTCTGTCTAAGGCTATCTCGCTATTGTCCCAACCTTCTCATGGTGCTTTGGCTTCTTTTGATACAACTATTAAAAACCAATAACGATTCTCTAGGCACCACTGGATCACAGGCACTTTATTTCCTATGTGGAAGCATGCAGATGCAGGTGCAATTTCCAAGTCATCACAGACCTTTCTAGTTATGTCAAGACTGATTTGCATATGGCCATGTCTGAACTGGGGTGGCTTTGTGAGCAAAATAACGATGGATTAAACCCAGATCTGTGACTGGAGGTTAATGTTTTGCCATTGTACAACATTCCGTCCATCATCTTGTGTGTTTTGCTGTTCACCCTATGTGGGAAGGGTATGCCCAGACGTGGGTCCCGTGCTCACTGCGCCACTGCAGTCAAGCTATCCTTGCTAAAGACGGCTGATAGCCAGAAACCAGTCCTAGGATGCTTGATTCCAGTCCAGTGAAGACATGGCTTGGCAGTTCAGTCTGGACTGTTCCCATGGGGCATAGGGTCAAGACTTATTTGCATAAGGCCATGTCTGAACTCGGATGGCTTAGTGAGCAAAATAACAATGGATTAAACCCAGATCTGTGACTGGAGATGAATGTTTTGCCATTGTGCAATATTCCGTCCATCATCTTCTGTGTTTTGCTTTATTTCATCCACGACTACGATGAACTGTGGTTGTCTCTGAAACCCGATTGTGAGGGGTCGAGGTGGAGGTTTGTCTTAAGGTAGTGAGTGATGACCAGTTTTTACAAGACTTCAGCGGAGTAGGGTTGAAGAGAGATGGCTCAGTAATCAGACATGGTCATCAGGTCACCCAAGGGTTTATTGAGGAGGGGTACGAAGGCAGCACGTTTGCAGGTGTCCAGGAATGTGGCGGTAGAGAGCGAGAGGTGATTATAGAGGTGCGTGCCAAGTAAATGGGTCCCAGTCCTGAAAATGTAGTAATGGCAGTGGTCAAAAGGAGGTCTGAGTTTGATTGATCGCATGGTGATAGCTATTTCTATGCTGGAAACTTTTGCCCAGCACAATAGCTGTGGACATGGTGTGGTGCTGGTGTTTGAGATGAGGAGGTTGATGGATGCAGAGTCTGGTTTGGGGTCATTGGTCCTGATTTTGTCCACAAAGTAGATGGATAGGATGTTGTATAGGTCTTGTTAAGAAGGGTGACCACGATGGAAACTGGCAGGTGGGGATATGAATTCCTTGACAATAGCGAAGATGTCTTTGGCGGAGTTCTAACTGGTCTGTATGCGCAACCAAAGGGCCAAGTATTTGGTGACTTTGAGGCATTGACAATAGATCCTGAGGGTGGACTCAAAGGAGAATCTGTCAGTGGTAACATGGGTTGGGCACCATCGTCATTTCAGGTGCCTGCAGGGGCATTTTGTGAGCCTGAAATCTTTGGGGTACGAGCTGATGTGGGACGTGTTCTTGAGTTTGGAGTTGGTTTGGATCTCGGCAAGGGAGTCCGCATAGGTTGGTTATCCATTTGTTGAAGTTGGAGATGGTGTATATGAGGTTGGTGGGCTGTGATTTCTGCTAGCAAGGTTGTCTGTGACTTACTTCAAATGCCCTTGGGAGGTCCTAATGTGTGCGGGTTTAGCCTGGTTGGGTAACTGGATATTGAATTTGGTAGTGACCAATCCAACTCAGAGGGGTCAGCGTGTCCACCAAGATGGGGTCAAGCAGGTGTCCTGCGGTGTGGTGTGGTGTGGGTGGAGCCGTTGACTCATTGGTCATTTAAGTGGTTAGCGTAGTTGCAGTCCATCTAGTCCTTTGTATAAGAATTCAAGTCTGCGAGCAGGATTAAGGTGTTGGATTCTAGTGTCCAAAGGCTGATGAGGTCTGAGAGGATGTGGCAGAAGTTGGATAGAATACAGGGGCATCAGGGTCTCAAAACAAGCTAAATGACCTGGCAGTGCTGATCCTTTCTTTGGTTGCAGCAGGGTGCATTCTGCTCCTCCTGCCTCATCTGTCCTATTTTAGTACATCGTTTCTTCTAAATGCTATGGCATCTCCAGCACCTTTTAGCAGTCAGTCCGCTTTTTCCCTCAAGGCATGCCTGAGGCACCTCTTCCGGACAGGTTCTGGGTTTCTGTTCCTCAATTCGGCATAGGGGAGTTTGGCAGTTAGTGACCCCAAAACTAAAACACAAAAGTGTTTCACGGTCTTCACTGGTGTGGGACCATAGATACTAACCGGTGAGAAATATTGGCACCATGGCTGCAGTTCCTGCCCCATACTTTTACCAAGTTTGCAGACTGAGTTTGTGTATTTCACAGGTCCATCTCAGGCAGGCCTTGTCTTTTGCATATTCCTCCAAGACCTGTCCAGCCACGGATATGTTGTCTCAAGTCTCAGCAGGAAGGTGGGTGAAGCCATAGCCATAAGTAGTGCACAAGCTCCATAAATATCCACCCACACATACACGAACTGAAAACACTGTGTCATCCATGTCTCGCATGGCTAGCGTGTGGGACTTGCAGACCAATTTAAAAACACAGGAGAGGTAAGTAGACAATTCTCCCCAGCAAGTAACAGTTTAAAAGGCCCACCCTCCACAGCCTAGTAAGCTGTTTCTAGGCATGCTGAGGAAAGGAGGGTGCCTATGTGCCCATGGTATACTCAGCGGTAGCTCGTCTGCTTAGGCGGAGGAGAGTGGCCTCACTGCTTCAACTTCAAGCTCAATACAAAAAATAAAATGATAATAACATTCCGTTATTATTTTTTTCTTTTTTGTACTGAGCTTGCAGTTGAATCAAGGTTAGTTATGGGGGGGGGGGGGGGGGGGGGCAGGCTCCCTGACGTTGAGGGAGGATGAGTTGTGGCTGTACCTTAAGAATGTTTGGCTGGCCGTCTCGGGCCTGCCAAACCGTCCTGTGCACTTTGCATGTTCTCCACAGGCAGTATTGTACACCCTGGGTTGAGAACATTCACAACCTCCCAGTTTCTCTCTGAGCGCCGACCCACGGCGCTCAGACCAATCACAACGCTGCTCTAAGGCATTGTCATGATTGGCTAGGGGATTCTGAAATGCTGAGTGCTTCCTGCTACGGAGAAGAGGACGGAGGATAGGCGGCGACCAGCGATATTCAGGTAAGTGTTTTTTATTAATGACCCCCCTTCCGTTTCTCCACCCCCACTTTGTTAGCAGCCGGTACTGGGTATACTCTGGGACCACAGAGGCCAGCACCGGATCTCATTCTGTGTCACAGGGAGGGCCCAGCAGATATGCATGATTGTCATTTGTGCTGATGCAAAAATCAACAGACACTCACTTTGAGGACTTTGCGGCTTGGGTTCACACTCTTCTGAGCCTAAAAGGAAATCTTTTCTGTCTTAACAATCGTTAAATTGTGCTACAACAACATCTGCTAGCTTAGAACCAGCTGAAGTGGAGTAAAGTGGTGTCTCCAAAAATGATTAATCTCTGGTCAGTGTCTTGGATTGGCCTCTTTGACTCTCTGCAGGGTGCAGAGGTGCCTGCTATACGGTTTGTGGGCTGGGAAGGCAAATACGGACCCCATAAAGGCCCACGATAAATGCCTACCGAGGGCGGGGTCTGCAGGCACAGGAGATGAAAAGCCCGGCAAAACGCGCGTCAGCAATTGGCTGTCGTGCTTTGAACCCCCCAATGCGACAGCAAGGGCGGGGAGGAAAGAGAAGTCATAAGCGAGGACACAGGGACCCTCTGTATGAACAAAGATAAATTAAGTACTTTTGAAGAAAGTTTTTCCCACATGGCTAATGCACTATTACTTGCTAGTAAGCTGAATTACTCTTAGTCCTATCTTCTGTAAATGCCGTGGAGGACACGGGAGCCCCTGCTGCAGCAGTCGAAAGATCTCTACATACATTACTGCGGCCAACCACAAAGCTGCCTTGGTTAGCTACTTCTCTAGAGTGCAGCTTCCTTATTTTCAGTTACTTGTTATCTCGAATTTTAATTGGAGATGGTAGAACTATGCTATGCATATAGTTTGGATGCACAAAATTGAGTTGCTGACTTCGGAACTCGCCGGGTAGGTGGGAGCTTGGGGTCTGCTGTTTTCATATTCCCACCACTCCAGAGTCTAATCTTACCTAGATTTTTCTTTTTGATGGGTTATAAATGTTCTCAGGTAACCACAGGCTTTTCATATGCACTTCGCAAACCATTTTGAAGCAGCAAGTAAAGGTATGGACATCCCAGCTGATGTCTGAGCAGGGCGATCTTAATAACCAGGTGTCAAGCAGCACTTTCAGGCGGGACAAATCAGATTCTAGTTCCCCCGCAGTTGAAGGTTTTCTTTATTTTGGAAGGGCATTATAGCAGATACACTAGTGAACGCTCTATAGGAACGTTGGCATAGTTCATTGAGGGGGAACGCAGGACCACGGGCCATGGAGAGGTCCATGTGGAAGCTGGACATCTCCAGGCCAAATGCCCGATGGGGGAACAGCTGGGGATACATGAGATTTGGCTTGATTAACTTCAAGACGCCAGGCTCCTAAACGGTGGAAAGGGTACACTTGAACAGGGTAGGCATGGATAGGTTTCTTCTCATTATAGTTGTGGCGCTAAAGCAGCTAAAGCAGCTAAGGTTTCTTGTAGACTAACGGACGAAAGGGGGAGCTGCTGATGATTGGGGAACTGCCTGTAGCGTGGGGGATTAAGTAAGCAAATACAAACACAAAACATCAGTAGCCCAGTAGAAAGAGGGTCTCTGACATGGACCCATACAACAGGGACTTTCGGTATCTCACCAATGGACAATTAGTGCTTCTCCAATAAAAAGGTTAATTCCTCTTTTACCTACGTTCCGAAGAGGACAAGAAAAACATGCGGACCTTACTAAGCTCCCCTGGCGAGATGAGTGCACTCTTGAATCGCCCTGAAGAAGCCCATGTTTGGGCGAAACGCTTTGGGCTACATACAGTAACGTGGACTCTTTTCTTTTGCTAAATACACAGATTTTATGACTTACTTTGTATACATATATATATTGCCTCTCATACTCTTTGAATGAATGTTTACATTTATGGTCAAGTGGCAGCTGGCCATCTGAGGTGGGCAATATTTTGGTACCTTTGTGACTTGTCCTGGCAGTGCAATCCTCCACAACCCGGCTGCCTTTTCAAATATTATCAGTCCAGTGAATTCAAGTCAAGTCAAGTCAAGAGATTTAGATAGCGCGCTACATACCCATAGGGTCTCAAGGCGCTTGAGGCAGGGTGGGGGATTACTTGTCGAATATCCAAGTTTTAAGTTGCTTTCTGAATGCTAGGTGGTTCTGAGTAAGGCGAAGGTGAGTGGGAAGTGAGTTCCAGGTTTTAGCTGCCAGGTAGGAGAAGGATCTACCTCCCATGGTGGTTTTGTTGATGCGAGGTACAGTGGCAAGGGCTTGGTTGGAGGATCGCAGCTGACGGGAGGGAGTGTAGAAGGACAGTCGTGTGTTGAGGCATTCGGGTCCAAGTTCGTAAAGTGCTTTGTGTGCGTGGGTTAGGAGGCGGAAAGTGATCCTCTTATTAACGGGGAGCCAGTGGAGGTTTTTCAGGTGACCAGAGATGTGGTCTTTACGCGGGATGTCTAGTATGAGCCTGGCTCAAGCGTTCTGGATGCGTTGAAGTTTTTTCTGGAGTTTTGCGTTGGTACCGGCGTAAAGGGTGTTTCCGTAGTCCAGGTGGCTCGTGACCAGTGCGTGGGTGACCGTTTTTCTAGTTTCGGTGGGGATCCAGCGAAATGTTTTTTTGAGCATGCGAAGGATGTTGTAGCAAGATGATGAAACGGCGTTGACTTGTTTGGTCATCGAGAGTGAGGAGTCCAGGATGACGCCCAGGTTCCGTGCGTGGTCCGTCGGGATGGGTGCTTTTCCAAGGGCCTCTGGCAACCAAGAGTCATCCCAGGCGGAGGGGGAGGTGCCTAAGATGAGGACTTCTGTTTTGTCTGAGTTCAGTTTCAGACGGCTGTGCTTCATCCATTCGGCTACTTCTTTCATTCCTTCGTGTAAGTTGGTTTTAGCGGTGTTAGGGTCTTTGGTGAGTGAGAGGATCAGTTGAGTGTCGTTAGCGTAGGAGATGATGTTGAGATTGCGTTGGCGAGCGATGGCCGCAAGGGGGCTCATGTATACGTTGAAGAGGGTGGGGCTGAGTGACGATTCTTGTGGCACGCCGCAGATGACATCTGAGGCCTCTGATTTGAATGGTGGGAGGCGGACTCTCTGGGTTCTTCCGGTGAGGAATGAGGTGATCCATTCCAGTGCTTTTCCTTGGATTCCGACGTTTCTGAGGCGTTGTAGAAGGGTGCTATGACAGACTGTGTCAAAGGCAGCAGAGAGGTCAAGGAGGATGAGGGCGACTGTGTCTCCATTGTCCAGTAGAGTTCGAATGTCGTCTGTTGCTGCGATAAGTGCGGTCTCGGTGCTGTGTTTGGCTCGGAAGCCGGACTGTGAGGGGTCGAGGGATTTGTTGGCTTCGAGGAAGGCGGCGAGCTGGTTGTTGACAGCTTTCTCGATGACTTTGGCCGGGAATGGAAGAAGCGAGATGGGGCGGTAGTTTTTGAGTTCGGTGGGGTCAGCTGTGGGTTTTTTCAGAAGGGCGCTGAGTTCGGCGTGTTTCCAGCTTTCTGGGAAGGTGCCGGAGTTGAGGGAGCAGTTGATGACATCTCGGAGGTGTGGTGCTATGATGGAGTCTGCTTTGTTGAAGATGTGGTGAGGGCATGGGTCAGTTGGGGATCCTGAGTGGATGGAGTTCATCAGGCGGATGGTGTCCTCAGTGGAGATTGGGTTCCAGTCGTTGAGGATGTTCAAGGGGGGTGAAGGTCCTGTAGAAGGTTGGGTGGGTTGGTCTCCGGGTCGGTTGTCGAAGCTGTTGTGGATGTCTGCGATTTTGTTGTGGAAGAAGGAAGCTAGGGAGTCGCAGAGGGCTTGGGAGGGGGTGATGTCGTTGGAGTTGGCTGATGGGTTGGTAAATTCTTTGACGATGTTGAATAATTCCTTGCTGTTGTGGGCGTTGTTATCTAGTCGGTCTTTGAATGCGGCTTTCTTGGCGGACCAGATAAGTTGGTGGTGTATGCGGGTGGCGTTTTTGAAGGCGTCCCTGGTGCTGGTGTTTGGGTCTTTTTTCCAGGCTTTCTCAAGGGAGCGACAGAGTTTCTTCGATTTCTTAAGATCATCGTTGAACCTTTGTATTGTTATAAAGGTTGAAAGGAGGAAGTGATTGTCCACCAACTGAGCAATCATACAGAGCTCAGCTTTGTCACAGTCTAATGTGGGAATAATTCAAATGATCTTACAGAGTTAAAGACATAAAGAGGTGAGCAGGGCGTCCATCACATTATGATAAAGATGCAGTTATGTCTTAATGTCCATGCTTCATTTCCTTTCCTCTGGAGGGGTCTCCAATCAGTAGCTCGTGAGCTAGTGTAGCTCTCCAGCTACCTCTGAGTAGCTCATCTGTGTGCAGCCCAGCTTAATAAATTGTACAGCTTTTGCAAGGTTGAATTATTATACATATAAAAAAATACATTGTACAACACTAATAATATTAGTAGCTCTTAATGCGTTTCATTGAACATAGGTAGCTCTCAGTACAGACAAGTTTGGAGACTCCTAACCCGGTATAGGAAGGGCTAAACCTCCTTGACCGTATAATCTGTGATAACTCTCAGATGGTTGACCTCCATTGGTGAGAATGAAGTATTATCTCGATGTGCATTCATTTCTTTGTCGTATTCACCATAAAATGGTACGGTTTAGTGAGGGAGAGATAACTCAGACCCCAAAACCATTAAATTGCATGACCTTGTGGGTTTCCACAGTGATTGCAAATTAGTTTACTTGGTTTCTTTTCTCTCCTCAGGTCTCCCGGACCTTGTACCAGATCCTAACTATGTCCAAGCTTCAACTTATGTGCAACGAGCCCATCTCTATTCGCTCCGCTGTGCTGCTGAGGAGAAGTGTCTCGCCAGGTAATGTTTGTACTATTGGCCGAGGACCATAGACTAGTCTTTTAATACAACGAGCATCTGTTCGCCTTCACTCCAAAATATACCAGAGTCTATGTGGCAGTGCCAGAGCTGTATGGGAAAACATTTCAAACCGTAAGGTTCAAAGGTTCCCTGGCGCTCACTTTTGATTTGCAGATATGTTGCCACTGTACCTTCTATAGAGGCTATTGAAAGGGATAGAATGTTTATTTTTCTTTCTGTTTTCTTGTCATCATGGTAAAAGGGGTACAAAGGCAGTATTATGTTGGCTTTCAAATGTTTCCAGATGTTTATTTTTATAGGTATGTTGATGGATGGAAAGTCAAGAAAATAGTGGTTTCTGGACGGGTGGGATAAACTGGGGTGCACTGCTGTTTCTTAATTTGGTATTTGGGGAGTGAAGCACTCTTCACTAGGTTTATTTGGCCAGACGGTGGGTGACGGTATATATGGGTTACATTTATTCTGGTGGTAATAGGTGAGGACCCATGGGAATACTTGCCCGCTCCTGCAAGGTCGCAACCTAGTTTTTCTATTGTTTCAGCTCATGGATTTGTCTTGGAGCTTAGTAACTTTTTTCTCCCTAAAACTTGGTTATAGGTAGGAAGCACAGACATTGTCACACCTCCATGTCCTCTGTTTGAAATTAAGTGAAAATACCACACTTCTGAGATAGGTAAGCTGAGAGGAGGGATGAGCACACACATCACTGAAAGTATTCATTGGAGGATGGAAGCAGGAGAGTATGAATGGTGCTACATATACATCAGGTTTTGAAGATAGAGAAAGAACCTGTGCTTCCGGATGTGGGAGTCAGGGAGATGGGGATGATAAGTGCTTATCAAAATTTCAAAGCTTTATTCGACTTTTAGTCATAAAAGCAAACCTCCTAACCATGATACAATAAATACTAAGCATGAGAATAATTCACTAAAAAAATATTAAACAACAAAAGTCGAATGCTGATAAATACTACGAAATGTATACATACATTTTAAAAATTCATTGAGAAGAATTAAAAAACGAGCAAGAATTAAAAAAGTGCTTATGTGGAGGAAAACTCTGTTCTTCATGCAATGAGAGGGAAGGGGTTTGGTTAGTGGCAGTGCTGGGAATGAGAGGGGGGTTCTTTATTTTATTATGGTATGTAAGGCTAGGATCTGATATGTTCCTCACTGTACTTCCTAGTTAATTTTTCACAGCCTTACTAAAACAACATTTAGTATGGATATATACAGTTGAGGGAATGCGCATACACATCATCTGATGCACGAGTTAGAGGCCATGCCACCCCAGGCTAAGGCAAAGCGACAGTGGTTGCGTTGAATGCTGCTTGTAGGATACTAGTATGCTATTTTGCAGTTATTGAATCTAATTTGAGGATCCAAGAAGCGCCATTGTCCCCTCAAATGTATTGGTGGTGCCGGGTTGGGCATGCCTTAGCATGTAAGTGGCTCTAATGCCCCCTGAGGTGCTGCTTCACTGAACGCCAAAGGCTGCCAGAAATATATTGGCATATTACTTTGTAGTGACTGAATCCAATTTGAGGACCAAAGAAGTTTATTTGGCACCTCGAGCATGTTGGTGCTGCCAGACTGATTTTGCCTTAGCCTGCCAGCAGTACCAGGAGGGAGCAGAATTTAAACTTCTTCAGCTGGAGCACAGTTAATGTTTTCATTGGATTTGCATGCAACGATATTGTGACACTAAGCTGATAGGAGGTGACTGGGCCTCCCTGTTTGATTTGGCTTGATTGGATTGTCTACCTATCTGGAAGAAACCTCCTGTGGAGCTGGGAGCCCAGGCTAGAGTATTCCAGTTAAGGCGAAAGGGCTTCTATCGTCTATCACTATCTTCCTCTTTGTCGTGCCTTGTACTAGTGGTGGAAGAGCCCTTCCCTAAGTATCTCAGTGAGCCTTTTTTGTTTAATTTGAAATTTGATTGGCCATAGACCATGCCAAAAAATAAATCTACTGCCTATTTATCAGCCTCAATGAGAAAAACACCAGAACTCTACACTAAAGATCAGTGTAAGGGGCACAAAAAGACGTGCATCCTGTGTTTCTGCAAAATCTAAGCCCCATCTTGCAATTCTTAGGGGAAAGTGGCTTTGTGGTTGCTGGCTGGATTAAAGAATCGGAGGCAACTGAGAAACAAAACACCTGTCCTACCCCAAGGACAGAGGGCAACATATATGATGAATTTCTTAAATAATATTTTGTAACGGACTCCTCATCTTGCTTCGCTCAGTAGGGCAAACATTCTGAAGATATAAACTCATTTCTCCCGATAGCGTTGCTCAATGCGGACTGTAAGATTTTTATGAAAATTCTCGCTGGAATGGTAGTAGAGATTATATCTTTTGTAATTGATTATAAATTGGCATATATTTAAATCTCCTCTGGTCCGCTGTAATACCAACTGCTGCAAATTAAACCAACTAGGGAACTAGTCCAATCTCTATTTCAATCTTCTAGTGGTCAAGAAAACAGAGCTCTTGGGTAGGCTGGCTGCACTCTGCAGAAGAGGCCACATGTATCAAGCATTTTTAGTTCTCGTCTGAGCCAGCGCATGTGCTGCTGTGGCGAGACATTTAATAGCTGGTTTAAACAAGCATTTACAATGCAATGGTTTCGCCTTTGGAAAAGCTAGAGCTATTGGCATTGCTCATGACTTATTTTTTTTTTTTTACTTATAAATAAATGGCATTGTTATTTACATTGCCAACAGCTCTGAGAGAGAAACATTGAACATAGGGGGGTGGAAATTTTGTGGGGATCACACTGGGGACAGAAGAAAAGAGCTGATAAACCTATGCACTCTCACGGAGTACAATCCGAGACAAAAAAAGTAATCGAATAAGAAGCAAATAAATGAGATTGTTGGATGTAGTGGGATGGACGGATGGATGTATGGTGTGGTGTTATGAATGAATGTAGTGTGGTGATGGATATATGGATGGATTAGGGGATGGCTGGCAGAATGGAGTGGATGTTTTGTATGGATGGAATGGAGGGAGGCTATGGATGGATGGAGTGTTATGTTATGTTATGTTATCCCGGGGTTTTATATAGCGTACGGCTACTCAGAAGAGTGTCCCGACGCTTTGAATTGCACACACTCTCATAACACAACAAGGAAAGTAAATAAAAACAGAGAGAAGGATACCTAATAGGGCCAGGAACTAAGAGGTAAAAAGCCAAGTTTTGAGCCCCTTCCTAAAAGCCAACAAGTTAGGGGAGCTGCGCAGGGACACAGGCAGTTTATTCCACAACTGAGGCGCTAGTAATTTAAAAGAGTGGTGGATGTAAATAGGGATTTAGTGGCATGGATTGTGATGGATGGAGTGTGATGGTTGGATGCAGTGGGGGATGTATGGATGGAGTGGTGGGATGGATGGATGGATGGAGTGGGATGGATGTATGTCTGTTGTGGGGGTATGAATGAATGTAGTGGACTTTGAAGCTGCGGATCCAGGTTCGAGTCTGGTTAGAGGCTCAACATCAGTGTGATTCTGAGCAAACCACTTAATCTACCCGTGCCTAAAAAACACATGAATGTGTCTTTCCATAATGCAACTGGCGCTCATGTAAAGCGCTCCGACATCTTGGGGTCGAGTTCAAGCAGTATAAAAACTGCAACAAGAAAAAAAGATAATAAGTGGCTGAGGTGGGATTCGAACCCATGCAGCTAGAGTAAAAAGGTCACTGGTGTGCAAAAATACAAGGGCTGAATATACTGTGCTCAACTACTAGGAGTGGCCCGGCTATGCCTCAAGAGGGTGTGGCTTAACGGCCAGATCGGCCGACTTTGAAGCTGCGGATCAGGTTCGAGTCTGGCTAGAGGCTAAACATCAGTGTGATTCTGAGCAAACCACTTATTCTACCCGTGCCTAAAAAACACATGAATGTGTCCCTCCATAATGCAACTGGCACTCATGTAAAGAGCTCCGATATCTTGGGGTCGAGTTCAAGCAGTATAACAAGTCAGGTCCCGGGCCGGCCAGCCAATCACAGCACGGCCCGGGGAATGACGTCACGGGGGTGTCCCGGGCCGGCAGCCAATCACAGCGCGGCCCAGGACAAAGGGGCGGTCTTAAAAAAAGACCGAGAAACGCCCCCGAATCGCGTTTTCACAGGGAAAGCGCGATTGACAGCCAATCTCTTCCAATGGCTAGCCTCCATTTATGGAGCTAGCCAATGGAAGAAGGGGCGGTTTCAAGTCCCCACTATTGAGATAACATTAGATTTCGCTACGCAGTTGCTACGGCAAACCTAAAAACACAAGGTAGCACCTCAGGGGGAATAAAGGGCTATAAAGAAAGGAAATAAAACGTAATTTAACACCAAAAGTTTATAGAAATAAGTTAGACTGCAAATATTTAGAGATTCAGACAAATCTCATAAAAGTTGCTAAAACTCAAGGATTATATTAACCTTCTCAAACCATTATAGCAGGAGAACTCTGGAATAATCCTAGGATTAACTATTGGACCAATTAAATAGAAACATTACAGTCAAATACATTTAAATAAGTGTAGAATAGAACGTGGGCAGTGCACGTAATAAAAGGCATAGGTTATGCCCAAACAATGATAGCCTTCAAAAGATTCAGAAGCACACCACGTGCAGATACTTCATAGCAGAAAAGTGGCATACGGTCCGATATTTAAAACTAAGCTGTATAAGCAGTTGGAACTCAACTCCTTCAGCAAAAATAGCTTTTTAGTGACAGATTTAACATACCTGAAAGAACGATCAATAACAGTTAAGATATCGCCATGCATGAGAGCCACAGGTTGTTGAATACAGACACCATTCAGCTGCGTCGGATTTACAGAACTTAGATTGGTTACAATTGCCTGAAACGTTAGAAAATTGAGTTAATGAGAACCACCGACATTTAATACAACATACATATATATACACACACGAACCTCTGCCTCTTGGCTTTTAAAGTTGCAAATATTAATGCTGTCAGCCAAGATAGCTCAGCGAGTTGAATGCTATTCATAAATTTGACTAACTGAATGGTTATCTGAGCCTGCCAATTGTAAAGCCGGTTAAAGTAACATCACTGCAGTAACACTCGTTAAGTGCAATTCAGAAGCGCCGTTTGCGTGAGATACCAAGGACCCCCCCCAACTGGCAAATGTGTATACCATGCACGTGTAACTGCAGTTTTGGCAAACAAGAATCATATGTATGACGTTTTGACAACGGGTTGTCTAGCCAGTTGACAAGCTGACAGACATTTGTCTAAGGGCGAATTTACCTCTTTATTCTCATTAACTTCGATTTTGCAGTGTTCTTTGGACACATGGGGCAGCTGGATGCGAATATCGCATTCAGTTTTCCTGTGGTGTAAAAAAAAAAATAAACATAAACAGGCTTCTACCTTCCTCAAGCATGCTTCATGTAATGAACACTAGTTTAACATGCAAACTGAAGTGGAAGACAAGAAACTTCATCCACGTTCTCGTTCAATATACCAAACGCTCAGCAACATCAGTTATAACTGGATAGAACATGCATATTATGGTAATAGCAAGGGGACAACAATGACAGTCTCACATTAACCGCAAGTCAGCTTGCATACCATCCACCTGCAAACAGTATTCCATGCAGTGTGCAATCATAAAAAGCTTACTAAAGTAGCAAGCACACCTGTCAAGTGAAACAGCGACTCCAGATACTTCATTCAAACAGACTAACAGAATACTCTACTAAATGCGCAAAATAGCTTCCTAGTAATTTATTCGACTACTATTATGATGGCGTGTTTACGGGTACTAACCACCACCGCCCACTTTGCATTCAAATAGGAATGGCAGATGCGCCAAAACTGCATTAAGACACGGAAAACCAGCGGTGCCATGAAATGCTGCCACTTTACGAGTAAACGCCCATGTTACGTCTCTTCAAGCAAGGTGGTATTAAAGACTAGAAGAGATAAAATAGAAACTCATCGTTTTGTCTATTTCCAGTCTATGGCATCTAATTCGCACGGTTGAACTGTCAGGATATGCAGGGATGCATTTTAGACGCCCAAAAACCAAGGTTGTTAACTTACTCGCGCATTACAAGTAGCAAATTATGGCAACGGGCAGTTGCTGTATCAGCTAATTATTTCAAACAGAAGGGGCGAATGTTTAAAGGGTAAAGCAACTAGATACAAAAATGCAGATGACTGGGCGGGATCACATCATCCTACTGCTGCTGCTACTTCAAGTGACTAAATTCTGCTGGCAACCCAAAATTAAACCCTTGGCTACATGCTAAAGACCTTTACATGCAAAAACTTTGTAGTTAAAGGACGCCCCAGCTTGTCTACAATATGTTAAGGAAATAGAAACATTGGGTGCTTCTCTTCGCAAGGTGCTCAAGTAGTCATTTCAAGATAGGACCATTTCTAATAAAGCAAAGCATTTATCGAACACGAACTGTAAATTGAGTTCTGTTGACATCTAAACCATCATAACAAACTAAGTGTAACATGAATAATTTACCTCCCAAACAAACAGCTCGATGCAGTCAATGGAAAGTGAGTTCCGTCTGAACCATTTCTTTTAATAACCACAATTTTCCCATATAGCGGCATCTTCGTAACTGGAGATCCTACCTGAAAAGATTACAAACCACTGTGAGAAATACACGGTAAAGTGTTGTGAACCCCAACAGTATCTATGCACGCGAAGCCCGCCATCACCCGCCTTCATAAACCAAACAAAAGAGCGCGGGAGCTGTCAGTGACGCAACAGCTGCGACCGTAGTGCCAATCGGGCCCAAAGGCGCTCGCGGGACCCTTACTGACAGTGTGAGGGGCTACAGACTCACAAGTCTGCACACCAAGGGCTATAAAATAGGCTGCGCGCTGCACACGGCGCACAGCCGCGTTAGTTGCTGGTACAACAGGTACCTTGCAGCCCTGCTTGGCCTGTAAGAGGTGAACAGCTGCCTCTAACGCGCAGCCCAGTAGTACCCGGCGCTGATCGTCAGTCTCGCTGCTCAAGTACCACGAGCGGTCCCTGAGACCATGTTCAAGCCACAAGGACACAGTTGCCTCTGCCTTTCCAATCGTATTAAGACATGCACTATGAACACTGTCGAGATGCGGCAGGGCTCTCGCGACTCTACGCCAGGTGTAGGGGCAACTGCATCTGGACCCTGCACCAAGACCTGCATTGCGCTACCAGGATTCAGTGCAGGGTAACCTAGGCGGCTCCATTCCCACTACTCGTTCTTTGCTGGGCTCTCGCTACCTATCACTGCAGCACAGGTCGGTGCATCTAGGAAAAAAAATAGTTGAACCGCTCTAGATACACCCGGAGCACGGCGACCGCTGTGTACAAACACAGTAGTACACAGGTAGCTCACGTAATCCTTCGGAAGCTGTATCGTTACTCAGGTGTACATGACAAGTACTGACTTGTGAGGCCAACATTGCAACGCAGACGTCTATCTACTAGTCTGTTTCCACTACAGTAAAAACTTATCTACTACGCCTGCAGCCTTAAAACCATATCACCCCCCCTTGAAGAGCTTGCCTTGATACTTTCAGCATATGATCTTAATCTTAGAGAGCTGGTGAAACCTCAGTACCAAACAGGTAGAGAGAGTTTCCGGTTACTCGGCCCAGCAGCATCCCATATTTAAAAAAAGTTTTTCCAACAAGATATTTATTTACTAAGAGCGAGGCGGCATCAATAGTCAAAATTAGGCACCGATAAGGACACTAGTGGCCGGGTATTTGCTTACTCGTGTAGCAAGTCAACATCTGGACCGCCAGAAGCAAACATGCGGTCATACAACTCAAACAAAAGGGCACAATGCTTTAGACCAGTAATGCTGACCTTTGGAAAAACCGCATACAAACTATTGACAACATCCCTAAAGGCTCCCCAAACAATTAAAATATAACATTTATAGTTACCCGAGTGCATATGGTGTTTAAGCTTTGCGCTGAGGGTCACTCGGCTGTATTCAATCAATGGTATACTCGAAGAATTAAAAATGCATTGGTCGGGTTCCCTCGTTATCAGGCCCAAGTGGCGCCTCCGTTTCGGATGCAGCAAATCCCAAGAATTCAAAGCCCACCCAGCAAATAAAGGATCCTCCCAGATCCTTCAAAACTCATGCAATCTCACCTGTAAATAAAAGTTGACCGCCGAGGATCGGCAAGTCCATCAAGGGCACCGAGGGCCGAATAGTCAACTGCGCAGCGTCGCCGACATCAGCGCATACTCGCACCGTTCTCCCCTAACTCGTCTAAGTGCACCCTTGGCGCGCACTGCAAACCGCTGCCGCCGCCCTTCTGCAATCCGCGTATCCTTCCGCCGCGCGCACAACACTCACCGGGCTAAGTTGCACAGCACTAAAGAACTTTGCAATGACACCGTTACCTTCTTTTTGCTCGAATCTGGAGCACCCAACGAACGGTCCTCCGTTCAGCAGACTGAACGACAACTTTTAGCTGGATTATTTCCTAAAGCGGATGGACACCTTTAAAACAACTTATTTTCAAATGTGTTCCGAAATTCCCTGCGAAGCCGTTTGATTGGCGAGCCTATGTGTCGTAGAGAGAAACGGCCAATGAAAAGTTGGGGGTGGGCGTGGCTGTCTGCACAGTGTGCCATTTTAATACCTACTAGAAACAAGTCAGGTCCCGGGCCGGCCAGCCAATCACAGCGCCGCCCGGGAATGACGTCACGGGGGTATCCCGGGCCGGCAGCCAATCACAGCGTGGCCCAGGTCAAAGGGGCGGGGCTTAAAAAAGAACGAGAAACGCCCCCGAATCGCGTTTTCGCAAGAAAGCGTGATTGACAGCCTCTGTCTCCCAATGGCTAGCCTCCATTTATGGAGCTAGCCAATTGGAAACAGAGGCGGTCCAAACATCCCTACTGAAAACAAAAGTTTTCGAACTGGGAGGGGCACTGCGTGCCCCTCGCCAGGTCGAAACCTAAAAAGGCTACCTTGCCGGCCACCAGCTTGCTATTATGCACATTAGCGTGTACGACGTGCACAACTGTCATCTGGCTTTCATTGCGCGCGTGAATCCCCTTCCCTATCCCCTCCCTTCTCCCACTCCCTGCCTTTACCGTTCTTCCCCCCTCCTCGGAAAGTCCAACATTTGTCATCCCTTTTAATACTTTTGCGACCGCCCACACACGCGCTTTCTTTCATATTCCTGAAGCCAATAGCTTCCTTGTGTGAGCGGCCGCGATGCAGGAATCTTGGCTTCAAGTAGATGTGTTGGTGTGTGTGTGTGTTCCTAATGTTACCAATTTACAAACTATGCAGATTTAAATTGTCTTTCACCCATGCAGTTTGCTGCACATTGCCTGACAATTTCCACTGCAATATGGGATTACTCCCGTTCACTCTATTCAAGCGCAACCAAGATAAAAAATATAGGCAGAATTTTTTTTCTGCAACTTAAGGTTTTGCAGACTTTCTCTATGCGAAGGGGCAACGTATGCTTTCTTTTTCTGACATAAACTGTCACAAAAGCGAATGCAGGGCAAAGTATAACCTTTAACTTGTGTTCTTAATAATTTTGAGAAGTCTGTGACAAACAACTTCACACACCAGCAGTCTGTTTCTAGCTATTGCTTCACACATTCTCCTGCAGAGTTCTGTACTGTATAAAGGTGACACAATAGAATATAGCGAACTGCCGACTCCACCTTTCATCTTACCCCACTCAATGCAAGAGCAACATGTTAGTCTGCAGAACTAACATCTCTTATTCTACAAAATCACCTTTGTAGCATGTCACTACATAAATATTCATTGGAGACAAGACTTACTCCCCAGTTTAAATGGGCTCAATTTCTCTGCTTTTTGCAAGGCCCTGAGAATCCTCCCATGGAATATAGACTTCATACTCACATAAAAAAATCTATTAGCAAAGGAATTGAATCACATATGGAAAATGTAACTCGTCTCGCGGATAGCATTCTGATTTCTGAAACGACGATTTATGTGTTCTAGTTGCATACACTGGCAAATCAGTGAACTCCTAAGTGACACAGCAGACTCTTCCACCCCACTCGTTACAGATCCTGCTAAAATCCTCACAAGTCCCAGACTCTGGAGTACTTTGCCTATGCATGTTCTGATAAAAGCTCATGGATGGTATGCACATGGCTATGAACCGTTCATGCGTTCATTCCTTCAACCCATTGCCATTCCCACCACCCAGAATCCATGACCATCTTTTGCTGCAGATATGCCTCCACTCAAGGGACCCAAGCAACTCATAGAACTGGTAGTTCCCTGTCTGGAATCAAGAACAGAGAATGCTATCTCCTCCATCTGTGGACAATCAGTTCTTAAGACGGTCCTAGAAGTTGCTCATCAAAGCAAAACAAGCATTGCCATAGCCAATAGGGGGCGCCTTATAAGTGTTTAGCCATGTAACGGTTGATGTTGTTGCACCAAGGATATTGTGATGCATAACTAAATATTATAAGTTCCCAAAAGCAAGACCTATTGGCTATGCCAATGCTTGTTGCCCTTGCAAACGGGCCGATTCGCAGAATCGACCCTCTTGCAAGGGCAAAAAGGCCTTTTTTGATGCATCAAAGGCTTTCCATTCGCAAAAAAGGTAATCACAATTATCTAAATTGTGAATGTATTCAGGGAATCGCAATTTACGATTCCATAAATGCGATGCATTATGAACTGTGCATTTAGGAAACGCTAATTACCATCATCTTCAAGTTGATGGTAATTTGCTCATTCTTTGAAAAATGCACAACATTTTTTCAAAGTGAAGTGGCGCACACAAATGCCCAATGTGCACTCTTACCTTTTTTGGGGGGTGCATCAGGGGGGCCTTTGGCACCCTGGACATCTTGGAATTGCATTTGCAATTTACGATTTCCAATTTGGTAATTGCACTTTGTGAATGCATTCCCATTCATTCCTATGGGCCTAAAAGCCCATAGCAATGAATGGAGTGACATAACCTAATAGCGATTCACAATTTGCGAATCGCTATTAGGTAATGTGTAGGAATCGCATTTTATTTTGCGATTCCTACATGTAGAAGGAATTGCGATTCCTACATAGCGATTCCTTAAAAATCGCTATTTCGAATCGCTATTTCCTTCTGTTGATGCATGTGACAGTAAGTGATTACAAAGATCTGTTCCACACCATTTAGAGTAAATAGGAAAAATATAATAAGGTAAATCTACCTAGGGAGCAGTAGTTGGAGGCCTCATATATCAGTTCCAAAGTACTTCAAGGACCACATTTCAGGAAGATGTCATTTTACCCTCAATAGATGGTATATTATACCCCTTTATTGTTACGTAATAGGAACTCAAATATTTCAGAACAATGCCCTCGATGTATGGAATCCGGTAGTTTGATTGATATTCTTTAGGAATGTCTGGAGAGAATCAGGCTCCTTGATTATGGTTTTGCACTTTATTCTGTTTAACTGGTTTTATTGATATTTTACGAACTTGCAGAAGGCAAGCTTTTTTAAGGAATTGTAAATGTTGTACTATTCATTATCTGATGAACTACAATATATATCATTTTGTTTATATATACCACTCCTGTCTTAATTTTCTGGCAATCAATGAATTTTCTTACATGGTATAATCTTTGTTATGCACTTTATGATTTTTTTAATCTGGGTTTCTGCGTCAAAGTATTCTATGATGTACTTAAGTTGGTTAATTGATGCATTGTACTTTACAATTGCCTCAAGTATCAGAAGAGGACGCCTGAGAAGAGAACCAATGGCACAAACCCAGAAGGGCACAGGAAGAGGCCCCAGCGAAGGTAACTGCACAGATAGGCACCCAGGAGATAGCGACATCTCCACAAAGAAGCACTGCTGAACGCAGGAAGGAGAGCATCCACATCTCCATTGCCTCAGCGATGCGCCACAGTGGGCCGAAGGAAATGAAGAGTGTCCTCCCCTTGCACTGCCTCAGGACGGAGTCGGCAGTGACCCACGACAGGCAAGAGAAGAGTCGCACACTCCATGTGGCAGGCGCTCGGACAGCATGGCGACACGTGACCAGATGTCACAGCGCACAACGACAAAGGAGCCCGTCACGCAAAGTGACCCGTCCGGACAAGCACACCGGAAGAAAGGAAGAAGCAGCCGCCACGATGGCGCAGCCTTAAAGTGCAAGAACGACGCCCTCGAGGAGGTGACGGTGTCAATGGAAGTCCTCAAAAAGCGCATGCAAGTCCTACAGACAGGACAGACCTGCTACAGATCCGCAAAAGGAAGGTAAAGACCATCCCAGGAGCGACACGACCAGAGAGATGTCCATGTGGAGCATACATGTGACAGGTGGCAGGACACCACATCCACGTGAAAGTCTGGCCTGAAGAAGGAGAAGTGCATGGCACGACGCCACTTCTTAAAGCAGGAAAGAACAGTGGCATGCCGACACAGGGCAGACAACCACCACAGGCGCGTAAGATGGAACGGAGAAGAACAACAGGACAAAGGACTCGCACCAGCACTGAGGAAGGTGTTCATCAGCACGAGCCAGCCACCGGGGTGCAGAGTTGCCTCTAGAGACAGCTCTGCGGGAGGACCTACTGTAAGCCGATAGCAAGCGCAACCTGGCCCCACGCTTCGCAGTTCAACAGTCCTCTCACTTGTCACTGGCTGCTTGGTATCAATATCACCACACCTCGCAGTGCACCTGCCTGGAGACAACGGAGTGTGCCACGAAGTCCCTCAAGTCCTCCTCACTCCCTAAGGTCACCCTGACAGAAGATCGCTGCCTGTTTGCCCACTGAAGAAAACCAACATTCTGTTATCACCATCCAGGTGCATCATCGCCAAGGAGAATCGCACCACCTGAGTGAATCCACCCCCCCCCCCCAAACAACCGGAACTCAAGGAGGCGAATCATCCAGGAACAGTCTGTGCACCCCAGTCAACCTATAACCTGCCGAAGTCGAGCACACCCGGCCATTGGAAGATCCACCCTTGGGGACTACACAAGACTTGGCCATGGCCCTGTTGGGAGTTCTGCAGTGACCCCTAAGCTTGGCCTATGCGACGGCCCACTCAGCCCACACGGTCACGTTGCAGTCCAGGGGACAAATGCCTCGACGGAGTTCCTGTGCGAAGGGATTCCGAGTAGGAGAGATGTGTCGGCCGCAGCCCCACGTCCGGCACAGGAAACACAAAGGTCACGGCTGAAGACTGGTCACCCACAAGATCACTAGAGATAGGCGCAGAACCCGAATCCAGACGGCGAGGATACCCAAACAACGACACCGCCCTCGGAGGCTAAATGAGCGACTTGGCTGTGAATCCGTTGGCAGTTCCTCAGCGACGCCTTTGCACGGCTCTCGAGAAGTCCTGCATAGTACACACGGTCCCATGACAGCCAGCAATTAAAGCCATCCAAGAGGCTCAAGTTGCAGAGGAGTCCAGGCGAGAAAGGCACGTCGATTGTCGCCCAGCAGTCAGAAGTAAGGAGGGTCACGAGCACGTCACCCCCACAGGAAGGCCTCACTCACTGAGATAGTCTCCGAATCCAAAGTGGATTTCACCACAGCTCCAGATGCATCGACACTGAACATTTATACATAGACTTCTACACCGTGAGACCAGCCCTGTCTAAACAGCATTGCCAAGGCGACTGAAGGCATCCTGACCATGCGTTCCGAAGCCCCAGCGATGCCTGGCTGCCAGCCTGAATTGACTCATTTGGTGCTATTTGTAATTTATGTGTTCTTGTTACAGGTTGGACTCTTGTTTGTTTTTTCATTAAAGTTTGGAAGGGATGTAGTGTCCGGCTGGATACATTCTAGTGTTCCACTGCTGATGTTACCCACACTAGACACCCACCCACCACAGGCGTCACCAGTCAGGTAACCCTGTTAATTAAAAGTGGCTGGGGCCAGTTACTGCACCAGACTATCCATTGTCCATGTCCGTTATTTTCCCACCATGTGGGCCTGAGGCCCAACATTACATAGTTGAATTATTGAATTATCTTATTTGCTGCAAGAAACCGAAATGCATATATATGTGTATATATATATATATATACATACCGTACACATATTACTCTATAAATACTTTTTTCAAAGCATGTTTAAACTCATATTTTTGTATTAGATTTCTTTATAAAGCATCTTTCAGACCAATTTTTATTTTTGCATTTATTCGGGACATCACAATGACATTGTTTACCGTGATGATTGTGCCTTTTCCGTAAAGTAAAAACACATAAATGCACACACACTACAGTATTTTACAAACAAGGAGTTTATTACTGTACACTTCAAACTCATGTTTTTCTAGTGTATTTCTGAAACCACCTTCTCTAAAACCTCTTTTCCATTTTCGTAGTGAGGCCGGAGATCACTATGATGTCGTTAATCGTGATCCCCATGGTTCGTCGCGACAGCTGAAAGCAAACGCAGGAATTCAATAGCCACCAATACATAAAAAAATTATAACATTGTAATTAATTATAACCATCACAGTAGGTAACTCACTATATAAATAACTCTATAAAAACATTTATCAATATCTCAATATCTCTATAACAATGTATTTATTATTCATTGATATTTTTTTTATAGTTTCACCCGAATTCGCGACAACGTTGATAGTCGCAATGTACCCCCCATGATACACAGGCTGTCGGTCACGGTGTCACCACAAATATTGCATGCAATTATAAAAATCAATTTTGGGCACATAACTTGTGTCACTAACACCTCCATGTCTCAACTATGGGGTCAGAGTATCTCCACCCTGACCCTTTATGTGGGTTTTCATACAATTTTCAGCCCCTGGAACTACTGTGATAGATAAAATGGAAGCCACCACTTTCTATTCAGATTACGTCCAGCCAATCAGATCATTCCCGTTGGCGCCAGCATTCACGATTCATTGCGAAGCCTCCATGAAAAATCCGCGACCAGAGATATCACTATAATTTTAAATTTACATTTCTCAACAACTACTGAACGGATTTACACCAAATAAGCAAAAGGCACTTCCTTGAACGGACATCTACCTCCCTGCCAAATTTGTTGTTAGTGCACTCAGCGGTCGGGCTGTAGGTGCGGCTAAAGTTATCTATGGGAATTAACATTACAAACGCAACCTAATTTCTTGCCCCAGATTATCGGTCCCTGCTGCACGGATAACCCCAAAACTTTCCATAACAATAGTACCCACTGTTACACTTCTTTGGCAAAATTTCATGCAGATTGGTCAAACGACGCCAAACTTATAACCAAGTCAAAAAATGCTGTTCCTATGGAAACTAGGTCCTAATTATAGCTACCTACGACCGCTAGTAGGTAATGTATATCTGTGTATTAAATGCAGCACATGTAGAGCATGTCGGTTTGGGATCAACACCACCCAAGTCAACGCTACTTTTCATTCTGAACCTATTGTCATTAATAGGAAATACACATGCAGAACTGTATTTGCGGCCTATGTACTGCAATTTACTTGTGGCCTGAAGTATGTGGGTAGCACCAAACTTCAAGTACATATGTGGATCCTGCAACACCGTAGGGCCATTGTCAACAATGACCACTCATATCCTGTGGCACAGCACTTTAAAGAGGTTCAAAATAACAACCTCGAACATCTCAAGTACTTTGTCATTGATAATGTGCCTACATCAAGACAAGGTAGTAACCGTGAAAAACTACTTAGACAGTTGGAGACACGCTACATATTAGATCTTAATACTAAAACACTATGGGGTCTCAACATGAGTGAGTATCTCTGTAATTACTTTAATGAACTGAACTTGTACCTGTATATCTGTCCATTCTACTTCTGATCCTGTATGACGTGTTATTTTTATTTCAATTTTTGTGTTACTTTACCATGTTGCTTTATCCAGGCACCCTTATTAGTTTAGTGTCTAATATTATGTGACAATGTTGAATCACACTCTCATGTGTATGCATTTGAGCATTTCCATTCTACATTTATTGAGTTCAAGTTTTTGTGACTTTGTCTCACTGTGTCTTTGACCACCAACAGTGACATTATGTTATCCTGTTCATCATATTATCAATTGTTTGTTCAATATATTTACATGGAATAATAACTTTGCTTCCCGTTTCCCACATACCTGTGGGAAATGTGGGTTCCGGGTTTAATACACTATGGACCAGATCTAGGTAGCCTAATACCGGTCGATAACGACCGAAATTACCGAATTTCGGCCGTTACCGACCGGTATTAGGCATTTGAGATGTAGGGGTCTTATTCAAGGAATCAGTAAATTATAGAATTCTTAAATACCGACTCAGTAAATTACCGAATCCCTAATGTAGGGAGCACTCAAGTGAGTGCATTCCTCATTTAAGGATTTGTTATTTACCACCAACTACAAGTTGTTTCCGAGATGTTTCGCAGCCTAGGGGATCGCCTTGTCCTCGGGTATTGGTTACTAATTGTTCGGGGGGCTTCGAGGCCAGCTCAAGTCCGGGGATCGCCACCCTCCGGGGCTTTCCTTAAATATGCAGGGTGGACATCGCCAGTCCCTGAAGTCTCGGTGGCCCTAGGCAGTGCCTTATTGGTTCTGTAATTACACTATGCATTATAAAGTGATAGACTCATAGAATCCTTGCAGTTGTAAAATTGCACAGGCTTCATTTATGTAATAGTCTGTTGGTTTATATTTGGTGGGTGCACCGCAAAATTACAAATGTTTTCCCTCATAAACTCCTATCAACAGCCGATTTTGACATTAAACTACAGACAAATGTTGTCAGAAAAAAAAGACCCATACACTCACTTATGTATTGGGAAAAAAATAACCTTTATTAAAACAAAACAAATAAATGGAAACGCAACTTTATTCGAACAAACAACAGTATAACATGAAATAAGTGAGTGGGACTCCTCCGAAAGCAGCGTACAAAATCTGCAAGACAAAAAAGAAACATAAGTATGTGTGCCATGTCCAAGAGAAAAAGATAGTCAGAATGAAAGGAAGATAGTGAGAATGGGACAAGAAGGGAGTGGGTGGAAGGAAAAATGGGAAGGAGAGTCAAAAGAACAGAGGGAGGAGGAGACAGAGCGTCGTCCTACTGCACCCAGCCCTCACTGTTTACCTCCCTTCACCCGTGTGTCTAGGACGCTGGGGTCTGCGAGAAAGAGTGCGGTCCAGCAAGTCCTTAAAATGAAACAGATATGAATGAGGCCAGAGATTACATTATTATCTACGGCAACATCGCTTGCTTGCACATGTGCACCCAGGCTGCTGCACGCCTGCCCCTTCCCCCGCACTGTGCTAAATTGCAGCTCCTGCACACCAAAGCTTCATTGCTCACCTGCCACCACCGGTGTGTCCAAGGAAGTGCTGGTGCAAGCTCTGACTTTGGGGTGCCTCTCTTAGGGTGGCACAGCAGGTCTCTGTCGGGGACGGTGTCTTGATACCACAATGAAAGGCGTCAGAATGCCCAGAGCATCGTCACGGGGTGGGCACCCGCTCCACCAATTTTGGCGCAAGCAACTCAGTGTCTGAAAAGGAAGAAATAATATAATGCTGGAAACGTCTTGAGGTAAATGAATGTTTATAATAGAGAACACCAGCTGAGTACATCCTTCCTTCTTGCAGTACGATCTACCAACTGTCAGTGGTAATCGTGGTTTAAAGAGGAGTTGGAGTGCACGAGAATACACACAGTTAAATAATAAAATGTTATGCCAACATTTACATACAAAGGAACAGAGCGCATGCTAGAAGCATAATAAGCAAGTGTAATGCAGTGGTGCAAGCCTGTGTGCATGTACACTTAGTAATTAGCTCACTACAGTGTTCCAAAAGCCAATGCCACGTCTCTTTAAGGCTGCGGTGCCCGCTTGCTCAGGCCTACAGTACGGTCCAGCAGGTCCTTAAAATGAGACAGTGATGTGACTGAATGAGGTCAGAGATCACATAATTACGCACAGCCACATTGCTTGTGCGCACCTGCACACCCAGGCTGATGCACCCCACCCCTCCCGCAGCACCGCGCTTACTTGAAGCCCCTGTGCACCCAGGCCCCACTGCTCACCTGCTGTCATTGCTGTGTGTCCAAACACAACCGCCATTAATTTCCAGTGTTGATTACCAGAATGGTGTAAACCTCATGGATCCCCCTTTTTTTTATTGTGCATTGTGGTATGCGAGGTGGATGGGATCATATCACCTTAGGCAGTGTGGAAGAACTGGGACATGTGGCGTCATCGTTATTCTATTTATACGTACGCAAAGTGTGCTGGGATTGCATATGCCAGGCCAGCGTAGGGTTGTGAATAATTATTCTGGGGACCTGGGCTTTCAGTTCCTGCCTGGCCAGGAAGTGAACTTATGTGTGTTTCTGTTGTAGTTTTGATGTTGCAGAATGCACAATTTACATTAATGTAGCATGTACCGGGAGGGCGGCAACTATCGCTAATGAGATGCTGTTCGAAAACATTGGCCAACGTCACATGTCGTTGTCAAGCTTGTGAATATGCGCAGACACGCATGTCAATGGAGTGCGGGATTATTGAAAGTGTTGCTATTGCAAAGCGCACACATGTGAATGTGCTCCGATGGCGGGAGGATCAGCAGTGAGGCTACGTCATACATAGTGATAATACTCATTACAGTCAAGCAATGCATGTCAAACGTGAATCTGAAAGTCTCACATATGACACACTACTATACTGGTAAAGTCTGACAACAGAGCATACTGCAAAACAAATCTACACATTACTCTTTACTGTCTGTCACATGTGATCTAGGATGTGCACTCTGCCCGTGGCTGATGATACCCTTTCGAGCCACCAATACCCAGGCCGAAAGGCAGCACAATAATACACACACACCAGGGGCATCGTGCAATACACATTTGTTTTTTGATGTAACGTTTTAGATGCATTGCCATCACACGTGGAAGGCTAATGTACAGACCACGAATATTGATCAAGATGATCGTTGCATGTTGTGTGTAGTATAAGATATGTGCACACAGCAAAAAACTTTTCAAAAAAGCTCTCTAAGCAGAAGGGGTGTGTCTCATCAAACGCTGTAGGGAGAGTGACTAAAATGGGTGGAGGCCTCCAACTGTTATAATGGGAAATGTAATGAACTAATCAAATGCTTTTTTAAGGTCATATGGCAATCGCGCATCGAGCGCACAAAGAGGCCGCACCCGACGGGATTTTGAGAAAATATATTTATCATATTATAAGTTTATTACAGTTAGAAATATATAAATATTTAAAATATTTTAGATTATCGCTTGCTCTCATATACACTTTAAACTTATTTAGATATAGTTTTGAGACAAACCAAAATGACGGACTGGTGTACCCGGCGTGACACCATACGTCTATGACGTAACACAGGGCCTGGCAGCGTGCACACGTCGGACACCAAAGTAGCAGCCTGTGCGACCTCATTCGTATATGATGTTACACGGAATGCGGTGCCACGAACCCGTGGGATACGAAATGCGCATCATTTACGAAATTAGCAATATGGCAGATAGGATTCGTGTGGTGATGGAGCTTGGTACACTACCGGTTTGGGACTGCAATTTTCTAAAAAAAATAAAAAAAGATATACATATTTTTGGGGGAAGATGTAAAAAATTGATGACGTCACATATTACATCACTCATGACATGGTCATGGACATGGTCAGTGAGATCACTGATGACATCTCAAATGACATCACTGATGACAAAAAAAATGACGGACTGGTGTACCCGGCGTGACACCATACGTCTATGACGTAACACAGGGCCTGGCAGCGTGCACACGTCGGACACCAAAGTAGCAGCGTGTGCGACCTCATTCGTATATGATGTTACACGGGATGCGGTGCCACGAACCCGTGGGATACGAAATGCGCATCATTTACGAAATTAGCAATATGGCAGATAGGATTCGCGTGGTGATGGAGCTTGGTACACTACCGTTTTGGGACTGCAATTTTCTAAAAAAATAAAAAAAGATATACATATTTTTGGGGGAAGATGTAAAAAATTGATGACGTCACATATTACATCACTCATGACATGGTCATGGACATGGTCAGTGAGATCACTGATGACATCTCAAATGACATCACTGATGACATCATCCGCGTGATAATCTGATGCACATACTGATGCTCTAATATACTTCAATACACCCACTCTAACATACAGACTACTATTTTTAAAACCATACATACAACAATGCCAGATACTATATGCCACCGACTATTTACCGTAATATAACATGCACTCATACACCTATACAGTCACACTCCACCACTCATCCATAGAGTTACTCACACACCTAGACAGTCATGCAAAGAATGAATCACATACCCATTTACTCATGTATGCAGTTATACACACCAACTCAGTTATTTATACACACACCACATCACTTATTTATGCAGGGACTAACAAATACTTACTGTCTTATACAATCACTGATACAAGCAGACACTCATTTATACACCCACTCTTCAAATAACTTACTCTCAGGTACAATCATTTATATACGTCAACACTCACATATACTGCCTTAAAACATATGTAGATACCCACACATATAACACTGACACATTAATTCACTCACCAACAAACCCATACACACACTAACTCACACATACAGCCTTTCCCAGATGCACTTTTAATCCAGACAACCAGTGAATCACCCACTCAGACATCTATGCAGAGTCACACCCCCCCCCACCCACCCACACTCAGGCACCCATACAGATACTCAGACGAAAAAGCAATAACCCATATAGACTCTCATGTAGCTACTCACAAACCCATGCCGCCGCTAACACACCAACTGAGAGACTAATACAGACTTTCACACAGTTTAGTCACTAACCCATGCATTCAGTAAAACACGTTCAATTACTCACTTATGCATTCAGTCACGCACCCACTAAATAATCCATTCAGGCACTTGTAAATCCACTCATTCTTCAATACACCTTGGCATAGGTATATATGAAACATATTTAAACTTTACAGAAACACACATACACTGGATGATGTCATCAGTGATGTCACTGACCATGTCATTAGTGATGTAGTATGTGACCTCATCAGCAGTGTGTTGCGGGCGCGCAAGTTATAGTTAGCTCAACTAACTATAACAGGCGAATTTCTATGGTTTTATATGAGTCAAATATCCAACTAACTATAACATCCTTGAAACCTATATTTTTTTTGAGAATGTCAAAGGTTTTTTAAATGTTAATTCCTAACTATAATGTCTGTAAAAAACCTATGTTTTTTTCAGTGAATGTATATATATATATATATATATATATATATATATATATATATATATATATATATATATATAAATATGTGTGTGTTTTTTAGGGTGCAGAAATATACAAATTATTTATCTAAACACTTTCTGACAAAGGATTACCTTGTCTTCCTCTCACACCCCTCATATTGGCTTCTAGCTCTAGTGTATTATGTTTAGAGTGCTCTTTATGAAAATACTTAATGTTATTCTATGAAGCCAGGCTTAAGAAACATCTATGGCATTGCCATGGCTATGGCTGTGGGGGTAAAAGCCCTACAGTGGGGTGGGGTTCAGCTTCCCACATTCTACTCAGTTCTTCAGAATTATCAACAGCAGTGCACTGATAGGAATCACATTGTATTATTTTGTCCTATACTTCTATACTTTAACTGGAGCCATATTATGACTCTCTCCCCTCCCATCACCACCTTAATCCTCAACCAACCAATCAGATCTTCCACTTTTAAAAGGAAGAAGCAGAGCATTTTTGTTAAATGTTGTATTATCATTTAATTAGCATTCCATGGAAATTGTCCCTGAACAAACACGTCATTGACAGTCTAAGAAATTCCATGCTGTTATCTTCAAAGTCTCCTGCTTCATTGCTTAAAAATGTTGAATTGTTCTTTCTGCATTCTTCTGGGAACACTAAAGAACTACTCGCATATCCATGAAGTAATGTTCTCGCAAGACTGCTCTGTGAAATCCACCATCATTACTGCATCAAGTTGAGAGAGCGCAATTTGAATATAAAGTATATCGTAGCCATATTTAGACGTATATGTTATAAACGTAGGAATGGAATACATATCGTAATGTGAAGTTGATGACTATAGCATAAAGTCAATTAAAGTGATATTATGGTATAGGAAACGTAAATGTATTTACACGTTAAACATGCAATAGATTTAAGAAGGCTCGTATACGTAGTGGGCTAATGTAGAAATGCCTACGAACAGTAGAACGTGCAGAGTAAAATTCATATACGTGTGTAGCTTTAAATGCAGAAACGGCGAGAAATGTAACATGGAGAAACGTGCAGAGAGCATACATAACGAAGTAACCAATGAGAATAAAGTTGTATCCTATGAACTTTATATTCTATGTATTAAGGTTTATATTCTACGAAATTATATTTTAGCTAAGATCTATTCACATATGAACGAAGTATTTGGTAGATACGATTGTATATAAATGTGTGTTAAAGGTTATACTGTGGAGAAGAAGTTTGTAGGAATGCTAGAAGAGTTTAGGTCATTTGTGATTATAACCTGAATGACCAAGGGTTCGCAAGAGTGTAGTCCAATGTATGTAATTTAGTGGGCTCACAGGAGTCGTGAATAGTCTTCACATGAAGGTGCGAGCCGAAGAGTCTAGCATTTGTTAGATTTAAGGTGACAAATGTCGAACGAAGTTTATTGCCTAAACATGAGAGGAGGCGATTGGAATTTGAGCTTTGTTTTGAATGACCATTCACAGGATCTAGTAAGGTCAGAGAAAGAGTTGTAATGTTAAGGTCTTGTTTAAGGTTATCTGACTTTGGATGAAAGTGTCAACTAAAAGTCGCCAACGAGAAGATGAAGATGACATCTAAGGAGAAGGGTCAACCTAACGGACGACGCGAGGAGATGAAGCAATGGAAAGAGCCAGAAACTGACATCATCGGGGAAAGTCCGTGGTGGGCGTCAAGGGGCGTTCCACCCACATTGTGATTGTGTATTTTAGGGACAGCACCCCGGGGAGAAGATAGCGAAGAGCTCAGAGAGAGAACAGCGAGAGGCAAGTTAGAAGGGTAGATGCCTTGAGCAGATGCGCTGAGAGAGATCAGAGCGCAAGGGAGCAGTAGGCCGAGGACCCTTAGAAGAGCGGATGGGTAGGCAGAGAGGGTACTGCTTCTTAAACTTAAGTTACCTTTAGAGGCTAAGAGAGTTTGAACTTCTTTGAAAGTCAAACTGCTGACACCTTTTTAGGGAAGAAATTTGCGAAGTAGGGATGTCACCTAGTATAGAGTAGGGACAGATTTAACTTGATTATTTTCTCTTTCTGTAGATGAGGCAAAGGAACCACTTTACATCGAAGCTTTAAATTGCTGAGTTTGGAATTGATTTTGTATTCTTTGTATACTTTGAGATTCATCCTGAGAGGATTGTAATTTGCATTCAAATTTGATTTTATATAAACCTTTTGAAACTTTATCAGTTGTAAGTGGTTCTTCAGAGTGGCGTCATTTAATGGGGTTTAACTAAACCTATGTGGGAGTTGTCTTTTACTCAATGACAGATATTAGCGGTCCAAAAATTACGAATGAGATAAACTATTAAATTGATTATAAATTGATACCAAAATCTCATTCCCCGCAGTTGGTAGCAGAGTATGATGGTTATCTTCTTGAGGAAGACAACCTAGGCCAGGTTTAGTTTACCCCAAGGTCCCTAGTCATCGACGACCAGAAGACGAATCCCTGCCGAAGAAGGTGCTGACGGTGCGTCGAGAGAAAAGCAGCAGAATCGGTCGAGAGTGAGTATAAGGGTCATGCGTTGTAAGATTGCGGTTTTATGTTGTTCCTGTGTTGTAATGTCAAGCGGAGTTGAATGCCTGTAGTGTGATTGAGGGAAGGTTGTGAGCGCGCGCAACCGGATAAAATCTTATGTCCAGAGGGCTTAAGTGGTTCGGGTGTATCGAACACCCAGAGTAATTTGTCTACCATTGAAAGGGGGTCATGAGGTACCATTGATCGCCCGCAGACCGATGATAGGGGGAGCGTTTGAGTGAGTGTATGAGTAAACGCATGCTGGTCGTACGTTTACTGTGTGAAAGTAACCTATCAGTTGAGGTGAACGTCTGACCGTACGAGGAAAGACGTCTCGCCAGTTGAGGTGGCAATTACAGTTAGACTGTGGCCGTACAGTCAGAGAAAAGTGATCGCTTGGACGGAAGTAGTCATTTTTCGGCGTATGAATGAAACGCATGTGAGATCGCGAGACGAGTTGAGAAACGAAGGAAATTGCTGCAGAGGGAACAAGTGACGTCAGCGTAGAGTCGCGCTGAGATTGGTCAGTCGGCGTAGAACAGCGTTGGGATAGGCTGACTAGCGAGAGTCGCACCGGGATTGGTGGTTATCATCGGGACGTAAATAAGGAAGAGAATTAATAAGAGGAAAATCGTAGATCATCAAAAATGAAGTGCTTTAAGGGTTTAAGAAAGATCTTTAGGAAGAATAGAAGAAACTTATATACCGGAGAAGAAGCTCCACCAGAAGGCACACCAGCTTATCATATGGCAGTAAATGTAGGCTTACACTCGATATTATGGATTTCCGAGTGGAATAGGCTAACAGAAGGAGAAAAGGAATTGACGTTTCCGAGATTCGGAACGTTTAAGCTAGACGTGTTGAACCAATTGAAAGCGGTAATGCTTGCAACAAGACCTCTACCGAGGCCAACACAATTCGAAGCTCTTAGTGCATGGTTTAGGGCAGCACACGCAAAAGGCGTAAAGAGGCGTCAAGAAAGAGTGAGACGATCAGTAAAGGCATTACAGGATGCTAAATGGGATGAGGAAGCTAAGAAGTGGAGAGTGCAAAAGATAGAAGCAGACAAACTGTTCACCATGATAGAAGCTACGGGAGAAAAGAAACCCCTAGAAGAGGAAGACGAGGATAGCGAAACGGAAGAAGAACTGTTAGAGAGGCTGTTAACAGATAGACCACCTCCATATAGTGGCGAAACCGCAAGTCCCATATTACAGAAAGGGGACGGAGCTAGATGGGGAGAATATAAATCGATCCCAGTAACAGAGTGGGACTCCAACAAGAGTGAGGAAATACCCCAAACTAGTTCCGAACAGAGAGTAGTGGGAAGATTCGTGGTCCAGAAGGTGCCAGAGACGCAATGTGCAAGGTCGTACCAAATGCCAGACGCTTTACAAGTACCTGTTACCATAGGCCCTATTGTGTCAATCTACAACCCAGAGGGGGTCCAGCAGGAGGAACAGGCACGATGGGACAGGGAAAGGGCAGAGATAGAGAATAGGAATAACACGATGAATCCTCAAAGACAGAGATTAGCACCAGTAAGTCGGAGTACCCCATTAGATTCCGCAACGGGTCCCTGGATAGAACAAGGGGGTCAAAGAGGATCGATGGATTTGAGGGGACCAAAACCGAAATCCTATAAGGAATTAAGGGAATATCTGAAAGAATGGGACACTGCTGAGGAGGCTAGGAATAAAAGTTTAGAAACAGGAGCTGAATGGAGAGACCAGGATAACAAGGTCCTCTCTCATTGTGGAGCTGGCGAAAGCAGCCCAGAGTGGGAGAGAGGGAGTCAAGGAAGCAGAAGAGATAATTGCCCTACCATTAGTGGCAATAGGCAAATGTGCGATGACAGGAGTGCAGGGTGTGGCGAAGTGCCTCGCGTCACCTTTAGTGAAGGAGAACGAAGGACGCAGGAATACCGGAACACTTTCAGATGCACACACCATACTCCGGATGAAAATGTGCAACATTGGAATCACGGAAACATGGAGAGTCGCGAAGCGTCTCGACATGCATCCGGTGATAGTGGACGAAGTCATGAAAATTTAGGGAGTCGCGAAACGTCTCGCCATACATCCGGTGATCACGAAAGAGATCGCGGGAGCATGGAGAGCCATGAAGGACCTTATCGTCTGTTAAGTGATACCAGACAGCAAGCGAGTTACAGTGGTTTAGAACAGCACGGAGGATCTTATCTTGTATCCGGAGAAACCGAACCGAAAAGACGGAGTGTAGGATTAAGGGATGGAGTATTGTTCCACCACACCCCAAGGGAAGATTGAAAGGCTTGGGATTTAGAGAGGTGGGAACAAAGAGATGGAAGAAAGATTCCTCATAACTCACCTGTGCTCAGGCGTAGGGCGCATAGTGGAGGAGAGAGGGATGCAAGAGAACAACCTAGGACTGACGTACTGAAAGCCGAAATAAAAGCAAGACGCATAGATGTAATGAGTTTAAAATCAGACTTAGATGAAATAATTGACGGCACAGTGGCAATCGAGAGGTTAGAGCTGTACGCTCCAGATGAGATACTGTTTTTATCCAAGGATGTTACTCGAAAGGCAAGAGCAGCTCATGAAAAGTTATCTGAACTGGCTGACAAGTACATGATAGACATATCACGAACTAAGGCTTTGCAGGCCAATCATAGGCTGAATTGCACGGATCTAGACTTAGATGAGCGCAGAACGATTGGGCTGAGAGTACACATAAGAGAATTGGTCATGTGTATTAGAATTTGGAGAGATCTGGATAGATGGGAGGAAAGATGGTCCAAGAAGGGATCTGTCAGACGGAGTACACTTGTGAAGTCTCAGGATACAGACCTAATGCGAATGGAAGCTTTTCCTTTGCGAGAAATCGCGAACGGAAATTACGTGCATGTACCATGGAGTAGGGGGGATTTAGCGGCATTCACTAATTCCTTCCCGAAACTTAGAGAAAATCCCGTTGAGTGGTACAAGCAGGTAGAGAGATTCGTGAAGATCTCTAAGGTTCTCTGGATCGATTTGAACACATTGTTCGATATCGTGGTACCCGGAGATTTGTGGACGGCATGCAAACTTAGTATTGAATGGCCCACTTGTGAGCCTCAGAGAGATACCCAGACAGGTGGTCCATCAGACAGAGTCATGGAAAAATACGAAAGGGTAATAACATGGCTGAAAGAGAAAGTGCCGGTGCAAGACATAGACTGGGTTAAGATAGATCGAACAACTCAGGAGCCTAAAGAGACAGTTCACGAGTTCTATGAGAGGTTACTGAAAGCATTCAAACAGTATAGTGGGTTGGACGTAATGGATCCTAAGGATATAGGACAGTTTGTGTCGAAGTTTGTTCTCGGACTGAGACCAGACATAAGCCTAATGATTCAACAGCACTTGATCTGTTGGCAGAACAAACCTTTAGACGAAATTCTGAGGTATGCAAGATACTGTAGCGATGAGATAGACTCGAAGGCGAAGAAGCTCAAGGAAAAGTTAATGTTAGTACAGATGCAAGCAGCTGGAAAGGGTGGACAGCGACAGCAGGGAACAGGAGCGCAAGCAAAGAAACAGAATAATCAGAGCAGAGAAGAGGAAGAAAGACCGAGACCGAGAATGGATATCGCAACACTGAAAAGGACAACCAGGTGTCATCAGTGTAACGAGGTGGGACATTGGAGACGCGAGTGTCCCTACAATATTGAGACAGGGGAATTAGAACAGGAGGAGGAAGAGGTACAGAACAACGTGGTTAAGGGAGCAACAGTCCCGAAGGGAAAGTTTATCAAAGGGGGGACTCAGACTCCTCGAGCCCCGTTTCCTCAACCGCCTCGAATTGCGAATGGAGGGAAAACCTACAGACAAATGCCATTGTTCGTAGGAGGAGAAGAATGCTACTACGTCGATCCTCTTACAGGGCAACGAGTGAATAGGGAAGAAGATTGCACTTTAGGAGCAGCCCTGGAAGTAGATCAGAGAGGACCATACGTAGAAGCTGAAGTAGCTGGATGTCCTACGACCTTTTTGGTGGATACGGGAGCCACTCGATCCACGTTGAGATCAGCGGTAGTCCCAGGTCTGCCAATATCAGGAGAAATGATTCAGGTGGTAGGAGTCGCAAACAAGAGGATGACGAATCCTCTGACGGAACCAGTGTCAGTAAAGATAGGGAATTACAGTGACGAACATCAGTTCGTGATCTGTGATTCTAGCCCGGTGTGTTTGTTAGGAAGAGACCTGTTGTGTAAACTGAATTGCACAATACATTGCACACCTGAAGGAGTAGAAGTACAGACCAACGATGAAGGTGCCGATTTCAAAGTTGTAAATTCGCAGGAATGTGTGGAATTATATCCTACCCTGACAGTGGAGGAGCTTCCACAGGACTTGAGGGAGAAAGTGTCAGCTGAGGTGTGGGATTTTACTGGAGAAGAAATAGGCTTGATCAAAGGAGTAGAACCAGTAAAGATCTTGGTAAGACTCAATGCTGAGTACCCAAGAACACCACAGTACAAGTTGACACCAGAGACGATTGCAGGAATAAAGCCTGTGATCGAATCCATGATTAAACAGGGAATACTGAAGGAGATCGTGGGTAGTCCATGTAACTCACCGATTATGGGTTTGCAGAAACCTAGTGGAAAATACAGAATAGTGCAGGATCTTCGAAAGATTAATAATATCGTTGTCTCATGTTGTCCAGTGGTACCGAATCCATCAGTGATATTATTTCAGATACCGTTCCAAGCTGAATGGTTTACAGTGATAGATTTGTGCCAGGCTTTCTTTTCGATACCACTAGATGAAGATAGCCAGTATCTTTTCGCTTTTAAGCTGGAAGATCGCGTTTTAACATGGTGTCGTATCCCTCAGGGGTATACAGAAAGCCCATCGATTTTTAACCAGCTTTTAAAGAGAAATCTTGAAAGTCTAGTACTGCCCAAGAACTCAGTTCTAGTCCAGTACATAGACGACCTCCTAGTTGCGTCAGAAACAGAGGAAGCTTGCAGAGAAGACACCATCACCTTGTTAAATCACTTGGCCGAGAATGGGCACAAGGTGTCACCAAGTAAATTGCAATATTGTAAGACTGAAGTGCAATACTTGGGCCACAGGATTGAAAAGGGGAAACGGAAGGTGTCTCCAGACAGAATAGAGGCGATTATGAAAATGAACGCGCCTACAACACAAAGAGAGGCCAGGATGTTTCTAGGCATGGTCGGTTATTGTCGACAGTGGATAGCCAACTTCTCACTGAAGGCAAAGCCGTTATTACAACTGACGCACAAAGGAGTGAGTGATCCGGTACCATGGGACAAAGACTGCTTGATGGCGTTTTTGCAGCTGAGGGAGGACTTATGTCGCGCCCCGGCTTTAGGAATGCCTGACTATACGAAACCATTTTTGCTTTACTGCTGCGAAAGAGAGGGATGCGCTTTAGCAGTTTTAGCTCAGATCCACGGAGATGCGCGTAGGCCAGTAGCGTACTTTTCGGCTACATTAGATCCAGTAGCCGCAGCGTTGCCCGGATGTCTCAAATCCGTAGCTGCAACGGGTGTCAGCATTGAAAGATCTGAAAGCGTGGTGATGGGACATCAGTTAGTGGTGTATGTACCGCATTCTGTGGAATTGTTAATGACCAGGACGAAGACTCAGCATCTGACGAATAGTAGGCTCACACGCTACGAGCAGGTCATACTGGCTGCCGAGAATGTGACCCTAAAAAGATGCTCTGTCTTGAATCCTGCTACTTTGATGCCACTTCCGAATGAAGTGGAAGATGAAAATTGTACAGATCATGACTGCCTTGATGTGACTGAACTATGCACCAAACCGAGACCTGATATCGTAGATGAGCCATTGACTGACCCTGATGAAATTTTCTTTGTTGATGGTTCATGCGTAAGAGACGATATCGGTCAGCTGAGAGCAGCTTATGCCGTTTGCACGATTACCCGAGTTATAGAAGCCGCTTGCCTGGAAGGAGTACACTCCGCACAGGTAGCTGAAATTGTTGCTTTGACTCGTGCTTGCTTAGCAGGCGACAAACTTCGAGTCACCATATACACCGATAGCCAGTATGGTTTCGGGGTAGTTCACGATTATGGGCAGTTATGGTCTCAAAGAGGTTACATGACCTCCTCGGGTTCTCCCATTAGGAATGGAGAATTCGTGAGACTTTTGTTAGAAGCATTGCAAGGTCCGTCAGCCATAGCCGTTGTCAAATGTGCCGCGCACACGAAGAACGTAGACTTTGTGTCGCAGGGCAATCGCTATGCTGATGAAGTAGCACGTTATTGTGCAGAACAAGGATATTCTCACACTGATGTGAAAGTGGGGGGAGTACAGGAAAGAACTGAATTGACGATGTTGTTAGACACTGTAGATACGTGGGATGAATTAAGGAGTGTTCAGGAGAATGCACCAGATGTTGAGAAAAAGGGCTGGGAAACAGCGGGTTGTGAGAAAAGCGAGATGAATTTTTGGGTTTCTGCCGATGGGAGAGCAGTTTTACCAAATGAGCTTGTTAGTCCAATGGCAAGGAAATTGCATGGATCAGCACACATAGGAAGAGATGCAATGGTGAGAGTATTCAGACAAACGTGGTTTAATCCTAAGTTTAGAGTAGCGGCAGAAGCAGTATGTCAGCGATGCGCGATCTGTCAGCAACTAAACGTGGGAAAGAGAACACCAGTTACATTGAGTCACATAGGAAGGTCTGGGGGGCCTTTCAATAGAATGCAGCTTGATTTTATAGAAATGCCTCCATGTAACAGACTCAGATACGTTTTAGTGATTGTCTGTATATTTTCTAGATGGGTTGAGGCTTACCCTACACGTAGATGCGATACACTTACAGTAGCGAAACTGTTACTTAGAGAGTTAATACCGAGGTTTGGGGTGCCATCCTCTTTGGAATCAGACAGAGGAACTCATTTCAACAGCGAAATAGTGAAGATGTTGTGCTCAGCTTTGAATATTGATCAGAAGTTACACTGCAGCTATCGACCTGAAGCTTCAGGGATTGTAGAACAAATCAACAGTACAATCAAGTCCAGACTGGCTAAAGTTTGTTCATCGACATCCCTGAGTTGGCCAGACGCACTTCCAGTGGTTCTTATGAGCATACGTAGCACACCTGATAGGAAAACAGGCCTCTGTCCACATGAAGTGCTAATGGGGAGAGCTATGAGATTGCCATCGGTTCCAACTGCAGCGCTAGTGAACATCACAGACGACTTGATTTTGGACTACTGCAAGGGACTATCTGATGCCATTAATTCTGTGTCCCTCCAGGTCCAGGCTGCAGAGGTTCCATCAGCACAAGACTTGTGCCATGACCTGAGTCCTGGAGACTGGGTCCTGGTGAAAAAGCATGTCAGGAAGAACTGCTTAGACGTGCGCTGGAGGGGACCGTTTCAAGTCATACTTGTCACGAACACAGCGGTGAAGTGTGGAGGCCTGCCAAATTGGATACATGCCTCACACACTCGAAGAGTGCCAACACCTCTAGAAGAAACAGCTCCTCTCTCGGATGAGAATCCGGCGGAAAGCGGAGAAGCCATAGAGGGGGAAAGCCAAGCTGTGGAGGTGATCGAAGAGGCTGAACCTGTGTTGGAACAAGTCGACGAAGGTCAAGACACTAGCGAGACCGAAGTCGCCTCAGGAGAAGAAAGTAACTGGGAGACTGAATCGGATACCGAACAAGCTGAGAGTGACCAAGAGACTGGTCCAAGAACAAGGAGCAGAAGAACAAGGAGTGAAGAAGCCAGTTGGCCGGAGAGAAAGAAAAGGCCAAGCTCGGAAGAAAAGCAAGAAAGAACTCTTGTCCCGATCGCTGAAGAATCGGATCAGGAGGAAGAAACGACAGACTCAGGAACTGAGAGTCCACGAAGGTCGAGAAGGGTACGTGTGCCCTGCAGAAGGTACGCCACCCCAGAGTGGACTTATCTAGCAGATGTCTTGGGGACAGAAATCTGGGAGAGTGAAGAGTGTGAAAGTAATCGATCTCGATCCATTTGTGGCAGTGGAGATATGGATGTTGACGCCTGGACTCGAGACTGAGGGATTACTGACTTTCACACTTCCCATACCCCCATACTTGAGTCGGATTAAGGATTTAGTGTTGAACAGATTACAATTTCCAACATTTGGTCATCAAATATCAGAGGAAGAAGACAAAGTCATTCGTTTTGAATTATTGGAACTTGTTGCAAGAGCTGCAGGTACGAGAATAATTGTAGATGTATAAAGACTTTTGTGTATAAGTTATAAGGAAGAAGATAACCTAGCGCCGAGTGGAAAGAAGAATAAAATTAGGGTTTACATTTAGAGGACGGAGAAGAGTTAGGGTTGTCTGTTGTTAAAAATAGAGAGACATTGTTGCGAAAAAGAGACTTTGTTGATAAAAAGAACTTTACAAACCGAGAAGAAAACAAGGCAAGCTAAGGACTGAACTGATAAACTTTTTCGCAAGGGAAAGAGTCACGCTGTTTTGACAACATGGAGAACGGCAACCCAAACAGAAAAGCTAGATGTATAGTAGGTACACTTATAGCGGTAGTGATATTTCTCATAATTACAGTAGTGACAATATCATACATAGTAGGACATGAAGCAGATAAAGAAATAGCAGATGTTAAGCTTGTAACGACTTTAAAACCTGCTCCTGATGGAAAGAAGGAGGAGAGCAATGTTATACGCGAAAAGACGTTACTAGCAGATGAAGTTCGTAGATTACATGTAGACGAGTCACAGGGAAACTTTAGGTCAAACGCATATGCTAAACTATTGTACGAATATATCGATGCCATGGAGGCCAAAGATTGCTACGTTTGTATGCAATTGCCGGCTTCTGTAGACGAGGGCATTCGATATCATCATCTCCCATTGACTTATGGGATAACATGTAGTTTACTGCTTAGTATATTTTATGGTAGAGAAGGGTTTGAGTACTACTTTTCAAATTATGATTCGGTACTGCCAGAAGTTCCGAATTATAAGCAAATGAATAAGTGGGACTATTACAAAAAGGAGGATAGACTAGCTAAATTCTTTCTTCCTTGGGATACGTTAGATACATCATATGCACGCAGAAATAATCTGACTTGCAAAGTGTCAGAGGTAGAAAAGAAGTTTATAGGACAAGTAGATGATCGATACAGAAGGCAGAAAATTCTAAAAATGTCAGGACAGTGGAAAACTGATTGGACCGAAGAAGAGAAGGCACATAAAAGGAAAGGTAGCAATGGTCCAATAGCACTGGATAGAACGCAGAAAGGAAAGTTATGTTTAACTCGAAGCAAGACATATTATGAGAGTGAATTCGTAGGTGAAGTGAATTGTGAGCATGCTTTTAAGTTAGAGTATTATACGAAAGATTTTATGAAAGGGATGCAGGCTATTCCTAATGTATATTTTGTATGTGGGAGAAATGCCTATGTAAAACTGCCTGACAATTGGTATGGTTCGTGTTACTTGGCAATTGTCTTCCCCAAAATATACCATGCAAAGGATTTAGCGATAATAGAAAGAAAGGCTTCGACAAGAACGAAAAGGGAAGTAGGAGATGCAGAAGTAGTAGGAGACGTATTTGGAGCGATGTTTCCTATGTTAGGTTTAATACTTAACGATGTTAAGATCAGGAGACTAGCTACAGTCGTAGATAGATTATCTGCAAGTACTGCAAGATCATTAATGCTAATAGAAGGTGAGATGCAATCGATCAGAGCAATGGTTCTTCAGAATCGACTTGCTCTTGATGTAATATTAGCAAAAGAAGGCGGAGTTTGTAAATCTTTGAAGGTTCAGGAATGTTGTACTTATATTCCTGATAATTCAAAACCACTTGAGAAGGTTATAAGAAACATTACACAGATTCACCAAGAAATCGAAGATTTGACAAAAATAAATGTTTGGGAAAAAGTAGGTAATGGAGTAGGAAAAGTTGGGAGTTGGTTTGCTAATCTTGGCAAAAGTATTATATGGTATATATTAAAACCTGTATTAATAGTATTAATGTGCATAATCTCATTGTTAGGATTTGTGAAACTATATAAATGGTATAAGACGAACCGGTTACAAAGATCGATGAAAGAACAAGAAAGGAGATTAGCTGCTTTACAAGATCAACAGTATAAAAGTTTGAGAGCACTTGAAATGATGAAAAGAGGAAATGATGTAACTAGTTCTGTATAAAGGGTTGTATTCAAATTGCTTTTAGTGATGACTCCTAAAAGTCATCAAAGGGGGGAACTGAGAGAGCGCAATTTGAATATAAAGTATATCGTAGCCATATTTAGACGTATATGTTATAAACGTAGGAATGGAATACATATCGTAATGTGAAGTTGATGACTATAGCATAAAGTCAATTAAAGTGATATTATGGTATAGGAAACGTAAATGTATTTACACGTTAAACATGCAATAGATTTAAGAAGGCTCGTATACGTAGTGGGCTAATGTAGAAATGCCTACGAACAGTAGAACGTGCAGAGTAGAATTCATATACGTGTGTAGCTTTAAATGCAGAAACGGCGAGAAATGTAACATGGAGAAACGTGCAGAGAGCATACATAACGAAGTAACCAATGAGAATAAAGTTGTATCCTATGAACTTTATATTCTATGTATTAAGGTTTATATTCTACGAAATTATATTTTAGCTAAGATCTATTCACATATGAACGAAGTATTTGGTAGATACGATTGTATATAAATGTGTGTTAAAGGTTATACTGTGGAGAAGAAGTTTGTAGGAATGCTAGAAGAGTTTAGGTCATTTGTGATTATAACCTGAATGACCAAGGGTTCGCAAGAGTGTAGTCCAATGTATGTAATTTAGTGGGCTCACAGGAGTCGTGAATAGTCTTCACATGAAGGTGCGAGCCGAAGAGTCTAGCATTTGTTAGATTTAAGGTGACAAATGTCGAACGAAGTTTATTGCCTAAACATGAGAGGAGGCGATTGGAATTTGAGCTTTGTTTTGAATGACCATTCACAGGATCTAGTAAGGTCAGAGAAAGAGTTGTAATGTTAAGGTCTTGTTTAAGGTTATCTGACTTTGGATGAAAGTGTCAACTAAAAGTCGCCAACGAGAAGATGAAGATGACATCTAAGGAGAAGGGTCAACCTAACGGACGACGCGAGGAGATGAAGCAATGGAAAGAGCCAGAAACTGACATCATCGGGGAAAGTCCGTGGTGGGCGTCAAGGGGCGTTCCACCCACATTGTGATTGTGTATTTTAGGGACAGCACCCCGGGGAGAAGATAGCGAAGAGCTCAGAGAGAGAACAGCGAGAGGCAAGTTAGAAGGGTAGATGCCTTGAGCAGATGCGCTGAGAGAGATCAGAGCGCAAGGGAGCAATAGGCCGAGGACCCTTAGAAGAGCGGATGGGTAGGCAGAGAGGGTACTGCTTCTTAAACTTAAGTTACCTTTAGAGGCTAAGAGAGTTTGAACTTCTTTGAAAGTCAAACTGCTGACACCTTTTTAGGGAAGAAATTTGCGAAGTAGGGATGTCACCTAGTATAGAGTAGGGACAGATTTAACTTGATTATTTTCTCTTTCTGTAGATGACGCAAAGGAACCACTTTACATCGAAGCTTTAAATTGCTGAGTTTGGAATTGATTTTGTATTCTTTGTATACTTTGAGATTCATCCTGAGAGGATTGTAATTTGCATTCAAATTTGATTTTATATAAACCTTTTGAAACTTTATCAGTTGTAAGTGGTTCTTCAGAGTGGCGTCATTTAATGGGGTTTAACTAAACCTATGTGGGAGTTGTCTTTTACTCAATGACAGATATTAGCGGTCCAAAAATTACGAATGAGATAAACTATTAAATTGATTATAAATTGATACCAAAATCTCATTCCCCGCAAAGTCACAGTAACGCTAGCTAAACGTACACTCAAATGTCCATGCAGTAAGTCTTTATAATCTTCATAAAAAACAAAGTTGTATAACATACGTTTATTATTAAAATTGACTATTCGACACATACTCTCCCACTGACACGTACTGTTGAAAATATTTTGTTCCAAATAAAGATTCTTTCTTTTATTCTGAGAGTATGTTGTTTGAAAGGAAAAGTTTAAAACGCTGTCTCTAATATCTAATGTAATGGATTTGTAAAGCTCATGGCTTCCCAGCGCTACTACTTTCAATATAGGTAACAACATTTATCCTGTAGATGAGAGAGCTCTAAGAAGTACAGTTGTAGGGTTTGACTAATAAAGGATAAAAGGACAACCGATTTGGGTTCGATTTAGGTTTTTCTTTATAACATCCTTTTGAAGAACAGCAGCAGATGTAATGGTCGCATTTAATTTACGTTCTTAAACAACAAATTAAAACTGTTATGTTTTCAGTGTTGTCAAAGTTAAGGGTTGTCAGCAGACATAAACCATATTTAAATGAAGCAGGAAATGAAGCTATTAAACATGGTGTAATGAGTGTAACTGGGCGTTTTGCTACCGCTTCGGCCTCAGATAGGGCAGACAAATAACTGCCACAGCCGCACGGTATGCTGGTCTAAGCAGGAAGCCTCGAGTGACTTCCGCCCTGGCCAGAGAGTGATACAATGGGTGTTAGTCCATCCGGGCTAAAGGTCTGGGGGCCGAAGCCCTCTCCGCATCTAGACCGCTACATCCCATCCCAAGTCAGTGTGCAAACATAATAAACAAAATTAACACATAAAGTCTGTGACTCGTTGACTTGGTCTTGGGTTGAGTCTCAGGTCGTACCTTTGGTGACGATCTACTCGAGTCACCTGGGTGTGGCTTAGTGAAGACATGCTGGGGTCGCATTTGTCTCGACCTCTGTTGTTACGGGTGACTGTGTGCTCGTTATGGCTTGTTTATCAGCCAGACGAGGTACCAGGTCATCCGCTGTCGTTTCTCCACTTTCTTTTTTTTTTTTTGGAGATTTGAAAGACCTTTATTGGTTATTGAACATGTTGCACACAGCACATGGCCTACAGCCCAGAGGCTGGCCCCTCAAGATGTCAAGGAGAAATAACAGAACGTATCCAATACAACACAGCCATTCAGCCGACAACCCGGAGGTCCGGAGGCAAAGTAGTTCAAGAGTGTGAAACAAAAACACAAGGGGTATCATCTGAAGGATAAAGTCATCTCACATCCCTAGGAGAACCCTATGGTAGCCAGTAGTGTGCGTAGTCCCCATACCCTGTTCCGCTACGTCTGACATCCATATCCCCAAGAAGGTCTGAACACAACCTAAGAACTTCAAAAGAAACACCTCCCCTCCCCCCCACCATGCACATCTACCCCCACTCAGTTCCAAAATGTCCGCCACTGCCTACATCTAAATCTAGACTAGTCTGCTGTCTCGAAAGTGCCATAATTGACAAAGCTCTCCATCCTACGCCTTGGCCGCGTGCTATGGGGAGGTCCTGATCTAAACCCTCGCCCCCTAACAACCGGATAGTACACTAAGGTGCTAAACAAGAGCAACCCTACTCCTATCCACCAGCCTCACAAACTACCGCCCCCCTGAGTCAACATCTAGGACTTCTCCGTCGAGTCAGGAACTATTCCGCTTCAGTAGGTTGCGCCTCCTCTGAGTGCGCCCCCTCCTCAACTATCTCCTCCTCCTCCGCCACGTCCAGCTCCCCGGCCTGTAGGCGCGTCTGGTAGAGACCCCAGAAGTTCTTTGGACGACTTGTTGGTGGCAATAGCTCACTGTAATGCTCTGAGTGCGTGAAGCAGTACAGCATGTTGTGCGCCCATCTTTTCACCGTGGGCAGAGGCCCTCTCATCCAGCATAACGCCAGCACGCGTCTGGCAATCAGCATTCCCATGTCCGCAAGGCGCCTAACGGCCACCGTCAGAGGCTTGGAGTACCCCATTAGCGCCAACGCCGGATCAGGTGTCAAGTCTATTCCGAGGATCTCGTTCAATTCTGCGTAGACGCCATTACAATATTTACTGACCCCCGGGCAAGTCCACGCCAGATGCAAAAAATCCGATTCCTGCACGCGGCAACATTCCCATTCTGCCGAGTGCCGGAGGCCATATCTATGCAGTCGCTCTGGGGTATAATAAACCCTCTGGAGAAACTTAAAATGAATCAATCTATGCCTACCATTTAGCGATATCCTTTTCGTGCTCGTGCAGCAGTATCTCCACATGTCGTCGTCGACAGTGGTCTGCAAGTCCTGTTGCCAGGCAGTCCTGGCTTTCATGTACTGGTGCTCCCTATGTCGTATTGGAGTCTTATATAGCGCTGTCACGAGCTTGCGAGGTGACTCTGCCTTAATTACATACGTGATTTCCGGAACCTCCGGCGGCTCCGCCAAATCAGGCCCCAACAATTCCAGAGGATCACTGACAGAACATCGACAGACAAAATATCGAGATGCCAAAATATCGAGGATGAAATATCGACTGACAGAATATAGACTTCCTATCTTCAAAGTACAAAAATATCGACTCCAAAATATCAAGTGTAAAAAATATAGAATGTCAAAATATCGAATTTTTTAAGTATGTTAAAAGTAACTTAAAAGTAATATAACAATAAATGAAATTAATATAAACATATTTAAAATACTTAAATAAATGTAAAATTAAGAAATAATTAATGTAACTTGAAAAAAAAAATGTATACTTATACTTATATCTACATATTATTAACAAAACATATACAATATTTTTACCGTAGGATAGCGAGAGGGTTAAATGTACTCTAACGCCTCCAGTGAGTGCAACAGTAGGGAAAGCGTTGAATAGCGTAGGGGGAAAAATTACTATTCCCACTCCAATGACCGTAACAGTAGAGTAAGCGTTGGATAGCGCAGGGATAACATTTACTATTCCAACTCCAGAGAGTGTAACAGTAGGGTAAGCGTTGGATAGCGTAGGGGTAAAATTTACTATTCTAACTCCAGAGAGTGTAACAGTAGGGAAAGCGTTGGATAGCGTAGGGGTTTACATTTCTATTCTTACTCCAGAGAGTGTAACAGTAGGGAAAGCGTTGGATAGCGTAGGGGTTAAAATTACTATTCCAACTCCAGTGAGTGTAACAGTAGGGAAAGCGTTGGATAGCATAGGGGTTAAAATTACTATTCCAACTCCAGTGAGTGCAACAGTAGGGAAAGCGTTGGATAGCGTAGGGGTTTAAATTACTATTCCAACTCCAGTGAGTGTAACAGTAGGGTAAGCGTTGGATAGCGTAGGAGTAAAATTTACTATTCCAACTCCAGTGAGTGTAACAGTAGGGTAAGCATTGGATAGCGTAGGGGTAAAATTTACTATTCCAACTCCAGTGAGTGTAACAGTAGGGTAAGCGTTGGATAGCGTAAGGGTAAAAATTACTATTCCAACTCCAGAGAGTGTAACAGTAGGGAAAGCTTTGGATAGCGTAATGGTTAAATTTACTATTCCAACTCCAATGAGTGCAACAGTAGGGAAAGTGTTGGATAGCGTAGGGGTAGGAATTACTATTCCAACTCCAGAGAGTGCAACAGTAGGGAAAGCATTGGATAGCATTGGGGTAAAAATTACTATTACCACTCCATAGAGTGCAACAGTAGTAAAAGGGTTGGATAGCGTAAGGGTAAAAGTTACTATTCCCACTCCAGTGAGTACAACAGTAGGGAAAGCGTTGGATAGCGTAAGGGTTTAAATTACTATTCCATCTCCAGTGAGTGTAACAGTAGGGTAAGCATTGGATAGCGTAGGGGTAAAATTTACTATTCCAACTCCAGAGAGTGTAACAGTAGGGAAAACGTTGTATAGCGTAGGGGTTAAATTTACTATTCCAACTCCAGTGAGTGCAACAGTAGGGAAAGTAAATACTTCTTATATAAATATAAATAACATAAATAGTAAAATCTATTACAAAATATTTTAAATATTTTAAAATTGTGTATATTATATTAAATAATCTATTAAATTGTAAAATACAAATTATTTAATAATATGAATTACCTACTAATACTAATAATTTACCTATTAACAATCAATTAATTTAAATTTGAAAATTATTTTACAAAATAAACTTAATATATTTTTTAAAACAATGTAATTACTTACAATTAAATTAATTCCAAAACTATTCCTCTATAAACACACAACCCACTACAGAAATTAAATTAATTAAATTAACATATTTATCAATTAATCATTTAAATGTATTTACCTATTATATTGTAATTAATTACCAATTAATAATTATTGAACAATTATATTTTGATTACTTACCAATTAATTACCAAATAATTTTAAATAAATAACAATTAATTAAATAACATATTTTATTAATTATAATTAAATTACTTCCCACCCTATTCCCCTATAACACCAAAACCCGCTACAGAAAATAAATTTAAAAAAATATAATATATATAACTTAATCAATTAAAATTAATTACCAATTATATTTTAAATAATTACCATTTAATAATAATTAACAATTAATTCTAAATAAATACCAAATAATTAAATAACATATTTAATGAATTATATTTAAATTACTTCACACCCTATTCCCCTATAAACCCACAACCCGCTACAAAAAATAAATTAATAAAAATAATATATTTATCAATTAATCAATTAAAATTAATCACCAATTTTATTTTAATTAATTACCAATTAATAATTAATTAACAATTAATTTTAAATAAATACCAATTAATTAAATAACATATTTAATAATTATAATTAAATTACTTCCCACCCTATTCCCCTATAAACCCACAACCCGCTACAGAATTAATTACACAAAAATTAAACATTAATATTAACTTACCTTAAATTCAATTTTTTTGTTGTCTATATTCTGTCTAGTCGATATTATGTCCATTCTATATTTTTGAATCAATATTATTGCTATTCTAGTCGATATTACATTTTTCTAGTCAATATTTTTGTAGTCTATATTGTGTCTAGTCGAAATTAAAAACTCGATATTATGTCTAGTCGAAATAAAAAACTCGATATTATGTCTACTTACCAATTCCAGAAGAGTGCTGCGGACCGTGTGATACTGGTAGTTTAGCAACAGTGAGCTATGGGCTATGCCCTTCACCACCTGGTCCCACTTCTTAACCGTGCCATCTAAAAACAGGTCTCCCATTGTGTAGATGGCCAGGCTGTGTAGCGCTTGGATTACGCCACGCTTTGTAAGCGGTGAAAGCCAGAGGGCCCATTCTATTGGCATGGAGGGCGAGTATATGAGGGCTCCCCCCTGCGCCTGCAGGAGAGAGTGCCAAGCATGATTTGTGGCAGTGACAGAGTCCAATAGGCCAGTCTTGGGGTCCATCGGCCGACATATCGTGGCCGGCAGGGGCAGTGGGTCTGCAAAAAGCTGTTCCATCCGAACTTGGGGAATGTGCTCATCCCCATGTATCCAAGGGTGGAGGTGCGCTGCCTGCGCCACTCTGTAGTACAGTTCTAAATCCGGGGCCGCCAGGCTACCAATGTTATATGGAAGTGTCAAAAGAGACCACTGCACTCTGGGCTGTTTGCCCGCCCAGGCAAGCTTAACCATAAGCTGTGTCAGAGTCCGAAAGAAGGCCTTCGACAGCACCATCGGTATAGCGCTAAATAAAAAGAGGAATCTTAGGAGAACTACCATTTTCATGATGGCAATGCGCCCCATGAGTGAAAGGGGAAGTCTGCACCAAGCTTCAACGTCGTCTTCCAGCCTACTGCAGGCTACCCCGTAATTTTCTCGGAGTAATGACTCAGGATCCGTGTGGATTCTGACCCCCAAATACCTAACTGGGTCACTGGACCACTGCAGAGGAAATTCCATGTCAAATTCTCCCGTTACCGGGGTGAGTGGGAAGGCGACCGATTTCGACCAATTGACCCTCAAGCCAGATAGAGCCCCCAAGCGATCAACCTCTCTAAGTATGGAGGACAGATTGTGCTGTGGTTCGCGGACATACAATAAAGTGTCATCAGCATATGTCGAGACAACCACCTTGTAAGACGGAAAGCTGACTCCCTCATGCCTATGGTACTCCCGCAAGGCACAGGCCAGCGGCTCAGCCACCAAGGCATATAGCAGCGGAGAGAGTGGCCATCCCTGTCTCGTTCCTCTGCCTATCTAAATAGGATCAGTGACCAAATCTCCCAGACGAAGTCACGCAGTCGGCTTGTGGTACAGAGCCCATATCATTTGGAGAAACGGCTCGTCCACACCAAACCGCCGCAACACCAGGGTCATGAATGGCCACTCAATGGAATCAAAGGCCTTTTCCATGTCCAGGAAAACTGCAACTGCCTTCGCGTCCTGCCGAACATGCTGTATGGTGCCCAATACCGTTCGTATATTATATGTCAAGTTTCTGCTGGGGATGAAACCAGCCTGCTCCGGCGCAACCAACTCATGGGCCAGTGTTGAAAGAGGGTTCTTGTGTTGAAATGAGGATCCTTATGCGTAGGTTTAGTTAGAAGACCAACTGTCAAACTCACAGAAGAACTAGAGCTCCAGAACGATTGGCATATACAAATGTCAACAGCGCCTGAGAACAGGTGCGCGACAGACAAATTGTCTAAGGAATAAGGACAATTTGTCACAACAACAGCCAAGAGGGCGAGACGGGTCACCAACACTTTAGCATAAATCTTGGTATCCACGTTCAATAATGAAAGAGGTCTGTATGAGCTGCACTTACTGGGATCCTTCCCTGGCTTGAGTATGGTAACTATAAGAGCCTCCCTCATCGAAGGCGGCATGGCACCGTCCACACAAATGTCATCAAACAACTTCGCTAAATGGGGAAGTAATTTATCTTGAAAGGCTTTGTAAAAGGCAACAGTCAGCCCATTGGCTCCCAGCGCGCTGCCAGAGCGCAAGAGCCTCCCTTATTTCGTCCCGCTCTATGGGTAGCATTAGGAATTCACGATGAGTGTTGGTCAGCTGCGGCAGATCGATGTGATCCAGATAATCAGTCGCCTCAGCAGTGAGGGCCCCCCCTTTAGTGGAGTAAAGATCAGAGTAGTAACACCTACATTTGTTCGCAATGTCTAGCTCTCCAGTCATGGTACGTCCGTACGAGACCCGCAGTACCGAAATTAGGGACTTCCCCCTATTCCCCTTGAGTCGTCTGGCTAATAAAGAGCTTTGTCATTCCCGCTCCCCATATGTGCGCACAGAGGCATATTTCCCCATATACAGCACCTCTCTGTCAGCTTCCTCATGATATTCGGAGATCAGAGTTTTGATTTCCTCGTTCACTGCGTCACAAGGCGAGGCCTGCTGTCTTTGCTCAAGGGTCGCCAACTGTTTTTCCAGTGCCGTTAGCCGCTGTCGGATGGATTTAAGCACACTAGAGTGCTTTGACATCGCCATTCCACAAATATAGACCTTAAAGGCCTCTCATACTGTGTGGGAACTGTCCACAGAGCCTATGTTTGCCTCGAAGAAGACATCTATCTCCTCCGCCAGTTCGCCCCTGAACACTGGGTCTAGCAGCGAGTAAGGTGGAAAGCGCCAGGTGAATGGAGGAATCGATTTCTTAGGGGATTCCAGTACCAGCAACAGAGGGGAGTGATCAGACAATGTCCTAGGCAATACTGTGCAGGAACTAATTTGGGCCATAATGGAGGAGGAGGCCAGCCAATAATCTATTCTGGTATGGATGTTATAAAAAGCAGAATAATGGGTGTATCCCCCCTGAGTATGGTGCCTAAATCTCCAAACATCTTCCAAGTCTAGTGTAGTGATTGCCTGTTGTATCGCCTGCGCCGCAGCCGTGGGCCTACGCAGTGGGCCTGCAGATCTATCTAGCGCTGAATCTAGTACTAAGTTCAGATCTCCCCCCACCCACAAAAGTCGCGCAGCATGGTAAGTGCGTGTTACAGCTGTCACTTTCCGGAAAAACTCAGGGGAATCGTAATTCGGGCCATAAACGTTAATTATCAACAGGTCAAGCCCCATCCCCGCACAATGGGATACAACAAAACGTCCCTCAGGATCAGCAGTCAAAAGTGTCTGGGTAAGCTTAGATCTAGGGTTGACCCAAGTCAGTGCTCCTCTGGCATGGGATGTAAAGCCTGCAGCAGCTATGTTACCTGCCCAGCCCCTGCTAAGCAGCATTCTACTCGTGAGGGGTAGGTGCGTCTCCAGTAGGAGAGCAAGGTCTACTCGTTGTCGCTGCAAATAGTTCATCACCTTCCTGAGCTTGCGGTGATCATTAAGACCACGCACATTCCACGTGAGGGCTCGAAGTGAAGCTTGTGGAGCGCTGTTATTCAGCGTAGGCGCGGAAGTCATAAGAGTCATACAAGTACAGCACGAACTTCAGGCAGTATTGCAATGACTTAACAGATGATGTGCATAAACAATAAAACCACAACAATCCCCTCAACCCACCGTTCATCAAAAAACAGTCGTCAAACAGACCCATCCCCCACCCACAGCAGACCTCCCCCAACCTGGCCTTGCCGACCCCGAGTTCAACCCTCAATCCCTCCCCTTAGGTTCGACGACTCAAAAGAGTCATTTGGGAGCATCGTGCATGGGGGCCGAGGTTGCCATGCCACCATCCACCAATGCTTACATGCACGATATCACAGCAGCCTCGTGTGGCTCCCGCCGTGGTTCCATAAAAACACCAACCAGCAAGCAAGAAACTTGGAGCAGCCCCGGATCATTACCAGCTATAAAAAACAGTGCAGAAATGAACGCGACCCCACCATCAAGGGAGGCATGGCCCCGTAAAGGTGCCCCCCCATGGAATCACGGAGATCTCAACAATCATAAACACTATTAGCACAGGCAATTCGTGGGGTGCGATCAGAATCTTGGGACCCACCGCAGGGTACAGCACGAACCCCAGTGGAACTGTCCGGCAGATATGACATCGTCCGTGGACCAGTTCCAAAGCATATCAGTCTCACGAGGAGACCCCTCCGCCTCCGCCTTACCGCATCACATGTTCAGCTTCAATAGGGCCACTACACCTGCTCGTCCAGATGGCTATCCGCATCAGCCTCAGTACGCTGCACCGTGGCGTCCCTGTGACGCTTCTTCACCCAGTTCTTCAGGGTCTATTGCAGGGCCCGAGGGTCCGTAAACAAGTGGGAGTGGCCTTGTCTGTTAACCCTCAGTTTGGCTGGATAAAGCATTGCATAATCCATCTCCTGTTCTCTGAGTTGTTTCTTATAGGGTACAAAGTGCTTACGGGCCTCCTGTACCCTGGCGGTGAAATCCGTGTATAATGATATTTCCGAGCCTTCATATTGCAGCGACTTCTTCTCTCTGGCTAGTCACAGCGCAGGATCCCTGTCCCTGTAGTTGAGCAGTTTTGCGATTACAGGACGAGGCGGCGCACCCGTGCGTGGACACGGGCCCAGCGAACGGTGCGCTCTCTCGATGATGAATACCTGGGAGAAAGATTCGTCCCCCAGCAGGGTGGCCAACAGCTTCTCAACAAAGCGTTCCATATTGCCCGTCTGCGTTGTCTCGGGAAGGCCCGTTATCCTAAGGTGACACCGCCGTGAACGTGCCTCCAAGTCTTCGGTTTTGTCCTGCAGTGCTTGCATCATTTTTTCCACCTTCTTATGGTCCGTGCCAAGTTCCATCTGCGACTCTTCCACCTCCGTGAGCCGTGTCTCAGACATGTCCAGCCGCTCTGCATGCTTATCAATCCTCTCCGCCATCCTATCCATCCTGTAAGTCAGGGCATCAATTTTGAAACCTAAGACAGCCATACTGGTCTGTAAGCCTTTCTCCGTAGCCAGCAGGATTGTCTTTATATCCGTAGTGTCAGCGGCTTCACCGTCTGGTTGCATGGCGTCTGTCTCTGCGTCTGCAATGTCCTGCGCCTTAGTCCGCCGCTGACCAAAGAAGAGCTTAGACTGAGTCTTATCGCCTTTACCCATCTCGGGGGGAACTCAAATCGGGCTCCACTACGAGTACTGCTCCAGGCTCTACTGTCCCGCTGGTCGCCAATGCGCAGGTCATCCAGGTCCTCTAGCTGTTCACTGTTTTTGGCCCTGGAGTTTACGCAGGCCTCGCCGCATTCTGCCACCTTCCAGCTGTTACAGTCCGAAGCAGTCCACTGTGGGTCTGACTCTGGACCCCACAATGAGCCTCGATCTCACCATGCGTGACGATCGCGGAACCACACTATCGCAGCCCCCAGGCTCTCTTTCCTACGTGGTTGTTCCCCGCTACTCGCAGCAGTGGTCGCAACCCACCAGGGTGCGCAGGGGGGCACCTAAACTGGCATCCGGCCAGACGCACCGGTCATAAAGCTATTCCTCCCGTCACCTTTTGCAACTGCAGCAGACGCATCCCCTACAGTCCCCTGCACCCAGAGCAGCGTGCAGACTCAAGGGCTTCCGCCGCAATGCCACAGTTAGGCCCCTCCACCTGCTGGCCCAGCAGCACCACCGCAGTACTGGCGTTAGGTGCGATGTGTCGGCCCACTCGCCTCAGGCCCGCAGCTTAATGTCCAGTCCCCGCTACCCGATGCAAGTTGCACTGTTCGCGCCCACTGGGCGTATCATGAGGCAGCCTGCACCCCACACGATCTCCCGCTGTCCGAGCGCCGCTGAATGCACCTGGGGTCACCGGTAGGGATAAGTCAGCACCACCACCGCTGGGGAACCCTCACACACAGTCTTACTCCAGGGCACTCCTTGCTTTATTCGACCTCTGGGCCCAAGCTCCGGGCCCCATCCAGTATAGTCAAGCGGCCCCTCTCACCGCCGATCTGGGCCGCATCAGTCTGCACCACCGCTCAATGGCCGCCGCCACCTCGCGTTCCTCCCTCGCCGGGGAAACAGGTGATTAGAGCATTGTGGGGCAGTGCCCAGAAGTCCATTCAGTTCACTGGGACCCGCAACGATGGGGCTAGTCTCTGGTGTTGCCTCCGCACGGCTGCCAGCCAGCTCGCCGCAACCGGGGAATCGTCCCGTTCTGCTCCCAGGTGGGCGGGGTCAGTCGGCCGCACACACTATCACGCCAGTCGGCCTCTTGTTGTACGCCGGGTCGCGGCTTGCGGGCCGGCTCGTCTGGTCCGTACCTCGCTCACCTCCAGGGCGATCGCGGCACGCAGCAACTACGGGAGAGCCGTCACGGGCACCTCTTCAATTCACCAGTGCGAGGAGCAGGTTTCCGGCAATCGTGCCGCCAGTTGGTGTAGGATTATTCAGGAGAATAGTGAACCACCGAGCGGAGCCGGCAAGCTCTGCCCCTGTTTCTACTCTTTCTTCCTGGCTGGAATACAGTTGGTTTGAGTCAGAGTCCTGCACTTGTTTGAACCAGGATATGTTGTGGGTGATGACTTCATTGTCTTTTTGAGCTGTGACGGCGGTTCCGTTGATCTTCAACATGGTCCACGTCCCAGGCTCATATGCTGTGTGGAACTTCCCTCCACTGCCGCGGTTCCTTACCAATCCCAGCATGATGATTCTGGTCTTGGCTCTCCTTTTCTTATTGGCCCGCTCGTTTGTCGTTGCTCTTCGTGCTTGAGTGTTGGCGGGGTCATATGTTTCTGGAGCCCATCCATCAGCAGCTGGTATGGTGTCCCCTCGGGCCCAGCTAGCATCAGGGACCAGGGAGATCTTTGGGTCATGCAGTGTGAAGTGCTGCGGTATTCGTGCAGGAACTTGTGCAGCGCCACTTCCGGTTCAGCCTGCTTGGAAACTGCAATTCTCAGGACCCTATTGAGGGTCCTCATAAAGCGCTCTTCTTCCCCTTTGGCTTTGGCCATTGGAGAGTAATGTGGTGGTGATGCACCCCCAGCCGCACCAGCCTGCTCTTGAATTCGGTCCCCTGAAATGGGGCCCATTATCGGTCTTGATCTCTTGAGGTAGACCAAAAAGTGTGAATGGCTTTTTCAGCACTGGTTGTAGGACAGCAAAAGATGTTGACAAAATTACTTCGACTAGGGAATACTTAGTGAAGGCGTTGATCACTACTGCAGTTACCCGGCCGTCTGAGAAACTCCCGAAATCCAGGCTTATGCGTGACCACAGGGACATGGCTGGATCTTTCGTTATCACTGGAGCGGGGCACTCTTGGCTGCTGGTGAGCTGGCAGAGCCTGTAGTTCCATACTAATGCGTTGAAGGCGGCTTCAAGTCCTAGGAACCACACCTGTTCTCTCATGCGAGACTTCATCCTCTTAGTCCCTTGATGTCCTTCATGGGCCAGGGAGGTAACTCGTTCTTGCAGAATTGCCAGAATGACTAGTCAAGAGCCTCTCAGTATCACTCCATCTGCCGCGGTGCTCAGCTCGTCCTGCACTTTCCAAAATTTCCCTAGCCGGTCTCGGTCTGTTGCATTCCACCCATGTGCTACGTGCAGAAAGTCTTCCCAAGATCTTTTCTGGAGCGACTGCATTACTCGCAGGAGCACTTCGTCGGTGCTGGTCTCTTGCTTGATCTCATTGAGAGTGAGAGCTTGTGGACAGGCCCACTAAGACACCATGTCAACGTTTTCTTCTGTCTTGAGCTCTTGGTCACCACTGTTTGCTACTGCTTCTGGCGGGTGTCGTGACAAAAAGTCTGCTGGGTTTTTTCCTCCAGGGCGGTATACCAACTCCATGTGATAGTGCTGCAACTGTATCAGCCAGCGCTCGATCCGTGGCAGGGGGTGAGGTGCCTCTGAACAGTGGGACTAGTGGCTGGTGGTCGGTCACCAATCGGAAGGGCCCGCTGACGTATAAGTGGAAGTGATTGCAAGCCCACTTGATTGCTAGTGCTTCCCTTTCGATCTGGGAATACCAGGCTACGGTTGGTGTGAGAGCCTTGCTCCCAAATGCAAGTGGGGTCCATTTTCCTTGTTCCGTTTCTTTGGTCAGGAGTGCTCCGAGTCCTACTGGGCTGGCATCCACTAGCAGTTCTATCATCCATGTAGTGTCAAAATATGCCATGGTGGTTTTTCAGAGGACCGCCGTTTTGAACTTTTGGAAGGCGTCCTCTTCTTCTTGGTTCCACTTGCAGGCTGTGTCCTTCTACGTCGAAGCGCGTCCCAGCTCCGCTAATGTGGCTAGGTTCAGTATCAACCGCCCGCAGTAGGTGGCCATTCCAAGGAAGCTTCGTACCTCTGACGCTGTCATCGGTGCAGGGGCTTGTAGGATGGCTTGCGATTTCTTTGGGTCTACTCTGCCCCCGTTCTGGCTGAATACATATCTGAAAAAGTTGATGGATCGCTGGAAGAATGAACACTTTTCCCGGTGAAGGGTGACTCTGTGTTCGGCCAGAAGTTGGAGCATGGCCTAGAGGTGGCGACGTTATTCTTCAATGGTTGCAGAGTGTATTAGAATGGGATCACTGACATTGAGCACTCCCTGGAGCCCCAATAGTAGTTTCCGGATGGTATTCTGGAATATCTCTGTATCTTTGTTCTGGTCGTCGTCCTTATACGTACTCGCTGATGAGATCCCAAAGTTCAGTCTTCTGTAGCGGCGCAACCCTATATGGGTGGAGAAGGTTGCGATATACCTTCTATCCTCGGCTAGCCTCAACTGGTGGTATCCTACATTGAGGTTGAGTTTAGAAAACCAGCGGGATCCATTCAGCTTGGCTGAGATATCATCAATGGTTGGTGTTAAGTGCCTTTCACGTTTAATCGCCTGGTTGGGCAGGCGTATGTCGATGCAGAGTCGAATTTTGACGGGTTTTTTGGTGTCTCCGCGATTTCCATGGGTGATACCCAGGGCGTTGGCCCGGTGACCTTCTCAATGACTCCTAGTTGTTCGAGGTGTTGAAGTTCATTCTCAATGAGTGGCCTGAGATGGAATGGTATTCGTTTATGTCTCAAAGCTACTGGTCCTCCGTCTGTAAGTCTTTGACTGCATTGGCATCCATGACCAGAACAAGATCCTCGGCTGTGTGGCTCCCCACCAGGATGTCGGCTTCTCTGTCGACCATGTGAAACATGATGGTGACCTTGTGGCATTCCGCTTTCACCTGGATAGTCCTCTTCCCCTTGAGTGGTAGTGGTGTTTGGCTGCTGTACGTGAGAAATCTTAATGCGATGGGGACAGCACTGGCTTTGGGTTGAGTCGTTTGTACTGCTGGCATCCCATCACGTTATCGAATGCACCTGTGTCAATCAGCATGGTGACCTGGGATCTGGCGACGTTGATGGTGCAAGTGGATTGCGGGCGCCTCTTCCGTTTGAGATCACTGGTGAATGAGATGAGGTAGCACTCTCCTTCCTCATCTGTTGACGAGTCTTCAAGGTATTGTCTTGGTCGAGCTGGTGTACGGGTCATCTTTGGGTTTTCAGATTCTTCAAGTGAGAGGTGTCTTACTGCCTTTGACAGTGGACGCCGTCCTCGGGTACCTCGGTTTCACTGGCCTCCTCTGCATGCCACTGCAAAGTGGTTGGGAGTACCGGACTTGGAACTTGTTCGCACTTTCACCGGGCAACTTTCCCTGCCGTAATATACGCAGCATGATCTTGCATTCTTCTCCCTGGCCTCCGTCTACAGTTCTTCTGCTTTGAGTGCCAATAGCATCTGCCTTTTCTGTCTACACCATGACTTGTTCCTCCGCCTGTTGTGTTAAGGCGATGTCCGTCGCCATCAACTTGGCGTTACGCAAGTCATGCGACATGGCTAGAATGAGGATGTCTTCCTCTGCTAAATCCTTATCTTCCTGGAGTTTAAGCTGAAGTTTAAGGGTCTCTGCTAGCTCAGTCCCTCCTAAGGAGGCGAATCCTGGGGCAGGGGAAAAGGTAGCCCTGGAGATAGGGGGAGGTGAAAGACTAGGAGCAGGTCTAGGGGAAAATCTAGGGGAAAGCATAAGGCAAAGCCTTGGGGCTGGTACAGGAGAAGCCTGCACTGATTGACTTGGCAGGCTTGTGGTCATAGTGCTCTCCAACTGTTGCACAACAGTGACCTCTTGCTCAAAGTATTTTGTCATGTGCTAATCAAGCGCTCACTGTCCTTAGACCTTGGGACCTTCCACCCCCTTTCAGAACACATTTGCTTTAATTGCTCCACAGTCAAGTTCTGCAGTTCCAATTCCTCTACAATGTTATCTGCCATTTTACATATAGCTTATGGGTATCTGCTGGAATTATCAACTGGCCTCAGTGTCCACCGAGCCTGAAGTCTAGTGATCCCACCGCTGCCACCAATGTTAGACCCGGCTTCCTGGGCACCAGGGCACTTAGGGGTAACTGCGCTCCAATCGTATCAACTGGAGTGTTCCCTCACTGGTGTCCTGGGGCCCCAGTACTAGTGGACCCAAAACTGGATAACCAAGCACTCCCTTCCAGCACTTGACTCTCTCAGGGTAGCGAGACAGAGCAGTCCAAGGCTTACTCAAGGAGGTGAGGTGGGGTTAGACATTCAGAATACAGTGTAATCCATACCACCAGCTGATAAACTCAATATCCAGTCAGTGCTTTACTTTTTATAAAAGAAAAGTACTTTAATACACACAAAATAATTATATTACACATAAAACTAGGATAAATAGTGAAAAAGAGATGTCTCTACAACCCTCTGGGACAGAGTTCTGACCTCAAAAAGAATTATAGCGCCTAGACGCCAAGCACTATAAAAACACAGTTAAAATAAAAACACACAATAAGCATTGCATATTACAGATCATGTTACACAGTGATGCTCTCATTCACTAGAGCTTTGATACCAATCTTTGGATTGAAAGGATATAGTTTCAGCATATGATGTGAAGTCAAATGTTCTTGATCAGCTCCATAACCCCCCACCCAAAGCAACAGAAGTGCCCTCCAGTCATGAGTGAGGACACCGCTCTAGTAGTGTCAGGGATCTGATCACAGGTGTCTGATGTCTTGGCACAGTTTACTGGAGTCCCACTAGTCCAGTAGCCAGTGGCTAGCTGTTGGGGGGTAGTGGCTGGACAGAATGCCAGTTCACCCTGATACCCCCAGAGATCACAAAAAGAAAGGTGGGTGCCTGTTTCACTGGCCTCTATTCCCAGCTACTGCTTGTACAGGCTCCCACAGTGCAAGGGAGGAGCTTAGAGGGGATTTGATCTCACCTTCAAAGACTAGAATCAAGCTTCCTCCTCTCTGGCTGTTCTTGATGTGCTGCAAGCTTCCTTCCACCAGCTTTTCTTCATGTGCAGCAAGCTTCCTTCCCATACCCAATCCGTTCCTTCCACACCTTGGGCAGCTGTCTGTAATTTCCTTAGTCAAAAGCGCACACTCCCCCAAGCCTCACAGAGACAGCTGGTCGTTTCCCATGCTGCTGATGCCTTAGTTCCAGACGCAGTGAAGAGAGTCTTATCTCCTGCCTTCACACTGCGGGTCGCGCCTGGCTATCTTCATACGGACCTGGTGTCACCGCCTCTTCAGTCATAGACCCGTCTTGAACAACAGCTGACCACTCAGGCCAGACTTTTATCACCTCTGATTGATAGGCTCATCCAATCAGATTGTCTGCTACTTTTGCATCCTGAATACATCTCCAATCACAAACCATTCACCGCGTGTTCAATGCATGGGTAAAGCATGCACCAGGTCCCTTCCTGGTATCAGGCTGTGCAACTACCTAAAGAGGCATTTTAATGAACTCGAGCCCAGGAGGCCCTGACCAGTGGGGGAGGGTCCTCTTCGCAGAGTTAGTGCAGCTAAACCCAGATAAGAGCTGAGTGTCTACCCCAGCCCACCAAGCCTTTTCAAGGAAATAGGAGGGGCACGGGGGAGCTGGGATGTCCAACAGAACAGCTCGCATTCCTCACACTGGCTCAGCACACCATTCTTTCCTAGTACACCGACGGGCTCTCAAACACACGTCAAGTAGACAAAGGCAACAGGCCCACAGGCATGGCAAAATGCACAGACTTGGTCAGGAGGTTGCCTAGGGTCTCACCCCTCCTGACTATAGATTTATTGCTGCTACCACTGTAAGTCTACCACAGCCTAAATAGAGAGGGCAGTAGCCATCTCTCTGAAAAATAGGGGTGCACTAGGCATGCCCCCTCGACCTCAGAGCCAAGCTCTAGGGTTTCAATCCATGTAAATAGGGAGACCCTCAGTGGACATGTATGATTGACATGCTCACTGAGGTAGATACATTAGCTTTTGGGTGACTTGCTCGGAGATTAGCATAAGGCAGGGGATGCACTCCCTCCAGAGACATGCAGGACACTTCCCGTCCCAACAAGCTATCTAAAGAATTAGCTCATAATCGTAACTTGCAATGATTCTCGTCATAAGTGATATGTAGTTGCAGAGCATAAATGTAGCTACCTCAATGGCATTGATGTTTCCCTCTATAACCAGTGTCAATCCAGGTATCACCACTGTTATTGAGAGAGCGCAGGAGAGATATTACTATGGAGTACAACAGAATGTGAAATGGGCTTTTTGAAAATGCTAATGACCTCCACTCCCTCCTAATAACTATCCATGCTTTCAAAAATTCCTATTTACATTTCGGGACTCAGGCATGAGCTATGATGGTGGCAAAATGAGGGTAAAGGTTTCAACCACCTGAGATTCGAACAAAGGATTCTGGAGATGCAGAATCTTTATTGAAGCAGAGGTCACCTTTGATACTAGCTGTGAATAATGTACTTCATTGAAACAATAATAGTGGGAAAAGTTAGAGAAGTAACAAACTTAGCTGAGCTCCCAGAATACTGTAAAGTAGCTGTTTCCAGGCAGACAGAGCTAACCCCCTTGAAGTACCGTTACCTCACCTTTTGGTAACTCAAAATGGGTACTCTGGGTGCAGAAATTAAGAACCACAGTGCAATTCACCTAGGAAACAATTAAATGAGTGAGTCGCTTAACCTGTGGCAGGAGGCTTGACCCTGCTGGTGTGTCATGGTCCAACATCTGCAGGCCTGAACGAGAACAGCTAACTCATTTAGAGAGACCCACTGGTTTTGTTGGTATTTGTGGTGGGAAAAGTGCATCTGCCGGCATGGCCTAATCACTTTTCATAAAACTGCATACGTCATGTCATGGACCAGGTGAGCAGTCAGAATGTATTTGTATTTCAGAAACAAACCCTCATAGGGTTTTTTTTTCTGAAATGCAAAATTATCAGTGACTTTGATGTGGAAGGAGTGTTCTTCTTGAGCATGAGGAATAATGGTGGGTTGGGTGGGATGGGAGCTTAACAATTTTCAGCAGGGCCCACACTCCTTTTAATTCAACTGCTAAGTGTCCAGTTATAAAACCTACATTACATTTTTATAATAAAAGTCAACCTAGCCTTCGTTGTAAAGGAAGACAATGGTATCATGTAAAACAGTCATAAAATGTTGAAAGTGTCTCAAGATGTATTGTGATGTGATTGGGATAAAGGAGTATTCTTAACTGTAAATGGACTATGTCGGCTTGTGGGTGGTTTTGCCCAGATGGAAAAAGATGGCATGGACTGCTATAAGTGGCATTTAAAGTAGGGCTGACGGCTTCGGATTGGCGAGATAGGAATACTACCGTATTTTCCAGCGTATAAGACAACTCGGCGTATAAGACGACCCCCTACTTTTCATGATAAAATGTAGGTTTCGTGCTATACTCGCCGTATAAGACTACCCCCACTTCCAACGCAGTCCAACACAGTCCTGCATAGCCATTTTGTTAGCTTTCGATACTTGCACAGTGCCACCATTGCCTACGTAACGTTCGTTCTTGTGTTTAGAGCAATCTTGCAGTATTGGCCGCACTGTTGCCTCTGGCTGGCGAGGGGCTGATATCGTGTTGTTCTGTTTCCTACCTCTTACGGTACTTTTTGTTTGCTTTTGATACTTCCACAGTGCCACCATCGCCTACTGTAAAAAGGGGTTCAAAGACAACCAGTAACCAAAGACCCTTTTATGTTGCCCGGCGGTGTCGCCTCTATGACCCACCAATATTAATCAATGAAGAAGCAGGCGCTGGAGACTGGAAGGCAGGAAACGAGGATTTTATTCTCTCCGGAGGAGAACACATCAATTCAGACAGCAAGTATCGTCACGAGGTGCTCTAACCACATTTCTGAGGCCTGGCCTCTTATACTAGGGTTTATGACCTTTATTGCACGTAACACATTCTCGCAACACTTTGATATTTGAAAGAACATCCTCGGAATCTCCCCTTCAGGCCCGTTCCCACATACATTTACAGTTGAATTCCCCACCCCGGCCACAACAGGTGATGATTGTCGCGCAGCAGGGCATTCCGCCGATTCACGGAATGCATGGGGTTGATCGGATCTCATAGGGTGGGGGCTTTGATCGGCTCGAGGGTCTTTTGATGGGGAAGGGAAGCTTCCTACTGTACGGGGTAATAAACAGTATCCGCAGGGCCAGGTGGCGGCCTGGGAATAAGGAAGACAAACGGGGACACAGGAAAAGGGGGTTTGCATCAAAAGGATCTGAGACCATGAAAGGAATGAAGGGAGGTGTCGCGCTGGGAACAGGATGGGATTCTGTGGCGGAGCTGCGCTGAAGAGGGGTTTATGACCCAAGGCATGAGAGAGCGGGGGTTGTCAACGTGCGGGGGATGTTTGCGAAGTTTAGGAGAGAGAGAGAGAGACGCGCTGGCTATCAGCGAGGGGCCGGGAGACCATGATGCTCAAAATGGCTGCTGCCTATGCGCAAGGCATGTGAGAGTGGGAATGACCGGTGTGGGGGGTCTTACGTGAGGGTGATTCTGATTGTGACGGCTAAAATATGGCAGATGTGCATGACGGAAAGTGTGGCATCGGAGAAAGGCAAGATGGCGTAGATAATGTTCACCAAACTGTATTAATTTTCCACAGTTCTCCCTTTAACATTTCCAAGACATCTTGCTGGCCTATTTCCTATCTATACCTATTGCAGCGGTCATAAATAAGGGAGAGGGGACTTAGGCAAATGAACTGTACATAAACATCACATTATAACCCTCACATCATCTAGTAGGTGGGTTCATCGTTAAGTTGGTTGCAGAAAAAGTCATCGTAATGCAATATCAGACTAGAATTATGTAGCGAGGGCGTTGGGTACAGATCATAGATACTCATAGTCATTTGGAATAGGAACTGGTAAGTTATCATATAAGTAAGTCCTTTTTGTACTCGGCGAGAGCATAGTCAGTCCAATGGTGGTTGGGAGAGAAATGAGATATAATAAAAATAAAAATCAGAGTTCACAGTGTCTTTGTCGTCTTCTGTTGGCACTGTTAAGCACCCGGATTACAATTCGTTCTGTCAACAGGAATGTTCATGTGGATTGAGCCGTTGGAGGCCTGCGGGCAGGGGTACATTTTGTTTTGTTTCGCCAGACCTCATAGGAGAAATGCGTTACGGTTTTGGAGCAGGTGCATTTTCTTCCGTGACCCAGAGCATAGTTATTAGGAGGCAGAGGAAGGATTGTGATGAAAAGTGCAATTGTCTTTGAGTTGTGGGGTCTGTTTGTTTCTTGAGTCTCTGTGGTGGGTATTTCCTGTTGCTTCCATCATCATCGAGGCGTTCAGCAGCGGGTAGAACCACATACTTCGTTCATCTTCTCTTTAGGGGCGACCCTTGGTGGAGTTCTAGGTCACCGTTCTGAGATTAACATAGTTCGTGGTCTACTTAGTCGGAGCTCCCTCCCTTTTGACGCAGGGAATACCCTTCTCTGGATAGCTCAGTAGGATTTGGAGGAGCTTGGAAGTTCAGGTGGAAAGGTGTGTGTGTGAACAGTCCTTATGGTAGGTCGGAGGAGGAGGGGATGGAGCAGGGCCAAGTCGGGAACAGATCAGGGGGACGGAGAATTTGAGACAGGCGGGTCCATAACCAGGTTCAGAGAGCGGGGACTTTTTGGCACACGTCGATCATAGAGCAGGGGCTTCAGGTCAGCCCTTTCCTTAGCTTTGTCTGAAACAGTGCCTCATCCTGCGACTCTTTACTGCTGTGGTCTCGCCTTGGCCTCCGTCGCTGAGGTTCCACGATCCGCAGTCAGGCCACGTGCTCCCACATCCGGTCTCTTTCTCCTCCGACAGTGGTACCCTTAAATGAGTTTGAAAAGACAGTCTTTAGAGATTTTGCAGAAGAAGGTAATTACGTAAATCTATTTCTCTCCCAACACCAAGCAACTGGGGTAAACACCCGCTACATTTGAGATTTTGCAGCCAACGTATAAACAATTGATGATGGGTTTGCTGGATTTCCTACAACTTCCCTTTGTGGCTAATTCTTTGGCGTTTTGTTGGTTATCACATTCATTTGTCGTGGTATGAGGTCTGGTACCCATTCATTGCATTCGTCTATTACAGTGGATGTCAGTTCTTCTGGTAGAGACCCATTTTCCCTAGTACGAGTCTTGCAAGGCTAGGCCGGTCTTCAGGGCTTTGTATCTTACGAAAAAGTGCAACGTGCTATTCACCATAGTCTGATAGGCATCCTTCTGAGGGATGAACATAGGCTAAACGACTCTCCATTACATCAAAACATCCTATTTTCAACAAGGTTTACTGCAACAAGTTCTTTCGGTTTTCGATCTAATTTTAACTTTGCACACATTCTTTCTAACTTTCTATATAAATTCTCGCAACCTGGTTACTACAAAAACTCGGGGGGCTTGCGATAATTATTAAACTTATCCTTGGGGCGGGTGGGATCTTATGGAAAATGATAGGAACACAGCGAATTGGAGCAAGGGGCGTTTTTCAGATTCTCGTTCAGGGCAGCTGATACCAAACTGGGGGCATTTTGGGAAGACGGGGGTGTCTCGATCATTTCTTACTGCTTGGGGTATGGAGACAATTTGGAATGGGGAAGGTCGCATTACCACAGACACATTTTATCATAGAAGCCACTGACAAATAGCTCCCTGACTGTGGGTCAAATTTAGGGAACCTTAGTCGTCTTACCTGTCCCTTTCCTTTTGGCCAATTTAAATTTCATCCATATTTAGCAGAAAAGGAGAGGTAGTAACGTGGTATCGATACAGTTTTATTTAGGACGAATTTGTGCAAATACTTGTGGTATTTGGGGCCAATCAGGAGGTGCACCAGGTTCGCCAATTAGGTGCCAGTCGCTAGGAAGAGGGAAAGTGTGGAGGGGTGAAAGAGAGAGAGAAAGAGAGAGAGAGAGAGAGAAAGAGAGAGAGAGAGAGAGAGAGAGTGAGAGAGAGAGTAACAATAGGCCAAACAGTACACGTGTGACATGGAGAATGACCGTGTATTGTTTGGGCTATTCAGTGCGTTACCAAACGTTAGTCGTTTCGGGTCTGTGTTAGGATGTAGAAAGCATGCAGTTTTGGGACGGAAGAGCATTAGGTCAGGTACAAAAAGGTCGCGCATTGGGTAGGGCGTCTTTTTGTGTCGTCTTGCAGCGTTAGTCCGTTTCCATGCATCGGACGTGACGCGGCTCCAGATCCCTTACGATACCCTAATCGGGACTCCAATGTAACCTGCAGAGGGAAAAAGGAGGAAAAGGGAGGGGGACAACATTCGAGCACATCAAATGTACGGGCACGAAAGTCCTTTACTTACCGCATACTCGTACTTATCTCCTCGGGATATAATCCCTAGGGTCTTGGTTTCTGAAGTCAAGGGGGCGGACAGTGTGATAGGTGGTTCATGGGGGGGTTCGAGGATGGCATTATGGATCGTGTGTAGGGAAACGCTAAAAAGAGGAATCAGAGGTGCCTAGCGCGAGGTACCCGGTTTTGTAGATGTATCTGGCCATCGGGATCCTTAAATCATTCCCAAAGCTGTGATGTTCTAAGGCATATCAGTTCTTCGGTCAACCCTGTCCCTTAGTATTTTCGACCACCATACCTTTATAACATTTTAACAATCACACCGCATTACTTTACCCATTCTCAGAAGTCGAGGTCCTTCTTCATACGTTAGTTCACACATCTTAGTTGCATATTTTGGAGGCAGCGTATCATACCTTTTGATTCGATCATCAATTCAGGGCCGAACAACCATTTTTCAGATAAAAAAAAAGAGCAGAACGGTTGTGCACAGAAAAAGGCCTCCCACCAATCCCCACATTTACAAAAGCATGTGATGCCTATTCATAGTTTGGAAAACCTTTATTTGCATAATCGTTCAGTACGTAAAATGTGAGAGCGCAATCATATTCTGGTCGGACATGTCGACGATGGAAGCACATACAGTAGGGGGGTTATTTTGCGGCACAAGAACATGTTAAAAAGGCCTAATTAATTATTTGCAAGTAACTAAAAACGTTTCATTGCGTGATGAGGGATCAGGGGCATTTCAGTCCATAAATGGAAACACAGTCAAGCTCATTGTAATCACATTTCCTAGATGTATACCATGGGTGTGCATCATAAGCGACGTTATGTACCAGTTAAAATAAATATCAAAATAAATCGTTCATTGAAATCAACATTTTTACGGGACCCCTTTCAAATGTTCGTCAAGTGAACCCTCCTCCCTTTTTCATCAAGTGCGCAAAGGTTCGTATATAAATCTTAGTACATCAAGTTTTAGTGGCTAAGGAAAGCCACGAGGCATCTGTTAGTTCCTATTGATACCGGCGCCATTTTTGGGCGAGGCCGGTTTAGTCCGGAAGTAGCATCAGGGGCAAAAATGTCTCCGACGATTTGGCGGTTGGACCAGGGTCCCTTTCGGCAGTTCAAAAAAACCTGTGCTAACAGAGGGGCTGGTGGTGTGGACCGTCAATCAAGAGAGGGAGGGGGGTAGAGTCTTTCTTACCGGGTCATGTTGATGTTCAGCCGGAACTTACTCGAGTTCGTTAGCCCATAATGTTCCTGGGTGGTTCAGACGGAAGCTGATGCAGACACGAGAGCACCGCCATCTTGTTGCTGTGCCGTGGTTATTTCATTTGTGATCAATGCAGCTGTTCCCCACCGGAAGTCTGAAGGGGCTGAGGGCTCTTGGGACTTTGGTAGAATCTTCAAAGTCGAGGGGATGTTTGTCGATGGTGGGGGCTTGCGCCCAGGTGGGCAAATGCCCGAGTTGCAATTTCGGACAAAGTTACTCCAGAGGCCTAGACCCGCCTTCCGAGGGCCCAGACGCCATTTTGAGACCCTGCGGCAGCCGCCCTCCGTCGTATCTTTCAGGAGTGGAAGAAACTTCTTGTGGCGAAAAAGACAGAACATCATGCTGTTGGAGCAGGACATTTTGGTTCGGGGCGCCAGGGTGCAGCAGTGGAGCCTTCATCTGGGGAGGTGAGGGAGGCTCGTCCGTGCCGCCTCCCTCTCCCGGCGCATCCCACGCCGTCCCTTCGAATCAGGGGTGAACATGATGACCACCCTACACCCCTGATTCCGACTCTTGGGGGACCATTGTACGTCCGGTGCTATTCAAGTATGCCCGTCGGACATTGTATGTCCTGTGCTGCGCAAATATACCAGTCGGGCATTGTATGTCCTGTGCTGCGAAAATATACCAGCCGGACATTGTAAGTTCTGTGCAGCGCAGGTATATGGCCGTCGCCCGGCTGGAGGACATCGGCGCCGGACCAGGGCAGGGAGGCCTCCTACCTGCGGAGGCGGGAGAGGGCTCGTCCGTGTCGCCTCTCCTCCCCGCCCACCCTGCATCCGTTCGATGGAGGAATTCGTGATGGCCGGACCAGGAGATACGAGGGAGGGGGTCATTTGCATCCGCCCCCTCCCTACTCGCGGCCCGGGGGACGCCATCCCTGGAAGGGTAGTATGGGAAGACCATTTCATTGCATGCTTTGTGGAGCCTCCGGTACCTTCTCGCCGGCGATCTCTTTTGGTCCATGGCTGCTGGCAGGCCCCGCCCCACACGTGCTATGTGTTTCAGGTGGGCGGGACCATCGAACTGTTACATTTCGAGGACTTCCGGAGTGAGCATAATATGTTTTGTATTTCTCCTATTAGTACAGTTTGTTTTAGAGAGTGTTCTACTAGTTATTCTATTTACCGTTGGTTGTGTGTTTTCTTTACCGTAATTAAATCCTAAGTTATATAATAGACGTTTGGCTTCCTTGAGTCCTTTCTCTAACGGGGGGTTGTTTACACTGGCCTGTAATTGTGTTTGTTTTTCAGAGTGGGGGGAGCAACAGAGAGCAATCAGTCCCAGAACTCTAACATGTCGTTAAAATTGGTCTGACGAAATCTATGCCATCGAGCATAATCAAACGGGGTGGTTCTATCTGTTCCGTCTGCACTAGTCTGATTGGTTTTTATCTCGCGCCTTTTCCCTTTCTGTCGGCCTGTTCTTTCTGTCGACCCTTCGTTCTTACCTATGCTCTGCAGAGTCGGGCATTGGGCTTTCCAGTGCCCGAGACGTCTACAGAAAGCACATTGGTTTTGTTTTAAATCTGTTCGTCCTGTGCATAGTGTCGGGGGATTACTTTCGGGTCGTCGCGTCCCGGGGTTGTCCTGTCGACACATCCCTTTATACCGTTCCCTTTTCATGTCTACTCCTCGGAGCTGTGCCATCGCTGGCCCTTCCCTTTGCCTACTAGACGTTTGGAGGGTTGTCCGCCGTGTCCCTTCACCTTTTCTGAATTCGTCGCTTTCCCTTCGTCGTGTGGCTTCTTTGCGCCACATACCGAGACTATCGAGCATAATAGGTGTTGTTTCATTCCTACGAAGGGCTATTTCTACCGTTTCTATTTTGTCAAGATCGAAGGATCCTCTCAGTGGCCACTGACTTTCTCGATCCCTTTTCGTATAATTATGCCACAGCTCACTATAGGCTATAGCGATCAATCCATGCTTCATGAACATGTCCTTATTAGGGGTGCCTTCCAGCGGAGCCGGATGGTTCATCTCTAATAAGCGGTCCGGGCTAAACAGGCTACTAACCAGTGGGGAGAAGACAGGCATGACGGATCACAATGGGATAATAGTCAGCACTACCTATCTTATCACTGCTTGCAAAGACTAGACAGAATATTTCTATTCTACGTTGTTTGCAGGTAGTGAATACCTCATGAACCAATCTTGAGCAATCAATGTTAGGTCAAAAATAAAAAATCAATATGGTCAATGGGGAGAATAAGTAGGCTCGCAAAGGTCCGCGTCACCTACCCTTTCACTATCTGCAAAGAGGGGACCTATTCTTCCCTGTTTGCAGACAGAGAATCTCCAGAAAACAATCTATAACAGTTAATCAATGGGGGAGGGGCAATTGTTCAGTGGGGGAGAAAGATAGGTCCGACGGATGCGTACCTATCCTTCGCTGTTTATAAAGGGAGAGCCTGTTGTTTCTCCGTTTGCAGACAGCAAATCTCCAAATAAATTAACAAAAAGTAATACTAGTATTTTCTCATCAATTATCAATCACTTTCAATTATCAATCACTTTCGCAATTCGTCGTGTTTACACGACCTTACCCGGACCGCATGGACAGTTTCTTGTCTTCCGAATCCAGCGCCCGATCGTCCTCTTCTCTTCGTAATCCTCGTGGCACTCCTGATGGTTCCCAGTCAGGACCGCAGATCACTCGAGAGAGGTCTGTTCGGAACCAGTGAAGTTCGGATGATCGGCTGTCAGACGAGGGTCTATCGGACAGGGTACCTTCCGATCGTTGCAGTTGTTCACTCTGTCGTCAGGACCTCTCCCACTGGATCCACGAGTCGCTGATGGGCCCCACGTTTGGGACGCCAATTGTAAAAAGGGGTTCAAAGACAACCAGTAACCAAAGACCCTTTTATGTTGCCCGGCGGTGTCGCCTCTATGACCCACCAATATTAATCAATGAAGAAGCAGGCGCTGGAGACTGGAAGGCAGGAAACGAGGATTTTATTCTCTCCGGAGGAGAACACATCAATTCAGACAGCAAGTATCGTCACGAGGTGCTCTAACCACATTTCTGAGGCCTGGCCTCTTATACTAGGGTTTATGACCTTTATTGCACGTAACACATTCTCGCAACACTTTGATATTTGAAAGAACATCCTCGGAATCTCCCCTTCAGGCCCGTTCCCACATACATTTACAGTTGAATTCCCCACCCCGGCCACAACAGGTGATGATTGTCGCGCAGCAGGGCATTCCGCCGATTCACGGAATGCATGGGGTTGATCGGATCTCATAGGGTGGGGGCTTTGATCGGCTCGAGGGTCTTTTTATGGGGAAGGGAAGCTTCCTACTGTACGGGGTAATAAACAGTATCCGCAGGGCCAGGTGGCGGCCTGGGAATAAGGAAGACAAACGGGGACACAGGAAAAGGGGGTTTGCATCAAAAGGATCTGAGACCATGAAAGGAATGAAGGGAGGTGTCGCGCTGGGAACAGGATGGGATTCTGTGGCGGAGCTGCGCTGAAGAGGGGTTTATGACCCAAGGCATTAGAGAGCGGGGGTTGTCAACGTGCGGGGGATGTTTGCGAGGTTTAGGAGAGAGAGAGAGAGACGCGCTGGCTATCAGCGAGGGGCCGGGAGACCATGATGCTCAAAATGGCTGCTGCCTATGCGCAAGGCATGTGAGAGTGGGAATGACCGGTGTGGGGGGTCTTACGTGAGGGTGATTCTGATCGTGACGGCTAAAATATGGCAGATGTGCATGACGGAAAGTGTGGCATCGGAGAAAGGCAAGATGGCGTAGATAATGTTCACCAAACTGTATTAATTTTCCACACTACGTAACGTTTGTTCTTGTGTTTCAATGCCCTCCATTTATTTCAATATTATACTGTACCTCTACTTACACACATGTCACTTTTCCCTCCTGTAATGCACCATTTCCTATTGAGAAGCGGTCTGACACCTTCGGGTGAGGTCCCGCTATGTAAAAACGCATGAACACATACCGTAAATTTTGGTACCCGGCGTATAAGATGACCACCGACTTTCCAGAACATTTTAAGGGATTAAAAAGTCGTCTTATACGCCGGAAAATACGGTATATGAAACAGAGATGAGGTGAAGCGAAGGTTCCAGGCAGAAGAAGATATCTCACCTCAAGATCCTTAAGTTGCTTTCCTTCATTTTCTGCCAAGGTGTGCATGTTTAGAATGTCAAACTGTCTAGCGGGCGCATGTTAGCGGTGATTGCTGAACACATTTCCTCTGCTTGGAATAGCCTTAGCTGAAGCTAGTAATAAAGAATCTCGGTACAACCAGTTGTCAGAAGCAATGCTGGACGTCTAGAAGAGCATGTCCTTCTCAAGCTTTCAAAACACCTCGTTCTGATTCATTGTTTTAATAATTATCTTTTGAGCTTATATTCTCATTGGGTTGTCCAGCCTTATGAGAGGTACTCATCTTTGCCTCATCACTCGCATGTGATGCAACCTTGTGGCTGCTGCTGCATTGGAGGAGAAGCACATGAAGGCAATGCCTCTACTCAGGACTTCAAAGATCTCTTGCTAATCTACTCAAGTGATACTCAAGGTGGAGTTAGTGACTCCTTCGCTCCATCGGCAGTTAGTGGAGTTGGGCACAACATCTCATGGACCTTTTTCCTAAAGGTTTTATGCACTTGATCAGACAACTAGGTATCCCCAGGCCTCCTCCAGTGGGAGGCCCGTCAAACGGTTATTAGCACAAAGGGCAAAACAAATCCGCCCAAAGATATGCTCAAATCCGCTTCACAAGTTAGATATTGCTCCCTCTGGGTAATAAAATGTTAAGTAATAGCAAACTAATTATTCTCTGAAAATGGAAATTTGTGTGTAAGTGAATGGACTGCAATCCTAACAAAGCAGATAATCTATGCCATGTTATGTGCAGATTCAAGAACTATGAACATACTTTTACGTCCATGTGAAATATTTAGATATTTATGTTTGAAAGATTTCTAGGTTTGTGTTATTCTAGTAAGTGGGTCCTCTAATCTTTTATACTCTTTTACATGTTAGCATAATTTATTCATTCATTCATCAGTTGCTCTCTTTCTTCCTCTGCCTCGTTCTGGGATTATGCTTTAACGTAATTGACTTTCTATGTTGTAAAGCTTGATGCTTCTCAATGTAATGTATTGTTTTTACCCACTATTTGGTTTCAATAGATGAAAAAAGATCGCATATGGGATCAACCAAATGAAAATCAAATAAATGCTATAGTGAAATGTGTGAACCAGCCTCACTGATTTGAATTATGTGGCTAGATAGTTAGAAGGGACCGCTATGATTTAGCAATGGAAAGTTTGGGATATTGGTTGAATGAAATGGTACTTACCTCTTATGGTAAGAAATGTAGCGAATAAGCAATGGAAATGATGTGCTTGCCTTTTCCATGTTGGATAAGAGATAAAGTGAGATAATACCAGAAAATTTTAACCAAAATATAATTTGATAGAATTATTGAATCCTCATTATCATTTACAAAAATATTACCCTGTTGAACTTAATAATACAAAATATACACCTAGTGGGGCTACAGTTTTGTCAATGATATTAAGAACACAGTATTTCTATCCATAATATTTTTTCTAATATTATTCTGACATATAACCCTTTAAAGGACTTAGGCCAAGGGGTTTCACTTTTATTCTATTAGCAATTCTGAAGTCTTGTCTTTAACTCCTGCAGCACTGCCTACACTCCTGAGTCCACGGACTATGACATCAGGGTGCTACTGAGGTTCCCCCAGCGCGTGAAGAATCAAGGGACCGCAGACTTCCTGCCGAATCGAGCCCGCAATGCATGGGAATGGCACAGCTGCCACCAGTGAGTTTGGGATGGTGGGAAGGTATGGGAGTATCATAACCATGGTGCTGCATGACAATTGTAAGATCGAGCCGCACATTATTTTTTATTTATCAGAGTTATTAAATCGTACCTCTTAATGTCAAGAATAGATCTAGTAAAAATATTTATCGAATTCTGGAGCCTCTTACAGAGACTTACTGAGCTTCATTGTTACTACTGAATGAACAATAAATGTACCTTCTATTGTTGGCTAAATCCATATATAATTATAATGGGAAATACACATATGCAAATGGGGAGTGAGTTAAAAAGGTGTGTGTAATAGCCCGTGCAAATATAGGAGATATGGGGACAGGCAAGACCTGCTAGTGAGTGTGTTTTCAGTTCACTGGATCTTCACATAGAAGGCGTCGGCCTCATCGGTGCTCCAAGCCTATTTATTGCCAGATCCTAGGATGAGTTTCCCAGAATGCTCTGGATGAGTCAACCTCACAGTCAGCTAAGACCCAAATATTGCTGAGCTTTATCAATCATAAATGTTTCATTCAGTGATCCAGCCACATAAAAGAATTGGAAATGGTCTTTCTCCCTCTCTACTTCTCTCGTCTCTACCTGTTTGGGTAGTGAAGCAGGGCAGTCTGTGACCCCCTCATAGGTAGGAAGTGAAGGGACCCCAGATGTTACCTATGGACCTTCAGTGTCCGAGGCCCTTCTTCAGGACAGTCAGTCCAGCCTGACTTCCTGTTTTGTTTTCTTAAATCCAACTGCATTCTCTGACTCCGCATTGTAAGTGCCAGGGTCCTGCCCCCTAGAAGAGGATGGAAAGGTGGGATTTTTCTTCTAGAATCCCGTCACAGGTCGACTGGACCTTTTTACCTGTCATAGAGTGTAGAAGGCAATCTATTTTAACATCGTAATGTCAACTTGAACTATCCCCATTGCTTTCCCCGAAGAACCACTGACAAAAAGTCAAGTTTAACGATTTATTATAAAGCCAAAAACAGTTGTGTATATAAACACCTCAGTAAAAGATTCAAAAGATAAACAGGCACTAATACAAACATAATTCTACGGAAAAGTCTTAATCGACTAAGAAACAATACGAGTATCAATTCCAAAACCATCAGACTAACAAGAATTGCTATAACTTGCGTCTTAGTAGGCATCGGAAAAAGAAAGAATAAATCCAGGTTAATCTGTCCCTACACTATACTAAGTGACATCCCTACTTTGCAAGGTTCCCGTCTACCAAAGGTGTCAGCCGTGGTGACTTCCAAAGAAGCACACTCACTTTGTTCGGACTTAGCCTATGAACCCATCTTGCATAGCAAAAACTCTCTGCCTGAACAACATCTTCCTTCGCCCTCATGCGCATCTGCTCTAATCTCCTACGGGGTGCTGTCCCTAATACAAACCCCACAATATGGGCGACACGCCCTAAGGTACGCCCCTCTCAAAGGTATTAACTTTCAAAAACTCCATTACGACATCTTCATCCTCGTTCGTTGAAAAACGTCCTTGGGTCCCAGAGTCTTCTCCTCTTGAAGTTGCTTCCCTAAATTCCGCAGCCACTCCTCCATGTCTGGGACTACCATCCTAATGCTCATGCACAATGGGCCCTTCTTCTACTATCTCTAGTTAACCTTGCACCTGCAAAGGAACGCACATAAATCGGCTCACAGTTCCATGCTACTTTCAATTAATTTTCTAAAGCAACCTTCTAGAAAAGACGTTTCCATGATTTAATGTTAAGTGAGACATTCTTCGTTCGGCCTACACAGTCTTTTTCCCCACCTGGGCCTCTGCACGTTTCTGGGTATCATGTCCTAATATTGGCAAAACATTTTCCGTTCATTAGGCCTTCATCATTATAACAAAAAGAATACATTTTCTAACTTAACACTTCTATGTCGTTATATGAATACAATAATGAATTTCTAAATAAGTATTTAAACACATCAATGACTTATTGAGCATCTCTTAATTGAATTAGTATTTCACTGCAAACAATATTTCCAGATTAACGTGGCATTAGTACTTCCAAAACACATTACGTCACTCCAGGTAAATTCTAGTACATTATTTCATAGCCCTACATCACATTTAAACATGATTATAATCCTTTATATATGCGGGTGCTGATAACTCATGAATATGGTGCACCCCTACAATTACAGTTTTGCGCTCTCTCAAGGACAAGTGCCTCCATCACCAGAACTCACACCCTCATCTGTGGAAACTCATCCATGTGCCATCCTGGTGACCAATGGAACTAGGTTTCCACTGTTTCAACCTCCAATAGTGGTAACATCTTATGGTAATCATGGAGACCCACATCTGTCTTCTGCTCCTGGTAAGACAGGTCATTAAAACCTCCTCCTTCACTGTGGAGACCGTTCGTTCCAACTTACAATACAAAGGGTTCCCTGACAGGGTGCATTCTGTCATCACCGTAGTCATGTCCTTACTGGATTTCACTAATGGACTTTGCCTAGGGACCATCTTGTCTATTCTACACAGAATAGAGCATGTCAGTCAACCTCTGGAACTCTCTGACAGCAAGAAACAGGAGCCTTGCTGACCACCTTAAAATATGACAAGCTGGCGGCTCACAGCCCTCAGACTCCCCCACCCATCCAGGATGTCCTTCTATCACAGGCGTCATCATCAATATGACACCTAGCTCACCAAACTAGAGGCCAGCTAGTGTTGGCAAGTAAGTACCGACAAGCGTGACTCTACATTACTTACTGTTCTGCTGTTTTAAGTAAATTTCTAAAGGCTGCACCAAGCTTTAAGGCCGTGACTGGAGTATCCCTCTCACCTCATTTACCACACCCAGTACTTTCTACACAAGTCACATTCAATCATACACTCTACCAACTAGGCATTCCTATCATGTATATCAACAATCTTCCTCTCCCACATCATTGTAATAACCAAGGGAAACACCAAGGCCACAGGATCACAACTATGACCTCCAAGCATATGTTTCCCATCAAGGTCATATGACCTGGGCTTAATTTGAGCTGATGGTTGCAGGTGGTGTCCACAGACACTCATGTTTGGGGACCAGCATGTATTTTTCCTCAGCACAATATAACTCGGAGAAGAGCATCAAAAACACACAAAGGAGACAGAAGGAGGAAGAGAAAGACAAAAAAGTGAGAAAGCAGGAACTTGCAAGACTGAGATAAAGTGGCAGCGTGTGTCTGGTGGTGGATTAAAGAGGCAGGAGCTGGAATCAAGACTACACAGCTTTGCTATTCGGCATGCTGTCATTCAATAGCATATCTGAGGGGTTCTGAGCAACGTTTTGGGCCCAAACACTTGCTCTTTTAAAAAAGAAGCACTGCATATGACGCATATGCAATGTCCTAACTATGCAGCTGAGACAGGGTTGCCACAAACTTGACAAGTGCAGGAAAACATCACTCAAGCTATCCTCATAGCTGAACTCTTGAACACAGTGTGCGAACACAGTGTCTGACTCTCTCGTTCTTTCTGTCTCTCTCTTTCATACAAAGGGACTCACTCGGTTGTAGTGCTGCTCCCCATGCATAAAACAAACCAGTGTCAGTAGCCAGTCCCAGATAATGCATGCAGCAAAACAGGGAATCTCTTAATGATGAGAGTGCCTCCTAACTAAGGTCATCTGCCGCCTGCTGACATCTAAGTCTGTATGATTTGGATGTGGACATTTGCTGTTGTAGTATTGTGTTATTTCCAAGTGGGAAGTGAGTCCGCTTGGAACTGTTAACTCTGTCAACATCCCCAATCATAAAATGTTTTTGACCATCAATAGTAGTACTACAGCAGCAATTTGTGACAGCCTGAGGAGGATGTGATGTGTAGAGTGCGCATACTGGTTTGTGTTGCTTCGTCAAGTATCACAATATTTATTGATGTATATTTTTATTTTTTTAACACACTTGCTAAAGCGGTTCCAGAGTAGCGCCTCAAGCTATATAAAAAGTGAAATAAATGATCATCTTTAGGGTAAGCCATTCTGTTTGCGAGTAGTGTAAGCTGACTGTGGTGGCTTGTTTTGGTTGATCACTGCTGGTCTTTTGCGTTACTTTACTGAAACGTGTTCCTATCTTTGCAGTCTCTTCGTTGCATGAGAATTGTTGACCTCTAGACTAGAAGCATCTCCTGCAGTGACCAGTGGCATTAACATTATTTCCTTTCCATTTCTCAAAGATCTAGGAAGTAGCAGGGCAGAGCACCCTCACAAAGTGATTAGTGATTGCCAATCTGTGAAGGTATGGTGGCCAAACTGTGGCGTATCATATTTCACATTGTGTCCAGCAGTAGTGACACTTGTTCTGCAGTGTGGCATCTCACAAACAGCCTGGAGAAATCCCCTATGTACTTCACACATGTACCCCGGGACCCTTTTATGCAATTGTCACTTCTTGCTTTTGCCATCAAATTGTGCCTTATAAGTCCCTCAAAAATTCAATAAGGCTCTCAGAAGTATGTGTCAAATGTTTAAGGTGCAACAATAAGGCCTTTCATTTGTACTTCCTGGCTGTCAAGTATAGGTATGAGAAAAAAATTCATATAAAGCAAAATGTAGCACTTTATCTCACCTGGACTGTTGTATCATCCGAGGAAGAGGGTGGGGAAGATATTTGCCCCACTTTTCTTAATGGAATTTTTCCGTGGAAAATTGAATAATTTGAAGTTATTACCTTCTGCACTACTCCTTTTGCCCTAGACAAATCAAATCAAAGGAAAATAAGATTTTTAGCTGGAGTTACAATGGAAGGGCACTACTCATAGAGGAAAGCTAATGATTGAAATGGTATGGAGTGTAAAATCTTATAAGAGAGGTGGGGAAAAGCACCATAATGATGCTACTAGTGAAATGCCAATTCATTTTTTAAGCTACTGTATTGGATGTTTTCTTCTGCTGTTCCATCTTCTAGGCACTATCACAGCATGGACGAGTTTAGCCACTACGACCTGCTTGATGCAACAACGGGGAGGAAGGTCGCTGAAGGACATAAGGCCAGTTTCTGCCTAGAGGATACTACCTGTGACTTTGGAAACATGAAACGTTATGCCTGCACATCACACACCCAGGTGAGTGGCTTGCCAGTCATATAGCCTAGAAAGAGGTCTGCATGTCACACACTAAGGGAAGAGGCTCCTCGTCTTGCTGATTTATTGCCCAGGAAAATGGTATTTGCATAATATATTTAGGGGCACATGCATCAAGGTAGGCTTTTGCTAGTCCCTAATTGCGATTCTGAAGGAATCGCAATTAAATATTCGCAAAAGCCTATGCTTTTAGAAATTGCTAAAAAAATAGTGATTCCTAAACATTCCTTAATTGCGACTCGCAATTTGTGACTCGCAATTAAGGAATGGCTTCCGATTCATTCCCATGGGCCTACAGATCCATAGGAATGAATGGGAATAGCATGCGCAATTTGCGAGTACCCAATAGGTCAGGTGTGTGTAACCTGGAACTTTAAAAAATACACTTTAGTGCATTTTTTAAAGTTTTTTCTAAATACCATCAGGTGAAAATAATCGGTATTTAGCAAACCCTAATAGCGAAATCGCTGTTTTAAAGTCCATCTTGCAATGCATTTAAGGCAGAGCAATTTGCGATTCCTTAAATGCAATCACAATTTGCGTTTTTTGCTTTTGGGATGATGAATCCCAAATGCACAAATACCAGTCACATAGGGGCAGATTCTTAGAAACGGCCCATTTGCGACCTGTTTTTGCCTTGATGCATGTGGCCCTTAGTATTGTAGTGCTTTTGGCCATTGCACCTACAGAAAGAGCATGCACATTACACATCCAAACAGGACACCTACACATCACATTTGGGTAAAGATGCTAAAGAGGAGAAGCCTGCCATGCTTCTAGTTCATGGTGCTGATTATCACATACTAGATACGGTGCCTGCAAATGTCATACCCGTTAATGAATTGTTCAATTTCCAGGTAATAGGTACACACTTTTCACCCCCTGTTGGAATGGAGAAGTCCTGTGCATGGTAATGTACGTGTACCCATGTCCTGAGTGCCCAACTGTAATGTTGTTTGGAACCCTATTTTTTAGTCATAGGCAATCACAGATCATGTGTGTATCCCATCACATAGGCCTTTCTCACGGATTGCGGTCTTGTTGGACTGGGTGGAGTGCCCAAATCACTACCCTTATAATGGTGGAAGGCTACTGCCTTCACCTACAAAGTATACATTTGAGATGTAGTGCCTTGTAGTGTATGCACAGTAGAAGCATGTGCTAGGTTTATGTGTGCTTGTGAGACGTGAAGTACATGAATGGTGAAGTTTTATTCAGCGCACACATGGTAATTGTGTATGCTGGCAGTGTGTGTGTGTTTGCTAATAGCACACCATGGCACAATACGGAAAGGGTACAGTACTGAACAGTGAACACTGAATTAATGGGTAGGCTGAATTTGTGTGTGCCTGGGGTGGCACAATACATCGAGGTGACTGAACTTGAAAGTATGTGTGCTGTGTGTTGACGTTGAGTGCAAGTATACTTGCAATGGTACATTACATAGAGTAAAGCAAACACAAAGAGATGATGGACGGAGCGCTGAAACTTTTCAGACACTCACCCCCAGTCACAGAAGTGGGTTGAATCCATTATCGTTCTTTAGGTCACTTCGCCACCCGAGTTCAGGCACAGCTATATTGAAATCAATCTTGACCCTGTGCCTCATGGGAACAGTCCAGCCCGAATTGCCAAGCCATGTCTTCATTGCACCGGAAGCAAGCATTCTGAGACAGGTTTCAGGCTTACAGCCCTCATAATCCAGGCTAGCTTGAATTCAGTGGCAAAGTGAGCAAGGGACCCACATCTGGGCATACACTGCCAATTTAGGGCGAACAAAGCAAACACAGAGAGATGATGGACGGAGAGCTGAAACTTTTCAGACACTCACATCCAGTCACAGAACTGGGTCGAATCCATCATCTTTCTTTAGCTCACATCGCCACCCCTGTACAGACAAAGCTATGTGCAAATCAGTCTTGACCCTGGCCTCATGGGGACATTCCAGCCCGAATTGCCAAGCCATGTCTTCCCTGGACTGGAAACAAGCATCCTGGGACCGGATTCGAGCTACCAACTCTCATCAGCCAGGCTAGCTTGAATTCAGTGGCAAAGTGAGCAAGGGACCCACATCTCGGCATACACTGCCAACTTAGGGGAAAAAAAGCAAACACAAAAAGATGATGGATGGAGCGCTGAAACTATTCAGACACTCATCCCCAGTCACAGATCTGTTAGCTCACTTCTCCACCTGATTCATACACAGCTATATGCAAATCAGTCTTGACCCTGTGCCTCAAGGGAACAGTCCAGCCCGAATTGCTAAGCCATGTCTTCCCTGGACTGGAAACAAGCATCCTGGGACCGGTTTCGGGCTAACAGCCCTCATTAGCCAGGTTAGCTTGAATCCAGTGGTAAAGTGAGCAAGGAACCTATGTCTAAGCATACCCTGCCTACTCAGGGTGAACAATGCAAACACAAAGAGATGATGGACGGAGAGCTGAAACTCTTTGTGCTTGCTTTGTTCGCCCTAAGTTGGCAGGGTATGCCCAGACGTGGGTCCCTTGCTCACTTTGGCACTGGATGCAAGCTAGCCTGGCTGCAGCGGCAGAGAAAACTGCACTAGACACGGAGATCACCATGGTTAGATGGTTTCCCCCTGGAGTATTACGCATCCTTCTCCCCCCAGTTAGTACCTCGCCTTGTGGATGTGTTGGCAGAAGCGCTAGAAAACGGTGAGCTCTCGGGTTCCCTTAAGGAGTCAGTCTTATTTACATTCCCCAAACCAAACCGAGACCCACAACAGCTGGTCTCATATCGTCCCATCACATTGTTATCCGCTGACTGTAATATATTAGGGAAGATATTGGTGGACTGCTACACACAAATCCTGCGGCCATTGGTCCATCCAGACCAATGTGGATGAGTTCCAGGGAGAAGCACTTCCAAAAATGTACGCCGATTCTTCCATGTGCAGGATCAAGCGAGGGCCGCGTTCCCCAGGGCATCCTGTCTCCTTGTAGATCTCGAGAAGGCCTTTGATACTCTTATGTGGCCAGACCTATTTACGGTCCTGCAACGGACAGGAATTGGTCCGTCTCTCCTAGCATATACACGCCTCTTATACACTAAACTTACCTCGCACATACGCATGGGACGATACATATCATCCTTGGAGCGAGGCACCAGGCAGGGCTGTCCACTCTCACCCCTGCTGTTTGCCTTAGCGGTAGAGCCCCTTTTAATACGGTTAAGTCGGGGGGGATTGGGACATCCCCATAGCAGGCATCACATATAGTGTCTACATGTATGTAGATGTCTTTTAATATATGTACGGGACATCACCGTGGATCTGACGTCCATTGGACGACACTTGAAGAATTTGCAGAGGCATCCGGGCTCAGAGTGAATTGGGATAAGTCCAAGGTCTAACCATTGCATCCAGGCCTTGCTCCTCAGGACGTTCGGATAGGGGAACAGAGCATAGCATAGAGCATGAGCGCCCCCGATACCTGGGGGTTCGTTTGTATCACTCCCATCTGATTTATTTGAAGGCAATCGCTGTAGAGCACTGGCTGGGATTAGATCGGCATTAGGATTTTGGAAAACCTTCCTTTGGCCCCAATAGGACGCTTTGCCCTAGCAAAGATGATCATAGTCCCACGTCTCTTGTATCACTTTACAAATTTACCTGTAATCCCACCCCAAGCTACTCAGCTCGCTAACCTTGGGGAATAGGTAGACATAGAATAGCGCTGGCTAAGTTACAACTATCTACCTTCCACGGAGGGCTGGGCGCACTTTCTTTTTAAGTCATACTTTCTGGAGGTGCAATTGCAGTGGCTATCCTATTGGAAAATGGGCAGGCACGTGGGGGAGACCCACGCTACGTCAGGACCCATACCCACTCCAGAACTCTGCCGCTTGCTGCTGCCTGACACTAAACCGCGACGCACATATCCAATACAGGTGTCGGTGGCGCATAAAGGCATGCAGAGGATACATCGAAAGTCCGTGGGGGTACCTTTGTACTCTCATTTACTGCCTTTGGTGGGCTGGCCCAGAAGAGAGGCGTACTACACGACTAATGTGCTCCACATAGGTACAGAGCACTCCCTCACCGAGATAGAATCCTTCTTTGCGGACAGGCAATAACGACTGTTTCACCAGCTGGTGGAAAACTACGATCTTCTCCCCGGACAATTTTTACTCCACAGGCAAATCATAGAAAGCTACCATTCATATCATGATTTGACGGAGGGAGAACCAGCAACACATCTGTTCCTCCACGCAATCATGCACATGGGTGCACGACGACACCTGATCCGATGGCTTTATAAAGCTATATGGGAGCTTCTAAACAAACCATTGGATGCTCTACAGGTAACATGGGAGGAAGAGCTAGGGCGCCAGTTACACGATAGGGAATGGAAGAAAGGCGCTTGAATATACTTAGAAGGTTTCCCGAAACACATGCTTTAAAAACATACAATTTTATATCTTACACAGAGCGTATCAAACACCAGTACGTCTCCAGTGATTTTATCCATCCACTCAGTTTCTTTGCCCCAGATATCAAACACCGGACGCTGACTTTTATCATAAGTTCTGGGCCTGCCCTACAATAGGACCATATAGGCATATTATTCACAAGACACTCAGGGAACTCACGGGTCTGCCTAACATGAACACGTGGGAGGCCTGCGCACTTGGAATCTTCCGGAGGCAGAAACAGCACAAAGTACTAATTCGCTTTGCATTGCTAGCAACACTATTAGCAAAAAGAGGCACAGCTATGCACTGGCGAACTCCTGGGGGCCCCCGATAGCAGCCTGGGTGGGAGCAGTGAACAAATGGGCAGCAGCAGAGGAGGAAGCACTCAGGGAGGAGGAGGTAAAGGGGATACAAAAGCGCCCCATTTCCAAGTAATGGACCCTATTGTTGCACCAATTTAAACAGCAAACGACGCAAGACAATTCCGACACCCCGTCGCAAGCCCTGATAAACTCGCATTAACAGACCCAGACCAGCAGCATGCACATTAGTTCCCACATAACAGCAAGTACGTAACGGTGTACGACAACACTACCACTCGCACACTAGGTCAACCAGATAGACGTGGCGGCTGGGCAGGTCCCAACCCGTTGACATTAAAAGTATGCACAAGAAGGATACCCAATAGTCTTGAAACCGTGTCTGACTCGTATATTCCAGAATTCATGAACACCACCCCAGTTAGACTCCCCAGTTAGTAGTTTAGCACTATAACCAGTAGTTAACACACCAGTTATCAACGGGACGGAGATGTATCTTCATGTGAAAAGACATGCAAAGTTGGGTGATACCATTTATGGCAGCAATTATACTATGTATTAGATAACTCTCAACCCAGAGACATGACCGTGGTTCCGCAGATTGAAAACACATGAACCAATGCCAATTTACATGTACTATCATGCAATGTGTTTCTCTTTAGAAAATGCAAATAAAAATACTTGACAAAAAAAAATGTAGGTCGCACTGTAGGATTGAAAGTAACAATGAAAATGAGGTGATGAAAAACCTCTTAAATATATCTGAAATATATGTTGTTATTATGCGTAACATTAGCGCACTGTGACGTATTTGAAACGTTGGCGGAGTATGAGCCCCATAGGGCAGTACTACATTAGCATGAAAGAAAACATTGGATTCTCATTTTGAAACATCAAGAAGGGTTGCCTTCATCCCCACTTCCCTTTGGTTCTGCGGCTTGCTTTCTTTGTTGTGTGGTTTTTAATTTTGTTAATGTTTTTTGTATTTCCTTTTTAGAAGGAAGGTGTGATTGGGTTTGATCGCTCCACCCTTCAGGGTATACATATACAGTATCTGTATGGTGACTGCACTTTTTTCTATAATATAAGTTAAAGTAAGGGATAATTGAAAAATACTTCGTCACTCTTCTTACTGAATTTTGTGTGATGAAAAATGTTAAGTAAGGATTTAAATCAATAATAGATTTATTTAATGTGCTTCGGCCATTCTCCTAAGTTTGATAAGTATTGTTGTAAAACAATATTTCCATTTAGCTAACAATCAGAGGATGAACATTATCTAACATTGACAAATGTACTATTTAAAAGGCTAACTTCACAGATGCCTTCATTTTTGTACTAATGTATGCATTTCTGTATGTAGGATATATATCATTAACCTAGCTATAAAGCAACATAGTGCTATACAAAGCTGGGGGTAGTGTGCTGAGTACATAAGGTCAAGGTAAGGGACGCTATGCAGGTCAGACATGGCCATTACCAGCTTGGGTGTGTCTTCCACAGGATTATTTGTGGATATAGCATCTGCTTTCCCTTGCTGATCACCAATGGTGACCTGTAGATGCATTCATGTTCTCATGTGGCTGCCTCGTTAATTTGTCTGTGACTTTGCATTCAACTAGACCTATGTATTTAAAGCAATGTTTTCAGTTTCCTGTTCATTGTAGTTACTACTTAGCACTAGTGGCTTCCTGGAGGTTGTATGACATTACAACGCATGCTTTTACTACGCATGCCTTTACATCGCAAGTTTTACAACGCATGCTGTTACAACGCATAGTGTTGAGGGGTGTTGGATAGTGAATAGTTTAATTTACTATTCCAACTCCAGTCCCCGTGGATAGTAGGGAAGGTGTTGGATAGTAAATTAAATCTATTCCCTATCCTAGAGCGCCCCTTAGCGCAATGCATTGTAATGACATGCTTTGTAAAACTTGCGATGTAAAGGCATGCGTCGTAAAAGTTGGGATGAAAAGGATGTTCCCCCTTCCTGGAAAACGTATGTGCCTTCCCCCCCACCCCTTCTCCAAGGTGCCTTGCTCTCGCTCTGGACAATTCCTTTTCAGACACATCACACACATAACTGGAGAGAATTAAAAACTACTTCACTATAACATAGAGCTTCAAGGTCCTTGCCATACTATTCGTCTAGGCATGCTACACATGGGTGTATGGAATGTAGACATTTTATCATTCTACTGTCCTCGGCATGCTGAGGTATATTCACAGGCACAAATTCCTAATAGGAAAAAGCCTTTCAATGTTTCATTTTCTTCTCTCTCAGGGATTGAGCCCCGGCTGCTATGACACATACAATGCTGACATTGACTGTCAATGGATCGATATCACTGATGTCCAGCCTGGAAACTACATCTTGAAGGTACAGTAGTTGACTACCTTCTGCTGTTGTGTCCACAACAATGTGAGAATTATAATTTCTACTCTTGATTCAGTTACTGATGTTGCCAGCTAGAGTCGGACTGGCCTATATGGCAACCTTGCAGTGCCAGAAGGCCTGGTCAGACAGGTTAGTGTGTTGGTCAGGTTGTTGACTGTTTGTGAACTAGTTTTATTGTCTGGGGGACCAGTTTTTAGTGATATAGACCACAAATATTGCCTGCAACAAGTACAAATGCTTTCAGACTTCCATACTGTGTACTAAACACTTATAGAGTATCTCTTTACATGTTCAAAACTGCCAAGATTTGCAAATATCGCCCACTTTTTAGCTATCTGATTCACTAATGGAGAACACTTTTGTTTTGATGCCTGGGCTTATTTTCTGTCCCAGTCCGATGCTGTTGGCAGCCATGCTCACCACATTGATGATATACATGAAGATGCAAGCTGCAATTGCAGAGTAACGTTCTTCCTGAAGCATTTGTTTGCATTTGTATCTTTTTTGTTTTCAGTCGGCATTTTCTTTTGACTAGTAGAATTTCCCTTTCCTTTCTGCTGGCTGTGTGTACTCCAGTGTTAACATCACATATGCTGCCACTTGGGCCAGCAAAACACATTAAAACTTGTAAATGTATCTCCAACCCTCCTTCAATCATCCCTAGTTTTATTCAATATTTATACAAACCCAAACCACATGTTGGATGTACTGAGAAACTAAAGCCACCTCTTTCACTCATATGCAGATGACACACATTACAATTGCCAATCAAAGAAACAGAAACATCAACAAGCATTGGAAATGCAATAGGTCTCGCATTAGGAAAGTTTGAGCGATTGTTATTGTAAATGACACTTTTTTATTTATGTGTTGGTTTTGAAAATAGCAAAATTAATAGCTTTGTCAGTTACAATGTCAATAGTTTTAACTTTCGCAAATGTGACACCTATAGCATTTGTAATGCAATGTGTGTTGTATTTACGTGACTTAGATGTATTGATATTACAAATAACAATGGCTTTTATTTTTGTAAATAATTAATACTTAAATAAAAGTTATTGTAATTTATAATGGCAATACCTTAAACGTTTGTAAATAACTTTTGTGAAGATTATGTTCAGTGTATTTTATTGTGACGCAAATCCAAGAACATTGCATTTGCACCTACACACACACAGAGCCACACACACACACACACACACACACACACACATAGATGTGGTGGTGGTGGATCTGGGGGATATGGTGGTGGTGGATGTGTTGGTGGATGTGGTGGTGGATGCGGTGGTGGATGTGGTGGTGGTCATGGATGTGGTGTTGGTGGATGCAGTGGTGGTGGATGCGGTGGATGTGGTGGATGCGGTGGTGGATGTGGTGGTGGTGGAAGTGTTGGTGGATGTGTTGGTGGATGTGTGGTGGATGTGGTGGTGGGTGTGGTGGATGTGGTGGTGGTGGGTGTGGTGAAAGTGGTGGTGGATGTGGTGGTGGATGTGGTGGTGGATGTGGTGGTGTTGGATGCGGTGATGGATGTGGTGGTGGTGGTGGTGGATGTGGTGTTGGTGGATGCGGTGGTGGTGGTGAATGGGGTGGTGGATGCGGTGGTGGATGTGGTGGCGGAGGTGGTGGTGGATGTGGTGGTGGATGTGGTGGATGTGGATGTGGTGGTGGTGGATGCGGTGGATGTGGATGTGGTGGATGTGGTGGTGGTGCATGCGGTGGATGTGGATGTGGTGGTGGATGTGGCGGTGGATGTGGTGGTGGATGTGGTGGTGGACTGTGGTGGCGCTGAGTGATGTTGTTTTGGGGACAAGTGATGCTGTGGCGTTCAGTGATGCTGTTGTAGCACATAGTGATGTTGTGGTGCCCCTGAGTGATGCTGTAGTGGTGCTGAGTGGTGCTGTGGTGGTGCTGAGTGGTGGAAGTGTGCACTGCCGGCTGGTGGTGTGTGTGCCTGGTGGAAACGTGCACTGACGGCTGGTGGTGTGTGTGCCTGATGAAAGCGTGCACTGACGCTGGTGGTGTGTGCCTGGTGAAAGCGTGCACCGACGGCTTGTGGTGTGTGTGTGTGACTGGTGAAAGCGTGCACTGATTTGGTTGTGCATGTGGTTGTATGTGTGGTTTTATGTTGTATGGCGGGCGTGAAACTTAAAGTACGGCCTAAATGCAATTAGGAGAGGGGAGAGTGGTGAGGAGAGTAGTGTTGAGAGGGGAGAGTGGTGGTGAGAGGGGAGAGTGGTGAGAGGGCAGGAGAGAGTCAGGCCCGGAGAGAGTGAGGAGAGGGGTGAGTGAGGAGAGGGGAGAGAGGCGAGAGAGAGGTGAGTGAGGAGAGAGAGAGGGATTGGAGAGGGAGTGTAGTGGTGAGTGGTGAGAGGGTAGAGTGTTGAGTGGTGAGAGGGGAGATGGGGAGAGGGAGAAAAAGGAGAGGGTAAAGAGAGGGAGAGAGGAGAGAGAGGGGGAGAGAGGAGAGAGAGAGGGGGAGAGAGGAGAGAGAGAGGAGAGAGAGAGGGGGATGGAGGAGAGAGAGACGGAGACGGGGAGAGAGGAGAGGGAAGAGAGGGAAAGGGAGAGAGGGAAGTGAGGAAAATGGAGAGAGGGAAAGGGAGAGAGGGTAGAGGGAGGGTAAGAAGAGGGGGAGGACGAGAGCGAAGGACGGAGGTGAGAGAGAGGGGAGGGAGAGAGAGAGGAGAGCAGGCAGAGGGGGAGATGGGGAGAGGGAGAAAAAGGAGAGGGTAAAGAGAGGGAGAGAGGAGAGAGAGGGGAGGGGGGAGAGAGAGAGGGGGAGAGAGGAGAGAGAGGAGAGATCGAGGGGGATGGAGGAGAGAGAGACGGAGACGAGGAGAGGGAAGAGAGGGAGAGGGAGAGGGAAGTGAGGTAAAGGAAGAGAGGGAAAGGGAGAGGGAGAGAGGGAGGGTAAGAAGAGAGGGGGAGGACGAGAGCAAAGGACGGAGGGGGGAGAGAGGGGAGGAAGAGAGAGAGAGGAGAGCAGGCAGAGCCAGCCGACCTCACAGGGACAATTTATACAGGTGCAGTGGCAAATCACATACCAGCCGACCTTGCAGGGACAATTTATACAGGTGCAGTGACACATCACATACTTGCCGAACACTGACAATTCATACAGGCTCAGCAACACATCATATCCCATAACTCATACGGACAAATCTTGTACTTATAAAACTCGCAGTAACAAGTCACAGGGTAGAAGGGGGCTCCATGCACAGAGAATGTATTTGATCATCGTGTGAGAGAGACAGTGGCTGCACACCTTTACTCGGAAATATCCATGTGATATTTGTATAATCCAAACCTAGACGAGAGGCGAAAGAGCCTTGTAGACGGCCAAAGAGAGTCAACAAGGTACTGGAGGGCATCACTGGGTGCTGAGAGTGGAGACGGGTTGTTACTTTGCCCTGAAGTAGTGTTCTTCGCAGAGGTGTGTCCTTCGCTTTTTCCTAAATTGAAGAATTGTACGGACAGTCCTGAAGGACATGGGGATTTTGTTTCAGGTCCTGCCTGGGTGTGAAGGAGGAGAAGTGTAGCGCAGAGAGCCACTGGAGGTGGTGAGCTCGTCAACCAGCTAGGCAAGGGTGCTGACCGTGATGGCTTCTTTGATGATGCAGCTGGTTTAGAAGATGGTGCAGGCTGGCATGGGGCGCGTGTGAAGTTCCATGGAGGAGGGTGGTTGAGGAGATAATGCACCATATTTCTTCAAGCCCTTGATGAGGAGGGCTACAGCATGCAGGGAAGGGGAGGGTGACCAGTATGGAGGTTGTCAAGCATGTGCATTGCCACCATGCAGAAAGTCCCACTGACACATGGGTAAAGAGATGCGCGTAGAACTATTTGTAATAAGTTCATGTGCGGGAGCTATGAAGGACAACATTGTCTGCAGAGCTCACAGTAACACAAGTCACACAGACACGGGAGACAGAGGCAGGTCCATGCTGTAGGCCGGGCCTCACACCTTGGCAGGGACACTTGTGGAGAGAGAGCAGAGCTAGGAATAAACCACAGAACCACAGGCGAAGTTTGCCAGAAATCCATGCAGGTGAGCTAGTACAGCTCAGACGGCCACATAAGCTCAGTCTGTGCCCATGAGGGGGTAGGGTGTTTACAACCTCAGCTCGGTCTGGCTGGGAAGTGGGTGAGTATCAGTGTAGGGCGCGCTCTGCCTGTGTGGGGGTATGCACGTGAACTGAACTCCGCCTCTGAGTGCACTTACTGCATCAGCTCCTGCTTTATCTGGGGGGTGGGGGAGGGTGCCACATGAGCTCCAATTGACAAGAAAAAAGGGCCAGCCTCAATCTGTACTGAGGAGATGTCGGGTTGCCTCAGTCTATGCTGTAGAGGACACGATGCAATGTGTTGGAGGGCTCATTCTCGGTCTAGGGCTGTGCTGAGGGTGCTCCCAGGGGGCCTTGGTCTGTCGAGGATCACCTCCCTCGTTCTGGTCCGGCTGGAGGGGCTCCGTTCACAGGGAGGAGGAAGTGAACGTCCTGCTGGGGAGGGTTCATTAAAGGAGATCAAAGTCCTTGGCAGACCCAGGGCCACATTAACTCAGCCTCGGGGCAGCTGTGCTACCAGAGTGAAGGCAGGAAGGGGCACACAGAGGTAGGGTGGAGCGGGACTGCGCATGTGCCTACTCACAGCGGAGAGTACTCATCAATGCAAAAGAGAAAAGAAGCATGGGCAAAACCAAGAGGCCTTGCCTTTGAGACAGACTTGCTCTGTCAAAGTCTTGTATTCATTTGATTGTGATGTACGGCATTGGCAAAAATGCACGCTGCGATTTTTATTTTTTATTTTAAGATTTACCGATCTGAGATAGATCTGTAAATAACAAGAAAAAAGTATAAATTGGAGTAACGCAAAGGCATTTTTAGTCATAAATTGGAAGGATTAGCAGTAATTTGGTGTCTAATTCTCCTTAAAACAAGCAGTGCCGTAAAATATATTTTTTAAAACAGTACCTTGTTCATAGAGGTGAAGACATGGTGAAGAGTCCTCTGGTCAGTGACTCCGGGGAAAAGGGAGGGGGCGGAGCGGGTAAAAAAAAAAAACAAGACGGAGGGAAGGCAGAGAAGGGAGGGGGGAGGAGAAATGCGACACGGTGGGCAGGGGAGGGGGGAGGAGAAATGCGGCACGGCGGGCAGGGGAGGGGGCGGAGCGGGGAGAGGGTGTGAAAGCAGCAGGGGCCTGGAGTGCGGCTGAGGGAACTAAAGAAATGCGACACGGCAGGCAGGGTAGGGGGCGGAGCGGGGGTGTGGGAGGAGTGCGCCTGAGGGAAAATACACGCAAGGCAGGCGGCTGGGGGCATGTGCACGCGCTTTTAAGCTCAATGCGCATGCGCATTGAGCTTGAATTTCACGGGCACTGCAAGGAATCGCCACGATTCCTTGCAAGTTGGTTTAAAGACTGTTTAAGCCCCCATAGTCTCGCAAGCTCGATGCACATGCACATCGACAGGCGAGACCTAAAAATTAATTAAAGCATTAGAGGCCTGGTGGACAAAAGCAGCCTGATAGTATACGGATCTATGATTTAAAAAAAAACTTGTTTCGATCCTGCCCCATCTGCAAAAAGAAATCCATCCGCAATTTGCCCCCTTCCCATCTTAATTGGAGGAAAGGTACCTGTGCAAAAAAAGCTTAATAACTCAAAAGAGCCCGTGGCATAGATCTTACTCTAAATACCCAACTGGGATTCATACTGAAATCCATATTCTTCCAAAATACCTTACCATTCATCTAATCTGAAAATCGCCCCACCTACAGTGGTCTGCGCACTAGTCAGCTTTTGTCTTCACTACAACAGCACACTTTGCGGTGGCCTAGATGCTTCTATTGGAATAACAACCTGGGCCACATATATAGTACACACGAAAACTGACTTGATTTTTTGTCCAATAATGGCATCACCATCAAGGCAGTGAGGAAATGGACACACATGTTTTAAAACTATCACTTTAAATGAATGTCACTTAATGAGTCAATACAATCAGGTCTGCGTTACTGATACTATTTTAAACAGTGCTAAACTGTTCTTGCATGTTCGCAACTCTGCATCTGAAGATGCGATCTGGTATTTACTAGGCCTAGGTGAAATTTTAATAACTGTGCATAAATCTGAATAATTTCTGTGATTCTGCTTTACTCTTGTGACGGAAAATTAAACAATTATGCCCTCTTGCATAATTGGAGGTAATATGGGGCAAAACCCTTACTGCAGGAGCACAGGACAACGAACTAAGAATGCGTGAGTGACAGCTGGCTGCTGCTGTTTGTGTTCTGTTGCCTTTACCACTATTTTCTTAGCACAAAATGCACCCTTGTGGTCTATTTTAGATGCAAGGCTGTATTTTGTGCTAAAAAAGTAAATGCTGGATTGTGCTACTCATTTATTTAAACGTAATGATGCATAATTAACTGTAATTCTGCGCAATTACACTCGAGAAAATTACTACGTTATGCACACACCTAGTATTGACAATTAAATGGGTACATTTTCAATAGGATTTGAGGAAGATATGTTTTTTAGTAGAGTTTCTCATTTGTATTTGCTAGAGATTTTCAAATCACTTTGAGGTAACTAGCCTCATCTCAAATGTGTCACTTCCTGTGACAGAACAAAGCCAAAGATCTTGCAACGTCACTTCCTCTGGCATCATGGGGGTGTCAAAGGACCCATGATGTAATTTCGTGCTATATCACAAGGTCTTTGATCTTGTGATTTTACTACCTGCAACTTCATCTAAGGTCAAACGGCAGGTAATGTCACTTGCGTTACTCCTGGCAGTCTTGTAAATCGAAGTCCAGGCGCACTTCTAACCAGTTACCCTCATGCATGTGCTATTGTTTCCCTGTAAAATTAATAAACGCATTAATCTAATGGGATTTTCAGAAATAATTTCCAACAGCAGTAGGTGGGGATAGATATTCTGAGATTCCCTCACTCCTCCAATGTACAGTGATTTGAAACAGAGTCATCCAGACAGGGATATATGCTGCAAAAGAAATTACTTGAGTTTATGGTACAGCCATGTTTTATGCTATTTTTTCCTGTCTTTTTCTCAGGTGGTCGTGAACCCCAAGTACATTGTGCTAGAGTCAGACTTCACCAACAACGTGGTGCGGTGCAACATCCACTACACTGGTCGATTTGTGTCCACCACAAACTGCCGCATAGCACAGTAAGAGACTGAGCGGGTTTGATCCACTTTTTTGTTTTTGAAATGGATGGCGTAGGGTGGTTGATGCGCAGTTAGATCGGGAAGTTGGCGAGAATACATCATCAGGGATATGTTTTTGCTTTGAGTGAGTGAGTGAGTGAGTGAGTGAGTGAGTGAGTGAGTGAGTGAGTGAGTGAGTGAGTGAGTACTTTCTTGTATAGCGCATGGCTACCCTAGAGCATACCAGCGCTGTAAGACCAGAGGACGTTAAAAGACATTATTGAAATAAAAATGTCTTTAGTCGCTTCCTGAAATCCAGATGATTAGATTCATGCCTGATGTTGTCTGGGAGTTTATTCCATCCTTTGGCTGCTTGGACAGAAAGCAGGCGGCCGCCCATCCGGGCCAACTTCAACCTGGGTACTACCAGCAGATTTTGTTGGTTGGATCTAAGAGATCTAACCGATTGATAGTGACGAAACAGGGAATCCAGAATGGACGGGCCAGCATTGTGGATGGACTTATGTGCCTACTATCACTTCAAATTTTTACTCCTGATTGTTGTTTTCAACTACAGCTTTCTTTAGATGTTCTTTTGTGGTCAAAGGCGGGACAACAAAGAAAAGAGTGGATAGAATACAACAATCACTTAACCGCGCTCTTAAGAAAATTCTAATGCTGAAGGATAACTGACTACCAAAAATACATCCAGCTTCCTGTAGACACACTTTTTGAAGTTAACTTATATATACCAGTGTGCAGTAGGTGACAGAATTGAGACACTTGGGTTGGATCATTGGAGCACCTGAGAGGCCTTTATTCATTCCCATAAACTATCATTGCCGCCTCTAATGTACCAAAGGAAATGTTTCCCCTCCCTCCTCCACTGCCTGAGATGTTTCTTGTTATAAACCTAGTCATCTCTGTTGAGGTTTGCCCATATGATGGAAAGCTCTCAGCTACTCTTTCCTACTATGCACTGGCTCAGGTTTTCTTGTAGACTGGTAATCCCACTTCCACTGGTCACATTTCTAATTAGGTGTGTGATAATCCGCACATTCATGAGGTACGCAAATGAAAAGTAAGTGTGGTTTTATCTAGCCACGACCCATTCTCAAAAAATAGGATTGATACGAAGACATCACGATCCTCGAAGCTTCCAAGGCTTGTTGTGTCATGAATCAATGTTGGAAATCAAGTGAATCTTCTAATACTAAAAGTAATGAATGTTGCTCGTTGGCATCTTGAGGGTCCTTGCTTGTCATCCAGATGGTCATTTATGCTATCTTGTAAAGTCATACAAGAGGATAGTGTTTGTGACTCCATGAAGAAGCACTACAACCCTACATCATCCAGCCTGCTGCCTTCAGATTTGTCAGATAAGGTTGTTTACACTTGCCTCACTTTGCTACAGGTACCAAGTGAACTTGTAAAATTCCTGAGAAGACTTTCACAGTTTCTGCTTCATTGGTTGAAGGAGATCAAGAAGTAGTCCTCCATACACATCTATGCGAAAAGGTTCAGCTGTGTGAACACATATGCCTGCCAATAATGAATATCATAAAAGAGCAGAGAGCTTGGAGGGGCGCATGCAGTGTTGTCTTACTCTCTTATTAAAGCCCAGTGCCATCTGGATCTTTTTAAGAAGAGAGTTGTCACCCTATATTAATACCTCTCACCCAGAGAAAGATAGCCTTACTTCTTGGAGGCGAAAGTTGGACACTTTACAACAAGACCAATAGAATACAGTTCTGTGAGGGGTTGGTGTAAGGCTATCCCACTGTCCTGCATCACTCACTTCTCTGCCTCTGTAACATTTCCTGTGCCCCCAAAAGCATCTTCATCAGTGGTTAACTAATTCCAATATGGGCAGAAGAACGCATGACACTGTGAACTATGTAACAGCACTCTGTAACAAGCAAAACACCCCAGAACATCGCCACTTAGTTTGATGGACTGCTGCAGGGCATAGGACTCTATGGTATGCGGTTTCAGGATCCAATACCCGGGGCACTGTTCAGCCACGTGTATGACCCTAGGACACTGTGCTTCCAGGCATGGGGTCCTATGATTCTTTGGCATGTACTATAAAACCTTGGAGTACCCTTCTTCAGGACCCAAGACACTGGGTGCTCTTCATCAATGAGTAAGACCCTAAAATATGGTGATTCCGGGCATCAACGCTTAGGGTGTTTGATCTAGGACATAATACCCGCTTTAGGCACCAGTCCCTAGGATTTTCAGCCAAAGGCGGGTCTAAAACATGACCAGAAGAACTTGTGGAGTAAAACAGAAGGCCATATTGTGCTCTAGGGCACTACGAGAATGTTGGTCACTGAACTGAGAGTGCGAGATACTAGAACATTCTGCACCAGTGTACAAAGCCTAAAACCTTTAGCACCTATGTGGAAGACCCTAGAACACTCTTTAAATGACACTATACTCTCGGACTGCCTCTAAAGCACAAGATGATAAGAATCTCCATGCCGCAACAGAACCTCATGGAGTACATTACATCAGGATATATGACTTTAGAATAAGTTGCATCTGGGACCAAGATACTAGTACACTCTCAGCAAGGGTATAAGAATCTGCTCCAGGTCGTCACACATAGGATACTTTGCTCAGGGGCACAGCACTCGAGGACATTTGGGCTCATGCAGTGGCATTCAAGGTCTCTTTGCACCAGAGTTTGTGAACTTTGTAAAACAATTCCTGTGCATGGGATCCTACGAAAATTCTATTCCAGAGCATGAGACTAAATGTACACTACTCCAGTAGAGAAAATCATAAACAGTGAACACCAGAAACAAGATGCATAGGCACACTAAATCATTGATCAAGTTTGAATTTCGTTTTTTGCAGAGACCTTGAAAGTTCTACCATAGAGCACTAGGTCACAGGAGAACGTGTTTCTGTATACAGAAGGCCGTGTGGCTTAATGCCTCTGGACACACTGTTTCAGGGTACAGAACCCTGAGATAGATTCATCAAGCCGAAATCGGCTCGCAAAGGGCTAGATTCTGAGAATCTGGCCCTTTGCGAGCGCTATTTTTGCATTTGGGATTCATCATCCCAAATGCAAAAATCACAAATCTAGAAATCGCTAAATTGCGATTAATTGCATTTAAGGAATCTCAATTTGAGATTCCTTAAATGCAATTCATGAACTATTTAAAAATTGCGAATTCGCAATCTGGGGCCGCTATTTACCGCGAAGTCTAACTACGTGGTAAATAGCAGTTTCATGTTGCGCACACACATGCCCTAAGGGCATGTGTGTGCGCAACATATGTGCACACATCAATTTCAGGGGTGCAACAGGGTGTCCTTTGGACACCCCTGCACCCTTGAAATCGCAGTCTCAATTTGCGAATCGCTAATTGCGATTAGCAAATTAAGAATGTCTTCCCATTGATTCCTATGGGCCTCAAGGCCCATAGGAATGAATGGGGAGATATTCCTTAATTGTGACTCGCAATTTGCAAGTCGCAATTAAGGAATTATTAGAAATCTCTATTTTTGAAGTGATTTCTTGATGAATAGCATTTTGCTATTCCTTAATAGCGAATCGGTATTTTTCTCTATTAAGGAATCACAAAATGTGTTCTTGATGAATCTGGGGGCCTGTGCTGCAGAGGCCTGGGGAAATTCACCCTAGGATACAAGACCAAATGACACCCTGTTACTGAGCAAAGACCCCTAGGAAAATACATTCATGCAGAAACCTTGAAAACTCTAATCTGGGGCAAAAGACTCTCTGATGCCTTGATTTTAGCTCAGAACCCTAGAAAACTGCCTTTGGAGGATCGTATTCAAGCTGCCATGGGTCTGATTGCACGCTGCACTTAGTCACTTGTCTATGAACCCACTTTGACTGTTGATCTTTCATTCAGAGCGCCAGCCAGAGTCTACATTCACATTTCTAGGCCTCATCCCAAGTCTGTGCTATGCTTGGCTTAGGGTGACTCTCTGGCATTTGTAAACGTGGCACCGACCCCCTCGTTTAAGCTCTCTGGCCTACGTAAGCCAAAGATAAACATTCATTATCTCCCTATTTTCCCCTTCCTAACCAACTGATTATGAGCGTGTGTCTTTTGCAGAAGTGCATTGTAAGCCCGGTGTGCCTGACCTGACAGGCTGTAGTCAAACTAGAAGTGTAAAGTACGCAACCAGACATGATCATCGTTCACTTTATACCTTTTTCTCTTGCAGGTCTTGATCTCAGTGAGCGCAAGTAAAAACGGAGCTGTATTCACAAGACCACTGCACGCTGCCCAACCTTCTGTGGACCAAGGACACTCCATACTGCCTATCTCCTACGGGCATGAGGACCACTCTCTAATGCCTATGTCTCTGCGAACTGAGATCCACTCCATCCTGCCTATCTTGCTGTAGCCTGAAGACCACTCCATCCTGCCCGTCTCGTTTCGGAGCCGCTCCATCCTGCCCATCTCTCTGGGAGACCACTGCACGCTGTGGGCTAAGGACACTCAATACTGCCTATCCCCTACGGGCCTGAGTACCACTCTCTAATGCCTATCTCTCTGTGAACTGAGACCCATCCATCCTGCCCGTCTCGCTGTGGCCTGAAGACCCTCAATCCTGCCCATCTCACTGTGCCATAAAGACTGCTCCATCCTGCCCATCTCGCTGGGATCTGAGGACCACTCCATCCTGCCTCATTTTCTGGAGCCTGAGAGCCACTCCTTCCTGCCTATCTCTCTGGGGCTGAGAACTACCCCAACTTTCCCATCTTCCTGTGGCCTGAGTACCACCCCACTCTGCCCATCTCTCTGCAAACCGAGGACCACTGCATATTATCCATTTCTCTGTGGCCTGAAGACCACCTCATTCTCCTCATCTCTCTGCGGCTTGAGGACCACTCCATCCTCCAATCTCTCTGAAGCCTGAGACTATTCCATACTGTCCACTTCTCTGCAGCCTGAAGACCACAGCACTCTACTCATGTCTCTTATGCTACAGGCCATTCCTGCCCATCTCTGGATTGGAGGACTATCCATCCTGCCCTTTTCTCTGCATCCTGAAGAGCACCACATTCTTACTGCTCACTCCTCCTTAGCTCTCTGTTGCCTGAGGATCACTCCATCCCGGCTGTCTCTCTGGTGACTGAAGTGCACAAGTCTGCAGGTTCAGAAGATGGGGCTTCTCTGACCTCCCTCCCCTGAGAACTTCTGCCGAGGGGACCAGACTACTTCAAACTAGGATACTGTTTAAAGTAATATAGGGTCTATTCAACTTGAAATGTTTGTGTTAATATTTGTGTATGTAACTTTTCGCTAACATTTTTCATGTCGATTTCTGTTGTATTGATCATTTTGTTTAAATAAAATAATTGGATCTATACAACCAAAAAGCAAAAATGGCCTAATTCAACACTACAGAGACTCTGTGCCTTGCAGACACACGCGGTCATGAATAGAAACGTCTTCGCAGAGCATGAAGCAAACACTGGACGCAATCGCACTAAAGCATGACCCTTGCACATTTCAAAGTTAGGGTTAGCCGGACACATTCATGGAAACTCTGCCCTAAAATTAAATGCAACATGAAAGCAACAGTGCTTACTAGTATATCCCCGAGCACTTTAAGAATGCATACAGGTAATATGTAAGGTACAGTGCTGGGAAAGCATGTAGACGGGCTCAAGACCATCCAGGCGGTGTCCGAAGGCTCTTTACAGACATAAGTGCATCACCGTTCCTACAAACTGTCCCCCTGCACGCGTTATAGGCACCAAGAGAGGTGCATCACCCTTCATACAAAGTGCTCAGAAACTATTTAAAGGCAGCAAGGCAGGCACATCACTTTAAAAGAACGGAGAGCGGTTCATCAATCACGTTTGATAAAATGTGCGCTCGATAGCACTTCGCAGGCACCAACATAGGTACCTCACACTTCATGCAAACGTCTCCTAACCACTTTACAGGCACCGACATAGACGCATCGTACCAGTGGCGTCCCACGGCACTTAACAAGCTCTGATGCATGTGCATCACCTGTCATACAAAGAACTTTATAAACTGCCAGGTAGCACACTTTCAGACAACATGTTTTCTAAAGCACTACTAAACGACAGAGACAAATAATTCCCCTTTTATGTTAAATGTATTTCGAAGAACTTTAGAAGCACGTAGATAATAATAATATGAAATTTATAATGCGCTCAGCTTACCCAGGGGCGTCCCGGCGCAACAGACCAGAAGGGGAGACTCAGCTAATCACTACTGTGGAAACAAGTAGGTCTTAAGAAGTTTCCTAAATGGTAGGATCTTGGGCTCTGAGCGAATCCTGAGGGGCAGAGAGTTCCAAAGAGACGCCACCTGCACCGAGAAACGCCTACCCCCAGAACGAGCTTTTCTTACTCTGGCTGACTGCAGAAGGTGTTTTTGGTCCGAGCGCAGCAGACGTGGGGGTTTATAGGGACGGGCCATATTAGCAAGAATAGGAGGGCCTTTGCCATGTAGAATTTTATGGGCAGTACATAGCGCCTTAAATTTCACCCGCTCCTTCACGGGGAGCCAGTGAAGCGCTCTGAGGGCAGGAGCAGCAGACTGCCTTCTGGGAACATCCATAAGGATTCTCGCAGCTGCATTTTGCACCTGTTGGAGAGTTTTGAAGGTCGCTTCGGGGGCACCGAGAAACAGCGCATTCCCATAATCGAGCCTCGATAGAATGAGGCCACGTATCAACAGCTTCCTTGCTGGATCAGGAAGCAAAGGTAGCACCTTTCGGGCTGATTTCAGTAAGCCAAAGCAAACCCCTGCGGTCTTCCTGGCATGAGTCCTGAAGGACAGATCTTCTTCCAACCATACTCCCAAGGACTTGATCTCCTTCTTGGGGGATGGTGGGTCACCAAGAGACCGGGGCCAACAGGTCGCAATAATGGAGGGACTGGGATTGCCCAGGAGCATCAGCTCGGTTTTACCTCCATTAAGCTTTAGGGCGGAGATAGACATCCAACGATAAACATTGGCGAGGCAGTCATGTAAAACCTCAGGTTGTTCCGCCAGCTGAGTGAGGCCGACCACCAGCTGAGTATCATCAGCATAGCTGATGATCTTCACCCCCGAGGGGGCGACCACTCTTTCAAGTGGAGTCATATATATATTAAATAGAGTAGGGCTCAGCGAAGCGAAGTGAAGTGTTAGCTTTTATACAAAATCTTTCTTACAAAATAAATACCGCAGGCACATAAATAGCAAAGTGGTAATATCTGGCATAACAAACATTGACAATGCCAATCAGTTTGGCTTGCCCATAGTGAGAGAGAGACTAATTTCACAACTCACTTCTACAGTAATTTTCGTTTGTATCTTTTTCTTAAAGTATGCCTCAGTTTTGATTGACCTTGTAGGTCTAATGAGTGTTTTATCCTTTCGAGGTCAATCCACTGAGCACAAATACATTCGATAATGATACCACACAGTATGTACAGCGCTTAGAAAGGAAAGAGGCCGCATTGGAAAGTGCTATATAAAACACATGTTTAATATTATTGTGTGTTGCAGCCTTTCTTATGGTAACTTGAATGTGTAAAAGTTTACAAAACTGTCACTCAGGACCAATTAAGAAATGCATACGAGAACTTTAAATGCCCCCTGTTTGCATTAGTTTGTTTTCTAAAATGTAATTGTTTATCTGAACTTATATAGCACTGTGACATTTTGACAACGCGTACTTAACCACTGCTCTTGCCATCAGATAACTCAGCAGCGCGTATTTGATAGAACTCGTAATGAAGGGGTGAAGGCATATCTGGGCTTTAAACTTGTGCCTACAAGATTTCACACCGCTATCTGCAAGCAGGCAGTGGGGTCTCTAGAGCATGGACGTAATTTAGGGGTCTCAACTGTGTCCACTGGCTTGCCCTTTGCTACCCCTGGCACTGCCTTTGCAACCCCTGGCCTCAGAACAATGGGCAGCTGGGGCTCAACTCTATTTTCTGTCAATGTTTTATTACACTAATAGTGAATACATCAAATATATTATTCACCAATAGTGCAATAAAAATGGTGTACAGTAAGCTGGATTATACCCTTCCATGGCAGCTGAGGTAGTAAAACATGCTTTTAAAGGTATGTTGTGTGCGTGCTTGTGGGTGAGAGTGCGTTTATGTGGGAGAGAGTGTATTTGTGTGTATGTGCGTGTGAGTGAAAATGGAGGTCAAAGTGCGTGTGATGTCATCTCCACTACCACTGACATTTCTGTGAATTGACGTCCAAATAGTGGGGGAATTTAACTGATGCAAATGCGACAGAGCATCGGCACATCTTCTGATGCCAGATTCTGTTATTGGAGGAACAAACAACATCTTAAAATAAACAATACAATACTAGCAGATGAGGTGAAAAGGAGTAGGCGCTGAGGCGAGTGTTCATCACATGGAGAGATTAAGACTGCAGTAGCATTGGCCCAAGGGGAAGTCCAGGAGCTACCTCAAATGGCCAAGCCTGAATCTGGTTAAGAAGACTCTCTCCCAGGTACCCATGGCAAATAGGGCTCCATTTTGCGGTTAGTTTGACGATTCACATACAGACTTTTACAGAGAACCTTGAGGTCTCACCTTCCTCGCTAGTCCGATGTTTCCTAGTTTTAAACACAGCCAAGATCAGACTCAGACATGGCAGAGGGATTGTAGAAAAGTACGGAGCTCCTCAGATGTAATATTTCTTTCTTAGTGTATTGCAACCGTAGTATTCCCAAACCTCTATCACAAGCAAGACAGTCAAGGATCACTTCCTTATTGAAACATGCATGCAGCTTTGCGTAGACTGCACACCATAGTGAAGTAGTGTGGCTCACTGGTAGAGGCGGCAGACCTGAGAGCAGAGGACGGCCCGGGACCAGGGTTCGATTCCCGGCGCGGCAGGTTTCTGGATCAGGGTCAGCGGACTCGATAATTCTCTCGCCTCGGTGCCCACTCTGATCAGCGATCACACTCGGCAACTCTGGGCATTAGCTTGCCTCATCTTCACTAACGGCCCCACCAGACCGCCGGGGATGCCTGGTCTCACCCTGGACCTACCCATTAAGGGACCATCTCTCAAGGAAGCCAGGAAGGGTTTCGCAGCGGTCGAAGCGCCTTGGGACCCTACGGGTAAGTAGTGCGCTATATAAAATGCCAATACATAGTGCCAGAGGAACCAATTAAATGCTATATTCTACATGCTCAACCCGAGCCCTTGTTATACAATATAGGTTGCGCAAGCTGGGGGGAATATCTGTCACAGACTAGCACGAGGCAATGACCCCCGCGCCTCATAATTTAAATATGTATCATTCATTCCATCCCCAGTGGAGCCAGTCAGGACAGCTCCCTTGATGTGCTGGTGTACTCATCTGTCAGAGCGAGTCACCCGGCGACGCCATCTTGGGTAGCATTCTAGCTGTTAAACATGCACTCTCCCTATTTAATGGAGGTGATGCAAGCGCGCAGCGCGTGCGTCAACGGCGCTCCAAAGGCAAGCCCGACTGCGCCCGTCCACGCCTCGGAAGTGCTTATCGCAAGACACGCTGCCCCAGATGACCCCCGTTTGGTCTATTCTAGAGATGAGCTTGTCCGGCTCAATACTCGGAGAGCTGGGACCACGGGTAATAAAAATGGCACTAGATCAGGTAAGCATCCCTTCAAGAAAGTACTGTTGGTGACTCTTAACTCTGTATTGATCAATGTTAGATCCTTAAATAAACATTATGTGGAGATCTGCATCTTATTGAATGATTATGTTCTTGATGTCCTGTTTCTTACTGAAACTTGGACACGAATAGGTAGCGAAGTGGAGTTGGCTTTAGCCTGTCCTCTGGGCTACAAAATTTATCATAAGCCCAGGTGGGATGGAAGAGGGGGAGGAGTGGGTTACATTTATAAAGATATCTGGAATATTACCCCACTCGGCACAGTGGACGTCCCGGGAATTGAGTCACTAGGGTTCTCACTTAGGTACCAGTGGCATCCTGTATACTGGTTTACTGTGTTACAGACCACCAGGGAGCGCTGCCCATGTTTATCAAGAACTGATTGATGCCATATATAACTTATCAAACTCTCACTCTAAGTTATTGATCCTTGGAGATTTTAACCTATGGAAAATGGCAGTTTAGACACAGTCGTTAAGGAACTTTGCCAGGCCTGTAACAATGTAAACTTACAACAGCTGGTATCACAACCTACTCACCAGAGGGGCCATGTGCTTGACCTTATCTGTGCTGATGATAATAATCTAGTTGTAAAGAAAATACTCCCCAATGCTGGACAGACCACTTTTTAATTTCCTTCACCTTAAAAGTTGATAATCTTAAACAATATGATGGTGGTAGGTCATCTACTCATGCCAGGAGGGCATGGTCCCAATAACCAAATTAACAGACCTCCCCGGGCTTGTTGATGACAGTTATGTCCTACATGATTCGGTGGAAGTGAATTATCTGAACTTATGCCATCAGATCATCAGTTCATTGTTTCAGTTAGTGCCTCTAAGGAAAGGTAAAAGCCATAAAAAACCTTCCGCTCCCTGCTACAACAAAGAACTTAGGTCGATGAAGACTAGTTGCAAACAAGCGGAAAGGAAGTGGAGGAGGAATTATCTGAAATATGATAAAGCAGTTTTAAAAAACCTGCTTTATACCTACAAGGAGCTGATAGGCAAGGCCAAGGCCAAATATCTTGAGGAGACTATTTTACACTCAACTAATAAGACTCAAACTCTCTTTGGCCTAGTGAAAGGCCTCGCCAATCCAGTATGTGCTAAGCCTAACATTCCAGCATCACAGGAACTATGTGATGATTTGTCACTTTTCTTTGAGGAGAAAATCAGTCAAATCTGAAGTGGTCTTAAACCTTTGGGAAACGACGATATGTGCCAGCATACTGGAAATGAAATGTTAACAAACTGGGGTATAAATGAGAGGGAACATGTGACAGTCCTGGACCATTTCCAGGTTCCCTCAGAGGAATTTAATGCAATTGCTGCTGGTATTTCCTGAGGCTCTCCTTTGGACCCACTCCCCCATAAATTCTGGACATTTTTTGGCAGTGAACTTCTTCCGCACCCTTATCAAGTTTGCTGTCAATCCTTAAGCAACGCTGTAGTTCCGGACTGCTGGAAAAAAGCAGTTGTTTCCCCATTGCTAAAAAAGGCGTCCCTGGATCCCCAATGACCCGCTGACTACAGACCAATTTCATTGCTGCCCTTCCCAATTAAGATTCTGGAGAGATTAGTGACAAAATCTCTCTCAAGATACATCGAGGATAACGAGTTGCTGGACGAAGCCCAATTCGGGTTTCGCCCGGCACATGGAACCGAGACTGCCTTGGTTGCAGTTTTGGATGACCTACGAATGCGGGCTGACAGTGGTCAGGCAACCTTTTTGGTGCTGCTTGACATGTCAGCCACGTTCGATACGGTCAACCATCAGATCCTGATTGAGAGGCTGGAGAAATTTGGTGTTGTGGGGGAGGCGAGAGATTGGCTGCATTCCTATCTTTCCAACAGACAGCAGGCTATGACGCTATCGCTGTTTACTTCTCAGTTCAGGGATGTTAAAGAAGGAGTTCCTCAGGGCTCGCCCACCAGCCCAATCTTGTTAAACGTTTATCTCCACCCACTCATCAGTTTAATGCAATTTTTTGCATTGATGTCATCAACTATGCAAATGACACACAGCTTGTCTTCGCGGTTGATGGCGATAATGCAGTCTCCCTGGAAAAGTTTCACAATTGCCTTCATAGAACAGCAGCCTGGCTGAAAGAGAACTCCCGACAATTTAATGGGGAAAAAGCTGAAGTTATGTGCTGTATGTCAGACAAAATTCAACAGCCCCTTCCAGCAGGCTTTTGGCCAGATCTGACCAATAATTCTTCTGTGCCCGCCAATGCAGTACATAATCTGGGCGTGATGATGGACAGCAACTTACAATTTGACTCACAAGTGAACAAAACAGTGAGCACCTATCTATATCTGTTTAAAGCCCTTCGGAAGATCCTCCAGTTTTTACCCACTTCTGTTAGACATTTAGTGGTATGGAGTATGTCCTGAGCAGAATAGACTATTGTAATGCACTCCTTTTGGGTGCCCCAGGCTCTTTGTCAAAGAAACTACAAAGAATACAGATTATGGCGGCTAAATTGGCATTGATCTGACCACGTGGAGCTTCAGTCTCCCTGTCCTTAAAAGATCTCCACTGGCTGCCTGTTGTACAAAGAGTACAATTTAAGAGACTTTGTATTGTTCACAGGGCTGTACATAAAACTGGGCCTAAAATCCTACAAAGGAAATGTGTATGGTATGCCCCCGCCAGATCTCTGCGCTCTTCCTGTGCGAACTTGGTCTGCGTTCCCCAAGCTAAAAAAGTTTGAATGGGATTAAGATTCTTTCGCTTGACGGCAGCCAAGCTATGGAATGCACTACCCCTGGAACTCAGGCAACTAAATGCCCTGTCACGGTTTAGGAAGGAACTGAAAACTAGACTATTCCTCAGATAGTGATCTTGGATTATTTTGCTCTGTACTCGCTGGTCAGTAATTTAAGCGCCAGGATACCCTTTGGGTGACAGCCGCGCTGTATATGTGCACATTACATTACATTACAAGGACATGGCTGAACAGGCCCCCAGTGAACGTCCTTATAGTGTATCTTAATTACAATGAATGATGATGCCACAATTATTTTGCAGAAGAGACATCTTAGAAATAGGGTGTAAGTTCAGGATCTCCCATTTCATTAGTATTGCATTTCTTTCAAGAACATTTTAGAGCTTCTTATTGCTCAGAAGGTTGTAATTTGCCCCAGCAGTTAATGCAGTACGGACAAGTGTATTTTTCCTCCTCCCACTCACTCCCACAGATAGATGCTGTTCATTATACTGTTTTATCTCTCCACTATGATATATAATTATTACCTTACGTTTTGTAGGTCTCGCTGAGTCAGCGCGCATGCGCTGTCCGAAGAGACATTTAGTAGCGGCTTTGGGAAGTACTCCCAAAGCGACGACCAGCTTGCTAGAAAGCGCAACAAGCACGCGCGCTGCTGCGCGCATCCCTTGTTTTCTATTTCTTTACTTTTTCTATAATTGCGGCCCATGCGCTTTACTTTTAACATTAAAAGTAAAGCGCGGGTGCCGCGATTATAGCAAAAGTAAAGAAATAGAAAAAAACTTCCCACTGAATCAGACAGCCAATGTGGAGTTTCCATTTCAGCCCAAAAGGTACCATTTCCAACATATCAGAGTGCTGTTTCATTCTTAAAAATGCCAAATTTGCCCTTGTTTGATTTCATCTTGAAGTTTTGAAGCCAAATATGTTCTCAGTAATTCGCGAAATCTGCCGACGTGTCCATCGAAACGACACATTGGCATGCATGAGAGGAGGTCGGGCGATTTTCAGAGTGGTAAAATGTAGCGTATAACATTACACAGCCACCTATTAATGTAGGTTCTGCATCACATGCTGACTTCTGTGCCTCTCCGCTCCAGCTGTCCGAGTACAAAGTGGGTCCCTGGCTATTCTACTACGCAAACGTACAGCATACATGTTCAGGACTGATAAAAGTGCTTAGGGCGTTTTCCTTTTTTTAAATCTCGCTAGAGACCTAAAAACCACCACACACACAACCACACACACTCAACCACACACACACACACACACACACAACCACACATACAGCCACACAACCACACACACAACCACAAACACAACACACACATACAACACACACACAACCACACACACACACCACATACACCACCACACACCAGGCCCGGACTGGCCATAGCGGGCACCGGGCAATACCCCAGTGCGCCGCAAGTGTGGGGGCCGGTTTTGAGCCCCTGTGGGCCGATTTTGTTACAGGGCCGTTTTTGTAACATAGCTGCAAAATCGGCCCTGCAACAAAATCGGCCGAAAACCGGCCCAGCAAAGCACTTGGCGGCACCTCCGACCCCTCCCACCCCCCCGGAGTGGGGAGGGGGGGCCAGCCGAGCACTTTGCCAGGGCCGGTTTTGGTTCCCAGTCCGGCCCTGCCACACACACACTCAACCACACACACACACAACCACACACACACACACACAACCTCACACAGCCACAACCACACACACAACTACAACCACAACACACACACAACACACACACAACCACACACACAACACCACACACACCACCACACACACAACCACACACTTTACCACACACACGACCACACACAACCATACACACACAACTACGCACACAACCACACACACAACCACACACACAGCCACACACACAATCAAACACACAACCACACACTCACAACCACACACACACAACCACACACAACCATACAACCACACACACAACCATACACACAATCACACACACACAACCCACACACACGCAACTACACACAACCACACAAGCAACCACACATACAACCAAAAAACCACACACAACCACGTACACAACCACACACACACAACCACACACACAACCACACACACACAAAACCACGCACAACCACACACACACAACCATAAAACCACACACACACAACCATACATCCACACAACCACACCGCACCCACAACCGCACCCACACCCCCAACCACACGCACACAATCACACCCACACACACAACCACACACACAACCACACACAACCACACCAAGCATTGGCATAGCCAATAGGTCTCACTCTGGGACCTTGTAAGTGTTTAGCCATGCAACGTTTGATGTGGTTGCACCAAGGATATTGTGCTGCATAGCTAAATACTTAGAAGGTCCCAAAAGCTAGACCTATTGGCTATGCTAATGCTTGTTTCCCTTAGTACCAAATTTGTGCTGTTTAGTGTCTTTGGTTCTCAACCAAGTCGTTCTTTCAGATTAAGGGAAAATCCTTCCTTGCAGCAGGTACAATCAGTATTAGCTGTGCACTTTTGTGAGCTGCCTGACACATCAAAGCTTGCCTCACAAACCCTACAGGCTACTAGAGTTAACAAATCGCAATCCTTCTATTACAGCACAGTGCGTGATGAACTAGCATCAAAGGACTACATGCAAACTGCAGTGCAGGGGTTTAGAACCTCATTTTTTCCTCAATCATTCCTTATTTTAAGTTTGCTAGAAAGGGTGCTTTTTGGTAGCAATAAAGTGTTATTAGCATAGATGACCCCAACCATTGTGAAGTTTTAAATCCAGACTTTGTGTTTCCCCAGAGGAAGCACTCTTAACATATAATGTGTACCAGCATGGATGACATGTGACTCATGCACCTTGTAAACCTCACTGTGTTAGGTAACATTCCCTGTACATTGATTGACACACATGCAATATTTAGTGTCGCTGTGTAATGTGTATGCGATGTAATTCACTCTGACACCATACACTGGGATGAGTACCACAATAAAAAAAATAAGCGCTATTTAAGTCATTATTAGATTAATTACTTGTACAAGCAAATACATCTGACATTTTTGCAAAGCATGCATATCTTTTTACATACAAAGGTAGAACAAAGTCAAAAACCAGCTTAGAAATCATAGTAACTCTTAAGCACTTTTGAAGTGATAATAAACTGACTGCCTTTGTTTCGTTTTTTTGCATTGGCATCTTGTTTTAGACTCCAGATTGGCATAGCAGATTAGACACCAACAAAAGATGGGCTGATGTCCTTTAGGTGAGACTTTTACGTTGAGCCCAGCTAGAAGTGAAAATAAGAGACCCCTCCCTTATGCCCTGCAGATTGCTGCTTTGAAAGTAAAACAAACATATTGGTGCTGCTGAATGATTCCAGGTGCAAATTACACCAATACATTTTACCTGAAAGTGCGTGGGCCTCTTGCCTACCCGCAGCATCCTTCGCAGCAGTCAGACAGGCTTCTCCTTCCAGTTTTAAGTTTTTACACTGTAGTTTCACATTTAAGCACACGTGTTTCACAGGAATACTGCTTTTCAATAGTTAGCCACAATGTTTACTTCTACTGCTGTCCCATACTGTCACAATTGCCATGTAAAAGAGGACTTTTTGATCAAGTATCTAATGTCATATATATAAAATACAAGCCTTCCTAAATAATTCCTGCTGCGATTACTTTAATACAGGGGTAGCTCTTTATGTGCATCGTATGGCGTTAATCGTGAAAGAGATGTTTAATGTACTTTTTTTAGAGCCACACTTCTGAAAGAGATTTGGTGGTCTTGCCCTCAGACTCCCAGTCTATTACAGGCAACAAATCATACGCTACTTCCACCAAGACTACCCCTCCCACCAACACACTTCACATCACTTCACCAAACCCACACTTTTTACTTCCACCCAGCACGACTAAGACAGCATACGCATCCCCAATAGATTTTGAACCCCCTCCGTGTACGATCATAGTTCCCCCTGCTAACACCATCCCTTCCATAACCAACTCCGTCCATCAGCCGACCCCACGGTCTTATCGAACTACCGACCCATATCCTTACTCCCTGCATTCTCCAAACTCATGGAAAGGCATATCCATTCCGCCCTCACTACTTTCACAGAGGAAAACAACCTCCTCCACCCATCACAATCTGGCTTCCGAGCAGGATACTCCACGGAGACCGCTCTACTGGGTGTGATGGAAAAAATACGAAAGCTTCTGGATGAGGGTCAAACAGTCGCACTCATTCTTTTAGATTTGAGTGCGGCGTTTGATACCATATCGCACAAAACTCTTCTGGCCACTCTAGAGAGAAACGGCATCTGCAAGGATGCTCTACAGTGGATAAAGTCCTTTCTCACCGAAAGAACCTTCCAGATCAAATCCAGTATTGCATGCTCAGATACGTTTCCCGCCCCACATGGTGTCCCACAGGGATCCATTTTGAGCCCGTTGTTTTTTAATCTATACCTTAGACCATTGGCAGATCTAGCCGACTGTGCAGGACTAACGCTAATGTCTTATGCAGACGACTCTCAAATCATCTTTTCCCTATCTGAGTCAAACCCCTCAGCCCAATCTCTACTTAAAACTGGCCTTCAGGAAATTTTCAACTGGATGACCACTAACCAGTTGAAATTAAATGGGGATAAAACTGAGGTCCTCCTATTAGGAAGAAATAAAGAGCTCTGGAACCCCTTACATTGGCCATCAGAACTGGGAAATCTTCCCTCCCCAGCTACACAGGTAAAAAACCTAGGAGTCATTATCGACAACACTTTGTCAATGAAACAGCAGGTAAATAAAGTTGCGGGCCTCTGCTTCACCATAATAAAATGGTTGAAGAAAATCATTTGGATGTTGCCCCAAAACACACAAAAAACCGTAGTCAACGCATTAATAACATTGCGTATTGACTATGGAAACATTCTCTACTTAAGGTCAAACCTAGCAGTGATCAAACGACTCCAATTGGTACAAAACGCTGCTGCACGACTCCTGTGTAGGATACCAAAGTCTGAAAGAATATCAAAACATCTGAACGATTTACACTGGCTCAGGATAGAACATCGGATTAGCTTCAAAACCCTGAGCTACATGTTTAAAATTAAAACTAAAACAGCACCCAGCTATCTACAAACTTTGGCCTCCCCCTACCTACCAACAAGAAACCTTCGCTCTCAAACTGCAGCGAATTTCGCTGTACCCAGATTCAAACTGCAAAGAACTGGAGGACGATCATTTGCTGTCACAGGGCCTATTCTATGGAATTTGCTCCCCCCGCATATCCGGAAAGAAGAAAGCTACACGAAATTCGGGAAAGTTGTAAAAACCTGGTTGTTCCAGAAACAACTGAGTTAAAATTACCTCTCAGCATTTTTCCTGCAATCTAACTGTATGTCACAGGCGCCGGGAAACCCTTTTTGGGTAGCTGAGCGCCATACAAATGGAAAAATTTAAATAAATAAATAAACTCTCCCGCTACCTCATCCTCACTGCACAACAATACTCCTAACTTGTACACCCCCCATTCCAGCCAACCCCCACCAAGTCAGCTGCTTGTACATAATAGGACACCCCATTACCACTTAAAGAACACGCTGCCCTCAGATCACACATCACGCCCAGTTACACTTGCCACACACCATCCAGCCACACCCACAACTCAGCCATCTACATCCACAACTCATCCATCCACATCGCTGCACAACGATCCTCCTAGCACATACAGCCCCCATTCCAGCCAACCCCCACCAGGTCAGTTGCTGGAATACAATAGGACACCCCATTACCACTTAGAGAACACGCCGCCCTCAGATCACACATCACACCCAGTTACACTACCCACACCCACGCATCAGCCAGCCACACCCACAACTCAGACATCTACATCCACAACTCATCCATCCACATAAGTAACACTGCCTCCAACTCCACTCAGACCCGCACCTGAACACAGACCTAACCAGACCACATCACAGCCAGCCACACTCATAACACAGCCGCCAAACCCATTCATGACATCAACAGCAATGGAAAACCATTATGCTCATTACACATTATCTATCACCCACCTGGTGATAACCTCATCTTCACCGAACACCTCATGGACATGGTCTCAACGAACTCCGGGCAGCAAAATACCTATTCCTTGGCGACTTTAATCTCCATTGGAACGACCACAATGATGAAGTGGTCAATAGTCTCAAAAATGTCCTTGATGCTTTAGACCTCACCCAAATTTGCAATAGATCCACACAATCCTGGATTTAATTGTCTCCAAAAGTGACTCCATTCAGCTTGAGTCGATCCAACCCTATGACTGGCCTGACCATCATATTATCACATTATTTATCAAGGAAACAGTGAAACTTAACTCGGTGCAATCCACAAGTCCAAAGGTATGGAAAAGAGACTTGAAAAGACTCAACCCTAACATATTACTTTCTTGCAGCTACAACCTACTTCTGCCCCCTGCAGGTAGGTCCGAAGTCCATGATCTCACCAACCACTACCTCAATTCCATGACCTCGATAATAAACGAGGTAGCCCCCCTTCAACTAAAGAAAGTCTCCACAATAGACTCTAAGCCCTGGTACTACTCAACGAGGAGAGACGGTCTCTCATAACTTCTGAACGTAATTGGAGATCAGTCCCATCCGCCAATCACCTCAAGATACTAAGGAAAAAGACAAATGCATACTATAGAAAGATCAAACGCACTAAAGCAGACTTCTTCAGCCACCAACTAGACCAAGCAAGAAATCGTCCCCACAAACTTTTTTAATTAATCAAAACCCAATCTAAAGATGCACCTCAACGTCTACAAGAAATAGCCTGCCCTCAACCCAACTGTGAAGAATGTTCTGCCTTCTTTAATCAGAAGACAGACAACATCAAGAAGGATCTCCTCAATGACCTAATCTTACACTCGGGTCCTCATATGAAAACCTCCTCAGCACTCGCAAATTGCGCCACACCAAATCCCTTCAAAGTTTGATCTAAAAAATGACGCAGCTTGGTCATCCTTTGCAATCTACCCTGAAGAAGCCATATGCAAGATTCTTAGTGCCCGGAAGCCTTCCAATCACCTCATCGATCCTATCCCCGCAAGCGCTGTTAAAGACTTCACTCCATTGCTTCTGCCTCTCTGGAACAAGATCATGAACAGTTCACTGCTACAAGGTTACATCCCGGACACCCTCAAAGTTGGACAGGTATCACCCATTCTAAAGAAACTCACAGCTGACCCTACGGACCTAAACATCTATCGCCCTATTTCCAATATTACTACCCTGGCCAAACTTTTGGAAAAATGTGTACACCACCAACTGACAAGGCATATTGATCACTTTGACCCTCTCAACAAACACCAATCAGGCTTCCGAGCAGGTCAAAGCACTGAGTCAGCCATGACAAATATAATTGACGACGCGCTACAAATCCTTGATCAGAACGGAACATGCCTACTCATCTTGCTAGACCTCTTCTCAGCCTTTGATATGGTCAGACATGAGAACCTGATAGATCATCTAAAACATAGAATGGGTCTATCAGGGTCAGTGCTAAACTGGTTTACCTAATTCACCTGTGCATAGACTAAAGAATTTCCGAGACGGATCGTACCCTCGCTACTAACCCAAGAGTCCAACTAGACAATCTAGACATTATCTCCACCCTCGACCTGATTCTTCGGGATACCCTACTGCTTTACTTCTTACAAGATGTTATGTATACATGTTTAACCTGCATTTTTTCTCTGTATAATTCAACCTCACTTATTGTAAAGCGCTCTGATATCCACAAGGGTCTTGTTCTGGTGCTATAAAACTTTCAAAATAAATAAATTAAAGTTGATTATAATCTGCTTGTTGCAATCATTCATGAATCAAAGAAGGATACGCAGTTCCCCAAAAGTGTTGCACCACAATTAAATCAAAGAAGGTTCAGACAAGGCCCCAGTGAACAAAGGGGGAAAGGGAGGGGGAATCTCCCTTTCCAGCTCCTCTTCACCGATCGACGAGTGGGTATGTGCACTGTGGGCTCCTGCGGAGCAAGAGGGTTCTTACTTTTGAAGTTCCCTTACACGGAGGAGACCGATGAAGCAACTCTTTCGGACTTAGTAGGGTCCCACTAAGGAATGGCAGTACCTCCGGCCTGCCATTGAATATCATATGGATTAGGTAGTATTGGCCTATCACACTGTGTAGATAGTTTTTAACTTTTTGGTCCTGACGAATTGCGCTGCATCACTTTGAGCACAAAGCATGAAACATGTTGACTGCTAGGAAGACAGTACTTCCCTGGAACTTTGTACCGGATTGTGACCTCTCCTATTTTTCATTTATTAAGGTAGCTAGCCACGCCATTAAAATAGTAGAGTGGACTACCTAACCTTTTTTAACATGTTCACCACTCCCCTGCATCTACACCCCACCTAGGGCCCTCACATCCAAGCACCAATTGACAGGGACAGAAGATCTCCGATAAAGAGCCCCTTTCAGGGTGCCCATCAGACATTGCACCGCCAGTTTGACGAGGAGCAAAACCCAAACGATGAAGCATGACACCTAGCTTGCTCGGTGTTTGAGGGTTTTAGTCCCGAAAGGAAGATTCCCCCTCCCTTTCCCCCTTCGTTCACTGGGGCCTTGTCCCAACCTTCTTTGACTCAATTGTGGTGCAACACTTTCGGGGAACTGCGTACCCTTCTTTGTTTTCTGAGTTATAGGGCTTGTATGCTGGACCCCGGTAAATATAGCCCTCTTTCTCCCTCTCTTTTGTTGATTAATCATTCAGGAATGCCAGATTCGGGCTTGGATCAGTGGGACTGAAAGCAGAAGTTCTTAGCTGCCCAATGAACAGTGCTTAATTTGAGCCTGTGGCCCAACTCGCCCATGCCTAAAGCCGGCCCTGGTGTTGTGGTCTCTTTATTTAACTCCTCTCTGCCCCTACAGCTAGCACAGCCTCGAGTACGTGTTTCACCATTATCACCAAAAAGCACAGACCCGTCTCATCTGCAGAGGAATGTCCGACTCTCAGAAGAAGCAACAGCAGCACGTGTCAGGAGTCGGCACCTGCGCGAGATGATTTGGGGCAAAATGAGGTCACCTATTCACTTTATGTAACAACACTTATGCTTCTTGTGCGCCGCCGTCCCACCCAGCCCAACCCTTGTTCTCTTCTGCCAGAACTGAGAACGGGTCCCCTGTAGGATCAGACGCGGGAACGCGAAGGAAGCCGATCAGAATTCTCCGGCAGGCCCGGCTCCGCGGAGCAGGTCACGGCAGAGACGGAGCCGGCATGCCAGGAATGTGGCAACCGCTCAAAACATTCCTGCAGGTACTGAGCGCGTCCTAGGCGAGCCAAGGTGCCGTCTGGGTCCCACGCCCGCCGGTGACAGCCAGACTGAGAGGCGGGGGGCTGAGGCGCGCCTGTCGGCACCCTCCAGACGTCTCTTCGAACCCTGTGAAACAAGCCCTCAGTACACGTATTCCTTTAATTGTTCTTAATTTTAACATATACTCTGCAAACCCAATGGCTTCAGATCTTGTCGCTTGGGGACGATCGGCTTTTAATAGCTTGTGGCACAAGAAGGCTGGTAAAGCCAGTATTATCTTTTTATTAACTGACACTACGACAAAATGTCTGTGAGGCAGAGGTGGGCAGAGGTTATTGGCAGCTCGAAGAATGGTAGTGTTGCGCGTTCGGATTGGGTAGGCTGAGCCAGTCTGGCTTGGAATAGACCTTTACTGATGTTCTAGATCTTAATAGGTAGAAAGAACTCCTCGATATGTGTTATAAATTATAATGCATCCCTCCTGCTGTTGCCGTCATGGCCCTGGGTACCAGTGTTTTGGACTATCTGGAGATGCCCGGGGCTTGCTTGTAATGACGGCCAGGATGAATGCTGTGGCGTACTTCACATTTTTGTGGTTTTGATTAAACAAGCATATTGCTGGGGGCGAGATCTCAATATTCATAAACATGCTCAACACTTTGGTGGATACTAGGTTATTTTCAATCCATTATATTGTTCGCAAAGTTTAAGCACATTCTGAACTGGAAATATAAACATAGGAAAAGGGCAAATACTACCAGTATTGGTCTTGGGCTCAATGTCCGCGGACTCGATAATTCTCACCTCGGCGCCTACTCTAATCATGGGTCCCACGCTGCAACTCTGGACAATGGCTTGCTTAATCTCCACAACGGCCTCAACAACACTGTGATGCCTGGCTTCACCTTGGGGGTGCCCAAGAGGGGCATCACACAGGGAGAGCCAGGAAGGTTTCCACAGCGTTATACAGCGCCGGGACGCCCCGTTGCTGGGGCAGCTGTGCGCTTTAAAGTATACTACATTTACATTTACATAACCAAAGAACAACCAGGGGTGTACACATATTGATTTTCTAGCTGGCACTGATTTCTGGGCTCCCAATGTATCATTGGTTCGATCGATAATAGCGACCTTGCCATGGCACGTAGTAATCCATGCACGAATCTTCATTCATTCCTGGATAAACGCACAGGGGCTCGAGTAAACTCCCCAGTCCTCTGCAGACACGCAAAGACAATACCATGTACGATAGGGTGCACTGTTGGGTGCAAAATCCAACGCATTTTGTTTGTCTGAATGCTGTGACTCAAAATTGTTTTGTGGCCTTGGCACGTTTCCCTAGCCCTCCTGATCTTCACTATCAGAAAAAATGTGATGAGCTAGTGTGACCACTGGGGGCGCAGTTGCTGCCAGATTCAGCATGGAGTAAGTGAGTGCAGACAGCTGTACTCCTCCCCAGTGGATATAGTACAAAGGCATCACTGAAACAATATCGATGGCAAAAATATAGAACTACAAAAATATCGAGTAAAAAATATAGAATGCCAAAATATCGACTTCCTATCTCCAAACCGGTAAGTACAAAAATATTGAGTCAAAAATATAGAATTTTTTAAATAGTTAAAAGTAATTTAAAATTAATGAAATAATAAATATAACTAACTTAAACATACTTAAAATACTTAAATAACATTAAAATTAATAACTAATTAATATAAATAAAAAAATAAAAAAATACATATATATATATATATATATATATATATATATATATATATATATAACATAGTATTAATAAAAAATATACAATATATTTACCATAGGATAGCGAGAGGGTTAAATTTACTGTTACCACTCCAGTGACTGCAACAGTAGAAAAAACATTGGATAGCGTAGCAGTAAAAATTACTATTCCCACTCCAGTGAGTGCAACAGTAGGGAAAGCGTTGGATAGCGGGAGTGTAAAAATTACTATTCCCACTCCAGAGAGTGCAACAGTAGGGAAAGCATTGGATAGCGTAGGGGTAAAAATTTCTATTCCCACTCCAGTGAGTGCAACAGTAGGGAAAGCGTTGGATAGCGGGAGGGTAAAAGTTACTATTTCCACTCCAGACAGTGCAACAGTAGGGAAAGCGTTGGATAGCGTAGGGGTAAAAATTACTATTCCAACTCCAGTGAGTGTAACAGTAGGGAAAACGTTGGATAGCGTAGGCATAAAATTTACTATTCCCACTCCAGTGAGTGCAACAGTAGGGAAAGTATTGGATAGCGGGAAGGTAAAAATTACTATTCCCACTCCAATGAGTGCAACAGTAGGGAAAGCGTTGGATAGCGTAGAGGTAAACATTACTATTCCCACTCCAGAGAGTGCAACAGTAGGGAAAGCGTTGGATAGCGTAGGGGTAAAAATTACTATTCCCACTCCAGAGAGTGCAACAGTAAGGAAAGCGTTGGATAGCGTAGGGGTAAAAATTACGATTCCCACTCCAGTGAGTGCAACAGTAGGGAAAGCGTTGGATAGCGTAGGGGTAAAAATTACTATTCCCACTCCAGTGAGTGCAACAGTAGGGAAAGCGTTAGATAGCGGGAGGGTAAAAATTACTATTCCCACTCCAGAAAGTGCGACAGTAGGGAAAACATTGGATAGCGGGAGGGTAAAAATTACTATTCAGACTCCAGTGAGTACAACAGTAGAGAAAGCGTTGGATAGTGTAGCGGTAAAAATTACTATTCCCACTCCAGTGAGTGCAACAGTAGGGAAAGCGTTGGATAGCGGGAGGGTAAAAATTACTATTCCCACTCCAGAGATCGCAACAGTAGGGAAAGCGTTGGATAGCGAAGGGGTAAAAATTACTATTCCCACTCCAGAGAGTGCAACAGTAAGGAAAGCATTGGATAGCGGGAGGGTAAAAATTACTATTCCCACTTCAGAAAGTGCAACAGTAGGGAAAGTGTTGGATAGCGTAGGGGTAAAAATTACTATTCCCACTACAGTGAGGGCAACAGTAAGGAAAGCGTTGGATAGCGTAGGAGTAAAAATTACTATTCCCACTCCAATGAGTGCAACAGTAGGGAAAGTGTTGGATAGCGGGAGGGAAAAAATTACTATTCCAACTTCAGAGAGTGCAACAGTAGGGAAAGCGTTGGATAGCGTAAGGGTAAAAATTACTATTCCCAATCCAGAGAGTTCAACAGTAGGGAAAGCGTTGGATAGCGTAGGCATAACATTTACTATTCCCACTCCAGTGAGTGCAACAGTAGGGAAAGCATTGGATACCAGGAAGGTAAAAATTACTATTCCCACTCCAGAGAGTGCAACAGTAAGGAAAGCGTTGGATAGTGTAGAGATAAAAATTACTATTCCAACTCCAGAGAGTGAAACAGTAGGGAAAGCGTAGGATAGCGTAGGGGTAAAAATTACTATTCCCACTTCAAAGAGTGCAACAGTAGGGAAAGTGTAGGGGTAAAAATTACTATTCCCACTCCAGAGAGTGCAACAGTAGGGAAAGCGTTGGATAGCGTAGGGGTAAAAATTACTATTCCCACTCCAGAGAGTGCAACAGTAAGGAAAGCGTTGGATAGCGTAGGGGTAAAAATTACGATTCCCACTCCAGTGAGTGCAACAGTAGGGAAAGCGTTAGATAGCGTAGGGGTAAAAATTACTATTCCCACTCCAGTGAGTGCAACAGTAGGGAAAGCGTTAGATAGCGGGAGGGTAAAAATTACTATGCCCACTCCAGAAAGTGCAACAGTAGGGAAAACATTGGATAGCGGGAGGGTAAAAATTACTATTCAGACTCCAGTGAGTACAACAGTAGAGAAAGCGTTGGATAGTGTAGGGGAAAAAATGACTATTCCCACTCCAGTGAGTGCAACAGTAGGGAAAGCGTTGGATAGCGGGAGGGTAAAAATTACTATTCCCACTCCAGAGATCGCAACAGTAGGGAAAGCGTTGGATAGCGAAGGGGTAAAAATGACTATTCCCACTCCAGATAGTGCAACAGTAAGGAAAGCATTGGATAGCGGGAGGGTAAAAATTACTATTCCCACTTCAGAAAGTGCAACAGTAGGGAAAGTGTTGGATAGCGTAGGGGTAAAAATTACTATTCCCACTACAGTGAGTGCAACAGTAAGGAAAGCGTTGGATAGCGTAGGAGTAAAAATTACTATTCCCACTCCAATGAGTGCAACAGTAGGGAAAGCATTGGATAGCGGGAGGAAAAAATTACTATTCCAACTCCAGAGAGTGCAACAGTAGGGAAAGCGTTGGATAGCGTAAGGGTAAAAAATTACTATTCCCAATCCAGAGAGTTCAACAGTAGGGAAAGCGTTGGATAGCGTAGGCATAACATTTACTACTCCCACTCCAGTGAGTGCAACAGTAGGGAAAGCATTGGATACCAGGAAGGTAAAAATTACTATTCCCACTCCAGAGAGTGCTACAGTAAGGAAAGCGTTGGATAGCGTAGAGATAAAAATTACTGTTCCAACTCCAGCGAGTGAAACAGTAGGGAAAGCGTAGGATAGCGTAGGGGTAAAAATTACTATTCCCACTTCAAAGAGTGCAACAGTAGGGAAAGTGTTGGATAGAGTAGGGGTAAAAATTACTATTCCCACTCCAGTGAGTGCAACAGTAGGGAAAGCGTTGGATAGCAGGAGGGTAAAAACTACTATTTCCACTCCAGTGAGTGCAACAGTAGGGAAAGTAAATACTTCATATATAAATAAAAATAAAATAGAAAATAAATATTAATACCAATTACAAATTAATTAAAATAATTAACACTTGTATATAATATAGTAATTAATTAAAAATACAAATAAAAAATAATTATTGAAAATAATTACCTACTAATACAAATTATTTACCAATTAACAATAAATTAATTAACAATTAAAAAATAATTAAAAATAAGATAAAAAAAAAGAATTTAAAAATTGAATTACTTACAATTAAATTACTTCCCACCCTATTCCCCTATTCCCCTATTAACCCACAACCCACTACAGAAAATAAATTAATAAAATTAACATGATTATCAATTAATACATTAATTAAAAATAACTACCCATTATATTTTAATTAATTACCAAATATTAATTAACAATTCAAAATAAATACAAATAAATAAGTTAACATATTTAATTATTTATAATTAAATAGCTTCCCACCCTATTCCCCTATAAACCCACAACAGAAAATAAATTACTAAAATTAACATATGTATCAATTAATCAATTAAATAAAATTAATTACCAATTATATTATGATTAATTAGCAATTAATTAATAAATAACAATTAATTCAAAATAAGTACCAATAAATAAATTAACATATTTAATTAATTATAATTAAATTATTTCCCACCCTATTCCCCTATAAACCCACACCCGCTACAGAAAATAAATCACTAAAATTAACATAATTATCAATTAATCAATTAATTAAAATTAATTAACAATTATATTTTAATTTATTAACAATTAATAATTAAATAACAATGAATTCAAAATAAATACGATAAATAAATTAACATATTTAATTAATTATAATTAAATTACTTCCCACCCTATTCCCCTATAAACCCACAACCCGCTACAGAATTATATTACGCAAAAATTAAATACCCAAACATTTTTTTTATTAATATAAATAATAAAATAAATATACACTTTTCAAACATAGACTAACATAAAAAACACTTTTAAAATTGATATTAACTTACTTACCTCAAATTCAATATTTTTGTAGTCTATATTCTGTCCATTCTATATTTTTGTAGTCTATATTCTGTCCATTCTATATTTTTGTTGGCTATATTCTGGCCATTCTATATTTTTGTTGGCTATATTCTGTCCATTCGATATTATGTCCATTCTATATTTTTGATTCAATGCTATCCCATTCAATATTTTTGTAATCTATATTCTGTCCAGTCGATATTGTGTCCATTCTATATTTTTTAATCAATATTAATGCAAATCGATATTAAAAACTCGATATTTTGAGTTTATATCAGTACAAAGCTTGGGGATCCGCAGGGAAGGCAGTGAATGTAGCAGTGATGTCATAGCTGTGCTTGGTCCACTTGCCCTCTTGCCTAGCAAAATAGGTCCAAAAATGCTGCAAGACGACCTGCAATCCTCTGCTAAAAAACAGAAACCTGTCGAGACGGGGTCATCCAAATGGTTTGACTGTCTGGGAGATATTTTAAGGAGCCTTCCTCATAGGTACACGTACTCCTGTCTTGATATCATCTTGGACATGTGTGAAATGTGTCACCTGTCAACACCAATAATCATGTTGGGTTTGAAGGGCTTCCATTTTGTTTGGTATTTTCTGGTCCCTTGATGTTGGTTTGGCACCATTAATTAGATGGCCCCAGAGTGGAGCAGCCAACACACCCTTCAACTCAGAGAAAGGTGCGCTCTTTGGCTCTGTCAAGCACCAGCTGGGACAGGTACCAGTGCCAACATTGCCGGTCCACCACAGTGTCCTTCACTATTACCTGCTCACTGGAGCACCCAAGGTTCCAGCCCTGATTCAGACTGAAAGGAAATATGAATCAGTGGTGCAACGCCCATAGGGCTCAAAGGGCTTCAGATCCCCTCTTTGTCGTGTGTGTCAGCCTGTGCTGAGACAGCTTTCCGGGCACACACACAGACAGTTTTTGAGCTGCTGTGGGATGGCTGGTCTGGCGTCCGTGTCTTATTGCAGCCTCACTCGAGTACTTCACAGGTCTATAAAATACCAATTACTTGTTAATGAGGCTTTTTTGTTTTTTCACCCCTTCTTAGAGTCCCGGCATCTCCACTCTGTCTATTGCTGGAAGAATTAGCCACCCCTCCCCCCCCCAATTTTTATTAGCTCCTCCTCCCGAAATATGGCTCTAGTTGCGCCTCTGGTCTGAATTATGTCAGTCTTGACATCTGTAGAAAAAGGAGAAGATTCCAGAGGAGGGTGTACCTTAATAGGGACGTCAGGACACCACCAGACTGGTGAAAAAACCCAAGAAAGAGAAGACCACAGAACAGGTATTCTCTATCTTTGCACCAAAGCTCTATAAAGCCATACTTGCATCTTCAGGTCTTTCCTAAGCTGAAGAACAGTAGGGTCAGCTACCCGTCTTCAATTCAGTAAAGATCTCAGAATACATATTTTTCTATTGGATTTTCCAAATAATATGTTATTGTTATATAATGATAGTGAACTTTGCAGCAACTTCAGAGCATTATTTCCTTCATCAGTGCATTGCTGAATACAATAGTTAGAACCCAGCAACACACTTATCTTTATCCCAGGCGTTGTACCTTAGTAATAGTCTGACTGAATGTCTCCAATGTCTCCAGACTTCCTTGCACTTCTTTGTCAGCCACGGCTTGCTTTATGAGCTACTCTTCTTTAGTGCAGTAGTTCAGCCGCAGAGACAGTCATTCTATAGATGGGTGCGGTGACTGATCTCCAGTACTTGGCAATGTGCCTCTTTGTAAGCATCACACTTGTTGCTACTAAGACATGTACTCATTGTCCCTTTCCCCCATTCTTCAATCAGCCCTAAAAAATGCTAGTTTAGAGTCATTTATGATTGTTCTGCAGACTACTTGTGTGTGTAGTCCACTCTTGACTAGGGTTAGGTGATAAATTCTGCTCTGCCAATGGAGTTTTGGTCCCGGGTTCCAAGCAAATTCAGCCAACTGATGCTTGGCAGAGTTTTTTCTCACTCTCGTCTCACAAGTGGTATGTTGGCGAGTGAGATTTAGTGTCCTGTAGCGTGATTTTCAGTCGCTGAAAGGGCATCCGGCAAGATTTCCCTGATGTGGGCAGTTGTGGGTGTTCATGGTCAGAAAGCTGCTGCCTGAGTAGAAAATCTGGTTGAGCGGCAGCTAAATCAACTCGAGAAGCAGTGCACTTTGACACACCGCATGATGCTGTTTGCACTGATTTGTCAGTGAGAAAGTATCTCACGGCACTAAAGTCAGCGTAAGCAGTGCAACGTGCCTAATTCCGTTCGTTGGTGGAATCCCATAGAGTTTTCATATAACTTCAAGGAATTCCATAGAGTGTAACTCTGCAAGTTCCGCCCATCCCTGATCATCTCTGATCTGGTTAGACCCAATAAGAGACAGGCTGAGGGATGTTGTACTAGCTGTATCCTATGGATCAGATATAGCTGGAACCAAAAATAAATGGAGTCACGGTAGAGGTAAATAGCAGTAGACTAAATAGCGTGCCTCAAAAGTTAGATCTCTTCTAATTAAATTCACTCAGATTGTATCTCTGCCTTCCAACTTGTACAGCACTCCGCTGCCCTTTGCTGGGGTAGGGCTATACAAATGCCACAATTAAAATATGCAAAAATAGCAATTTGGGGAGAGGATGTAGCCTTCCAGCGAAAGCGGTCGACGTTGAAGCTGGGAAACCGGGTTCGAGTCTCGGCAACAACGTTCAACATCCTATCATTCTGGACAAATCACTTAATCTCCCCGTTCCTAACAAAAAATGAATGTGTCCTTGCGTTAACAAAACTGGTGCTATGTAAAGCGCTCTGATACCCAATATCTTTGGGCCTAGTTTGCACTGTATATAACTGTACAGAGATCAGGGCCTAAATCCATCGTTTTTTTGCTCCCCATGCCATTCATGCCGAAACTGGTCCCAGTATGCTTGTTTACAGTCCAGAGAGGACCTGGCTTGGGAGTTTGGGCTGGACTCTTCTCATGAGGAACAGGGTCAAGACTGATTTGCATATGGCTGGGTCAAAACTGGGGTGGCGTGGTGAGCTAAAGAATGATGGATTAAACCAAGATCTTTGTGACGGGGGTGTGGATGTTTGCATTGTTGAAGAGTCCGTCCACCATTTGTTCCATTTGCTTTTGTTCCCTAAGTGGAAAGTGCAGCTAAAAAATGCAGATATGTTATTTGGCAAGGTGCAACAAATATGGTCTGATGACTGGTGGCCAACTGAACTTGGAACTACTCCTTCACCTAAGATGATGGTTAAGAACTTGAGAGTACGCATCAACCAACCCCTTTCAATGAAAGGTGCAGGTGACATCAACCTTTGGCTCCTGTTTCCATATTATGCACCTGCTGAGGAGAGCTCTCCCCTCAATCCCATTCTCTGCAAGGAAAACAGTCGTCCAGGCCCTGGTGATAGTCTAATGCATTACTGCAATGTGTTGCTCACTTCTGCTAATGAGACGTTGCCATCCAAACTGCAGGTGGTGCAGAACACTGCGGCTCACCTTATTTGTAATCTGCCTTCTATGACAGCCTTTGCACCCCTCCTTCAAATCCTTCATTGGCTTTCAGAAAATTATCTTCAAACTGTGCTGTCTTACACACAGAGCCTTAACTGGTTGTGGCTTTGTTTACTAAGCCACCAAACTTAAACAGTACCACCCGCCTAGACTGGTAAGATCAAGTGACAAATCACTGTTAGGCATCTCACGTATCAAGAGGGCCTGCTTGGGCGGCAGGTCCATTTCCTATTTGGCCCCTTTATATTGGAATAAGCAACCACACTATATTTGGACTTTTACGGATCATTTCTGCTTCAGGAAATTATGGAAAACAGTTTTGTTCTGAGCTGGTTGCGCCAGGCTGCTTGCTGCCTGGTTTGTGCTGAGATGCCCCTCTGGGTGATTCGAGCGCATTATAAATGGCATTTATATTAACAAGTTTATGCCCAGATGTGGGTCCCATGTTCACTGCGCCACTGCATTCAAGCTAGCCTGGCTGATGAGGGGTGATGCCCCGAAACCAGTCCTGGATGCTTGTTTCTGGTCCAGGGAGCACCTGACTTGGCAGTCGGGCTGGACTGTTCCGGTGAGGACCAGGGTCAAGACTGATTTGCCTATGGCTTGGTTCAAAATGAGGTGGCGTGGCGAGCAAAAGAACGATGGATTAAACCCATATCTCTGTGCCTGGGGTTGAATGTTTGCATTGTTCAACATTCCTTCCATCATCTGTTCCTTTTTACACAAAAACATGCAAGCATACTCAAAAGCACGGTCCGATGGAAAAAGATCTAGTGTGATTGACAGCCACTGTAGGGAATTGATGCCGTAAAAGATAGAGGGTTTGTATATAACAATCCTAGGCAATCACAACAACAGTATAGGACACAAGGTTGCAAAAAAAAGGGGGGGACATGAAGAAATACACTCCATTATAAAAGATAGAGGAGCATCTGATTGGATCACTGAAATAATATAGACTGCCAAAATATCGACCTGCAAAAATATCGTTGACAAAATATCGACAGACAAAATATCGACTTTCTATCTACAAACAGGTAAGTACAAAAATATTGAGTACAAAATATCGTTAACAATAATATAGATGTAAAAAATATCGACTTTATTAAAAACAGTGTTAAATTAAATTAATATTAAATTTTAATGACTAAAATATACTTAAAAATACTTAAATTAAATTATAATAATTAAATAATAAATGAAAATAATAAAAAAAATTTACAATCTTATTTGTTGACCCTGAACCCTAAAATATACCCCTTTACCCAAAAACCCAAAACTGACCCTGAACCCTAAAAATACCCCTTTACCCAAAAACTAAAAACTGACCCTGAACCCTAAAAATGCCCCTTTACCCAAAAACTGAAAACTGACCCTGAACCCTAAAAATGCCCCTTTACCCAAAAACTGAAAACTGACCCTGAACCCTAAAAATGCCCCTTTACCCAAAAACTGAAAACTGACCCTGAACCCTAAAAATGCCCCTTTACCCAAAAACTAAAAACTGACCCTGAACCCCAAAAATACTCCTTTACCCAAAAACTGAAAACTGACCGTGAACCCTAAAAATGCCCCTTTACCCAAAAACTGAAAACTGACCCTGAACCCCAAAAATACTCCTTTACCCAAAAACTGAAAACTGACCGTGAACCCTAAAAATGCCCCTTTACCCAAAAACTGAAAACTGACCCTGAACCCTAAAAATGCCCCTTTACCCAAAAACTAAAAACTGACCCTGAACCCTAAAAATACTCCTTTACCCAAAATTTATCAATATTATTTAATTACCAATTAATTATTAATTAACAATAACAATAAAGTAAATATATTAGCACATTAGCTGTAATTATTTAATTAATTAATATTATTTTTCCCAATTAATTACTTAACAATAACACAAAATTATATATATTAAAATGTACTCTAATTAATGTAATTAACTAATTACAATTAATCAATTACCAATTAATTACTAATTCAAAATATGTACACAATTATATTAATTAATTTACTAATTATTATTAATTATCAATTAATTATTAATTATAAATATTTACAAACATATATTAATTAATTAATTATTATTAAATTACTTCCCACCCTATTCCCCTATAAACCCACAACCCGCTACAGAATTACATAACGCAATTATTAAAAAAACAAATTCCATTTAATAAAACATTTTATTACATTAATACACACTTTTCACACATATTATTACATAAAAATACACTATAAAATATTATATATTATTAAAAATTCGATATTTTTGCTATCTATATTTTAAACAGTCGATATTACTTCACTTACCTGAAAAACGATATTTTTGTAGTCGATATTATGTCCAGTCGATATTTTGTCCAGTCTATATTTAAAACTCGATATTATGTCCAGTCGATATTTTGGAGTCGATATTTTGTCTGTTCACCCATCTGATTATGTCTGCAAAGAACATGTATGGTTAGTTGGTAATTAATTGGTGTGGAGCTGCTGAGTGAGGTCGACCTTTGATGTTGGACTTCACCTGTGTGTCTCTAAAAGGGTGCAGGTATAGAAGTGTAACATACCTTCGAGAGGGCCTATGCCTGGAGTGGCTTCTCCAGCACATAGGACAAGACCCTCATGGACCAAAAAGCTGGACAGGACAGCACATGTTATCCTTGGAGATTCAAGGATAACATGTATTTCAGAGCTAGGGTGTCCTCGGAAGAGGTGAGTTCCCTTTGATCATTCTGCCCAGGGAGAATTATTCAATGATTTATCAAATGAACTTGACTTGATGTCCCTGATGTCACTATACGATCCTCATAGCATAACTGTTGTCCCTACGTTTAAAGAGAGAGGTAGTGGTTCTTTTATTGATCACATTTTAATTTCTTCCTCCATGCAAGTTTCATTCTGCAGTTTCACGATTGAGGAAAGTGTTTTTACTGACCTCAACCCGCTCAGTGTCCAACTGTGTGCCCACTATTAGCTCGAAATAGTCGTGTGGCATCTAAGGGTGCGCTAAGACCTACAGATGGACAAATCCGACTTAAATGGTCATAGATTTCACCAGATGAGTTTTTTCATGCAGTTAAAGAATATTGTGCTTCCGAGCTTGCACTGTGCACTTCACAGGTTATCCCCCCGGGGGAGTTTATCAGTGCCTATAATATTATCTCCACTAAAAATGGGGAATTTCTAAGTGCACCGTCCCGTAAGGTGACCACTTCAACCCCCAGATGGTTTGAATCTTCTTGCTCTAAGGCGGCGATAAAGCTGAAGGAAGCCTTGATAGCTAAGCCGAGAAACCAATCAATGTCCACAAGTGCCGTAAAGAGTATAAAATAATTTTGGCTAAATGGAAGAAGATGTGAAGGAGGAAGCCTGAAGGGAGTTAGTTGAGTCAAGTAATCTTAGGAATAGCTCCAGGTTTTGCTGCACCGTTAATAGTCCACTCTTTGAGCATGATGTATGGGGGCTTTAGACTCGCACATTACAGAGGAGGAATGGGTGCACCATTTTAAAACAATGTTTGAAAACCCATTGGAGCAAACCTGCTTGTTAGTCCATGATAGGGACTACCCTGTAATGGTTTTTGAACAGGGAGTGGTTGAGGCTGGTATTGCAGGGTGAACCGCCAACAAAGCTCCAGGACCTGATGGTATTCCTCCCGATCTTTTTAAGTCTAACCCACTTTTTTGGGCTCCGGTCCTTGTGGCTGTGTTTAACGCAGCAGCTCGGAGTGGCTGCCCAGAGTCTTGGGCAACTTCTACTATAGTCTCCGTCTTCAAGAAGGGCGATCAGAATAGCACTTACTGCTATAGGCCAATCTCTCTCCTTGATTCGGTGGTTAAGGTGGTGGGTCGTGTACTTTTAGAAAGACTTTCCATATGGGCTGACGATCATAAGATCCTGTCAGATGTCCAGTTTGGATTTCGCCAGGGGCAGTCTACTGTGGCCTAATCACTTAATCTTATGATGGTTCTAAGCAAATATATGGTGGTGCATGCAGGTACTGTCTACCTAGCCTTCATGGATCTGTCCTCCGCATTTGATTGCGTGAACAGAGATAAACTGTGGCAGTCCATGAGGGCTATGGGGGTAAAGAATAATATTGTTAACTCTTTAGATGATTTGCATAGGAAAACTAAGGCTAATGTTAGATTCTCCCAGGATTTGCGGGTATCCAGAGATTTTAGTATCAGGAGGGGAGTACAGCAAGGATGTATCCTGGCCCCATTTTTTGTTTAATCTCTACATCAATGATCTTGATATAGTGTTAAGTGCTACGGGGGTAGATTATCCATATGTAGGGCGACGTGGCCTTTGCGTTCTCCGATATGTGGATGACGCAGTCCTTCTATCGAGGATTGCTAGAGGCCTGCAATCCTTGTTAGACTTTTTTCCAACTTTATGCTGGACAGGGACCTATCTGTTAATAATTCGAAATCTTATGTAATGCAGGTGGGGTTTTCAATTTAAGGTTGGCCCCGCTATAGTCCCTCGCACCACTGTATTTTCCTACCTTGGGGTCCTTATGGAAGATCAGTTAAAATGGGAGCATCAAGTAGATAGGAAAAAGGGGGATTTGGCACGGGTGAATGCAGCCATATTTAATTTTGCTTCCAGACTAGGGAAGAGACCAATTGCAGCCATCCTAAAAATTTACCAAGCAAAAAGTGTAGCTACAGCTAGTTATGGTAGCGAAATTTGGGGACATATCTCAGCCAATTCCCTTCAGGTGGCCGAGAATACTTTTTTGAAGCACCTGCTGTGTGTTCCGCGTGGTTTGTTTAACCTATCGGCCCATGAGGAACTTGTGGTCCCCTATTTAAGTGACATCTTGGTATTACGCCCTCTTGTGTTTTGGCTGAAATGTTGGCAGAATGAGGCTTTAACTCTTAATTATATGATTTTAAAAGAGTGCATGGCTCTTGATAATGTGTCCCGAAATCCCTGGCACAAAGACATTAAAAACAGTCTTGAAAGGTTAGGACGCAGTGATTTATACTCTAACCCCGAAACTATTGTAAAGAAGGATGTGGAGACAATCAGGGATTCCTGTCACACCCTAGGAATATTGAAAAGAGATGAGCGGGAACTGCAGAAACCTAGTGTTCGATTTTATTTAACACTCAAAACGACCCCATCTATTGAACCTTATCTTGTGGGGTCTATGTCTATTTATGAGCAATTTATATTGACTAGGTTTCATACGAATCTTTTCCACCTCTTGCTTGCCAGGCCAAGAGGGTGCAGTAGAGGACAATTGTTGGCACCTTGTGGCTGTGGCGGTAAGTCTCCACAAGATCTTCTACATTTTGCGCTCTTTTTTACCTTTTTTGTGATACCTCGTAGGCATTTCTTAGTTCCAATCCTCAAGAGGTTGAATTTTACCCGGGTTTGCCCTGCTCTCCTGTATTTACAAATGTTGAAGGAGGATTGTATATATTTTATTGTTGTTTTTTTAAAATCCACTGTAAGAACCAGGGCCTGTCTTGTTTCTTAAATACAATTGAGGATTCTTTAAGGACTCTTTAGGCCGAGGTGAACAAGCCTGCCATCAGCGGGTAATACTATACTCAGGGGTTGGTGGTCAGTTTGATTTTTGGATATTTTATTGTCTAAGATTAGACTAGGAGGGGACGTTTTGGCTCTCTTTTATATATTTTATATGGTACACCATTTAATGTAATCATGTTTCATTGTATTTTGGATTCTTATGCAACTTTTATGGTTTACTTTCGTGAAACCAAATAAAGTTTATTTGATTGATTGATTGATTGATTGAATGTATGGCAGATGAACACTACAAGGTAACCAAACTGGTTGGGAGAAAATAGGTCAAGCAGGACTCTGTTTGTTTGTCTAGGGTTTGAATATGCTAAGAATGTGGACAAGGGGTGCTGGTATATCTGAACTGAAGTTAGTTCCTCACAACAATTCACCACCATCTTTGTGTTATTTACTTTTGTAGTCTCTCTTGTGTAATTTGAGCACACTGTAGGACTCACAGGATAGGTGGATGTGCCATTTGTAATCCTCGTGGAAAGCAGAGTAAAACTGCAAAAATAGCCTCACAGTTGGTGCAGAGCAGGCAAAAGCCTATTCAGGGAGGTCATTGCCTGCTTCCTCTAGACTGCTGCGGGGTTCCAGGCAATGCTGCTCACTGCAGCCCCTTCCCCAGCCCTGCAAGGTTCTGCATTCTCTGGGACCAGAATTATCACTTCTGGAGGCCGTGGACCTGATAATTCGCGGCCCAGAGACAATTGGAGTTGCATGTTACTATATTTCACCGAGTTACTGCTTCTGGTGAAATAAGTAACCCAACTCGTAATGAAGCCCTAAGTGTAGTGGCATGTAAATGCAGTATTTGTAAAGCGCACAGCTACTCGGAGGCATCCCGGTGCTGCGGGCCGTCGGGAAGATTAAGCATGCTATTGCCCAAAGTCACATGATGCTGGGCTGACCTGCCGCAGATGCCGGGGATCGAACCATGAGCCCCAGCGGCCGGTGTCAGTCGCCCTGGCCGTAGCACCACACATCTTTTGAATGTCAAGTTTTTCGTTGTATGTGCTGTTGTAACTGCATTTTATTTAAAGGTGTAGATGTTATGTTATATGTGGATTTATAACGCGCTCCGATAGTCAAGACTGTCCTGGCGCGGGGAAGAAACTGGATCAGAATGGTAAAAGGAGTCAGCTATTCATGAACTTGAAAGAGGTGAGTTTTAAGCAGTTTAAAAAAAAAATGTCGACACTATTGGAGAGTCTGTCCTGGAATACATAGTATGAATATACTTAAATCTATATGGGCTTATGCGGTACCCTTTTCTTCTCCTGTCTCATCCTTTCATGCTCACCTTCCATTCTATATATGTTTGTATGTGGTGATTGATTCCCTTTTAAGGTCAAGCCATATTCTTTTTTAGAATATGTAAAGTTTATCAGCGCATATGATATAATGGGCTATGGTAAAGACTTACAAATGACTGGTGTGTGGTCTAGTAGCGCAACATGTGGATACCATTCGTTAGCATTCCCACACAGGCACCTGGAATCATTACACCATCCTGCTTGATATGCCCCATAAAATACCCCACAGAAATAGCGAATGATAGCCCAACATTTGGGCTGCTAAACAAGGCTAAGGATTCGGCACGAGGCATCAACTGGTAGATAACATACTGGGAGGAACGAAACCAGCAAAGTGATATAGCTGCAGAGAGAAGGGACACCTGTGTGAAGAGAATCCAGCCAATGAGATGGTGGGTGAAAAGCAGTTCTGGTGTCAAGGAAATGCAACAGGTACAGTGGCCTGTCCGGTGCGCTGGGAAGATGGTGAGCAGGCCTGATGGGTGACACAAGAATTCAGTAGTGAAGGAACCGAGCTGGCGAGTGGAGGGAGACCAGCCTCAGCTGGGAGGAGGATGCAGTGAGTGCCGGCGGCTGGCACCCATCGTAGTGAGGACCATTAAGCAGATGGGGTGCCGCGGCCATACATCTCTTATGAGGCAGCAGGCCACCATCAAGAATAACTGAGCTGTGAGGCATTCTGAGGCACTGTGAAAGACTGCTACAGAAAAGGCATATAGAGACTGCAACAGAGAAAATTCACGCCAAAGTCACAAGCAGATTGACTGGTTAATAAAACAACCATTGGCAAACCCAGTAGCTCTCGCCTACACAAGAGCTATTGCCCTTGTCAATGAGTTTTAGCCATGTTGTACACCAGCATGGCTAATGTTCAACATGGCTAAAAGTTAGGGACATAAAGGAGAGTGGAGTGGAGTAGAGTAAAGTGGCAAAGAATGAAGTAGATCGGCAAAGAGTGAAGTAGGGCATTGTAGAGTGGAGTGCCATAGAGTGGAGTACAGTAGCAGAGCATGGTGTAGAGTGCAGTAAAGTCATAGAGTGGAGCAGAGTGATTGAGTAGAGTGGAGTGGTGTAGAGTGGAGTGTCGTAGAGTGGCATCGAGTGTTGTGGAGCTTGTAGAGTGGAGTGTAATAGAGCAGAGTGTCATGGATTTTCATGGAGTGGGGTGTCATTGAGTGGCCTAGAGTGGAGAGCAGTGGAGAGTGGTGGAGTGTTGTATTGTAGAGTATCGTAGAGTGGGGCAGAGTAGAGAGGAGTATGTATGGTGTGTTAGTGCACTACCATTACAGACAACATATTTTAAATTGTAATGGCCTTTGCATTTGCACATACAGTTTTACTGATAAAGCTATACAGCACACAAACAATAATGTTTGGAAATGGAATCACCTGGGGTACTGATTTTTTTTATTGTACTAAAATATTTGTTTCCACCACACTTCAAAATTACAAACAAATGGTCTTCATGTGTGCTTTCCTAATTCTGATATATTCTGAAATATTTGCACAGTTTATTTAAATGTTGCTTTGTGCTAGAAAAAAAAGCTTTTTCATTGCCAGTATCCAACAAGTTTGTCAGATAAATCTTCTTACTTTGAAGTCAGAAAAAGAAAACTAAACACTAGGTTTCCTCAAAAGAGAAAGTCTGACATTTAAATACACAGCAAATGTGACAAGATAAGAACAAGATTTAAAAGCCTATTTACAGAAAGCGAGCTCTGGTGGAAGATGATAGTAAACAGGGGATGCTCCACGGGAAGAATGAAGACATGCTTTGCAGGCCAAAACAAGTAAAGCTTGCAAATAGAAAGCCAGAAAATGTAAGTTACAAACCATAAGGCTAATGGTAAACAATAAGTGGAATGTATTTCCAGGGATGATTTCAGAACGGCCACCAGAAGTCTTTTTGTCAGCTTCAACCTAAGAAAAATAGGGTATAAACGTTGAATTTCCCATTTACGGTAAAACTTTAGACCTTTACCATACATGGTTGGCTGCGCATGCCGGCCCGAATCACAGAGCTGGCTGGTATGTAGCCAATAATAAGAAATAAAACACCAAAGGAACTAATGTGCAACAGATATGGAGGAAGAGGAGGCAATACATGGGCTAGGTTTTTTCCAAGAAGGAATCAAGGGATTAAGGGGCATATGTAGGAAGGCGTTTGCGATTCGCAAATGCCGGAATTCGCAAACCGCAATTTGCGAATCGCAAACGGCGTTTTGGTATGTAGGTGCCACATAGCAAAATAAGGAATCGCAAAAATTGCGATTCCTTATCTTGCTCAAGCATTTAAGGAATCGCAATTTTGTGATTCCTTAAATGCTATGTAGGGGTGCCTTTTAAATTGCGATTTTGGCTTAAGGAATCGCAAAATACCACCTACTCCAAGTAGATGGTATTTTGCGATTTCCTGTCAAAATGCATTTTATTTTAAAATGCAAAGTGCCATGTGGCGCACAGACATGCCCTAAGGGCATGTATGTGCGCCACATGTACTTACAGGCACATTCCAGGGATGCAACAGGTGTCCTTTGGACACCCTGGCACCCTTGGAATTGCGATTCTCAAATTGCGATTTTCTCATAGAAAATCGCAATTTGAGAATGTATCCCCACTCATTCCTATGGGCCTCCTGTCCCATAGAAATGAATGGGACACTCATTCCTTAATTGCGATTCCCAATTTGCTAATCGCAATTAAGGAATTTTAGGGATTCGCAAAAAAATGTGAATTATTACCTACATTCCATTTTGCAATTCTCAAATAGCGATTCCTTAACAATCGCTATTTGAGAATCGCTAAATGTAAATTACCTACATATGCCCCTAAGTGTTGTTGACAGGCTCCTACTCAAATTGGGAGGCTTAACCAAGCCCACAACAGAGGTGTTGAGAGACCTAATTATAAAAAACCTGGAATATATGACTAAGGTGGTCCCTATATCATTGCCAGCCAAAGTAATGTGGTGAAGAATCTGTGCGTACTATAGATGCATAGAATCAAAGCAATATGTACACTCCATATTGCTGGTTGAGGAAGCATGTGGACTTACAGAAATATTCACAGTAAAAGATAAAACAATCTCTAGATAAGGGGAAATGGACAGATTTCCAAAAACTTTGATGCTGATACTGCAAGTCCCAGAACTCTTATCGCCAACGCCATTGATTGTAAAGGATATGCAGATGGAAACCTTGCCTCTACCAAAATAATCTTCACAGTCATTCAAATCCCAAGACAGGCTTTGTAGGTGAAAATAAGCAAAGTAGGGAAGGACATGGCATTCCTGTGTCAGGATTTGCACAGTGCAGTTGACTGAGTTACAGAGGTGGAAAGTCGTATATCAGAACTAGAAGAGACGGTGGAGACCTAAATGTGAAAGTAGAAGACATGGAGGGTAGCTCCTTGTGCAATAACCTGAGATTTATGAACCAACCTGAAAGAGTGGAAGGGTCGTGTCCTAAGATCTTACTGGAAATTTGGCTGAAAAGATTTTTTACCCGCGGAGTCGAATTTTCCATGCTTCACGATTGAACAGGCACACCACTCCCTTTATTTAAAACCACCATTTGCCACCCTCCAACCCCCACTCATCATGCTGCAAAATGCCCTTTTCTTAACAGACAGAGATCAGAACTTCGTCCTCAGGACAGTGTAATAATTAGGAGTGGTGACATGTGAATCACAGAAAATCTTGGTATTTCAAGATTACATAAAACAGGTTTACAGCAGCAGAAATCATTTGAGCATGTTAAACAAAAAGTGAGAAGAATGGAATTAAAATACATTGGTCCTATATGCAGCAAAAATGAAGGTCAGCTTTCAGAACAAGACCTACTTCTTTGAAAACCCAGAACAAGCAGGAGCATGGGTGGCAGAACGCAAAAGACCAACGACGACTCAGAAAATGACCCAGAATCAACAGACCTGCAAATAAGACTCTATAGGATGTGAAGACCAAAGGAGACCATTCAACAGACACAGTGTGACAGATGTGAGGTGAAGCAGACTCTTCAACAGGAAAGAGGCTACTCTGGATCCTAACAAATCATTGCAGTATGACCTGGAGTGGAGGCAAAATTAAGAAGGTTTGCATGAATCATCAGATGACTGGCATGGGACAGTCTCATAAATAGCTGAAAAAGGGACAAAATGTTCCTTTAGGCAAGGAGGGGAGGAGTATAGTTCCTCGAAAAGAACTATAAATGCACGAAGTTCTACCTCACGGTGCCCATTAAAGTAAATATCAAGTGATGTAATGATCCTTAAATAGGGGGGGTGATGGGGAAACAGAGTCGCACATGGTGCTACACTACTTAGTTTAATTGGGTCCAATTAATCATGGGAGGGCGACAGCCCTCTCTAGCACGTGGGGAGGGGCAGTTGGGAACCCATTACAGGAGGCTGTTGGTTGGAAGGAGGGTAGGGGGATATATTTTGGGGTTTTTGTCGCAAGCATTTGGACCTGCTAGTGTGTTCCTACTATGCTTTTTTATCAGAAACTGCTGTAATAGCGCGGTTTGTTGTTTATGTTTTCCCCAGGTCTGACCGGTAAATCTACATATCTGCCGGATCACTGGTTTAAGTATCTCACACATATTCATCGTCACGTTTAAACTTTTCTTCACTTACATCGCAGTAGCTTTTCTAAGAGATTCTGATGAAAGCCATGACATGTGTAGGTCAACAGGCTGAAACATGTTGATCACTTTCTAGTGCAGCATCCTCTAATGCTGGCAGTTGCACTACCACTTGTTGTTTTTAATCCAAGCACTAGGTAGCAACAATAAACTACACAAAAAACTAACCGTGAGAAGGGGTCAAAGGGGAACCTTTTAAAGACCTACTTGCATCCTATCCCCCAATTAAACTAGTAGAAACACACAAGGGATGCCACGGGTCTAGAGAGAACTCTAAATGCCTATACACTCAATGAGTAGTGTGTAGAAAAGAAGAACAATGTGTTACAAAGGAGAAGAATATATGAGAAGAAGAAATATACCCATCAGCCCACCCATTGGCGGAATCTCGTCATCTGTGTTTTTTTGTATAGACTGGTACCAACCAGATGCCCCACTGTATATATAGTGTGGGATTCTGGTCTGAGGTCCACCAGTGAGAGAGAAGTTGGTAATGCTGAAGGGTAAGGAGTTGCAGTGCTCAAAAAGGTTGTGGGGGAGTGAAAAAGTGGTGATTAAAATTGCCTATTATGATGCCAAAAGTGAAATTTTATTAGGGGGGTCATCATAACTGTAGGAGAGTAGGGTCTGCAATCCTATGATCACCCAGATTTTTTGCTTTTGTTTCACTGGTTTACGACTTTCTCTGGCTGTGGGCCTGCCAATCAGACCCACAGCCTGGCTGTTCTCTCTCTAAATTACAACATGTACCCTAGGTGCATTTACCAATTGGTACTGGGCCACCTTATCAGACCCTGTAACTCAGGGCATAGGTGTACCCAGGGCTGCCAGGGGCTGCAGCATGTATTATGCCACCCCTGGCTGGCCTCCTAAATTTGACACAACTGGCTGCATGACAGCTGGGGCAAAGTCGTGTAATCACCCTTTGCTGTAGGTGTAGTATACCTATACCTAACCCTAAAATGGACACACAGATTCCTATCAGTCACTCCTATGGCAGGCCTTGACAATCCTGAAGGCAGAGTGCTTGGAATCGTGTGAGATGGTGCTCTGGCATGAGCTGAGCCTGTCTGCAGCTTGCGGAACCAAGTCCTAATAGCTGTTCCATGATATCGCATACCATATACTCTTAAGTGCATTATAATCCTCGCGGTTAAATGCTATCTTTGGTATTGCTTTATCAAAACATGTCGAGTAAGGTGTCATACGAATTGGAATACTAACCCCTCGCCAATTCTGGCGACGGGGTTAGCATTCCACCCTTCTAGAGGGACACGACATGTATGTAACTGTGAACCCCGGTTAAAGTTAACTGAAGCCTCAGCTCCACAAAATGGATGCTGCCACCACAGACACGAGTCTGACCCCCTGCAGCTGGGAGTCCTTCCAGCGAGGGGAGCCTGGACAAAGGGTTTCCTGTCAGGGGCGGTGCTAGCACCGTCCCAGACATGGTTTTGTGTATCCTGGGTAGGCAGGGCTTTTCAGGAAGGTGACTGCTGAGTGGCACCCCGGTGCTCACTACGCATAGGCCGGTCAGAACCAGTTCCAGGGGCACACCAGCCCCTGGCCTGGGGAAAGTCCGGCATGGCAGAGGGGTGTAACCACCCCCCTCCTAGTCCCACCCATAGGCAGGACCTAGTCACCGGGTCAGCCCCCTTTTTTAGTATAAAGATGGGAGCGGGCCCCCTGTTCAAATTAGATCATCTTTGGAATCAAGACACGACTTTCTGCGAAAGACATCAAGATTTCCTTCTTCAAGATTCTCCCTTGTGGCTAAGGAGTAGTCACCCTGCATCAAGCGGGCACCATCCTAAGAACACTGCGGTCTGCTGCAAGTCCTTCTTCACGAATCCGACGACCCAGCTCGACGAGACCCGGCTTCCCTGGCACCTCTGACCTCTACTCACCTCTACAGCAAAGCTGAGAACTGTGAGTATGACGAGACCTCGAGGGACCGACGATCGCCAAGACTGCACGACTTCTTTGCAACAAGCCCACCGTGTGCTCCACTGGTGAGTGCTTTGGGGTCCGAGAAGCCCCAACCCTGAGCAGCTCCAGCACCGAAGATCAGCCCTCCAGCATCTCCACGATCTGCGTGGGGCCCTTCTGCTTTTGCCTGCTCACCGCGTTGTTTGGCTACTAGCCGGCTGGCTTGTGGCCTTCTGAACGACGCCCGACGACATCACTGCTGCTGGTCTGGTTGCTCCAGACTGGCCCTTGCTTCCTTCTTCAAGAGAGGCACCCCGGACCCTCCTGGTCCACTCCAGACGCCATTTTGAGTCCACCGCGTGGGCTTGAATTTGCCAAGGCTTTGTTGCCCAATCCTGGGTCCAGCGACGCCGACAGCTTCATCCATCGTGGGACAGCTCGCTCCTCCATCCTGGTCGCCGACAACGCCTCCTGGTCCGTGAGATCTGCGAGCACAGCGTCACCCACTCACCTAGTCGAGGTGGCTACCATCCGGTGCCCTCCTGGTGCCCACTGACTACTGGCTAGTAGTCACGAACTTGGTCCCCTCTGCTTTCAGGTGTCATCTTCCTTCGATCCAGGCTTGGATCCATCGAACTTTCTTCACTGGTCGCCTGCCAGCAACTTCTTTCTTCCAGGCTCCTGGTCCGTCTACGAGGATTCCCGACGTCTTTTGAGACCTATGCAGCTGCAGCCCCTGGGCTAGGTAACTTCGGCATTTCGGTGCCCCAGCATAGCCTCACTATCCAAGGGTCAAAATCCACTTTCGTTTTCCTCCTACCAGGTCGGGTTCGCCCGAGAACACTAACTTTGTCTTTACTAGCTACCATAGACTTTGTCCCGCATCACGCGTGAGAGTGCACACTCTGCACCCGAGTCCCCTAGGCCTCCTGTAAGTAATCTGAAGGTTCTATAGTCAAGACCTAGCGATTCCAAAGCCTATTAGTACTGTACTTACCTGCTAGTAATTTCGCATTCCACTTTCAGAGTATATGGTTTTCCGTGCCCCTCGGGCATTTGTATATACTGTGCTAACTTAAGTATTTTCGTAAGAGTTTTGTTTTGTGCTTAGTACCCTGTCCTCATAAAGAGTACAGGGCTGTTGTGATTTTAATAAATACACTGTTTATTTTCATAACACTTGTGTGGTGTCCTTTCACTTGGTGTTCAAGGGGTATATGTGTGGTAAACAGCTGGCTTAACACGCCCTCTTGAGTCTTTAGCCTTAGACTGCTCGTATCCACGCTACTAGGATAGCTGGTCTATAAGGTTGACTTACAACCAATCATCAATAAGGGTTGCTGGACTGATACATAGTGTTCACTAGAATAGTGAGCACTGCATATCAGGCCACCTTCTCACATTGGTGAGCAGCGGTTGGGATTTGAGCTTGCTGTTGTTTTACCACACGTATCCTAAGAATATCTTGTTGAAAGATCACATAAGTACTTCAGGTACATATAACTAAGCTTAGAATACTCTGAGTTCTACTGAACCAGCTGTTGCAGCTCCTCAAGGCTTAGCACACCTTGGCTGCAACTCTTAGCAAGGGATCAGTGTGGAGAGGTGTGGCTCACTGGTTAGAGGCGGCAGACCCGAGTGCAGAGAACGGCCCGGGACCAGGGTTCGATTCCCGACGCGGCAGGGTCTTGGACCAGGGTCAGCGGACTGATAATTCTCGCATCGGTGCCTACTCCGACGGGGGAGCACACTCGGCAACTCTGGGCATTAGCTTGCCTCATCTCTACAACGGCCCCCCACAGACGCCAGGGATGCCTGGTTTCACCCTGGAGATACCCAGAAAAAGGGACCATCTCACAGGGAAAACCAGGACGGGTTCCCCAGCAGTCTACAGCGCCGGGACACTCGGGTAGAGTAACTGTGCGCTATACAAGTATCCCACATTTACATTTACATTTACATCAGTAGGCAAAACACATAGTGTAGGTAGGTGCATCACTTACACCACACTAGAAACAGTATGTCAGACAAAGGAGGAAACTCTGAGTCTCCCCTTGTGTCAGTGGACCCTCCACAGGTCCTCCCTTCCAGATATACTGTGCTTAGCTTCCATGAGTTACGACAAGTGTGTACCTCTAGGAAGATTAAGCAGGGGTCTAACCCCACAACTTCCTTTCTGATTGGTCTCTTAGAGACTTATGATGCCAGAAAAACGGAGAAACTTCTTAGCTCTTCTAATCCAGATGGAGGTATGCCTCCCCTTGAGGGAACCAGAGGAGACCCTGACCTAATCCATCTCTCAGCTGAGACTGAAGAGGGGGAGGAGGATGAGGAGCCCTCTGGGGATGAGGCAGACAAGGGACAGGTAGAAGTCAGCAGACTAACCAGGTCCAACTTAAGCAGACATGAGATGAGCACTGGGGGACCCCTGGGGCCACTCTCAGGTCAGCTTAACATTGGGAATGGACGAGCTAGGTCTCTATCCAGAGGCTCTGGCAGATCCCTTCAAACCAATGGCTCTCAACACTCCTCTCAGAAGGGGATGACATCCCCTCAGAGGAGAGTGTATGAAGCTAAAGAAAGGGCAGCCAATCTGAGGATTGAAAGGGAAGAACTTGCCCTGGCCAAAGAGAGGCTTGCCTTTGCTAGAGAGCAACAGTTAAGTGGGGTAGTCCCCACTGGTGGCAGCATTGTACCTAGCAATAGGGAAAAGAGTTTTGATACAAAACACCTGGGTAAGATAGTGCCCCCCTTTAAACAAGGGGATGACATCCACAAATGGATTACTGCTTTGGAGAGGGCCTGCACTGTGCAAGGTGTTCCCCAGAGTCAGTGGGCAGCTATCTTGTGGCTCTCCTTTGAAGGTAAAGGTAGAGACAAGCTCCTCACTACAAGAGTGGAGGATGCTAACAATTACCAAGTCTTGAAGAATACACTGGTTGATGGGTTTGGCCTAACCACTGAGCAGTACAGGGTGCTGTTCAGGGATACCCAGAAAACTCAGTCTCAAGATTGGTCTGACTTTGTAGATTGTGCCACTAAGGCTTTTGAGGGCTGGTTGCTGGGCAGTAAGGTTACTGATTATAAAGGATTGTACAATTTGATGATGAGAGAACAGATTTTAAACAATTGTCAGAACCAGTTGTTGCATCAGCATCTTGTTGACTCAGATCTGACCTCTCCCCAAGAATTGGGAAAGAAGGCAGACAGATGGGTTAGAACAAGAGTTAAACAGAACCAGGGCCAGAATCAAGGTGGTCAGAAGAAATCAGACCAGAAGGGTAAAGATTCTAAGGGGGAACAAAATGACCAGAAGTCTTCGACAGGTCCCCAACAACCCAAAGAGGGTGGGGGTCAGGCTCCCCAAAAGAAGAAAGAAGGCCAATCTAAAAGGTGGTGCCAATACTGCAAAAGTAAAACTCACTGGTTTAGTGAGTGCACCAAGAACGGAGGAGGGCAGACTCCTGCCACTGCAGCCCCTAAGGCACCTGTGCCCCCTAGTACAGTCAGCAGTGGTAGTGCACCTCCCAAGGGTTTAGTAGGGTTAACCCTGGGTTCTGAGGGGAGTGACAAATTAGTTGGCACCCTCACTCAGGCTGTCCTTGTTTGTACAGGGGATGTGGATATGTCCCCTGATATAAGTCCCAATACTTTGGGCAAATACAGACAGACACCTTTCATTAATGGAAAAATGGCTCAGGCCTATAGGGACACTTGTGCCAGTGTCACAATGGTGACACCTAACTTTGTGGACCCTGGACAGATCATGCCAGGTACAGAATTCCTGCTGACCAATGCAAGCAATGTCACTACCAATCACAGTATGGCAATTGTAGCTTTCTCCTGGGGAGGGGTAACTGGCCAAAAGAAGGTTGTAGTTAGTTCAGACCTCCCAGTGGATTGTTTGTTGGGCAATGATTTGGAGTCATCACAATGGTCAAAAGTGGAGCAGAGGACTCACATGGAAATGTTAGGCTTGCCAGCACATGTGTTTGCTGTGACCAGGTGACAGGTCAGGAAATGCCCCACTGAACAGGTGCTGGATCCTGGAACAATGGACCAGACACCTTCCAAGAAAAAGAGCAGTAGGGTTAAGGCTGTGCCTTCCCCCTTGCCCCAGGTTGTGGATCAAGTCTCAGAGGAGGCTGACCTACAGGAATTGAGGGAAACTGAGCCTAGAGAGTTTGAACTTGATCAAGTTGAATTCTTGGGTTCAGGGGGACCCTCAAGGGAAGACCTGGGGAAGGACCAGTTAGACTGCCCTTCTCTTGAACCCCTCAGACAGCAGGCTGCTGCTGAGGCTGCTGGGAACGCCACAGGTACCCACAAGGTATACTGGGAAGATGGACTCCTGTACACTGAGTCAAGAGACCCCAAGCCTGGCATGACCAGGAGGCTGGTTGTACCCTTGTCTCAGAGAGGTTTCCTACTTACCTTGGCCCATGAGATTCCCTTAGCAGGTCACTTAGGCCAGACAAAGACTTGGGACAGGCTTGTCTCACACTTTCACTGGCCTCACATGAATGAGGATACCAAGGAGTTTTGTCGCTCCTGTGTCACTTGCCAAGCCAGTGGTAAGTCAGGTGGCACAACAAAGGCCCCCCTTATACCAATGCCTGTGGTGGGGGTGCCCTTTGAAAGAGTGGGGATTGACATTGTTGGTCCAATGGAACCCCAGACAGCATCAGGGCACAAGTTTATACTGGTGGTAGTGGATCATGCCACCAGGTATCCTGAAGCTATTCCACTTAGGACCACTACAGCACCTGTAGTGGCAAGGGCCCTAGTTGGAGTGTTCTCCAGAGTGGGCTTACCTAAGGAGGTTGTCTCTGACAGAGGTGCAAACTTCATGTCAAGCTACTTAACTGCTATGTGGAAGGAATGTGGTGTCAACTACAAGTTCACTACACCCTATCATCCACAATGCAATGGGCTTGTTGAAAGGTTCAACAGGACCCTAAAAGGGATGATTCATGGACTACCTGAAAAGCTCAGGCGTAGATGGGATGTCCTGATTCCCTGCCTTCTGTTTGCTTACAGAGAGGTCCCACAAAAGGGAGTTGGCTACAGCCCTTTTGAACTTTTATATGGGCATCCTGTGAGAGGCCCCCTGTGTTTGGTGAAGGAAGGATGGGAGAGACCTCTCAAAAAGCCTGCAACCAACATAGTGGACTATGTACTTGGTCTCCGCTCCAGGATGGGTGAGTATATGGAGAAGGCATCTGAAAACCTTAAGGCCAGTCAAGAACTTCAAAAAGCTTGGCATGACCAAAAGGCTGTCCTGACTGTTTATCAGCCTGGACAGAAGGTGTGGGTGTTGGAGCCAGTGGCCCCAGCAGCACTCAAAGACAAATGGTCTGGGCCCCACACAATTCTTGAGCAAAAGGGAGAGGTCACCTACCTGGTGGACCTTGGAACTCCCAGGAGTCCCCACAGGGTACTCCATGTCAACAGGCTCAAAGCATATGTCGACAGGAAGGACATGAGCTTGCTCATGGCCATAGATGAGGGACAGGAGGAGGAGAGTGACCCTCTCCCAGACCTGCTCACTCAGAATCCTGATGATGGGTCAGTAGATGGTGTTGTCTTTTGTGGCAGCCTCTCTGAGCATCAACAGAAAGACTGTAAACAGGTTCTTCAGTCTTTCAGACATATGTTCTCTCTGACACCCAGTCAGACCAATTGGTGCACCCATGAGGTTGACACTGGTGACAGCCTGCCAGTCAAGAGTAAAATCTACAGGCAGCCTGATCATGTTAGAGACTGCATAAAAACTGAAGTGCAGAAAATGTTGGAGTTGGGAGTCATTGAACCCTCAGATAGCCCTTGGGCTAGTCCAGTAGTTCTAGTGCCAAAACCTCACACCCAAGATGGTAAGAGAGAGATGAGGTTCTGCGTAGACTACAGGGGTCTCAATGCAGTCACTAAGACTGATGCCCACCCAATACCAAGGGCATATGAACTTATAGATAGATTGGCTTCTGCCAACTACTTAAGTACATTTGACCTGACAGCTGGGTATTGGCAAATCAGGTTAGCTGAGGATGCCAAGCCCAAGACAGCATTTTCAACCCCTGGTGGGCATTATCAATTTGTGGTAATGCCCTTTGGTCTGAAAAATGCACCTGCCACCTTCCAAAGGTTGGTGAATCAAGTCCTCACTGGGCTGGATGACTTCTGTGCAGCATATCTAGATGATATTGCTGTCTTTAGCTCCACCAGGGAGGATCACCTGGTCCACCTGAGGAAAGTGTTAGAGGCTCTGCAAGCAGCAGGCCTCACTATCAAGGCCACCAAGTGCCAGATAGGGCAGACACAGGTTGTATACCTGGGCCACATTGTAGGTGGAGGCCAGGTTCAGCCACTGGAGAGCAAAATACAGTCAATCAGGGACTGGGCTCCTCCAACCACCCAGACTCAGGTTCGAGCTTTCTTGGGCCTGACTGGTTACTACAGAAAGTTTGTCAGGAACTATGGATCAATTGTGACTCCATTAAATGAACTGACAAGTAAGAAAATGCCAAAAAAGGTTCAGTGGACAGCAGGCTGTCAAAAAGCATTCGATGACCTAAAGCAGGCCATGTGCACAGCACCTATCCTTAAGAGTCCAGACTACTCCAAACCATTCATTGTCCAAACAGATGCTTCTGAGTTGGGTGTGGGAGCTGTTCTATCTCAACTGAATTTTGATGGTCAAGACCAGCCCATTGCTTTTATAAGCAGAAGGCTGACCCCCAGAGAGAAGAATTGGTCAGCTATTGAGAGGGAGGCCTTTGCTGTGGTTTGGGCCCTGAAGAAGCTGAGGCCATACTTGTTTGGCACTCACTTCAAGATTCAGACCGACCATAAGCCCCTCTTGTGGCTAAATCAGATGAAGGGTGAAAACCCCAAACTGCTTAGGTGGTCCATTTCCCTACAGGGGATGGACTTTACAGTGGAACATAGACCTGGTACTGATCATGGCAATGCCGATGGGCTCTCCAGATATTTCCACTTAGAACAAGAAGACTCACCTGGTCAAGGTTAGCTTATTGTCCCAAAGTTTGGGGGGGGGGGGGGGGGGGTCATGTAGGAGAGTAGGGTCTGCAATCCTATGATCACCCAGATTTTTTGCTTTTGTTTCACTGGTTTACGACTTTCTCTGGCTGTGGGCCTGCCAATCAGACCCACAGCCTGGCTGTTCTCTCTCTAAATTACAACATGTACCCTAGGTGCATTTACCAATTGGTACTGGGCCACCTTATCAGACCCTGTAACTCAGGGCATAGGTGTACCCAGGGCTGCCAGGGGCTGCAGCATGTATTATGCCACCCCTGGCTGGCCTCCTAAATTTGACACAACTGGCTGCATGACAGCTGGGGCAAAGTCGTGTAATCACCCTTTGCTGTAGGTGTAGTATACCTATACCTAACCCTAAAATGGACACACAGATTCCTATCAGTCACTCCTATGGCAGGCCTTGACAATCCTGAAGGCAGAGTGCTTGGAATCGTGTGAGATGGTGCTCTGGCATGAGCTGAGCCTGTCTGCAGCTTGCGGAACCAAGTCCTAATAGCTGTTCCATGATATCGCATACCATATACTCTTAAGTGCATTATAATCCTCGCGGTTAAATGCTATCTTTGGTATTGCTTTATCAAAACATGTCGAGTAAGGTGTCATACGAATTGGAATACTAACCCCTCGCCAATTCTGGCGACGGGGTTAGCATTCCACCCTTCTAGAGGGACACAACATGTATGTAACTGTGAACCCCGGTTAAAGTTAACTGAAGCCTCAGCTCCACAAAATGGATGCTGCCACCACAGACACGAGTCTGACCCCCTGCAGCTGGGAGTCCTTCCAGCGAGGGGAGCCTGGACAAAGGGTTTCCTGTCAGGTGCTAGCACCGTCCCAGACATGGTTTTGTGTATCCTGGGTAGGCAGGGCTTTTCAGGAAGGTGACTGCTGAGTGGCACCCCGGTGCTCACTACGCATAGGCCGGTCAGAACCAGTTCCAGGGGCACACCAGCCCCTGGCCTGGGGAAAGTCCGGCATGGCAGAGGGGTGTAACCACCCCCCTCCTAGTCCCACCCATAGGCAGGACCTAGTCACCGGGTCAGCCCCCTTTTTTAGTATAAAGATGGGAGCGGGCCCCCTGTTCAAATTAGATCGTCTTTGGAATCAAGACACGACTTTCTGCGAAAGACATCACGATTTCCTTCTTCAAGATTCTCCCTTGTGGCTAAGGAGTAGTCACCCTGCATCAAGCGGGCACCATCCTAAGAACACTGCGGTCTGCTGCAAGTCCTTCTTCACGAATCCGACGACCCAGCTCGACGAGACCCGGCTTCCCTGGCACCTCTGACCTCTACTCACCTCTACAGCAAAGCTGAGAACTGTGAGTGCGACGAGACCTCGAGGGACCGACGATCGCCAAGACTACACGACTTCTTTGCAACAAGCCCACCGTGTGCTCCACTGGTGAGTGCTTTGGGGTCCGAGAAGCCCCAACCCTGAGCAGCTCCAGCACTGAAGATCAGCCCTCCAGCATCTCCACGATCTGCGTGGGGCCCTTCTGCTTTTGCCTGCTCACCGCGTTGTTTGGCTACTAGCCGGCTGGCTTGTGGCCTTCTGAACGACGCCCGACGACATCACTGCTGCTGGTCTGGTTGCTCCAGACTGGCCCTTGCTTCCTTCTTCAAGAGAGGCACCCCGGACCCTCCTGGTCCACTCCAGACGCCATTTTGAGTCCACCGCGTGGGCTTGATTTTGCCAAGGCTTTGTTGCCCAATCCTGGGTCCAGCGACGCCGACAGCTTCATCCATAGTGGGACAGCTCGCTCCTCCATCCTGGTCGCCGACAACGCCTCCTGGTCCGTGAGATCTGCGAGCACAGCGTCACCCACTCACCTAGTCGAGGTGGCTACCATCCGGTGCCCTCCTGGTGCCCACTGACTACTGGCTAGTAGTCACGAACTTGGTCCCCTCTGCTTTCAGGTGTCATCTTCCTTTGATCCAGGCTTGGATCCATCGAACTTTCTTCACTGGTCGCCTGCCAGCAACTTCTTTCTTCCAGGCTCCTGGTCCGTCTACGAGGATTCCCGACGTCTTTTGAGACCTATGCAGCTGCAGCCCCTGGGCTAGGTAACTTCGGCATTTCGGTGCCCCAGCATAGCCTCACTATCCAAGGGTCAGAATCCACTTTCGTTTTCCTCCTACCAGGTCGGGTTCGCCCGAGAACACTAACTTTGTCTTTACTAGCTACCATAGACTTTGTCCCGCATCACGCGTGAGAGTGCACACTCTGCACCCGAGTCCCCTAGGCCTCCTGTAAGTAATCTGAAGGTTCTATAGTCAAGACCTAGCGATTCCAAAGCCTATTAGTACTGTACTTACCTGCTAGTAATTTCGCATTCCGCTTTCAGAGTATATGGTTTTCCGTGCCCCTCGGGCATTTGTATATACTGTGCTAACTTAAGTATTTTCGTAAGAGTTTTGTTTTGTGCTTAGTACCCTGTCCTCATAAAGAGTACAGGGCTGTTGTGATTTTAATAAATACACTGTTTATTTTCATAACACTTGTGTGGTGTCCTTTCACTTGGTGTTCAAGGGGTATATGTGTGGTAAACAGCTGGCTTAACACGCCCTCTCGAGTCTTTAGCCTTAGACTGCTCGTATCCACGCTACTAGGATAGCTGGTCTATAAGGTTGACTTACAACCAATCATCAATAAGGGTTGCTGGACTGATACATAGTGTTCACTAGAATAGTGAGCACTGCATATCAGGCCACCTTCTCACAATAACGGCAAGGTTAAAAACAGAGTGGCGATAGTATAACAGCAAATATTACTATCAGTAAAGATGACTATGTGGTCAACATGTTTCAGCCTTAATGGCTTTCTTCAGGACCTATATATATACCACTACTGCAACAGTGAAAAATAATAATAAATTGCAGTCAAACCTTGCAAAGATCAAAACCTACCGTGAGTAGTGTACTTAACGGTGGTATGAGGTCATGGTTGTGAAAAATATCTCTCTCATAAATTGTTTGGAGGACACCTAACCTTGACTGGCACTCGCTCAGGTTATTAGAGGCCACGCACTATCCGTCGTTGCCTCAGGCTCCCAACTGAGCCGAGAGAAGTTGGGAGCCTGAGGCAACGACGGATAGGGCTTGGCCTCTAATAACCTGAGCGAGTGCCAGGCGAGGTGAGGTGTCCTCCATACAATTTATGGGAGAGATATTTCTCACAACTATGACCTCATACCACCGTTAAGTACACTACTCACAGTAGGTTTTGATCTTTGCATGGTTTGAATACAATTTATTATTATTTTTCACTGTTGCAGTAGTGGTATATATATAGGTCCTGAAGAAAGCCATTAAGGCTGAAACATGTTGACCACATAGTCATCTTTACTGATAGTAATATTTGCTGTTATACTATCACCACTCTGTTTTTAATCTTGCCGTTATGATGACCCCCTAATAAAATTTCACTTTTGGCATCACAATAGGCAATTTTAATCACCACTTTTTCACTCCCGCACACACTTTTTGAGCACTGCAACTCCTTACCCTTCAGCATTACCAACTTCTCTCTCACTGGTGGACCTCAGACCAGAATCCCACACTATATATACAGTGGGGCATCTGGTTGGTACCAGTCTATACAAATAAAATCAGATGACGAGATTCCGCCAATGGGTGGGCTGATGGGTATGTTTCTTCTTCTCATATATTCTTCTCCTTTGTAACACATTGTTCTTCTTCTCTACACACTACTCATTGAGTGTATAGGCATTTAGAGTTCTCTCTAGACCCTTGGCATCCCTTGTGTGTTTCTAGCAACAATAAACTGCCTTAGTCTAACCCGATAGCTAGTTTTAATCACTGTCTACCCAGCACTGGATTCTCTCTACTACACACGAAGCTCACATTGGGTTTTATGACCACCCCTTATACCGAAAAAACATCCCTGAGCTCCTCCCTTGCAGGGCGGGGGTTGTAGCCCATGATTCACGACTAGACTCCTGACGCGAGGAGGCATCCCGATGATAAAGCATGACACGTCTGGTGTGTGAGGGAAACCGTCCTGAAAAGGGATTCCTTCCCTCCGCTTTAGCATAGTCGGCTCCACACACACACTCGCTCTGAGTGATTCCGGAGCCAAGGGCTATTTATGTGTTCCACCACAAGAAGGGTCCCAAAGGAAGAAAATGAAATTAGTACAAACTATACCACTCATCTTAAAGACTCGGGCCCTATCCCGGTAGTATGGTCAAACCATCTTGTAATCACCTTCATCGTGAACACTCCTAGTGGTAACTCACTCACTAGCCCAATCACGTGGAGAGCCCACAGCTGATCAAAAGTTCACAGTGAACATTGGAAACATACCCTTAGGGGATCCAGACCGCGTTTTGGCATTGGACCCGCAGATTGCGAATGAAGAGGTTACCCAGTGCATAAATTAATCACTGGACCAAGTAATCCTCATAAAGAATCTCAGATGGTGCACTAAGGACAAATCCGCCTGGTATACCTACCGCACCTCCTAACGCAAAAAAAAGGAGTTAAAAAAAACCAAAAGGAAATGGAGGAGAGACTATTGAGAATTAAGTAAGGTAGAAGATCAAGAGGTCCTGAGGAAGTATTACTTTGAAATTAAAAAAGAACAAGCAGTCTGCTACAAAACTAGGATTAACAATGCCTCCAACTCCCTGTGTGAAATGTTCCAAATTGTGTAATCATTGATGGAATCCACATTTTATAGCATCACTCTTAAACCCAAATCAACACACTGCAACTACCTTGTGAGATTTTTCTTTAAAAAAATTGATATTTACCTAGCATTTTACAAATCTAACATACAACCCAAACACAGCGTATTCAATGATAATCACGAAGTGGAGTAAACCGGACTTGCCAACTTTCCCACTCGCACCTATGTTACCTTCACACTTCTGTTCAGCAAAGTCTTTTTCTCCACTTGTTTCAGCCTCAGCGCACATTTTTCAAAAGTGGCTGAATTCACCTTCCTGATCATGTTAGAGATGGTCAACCTATCCCTTGCAAAAGCTCAGTGCCACCCACATGGAAACAGGCCATGGTCAAAGCCTTCCTAAAAAATCTAACCTGGACCCTCTTTGCTCAGACCACAGACTACAGACCAATATCGTTACTCCCTGATCTGAGTGAAGTTTTAGAAAAACATGTCAATCAGCACCTCTCTGATTTTTTAGAAACAAACAACATCTCATATCCCACCCAGATGGGGTTTTGCCCTAAACACAGTGCAAAAACCGCCCTCTTGGCAGTAGTAGAGGGGTAACAAATGCTCCTTGATTAAGGTGGCACAGCAGCCATTATACTTATCGACCTTAGCACAGCATTCAACATGGTGAACCAATAAAAGAACTAACTGTGCAGGTGTTATGGGACTGGCCTTAAAATTGCTCATCTTCTTCCTGAAAGACAAGACATTTCAAGTCTTTGAGCGATCTTGTTCCTTGGACATCTTCCCATTACAGTGTGCAGTACCGCAGGAGTCGGCACTCTTTAATATACATATGCGTCTGTTAGCAGGCATTGCCCCGTCATGCAATATATTGATGGTAGTGTATGCTGATGACACCCAACTGGTGTTCTCCCTTACCAAAGGACAGGATGCCCTAGACCCCAAACTGGGATCCCGTCTGGAGAGAGTAGCAAGCAGGATGGCAGAATCCTGACTCAAACTTAATGGGGAGAAAATCGAGCTCATGGTAGTAGGCAAGAACCTCAACTCCCATCCAGACCTAGACTGGGCACGGGCCCTATCCCCTAGGTGGTTATCAAGAGCCTGGGGGCATGGTTGGACAAATCATTAGGCATGGAATTCCAGGCCACTAAACTCTCCGCCTGCTGCTATGGCATTCTCGGAATGCTTTGCAAAATATTACACATGCTCCCCTCCTCTCTAGGAGGCTTGTGGTCCAAGCTTTAATTCTCTCCCCCAGACTACTTGAATTCGCTATACCTGAGTCCACCAAGAGCTCTCATCAAAAACTGAAAGGGGTTCAGAGCGCACCAGCCCGAGCCCCCTTAATGTACCCAGATGCAACTCTGCCCGTCAGACCTTAGCCTCTCTCCACTGGCTACCTGTTGAGCGGAGGGTCACATTCAAAGCCCTATTAATTGCCCATAGGGCACTTCAATTAAAAGGCCCTTCCATCATCTGACCTCTGATCTCCCCACATATGCCAAACAGAGCCGTCCAATCCACCGACGCCTGTCTGGCTGCGCTGCGGTTCCATCCTTTCAAAGAGCTAGAAGGGTAGAGCGGTCCTTTGGCTGCAATGTGGCTAAGCTATGGAACTCCCTCCTCCTCACATCGAGACGTATTGTCAGTGAACTCAGATTCTGTAAACTTCTGAAATCATGGCTATTTGACAGCTGATTCCCCCTGAGCGCCGAAGCGGTTGTATTCTGTGTCGGGTTACCAGACCTGGGATACCTACGGGCATCCTTGCGCTTTGTAAATGTGCATAGAATCGAATGAATACATTTGGTGATCAGATAATTAACAGAGAAACAGGACTATTCTATTGACAACACATTCTCTGTCTTTGAAATACACACTACCAGCACAAGGCTGGTAAACGCTGTTCGGGGCAGAATTCGCTCGCAAGCCGCCATCACCGGCCTCGAGGAGCCACGGGACACGCCCACTCCTGTTGGCCACGTCCACCCTCCACCAAGCATAAATACGAGCACTGACTGATAGCGCCGCATTTAGACTTGGACCTCCTGAGGCGAATAGCCGGGAGTCACGCACCATAGAATTTGGAAAACTGCTTTTAAACCTGTGTTATATTGATTTTAAATCACTTTGCAAACAACTCCCCAGCACTCACTTGAACTCCCCAAACAGCCGATGTAAACGCTGTTCAGGGGCAGAATTCGCTCGCAAGCCGCCATCACCGGCCTTGAGGAGCCACGGGACACGCCCACTCCTGTTGGCCACGCCCACCCTCCACCAAGCATAAATACGAGCACTGACTGATAGCGCCGCATTTAGACTTGGACCTCCTGAGGCGAATAGCCGGGAGTCACGAACCATAGAATTTGGAAAACTGCTTTTAAACCTGTGTTATATTGATTTTAAATCACTTTGCAAACAACTCCCCAGCACTCACTTGAACTCCCCAAACAGCCGATGTAAACGCTGTTCAGGGGCAGAATTCGCTCGCAAGCCGCCATCACCGGCCTCGAGGAGCCACGAGACATGCCCACTCCTGTTGGCCACGCCCACCCTTCCAAAGCCCCGACCCCCCCCTATAAACCATGTGTCAGTTCAGCGGACGAGCGCAGCGGGCGCGACGATGGCGCGCCGAAGGCGCGCTTAAGGCAAGCTCGTCTGCGCTCGTCCGCGCTAGGCAGAACGCAGAGCCAAGCCATACTACTAAATCCAGCAACCAGACATGGAGATATGAAAAAGACGACTTGCTCCACCTTAATAAAAAGGTACATGACTCATGTTTACATGGCCTATCCGCTGACCACCCCTCTACCCGATGTTCTCACTGCCCTTACAGACTCACCCCCACTGTACCTAAACTGCCTCCCCCTATCCCGATACAAATGGCCCTCATTAACTGCAGATCTCTCCCCAAGCACTCAACAGAAATCCATCTTCTGCTGGAAAATTACAACTTAGAAGTGCTCTTCCTAACAGAAACGTGGCTAGAACCTGACTCGGACCCTGACATTGTCAACTCCCTTCCCCCGGGCTTCCTCATTCATCGTATGGATCGTCCGAAGGGAAAGGGTGGGGGCATTGCCATAATTCATAAAGACCAGCTGTCATGCCGTCTCCAAGGCAGTCCCCTCGTCGACTGCGAAAACGTCATGTTCGCTATCCAGGTCTCCCCTTGCCAATCCATATCAGGCTTCCTCATCTACCGCCCCCCAGGACCACTGGGTCATTTCTGCGAATCCCTTACGGAGCACTCCTACACTCTGACCGCTACCAACTCCTCATGTTTGATCCTGGGTGATCTAAACATCCATTTTGATAAAAAGGAAGTCAAACCCACTGCTGACCTGATAGCAGACCTCGAAACCCTTCAATTAAAACTACTAGGCCATCTACCTACTCACACCTTAGGACATCTGTTGGACCCAGTCTTTACCAACATTAACGATCTTACTGTCCTTGACCCCATTCCAGTCCCTTGGACTGACCATCTCCTCATCCCTTTAAACTGGCAGATCACTCGCGCTCCTCGTCCCACTGCCCCTCCTAGCAAGCCTTCACGATCCTGGTCTAAACTAGATGCAGAAATCTGGAAACAACACCTAGAGAGCTCCCCGCCTGCACTCAACAACAACCCCATTAGCGCTGATGCAGAATTCTCAGCATGGATAGGCAACACCCTAGACAAAGCTCTCCCCAAAAAAATCTCCTGTAATCCACGGAACAAAGCCACCTCCCCCTGGTTCACTGATGAATTGCGACTCCTAAAAAAAGCCTGCAAAAGATCAGAAAGAGAATGGAGGAAAAATTTTGACCACACCAGGAAAATCGAATACAAGACTACTCTTCTCACCTACAAAAAAGCAATCAATGCCGCACAAATCAACTACTTTGAGGAGAAAATTAAATCATCCCTCAATTCAGCCCGAGAAACGTATCAAATAGCCAGGAAACTCCTCAAAATACCGGAGCCCCCCCCTGGTGGAACCCTCAGTTACTCGCTGCAATGAACTTGCAGAATTTTTTAACTCAAAAATTGTTAACATCATCAAATCACTTCCCTCTACCCCCATGGACGCCCTTATTGCCCTCCCGGACGTCAACCTGCCCACCACTCAGCTGTCAGCCTTCACCCCGCTTACAACTGACACCACCCTCCTCATACTCAGTTCCATTAAAAGTGGTAGCCCAACTGACCCTGCTCCACTTAATATTTTGAAACTAGTCGGATCTACTATTCTACCTTATCTGACAAAACTTATCAACAATTCACTCACCCTAGGCATCGTCCCTCCCAGCTGGAAAAGAGCAATGGGGAAAGCATTGCTCAAAAAACCCCACCTTGATCCACTGGAACTCGGCAACTACAGGCCGATCTCCCTACTCCCAGGTATCAGCAAAATAGCTGAGAAACATGTCAACCAAAATCTCTCCCAATACCTCGAATCTAACAAACTACTGGAACCCTCCCAAACGGGATTCAGGCCAGGCCAGAGTACCGAGACCGCAATATTGGCGGTAGTCGAAGAGGCAAGGAAGATCATAGACTCAGGGGGATCAGTGGCAGTGATCCTCCTGGATCTCAGCGCTGCATTCGACACCGTCAACCACTCAATCCTGATCCAAAGACTCAAACATCTTGGAATCACAGGAACGGCTCTGGCCTGGTTAGAATCCTTCCTCAAAAACAGATCCTTCCAGGTGACAGAGGGCACCTTTACGTCCAGACCTACAGCCATCAACTGCGGGGTACCCCAGGGCTCATCTCTGAGCCCAACCCTTTTTAATGTTTATATGTCCCCCCTCGAAAAAGTCGTCGCCCCTTACTGTATCAAACTACTGACCTATGCTGACGACACTCAACTGGTGGTCTCCCTTAACCAGCAAGACCACTCCATTCCCAACCTTCACACCTGTTTGATCGAAATAACGAAATGGATGAGTAGTTCCCACCTCAAGTTAAACAACGAAAAAACCGAGATAATGTTTTTAGGCAACAAATCTCTATACAGCTCCATTTCCGTATGGCCGTCCGCCATGGGCCCTCCCCCTGTGTCCAAACCAGAAATTAAGAGCCTGGACATCTGGTTAGATGAAGAGCTCAACTTCTCAGCCCAAGCGCGGAAAACTGCTGGAACCTGTCACGGCCTGCTAAGATCAGCAAGGAAAATACTACCCTTGCTTCCGGCACAATCCCGCAGACTCCTCATCCACGGCCTTGTACTATCCCGATTGGACTATGGCAACGCCCTATACCTGGGGGCCCCTAAAAAAGTTCTAGCAAAACTTCAAACGGCTCAAAATGCGGCAGCCCGCATTCTTACAGGAACCTATCGTCGATGCTCAGCCAAACCCTCCTTGAAGGCCCTACATTGGCTCCCCATTCAAGAGAGAATCCAATTTAAGGCACTCTGCACGACCCATAAGATTGTGCACGGCAAGGCCCCTCCCATACTCCAAAACCTTATCTCACCCTTAAGAACACTCTGCTCTTCTAACTGCAATTTAGCCTCGGTACCCAGGATCAGAAAAGCCCGCTCAGGCGGCCGACTGTTTTCATTTAACGCGGCTAAACTATGGAACTCGCTTCCCTCAAACCTTAGAACCCAACCTAACCTTCTCTCATTCCGCAGAGCACTTAAAACATGGCTTTTCCCATAAAGCATTTCTCACCAGGTTCTTGTCTATCAGCGCTGGGACGCCCATGGGCAGCCATGCGCTCTATAAATCTGTAAAAAAAAAAAAGGCAGAATAGCCACTATACACACATAGATACACTATGCATATGTATATGTATGTACTGTCACTGCATATACACACACATAGACAGACACACACTTGCATTTAGACACATGCGTACTTATATAGAACACTGATAATTCACAAATAGAGGTGTGCTCACAGCACATAAGCTTACACACTGAGTAGGGTGACCAACCGTCCGTAATTTTGGCCATCACAGGGAGCAGCACTGCTCCCCTGTGAGAGGCCTCACCTTCCTGATGGGGCGCCTCGCGCTCCTCCTCGAGCACAAGAGCAGCCCCTCCCCACCCATTGTCATTCTGTATGGGGCTGATGACTGCCACATACAGAACGACAATGGGGCAGTTTGGGCTGGTAAATCATATGGCGGGCTCCTCCTGCCTCAGTGTACAGCAGGGCATTCTGTAAAATAAAAAGCAAAACGCTAATGCTGCAACTTTAGCAACGTGAGAAAACAGTGTATATAAAGAAGCCTGTAAAAATAACAGGATATCGTTATTTCACTGTCTCATCATTTTTTAACTGAAGTATTTTCAATATTAAAAACCAACAAAGCCATGGTTGCTGCTTTTTTTTATTTTAAGCAACTAACAACCATTGACAAAGCCAATAGTCCTGGTTTTTGTTGGTGTAATGATACTTGCTGTATTATATATATATATCTGGATGCAAAGACATAAACAACATAATACCAGTCGGGAGGAACACTACGCTAGCGCTGAAGTTTAGCCTAGGTGTTTTAAACCACGCCCTTAATTACATCGAACACCCCCTTTGAAGAGACCCTCCGGTTTTTTTTACACCACTTAAAACCCTGGAAACAATACCATGTCACAGTCACCTCACATCCTGGCACTGTGCATCATGCATGACTGATGACATCTACGTTTTCAGACTGCCTATGTGCAGGGGCATAGTGAACTTTCCCCCACCCCACCCCACCCCACCCCTTGCTTTAGGAACTACAGCAAGGGTGAAGTTCTTCATGGGCCTCTTCTGTCTGCAACTCTGTAGACAAAGGCTCAGCTCATAATGCGAAAAGGTGGGTGATTAAATAAGTGAAGGAATGTGTGAATGGCTGTATGGATGATTGAAAGGATGAATGGATGAATGAAAGTGTGAATGGATAGATAAAAGAAAGGATGCATGGATGAGTGGAAGTATGGATGAGGGAAAAGGTAAATAGATGGATGTATGGTTGGAAGGGTAGATGGATGGGTAAAAGGGTGGATGGGTGTATGAAAGGATGGATGGATGAGTGAAAGCTTAGATGATGGGCGAGTGAATGGGTGGATATATGAGTGAAAGGATGGATGGATTGAATTGATAAGTGAAAGGGTGAATGTATGGATGGATGAGTGAAAGGGGTAGATGGACAAAAGGATGAATAGATGAGTGAAGAAGTGAAAGGGTGGATGGATGAGAGAACGGATGGATGGATGAGTGAAAGGATGGATGAGTAATAGGATCAATGGATGGAATAAATGAATGGATGAGTAGATGGATGGGTGGATGATAGATGGATGGATGGATAAGTGAAAGGGGGATGGAGAGAGAAAGGGAGGATGAATGACTGAAAGGTGAATGGGTGGAAGGATAAGTGACTGGGTGGATGGATGAGTAAGTGAATGAATGAATGGCTGGATGGGTGAAAGGGTAAATGACTGGATGGATGAGTGAATAGATGGATGGGTGAAAGAGTGGATGGATGACTGTACGGATGGATGGGGTGAAAGGGTGGATAGATGAATAATGGATGGATGACTGAAAGGGTGGATGGAGGGATGGATGAGTGTAATGATAGATGGAAGGATATATGGTGGATAGGTTTGCAAATGGTTGAATATGTTTGGATATAAATGGGCACATAGATGAAAGGACAGAATGAATGGTGAAAGACTGAATAATAGATAAAAGAATGATTACACCTTTTAGCACCCATTATCTTAAGTAACATTTTCTATACATTTACTTTCACGTTAATATGAGTCATTGTCCCTATATAATGTGTGTGATGTAACGCACTCACACACCCTGCCCTAAATAACTGGGATGAGTAACACTATAAGAGAATTTAAATACACATGAGAGACGGTCTAAGTGAAGATGAGGGGCACCATTGAAGGGTGATAGCAAGGCAGGACTGGCCGGACTGGGCATCGGATGTTTCTCTGGAAGGCTGGAAAGGGGGGGTCGGGGGGCGGTTTTGTTACAGGGGGCTGGCACTCCAAAGTTCCTTATATATCCAGTAGTTTTCAATCAACAATAAAAGCAGCTTCACTTATATTCAGGTGTGGTTCACCATTGTCTGGTTATTAATGTACCTGCTGGAGTGAGATGCGAATTTTGAATTGTCTCAGGCAGCAAGCTGCAGCCATACTGCAAAACCGTGACGTGCACGATTATCTCAACCAAATATAAACCTATTTTGACTTGTACTTAGATGGTTGTCTATTTACTTACATATATATACTATTGCGCGACCACCTCTGACGTATCTGTAAAACGTACCTTTTGTCCCGAAGTTTTGTCCTGAATTTTGGCCATTTGTCCTGAATTTTTGTCCTGAATTTTGACCCTTTGTCCTGAATTTTTACACTCACCGTCCTGAATTTGCACCTATGCCAGTTGGTCACCCTATTACACACACAACACACACAGACATAGCCATACCTCACGATTGCACAATGAAAATGCACACCTGCTCAAACGCACAGACATAAACTCACCAGCAATCAGCACCTATGTGTGCATGTCACAAGGAAAGACAACATAGAAAGGCATATTTAAACATATGATACACACACCAGAAACAGGCACACTGCCACAGGTAAGAACCCACATACACCCATCTTCCACACATCTGCTCATTACTCTCGCACAAGACGAGAAATGACCAAAAAATACACATACAGACACTCACAAGCAGACACAAAATGATCTCTACCTACACACCTGACGTAATCAGATCAGAATCACTATACACAAATGTATAAGGTAGAAATACAAACCCAGACAGCCAGCACTACACATACATGCAAGCATGCATAAGCAAGCATTCACGGACACGCAGACCCGCATATACACACATATACATTTACTTCAAATACATTTACTTACTGGCAGCCACAACGGGCACGTCAGCTAGTCCCGAGAGCATAAAATAGCTGGAATTTTAGGCCCCCGGGCCTGGCCTAATACTCATTTTATCCTGCCAAGAACATTAGCGTGGTATAAACAAAATTCAATTAAACAAAAATGAAGTGTTGAAAGAGGAAACGAGCAGCCCAGGGCACAGGAAGTCCTACCAGTGTCAAACAGTGCTCAGACTCAGACACAATTCAGTCTAGACAGGCGTACGAAGAAAGGAAAAACCGACAGAAAGCAGGGGAATGCCTATGCAAATGAGAGAGCGCAATTTGAATATAAAGTATATCGTAGCCATATTTAGACGTATATGTTATAAACGTAGGAATGAAATGCATATCGTAATGTGAAGTTGATGACTATAGCATAAAGTCAATTAAAGTGATATTATGGTATAGGAAACGTAAATGTATTTACACGTTAAACATGCATTAGATTTAGAAGGCTCGTATACGTAGTGGGCTAATGTAGAAATGCCTACGAACAGTAGAACGTGCAGAGTAGAATTCATGTACATGTGTAGCTTTAAATGCAGAAACGGCGAGAAATGTAACATGGAGAAACGTGCAGAGAGCATACATAACGAAGTAACCAATGAGAATAAAGTTGTATTCTATGAGATTTATATTCTATGTATTAAGGTTTATATTCTACGAAATTGTATTTTAGCTAAGATCTATTCACATATGAACGAAGTATTTGGTAGATACGATTGTATATAAATGTATGTTAAAGGTTATATTGTGGAGAAGAAGTTTGTAAGAATGCTAGAAGAATTTAGGTCATTTGTGATTATAACCTGAATGACCAAGGGTTCGCAAGAGTGTAGTCCAATGTATGTAATTTAGTGGGCTCACAGGAGTCGTGAATAGTCTTCACATGAAGGTGCGAGCCGAAGAGTCTAGCATTTGTTAGATTTAAGGTGACAAATGTCGAACGAAGTTTATTGCCTAAACATGAGAGGAGGCGATTGGAATTTGAGCTTTGTTTTGAATGACCATTCACAGGATCTAGTAAGGTCAGAGAAAGAGTTGTAATGTTAAGGTCTTGTTTAAGGTTATCTGACTTTGGATGAAAGTGTCAACTAAAAGTCGCCAACGAGAAGATGAAGATGACATCTAAGGAGAAGGGTCAACCTAACGGACGACGCGAGGAGATGAAGCAATGGAAAGAGCCAGAAACTGACATCATCGGGGAAAGTCCGTGGTGGGCGTCAAGGGGCGTTCCACCCACACTGTGATTGTGTATTTTAGGGACAGCACCCCGGGGAGAAGATAGCGAAGAGCTCAGAGAGAAGAGCAATGAGCAATTGGAGATTAGGAACAGCGAGGTGAATTGCTCAGAGCGAAGGCAAGGGTAGATGCCTTGAGCAGATGCGCTGAGAGAGATCAGAGCGCAAGGGAGCAGTAGGCCGAGGACCCTTAGAAGAGCGGATGGGTAGGCAGAGAGGGTACTGTTTCTTAAACTTAAGTTACCTTTAGAGGCTAAGAGAGTTTGAACTTCTTTGGAAGTCAAACTGCTGACACCTTTTTAGGGAAGAAACTTGCGAAGTAGGGATGTCACCTAGTATAGAGTAGGGACAGATTTAACTTGATTATTTTCTCTTTCTGTAGATGACGCAAAGGAACCACTTCACATCGGAACTTTAAATTGCTGATTTGGAACTGATTTTATGCTTTGTATACACTGAGATTTATCCTGAAGGGATTGTAAATTGCATTCAGATTTGACTTTATATAAAAATACTTAAACTTTATCAGTTGTAAGTGGTTCTTCAGAGTGGCGTCATTTAATGGGGTTTAACTAAACCTATGTGGGAGTTGTCTTTTACTCAACGACAGATATTAGCGGTCCAAAATTAACGAATGAGATAGATTATTAATTTGATCATAAATTGATACCAAAATCTCATTCCCCGCAGTTGGTAGCAGAGTATGATGGTTATCTTCTTGAGGAAGACAACCTAGGCCAGGATTTAGTTTACCCCAAGGTCCCTAGTCATCGACGACCAGAAGACGAATCCCTGCCGAAGAAGGTGCTGACGGTGCATCGAGAGGAAAGCAGCAGAATCGGTCGAGAGTGAGTATAAGGGTCATGCGTTGTAAGATTGCGGTGTTTTATGTTGTTCCTGTGTTGTAATGTCAAGCGGAGTTGAATGCCTGTAGTGTGATTGAGGGAAGGTTGTGAGCGCGCGCAACCGGATAAAATCTTATGTCCAGAGGGCTTAAGTGGTTCGGGTGTATCGAACACCCAGAGTAATTTGTCTACCATTTAATGGGGGTCATGAGGTACCATTGATCGCCCGCAGACCGATGATAGGGGGAGCGTTTGAGTGAGTGTATGAGTAAACGCATGCTGGTCATACGTTTACTGTGTGAAAGTAACCTATCAGTTGAGGTGAACGTCTGACCGTACGAGGAAAGACGTCTCGCCAGTTGAGGTGGCAATTACAGTTAGACTGTGGCCGTACAGTCAGAGAAAAGTGATCGCTTGGACGGAAGTAGTCATTTTTCGGCGTATGAATGAAACGCATGTGAGATCGCGAGACGAGTTGAGAAACGAAGGAAATTGCTGCAGAGGGAACAAGTGACGTCAGCGTAGAGTCGCGCTGAGATTGGTCAGTCGGCGTAGAACAGCGTTGAGATAGGCTGACTAGCGAGAGTCGCACCGGGATTGGTGGTTGTCATCAGGACGTAAATAAGGAAGAGAATTAATAAGAGGAAAATCGTAGATCATCAAAAATGAAGTGCTTTAAGGGTTTAAGAAAGATCTTTAGGAAGAATAGAAGAAACTTATATGCCGGAGAAGAAGCTCCACCAGAAGGCACACCAGCTTATCATATGGCAGTAAATGTAGGCTTACACTCGATATTATGGATTTCCGAGTGGAATAGGCTAACAGAAGGAGAAAAGGAACTGATGTTTCCGAGATTCGGAACGTTTAAGCTAGACGTTTAAGCTAGACCAATTGAAAGCGGTAATGCTTGCAACAAGACCTCTACCGAGGCCAACACAATTTGAAGCTCTTAGTGCATGGTTTAGAGCAGCACACGCAAAAGGCGTAAAGAGGCGTCAAGAAAGAGTGAGACGATCAGTAAAGGCATTACAGGATGCTAAATGGGATGAGGAAGCTAAGAGGTGGAGAGTGCAAAAGATAGAAGCAGACAAACTGTTCACCATGATAGAAGCTACGGGAGAAAAGAAACTTCTAGAAGAGGAAGACGAGGATAGCGAAACGGAAGAAGAACTGTTAGAGAGGCTGTTAACAGAGAGACCACCTCCGTATAGCGGTGAATCCGCAAGTCCCATATTACAGCAAGGGGAAGGAGCTAGATGGGGAGAATATAAATCGATCCCAGTAACAGAGTGGGACTCCAACAAGAGTGAGGAAATACCCCAAACTAGTTCCGAACAGAGAGTAGTGGGAAGATTCGTGGTCCAGAAGGTGCCAGAGACGCAATGTGCAAGGTCGTACCAAATGCCAGACGCTTTACAAGTACCTGTTACCATAGGCCCTATTGTGTCAATCTACAACCCAGAGGGGGTCCAGCAGGAGGAACAGGCACGATGGGACAGGGAAAGGGCAGAGATGGAGAATAGGAATAACGCAATGAATCCTCAAAGACAGAGATTAGCACCAGTAAGTCGGAGTACCCCATTAGATTCCGCAACGGGTCCCTGGATAGAACAAGGGGGTCAAAGAGGATCGATGGATTTAAGGGGACCAAAACCGAAATCCTATAAGGAATGAAGAGAATATCTGAAAGAGTGGGATACTGCCGAAGAGGCTCGTAATAAAAGTTTAGAAACAGGAGCTGAATGGAGAGACCAGGATAACAAGGTCCTCTCTCATTGTGGAGCTGGCGAAAGCAGCCCAGAGTGGGAGAGAGGGAGTCAAGGAAGCAGAAGAGATAATTGCCCTACCATTAGTGGCAATAGGCAAATGTGCGATGACAGGAGTGCAGGGTGTGGCGAAGTGCCTCGCGTCACCTTTAGTGAAGGAGAACGAAGGACGCAGGAATACCGGAACACTTTCAGATGCACACACCATACTCCGGATGAAAATGTGCAACATTGGAATCACGGAAACATGGAGAGTCGCGAAGCGTCTCGACATGCATCCGGTGATAGTGGACGAAGTCATGAGAATTTAGGGAGTCGCGAAACGTCTCGCCATACATCCAGTGATCACGAAAGAGATCGCGGGAGCATGGAGAGCCATGAAGGACCTTATCGTCTGTTAAGTGATACCAGACAGCAAGCGAGTTACAGTGGTTTAGAACAGCACGGAGGATCTTATCTTGTATCCGGAGAAACCGAACCGAAAAGACGGAGTGTAGGATTAAGGGATGGAGTATTGTTCCACCACACCCCAAGGGAAGATGGAAAGGCTTGGGATTTAGAGAGGTGGGAACAAAGAGATGGAAGAAAGATTCCTCATAACTCACCTGTGCTCAGGCGTAGGGCGCATAGTGGAGGAGAGAGGGATGCAAGAGAACAACCTAGGACTGACGTACTGAAAGCCGAAATAAAAGCAAGACGCATAGATGTAATGAGTTTAAAATCAGACTTAGATGAAATAATTGACGGCACAGTGGCAATCGAGAGGTTAGAGCTGTACGCTCCAGATGAGATACTGTTTTTATCCAAGGATGTTACTCGAAAGGCAAGAGCAGCTCATGAAAAGTTATCTGAACTGGCTGACAAGTACATGATAGACATATCACGAACTAAGGCTTTGCAGGCCAATCATAGGCTGAATTGCACGGATCTAGACTTAGATGAGCGCAGAACGATTGGGCTGAGAGTACACATAAGGGAATTGGTCATGTGTATTAGAATTTGGAGAGATCTGGATAGATGGGAGGAAAGATGGTCCAAGAAGGGATCTGTCAGACGGAGTACACTTGTGAAGTCTCAGGATACAGACCTAATGCGAATGGAAGCTTTTCCTTTGCGAGAAATCGCGAACGGAAACTACGTGCATGTACCATGGAGTAGGGGGGATTTAGCGGCATTCACTAATTCCTTCCCGAAACTTAGAGAAAATCCCGTTGAGTGGTACAAGCAGGTAGAGAGATTCGTGAAGATCTCTAAGGTTCTCTGGATCGATTTGAACACATTGTTCGATATCGTGGTACCCGGAGATTTGTGGACGGCATGCAAACTTAGTATTGAATGGCCCACTTGTGAGCCTCAGAGAGATACCCAGACAGGTGGTCCATCAGACAGAGTCATGGAAAAATACGAAAGGGTAATAACATGGCTGAAAGAGAAAGTGCCGGTGCAAGACATAGACTGGGTTAAGATAGATCGAACAACTCAGGAGCCTAAAGAGACAGTTCACGAGTTCTATGAGAGGTTACTGAAAGCATTCAAACAGTATAGTGGGTTGGACGTAATGGATCCTAAGGACATAGGACAGTTTGTGTCGAAGTTTGTTCTCGGACTGAGACCAGACATAAGCCTAATGATTCAACAGCACTTGATCTGTTGGCAGAACAAACCTTTAGACGAAATTCTGAGGTATGCAAGATACTGTAGCGATGAGATAGACTCGAAGGCGAAGAAGCTCAAGGAAAAGTTAATGTTAGTACAGATGCAAGCAGCTGGAAAGGGTGGACAGCGACAGCAGGGAACAGGAGCGCAAGCAAAGAAACAGAATAATCAGAGCAGAGAAGAGGAAGAAAGACCGAGACCGAGAATGGATATCGCAACACTGAAAAGGACAACTAGGTGTCATCAGTGTAACGAGGTGGGACATTGGAGACGCGAGTGTCCTTACAATATTGAGACAGGGGAATTAGAACAGGAGGAGGAAGAGGTACAGAACAACGTGGTTAAGGGAGCAACAGTCCCGAAGGGAAAGTTTATCAAAGGGGGGACTCAGACTCCTCGAGCCCCGTTTCCTCAACCGCCTCGAATTGCGAATGGAGGGAAAACCTACAGACAAATGCCATTATTCGTAGGAGGAGAAGAATGCTACTACGTTGATCCTCTTACAGGGCAACGAGTGAATAGGGAAGAAGACTGCACTTTAGGAGCAGCCCTGGAAGTAGATCAGAGAGGACCATACGTAGAAGCTGAAGTAGCTGGATGTCCTACAACCTTTTTGGTGGATACGGGAGCCACTCGATCCACGTTGAGATCAGCGGTAGTCCCAGGTCTGCCGATATCAGGAGAAATGATTCAGGTGGTAGGAGTCGCAAACAAGAGGATGACGAATCCTCTGACAGAACCAGTGTCAGTAAAGATAGGGAATTACAGTGACGAACATCAGTTCGTGATCTGTGATTCTAGCCCGGTGTGTTTGTTAGGAAGAGACCTGTTGTGTAAACTGAATTGCACAATACATTGCACACCTGAAGGAGTAGAAGTACAGACCAACGATGAAGATGCCGATTTCAAAGTTGTAAATTCGCAGGAATGTGTGGAATTATATCCTACCCTGACAGTGGAGGAGCTTCCACAGGACTTGAGGGAGAAAGTGTCAGCTGAGGTGTGGGATTTTACTGGAGAAGAAATAGGCTTGATCAAAGGAGTAGAACCAGTAAAGATCTTGGTAAGACTCAATGCTGAGTACCCAAGAACACCACAATACAAGTTGACACCAGAGACGATTGCAGGAATAAAGCCTGTGATCGAATCCATGATTAAACAGGGAATACTGAAGGAGATCGTGGGTAGTCCATGTAACTCACCGATTATGGGTTTACAGAAGCCTAGTGGAAAATACCGAATAGTGCAGGATCTTCGAAAGATTAATAATATTGTTGTCTCATGTTGTCCAGTGGTACCGAATCCATCAGTGATATTATTTCAGATACCGTTCCAAGCTGAATGGTTTACTGTGATAGATTTGTGTCAGGCTTTCTTTTCGATTCCTTTAGATGAAGATAGCCAGTATCTTTTCGCTTTTAAGCTGGAAGATCGCGTTTTAACATGGTGTCGTATCCCTCAGGGGTATACAGAAAGCCCATCGATTTTTAACCAGCTTTTAAAGAGAAATCTTGAAAGTCTAGTACTGCCCAAGAACTCAGTTCTAGTCCAGTACATAGACGACCTCCTAGTTGCGTCAGAAACAGAGGAAGCTTGCAGAGAAGACACCATCACCTTGTTAAATCACTTGGCCGAGAACGGGCACAAGGTGTCACCAAGTAAATTGCAATATTGTAAGACTGAAGTGCAATACTTGGGCCACAGGATTGAAAAGGGGAAACGGAAGGTGTCTCCAGACAGAATAGAGGCGATTATGAAAATGAACGCGCCTACCACACAAAGAGAGGTCAGGATGTTTCTAGGCATGGTCGGTTATTGTCGACAGTGGATAGCCAACTTCTCACTGAAGGCAAAGCCGTTATTACAACTGACGCACAAAGGAGTGAGTGATCCGGTACCATGGGACAAAGACTGCTTGATGGCGTTTTTGCAGCTGAGGGAGGACTTATGTCGCGCCCCGGCTTTAGGAATGCCTGACTATACAAAACCATTTTTGCTTTACTGCTGCGAAAGAGAGGGATGCGCTTTAGCAGTTTTAGCTCAGATCCACGGAGATGCGCGTAGGCCAGTGGCGTACTTTTCGGCTACATTAGATCCAGTAGCCGCAGCGTTGCCCGGATGTCTCAAATCCGTAGCTGCAACGGGTGTCAGCATTGAGAGATCGGAAAGCGTGGTGATGGGACATCAATTAGTGGTGTATGTACCGCATTCTGTGGAATTGTTAATGACCAGGACGAAGACTCAGCATCTGACGAATAGTAGGCTCACACGCTACGAGCAGGTCATACTGGCTGCCGAGAATGTGACCCTAAAAAGATGCTCCGTCTTGAATCCTGCTACTTTGATGCCACTTCCGAATGAAGTGGAAGATGAAAATTGTACAGATCATGACTGCCTTGATGTGACTGAACTATGCACCAAACCGAGACCCGATATCGTAGATGAGCCATTGACTGACCCTGATGAAATTTTCTTTGTTGATGGTTCATGCGTAAGAGACGATATCGGTCAGCTGAGAGCAGCTTATGCAGTTTGCACGATTACCAGAGTTGTAGAAGCCGCTTGCCTGGAAGGAGTACACTCCGCACAGGTAGCTGAAATTGTTGCTTTGACTCGTGCTTGCTTAGCAGGCGACAAACTTCGAGTCACCATATACACCGATAGCCAGTATGGTTTCGGGGTAGTTCACGATTATGGGCAGTTATGGTCTCAAAGAGGTTACATGACCTCCTCGGGTTCTCCCATTAGGAATGGAGAATTCGTGAGACTTTTGTTAGAAGCATTGCAAGGTCCGTCAGCCATAGCCGTTGTCAAATGTGCCGCGCACACGAAGAACGTAGACTTTGTGTCGCAGGGCAATCGCTATGCTGATGAAGTAGCACGTTATTGTGCAGAACAAGGATATTCTCACACTGATGTGAAAGTGGGGGGAATTCAAGAAAGAACCGAATTGACAATGTTGCTAGACACTGTGGATACGTGGGATGAATTAAGGAGTGTTCAGGAGAATGCACCAGATGATGAGAAAAAGGGCTGGGAAACAGCGGGTTGTGAGAAAAGCGAGATGAATTTTTGGGTTTCTGCCGATGGGAGAGCAGTTTTACCAAATGAGCTTGTTAGTCCAATGGCAAGGAAATTGCATGGATCAGCACACATAGGAAGAGATGCAATGGTGAGAGTATTCAGACAAACGTGGTTTAATCCTAAGTTTAGAGTAGCGGCAGAAGCAGTATGTCAGCGATGCGCGATTTGTCAGCAACTAAACGTGGGAAAGAGAACACCAGTTACATTGAGTCACATAGGAAGGTCTGGGGGGCCTTTCAATAGAATGCAGCTTGATTTTATAGAAATGCCTCCATGTAACAGACTCAGATACGTTTTAGTGATTGTCTGTATATTTTCTAGATGGGTTGAGGCTTACCCTACACGTAGATGCGATACACTTACAGTAGCGAAACTGTTACTTAGAGAGTTAATACCGAGGTTTGGGGTGCCATCCTCTTTGGAATCGGACAGAGGAACTCATTTCAACAGCGAAATAGTGAAGATGTTGTGCTCAGCTTTGAATATTGATCAGAAGTTACACTGCAGCTATCGACCCGAAGCTTCAGGGATTGTAGAACAAATCAACAGTACAATCAAGTCCAGACTGGCTAAAGTTTGTTCATCGACATCCCTGAGTTGGCCAGACGCACTTCCAGTGGTTCTTATGAGCATACGTAGCACACCTGATAGGAAAACAGGCCTCTCTCCACATGAAGTGCTAATGGGGAGAGCTATGAGATTGCCATCGGTTCTAACTGCAGCGCTAGTGAACATCACAGATGACTTGATTTTGGACTACTGCAAGGGACTATCTGATGCCATTAATTCTGTGTCCCTCCAGGTCCAGGCTGCAGAGGTTCCATCAGCACAAGACTTGTGCCATGACCTGAGTCCTGGAGACTGGGTCCTGGTGAAAAAGCATGTCAGGAAGAACTGCTTAGACGTGCGCTGGAGAGGACCGTTTCAAGTCATACTTGTCACGAACACAGCGGTGAAGTGTGGAGGCCTGCCAAATTGGATACATGCCTCACACACTCGAAGAGTGCCAACACCTCTAGAAGAAACAGCTCCTCTCTCGGATGAGAATCCGGCGGAAAGCGGAGAAGCCATAGAGGGGGAAAGCCAAGCTGGTGAGGTGATCGAAGAGGCTGAACCTGTGTTGGAACAAGTCGACGAAGGTCAAGACACTAGCGAGACCGAAGTCGCCTCAGGAGAAGAAAGTAACTGGGAGACTGAATCGGATACCGAACAAGCTGAGAGTGACCAAGAGACTGGTCCAAGAACAAGGAGCAGAAGAACAAGGAGTGAAGAAGCCAGTTGGCCGGAGAGAAAGAAAAGGCCAAGCTCGGAAGAAAAGCAAGAAAGAACTCTTGTCCCGATCGCTGAAGAATCGGATCAGGAGGAAGAAACGACAGACTCAGGAACTGAGAGTCCACGAAGGTCGAGAAGGGTACGTGTGCCCTGCAGAAGGTACGCCACCCCAGAGTGGACTTATCTAGCAGATGTCTTGGGGACAGAAATCTGGGAGAGTGAAGAGTGTGAAAGTAATCGATCTCGATCCATTTGTGGCAGTGGAGATATGGATGTTGACGCCTGGACTCGAGACTGAGGGGTTACTGACTTTCACACTTCCCATACCCCCATACTTGAGTCGGATTAAGGATTTAGTGTTGAACAGATTACGATTTCCAACATTTGGTCATCAAATATCAGAGGAAGAAGACAAAGTCATTCGTTTTGAATTATTGGAACTTGTTGCAAGAGCTGCAGGTACGAGAATAATTGTTGATGTATAAAGACTTTTGTATATAAGTTATAAAGAAGAAGATAACCTAGCGCCGAGTGGAAAGAAGAATAAAATTAGGGTTTACATTTAGAGGACGGAGAAGGGTTAGGGTTGTCTGTTGTTAAAAATAAAGAGACACTGTTGCGAAAAAGAGACTTTTGTTGATAAAAAGAACTTTACAAACCGAGAAGAAAACGAAGCAAACTAAGGACTGAACTGATAAACTTTTTCGCAAGGGAAAGAGTCACGCTGTTTTGACAACATGGAGAACGGCAACCCAAACAGAAAAGCTAGATGTATAGTAGGTACACTTATAGCGATAGTGATATTTGTCATAATTACAGTAGTGACAATATCATACATAGTAGGACATGAAACCGATAAAGAAATAGCAGATGTAAAAATTGTAACGACTTTGAAACCTGCTCTGGAGGGAAAGAAGGAGGAGAGCAATGTTATACGTGAAAAGGCGTTACTAGCAGATGAAGTTCGTAGATTACATGTAGATGAGTCACAGGGAAACTTTAGGTCAAACGCATATGCTAAACTATTGTACGAATATATCGATGCCATGGAGGCCAAAGATTGCTACGTTTGTATGCAATTGCCGGCTTCTGTAGACGAGGGCATCCGATATCATCATCTCCCATTGACTTATGGGATAACATGTAGCTTACTGCTTAGTATATTTTATGGTAGAGAAGGATTCGAGTACTACTTTTCAAATTATGATTCGGTACTGCCTGAAGTTCCGAATTATAAGCAAATGAATAAGTGGGACTATTACAAAAAGGAGGATAGACTAGCCAAATTCTTTCTTCCTTGGGATACGTTAGATACATCATATGCACGCAGAAATAATCTGACTTGCAAAGTGTCAGAGGTAGAAAAGAAGTTTATAGGACAAGTAGATGATCGATACAGAAGGCAGAAAATTTTAAAAATGTCAGGACAGTGGAAAACTGATTGGACCGAAGAAGAGAAGGCACATAAAAAGAAAGGTAGCAATGGTCCAATAGCACTGGATAGAACGCAGAAAGGAAAGTTATGTTTAACTCGAAGCAGGACATATTATGAGAGTGAATTCGTAGGTGAAGTGAATTGTGAGCATGCTTTTAAGTTAGAGTATTATACGAAAGATTTTATGAAAGGGATGCAGGCTATTCCTAATGTATATTTTGTATGTGGGAGAAATGCCTATGTAAAACTGCCTGACAATTGGTATGGTTCATGTTACTTGGCAATTGTCTTCCCCAAAATATACCATGCAAAGGATTTAGCGATAATAGAAAGAAAGGCTTCGACAAGAATGAAAAGGGAAGTAGGAGATGCAGAAGTAGTAGGAGACGTATTTGGAGCGATGTTTCCTATGTTAGGTTTAATACTTAACGATGTTAAGATCAGGAGACTAGCTACAGTCGTAGATAGATTATCTGCAAGTACTGCAAGATCATTAATGCTAATAGAAGGTGAGATGCAATCGATTAGAGCCATGGTTCTTCAGAATCGACTTGCTCTTGATGTAATATTAGCAAAAGAAGGCGGAGTTTGTAAATCATTGAAGGTTCAGGAATGTTGTACTTATATTCCTGATAATTCAAAACCACTTGAGAAGGTTATAAGAAACATTACACAGATTCACCAAGAAATCGAAGATTTGACAAAAATAAATGTTTGGGAAAAAGTAGGTAATGGAGTAGGAAAAGTTGGGAGTTGGTTTGCTAACCTTGGCAAAAGTATTATATGGTATATATTAAAACCTGTATTAATAGTATTAATTTGCATAATCTCATTGTTAGGATTTGTGAAACTATATAAATGGTATAAGACGAACCGGTTACAAAGATCGATGAAAGAACAAGAAAGGAGATTAGCTGCTTTACAAGATCAACAGTATAAAAGTTTGAGAGCACTTGAAATGATGAAAAGAGGAAATGATGTAACTAGTTCTGTATAAAGGGTTGTATTCAAATTGCTTTTAGTGATGACTCCTAAAAGTCATCAAAGGGGGGAACTGAGAGAGCGCAATTTGAATATAAAGTATATCGTAGCCATATTTAGACGTATATGTTATAAACGTAGGAATGAAATGCATATCGTAATGTGAAGTTGATGACTATAGCATAAAGTCAATTAAAGTGATATTATGGTATAGGAAACGTAAATGTATTTACACGTTAAACATGCATTAGATTTAGAAGGCTCGTATACGTAGTGGGCTAATGTAGAAATGCCTACGAACAGTAGAACGTGCAGAGTAGAATTCATGTACATGTGTAGCTTTAAATGCAGAAACGGCGAGAAATGTAACATGGAGAAACGTGCAGAGAGCATACATAACGAAGTAACCAATGAGAATAAAGTTGTATTCTATGAGATTTATATTCTATGTATTAAGGTTTATATTCTACGAAATTGTATTTTAGCTAAGATCTATTCACATATGAACGAAGTATTTGGTAGATACGATTGTATATAAATGTATGTTAAAGGTTATATTGTGGAGAAGAAGTTTGTAAGAATGCTAGAAGAATTTAGGTCATTTGTGATTATAACCTGAATGACCAAGGGTTCGCAAGAGTGTAGTCCAATGTATGTAATTTAGTGGGCTCACAGGAGTCGTGAATAGTCTTCACATGAAGGTGCGAGCCGAAGAGTCTAGCATTTGTTAGATTTAAGGTGACAAATGTCGAACGAAGTTTATTGCCTAAACATGAGAGGAGGCGATTGGAATTTGAGCTTTGTTTTGAATGACCATTCACAGGATCTAGTAAGGTCAGAGAAAGAGTTGTAATGTTAAGGTCTTGTTTAAGGTTATCTGACTTTGGATGAAAGTGTCAACTAAAAGTCGCCAACGAGAAGATGAAGATGACATCTAAGGAGAAGGGTCAACCTAACGGACGACGCGAGGAGATGAAGCAATGGAAAGAGCCAGAAACTGACATCATCGGGGAAAGTCCGTGGTGGGCGTCAAGGGGCGTTCCACCCACACTGTGATTGTGTATTTTAGGGACAGCACCCCGGGGAGAAGATAGCGAAGAGCTCAGAGAGAAGAGCAATGAGCAATTGGAGATTAGGAACAGCGAGGTGAATTGCTCAGAGCGAAGGCAAGGGTAGATGCCTTGAGCAGATGCGCTGAGAGAGATCAGAGCGCAAGGGAGCAGTAGGCCGAGGACCCTTAGAAGAGCGGATGGGTAGGCAGAGAGGGTACTGTTTCTTAAACTTAAGTTACCTTTAGAGGCTAAGAGAGTTTGAACTTCTTTGGAAGTCAAACTGCTGACACCTTTTTAGGGAAGAAACTTGCGAAGTAGGGATGTCACCTAGTATAGAGTAGGGACAGATTTAACTTGATTATTTTCTCTTTCTGTAGATGACGCAAAGGAACCACTTCACATCGGAACTTTAAATTGCTGATTTGGAACTGATTTTATGCTTTGTATACACTGAGATTTATCCTGAAGGGATTGTAAATTGCATTCAGATTTGACTTTATATAAAAATACTTAAACTTTATCAGTTGTAAGTGGTTCTTCAGAGTGGCGTCATTTAATGGGGTTTAACTAAACCTATGTGGGAGTTGTCTTTTACTCAACGACAGATATTAGCGGTCCAAAATTAACGAATGAGATAGATTATTAATTTGATCATAAATTGATACCAAAATCTCATTCCCCGCACAAATACAGACACGGTGCAGCACTTCCGAGATGATTGGCTCAGGATGGGGTAGCCATAAAGAGCCGATTACAGATTGCGGCAGTCAGACTCGTGATCCAACGATCTCGCAGGGACTAGTCTGTACTCGACTCCCTGCATTGGTTGCCGCGCAGACACACAGCCTTAGGTTTTGGCCTTTAGAGTTTACAATCTCATTGGCCCAACAGGGTTGGATTGAGAATGAAAATCGGCCCGGGGAACAACAAAAAAAGAATCGGCCCACATTTGCATAAACACTCCTCATATCACTGCGTTGGTGTACTGCGTTGGTGTAATCTTATAAAAAAAAATTAGGGGGGGGGGGGGATGCACGCGTTAGTTTGCACTGGTGAAACAAGTGAGGCCACTTCTACTCAGGCCCCCTGCCCCCACTCAGTATGTGCAGACATTAATGGGCGGACCCCAGAGACAAAGGGAGTGATACCTGTGCTAAAAGAAGGTAATGTGCGCCTCTAGAAAGGCCACTCAGACTCCCACTGGGCCGCTGACTGTATCAGAAGAACAGAGACAGCGCCCAAATAGCCCCCCAGACTGCTAAAAAAACAGCCCACAGCAGCCCTCGGACACCGGCCCCTCGGGCATTGCCCGAATGTCCGCGTTACCAATCCGACGCTGGTGTATCTTTCAGATAGAGTTACCCACTGACTGTACCACACACCTGCCAACTTAAAGAGCAATTCCACAGTGTGAGGAGGAGGCGGGGTCTCGTGTCCATAAGTACCTGCAAGTCACTATTGAACCCCTCCTCGCCCCCAAGCTCTCTCCTCCCCCAACCGCACCCCCACCCCCCAAAAAAAGCTTGCTGAGGCTAGTGCCTATGTCCTGGGGTGTTTTCTCACTGCTTAATGGACCACGGAAGTTCAAGCCTCGGGAAACAAGCAGGAAAATCACTATTTAGAGTGGTTTTCAGCTCGTTTTTCCTGTCACCGTGTGCTATCTTGTGGCACAGGGTGGCACCGTGTGAGTTGGCAGGTATGGTACCGCTCAGAAAACTGCAACATCTATAAATATTATACTGTGACTGTACGTGCCAAAATGTAGACTGGCCGCTATGGGTGGCAGATGCTTCTTCGTCTTCGCGGTGAGATCCTTCAACGAGCTCCATCCAGTCCTGAAAGTAGAAGAAAACAATGTTTTTAAGAAGCTGTTATAAAAGTGTAAAAACATGGCTGTTCTCCTCGATGTAAGTTCTCTCTTAAGTCCAGGGCTTTAAGTGGGATGAAAACAGTGTGTGTGTGCGTGTGTGTGTGTGTGTGTGTGGGGGGGGGGTTCTCAAAGGGGCGTGGCCAATGTCCTTAGTGGGTTACAAAAACAGGTAAGCAAAAAAATCTGTGCTTAGCATAGTGTGCCAACCGACTTGTATTATGCTATTTCTGCCATTGCAACCAGCTATATGATACAAAAAACAAGTGTTTGTTTCAGATCCTAGATCTGGTCATGAAGGGAAGTCTCAGCTGCGCTTATTTTTGTTCATTTGCACTTAAGTCCGTGGGTGGAGGGAAGTTCCAGTTTATGTTTTATATTTTTAAAAACTACTGTTGAATAACCCTGAACACCTACCTGCTTCTTCTGTCTCTCTTGCGCCCCGGTCCACCGCAGCCCTGTGGCTGATTGTTGTGGAGGGCGGTAGCAAGAGACTATACCGGAATCGACACATTTCCGGGAGCGCGCCATTTTGGTCGGCGCTCTAGTTTCTACGCGCCCCCTGCCCCTATTTGGTCCCAGCATTGCGCGCCAAAGGCAAGCCGTCTGCGCCCGTCCGTGCCAGTTCGTCGCCTCTCGCCAGACATACTGGCCAAAAGCTGCTGAATGGTGGCTTCTACTCTAGAGAGGATTTGGTCAATTTGCGCCCTTCTAAGCCTCATGGCTGTATGGCCCCCCTGCACCCCTTCAATGGTCGACTAGCTTGCTCTCCCCACACCTTTTACTATAGTGGTCTATTTGAATATACCCTCGCAACAACGGTTAAAGGTATTACAGTTGAACGTACGGTCACTGGCCAAGCATCATGCAGAGATATTCGACCTTATAACTGACAAATCTCCTGATATTTTTTTCTCGACGGAAACATGGCTTAGTGATGACATGACGGCCATACCAAACTTGGCACTACCCCCTGATTATTCGATCTCCCTGGTGAACAGAGCTACCAGAGGGGGGGGGGGTATTGCGGTGATTACAAGGTCTGCCTACTCCTGCTTCTTTGGGAAGGTCAATATGGAAGGGGGGGAATATGCACATTTTAGTATCTCCATAAACACTCATTTTACCTTCTCAGGGCTTTTAATATATAAACCCCCTAGACCCGCTTCAGGCTTTAACGATACCCTCCTAGAGATAGTGGGAGCGTTTGCTGTGGGGTCAGCTAATTTTAGCATCTTCGGCGACCCTAATCTCCACTTTGAGTTGGAGTATGACCTGACTATACACACCATGATCTCCGATTTAGCTGCTTTTCAGCTTTTTCAAATAGTCAAGAACCCTATACATATAGGAGGTCATGTGTTGGACCAGATATTTACTAACATTGAGATGCCCACCACTACTACTCCTACTCCTATAGCCTGGTCCGATCATTTTTTAGTTGAAATGACCTGCTCTATCCCTACTGCCAAACCTTGTAAAACCCAACGATCTGTACTTAAAAGACCATGGCGCAAGCCCCGACTAGAAGACTTCCATGCACTGCTAGTGTCTGACCCTTTAGGTCCATTTAATAACGTTGAGACAGGATATGAGTCTTTTTGTGCATGGATCTCCTGGGCACTTGATTTACTTATACCAGCTACCTGGGTTAAAGGGCGCACTCAGGACGCCAATCCTTGGTATAATGACACCTTGGCGGCTTTCAAAAAGACCTGTAAAAGGCACAAGCGTGAATGGAGGAAAGAGTATTCCTCTGTGAAAAAAGCTCACTATCTAACTGAGCTCAAAGCATATCATAGAGCTATATGCAGGACACGAGCGGAGTACTATGCCTCCGAGATAAAACTTAGTTCTAACCCCACTAAAGTAATTTTTAAGATTCTTAAAGAGCTCAACACAAAAAAATCTCTTAAACTCATTCCGACGTCAGTAGCCCAATGTGAGGAACTGGCCTCCTTCTTTGTGGAGAAAATTTGTACCATCTATCAATCGTTCGCCCCTATGAATACGTCTGACTCAGCTTCTCCTATGAGTCTCATTCCAGCCTACCAACTGATGGTTATTCCAGAAATTTCCTGGGAGGAGTTTAATAAGCTAACTATGCATATCCATTTACATTTACATTTACATTTACATTTACATTTACATATCAAGTCTGGCTCTCCGGCTGATCCGCTCAAGCCTGCCCCGTTCAGAGATTCTTCACTGTGTTGTCTGGCCCCGTTACACAACCCTATTAATGCCTCTTTCTCGTCAGCTACTGTTCCAGCTAAATGGAAGCAGGCATGGGTCTCTCCTATCTTAAAAAAACCTAACTTAGACCATTGAAAACCTGAAAACTTCAGGCCTATCTCCCTCCTCATCAAACAAAACAAATCCTAGTTCTCATGGCAATATTTATCTATTGGTCTGTAGACATCAATGGAAAAGAAACAATCACTCCAGGGGATCTCAGTAATGTAGATATAATCCCTATGTCTCAGTCTATTGCCTCTTTAAAAAAACAACCTCTCTGCTCTATACATTTAAAACAGCACACGACTAACAATTACTTTGAAAGACAAAAAATGTGTGAATAGCGAGAAGGCACCTCGCGGGCGCACCACCAATGGGACCCCTGGTTGGTACTCACCAGGATGGCCCTGTTCTCATCATTGGTGCCTTCAAACATTAACGTAAACGTGTCTCAGACCCAAAGTAAAAAGACAGTGAATGGTGCAGTGAACACAACTTATATAAGTATATTCTTTTCCATTGATGTCTACAGACCAATAGATAAATATTGCCATGAGAACTAGGATTTGTTTTGTTTGATGACTTTTGAGTGGAGGGTGTCCTAGTTTTTGTCTTTCCCTCTAGACTCCTATTTTGATGTGCTATCTCCCTCCTCCCCTGGGCAGCGAAGATTGCTGAATCCCATGTCAATACAATCCTCACCAATGTATTGAATGGCAATAACACTCTGGACGAAACACAACATGGTTTCCGCGCAGGTCATAGTAACGAGACTGCTCTCCTGGCCATGATGGAGCACCTTCGTTCCATCCTTGATCACGGTCAAATGGCGGCACTGATTCTATTGGACCTGAGTGCCGCCTTTAACACTGTTTCCCATTAGATTTTGCTCCATCGGCTTGAAGAGGCAGGGATCACGGACAGGACTCTTGCCTGGTTTATATCCTTTTTGATAGAGAGGTCTTTTCGTGTTCCTACTCCTCCCTTTCTATCCCGGGCTCATCCTATTGAGCAAGGTGTTCCCCAGGGCTCGGCATTAAGCCCCACATGGTTCAACATTTACGTCCAGCCACTAGCTGCTGTCGTCAAAGAATGGGACCTTACCATCGTCTCATATGCTGACGACACGCAGCTAGTGGTTACCCTTACGGAAGGTACCATCCCTGATTCTGTTAGATTCAAAGCTGGCCTGGCTGCTGTGGCAGAATGGATGACATCTAACTGTCTACAACTAAATACCACTAAGACAGAGGTGTTACTGGTCGGAAATAACACTCATTTATGAGGAGATCATTGGTGGCCCACTGCCCTGGGTAAAGCCCCTGTACCTAAGACTGAAGTTAAGAACTTGGGGGTCTGGTTAGACACATCCTTTAGCTTCTGTACCCACACTAAAAAAGTTGCTGCCACATGCTTTGGCATACTGCGCAGTCTGAAACCGATCCTTACATTTTTTTGACCCAGCCACGAGACAGCTAATAGTCCAGTCCACGGTTTTGTCCAGATTGGATTACGCCTGCTCTTTGCTGTTAGGTGCTAACCAAGCAGAAATCACCCAAATGCAGCGCATTCAAAATGCGGCCGCTAGAGCCTTAGTAGGTCTGCCCCGGTTTAGCTCCAACTCTGACACCATCCGGAGACTTCATTGGCTCCCGGTAGTTCAGCGAGTACAGCATTAGTAAAGTTTGAGCTATTGGTATTGTAAATGACACATTTTTTATTTATGTGTTGGTTTTGAAAATAGCGAAATTAATAGCTTTGTCATTTACAATGCCAATAGTTATAACTTTCGCAAATGTGACACCTATAGTATTTGTAATACAATTTGTGTTGTATTTATGTGACTTGGATGTATTGCTATTACACATAACAATGGCTTTTAATTTTTTTAATAATTAATACTTAAATAAAAGTTATTGTAATTTATAATGGCAATAGTGTAAACTTTTGTAAATTACTTTTGTGAAGATTATGTTCAGTGTATTTTATTGCGATGAAAATCCAAGAACAGAAGTGAAATATTAACATCTTTTTGTGACATTTGTAATGAAGCTTGGAACATTGAGAGAACATATTTCAACCAGTTGTTGTTGAATGGTTGCACAGATTGATGGTGTGGTGGCGCTGAGTGATGTTGTGGTGGCAACGAGTGATGCTGTGGCGTTCAGTGATGCTGTGGTAGCGTATACTGATGTTGTGGTGCCCCTTAGTGATGCTGTGGTGGTGCTGAGTGGTGCTGCGGTGATGCAATAGAGTGAGTGCGATAGATAGAGTGAGTGCGATAGATTGAGGGCAATAGATAGAGTGAGGGCGATAGATAGATAGAGGGAGGGAGGGCGATAGATAGATAGAGTGAGGGCGATAGGTAGATAGGTAGATAGAGTGATGGTGATAGATAGTGAGTGCGATAGATAGATAGAGGGCGATAGATAGATAGATAGATAGATAGATAGATAGATAGATAGGTAGATAGATAGATAGATAGATAGATAGATAGATAGATAGATAGATAGATAGATAGATAGATAGATAGATAGATAGATAGATAGATAGATATAGATAGATAGATAGATAGATAGATAGATAGATAGATAGATAGATAGATAGATAGATAGATAGAGAGATAGATAGATAGATAGATAGATAGATAGATAGATAGAGTGAGTGCGATAGATTTAGTAAGGGCGATAGATAGATAGAGTGAGGGCGATAGATAGATAGAGTGAGGGCGATAGATAGATTGATAGAGTGAGGGGCGATAGAGTAAGGGCGATAGATAGAGTGAGGGCAATAGATAGATAGATAGATAGATAGATAGATAGATAGATAGATAGATAGATAGATAGATAGATAGATAGATAGATAGTGTGGGGTGTGTGTGTGGTTGTGTGTGTGGGGGGGTTGTGTGTGTGGGGTTGTGTGTGTGGAGGGGGTTGTGTGTGTGTGGGGTTGTGTGTGGGGGGTTGTGTGTGTGTGTGTGGGGTTGTGTGTGTGTGGGGGGTTGTGGGTGTGTGTGTGGGGTGGTGGTGTGTTGGGGGTTTGGGTTGTGTCGGTGGGGGGTTGTGTGTGGGGGGTTGTGTGTGTGTGGGGTTGTGTTTGTGTGTGGAGTTGTGCATGTGGCATTGTGTGTGTCTAGTTATGTGGGTGTGTGTGCGTGGGGGGTGTGTGAGTGGGTGTGTGTGGGGTTGTGTGTGTGGAGTTGTGTTTGTGTGAGGTTGTGTGTGGAGTTGTGTGTTGGGTGGTGTTTGTATGTGGGGTTGTGTGTGTGGGGGGTGTGGGTGGGTGACGGGGGGTTGTGTGTGTGGGGTTGTGTATGCGTGGTGTGTGTGTGTGGGGTTGTGGATGGGGGGATGTGGGTGTGTGTGGGGTTGTGTGTGTGTGGAGTTTTGTGTGTGTGGGGTTTTGGGTGGGTTGTGGGTGGGGTTGTGTGTGTGTGGGGTGGTGTGTGTATGTGTGGGTGGGTGTTGGTGGGCGTTGTGTGTGTGGGTGTCAGAACTCCAAATTGTGTGCTAACAATAATGGGCGTATGGCCAAGTAAAAACTCTAGCCTGAAAGGTAAAGGACGGCCAGGAATCAGCAGCTGGTCGGACCTCCATCGGTCCCGAAATTCCAAGATGGCCGCTAATCTCGAAAACAAGATCGCGGTCTAGTTGTTTTTCCCCTTTCTGCCACACCGGTGTTCAGAGTTTGTTTGAAGCGCGCTGTTTGAAGATTTGTGACACAGTAAGAGAAGTGAGTAGAAAATATTGTAGTAGTAATATTAGAATTCAGAGGAGAATTTAGGGAGTAGATGAGTAACATATTTCTTTTGTAGGTTTAGTATCTGACTGAGTTACAAAGAAAAAGAGAAGAAAAGAGTACAAGCAAAAATAGAAGAGGAGTTCAGATGTTGGACACTAGGGGTAGGTAAGTTAGGATAAGAATAAGAGTAGAAATAGAATAGTATAGTATAGGAGGTAAATATCTTTGTGCTTCTATCATAGGTTCTCATAGAAAGAAAAGTCTGCTGGTCGGACTAGAGCTAACAGAAGAGAAAGAGAGAACCAGTTCCAGGACCAGTCTCTTCTTGTTTATTATTTTATCCACTTCCACCTTCCCCCTGGAAGGTAGTCTAGGGTCCGGGTATATTTATATGTGTGTCTAGATCCCTGGGGTATCTTCTGGAGGGAGTTGGGAAATTAGCGTCTCTGTTCTTGTGCAAGTATAAGGTGAGTCTGACAGAGTGAAGTGCCCACGTAATACACTTGCACCCGAACAGAAATGTCTGAAGGAATAAACCTGCAGACTTTAGGGACGGTCTTAGAAACGATTCAAAAGGAGTTAGTAGCGGTTAGGGAAGAAAATCAAAGTCTTAGACAGGAAGTAGTAAATTCCCGAAAAGAAACTGCAGAATTAGCCCAGAGGTTGCGACAACCATTTAGTTCAGGTAGAGAAACCTTAGACTCCTCTATGGGAAGTACCAATAGGATGACGACACAAGAAATTCATTCCTTGTCCCTAGTTATTCTGTTAGCCCCCCCAGAGCGATGTGGTGGAGACCCACAAAAGGCCCAAATCTTTATCACTCAGTGCGCCCTACACTTTATGTGTCACCCTTCCATTTTTCCAGATGCGCAGTCAAAAGTAGCCTTTGTTCTGTCATACTTGAGCGGTGACGCAGCGTCATGGTCCATGCCTTTGGTCACCAGAGATGACCCTCTATTACATAATTATGACGAGTTTAAACAAGAATTTCTGATGATATTTGACAGAAGAAGAATTTTGCAAGCAGTTGATAATGAACTATTGGATTTACGACAGGGAAACCGAGACCTTGAGGCATATTTAGCCCAATTCAACAAGTTAGTGGTGGAGACGGATTGGCCTGAGAGCAAAATAGCAGTGGTCTATTATTGTGGCGTAAGAAAAGAACTTAAGGACGTATTAGCTCAGATACCAAATCGGCCTACGGAAATATCAGCATTGGTGGATTTGGTGTTAGAAATGGACTTCCGCCAAGTGAAAGGAAAGGCGAGAAAAGGAAGGAATTAAAACCAATTGTCCCAAGATTTGATAGAGTTTGATCCGCAGGCAATAGAAGTACAGAAGGACAACAGAACCCAGTACCCATGATGCAGATAGGAACGATAAGAGGTCCTTTAACAAAAGAAGAAAAGGAAAAGAGGAGGACCGGTAATTTATGCATGTATTGTGGCTTGAGTGGACACTTCGTTAGAGGTTGTCCAAAAAAACCAAAGACGCCATTCAAACTGAAGGAAAACTTGCAAAAAAAATAAGGGTTCTCTTTTCATGTACTTTAAGGAAAGAGACTTAAATCTCTGGGGGGGTTCAAACCAAGGATAGGGGGTGAGCCATATGTTGTGCCTGAGGTTGCATAGAGATTGACAAATTTACAATTTTAACAATTTTCATCTGTTTCCGTAATTTAAAAAAAATACATCAAATAGAACTGATGAGAATGTGCAGACAAAATAGGATTTTTCTTCAAAAATGTATTATCTGTTCATAACAAGTGTTGAGTTTAAAAAAAAATATCACATTTATTCATAAAATACATTTAAAAAAAACAGTGTACATCAAGGTAAAGAAAAATATGTCGACGCGGCGTTTCGGTGATGTGAGTCGTCACCTTCTTCAGGACAATATTTCATTTAAAATCACTCTGAATTTAAAACAGAAAATATACAATTACTTAATATCAGATGTCATAGTAGCTGTTTACAAAAGAACTCAACAATTATAGTCTGAACACGTTTTAGTCTCCACATTATTATCTGTGTCTGACATCTTATTTTCTAACATTTCCATCCTCATCATTTATTCACTTATAAACAGTTTTTAGTTTTTTTAAAAAAAGTTTAAAAAAGAAGAAAAGAACATTTCTTAGTTTGACGAATTTATATGACAGGCCTATACCGTATTTGTTAGTCCCACAACCTCATTATGGTCATACCCATCTTTGGCTTCCCCCAAATTTTTTTTATTATTGGTCGGGGTTGAGTTGCTTGTTTATCAACTCCCTCTTGTATTCTACTATTCCATTGTTAATTGATCTTACAGGGTTCTTGTGTCATTCGAGCCCTTGGGTGGATTAATCTACCATCTTTCATCTTTCCACAGATTTTCTTTCGTTCATTTGACCACTCCTGGTCAGCATTCATGTTTGATCCAGGTGTGCACCATACATACCTAAATAAGCTGTAGGTGGGTCGCTTTTATCAATGGGCGATTCCAAATTGTTTCAACATTATCATGATTTTTACAAATTACAAAAAAGACGTCATCAGTTCATGAAGCACTATCTATTCTTAGTCTGCTACTTCTCTATATTTGCTGTGATTTACCTTATTTCTACGAATATTACTCTTAGTAGGGATGGGTTTTGAATATTCTCTCCTCTACCGAGCCCTCTGGGTGAAATGTCAATGTTCCTGTGGAACAAATGCAGTCATTTAATTGCATCTATTCGAATACTGCAAGCCTTTTATTCAATTTTGTTATTTCAACACTTGGCATTTTTCTTTTAATCCATGATATTCTCGGATTAAAAATCCACGTGAAGTGGGATTATTACATGGTTTTCAAGGGTATTGACTCATGTTTGCATGTCTTAGAACTGTCACACACGCTCGTGGCAATTCTTAACCGTATATTTTGACTTGGTCATGACTGCCATCTCATCACTTTCTAAATGCTGGTTTGTTTGCACTTTTTATTTCACTTGCATTATTAATATGGTTGTAACTAATAGTCAAATGCAATTGAGTACCTGGATTTCTTTTTAATTAAATCCTAAGAAGGACGGTTGTTTCTTTATTTGCCCAATACAATGTATAGTTTTCTCTCCTATAAGTGAAAAAGAGTCCATTGTAATTACTGTCTCTTTAGGTTTATATTGTGCATCTGATCTTATTCTATGCTGATCTTACCTTGCACAATGTCTTTAGGGTGCACGCTTTCTATTATTTAGTCAATGGTATGGCGGCGTTTTTCGTTAAAACAGTACTTCCTTCCGATTATATAAAAAAGAAATGGTACATGTTATCTACTCTTTACCGCTTTTAACAGTAGTATGGGTCTCTAATATTAAGGGTTGGCTGGGGTCGAGTTACTACTTACTTTCGGAATGTCTTCTCTGCATCAAAGGGGCGTCTTCACGAACCGTCCTTCTGGGCTCTAGTCGCCATGCTTTACTCGGTTTGGGCTTTTATTCCCCTCTTAAATACATAATTGATAGTCTAGTGGTTTGCACCTGGGGTTTAAGCGTCACGTCGCTCTTTTACTTGCGTTAGCGTGGCGGCCATCTTATCCTTTCTAAACTGGGCTTTGAATTCTATTACGCACATCTAATAAATGTGCATCGTTCTATGTTTGTAACATTGTCATCCTATTTAAAAGTTACTGATCATACTTGGACCCTTTAATGGCCTGTATCTGATCGTAGTCATCTTTTTATAATTCGTCAAGAAACACGGAAACCCAAACTCGCGTGTTTTCAGATGCATTGCGGTGGCCATCTTGTTCACGAGGAATGTTAAGCTTTGATAGCGTTTATAGTGGCGGCCATCTTATAGTCGCTCGATGTTGGTTTATATCGGCTCTGCATTTCCTATTTACCGTATTAATTGCCAACCCCTCGTGATGTTTAATTTATATTATCCATTCCTCTTTGTACAAGACTATGAATGTTAAAGGGTGTCTCGAATTGTTTCGTTCCTTTTCAGCAAAAAACGATCTTGAGTTTTAAATTAGCTATTCGTCATAGTTGGGGAGGCCATTTTGGAATATCTAAACTCGCCATTAGTTTTAACAGGATTAGTTGATTATATATGGAGAATTACTTTTAACTCTGGTTTATTTTGGGCAGTTTTTCAACTTATACTGGTGCTCTTTAGCATCGCTGAGGTAGCATTCGGTCAGCCATTTTGTCTTTACAATGTGACACACTTACTTTTCTCTTCATCTTGCAAGTCATCATGAAATAGTTCACTTTACCACAGCCAATGCATATCTGTCCAATGGCGGGACATTTACCTTCATGTGGAAACTACAGTCCACATCTGTAACACGTTTTCTTTTTCAGTGGAGACATCGCCTTTTCTTTTGGCTTACTTACCAAGCTCATGACTGACACACTTTGGGCGTCTCCAGCCTCCATGTCGTGCTTGATGATCAGCACGCTCTTCAGTGCGAGCAGCCTTCAGGACTTGTTCCAAGTCTTATTCGTGTATTCGTAGTCAAAAGGAATCTGACAGACATCCATAAATTAATCTGAGATGGGTAGCTTCCTCATCATTAAATTCACTAAATTTGCAGTGCTTCACCAGAACAACCAATCTCTCAACAAAGTCATTGATAGTTTCACCTGGTCTCTGAGATTCTTGACTGAATATGTATCTTTTATAATCTACATTTGGCACCAGATAAAACTTGATATTCAAGACTGTTTTGATTTAATTGTATGTCACTTCAGCTTCTTGTGGTATCTTTGTCATGGCTTCTTTCATTTCTTCACCAGTCATGTTCCTCAGATACTTTATAATCTTGTTATCATCTTTTTCATCTATTGCATCTATGATATCTTCAAAAGTCTCTATCCATGCAGACCATCTATTGCCTATATTGTGCTTTTTGGCAGTATCAAATGCAAATGGCGGTTTTAAGAATGCATCATCTGTATATAGATATATGTGGGAAGTAGTGGTCTCTGAGGCACTTCATGTGGAACTTGAATAGGCAGAGTTTCTGTAGCACCTTGTGACGTCCTGGCTTTGGGGTCAGCCTTAATGACTTTAGGAGCTTGGATCTCGCCCGTGCTCTCCATCGGAGATCTTTGCTTGATGGCAGTCTATGGAGTTGTTCACTATCCGCTATCTAGAGATCCCAACTATAGCTACACAGTGGTAACAGCCACTATGTAATATATATATATGTATAATATCACAAATTTCCATGGGTCTCATAGTTATGATGTAGTGTATTACATATATAATGCTGCAGTGTGGAAACTGGATGGGCACATGTTTACCTCGATTGAATTAATTTATGGTTATTACTTACACTGATAGATGTTTCAGGGCTGCTGGCCTGGCCTCCGAGTGGGAGGTCACTGCTACTCTGTGCCAAATAGCAGCACAGTTGGCTGCCCAAAGCAGGACAAAGATGCCCTTCAATGCACTACAGCACCCATAAAGGTCAATATTCCAGAACTATAAAGAAAAAAGATTTTAATTACAGATCTGAAGAGTTCCCCTATTTTTAAAGTGAGTCTGTGATTGCGATGCCCACAGGACTGCTGCACAAGTTAGCAGCCACCATCTTATAAGATCGAAAATATAAATCTGCAAGTCATGACGTGACAGAGGCAAAACTAAAAAACAAACTACCTATGTAAACAGCGAAACTGAGGAATGTGTGCCCTGAGAACAGAGGCAAAGTAAACAGAATCAAAGTAATCTGATTATCTAGAAAAATAAGGGATTAAACAGAGGAACCCACTAAACTAAGGAATTCTCGACTCAATGACTAAAAGCATGCAACAGTCTAGCTGTAGTGATCTCCAATATATTTCAAGTATGGGGAGCCCTAAAGGCTCCCTCATCTTCAGGGGCGAAGTGGGACAGAAAATTGGTCTGGACACCAAAATCAGAGCGGACCAATTAGTGAATTTGAAAGCTTAAAAAAGTGGCCCATGTTTGCAAATTGAAGCAGTTTTGAACTTGCAAAGACACACTGTATACATTTCTTTTTCAAGTTATAGAAAAGTTCATAGATTAGGGCCTGCTGCAGGCAATGTTTGTTTAATATCATGGAAATAATTAAGAAACACTATACTAGTAGACCACAAAACAGAACAACAGACAGCCAAAAAAGGGCCCATACACTGACCTGTCGGACTAACCCACACTACCCCAGTTACTTACCGGAAATGGTTATTACTCTTAGTCCATCTTTTCCTTGTTACAGTCATTACAAAGTTAGGTGATGTCACCTCACGACAGAAACAAAGATCAGGAGGATCCTGGGTGCCATACAGGGGACTGGCACTCCTGCCTCCTCCTGTATAAATATCCAAGCCATTGTCAAAGAACTGACAGGAGGGATAGTGGGTGGAATGTAATAAATGTGACAAGGACAAGTTGGACTAAGGGTAATGAAGATTACCAGTAAATCCTTGTCCCAGTCATTTCCTGGACTGATACCCCCTGGAACTCCACCCAGGAGGTGGCCATTCCTGTAAAGCCAGTGAAATTGTAGACTTACTCAGACTTACTTAGAGTCATAGAAGTTATCTTCTTGTTTTTCCAGACTGCCCAAGAGTCACAAACAATGAGTCATTTTTCCTGAACTGCTATGACTTGGTAACATAAATAAAAAGAGCCCTTTTAACATTAAGTGAACTCAACCAATGGTCCACCGGAGCAGAGGGAGAGGGAAAGACAGAAGGTAGAATTATTTTCTGGGATGAAAATTAGAATTAACTTTCAGAACAAAAGTGGTGCCAGGTCTTAAAATTACCCCATCTTAAAAATCGAATGAATGGAGTACATCATTTTAAGTTTCCCAGCTTCCTAATTCTTCTCGCCAATGGAACATCAATTAGGAAAAGAACCTAACAGGAAAGAAACTCTAAGGGGCAGATTTATGTTGGGAATGCGCCACGTTTGCGTCACGCAACTGTGGCGTAAACGTGCCGCATCCCTACGACCCATTTACAACGTGACGCATCTAGGCAGATGCGTCACTTTGTAAAGCCCTGCGCCGTTTGTGGGCGTTCCGGCGCAGGGTGGGCGTTCCGGGGCAGGTGCGCCTCGCAAAAGTGGCTGAGTGAAATCTATAAGATTGCACTCAGTCACTTTCAGGCCAATGCTGCGTCAAAACCCTGCGCCTGCTTGAAGCAGGCGTAGGTCATGACGCAGCATTGTAAAGATGGGGAACCCCTGAGCCTTGCTGGAGCTGCGTCGCGCTTGCGACGCAACTCCAGCAATGCGCCACCTTTAAGGCACAGATGCGTCACACATCTGTGCCGTTTTTGCCCCATGGTGCGCTGCATTATAAATGCGGCGCACCATGGGTGGCGGAGTAGCAGCGCAAAATAACTGGCGCATCCCTGGGGATGCGCTAGGCCTGGGCGGAGAACTACGCTCCGTTCGCGGAGTTTGCGAAGTTTCGGCAACTTCGCACTTTGCGGAGAGCGCGAAGCTGTCACCTACTTCGCAATATACAGCGTAGCGTAGTAGTTTTTCTTCCTCGCCCGCTCAATAGCATTCTCGCGTGCGCGGTAATGACTTACCGTAGTTCTGCGTTCGCTTTCTCACTTTTCTCTCCCAGTCGCGTTCGCTACGATGTTTGGAATCCGGCCGCACAATCCAACCCGACTGTGAGAACGCGATAACGTCATTCGGACGCGCGAACAAGTGAACAAGTAGTTGTGTTCCCGAACAAGACATGCACCGCGCAAACGCGTTATTCGCAACCCGGAAGAGGAAGCGGAGGATGCGGGCGGGCGGGACAATTGAAAAAACAAGATGGCCGCTCCCATAGCCCACCACATGGGTAAGGTCGCACGCTACAATCCCCCGAACACGCAGACAGCGCCCCGAACACGCACTACGCGCTCCCGAGCAAGAAAAACGGCTCGCGAACGGGACCAGCAAGCTACTATGCAAGCACGCAAAGCTCGCGTAGTGCGAGAACGGCTTCGCGTAGCTTCGCGGAGTGCGGCTACGAAAACTACGCCCACCCTTAGGATGCGCCAGTTATCATAAATCTGCCCCAAGTCTTTTGTATCCAAAGGCTCAAAGGGCTGGAATTGTAAAGCCCGCAAAACAGGAGGAAAATCCCAAGCTGGAGAAAGGGGTTTTTCATTGGTCTTACCACTGAAAAGGTCCTGAAAAATCTAGACATGAAAGATTGTAACACCAAAGAAGGCTCAGAAAGTCTCTACAAGCCTTGATAGCAAACCATTGAGCTTTCAGAGTGGAAAGAAAGAGATTCAAGTAAAACCCATCCAGAAGAAAGTGCAAAACTTCAGACAAGCTACAGGTAGGTGCAGAACACTATGTGTCAAAAGACTTACACTGTTTTGAGTAAGACCTCAAAGTGGAAGGCCTTCTGCAGTGCTGAATTGCCTCCACCAATGAAGGAGAAAGACGTCTTGCTAGAAGTCCAGACTTCAAAACCTCCAAACTGATTGAGTTGAAGACGGAAGCTCAGGGCCGAAGTTCTGAGAGGAGATATAGACTTTATCTGTACCTAAAGAGGTAGGATGATTGACTTCAGAAGCGGACACCACGACCGCTGTGGCAAATAAGGGACTACAAGTATCAATTTCCCTCTCTCCTGCTGGAACTTGGATGCAATCTTCTGGATCAGTGAAAGAAAATGCAAAGAGAAGACGTCTTTGCCCCTCCATCACCAAAGCTGTTTCACAAACCTGGAGCAGAATCTGTGAAAAGGAGCATTGTCCTTGGTTACAAAGAGATGAAGAAAGGGTTTCCCGAACAATCTGTATATTTCTCGAAATGTTGAACTGGACGACGTCAATTCCTGTGAATTTGAAAACTTCATACTGAGGCTGTCTGCCATCACATTGTCTGTGCCTTTGATGTGAACTGCCACCAAATGCAATAGGTCGATCTCTGCCGAGGAGCCCAATTGTGCTGCAATTGCATTGAGGGATTTTGAACGTTGCTTCCCTGATAGTTGATGTAAGAGATTGCTATTGTGTTGTCTGTCTTTATCAGCACATTTATCTGAAACAAATGGTGATACAAAAAACCTCAACACCCTGAAGATTGCCAATAACTCCATCCAATTCGATGATCTGAAACTCTCCAAGAAGAACTAATTGAATTGGCGGGACCGGTCTACCAAAGTAGCACCCCAGCCCAGTTGGCTTGTGTCTGTTGAAAGGTCTAACAGAGGATCCAGATGCATCTGCATCTCCTTGGACTGATACCTTGTGTACAATCACTAAAGAAGATTGAGTCTGACCTCCTATTATCAGAGAAATCAACTTGTCCAAGGAGGGAAGTGTTGATGACTGTTCAAATGCCACAGAAGAGGCTGCAGATGAAGCCTCACCTACTGGAATGTGTGACCTGTAGGCACCAAGTTCCCTTGAACTTCCAACCAAAGCTTTGCTGGAGCCTTCTCCTTGTTAAGAAGATCCTGCACTGCCAACTGTAAACACAAAATCCTTTTCTGGACCAGAAAAACTCTCCCAAGATCGGTTTTGAAACAGGCTCCTAAGAAGATTAGATCCCTTGAGGGAGATAGCTGGCATTTGTGGAGATTCAAGAGAAGGCCTGAACTGGAGTTAATCCCTTTAATCTTTTCCCAGAAAAGATGAATCTGTTCTAAATGTGGCGCGAGCAGGAACCTATCATCTAGGTAGGGAAAAACAGAATCTCCAGAAGATGCAAGTGAGCCACCACTGGCACCATCTTCTTGGTGAAGACTCACAAGGCCTTACTACAGGCTGAAAGTCAGAACCATGAATTGCCACTGGTGATCCCCCCTGCAAACCTCAAGAATCTGTGATGTTGAGTGGCAATAGGAATGTGCAAGTAGGCTTCCATAAAATCCAATGTTATCAGCAAGTGGTTGAGCGGGATTATGGGAATTATCCTTTGTAGGATTTCAATTTTGCATCTGATAATCTGAATGAAGGAATGAGATTCTTCAAGTCGATGACTAGGCGAAAATCCCCTGAAGCCTTTAGAACAAAGAAGACAATTTAGTCAATTTTCCAACCATACTTCTCTCTGGGGTCAGGAACAATTGCACCCTTCCTGTGAAGCAATGGAATCCCCACCAACAAAGCCCTCTTCTTGATTGGGTCTAGAATCAATGGAGTACGAATGATCCCCGTAGAAACTGGAGGAGACAGAAAGTCTCTCAGATAACCTCTCTGCATTACCTGGAGCACCCATTGATCAGCTGTCAATAGATTTCACTGAGAAGCAAACTGTTGAATCCTTCCATCACAGGAAACAAAAAAAAAGGGAGGCAGGAGTGCCAGCCACCTTTGTGGCACCCAGGTTGGGTGGATGGGGCTAGCCTTTAAGAATCCTCCTGTTCTTTGTACATGTTGTGAGGTGACATCACCTCACTTGTAATGACTGGGACAAGGATGAGGGACTTAGGGGTAATGCCTGACTGCCCTGTAGGTAATTGAAACCTTGCTCATCTTTCAATTGAAAGTATTGATTTTTTTGGAGAGTTTTAGATAGTGCAAACTTGTCTAATGTGTATTAGAGCACTTTATATGAGCAGCAGTAGTGTTACATTGCACAAGGCCCACTTCCTTTTTTTAGGGACGGGTACATTTTGTGATTTTCCCAGATTCCCAGATTCTCTGAGACTCAAACCTGCTTCCCTAATCCCAAAGTCAGCAGTTCTTGCCATGGCGCCAAATCTTCTCCTGAAATTTAATATAACACAGTACTTTGTACCAAAGGCAGCTGCTGCCAATTCGACTTGGTGGGCAGCACGGGGGAAAATAATAAAAATAAATTAATGTACACTTACCTTCCTCCGCTTCAGTGTTCCTCTGCTCCCTGCACTGCAGTCCCCATAGGCACAGGATCCCAAACTCCCCACCCATTCCCAGTCGCTTCTTTCTATTACCCATTATGAGAGAAGCGCCGGAATTGGTTTGAGCGGTCTGGTGTAGGGCTCAGTTAGGTCCTGGGAGCCTGTGCCTGTCTCCACCCAGCTGTGCAACACAACTCGGGTTGGCCATCCAAAGGCGGTTAGCCTAACCGACATGTGCACTTATAGTGCTTCCCACTCCTCCCTTCCTTGCCGCTGCTGAATTTGGATGGCCCTCGCCCTAGACTTGTTTTATTATCATTTTATTTTTTATCAGCAGTGGGGCAACTCTCCTCCGCCATAACGGAGGAGCCGCCCCTGTGAAAGCGAAAACACAATTGACCTTTTATAAATCAAGAGAGGGAGAGATCACCCTCAGAATGCCGGAGAATTATACACATGTCCCATTCTCAGCAAGCGAAAGCGGACTGATCCAGGCCTCCACAACAATAGAAAGAGGACTTGAGCTTGTAGTTGTAGCTGTGTTGCTTCCACACCCCAACCATCCATGGTATTTCTCCCCCCACCACCCCACACCCCCATGCCCAGAACCTGGATGCCTTGTAGTGTAGTTCCTATTTTCCCAATAGGCCCTGCGCATTGGAATAACATAAACAGCAGTTTGGACGTAGAAGTGCGGTCTTCCAGGTCTCTACTGACTATGCTAAACTTAATTGGGTTTGTTACCAACTAGCTCAGAGGTCACTGGAAACTTTCTTGACTGAATAGGAAGTGATCAGCTTCCCTGGTACAGACAAGAAGGGATTCAGTTTTCCAACAACCGCATAAACATGACAACTTTGCTCCTTAGAATAAGAGTCAATCTCAAGAGTCGTGTGAAACAATAGACAGTTATTTTACTCAGTCAGTTGTGCAGATTACTTTCACCAAGATGCAGAGAACAGAGAGAAGAGCATTTTCAATAAAAGGTATTATTTATTGAACAGTCTTTCTTCTCATGCAAGAGAAATGAATTGCCACAATTGCAAGACTAGTTATTATAAAAAGTGCGTACAGTAAAATGAGGATTGCGAAATAATACTGTAAAAGCATTGATATGGTTTGTTAGCCATACAATGGTTAAAATGAATAAAATATATACATTCATATATACATTCAGCTAACGTACTCAACTGGTGCTTCTAACCACGCCTACCCCAGTGTACCTGACCTAAGCCTAATACGTGGGAGGGAGTAAGTAAGTAGCAGTTTAAGTTAAGTTGGTTTTGCCAAGGTTTGCTTCAAAAATTCTCTCTAAGGGTTTAGTCAACACCATACCTCTGGAATAGAATGTTGGATGTCTTGTATCTCCTTCCAGGACTCGATATCCCAGTCACTCGCAAGAGTGGGCTGGAAACGCCGGAGCTAGATTTTCTCGGCAGGAGAAAAGACAGCGTCTCTCTCAGCACGTCAAGGAGGAGGAGGGGCAGCGTCCGTGGGCAGCTTGCATCTGCTGGGCTCTGCAAGGGACAGCTGTTCTGCTCCTGTATTCACCACACCATCGCTATCATCGATGTCGTTGAGGCAGCGTTTGCTTAAGGCAACGTTGGTAATATTGATACCTGAAAGGTGCCTTGTTTGACGTAAGTTTTTGGACATAAGACGTCAATAAAGATGTCACTAGGAAGTGATCGTCTCTCAGTGCTCATTAGAGTTCTATTACTAATCAAAACATAGCAAGCGGGGCTTTACAAGGTTGCTGAGTTTTATCTTGTTGAAGAACTCGGAGTGTAATCTAGGAATCTAAGATAGTGGCTTCTACTGTGTCATCTGCTTTAATAAGCTGCAGAGGAAGAGATTCTGAAATGTGGCTCTGATCGTATTAGGCCAGAGATGAGTTTCTGAAATATTTCTCTTGATCGGTTATGCCATTATAGGGGTATGAATGGATTATAGCCGTATAGGGGCATAAGGTCACAGTGTTGATCGGTGTCCTAGATTAGAACGCGACACCCACTCGACGAATTTATGTCCATCAAATTACTAAAAATGAAAGCAATAAGATGCATGTGTAACATTACCCACCCCAAAATACATATTTGCATTTGAAATGGCGTATTTGAAATACATGGTAATTTTGGTACTGTACGTTTTTAAGCATAGAAATCATTCAAAATTATAGCATATGTAATCAGTGAACGATTTTGCGAAAAAATTACACATGAAATATCTCTTTATACAGAAAAGATAGAAGTTCTGTTCTTTATGAGTAGGTCTACTTTAAGCATAGAATTTCGTTCCAGGAAAAAAGGAAAATATTTTGAAAAAGTGTTCAATTCCCCCCAAAAAAATTTCTTGGTGAACGGGGGATTAGAGTTTCAACGCTTTTCAGCAGTTTTTGTTGATCAAAACTGAAGGCCGAATTCAGAGTTCATGGGAACGCTGTGTGTCGGAATGCTTTTCAAAAGTTATTGTTTCAGTTCAGGGTAGAACATCATATTAGACAGGCTCTCAAAAAATTGGTCTACAAAATCAGGTGACAGTTCGACCAAGTTCGATAACGCTGTAACTTGGCAGGTGTGAGAATGATTGCTATCATCAAAGTCTGGATCAGCAATGCTCATAGAAGGTCGTACCTGGGTGATGTTGCTTTTATTTCTCGCTCCACTGTTACCACCTAGTCGTAGCACAGGAGTCTCAACGAATGCCGTCATCAGGATTGGTAGCCGCTGGGGACAACACAATGCGTGAGCCGTTACAGGACTTAGCAAAGTATCGATATCCATTAGTACTGCTGATGGAAGTGCAAGACAGTTGTCCAACACGCATTCATCTCTGCATATCATACATCGAAGTACAGGTAAGATGCAGGTCTGCCATATAGGTCTGAATGAAAGAAACCAGGTCATGTTCAGATCTCTCAGCCTGGCCAATCCAAGGACTCTAGTTATTCGGTCCCGGTAGCGTATTGCTAGGATCGTTTCTTCCATCCCTGCCGGAGTCATGTCTGTATTTTGGCTTGCCATATCGGAGCAGGAGGGTCAAAAATAAAATGCCTGCTACAAGTCCCAAAATCAGGGGTATGCCGCCAAAGACTGAATGGACAAAATTGGGAATGATTCCCAGAATTGCTTTGAATAGTCCCGTAAAAATGGTCTTAAAATGGTCTTAAATACGCCTGGGATGCCTATGGCACTCGACATGTTAAGAATTTGGCTAAGCATTTCTGTGAAATGCACGGGGCAATTTGTTGATAAAAGATCATGAATCTCTGATGTTGTCCTTGCAACTTGGAGATCATACATCTCTTTTAATGACGTGATGGGCACTGTTGTCTGTAAAAGCACAGACTTCATTCTGCTTAAAGTATCAATTCGTATAGAAGAGACATTCAGACGAGGCCATATGGGAGTCTCGGAGTCTCCAGGGCCATTTGGAAACAATGCTTGCATACAGCATTTGACCGTGGAAGTTACTTGAACGAGATATGCTTTCCCTGGCAAAAGGCCACAACAGCTGTGATCCGTTATTAGAATGTAACTCCAGTTCGAGAGTTGCTTAAAGAAAGGCTCTATCTGCGTTACAGGTGTGAAATGTTGGTGGCATGAAAGGTTGTTTGAATTTCCTTCACAGGCCCCGTGTAAATTAATACCCTGGCACAAAAGTATACCGCTTAGTGAATGTTTGCAGTTTTCACCACTAAGAAATACATTTTTGTTGCTGTCACTATAGCATGTGTGTGTATATGGTAATTTCCATGCTGACTTAATGTACCCTTTACCCAAACGTTCATACTGGCCAGTCGGTATGTATTCAAGGCAATTTTTAAATCTGAAAGTTGTTATCGGAATTGTGATAATCCCGTGTATTATCCATTCAATGACAGTACTTTCTGACATTGTCAATGGTAATCTCTCAAGTTTTTCGATGCTCAGGATTGTATAGTCTGCTCCTTTCTGTGCCAAGCTGATTTGTTTATCAGTAAGGTTAAAGATGGAAAACAATGACGTTGTGTTGATTAAACGCCAAGGCACATAGCCTGAACAAAGATTTTGCAGCGTCCAGCCTAACTGTACAATAGAACGCAATTGCGACTGGCCATGCTGTAACATTAGCAAGTCTTTGTCTATTATATCTATGGCAGATGATACAATACTGTCCAGTGAATATGTGCTGCTGTGGAACGGGCTGACTCCTTGCCAGTGTAAAACTCTTGCTGATCTTGACTGCTCACACTCTGCCTACGTCTCGCGGCCCCCGCTTCGCGGGCGCCACTTGAGAACACCGGACCAACCAAGGACTTCCCACACCAGTGAGAGGAGCCTAGCAGTGACGCGCTAACCCCTGCGGGACTGCGAGGACCAGCGGGCGTTGCGTCTGGAGACTCGCCACAGCTGGTCCTCTTCCCGCCCCCCTCACGCTCGGATAAATCTGCGGATGGCTTGGGTGCTGCGTGTGCTGCTGTGGAACGGGCTGACTCCTTGCCAGTGTAAAACTCTTGCTGATCTTGACTTCTCACACTCTGCCTACGTCTCGCAGCCCCCGCTTCGCGGGAGCCGCTCGAGAACACCGGACCAACCAAGGACTTCCCACACCAGCGAGAGGAGCCTAGCAGTGATGCGCTAACCCCTGCGGGACTGCGAGGACCAGCGGGCATTGCGTCTGGAGACTCGCCACAGCTGGTTCTCTTCCCGCCCCCCTCCCGCTCGGATGAATCTGCGGAGGGCTTGGGTGCTGCGTGTGCTGCTGTGGAACGGGCTGACTCCTTGCCAGTGTAAAACTCTTGCCGATCTTGACTGCTCACACTCTGCCTACGTCTCGCGGCCCCCGCTTCGCGGGCGCCGCTCGAGAACACCGGACCAACCAAGGACTTCCCACACCAGCGAGAGGAGCCTAGCAGTGACGCGCTAACCCCTGCGGGACTGCGAGGACCAGCGGGCGTTGCGTCTGGAGACTCGCCACAGCTGGTCCTTTTCCCACCCAACTCCCGTTTTAAACAGACTGCGCCGGACGCGCAAGCGGGACGCGCGTGGGGCAAAGCGCGGAGCGAAGCCCGGGCAAAGGGCGGGCCGTTTGAGGCCGTTCGAGGACCTGAGAGACCGGGCCCGGACCCGGGTCCCCCCCCCTGTCCGGCCCAGTACCACCAACTTACTTTCAACAGACTTCGCCCACTGGGAATCTATGATGACCACCAGGGAAACGCGAAGCAAATCTGCATTGGCCGCAGCTGGAGTTCCTAAAGGTACTATTGACAATTATTTTGTTAAAGCCGGCTCACTGCTGATAGATGAAATCTCTGTGCTAGAACGGTGCATCTCCCAAGAGATCGATTGGGTGAGGAGATCATCAATGGGGCCAATGGCTCTGGCTAAAACACCGGCAGAAAGGCCAGAACCTCATAGTAATATCCAGATGGGCTCACAGTCAACCCACTATGCCTCCAACCCAGATCTTACTATGGAGGGCTCTAAGGATCTAGAGGACATGAGTCTCATGATCCTACCCATGACCCGCACATCGTCTGCTCCACCCCCAGTTCCCAGCAAGGATTTGACTGCCCCTTGCATTATCGTGAACACCCCAGAACTACAGAGGGGGGTAAGGGCGGGAGCAATACAAAAAAAGAAGAAAGGGGGGCAAACCAAGGGTGGCAGTAAGTCAAAATCATCTGAGCCCAAACTTGTTGGTGATGTTGGAACCCACGGGGATAATACTCCGGGACAACCACCCATGAATATTGGGAACACTCAAAAAACATCATCTCGACCTATAGAACAACCCCTCCCACAAGGTGACAATTCTATAGACTCTGCAAATGAGGACTTGCAGATATAGGCTCACTTATTAGGTCACTCTTAATCCCCCTGGAAGCCTGACTAATAAAGATCGAAGCAAGGCTGGTCAATATCGAGAAATCTACAGTCCAGCTTGCAGACAGTCTTAAGTCAGAAATCAAGGGCACCAAAATAGGGTCAAATAGTATGCCCAAAAAGAGCTTAGACCACACAATCCCGACGAAGAAAAATGACCCCCCAACCTCGCAAAATATAAAATCCATTCCGAAACAAAATAAGACGATACAAGTTCCCGCTAGCACAAGCAAAACCATACCACCTACACAAATTCAAACACCAATTCCTATGACCTCAAACACAACTAGCAAACCTACACATAAGCCTGATCCCCCAGATAGAGTCAAGAACGTCACACGGCCCCTAGATAACACCCAGAGTAACACTTGGAAACCCAAACCCGTAAACTTACCACCGGAGGCATCCCCCTATACAGTGATTCTGGCGGGAGTGCCTGAACTATCTCCCAATTCTATTGAGACGACAGCCTCGCTCAAAAACAAAGTCATCAACTGGCTGTCTATATATAGACCCCTCCCACAAGGAACAACTAGCGAAGGATCCATGGTGAGACGCGTCGCTTGTGTGGGCAACCTCAGAAAGACAATCAGGGGTGATTGCATCGTGGTTAGCTTCAGGGATCCAAGGACAGCCTCGTATATCTGTAGCTGGGCCCCTGACGACCAAGGGAACTTAATCCAGGCTACCCATCAAGCATCTATCTAGCAGAAGATCCTAGATGGGGCCATCATCAGGAGTTCCTGGGAGAGTGGGAAAGCAACAGTGTAGGGAGAAGGGAGCCCTATTACTCTAGGAATATGCTCCCTCAATACCTACCGTTACATGATGAGGGGGAGGGGTGGGAGTACACCACCAGAAGGAGAGGGGGATGGGGTGGCAGACCGAGAGGAGTCCCTGGTCCACATAGATTGCACCACCCAGCCTATCTTCCAACCTCAAATAGGTATAGTACCCTGGAAATGGTTGACTGACTGGCTGATTCCAATATACGGGTGGTGGACCACCATGCTACAGTATATTCTGCAGAAGATAGATCTATCACCGGAGGCCAATCTGGGTCACAAATAGAAATTAAAATCACCCCTGACATTCTAAATTATTCCCAAGAATATGCTAGCAGTATACCTGTTATAAGGGACAACATCACTAACTTAGAGCCCGAACAAGGAGAACTCCCACAAACCTCAATGGTAAATGCTATCCTCGTCCCTACAAAGAACACTCTGTCTAATACCGAGCAACCACCCCTAAGACCTGCTACGCTTATCATAATTTCATGGAACGTAGCAGGCATTGGCAACAAAATTGAATGTCCCGACTGGGCGTCGCTTATCAGCTCAAAAGGAATCTGCCTCTTCCAGGAAACCTGGGCACGAGAGGAGTTCACATGCCCAGTTTTGAAGTTTTTTCTAAAAAGGCAAGGTGGGGCGGTAAGGGACGTCCATCAGGAGGGTTGGCAACTTTGATCGCCTCCCACCTGGGCTGTAAGGCTAGGTGTTTAGCTGTGGACTCTGAGGATATTCTACCAGTCCTCCTAGAATGGCCAAATCTGGTCAAGTTACTGGTCATAAACGTCTATTCGTGACCAGTGCCTATATCTGGGGAATCGAAAACAATTGAGGACCTCTCAACCTTTCTGAGCGATATTCCAAGGGATATTCACAGTTGGTAGCAGGAGACCTCAATTCCCACTATGAGCCTCTTCCTGGATTGTTGGAAGGACCCTCCCTAGAAGAGGATGCCAGTTGCCTGATACCAGACACGGTGGCTCCTCCACCAACAGCCTGGACACCCCTTGCATTACAAATGACAGCTTTGACCCTTAATTACGGTCTGCGCGCATGCAACGGGCGTACAAAATCAGACAACCCCTGCAGATGTACATTTAATAAACCAGGTAGCGAATCCAGACTAGATTACATTCTAGCCCAAATATTAAACTGGACACGAATAATTGATTTTAGGGTACAAACCAGAGAGGATAGCGATCACAATGCCCTCATACTTCAATATGCCATCCTTGGTACAGATGACACGGGTATGGATAACGGAAATGGGACTACTGGGCTACTCCTAGAGAACAATAGGAGGAGAGTGAGGTGGGGGAAGCTGGCAACAAATGACGCAAAGATATCCAGGCTCTATGCCAGAATCACCCCAGTCCTTGAAAGGGCATTTGGTCTCTCCGATAAACTAGAAGGCAGAGGGAATATAGAATTACTGGGATAAACCCATAAAGACCTAATAAATACACTACAGTCAGACTTATTCTCAGAAGCACCATCAAAAAGCAGTACGCTAAACAAAAAATCCTGGTATAACACCGCATGCCGGGAATCCAAACGGGAACTTTTATCTGTAATTAAGGCTCACGGATGCCGTGAGATAATACAAGGCAACAGACGGGCATATAGGACACTGCTGGCAAATGCCAAAGTCGAATGGGACCAAAAGCATTGGGAAGACCTATCTGAGGCACTAGCCAATAAAGATTCTCGTAAATTTTGGCGAGTGGTTAACCACGGGTCAGAGGATCTCCCCTCTGCTATTGAACCTAACATTGCCCCTGCCCTAGGGCAGGAACACTATCAATCCCTATACTCAACTGAGGATATGCCTCATACCAATCCTAACAGTATTGCTATGACTGGTCAAGTGGGTGAACCATTTGTGTTAAAAGAAGTTTGTGCCGCAATTGCGGGGCTGGCAGGAGGTAAAGCACCGGGGTTGGATGGGGTCCCTGGAGACCTGTACAAACAGGAACCAGAGATATGGGCACCATATCTACTGCTGATATTTAATGCGGTCTTTGGGGGTATGGAGGTTCCAGATACTTGGCTGGGCACAGAGGTGGTCCCTATATTCAAAAAGGGATCGCCTCTGCTCCCAGCCAACTATCGCCCCATAAGCCTCATTGACGTCTCGCAAAAGCTCTTTGGCAGACTAATCCTGAATCGCTTGCAGAACTGGCTGGAGGAAACAGACACCCTCAGCCCATACCAGGCTGGATTCAGGAGGGGTGTCTCCACAATTGACCAAGTATTCAGATTAAATCTTATATATTGGAGAAGGGCAGTCATCAAGGGCGGCACCTTATATACGGTCTATGTGGACCTGCGTGCCGCCTTCGACCTAGTGCCAAGAGCAAAATTGTGGGAGGTAATGATAGAACTGGGCGTCCCGAAAGATATCCTTGCGATTTTGTTTAAATTACATCACAACAACTTCGTAAGGGTCAGATGTGGGAGAAGCGGGAAACTGACTGAAAGATTCCCCGTTCGCAGAGGGGTGAGGAAGGGTTGTGTGCATGCACTGGCCCTGTTCTGCCTCTTTGTGAATAGGGTAATCTCACACCTGACCGGGATCGCCAACACCGACGCCCCAAAATTGACCGGCAGCAGGGTGCCCGCTATTATGTTTGCGGACGACACCCTGCTGCTATCTAAAACCCCAATGGGCATACAGAGGGCGCTCAATGGCTTCCAGGACTTCTGCACAGAAAGGGGCCTTGAAATAAACCCCCAAAAAACTAAATTCATGATTATGAATCCTAAGTCCCAAAAGCGCCCAAATCCCTTACTCGGTTCAGTGCGGCTGGAAAGGGTATATACTATTGAGTATTTGGGGCTAACGCTAAATGAAAACTTAACATGGGGGGGCTCACCGGATAAAAGCCAATATGAGGTTAGCTCAGAAGGCGGGGGGCATTATGAGAATTGCGTCAAAATCAACTTTTCGCCCTTTGTCCCCCGCTATCCAAATTTATAAAATGCAGGCTCGGGGTGGTGTTATCTACGGGGGAGAGATGTGGGGTCACACGTCATCTTTCAATCTACAAGTGACGGAAAATAAATTCATAAGACAACTCACTGCCCTACCAATAAGTACCCCACTCCTGCCCTTGAGATTGGATCTGGCTCTGAGGCCCATTACAGAAGAACTAGGGCTAAAGCCCCTAACATTTTGGCACCGCATTTGGAGCAGTCAGGACCGCACTTCCTATCGATCTGAGTTGCAGGAATTTCTAACTCTACCTAACGCCGCCAAGATACCTTGGCTAAATTACATAAAGACAACATGTGAGACCCTCGGATTAACAGAACTGTGGTTACACCCAGAAAGCACAAGTACCAGGATCCCAAGGAAAGCACTCTCCAGAGTTTATTACGAAAAAATGCTTACCCGAGTCCTGGCAAGTGCCCGAGAGGGCTCCCTGACACAGGCCTTCATCACAATTAAAGACTTATACAACTTTGAAAGCGTGTTGGATGGCATGGCTCCTGCTCTAACAAGGAAACTCTTCTTGCAATGGAGGTATAGGACTCTTCCCCTAAAGACCTTCACTAAAACGTGGGCGGGACAGTTGCCCACTGAGTTGTGTCCTGCTTGTGCTCAAACTAAAGAAAGCGAAGTCCATGTTATTTTCTTCTGCCCAGCCTACCTCAAAAGCAGACGATACTGGTTGGCTCCACTACTGAGAAACCTGGGATTCAGAACCTTCCTTCCTGCATTTAGAGTTTTAAAAACAGACCTATCCCCGTCAGCAATGTTTGCCCTGGATACATTTTTAACAGCAATGTGGTATGCCAGAACCCGATATGTAAAGATGGCAGGGGACCACTGAAAATTTGTTCTTTTGATACACTGCAATTCTTGTTTTAATAGTCTTTGAAATTTTTAATGATGATTAATTGCTGTACATCTTTTATGATCAAACGATCGAAATAAAGATTTGAAACTGGAATATATTCTGGAGGACAGAGTCATTAACCCATTGTCCACAACAGAAAGTGATTTTTCCCAATTAATACGATCAATTTCTCGTATTTTTTCAGCTGTTTCAATTTGTGTGACTTTCCAAGCCTCGTTGTAAGCCGCATATATACTGGTCGCTATGAAACGCTTTTGACGCTGTTTGCGTGGTCCCAGAATGAAATCGCGCTAATCAGCACCATCTTTAAGTAAAGATAAGTGTTGCTTAATTTCTGCCAGTGTGGGTGATTCTAGCCATTCAAGGCACAGCTTCCCTACACTGTATGTTGTTACTATCCCTGGATGTTGTCTCTGGGAGTATCTAGGGTCTGGTCTGGTCATTGTTAACCCCTGTGTTTTATTCAGGAATCTAGCTTGACAGTTATTCGTGTCAGTAGGCCAGAATAACCACTTTTTCCAATCAGGATGTGTTCTGTTTAGATGTAAAATTTTAGATACGTCTATTTCAATATCTGTAGTTGCATTATCAGGTATTGGCTTTGGAATAGACGGTTTGTTAAGGTCTTTAATCTTAGCTAGGCCAAGACAGGTTGTTTGGTGAATTGTGTCATTTAAGAACATTATTTGTTCTGGGATCATGCAGGCTCGAAATAATGCTTTTAGGCCTTATACCTGCCAATCTTTTGTACCCCAGATGGTTTTTGTTTCAATATTATTTCTCCAAAAATCAAAACCAAATGTCATCATTTTTTCATAAAATGCTACTGAATATATCAATTTAGTATTTGTCAGCATAGTTTTCAACCCTGTTTTATCTAACAGTTTATCATAAAACGTTTCTGCATCACTGGTGTTAAACCCTGAGAAGTACTGAAATTTCTCATAGAATGTTTTAGAACTGCTTTTAGGTGGAGTAGCACAGTGTTCCCATTGGTTATATTTAAAAACATTTCTAGGTTGTGCAGATTAATGCAAGTAATGGTCTCCGTAATGCGAGAAGCAGTACATCTGTTCATAACTAGACGAACCTTGTAAATAATCATGTTCTGTAAATCTTGCTGACAACACTAAATCAGACATCATGTTATTAATACTTTCAAAATCCCAATCATCAGAAAATGTACTTGCTTTTACAAAGTCACTTAAGGAAACTTTCGAACTGGTGAGGATATTTAAGGATTTCAACCGGACCATATATTTCATAGTCAGTTTTGTCCCATACTACCCCGCCGGGTATTGGAATGGCTGTGACATTTACTGTTGATAGTTCTCTTTTCTTCACGTGGGATGATCTGTGTGGTTTGAGGACTAAGTTGATGTTCTGACTTGCTGTGTCCATTGAACTGTAATAAACTTTCCTAAAATTAAAACTAAAAGTAGGCATAATAGGAGTATAAATACCCATGAAATAATCCAATGCTCAATCAATGGTGCATCCAGATATACTTCTTTGATTTGATGAAATAGTTCTGTTGCTTTTTCTTTAAAAGTCTTTGTTTCCGGCATCACTTCGGCGTCGTTTTGATCTTCAGAAAAGTTGTCGAAATTGATGAAGTAGCCAGAGGCAGTTCTGTCAATTGTCGGAATTGTTCTCTCAATTTGTCTTTCGGTAGCACATTCTGATGCCACATCATTGTAGACTGGTGTTTCATGACGAACTGTTTCAATCTGTGTTCCAAGTGGCACGAGTTCCATGGCATTATTGCATAGTCCCTCTCTGTGCACTACAGGTTTATCAAATGTGATTAGTCTTTCAGTTTGAACCTCTTGAATTGTTGCAAGTTTGGGTATTCTGTTGTTTCTCGGGAGTTCACTGGGCCTACTGTTGATTATAGGCCACATGCTTGTGGTTTTACCAGGTCGATTGATACAACTCTGTTCTCCTTTTTACCAGCAAGGGGCGGTAGTACTACTGATCTTGTTCCGTTGATTGCTAAGACAGGTACTGCTTTTCTGTAAGAAGGCCCAAATTCCTTCTTCACAGCTATTTTTTCTCTGACTAGATCCCCAATCTTTGGAATCCAGACAGGCCTTGCTGGGGCTGGTGGTGCCTCTTCAGTGGTAGTTGGCTGTTGCTTTAACTTTATGTTGCTTTTGGATTTTCTTGTTTCATTCAAGTCCTGTAAAACAGCCAAACGGTCTTTGATGTCAAAGTCTTTATTCTTATCTTCTACCACTGATACCTGACTATCTAAGTCCTGAATGTACATTCTAGTTCCGAACAATATTTCATATGGGCTGAAACCTTTTAGAGAATTTCTTGGCAAATTGTTAAGACTGAGCTGGACACTTATTAAATGTTTGACCCACCCATCACCCGAACCTAATACCTTCGCTGTTATAGATTGATTTATGTCCCGGTTTTTTTCTTTCCACTACACTGTTCCCTTCGGGGTGTGATGGACAAGAGTATCGCAAGCCAACGCCCATGCTGGCCATGGCCTCCCTATAAGCTCGAGAGCTGAAAGCAGGACCCTGGTCAGAATGGAACATGGCAATTGCGTATGTGCCGATAAAGACTCGCAGATCTTTTATAACCGTTCTGGCGTCAGCCGAGCGCTGGGGCCACATCCATATGAATCTCGTACAGGAATCCAATACGACCATGATATATTTATAGTTGCCGTCCCTTTGTAGGGGACCACAGTGGTCCAGGTAAACACATGCAAATGGTTTATCTGAGATGAGAAGGGGTGTCGTTTTACTGTTGATACTTTCATTCTTTGGCATATTTCGCATTCTAATACATACTTCTTAGTTTGTATTCTCATGCGAGGCCACCAATATCTCTGTTTTAATAGTGATATTGTTGCGGAAACGCCAGCGTGTGCAGAAGCAAGCCCTTCGTGTGCCGCTTTGATTAGTCCTAACCTGTGTTCCATGTTTGGAATTACTCTATCCCCCACTCCAGGGATTCGAGCAAAAGGAACATTATTCGTATCTGTTAAATATAAGTACTTTTCTGCAAAGCCTTTTGGGAGTGTTTTCTTATCAACTGACGCACTGACAGCTTGTAAAATGTCGCTGTCTATTTTTGTTTGTGACTGAGTAATTGCAGCTACGGAAGCCGTTTGCACAGCTGCCTTCGCGGCTTCATCAGCCAATGAATTCCCTGCAACGTGAACTCCATCACGTTGATGACTCAGAGTGTGTATCACGTGAGTCTTTTGTAGTTCCTTCTGTAAAAGAACTACTTGTTCCCAAAGCATTTTATGTTTAATTGTGCCACCTTTTGCATCTTTGAAACCATTTTCCACCCAATTCTGCAAGTATTCATTATAAGATTGTACGCAATAATATGAATCGCACACTATAAGTGTGGGGAATTCGCGATCGGTATTTTCTAGCGCCATCTTAAATGCTACCAGTTCAGCTCGTTGAGCTGAGCAATCTCCTAGAGATTGTGTTTTAGTGACCAGTGGACTAAATTTACCATTGTGCCAACGACCTTTAACAATCGCGCACGCAGCACTGTAAGCTTGTTTACCCCCAACTGCGGGTTGTGCTGATCCGTCTGTATATATGATACTTCCGTATTCTTCCAGAGGCAGGATTTCATTTGGCAGAGGACATTCATATTCATATTGTAAAAATTCCTGTGTCTTTAGGTTAGGATCAAATTCGTATACTACGTCTGTTGCAGAAAGAGACTTGACCCATTGTATCCATCTCGGATGTAAAGCTTTAGCATTAGGAATGCTTGCTTTAGTTACCGCTTCTAAAGCCGGTATGGGTGTAACGATTATTATTCGTTTACCTTGTTCCAGGGCCCTTTCTTTTGCTACAGCAGTCTGAACCGCAGTTAGAATTTTCTCCGTTGAACTGAATTTTTATTTTAGCCTTTGTGTACAAATGTGATTTGTAAGCTATTGGTACCTTTTCTCCCTCATTAGAGGTAAGGGACGTGAATCCGCATCTTCCTGGGATGACTCGGATTACAAGATGGCGTGTGTATCTAATTTTGTTTTTGCTAACATGTCTGTTAGCAGTGATCTCAAAATTTCTGTGTGTTTTTGAGTCCAAGTGATTTGTTTAAAATCAGGTTTAATTAGTTCGTAGAGAGGTTTAACCCTCTCCGCATAATTTAGAATGTAAGTTCTTCCGAAATTCAGGAAGACTAGAATCGATTGTAAGTTCTTCAGCGTTTTTGGTGCTTGGAGTACAGCGCACTTCTCTAAGAAGTTGTCCACTAGGCTTTTTCCTTCACTTTTTCCTTCACTTGATAATTCATATCCTAAAAATAATACTGTCAGATGGGCAATTCGAGACTTTTTAAAGTTGAATTTGTAACCCTCCGCTGCGAACCCAAGTATAATGGTGTTCACTCTTTTCAAGTGAGTCTCCAAGTCGTCGTCTGTGAGATAGATATCATCTCCATAAGATAATGCCTCATCATCATATATTTGTAGTAACTCTGTTATTCTGGCTGAAAATAGTCCTGGTTGTTCTTGAATCCCTGTGGGAGCCTACATACATTTTTCTGTGACCCCATTACTGAGAAAGCGGTCAAGTATCTGCTTTCTGGTGCAATGTTTTGACAAAAGAAACCATTTGATATGTCTAATGTCGTTTTATATTTTTTCCTAACTATGTTATTCATTAGTGCAGCACTATGCGAATTTTGTCCTGCAAATGTTTTGCAACATGAGTTAAGGTGTCTGTAGTCCAAAACTAGACTATATGAATTGTCTGGTTTGGAGACAGGAAACAAAGGATTGTTCATTTGAGAGGTGCATGTTTCAATCACCCCCTGGTATTCAAGTTGATCTAAAATCTCCCTGACTTGTTTTTTAGCTTCTTGCTTAATGGGATACTGCCTTTGTGCAGTCGGTTGACTTTTTAACTGGATTTTGTGAGGAGGAGAGTCCTCATCCCATCCTACATGATTTTTATATAATGCTGGTGCCTGGGCTACTGCCCATTTCCTTGCATATATATATTTAGTGTGAATCGGAATGTGATTCGAGAAGGCAGGCATAATCATTTCTTTGCCACGAGGGCACTCCCTGACAAACTCTGGGGTCAATCTTTTTCAGCTAACAGAATGTCATAGCCTTTTGAGAGTTTATCCCAAAATAGAACCCTTATTTTCCTAGTCTTATCACCCTCTATACGCAGTGTTATTTCGTATATCTTATGGGGCTCGCTAACTCTGGTGTCGGAAGTTTCTACTTGAATGTATTCATTCGTGTCCACTGTCTCCAGATGACTCATCAGGATCTTGCGAGCTATACTGATTTCTACTGCACTGTCTAGCATTGTCTGTGCCCACTCCCCGTTTTTCAACTGTGTCCTCAGTATTCTCGGCATGTTCGATTATTCTAATACTGGCTACCTTCTTTTTTGGAAATTGAGATTTTTTACTTTGAGCAGGTTCCTTGTCTTTGGACTTGGTGTGCTCTCCTGGGTCTGACTGTCCTCTTCTTTCCGATTTTTGCAAAAAAGATCGAGAGGGACGTGTATCAATACTTTGATATCTATCAGGCTTCTTCAAATTATCCCTATTTCTAAGGTTATATCTTTTCTCAGAGGGCTCCCTCTGGGGAGACTGGTGTTCTTGAGTCAGAGTTCTTTCCCTCCGTCGAGGAGACCTTCCTCTGGACTGGAAAACTTTTTCTTTGGGAGTGGATTGTTTATTTCCATCCCAGCTCTTTTTAGGAGTATTTGAATTATTTGTAATAAATAATTTTTCAGGATTTTCGAGCAGTTGGGGCTTTACTGGTTTTCCACCCAAGCTGTCTCTACCTAGTTCTTCATAACATTTTTCTATAATTCTGGCAAGCTCAATTGGTTGATCTGTTATATCTGTTTCCTTCAACTTCTGGCGGATCGCCACAGATGCTGCTTCTCCTTTTATATTGGCTAATAATATAGCAGAGACCTGCTTGAAGTCTTTCAGTAATTTCATACCAAGAGTTAAAGCAGGTTCTGGACCGTATTCATTCTGAATCTGTTTTAGCACATCTGGTATTACCGCCATGGACGGAACACCATGTGTTTTTGTGTAAATGGAAGCAAAGACTGTACCCCAAGTGTCACAGTCCTCCACGTGTGGTGCGACCCCCATTGGAAGGCAGATGGTCAGGATCCTGTGTTTCTCAATAGGGGTAGTATTCGGAAATACTGCCTCTATTTGAGTAATTTTCTGCGCTAACCAGAAAGGAATTTGTTCCCGTTTTATGGGTGTTTTACCAAGACATGATTGTATGTTCTGTGGTGTAATTTTATTTGTGTTCCCCTGATGAGGGGTCAGCTGTGGTACATTAACAGCTGTTTGGACTGTTGCAGTCCGCATTACATATTGGACTAATTGTCTATGTATTTTAATTAAGATTTTTAGCTGTGCTAACAGCTCTTCCTTAGACATTTTTGCTATGTCCGGGTGTGGTGTGTAGCTGGCTAGAACCGGCCACGTTGCTCCTGGTCTACCTAGTGGACCGAGCCTGGTAATATGATCATTATGTTTTAGGGCGCCTTTAAACCAGAGCAAATGCTCTTGGTATTTTAATGGGATTTCAATCTCCTCAAAAGAAGCGTACTCTTCCGGTGGATCCCCTATTTTGTAATAGTGGAACTCGTGTGTTGCGGTGTTTGCCGCTGGAAATCTTATCCATGAATAGAATACCTCTGTCTGCCGATATTCGTGTGCCTCTATCACGAAGACGACTGTGCCACCTTGTGGGGTCAGTCCATTTTCTATAAGTTTTGACGTTATAGATGTTCTTAAATGTACCGGAATGATTATTGCACCCGGTTCAGTAATTTCACCGGGACCCTGCTGAGTCGCATTTACTGCGGCATTAACGGTTCCGTTTCCAGTGTCCGACATTTTATTGTCAGGAAAGTTTTTGCAGAGCAGGTCTCCAAGGAGACAAAGATTAGGTGCACAATATTTTGGAACACTGTATCCTTTAACGTTGAATAAACCAGAGCTTTACATTGGAATCTCATCCTACTAAGTTCGGGTGGATTTTAACCTTTCACCCACTCCAGACGTCTATTGGAGTATTTACGGTAGAAAGGGGTCTGTGTGAAAAATGCATGACTGAGTTAGTTTTATCGCCTTACCAAAAGTTGGGCGCCATGTAGTGTAGTTCCTATTTTCCCAATAGGCCCTGCGCATTGGAATAACATAAACAGCAGTTTGGACGTAGAAGTGCGGTCTTCCAGGTCTCTACTGACTATGCTACACTTAATTGGGTTTGTTACCAACTAGCTCAGAGGTCACTGGAAACCTTCTTGACTGAATAGGAAGTGATCAGCTTCCCTGGTACAGACAAGAAGGGATTCAGTTTTCCAACAACCTCATAAACATTACAACTTTGCTCCTTAGAATAAGAGTCAATCTCTAGAATCGTGTGAAACAATAGACAGTTATTTTACTCAGTCAGTTGTGCAGATTACTTTCACCAAGATGCAGAGAACAGAGAGACGGGCGTTTTCAATAAAAGGTATTATTTATTGAACAGTCTTTCTTCTCATGCAAGAGAAATGAATTGCCACAATTGCAAGACTAGTTATTATAAAAAGTGAGTACAGTAAAATGAGGATTGCGAAATAATACTATAAAAGCATTGATATGGTTTCTTAGCCATACAATGGTTAAAATGAACAAAATATATACATTCATATATACATTCAGCTAACGTACTCAACTGGTGCTTCTAACTACGCCTACCCCAGTGTACCTGACCTAAGCCTAATACGTGGGAGGGAGTAAGTAAGTAGCAGTTTAAGTTAAGTTGATTTTGCCAAGGTTTGCTTCAAGAATTCTCTCTAAGGGTTTAGTCAACACCATACCTCTGGAATAGAATGTTGGAGATCTTGTATCTCCTTCCAGGACTCGATATCCCAGTCACTCGCAAGCGTGGGCTGGAAACGCCGGATCTGGATTTTCTCGGCAGGAGAAAAGACAGCGTCTCTCTCAGCGCATCAAGGAGGAGGAGGGGCAGCGTCCGTGGGCAGCTTGCACCTGCTGGGCTCTGCAAGGGACAGCTGTTCTGCTCCTGTATTCACCACACCATCGCTATCATCGATGTCGTTGAGGCAGCGTTTGCTTAAGGCAACGTTGGTAATATTTATACCTGAAATGTGCTTTGTTTGGTGTAAGTTTTTGGACTTAAGACGTCAATAAAGATGTCACTAGGAAGTGATCGTCTCTCAGTGCTCATTAGAGTTCTATTACTAATCAAAACATAGCAAGCGGGGCTTTCCCAGGTTGCTGAGTTTTATCTTGTTGAAGAACTCGGAGTGTAATCTAGGAACCTAAGATAGTGGCTTCTGCTGTGTCATCTGCTTTAATGAGCTGCAGAGGAAGAGATTCTGAAATGTGGCTCTGATCGTGTTAGGCCAGAGACGAGTTTCTGAAATATGGCTCTTGATCGTTTATGCCATTATAAGGGTATGAATGGATAATAGCCGTATAGGGGCATAAGGTCACAGTATTGATCGGGGTCCTAGATTAGAACGCGACAGTTGGCAGCCTTTGCCACCAGGCACTGCATAGAACTGAAAGAGGAATGCTCCTTCAAATCTTTGATAGCCATCTTGGATTGGGCAACCCCCCTTTTTTAGTGCTTCCTCTACCTCTATTATAAACAGAAGAGGTATTCACACATGATTCAATGCTGCTTCTCCCCTGTACCTTTTTACCTGTTTCTAGCCTTGTCGGGTATCTACCTTTGGTCCTGATTTGACCTCACTCCTATTGGTTTTACTCTCACTGACTTCCGGAATTTGCGCACCCCTCTTATTTTACCTCTTTGCGCCATCACTACCCTAGTGGCCGCTTTTTCTGTCCTCCACACCACGTCTTCACCTCATCTCCTTATCATGGCTTCCAGTCGAATTAAGTCAGGAATCAATTGCTTCAAAGTAATTTATCCCCCTTATATGTCCACAGCAGCAGCAAAATGGTTTAATCATAACATTATTGAACAATTGCCAGATTCCCTCTTTGTTGACCAATGCCATAATGGGCGCCTGGGGAAGATTAAAAATGCCTTCATTTTCTTTTATTTATTTATTTATTATTTATTTTTTGCATTTGTAATGCGCGCAGATACCCACAAAGGGTTTCCCGGCGCCAGGACTAAGAACAGCACAGAAAGCAAAACGGCCAGAGACCACAATTATTTATTGAAAAGCCAGGTTTAACGCTTTTCTTAAAGCTGGCAAAGTTTTCCTCCTTTCGTAAAGCTGGGGGAAGGGAGTTCCAGAGGACTGGTCGCAGATAGGAAAAGGATCTCCCTCCCATTCTGGCCAGTTTAAATCTGGGTACCACAAAATTTGCTGCATTTGAAGAACGGAGATTACGTGCAGGAGAATAGGGCCTAACTAATTTTTCCAAATACTTTGGTGCGGTTCCTTCACTAATGACATCCCGTCCTGGTCCGCCAGCTTCTCCAATTCCTTCAACGTCTCCTCCTCTTCTTCTTTCCCGCATATGAAGCGGTTAAACATGTCTCCCTCCGCTCATTTTAATGGCTATCTCACCATTATACTTTATAACAATGGCACTGTCATGATCCAAACTTCTGACTCCTGTCTCTCTCTCTTTTCGACCACATCTTCCACTCCCTTCGTCCCACCCCTACGACTACTATCTCTCTAGATGCTTCCTCTTCTGCTTCCTCTAGCTTGTCTATGTTCCCCCTTTCTCCCCCTTGGCCCCCACACATTCCTGAAGACCGCTCTCCAGGTAGTCACAGGTTGACCCTTTATCACCCCTTCTCTCTTTCCCTCCCCTCCCATTCTGCCACTTTCCCAACTGGACCTCCCCCTTACCTCATCTGCTTTACACCCCACTTCACCTCTACATCCTGCATCCCCCCATTATTCCACTGCCTTCTCCCACCCCTAACTCCCCTATTCCTTCCCATTTCCCCCTATTTAATCCATCTTTCTTACAATCTGAACTACTGATCAACTCGCCTTACCCTCCCCCTCCCTCCCCTCTTCTCCTCACCCCCCTCCACTCTTCCCCTTTCCTCGTACCCTCAATTCTGTTCTTACATCTCCCATCTCTCTACAACCTTCTCTCCCCCCCTCCTATACCTCACATTCCTGCCTCCCCCTATTGGTAATCCCATCATCTTCCATTCCACTGATCTCACCCCCATCTCTACACATCTTACATTCCCCTCTATGCTTCACAACCCTGTTTCCCCTCTTGGTAATTCCTCCCTCTTCCCTCCCTTTGACTACTCAGTCCTTCACTCTTCCCACAACTTTCATTTTGCTCGACCCCCCACTCTGCCTGGTGCCTTTACCCCTACATTCACCTTTCATTTCCCATGGTACCTGGCCTGCACCCTCCCCACTCGTGTGGCCTCCCTTTGACCTCCCTCCCTCCTCTACCTGTTCAGCCCCTTCTCCTATCATCTCACCGTATCCATGGCCTTCCCATAACCCCACTCCTTCCCCCCTCCTCCTCCAGCCATCCATTTCTCCTCCTAGGTATGATCTATATTCTTCACCTCTGCTCAACACCAGTAATAATATCTCAGTAACTTCATTCACACCTTCTTTCCCCCCTCAGACCCTTACATCACATCTCTCTCCCCAGTCCCCCACAGCCCTCCTTCGCCTACTTCACTTCCTCCCCCACATTCGACCCTCGCACCCCAACACTCTCCCTGGTCCCCCATTTCCTCCTGTCCTCCTTCATCTAGGCCACTCTCTCCCTTAACCATTGAGCCACCCTCCACTCCGTGCTCAGCACACCTCTCTCTGGAAACTAAACTTGTATTTTTCATCTCTTCCATTTCCCAGTTTGAAGCGTCCATATCACTCTTACGTGCTAAGATATCCCCCTCCCCAAATAAACTCCAGAGGAGTTCCTTGCTCCCGCGCCCCAATAGAGCCAACCAAAATCTGTCCTCCACAGACATTACCAACTTATTGGCTACCTACAAGACCATCAATGTCAATTCCCCTCCACTCGCCTCTCCTAACAACTCTACTCAATTTGACATTGAGACCATCTCTTCCGTCAGAACTTACCAGCCTCCCCCTCAAGGGGCACCCTCATTCAAGAATCTAATCCCTATCCCCCTCATCAGTCCAGACACTCTCATCACCAAAACAGTTGCGTCGGAGCTACACTGTATTCTCCATAACTGCAGATCTGCAACCAAACACAAACTGGAAATCTCTGACACCATCACTCACCACAACCTCGACATGCTCTTTCTCATTGAGACCTGGTTTAATGACTCATCTCACACTTCATTTGATCTTTTGTTACCTACTGCCTATTCTATCCTCAGAAACGACAGAACAGGCAAGATCGGGGGAGGTGTTGCGATTATCTTCAGAAACGCGCTCCAAATCAAAGCCTTTCCCACCACCCTCTTTCGCACCTTTGAATGCCTTTCCCTAGAACTCCAAGTTCATCATGGCTCACCCTTCAGGTTCCATACCATCTACTACCCGCCTGGTAATTGCTCTTCCTTCATGGAGGAATTCATCGACTTCATTAGTGACCAATATTCACTAAGCGACAAGCAGATCTTCCTAGGTGATTTCAATCTCCACTGGGACTCCGTGGAAGACTCGGCTGCCAACAAGCTTGCAACCTTTCTCTCAGGTAACGATCTTGCCCAACACTGCTTGGAAATTACACACGCCAAGGGCTCAATTCTGGACCTTGTGATTTCCAAACCAGACCAGATTACCACTGCTTCACCCATCCTTGTTGACTGGTCTGACCATTTCCTCATTCCCTTCTGTTTTCACCTCTCTCACACTTTAGCTATCGGCCAACCTAAAAGAGCCTCTACGTGGTTCCGCAACATAAAAAACATTGATCTTTAGACTCTATGTGATTCTGATGTGCGTTTTCTTCCTAGTCTAGACCCCAATAAGGATGTCAACGATCTTACTCCCCTTTGCCTCTCAATCTTTGCAGTTAAATCAACAAGGTTGCCCCACTCCAAAGTAAAAGGAAAAGACCAGCCCCATCAGCTCCTTGGTTCAACAAAGCTCTCGATGACGAAAGAAAAAACCTTAGAATCTTGGAGAAGCACTGGAGACAATCTCCTTCCCCCCTCAGCCTCTCTCTTTTACGTTCAGCAATATCCAAATACCACAAGCACATCTTCCAGGAAAAAACATCCCATTTCAGATCCCTCCTCGATTCAGCTAAAAACAAACCCAATTTTTTTTTCGACCTCATCAAAAAGCCAAATTGTTCTCCCCAAACCATCAAGCCTGAGGATGCTGCAAAGAAAGCAACTGAGTTTGCTATATTCTTCGATCAAAAGGTAAAATCTCTGGTGGAACCGGTCACCCACCCCACCCCCATCGAGGAGCGGAAATCCTTAGTCACTGAGCAGAACTTTGCCGCCATCTCAGAGGATGATCTCCTCAAATGCATCCGCGAAACCAAACCCTCCAACCATTCTTCTGACAACATACCCAGTGGCATCACCATTGCGCTTTATTTGCCGATCTGTCTTCTCACTCATTAGCATATTTTAATCTGCCAGCGCTACTCTGTTGCCGTCTGTGTTATCGTTTGCAGCGCATTTTTCACGGAAACTGACCTCATTTTGTTGACTGCTGTCTGCTTGGGTATAGCGCTCTGCTTATTGGCTTTTCATCATTGCTAGCGTTTGTTTACTGCTGCATTCACGTTTTCCCCCAGGCGCTCCTGCCGTGCTGACCCCTCCGCCTCCATTTTGTGTGTTGTTGTCCTCGTGTGCCCGCCCCGCCTCCCAGCTGAGACGCCCTCCCACAAACTACAAACAGCGCTCCCATACCTGGTAGCGCCGTGACTCGCTCTCCGCTTCTGTGCTGAGTGGTCGCTCCCCTCTGGCCCTGGTATCGTTGTGCAGCGCTTTGAAAACGGCTTGGAAAACTGCTTGTAATTAACTGCTGTGCGCTTTATTTACCGATCTGTCTTCTCACTCATTAGCATATTTTAATCTGCCAGCGCTACTCTGTTGCCATCTGTGTTATCGTTTGCAGCGCATTTTTCACGGAAACTGACCTCATTTTGTTGACTGCTGTCTGCTTGGGTATAGCGCTCTGCTTATTGGCTTTTCATCATTGCTAGCGTTTGTTTACTGCTGCATTCACGTTTTCCCCCAGGCGCTCCTGCCGTGCTGACCCCACCGCCTCCATTTTGTGTGTTGTTGTCCTTGTGTGCCCGCCCCGCCTCCCAGCTGAGACGCCCTCCCACAAACTACAAACAGCGCTCCCATACCTGGTAGCGCCGTGACTCGCTCTCCGCTTCTGTGCTGAGTGGTCGCTCCCCTCTGGCCCTGGTATCGTTGTGCAGCGCTTTGAAAACGGCTTGGAAAACTGCTTGTAATTAACTGCTGTGCGCTTTATTTGCCGATCTGTCTTCTCACTCATTAGCATATTTTAATCTGCCAGCGCTACTCTGTTGCCGTCTGTGTTATCGTTTGCAGCGCATTTTTCACGGAAACTGACCTCATTTTGTTGACTGCTGTCTGCTTGGGTATAGCGCTCTGCTTATTGGCTTTTCATCATTGCTAGCATTTGTTTACTGCTGCATTCACGTTTTCCCCCAGGCGCTCCTGCCGTGCTGACCCCTCCGCCTCCATTTTGTGTGTTGTTGTCCTCGTGTGCCCGCCCCGCCTCCCAGCTGAGACGCCCTCGCCCCTCCCCCTCCACCATCCATATATGACAGGAGTATTTGCGTGCAGATTTCACGCGCAGCGACCGCGCCCAATCCGCGCCGAAGGTGCACCAAAGGTAAGCCCGTCTACGCCCGTCCGCGCCTGGACCGCGCCCAGCGCCAGACCCCCTGCCCCTCGCGCTGCCCAGCCCTCCCGCATTACCTACGATGCCGCCACCCTCCTAGCCCTCGACCCCGGTCGCGCCCCCAACTGCGTCCAAGCCGCTCCTGGACACACCCATGGCCCTTTCTCCTGCTACTCCTGCAAATTCAGCGGCACCGACAACATCTCTGCTACGACCACACCACAGATTCCCGACCCCAACCACCTACAATGCATCCTTCTCAACACCAGATCGATCCACAGGCATGCCATTGAACTATGGAATCTACTAGACACCATTTCTCCGGACATCGCCTTCCTTACGGAAACATGGATGAATGCTTCCTCCGCACCAGACATCACAATTGCCATTCCTGAAGACTATAAGATCACCCGCAAAGACCGTACCAGCCACACAGGAGGAGGAATCGCTATCGTCCATAAGAAATCTATCCGCATCTCAACCAGCTCTGACGTCAATCTCGCTAACTCCGAACACCTTCACTTCCAGATCCATATCGATCCCAAAACAACACTCAGAGGCACTCTCCTCTACAGACCACCAGGACCCCGCGCAAAATTCAGTGAAGACATCACGGACTTCATCACCCCACACGCGCCCCCCTCCAAAGATTACATCCTTCTGGGAGACCTCAACTTTCACCTTGAAAAGACCAACGACCGCAACACCACCACCCTCTTGGACAACCTCGCCAACCTCGGACTTAAACAACTAGTCACTTCCCCCACCCACATCGCAGGTCACACACTCGACCCCATCTTCACATCCAGCAACCATGTCTCCTTCAGCCACACTACGGATCTCCTCTGGACCGACCACAGCTGCGTTCACTTCATCTACAACAAGCCGAAACCCATCAACCACTCCCAACCTACCCTGCAAAGAAACTGGAACAAAATCACCACGGACCAAATCTCCGCATCGCTCCTTCGAAACTCCCCAGCCCTCTCTTCCAACGCCAACGAAGCCGCCGCCAACCTCACCCTATGGTTATCCAACACCGCCGACACCTTAGCTCCACTGAAAAAACGTCAAAGCAAACCTGGCAGCAAGAAAGCCTCATGGTTCAACGATGATCTCAAGAAGTCCAAGAAACTCTGCCGCTCCCTTGAAAAGGCCTGGAAAAAAGACCCAACCACCAGCACCAAGGACGCCTTCAAAAGCGCCACCCGCTCTCATCACCAACTGATCCGAAAAGCCAAGAAAACAGCATTCAAGGATCGACTTGACAACAACGCCCACAACAGCAAGGAACTTTTCAACATCGTCAAGGAATTTTCCAATCCCTCGGCCAACTCCAACGACATCACACCCGCTCAAACCCTCTGCGACTCCCTAGCCTCTTTTTTCCACAACAAGATTGCAGACATCCACAACAGCTTTGACAACCAACCCGGAAACCAACCCACCCTACCATCTGCTGACCATCTTCCCCCCGTGAACACCCTTAACGCCTGGAACCCAATCTCCACTGAGGACACCATCCGCCTGATGAATTCCATCCACTCAGGATCCCCCACAGACCCATGCCCTCACCACATCTTCAACAAAGCAGACTCCGTCATCGCACCGCACCTCCGAGACGTCATCAACTGCTCCTTCAACTCCGCCACCTTCCCAGAAGACTGGAAACACGCTGAACTCACCGCCCTTCTGAAAAAACCAACAGCGGACCCCACCGAACTCAAAAATTACCGCCCCATCTCGCTTCTTCCATTCCCGGCCAAAGTCATCGAGAAAGCCGTCAACAACCAACTCGCCGCTTTCCTCGAAGCCAACAAATCCCTCGACCCCTCACAATCTGGCTTCCGAGCAAAACATAGCACTGAGACCGCCCTCATCGCAGCAACAGACGACATTCGAACTCTACTGGACAATGGAGACACAGTCGCCCTCATCCTCCTCGACCTCTCTGCAGCATTCGATACAGTCTGCCACAGCACCCTTCTACAACGCCTCAATAACATCGGAATCCAAGGAAAAGCACTTGAATGGATCACCTCGTTCCTCACCGGAAGAACCCAGAGAGTCCGCCTTCCTCCATTCAAGTCCGAGGCCTCTGAAGTCATCTGCGGCGTACCTCAAGGATCCTCACTCAGTCCCACCCTCTTCAACGTATACATGAGCTCCCTCGCGGCCATCGCACGCCAACACAACCTCAACATCATCTCCTACGCGGACGACACTCAACTAATCCTTTCTCTCACCAATGACCCCAGCACCGCCAAAACTAACCTACACGAAGGAATGAAAGAAGTTGCCGAATGGATGAAACAAAGCCGTCTGAAACTGAACTCAGACAAAACAGAAGTCCTCATCTTAGGTACTTCCCCCTCTGCATGGGACGACTCCTGGTGGCCGGAAGCCCTCGGAAAAGCACCCATCCCGACAGACCACGCACGGAACCTGGGCGTCATCCTGGATTCCTCACTTTCGATGAACAGACAAGTCAGCGCCGTATCCTCTTCCTGCTTCAACATTCTTCGCATGCTCAGAAAAACATTTCGCTGGATCCCCTCCGAAACAAGGAAAACAGTCACCCACGCTCTGGTCACGAGCCGACTGGACTACGGAAACACCCTCTATGCGGGTACTACCGCAAAACTCCAGAAGAAACTCCAACGAATCCAAAACGCATCAGCCAGGCTCATATTAGACATCCCACGCAACAAACACATCTCTGGTCACCTTAAAGACCTCCACTGGCTACCCGTCAATAAGAGGATCACTTTCCGACTGCTTACCCACGCACACAAATCACTCTACGACATCGGACCAGATTGCCTCAACTCTCGACTGTCCTTCTACACCCCCCCCCGGCAACTACGGTCTTCCAGCCAAGCCCTCGCCACTGTACCTCGCATCAACAAGACCACCATGGGAGGCAGATCCTTTTCATACCTGCCTGCTAAAACATGGAACTCACTCCCCGCTTACCTGCGCCTCACCCAGAACCACCTAGCGTTCAGAAAGCAGCTTAAAACGTGGATATTTGACAAATAATCCTCCTCCCCTTCCTAAGCGCCTTGAAACCCTCTGGGTATGTAGTGCGCTATACAAATTTTATGACTTGACTTGACTTGACTCAGTCAAGGATCCCTCCCAGTTGTCATCAAAACAGGACAGGTTACTCCCCTTCTAAAAAAAAAATCTGCAGATGCAAATGACCTCAATAACTTCTGCCCCATCACCAATCTCCATTTTATTTGAAAGATCACAGAAAAATGTGTTGCAAAACAACTTTCCCAACACATTATGGACAATAATCTCCTTGACATGTTCCAGTCGAGCTTTATTCAAAACTGCAGCACTGAAACAACCCTGCTGCAAGTGATCGATGATGCGCTGCATATTCTCGATTTGGGGGAATCGTGCCTTCTGATTCTTCTTGACCTCTCTGCAGCTTTTGACACTGTTAATCACAACATCCTCCTTAACATTCTTCAACAGAGAATAGGCGTGGAAGGCACTGTACTCAAATGGTTTGCCTCTTTCCTCTCGGACAGATCCCAAATGATCAAGATTGCAAACAGTCTCTCGTCTCCAATGGTGGTTGGTCAAGGCGCCCCTCAAGGTTCTATCCTTGCTCATACTCTGTTTAATCTCTATCTGGAACCATTAGTGAACCTCCTAAGCAAATCTGGAATCCTCTACCATCTCTATGTGGACGACACCCAAATCTACCTCAAGGTGTCTTCCCCTCATGATCTCTCACTACTCAGCTCTTCTCTAAACGCTATTCACAACTGGATGTTAGTTCACCAACTCATTCTCAATCCCTCCAAAACGGAATTCCTCCTCTTATCGAGCTCTCTTTCCCCGCCTCCTGTTCAATCCTGCATGGATCAGTTGAATCTACTCAACAGTAAACCCATCATTGTGGACTGCGCTAAATCCTTAGGTGTCATACTTGACAAAAGACTCAACCTAATCTCACACATCAATTCCATGGCCAAGAGCGCACGTTATCAGCTGCGCCTTTTATGGGGGATTCGTCGGTTCTTCCCAGAGAATGACCTAAAAACCTTGGTCCAATCGCTAGTTCTCTCTAGACTGGATTATTGTATATCTCTTCTGACTGGCCTTCCCAAATCTGACCTCTCCCCCCTCAAATCCGTCCGCCATTCAGCAGCTCGCTTCATTTCAGGGTCCAAACGAAGTGACCACATCACTCCTATCCTGTCTTCTCTACGATGGCTTCCCATCGAGGCTAGAGCTATCTACAAAACTGGGTGTATCACCCACAAATGTTATGTTATGTTATGTTATGCTTTTTTATTTGGCGCACAGATGCTCCAGCTAAGGAGCGTCCTGGCGCCCGACAAGGCAGCTGCACAACACAACTAAACAATAAAAAACAAAAATATGTATACAACTAAGGAAATAAAAAGGTTTTCACCGCGCGGCGAAAGGAAAGCAAATCGCTCATAGCGCGAATTGCCGGGGGCAAGGAGTTCCACAGAGCAGCTGCGCGCACTCGAAATGAGCGTCCACCGGCCCTACTCCGCCTGAAGCGCGGCACAACGGCCAGTTCAAGGTCTGCAGATCTTAAGGGTCGCGCTGGGATGTAAATGGCCAGGAGGGCCGTAAGGATCGTTGCTGGGGACCCCTTCAGAATTTTATAGGCGACGCAGAGGACCTTAAACTGGATCCGCTGGGCCACCGGAAGCCAATGCAGTGACCGCAGGGTACTGGAAGTAGGACAGAATCTTGGGAGGCCTACCACCGCTCTAGCTGCGGCGTTCTGAATCCTCTGTAAGCGCCCGATCTCTGCCAGATTCAGACCGGCCAGCAAGGAACTCGCATAATCCAGCCTGGAGATGACAGTAGCTTGGATCATGAGTTGCCTGGTAGGGGCATCGAAGAACTTAAGCACAGGACGGAGCCCGCGCAGGATGCCAAAGCAGCATGCAGCCGTGCGTTTGGTGTGGCACACAAACGTGAGGGAAGGGTCCAGCCAGACCCCGAGGTTCTTAAGCTCGGCGACTGGGATGGGAGCAGGACCCAAATCCCCCGGCCACCATCTCTCTCCCCACAGTTCCGGCTGTCTGCAAAAAACCATGACCTCGGTCTTGCTAGCGTTCAGCTGGAGACAGTTGGACGTCATCCAGCTGGCGACCGCCCGCAGTCCTTGTTGAAACCTGGGGGCATCTACTTCGGCATCCCCGCTGATCGTGACCGCCAGCTGGGTGTCATCGGCATATGACACCATGGTCATACCCCATTGTTTGACAACCTCAGCTAGCGGCCTTACGTACAGATTAAACAACGTAGGGCTCAGCGAGGAGCCTTGGGGGATCCCCAGGTTTAACGGATGGAATTTGGACTGATAAGGTGGGACGGTCACGCTAAAGGCCCGGTTGGTTAAGAACGACCGGAACCACTCGAGAGCGGTGCCGGTGACACCAGCCTCCTCTAGGCGCAGCAGAAGGATAGGGTGCGAGACGGTGTCAAAGGCAGCGCTTAGATCTAATAACACAAGCGCTGCCGTTTGTCCCGCGTCAAGCACGGAGCGAAGATGCTCCACCATGTAGAGCAGAGCCGTCTCCGTGCTATGACCAGCCCTAAACCCATTCTGCGTAGCGTCGAGGATATCTGCGCGGCAAAGATGTTCCGAGAGGACGGCATTTACGTGCACCTCCATAACCTTAGCCGGCCATGGCAGGAGTGAAATCGGCCGATAGCTCTCTGGCTTGCTCCCGTCCAGGCTTGGTTTCTTAAGAATAGGCCGAACCATGGCTCGCTTCCACTTCAGTGGGACTTTGCCAGATGTTAGTGACAAATTGATCAAGGAACATAGCGGTGAGATATCGTGTACCGCTAGGTCCTTGAACACATCAGGGCAAAGTGGATCCTCTGGGGACCCAGACTTCACTCTGCGGGCCAATGTGTCTAGGCTATCAGATGTTAGCAAAGGTAAGGAGTGTAGTCCCTCAGATGGTAACGGCTTAGAAGATGGATTAGCCGAGGGGGTGACCAAAGGAAAGGCCCGATAGATGGGATTCACCTTTTCCAAGAAAAACTCTGCCAATTTTTCACAATGCTCAACAGAGCTCTGGTGAGACGTTGTGACTTTTTTGGCAGTGAGGTCTTTCAGTACCTTGAAAATAGCCTTAGACGGGTTCGAGCTATTCCTGAATTGTGCAGCATAAAATGCAGCACGAGTTCTACATACCGCCCGATGGTACACTTTCACAGTCGACAGATATAGAACTTTCTTCGTGCTGTTATAGGCTTTACGCCACGCCCGCTCTGCGCGCCTGCAAGAGACCTTCAGAGCCCGCAGTGAGTCGTCGTACCAGGGGCTGGCCTTACCAGCTCCAGTTTTACAGGTTACCAAGGGAATAAGGGTGTCCAGAGCCCTGGAGACCCAGTTGCAAAACCTGTCATAGACCTGATCAGGCGAACCCAAGATGTCAAGCGGGTCAGCCGATAGGAGGTGGAAAAGCTCATCCAGCTTAAGTTTGTTCCAGCGTCGTCTTGGAACCGAGCACACCCCTGGCTTAGGTTGAATAGCCACAATAGGGCAGTGGATCTGTATCAAATAATGATCAGTCCATGCCAGAGGTGTGTAGCTGGTGACGCAGGCTTCCGTAAGATTAGTGAAAAACGGATCAAGGGTATGACCCCCTGAATGGGTGGGCTGTGCCACCAGCTGATTCAGATGGAGCGCCTCGAGGTCTGCCAAGAAACTGGATACTGAGGGGCTGATGGAGTTGTCAAAATGCAGATTTAAGTCTCCAATGATGGAAAAATTGGAGCACCCCGTAGCCAGTTCACTAATGGCGTCAGGTAGCGCTGCTCTAAAGGCCACTTCGCTCCCCGGGGGCCGATAGATCAGTAGTCCCGACAGGGTAAAGTTAGATGTAATGGCAACCTTAAACAAGGCGCTTTCGCACCCCGGGATTTTTTGCCCATGCCACGTGCAGGAATAGCAGGATTTAACAGCGAGAGCTATTCCACCGCCTCTTGAAGTACGGTTCAAGGTGAATACCGAGTATTCCGGCGGGAAGGCCAGATTGACAATGGCCGTGTCGGCATCCTGCAGCCAGGTCTCTGTCACACAGAATAGGTCAGGCAACTCCCCACCTAGCAGATCGTAAATGTCAAGATGGTGCTTAACAAGCGACCTAGCATTAAGATTCCATATACAAATACTAGGCAGTGGGCTTGGGGGCGCACGAGGGGCATCCCTGCAGCTCCTGCTTACGGGGGCGGACAAGGTGAAACATCCGCAACCACACGAGAACGGGCCGCATAGGGGGTCCACCCTGGATGTAGTACAGGTCGACCAGGACCTGTTAATGGCAACCAGACTGTCTCTGGTATAGCACCGCATGATGTAAAATAGTACGGCCAGGAAGGGAGTCAGAGCCCAGCCACGTCCAGCACGTCCTGTCGCGGACGGGCGCAGACGGGCAGGACTCTGGCACGACTCCGGCCACGCGAGGACGCGCCCGCTCCGCGATCCCGCTACGGAAGGGAGGAGCATTTAGTAGGCGTCCCCTCACACACACATGCGCAGTAAGCGCTGGCGGAATGAAGCTGCTCTGCCCCTAACAAATATGGCGCCCACCCCGGGAACCAAGCCCGCCAAGCGGCGGTGGGGGGCACAATTTACGGTGAGGGTAAGAGGACTGATTTAAACTACCCACCTGACTGCGCGCAACACAAATCAAAGAGATTCTATCAAAAAAGTGAATGAAGTGATATTTTTTATTTTAAATTTTTGCCATTCGAAGTGGTACTAGGCTCTCTCTTCAAAGTGAAAAGATGAGAGCACAATGTGCTTGTTAAAATACCCCTCACACACTAAAAAACCGTTAGTGTCATGCTTCATCATAGGGGTCTTCCCGCCCCTATAACGGGACGGGGCGTGCTACGACCAGACGAACTACGCGGGAGCACTTAAGTTGTGACAGAGGCTATGTGTGGGTGCATGGGTATCAGTGAGAGTGTAGGGACCTAACACTAGTGAGTGTGAAAAAAGTGAAAAAAGTTAAAAATTCCCTGGCATAGTAGAAAAAAATATACTTTATTGACTTCTCTAGCTGGGAACATTAAGAAGGGGTTGTGAGGTAGAGCAGTAGCTAGCTACCTAGTCGACATGTTTCGTAAGCAGTCCCCTACTGCTTACTCATCAGGACCAAATAGTGATCCCTACTTATACGTACTCAGTTCTATGAAGATATGCCTACTGTCCTACAAACAATTCAGCAAAAATCAGCTGAATGTTTGTGCTTCGGGGCATGAGTTGGCCCAGGTGAAGCAGAAACAATGCATTGAAAAATGGACCCAATGTGGTCTCTGTAAAGAAAAAGAGAAAGAAAGAAACCAACATATATGCGTAAATTAGCATCACAATCTGAATGGGAATGCAAACAGATAGTTGTATACCACAATGGTGGAGAAACCGCCTTATATCTCTAAAAGCAGCCATGTACCTGTCTGTAATCAAATAGGTAGGAACATTACATCTATCGAGATCAGCTGTCTGTCGCCAAAGTTTTTCTCGTTAGAGACATATAGTGACCTCAGGATATGGGTACACTATCATCTCATCATACACACCAACAATCATGACTCCATGCACTTCCAACAAACCAGCAATTAACAGGGGGAAGGGGAACCCTCCTTCGCATTTTCCACATGAGAAGGGAAATGCTGAAAAACAATAAGCGTTTCACTCGACTCACAACCCTATCAGAGGGATCAATACATACTTTTGTCGGTAATTTTCAGAGCCCCATGAGCTTGCAGGCGAGGGGTATTCTGCGCCGTTTACTGTAGAAACAAAACCGCACTTGGTGTTATTTGCTGAATAATTACGAGTTTTTAAGTCGTTTGTTTATCCCCGTGACCCGTTTATTAAAGACTCGAGGTCAGAGTCTGTTACTCACATGTCCGGCAGATAACGAAACCCTTGTTCCTACCCCCGTGCTGCTCCGGCGATTGCCCGGCTCGTGTGTCCGATGTTATTTAAAGGCCCTGCTTTTCCGCCTTGTAATTCAGGAGGGTGCGGCCCACTACGCCGAAGCTAGAGCGCGAACCGCTCAAGATGGCTGCCACCTGATGGCACAGTCGAGGGGCAAAAGCGGAAGTCTTTCCGCGCTGTTTATTATTTCAATCGAGGGTTTACTCAGAAAAAAATGATCGTTATAAAAACGCTAATGATAGACAATTTTGCAATATGTATTACATGTTAGGGTAAGGACTACAACCTTATCAAATATGGATTGTATTTTGTCTGATAACTGCACAACCCATCGGATGCAGGGGGGTTGATGTGAGTAACGTGGGTCAAAGAAGTTCATTACAACTGGCTCCAGGGTATGTCGTCATTCAGCCCAGTTTTGTGTGACTGAATGCGAAACACCCATCTCTGCTCTTTCTCCAATAGGAATCTTTCATTGCTGACCAGTTCTATTACAGTCCATGTGATCTCCTCCGGTTTACGATTTCTTTCCAAGAAATGGTTCGTGAGTTTTGTGCTGGATTTCCTGCATTTTATAGTGCTCTTATGTTCCCCTATCCTGATTTTCACTGCCCTGCTTGTCATTCCTACATATTCAAGTTTGCAGGGGCAGGTAATCAGGTATATGACATTAGCACTGTTGCAGTTACTGAAACTTCTTTGTTCCCAGATGGTACCATTGTTAAAGGTTATCTTCTTGCTCTTCTTAGTTAGACCACAGACTCTGCACCCTCCACATGGGTAGTGTCCCTGAACAAAATTAGGATCTCTTTGTATACTGTTGTTGTTCAGTTTTGGTCTCGTATGAACCAAGACATCTGTCAGGCTTTTTGCTCTTTTGTGTGCAAACAAAGGTTTTGGTATTTGCATTCCACCACTGTTCAGGATTTTCCAATTTTTGTTGATAATTTTGGTCACTAAATTTGAACTGGTGTTATATGTGGTCACACAAATTGGCCGTTTCTCTTCCTCCTTTGGTGTTTTTGCTTCCAAGAGGCTTTCCGGCAGTTGTTTTTAGCCCGTGTGTAAGCCTGGTTAATGATACGATCAGGGTACATTCGTGCCTTTAGTTTTCTTTTGAGATCATCTGATTATTTTTTTAAATTTCCAATCTCAGTACAGTTCCTGCGTAAACGTAGGAACTGACCATATGGAAGATTGTCCCGTAGATGTTTCGGATGGAAACTGTTGTACATTAAGAGACAGTTCTTTGAGGTGCTCTTAAAATGGGTCGTGGTCATCAATCTTCCATTCTTCGGGAATATGTTCAGATCAAGGAAAACCAAGTTACTTCTGGAGGTTGTACTGGTGAATCTTAGGAAATCATCTTGGAGATTGAGCCATGTCAAAAATTGTTCAGAGTCTTTTTCATCTCCATCCCAGATGATCAGGATATCATCGATGTACCTTTTCCATAGCTTGATGTTGGAACTGAAAGGGTTGTTGGGATTCAATATTTTGGTCACCTCTAGGTGGTGTACGTACAGTCCAGCTATGCTAGGAGCGAATGTGCTTCCCATACTGGTCCCGTGTTTTTGTAAATATAGGGTGCCATTGTATTCAAAGAAGTTTTCCTTCAAAGCCAGAGAGCAACAGTTCATCACCACATTGCGTGGTGTCTGGTATTCCCAGAAATCTTCAAAGAGGACATCCTCAATGATCTCCAAGGTGGCTTGATGTGGCAAACTGGTGTAAAGGCTCTCCACATCACAGCTAATTAATAGCTGGGTATCGGGATCAAAACTGGCCTCTTCCAAAAGATTTAGAACATCTTTAGTGTCTCTAAGGTACGTAGATGTCCTTTGGACCATAGGTCTGAGAAAGGCGTCTGCAAATCTAGAAACCGGCTCCAGGACGGACCCAATGCCCGAGACTAACGGTCGTCCTGGAGGGTTCTGAACGCTTTTGTGGATCTTGGGTAAGGTGTATAGATAGGGGATTTTTGGATCCTTTTGACAGAGGAAGTCTCCTTCTTTCTTGGTGATCCAATCATGTGCTAGCGCCTCCTCTACCATTGTACCAATCTTTATCTGTATAGATGCTGTGGGATCAGTATGAAGAACTTCATAGTTTCTTTTGTCCTGTAGCAACCTCATGCACTCATTGTCATAATTCTCAATATTCTGTATGACAGTGGCACTGCCTTTGTCGGCAGGCTTGATTATCACTCTCTTGTTTTTGCTACGGTCTCGTAATGCTTGCCTTTCTTCATTGGTAGTGTTATGAAAGACACGTTTCTCTAGAGGATTGATGTTTTCCAACTCCATCATTACTGCCTTTTCAAATGTAAGTAGTTCAACAGGTAGGGTGTTGTCCATGGGAGTAAACTTAGATTTAGGTCTTAAGTTAGTATCTCCATGATCTGTTTCTTCGTCTTTGTCTTTAAAGAAAACCTGCAGCTTTAGGCGTCGCATGAATTCCTGTACCTCTTGGCAGAGATGGAATTTATCCATACTGGCTGTGGGCACATATCCTAAACCTTTCTCCAAGACTCTTTTCTATGGAGCTGTTAGTTCGATATCAGAAAGATTCACAACCAGACTCACTTCTGGTTCCTCGTGGCGCCTGTCATAGTCCTTGTTGATACCCGAGGGGTTTCTTCTTCTTCGGTGTTCCAGTGGACCGTAGTACCTCTCCGGTTCCTCCCCTTCGTCCGTCCTTGGCGCGCCCCTAAAAAAGGAGTGGAGGGGTCAAAATATCCATAATCTTGTTGTTGGTATCCCCAAGTAGGGAATGGTCCTTGTGGATGTTGGAAAGGGGGTGGTCCATATTGTTGTTGTGGTGGGTACATCATAGGAGGGTTGAAATTGCTCCATCCTCTCGAGCCTCGAAAGTTGGGTCTGCAAAAGTTTCTCCTATTTCCCCGATATCTTGGACTTCTATTCCTACTGGAGTTCGAACTATTGGAGACTGAATCGGATGTCTCATCATCTGTAGCATTGTCATTGGTTGATCTGTAATCATCCTTAATATAAGGGTAAATCCTTTCTTTAGTCCATCGGCTGTTATCTTTTTTCAATTTCTCATATTTGCTTTCTTTGAGAGTGGTTTCGAACTCATTGAGAGTTTTATTCATCTCATCAAGGTATTTCTTGATGTCGGCAGGAGATTCGTAAATCTTTATGCGAATTTCTATGGTTTGTATCTCTGCCTTGAGTTCACTGGCCAATCTACTCGCAGTCTTTATAATGAGAACAATCCAATCTCTGGTGCATCGCCACGAGATTTTAGACCAGTCAATCTTGAAGGTCTTATCTTGTAAAAAAATGAAGGGTTCATTGCGAACAACAAGGCCAGATGGTGCAGTGTTCACCTTGAGGTATTCAGACATCAATTAGCCGTGGATAGCCGTTTTTATCTGGGTTCTCCTTAGCTCTTCAAGTTCATCCCAGTCATTGTTTTTATTGGAGGGACCTGCAGTATTTAAACGCTCAAATGTTCCCAAGGATGCCATCAAGTTAGAGATCTCGTCTTCGGTAAAAGCTAGGCCTAAGTCGGCCATTGTTGAAAGCAAAGATAAAGAGGGGTCCCCTTGTCTATCAAGAGCTCGTTGTGTAGTGCAGAATCACTTTTGTGGAGGTAGAGAGGAAAAGTCTGTAGATTCTTCTGTAAGCTTCCACAGCTGTGCGCTGCCAGTAAATCCAAACCAAAAAGAGGAGCGTAGAGGTACTGATAGGATCACCCTCCAAGCAGGACTTTACATAACCAAAGAGATTCTATCAAAAAAGTGAATGAAGTGATATTTTTTATTTAAAATTTTCGCTATTCGAAGTGGTACTAGGCTCTCTCTTAAAAGTGAAAAGATTAGAGCACAATGTGCTTGTTAAAATACCCCTCACACACTAAAAAACCGTTAGTGTCATGCTTCATCATAGGGGTCTTCCCGCCCCTATAACGGGACGGGGCGTGCTACGACCAGACGAACTACGCGGGAGCACTTACGTTGTGACACAGGCTATGTGTGGGTGCATGGGTATCAGTGAGAGTGTAGGGACCTAACACTAGTGAGTGTGAAAAAAGTGAAAAAAGTTAAAAATTCCCTGGCATAGTAGAAAAAAATATACTTTATTGACTTCTCTAGCTGGGAACATTAAGAAGGGGTTGTGAGGTAGAGCAGTAGCTAGCTACCTAGTCGACATGTTTCGTAAGCAGTCCCCTACTGCTTACTCATCAGGACCAAATAGTGATCCCTACTTATACGTACTCAGTTCTATGAAGATATGCCTACTGTCCTACAAACAATTCAGCAAAAATCAGCTGAATGTTTGTGCTTCGGGGCATGAGTTGGCCCAGGTGAAGCAGAAACAATGCATTGAAAAATGGACCCAATGTGGTCTCTGTAAATAAAAAGAGAAAGAAAGAAACCAAAATATATGCGTAAATTAGCATCACAATCTGAATGGGAATGCAAACAGATAGTTGTATACCACAATGGTGGAGAAACCGCCCTATATCTCTAAAAGCAGCCATGTACCTGTCTGTAATCAAATAGGTAGGAACATTACATCTATCGAGATCAGCTGTCTGTCGCCAAAGTTTTTCTCGTTAGAGACATATAGTGACCTCAGGATATGGGTACACTATCATCTCATCATACACACCAACAATCATGACTCCATGCACTTCCAACAAACCAGCAATTAACAGGGGGAAGGGGAACCCTCCTTCGCATTTTCCACATGAGAAGGGAAATGCTGAAAAACAATAAGCGTTTCACTCGACTCACAACCCTATCAGAGGGATCAATACATACTTTTGTCGGTAATTTTCAGAGCCCCATGAGCTTGCAGGCGAGGGGTATTCTGCACGGTTTACTGTAGAAACAAAACCGCACTTGGTGTTATTTGCTTAATAATTACGAGTTTTTAAGTCGTTTGTTTATCCCCGTGACCCGTTTATTAAAGACTCGAGGTCAGAGTCTGTTACTCACATGTCCGGCAGATAACGAAACCCTTGTTCCTACCCCCGTGCTGCTCCGGCGATTGCCCGGCTTGTGTGTCCGATGTTATTTAAAGGCCCTGCATTTCCGCGTTGTCATTCAGGAGGGTGCGGCCCATTACGCCGAAGCTAGAGCGCGAACCGCTCAAGATGGCTGCCACCTGATGGCACAGTCGAGGGGCAAAAGCGGAAGTCTTTCCGCGCTGTTTATTATTTCAATCGAGGGTTTACTCAGAAAAAAATGATCGTTATAAAAACGCTAATGATAGACAATTTTGCAATATGTATTACATGTTAAAGGGTAAGGACTACAACCTTATCAAATATGGATTGTATTTTGTCTGATAACTGCACAACCCATCGGATGCAGGGGGGTTGATGTGAGTAACGTGGGTCAAAGAAGTTCATTACAACTGGCTCCAGGGTATGTTGTCATTCAGCCCAGTTTTGTGTGACTGAATGCGAAACACCCATCTCTGCTCTTTCTCCAATAGGAATCTTTCATTGCTGACCAGTTCTATTACAGTCCATGTGATCTCCTCCGGTTTATGATTTCTTTCCAAGAAATGGTTCGTGAGTTTTGTGCTGGATTTCCTGCATTTTATAGTGCTCTTATGTTTCCCTATCCTGATTTTCACTGCCCTGCTTGTCATTCCTACATATTCAAGTTTGCAGGGGCAGGTAATCAGGTATATGACATTAGCACTGTTGCAGTTACTGAAACTTCTTTGTTCCCAGACGGTACCATTGTTAAAGGTTATCTTCTTGCTCTTCTTAGTTAGACCACAGACTCTGCACCCTCCACATGGGTAGTGTCCCTGAACAAAATTAGGATCTCTTTGTATACTGTTGTTGTTCAGTTTTGGTCTCGTATGAACCAAGACATCTCTCAGGCTTTTTGCTCTTTTGTGAGCAAACAAAGGTTTTGGTACTTGCATTCCACCACTGTTCAGGATTTTCCAATTTTTGTTGATAATTTTGGTCACTAAATTTGAACTGGTGTTATATGTGGTTCCACAAATTGGCCGTTTCTCTTCCTCCTTTGGTGTTTTTGCTTCCAAGAGGCTTTCGCGGCAGTTGTTTTTAGCCCGTGTGTAAGCCTGGTTAATGATACGATCAGGGTACATTCGTGCCTTTAGTTTTCTTTTGAGATCATCTGATTGTTTTTTAAAATTTCCAATCTCATTACAGTTCCTGCGTAAACGTAGGAACTGACCATATGGAAGATTGTCCTGTAGATGTTTCGGATGGAAACTGTTGTACATTAAGAGACAGTTCTTTGAGGTGCTCTTAAAATGGGTCGTGGTCATCAATATTCCATTCTTCGGGAATATGTTCAGATCAAGGAAAACCAAGTTACTTCTGGAGGTTGTACTGGTGAATCTTAGGAAATCATCTTGGAGATTGAGCCATGTCAAAAATTGTTCAGAGTCTTTTTCATCTCCATCCCAGATGATCAGGATATCATCGATGTACCTTTTCCATAGCTTGATGTTGGATCTGAAAGGGTTGTTGGGATTCAATATTTTGGTCACCTCTAGGTGGTGTACGTACATTCCAGCTATGCTAGGAGCGAATGTGCTTCCCATACTGGTCCCGTGTTTTTGTAAATATAGGGTGCCATTGTATTCAAAGAAGTTTTCCTTCAAAGCCAGAGAGCAACAGTTCATCACCACATTGCGTGGTGTCTGGTATTCCCAGAAATCTTCAAAGAGGACATCCTCAATGATCTCCAAGGTGGCTTGATGTGGCAAACTGGTGTAAAGGCTCTCCACATCACAGCTAATTAATAGCTGGGTATCGGGATCAAAACTGGCCTCTTCCAAAAGATTTAGAACATCTTTAGTGTCTCTAAGGTACGTAGATGTCCTTTGGACCATAGGTCTGAGAAAGGCGTCTGCAAATCTAGAAACCGGCTCCAGGACGGACCCAATGCCCGAGACTATGGGTCGTCCTGGAGGGTTCTGAACGCTTTTGTGGATCTTGGGTAAGGTGTATAGATAGGGGATTTTTGGATCCTTTTGACAGAGGAAGTCTCCTTCTTTCTTGGTGATCCAATCATGTGCTAGCGCCTCCTCTACCATTGTACCAATCTTTATCTGTATAGTTGCTGTGGGATCAGTATGAAGAACTTCATAGTTTCTTTTGTCCTGTAGCAACCTCATGCACTCATTGTCATAATTCTCAATATTCTGTATGACAGTGGCACTGCCTTTGTCGGCAGGCTTGATTATCACTCTCTTGTTGTTGCTAAGGTCTCGTAATGCTTGCCTTTCTTCGTTGGTACTGTTATGAAAGACACGTTTCTCTAGAGGATTGATGTTTTCCAACTCCATCATTACTGCCTTTTCAAATGTAAGTAGTTCAACAGGTAGGGTGTTGTCCATGGGAGTAAACTTAGATTTAGGTCCTAAGTTAGTATCTCCATGATCTGTTTCTTCGTCTTTGTCTTTAAAGAAAACCTGCAGCTTTAGGCGTCGCATGAATTCCTGTACCTCTTGGCAGAGATGGAATTTATCCATACTGGCTGTGGGCACATTTCCTAAACCTTTCTCCAAGACTCTTTTCTGTGGAGCTGTTAGTTCGATATCAGAAAGATTCACGACCAGACTCACTTCTGGTTCCTCGTGGCGCCTGTCATACTCCTTGTTGATACCCGAGGGGTTTCTTCTTCTTCGGTGTTCCAGTGGACCGTAGTACCTCTCCGGTTCCTCCCCTTCGTCCGTCCTTGGCGCGCCCCTAAAAAAGGAGTGGAGGGGTCAAAATATCCATAATCTTGTTGTTGGTAACCCCAAGTAGGGAATGGTCCTTGTGGATGTTGGAAAGGGGGTGGTCCATATTGTTGTTGTGGTGGGTACATCATAGGAGGGTTGAAATTGCTCCATCCTCTCGAGCCTCGAAAGTTGGGTCTGCGAAAGTTTCTCCTATTTCCCCGATATCTTGGACTTCTATTCCTACTGGAGTTCGAACTATTGGAGCCTGAATCGGATGTCTCATCATCTGTAGCATTGTCATTGGTTGATCTGTAATCATCCTTAATATAAGGGTAAATCCTTTCTTTAGTCCATCGGCTGTTATCTTTTTTCAATTTCTCATATTTTCTTTCTTTGAGAGTGGTTTCGAACTCATTGAGAGTTTTATTCATCTCATCTAGGTATTTCTTGATGTCGGCAGGAGATTCGTAACTCTTTATGCGAATTTCTATGGTTTGTATCTCTGCCTTGAGTTCACTGGCCAATCTACTCGCAGTCTTTATAATGAGAACAATCCAATCTCTGGTGCATCGCCACGAGATTTTAGACCAGTCAATCTTGAAGGTCTTCTCTTGTAAAAAAATGAAGGGTTCATTGCGAACAACAAGGCCAGATGGTGCAGTGTTCACCTTGAGGTATTCAGACATCAATAAGCCGTGGATAGCCGTTTTTATCTGGGTTCTCCTTAGCTCTTCAAGTTCATCCCAGTCATTGTTTTTATTGGAGGGACCTGCAGTATTTAAACCCTCAAATGTTCCCAAGGATGCCATCAAGTTAGAGATCTCGTCTTCGGTAAAAGCTAGGCCTAAGTCGGCCATTGTTGAAAGCAAAGATAAAGAGGGGTCCCCTTGTCTATCAAGAGCTCGTTGTGTAGTGCAGAATCACTTTTGTGGAGGTAGAGAGGAAAAGTCTGTAGATTCTTCTGTAAGCTTCCACAGCTGTGCGCTGCCAGTAAATCCAAACCAAACAGAGGAGCGTAGAGGTACTGATAGGATCACCCTCCAAGCAGGACTTTACATAACCAAAGAGATTCTATCAAAAAAGTGAATGAAGTGATATTTTTTATTTTAAATTTTTGCTATTCGAAGTGGTACTAGGCTCTCTCTTAAAAGTGAAAAGATGAGAGCACAATGTGCTTGTTAAAATACCCCTCACACACTAAAAAAACGTTAGTGTCATGCTTCATCATAGGGGTCTTCCCGCCCCTATAACGGGACGGGGCGTGCTACGACCAGACGAACTACGCGGGAGCACTTAAGTTGTGACAGAGGCTATGTGTGGGTGCATGGGTATCAGTGAGAGTGTAGGGACCTAACACTAGTGAGTGTGAAAAAAGTGAAAAAAGTTAAAAATTCCCTGGCATAGTAGAAAAAAATATACTTTATTGGCTTCTCTAGCTGGGAACATTAAGAAGGGGTTGTGAGGTAGAGCAGTAGCTAGCTACCTAGTCGACATGTTTCGTAAGCAGTCCCCTACTGCTTACTCATCAGGACCAAAAAGTGATCCCTACTTATACGTACTCAGTTCTATGAAGATATGCCTACTGTCCTACAAACAATTCAGCAAAAATCAGCTGAATGTTTGTGCTTCGGGGCATGAGTTGGCCCAGGTGAAGCAGAAACAATGCATTGAAAAATGGACCCAATGTGGTCTCTGTAAAGAAAAAGAGAAAGAAAGAAACCAACATATATGCGTAAATTAGCATCACAATCTGAATGGGAATGCAAACAGATAGTTGTATACCACAATGGTGGAGAAACCGCCTTATATCTCTAAAAGCAGTCATGTACCTGTCTGTAATCAAATAGGTAGGAACATTACATCTATCGAGATCAGCTGTCTGTCGCCAAAGTTTTTCTCGTTAGAGACATATAGTGACCTCAGGATATGGGTACACTATCATCTCATCATACACACCAACAATCATGACTCCATGCACTTCCAACAAACCAGCAATTAACAGGGGGAAGGGGAACCCTCCTTCGCATTTTCCACATGAGAAGGGAAATGCTGAAAAACAATAAGCGTTTCACTCGACTCACAACCCTATCAGAGGGATCAATACATACTTTTGTCGGTAATTTTCAGAGCCCCATGAGCTTGCAGGCGAGGGGTATTCTGCGCGGTATACTGTAGAAACAAAACCGCACTTGGTGTTATTTGCTGAATAATTACGAGTTTTTAAGTCGTTTGTTTATCCCTGTGACCCGTTTATTAAAGACTCGAGGTCAGAGTCTGTTACTCACATGTCCGGCAGATAACGAAACCCTTGTTCCTACCCCCGTGCTGCTCCGGCGATTGCCCGGCTCGTGTGTTCGATGTTATTTAAAGGCCCTGCATTTCCGCGTTGTCATTCAGGAGGGTGCGGCCCACTACGCCGAAGCTAGAGCGCGAACCACTCAAGATGGCTGCCACCTGATGGCACAGTCGAGGGGCAAAAGCGGAAGTCTTTCCGCGCTGTTTATTATTTCAATCGAGGGTTTACTCAGAAAAAAATGATCGTTATAAAAACGCTAATGATAGACAATTTTGCAATATGTATTACATGTTAAAGGGTAAGGACTACAACCTTATCAAATATGGATTGTATTTTGTCTGATAACTGCACAACCCATCGGATGCAGGGGGGTTGATGTGAGTAACGTGGGTCAAAGAAGTTCATTACAACTGGCTCCAGGGTATGTCGTCATTCAGCCCAGTTTTGTGTGACTGAATGCGAAACACCCATCTCTGCTCTTTCTCCAATAGGAAACTGTGAAAAATGAACACAATCTTGGTGAACATTATCTGCGCCATCTTGTCCCTTTTCGAGTCCATTCGTGCGCGTAAGCGGCAGCCATTTTGAATGCCATGGCCTCCCTGCCCCTCGCTGATAGCCAGCGCGTCTCTCTCTCTCTCTCTTAACCTCACAAGCATTCCCCCGCACACTGACAACCCCCGCTCTCTCATGTCTTGGGTCATAAACCCCTCTCCAGCGCAGTTTCACCACTGAATCCCATCCTGTTCCCAGCGCGACACCTCCCCTCATTCCTTTCATGGCCTCAAACCCTTTTGATGCAAACCCCCTTTTCCTGTATCCCCGTTTGTCTTCCCTGTTCCCAGGCCGCCACCTGGCTCTGCGGATACTGTTTATTACCCCGTACAGTAGGAAGCCTCCCCTCCCCATCAAAAGACCCCCGAACCGATCAAAGCCCCCACCCCATGAGATCCGATCAACCCCATGCATTCCGTGAATCGGCGGAATGCCCTGCTGTGTGACAACTATCACCTGTTGTGACCGGGGTGGGGAGTCCGACTGTAAATGTATGTGGGAACGGGTCTGAAGGGGAGATTCCGAGGATGTTACTAAAGTATTGCGAGAATGTGTTATGTGTAATAAAGGTCGTAAACTCCAGTATAAGAGGCCAGGCCTCAGAGATGTGGTTAGAGCACCTCGTGACGATACTTGCTGTCTGAATTGATGTGTTCTCCTCCGGAGAGAATAAAATCCTCGTTTCCCGCCTTCCAGTCTCCAGCGCCTGCTTCTTCATTAATTAATATCGGTGGGTCATAGAGGCGATACCGCCGGGCAACATAAAAGGGTTTTTGGTTACCGGTTGTCTTTGGAACCCTTTTTAACAATTGGCGCCCAACATGGGGCCCATCAGCGACTCGTGGATCCAGTGGGAGAGGTCCTGACGACAGAGTGAACGACTGCAACGATCGGAAGGTACCCTGTCCGATAGACCCTCGTCTGACAGCCGATCATCCGAACTTCACTGGTTCCGAACAGACCTCTCTCGAGTGATCTGCGGTCCTGACTGGGAACCATCAGGAGTGCCACGAGAAGTACGAAGAGAAGAGGACGATCGGGCGCTGGATTCGGAAGACGAGAAACTGTCCATGCGGTCCGGGTAAGGTCGTGTAAACACGACGAATTACGAAAGTGATAGATAATTGAAAGTAATTGATAATTGTTGAGAAAATACTAGTATTACTCTTTGTTAATTTATTGGAGATTCACTGTCTACAAACGGAGAAACAACAGGCTCTCCCTTTATAAACAGCGAAGGATAGGTACGCACCCGTCGGACCTATCTTTTTCCCCCACTGAACAATTGCCCCTTCCCCCCCACTGATTAACTGTTATAGATTGTTTTCTGGAGATTCTCTGTCTGAAAACAGGGAAGATTAGGTCCCCTCTTTACAGATAGTGAAAGGGTAGGTGACGCGAACCTTTGCGAGCCTACTTATTCTCCCCATTGACCATATTGATTTTTTATTTTTGACCTAACGTTGATTGATTGCTCAGAATTGATTCATGAGGTATTCACTACGTGCAAACAACGTAGAATAGAAATATTCTATCTAGTCTTTGCGCGCAGTGATAAGATAGGTAGTGCTGACTATTATCCCATTGTGATCCGTCATGCCTGTCTTCTCCCCACTGGTTAGTAGCCTGTTTAACCCGGACCGCTTATTAGAGATGAACCATCCGGCTCCGCTGGAAGGCACCCCTAATAAGGACATGTTTATGAAGCATGGATTAATTGCTATAGTCTATAGTGAGCTCTGGCATAAATATACGAAAAGGGATCGAGAAAGACAGTGGCCACTGAAAGGATCCTTCGATCTCGACAAAATAGAAACAGTAGAAATAGCCCTTCGTAGGAATGAAACAACACCTATTATGCTCGATAGTCTCGGTATGTGGCGCAAAGAAGCCACACGACGAAGGGAAGGTGACGAATTAAGACAGGATGAAGGGACACGACGGACAACCCTCCAAACGTCTAGTAGGCGAAGGGAAGGGCCAGCGATGGCACAGTCCCGAGGAGTAAACATGAAAAGCGAATGGTGTAAAGGGATGTGCCGACAAGCCAACCCCGGAACACAACGATCTGAAGGTAATCCCCCGACATTACGCACAGGACGGACAGATTTAAAACAAAACCAATGTGCTTTCTGTAAATGTCTTGGACACTGGAAAGCCCAATGCCCGACTCTGCAAAGCATAGGTAAGAATGGAGGGTTGACAGAAAGGACAGACCGACAGAAAGGAAAAAGACGTGAGATAAAAACCAATCAGACTAGTGCAGACAGAACAGACAGGACCACCCCGTTTGATTATGCTCGGTGGCACAGATTTCGTCAGGCCAATTTTAACGACATGTTAGAGTTCTGGGACTGATTGCTCTCTGTTGCTCCCCCGCTCTGAAAAACAAACACAACTGCAGGTCAGTGTAAACAACCCCCAGTTAAAGAAAAGACTCAAGGAAGCCAAGCGTCTATTATATAAACTTAGGATTTAATTACGGTAAAGAAAACACACAACCAACGGTAAATAGAATAACTAGTAGAACTCTCTAAAACAAACTTTACTGATAGGAAAAATACAAAACGTGTTATGCTCACTCCGGAAGTCCTCCAATGTAACAGTTCGATGGTCCCGCCCATCCGAAACACATAGCACGTGTGGGGCGGGGCCTGCCAGCAGCCATGAGCCAAAAGGAGATCGCTGGCGAGAAAGTCCTGGAGGCTCCGCCAAGCAGGCAATGAAATGGTCTTCCCATACCGCCCTTCCAGGGATGGCGTCCCCCGGGCCATAGGTGGGGAGGGGGCGGCTGCAAATGACCCCCTCCCTCGTATCTTCTGGTCCGGCCATCACGAATTCCTCCATCGAACGGATGCAGGGTGGGCAGGGAGGAAGAGGCGACGCGGACGAGCCTCTTCCACCTCCACAGGTAGGAGGCTTCCCTGCCCTGGTCCGGCGCCGATGTCCTCCAGCCGGGCGACGGCCATATACCTGCGCTGCACAGGAAATATAATGTCCGGCTGGTATATTTCCGTAGCACAGGACATACAATGCCCGACTGGTATACTTTCTCAGAACAGGACATACAATGTCCGACGGGCATATTTACGGAGCACCGGACGTACAGTGGTCCCCCAAGAGTCGGAATCAGGGGTGTAGGGTGGTCATCATGTGCGCCCCTGATTCCAAGGGACGGCGTAGGATGCGCCGGGAAAGGAAGGCGGCACAGACGAGCCTTTCTCACCTCCCCAGACGAAGGCTCCACTGCTGCACCCTGGCGCCCCGAACCAAAATGTCCAGCTCCAGCAGCATGATGCTCTGTCCTTCGCCATCACGAGAAGTTTCTTCCACTCCTGACGGATACGGCAAAGGTGGCTGCCACAAGGATCTCAAAATGGCGTCTGGGCCCTCGAAAAGGCGGGTCTAGGCCGCTGGAATAACTTTTGTCCAAAGTTGCAACTCGGGCACTTGCCCACCTGGGCGCGAGCCCCCACCATCGACAAACATCCCCTCGACTTTGAAGATTCTACCAAAGTCCCAAGGGCCCTCGACCCCTTCAGGCTTCCGGTGAGGAACAGTTGCATTGATCTCAAATGAAATAACCACGGCACAGCAACAAGATGGCGGTGCTCTCGTGTCTGCATCAGCTTCCGTCTGAACCACCCAGGAACATTATGGGCTAACGAACTAGAGTAAGTTCCGGCTGAACATCAACATGACCCGGTAAGAAAGACTCTACTCCCTCCCTCTCTTGATTGACAGTCCACACCACCAGCCCCTCTGTTAGCCCAGCTTTCTTTTGAACTGCCGAAAGGAACTCTGGTCCAACCGCCAATTGTCGGGGATATTTTGCCCCTGATGCTACTTCCGGACTAAACCGGCCTCGCCCAAAATGGCGCTGGTATCAATGGAAATCAACGGATGCCTCGAGGTGTTCCTTAGCTAATGAAACTTGATGTACTAAGACATGTATATATATACGAACCATTGCGCACTCGATGTTAAAGGGAGGAGGGTTCACTTGGCGAACATTTAAGAAGGGTTCCGTAAAATGTTGATTTCAATGAACAATCTATTTTCGATATTTGTTGTAACTGATACATAACGTCGCTTATGATGCATACCCACGGTATATATATCTAGGAAATGTGATTACGATGAGCTCGACTGTGTTTCCATTTATGAACTGAAATGCCCCTGATTCCCTCGTCACGCAATGAAATAATTTTTGGTTACTTGCAAATAATTAAATTAAGGTTTTTTACATGTTCTTGTGCTACAAAATAACCCCCTACTGTATGTGCTTCCATCGACGACATATCAGGCCAAAATATGAATTGCGCTCTCACATTTCACGTACTGAATAATTCTGCAAATAAAGGTTTTAACAACTATGAATAAGCATCGCATACTTTTGTAAATGTGGGTATCGGTGGGAGGGTTTTTCTGTGCGCAACCGTTCTGCTCCTCTTTTTAAGGTTATCTGAAGAAATGGTTGTTCGGCCCTGGATTAATGATCGAATCAAAGGTATGATATGTTGCCTCCAAAATATGCGACTAAGCCCAGGAACTAACGTATGAAGAAGGACCTCGACTTCTGAGAATGGGTAAAGTAAAGCAGGGTGATTGATAAATTGTTATAAAGATATGGTGATCGAAGGTACTAAGGTACAGGGTTGAACGACGAACTGATATGCTTTAGAACATCACAGCTTTGGGAATGATTTAGGGATCCCGAAGGCCGGATACATCTACAAACCCGGGTACCTCACGCTAGGCACCTCTGATTCTTTTTTAAACGTTTCACTACACACGATCCTTAATGCCTTCCTCGAACCTCCCCATGAACAACCTATCACATTACCTGCCCCCATGACTTTAGGAAACCAGAACCCTAAGGGATTATATCCCGAAGAGATGAATACGAGTATGCAGTAAGTAAAGGACTTTCGTGCCCATACATTTGATGTGTTTGAATGTTGTCCTCCCACTCCCCCCTTTTCCCTCCTTTTTCCCTCTGCAGGTTACGTTAAAATCCCGATTAGAGTATCCTAAGGGATCTGGAACCACGTCACGCCCGATGCATGAAGACGGACTAGCGCTGCAAAATGGCGCAATGAGGACGCTCTCACGCCCTTTTTACCTGATCTAATGCTCTTCTGTCCCGAAACTGCATGCCTTCTACCTCCTAACACAGACCCGAAACGTCTAAAACGTCGGGTAACGCACTGAATAGCCCAAACAATACACGGTCATTCTCTATGTCCCATGTGTACTGTTTTGCCTATTATCTCTCTCTCTCTCTATCTCTTACTCTATCTCTCTCTCTGTCTCTGTCTGTCTCTCACTCGCTCTTCCACCCCTCCACGCTTTCCCTTTTCCTAGCAACTGGCACCTAATTGGCGAACCTGGTGCACCTCCTGATTGGCCCCAAATACCACAAGTATTTGCACAAATTTGTCCTAAATAAAATTGTATCGGTACCACGTTACTACCTCTCCTTTTCTACTAAAATATGGATGAAATTTAAATTGGCCAATAGGAAAGGGACAGGTAAGACGACAAAGGTTCCCTAAATTTGACCCACTCTCAGGGACCTATTTGTCAGTGGTTTCTATGATAAAATGTGTCTGTGGTAATGCGACCATTCCCATTGAAAATTGTCCCCGTACCCCAAGCTATAAGAAATGACCGAGACACCCCCATCTACCCAAGATGCCCCCAGTTTGGTATCAGCCACCCTGAACGAGGACTTGAAGAATGCCCCTTGCTCCGATTCGCTGTGTTCCTCATCGTTTTCCATAAGATCCCTCCTTCCCGGAGGATAAGTTTAATAATAATTGTTTCAAACCACCCCTTCCGAGTTTTTGTAGTAACCAGGTTGCGAGAATTTATATAGAAAGTTAGAAGGATGTGTGCAAAGTCGAAAATTAGGTTGAAAATCGAAAGAACTTGTTGCAGTAAGCCTGGTTGATAATAAAATGTTTTTATGTAATGCAGATTTGTTTAGCCTATGTTCACCCCTCAGAAGGATGCCTATCAGACTATGGTGACTAGCACGTTACACTTTTTCGTAAAATACAAAGCCCTGAAAACCAGCCTAGCCTTGCAAGACTCGTACTAGGAAAATAGGCCTCTACCGGAAGAACTGACATCTACTATGATAAACGTTTGCAATAAATGAGTACCAGACCCCGTACCTATTACAAATGAACGTAATAACCATCAAAGCACCAAAGAATTAGCCACAGAAGGAAGTTGTAAGGAATCCAGCAAACCCATCATCAATTGCATATACGCTAGCCGCAAGAATCTCCAATGTAGCGAGTGCTTACCCCAGTTGCTTGGTGTTGGGAGAGAAATAGACTTATGTAATTACCTTCTTCTGCAATATCTCTAAAGACTGTCTTTTCAAAACTCATTTAAGGGTATCACTGTCGGAGGAGGAAGAGACCGGATGTGGGAGCACGCGGCCTGACAGCGGATTGAGGAACATCAGCGACGGAGGCCGAGGCGAGACCACAGCAGTAAGGAGACGCCGGACGGGGCATGGTTTCAGACGAAGCTAAGGAAAGGACTGACCTGAAGCCCCTGCTCTATGATCAACGTGTGCCAAAAAGCCCCCGCTCTCTGAACATGGTTACGGACTCGCCTGTCGAAAACTCTCCGCCTCCCCCTGATCTGCTCCCGACTTGGCCTTGCTCCATCCCCTCCTCCTCCGACCTACCATAAGGACTGTTCACACCCGCACCTTTCCATCCGAACTCCCAAGTTCCTCCAAATCCTACTGAGCTACCCAGAGAAGAGTACTCCCTGCGTCAGAAGGGAGGGAGCTCCGACTAAATAGACCACGAACTATGTTAAACCCCAGAACGGTGACCTAGAACTCCACCAAGGGTCGCCCCCGAAGAAAAGATAAACAAAGTCTGTGGTTCTGCCCGCTACCAAACACCCTGAAGATGATGGAAGCAACAGGAAATGCCCATCACAGAGACTCAAGACACGAACAGATCTCACAATTCTGGAACAATCGCATTTTTTATTTGCAAATCAATGCTCTGCGCTACAAAAGAAAGTGCACCTGTTCCAAAACTGTAACGCATTGCTCCTATGGGGTCTGGCGAAACAAAGAAAAAAAAGAAAAAAAAAAGGTACCCCTGCCCGCAGACCTCCAACGACTCAATCCACATGAACATTTCTGTTGATAGGTAATCCAGGTGCTCAACAGTGCTGACAGAAGACGACAAAGGACAACGAGAACTCTGACATTTTTTTCTGTATCTCCTTTCTCTCCCAATCACCATTGGACTGACTATGCACCCGCCGTATACAAAAAGGACTTACTTATATGATAACTCACCAGTTCTTATTCTATGATCTGTACCCAACGCCCTCACTGCGTAATTCTAGTCTGATATTGCATTACGATGATTTTTCCTGCAACCAACTTAACAATGAACCCGCTTACTAGATGATGAGATTTTTCAATGTGATGTTTATAAAATGATGTATATGCGTAGTTCCTTTGCCTAAGCCCCCTCTCCCTTACTTATGAGCGCTGCATATAGGTGTAGATAAGAAATAGGCCAGCAAGATGTCTTGGAAATGTTAAAGGGAGGACTGTGAAAAATGAACACAATCTTGGTGAACATTATCTGCGCCATCTTGTCCCTTTTCGAGTCCATTCGTGCGCGTAAGCGGCAGCCATTTTGAATGCCATGGCCTCCCTGCCCCTCGCTGATAGCCAGCGCGTCTCTCTCTCTCTCTCTTAACCTCACAAGCATTCCCCCGCACACTGACAACCCCCGCTCTCTCATGTCTTAGGTCATAAACCCCTCTCCAGCGCAGTTTCACCACTGAATCCCATCCTGTTCCCAGCGCGACACCTCCCCTCATTCCTTTCATGGCCTCAAACCCTTTTGATGCAAACCCCCTTTTCCTGTATCCCCGTTTGTCTTCCCTGTTCCCAGGCCGCCACCTGGCTCTGCGGATACTGTTTATTACCCCGTACAGTAGGAAGCCTCCCCTCCCCATCAAAAGACCCCCGAACCGATCAAAGCCCCCACCCCATGAGATCCGATCAACCCCATGCATTCCGTGAATCGGCGGAATGCCCTGCTGTGTGACAACTATCACCTGTTGTGACCGGGGTGGGGAATCCGACTGTAAATGTATGTGGGAACGGGTCTGAAGGGGAGATTCCGAGGATGTTACTAAAGTATTGCGAGAATGTGTTATGTGTAATAAAGGTCGTAAACTCCAGTATAAGAGGCCAGGCCTCAGAGATGTGGTTAGAGCACCTCGTGACGATACTTGCTGTCTGAATTGATGTGTTCTCCTCCGGAGAGAATAAAATCCTCGTTTCCCGCCTTCCAGTCTCCAGCGCCTGCTTCTTCATTAATTAATATCGGTGGGTCATAGAGGCGATACCGCCGGGCAACATAAAAGGGTTTTTGGTTACCGGTTGTCTTTGGAACCCTTTTTAACAAATCTTTCATTGCTGACCAGTTCTATTACAGTCCATGTGATCTCCTCCGGTTTATGATTTCTTTCCAAGAAATGGTATGTGAGTTTTGTGCTGGATTTCCTGCATTTTATAGTGCTCTTATGTTCCCATATCCTGATTTTCACTGCCCTGCTTGTCATTCCTACATATTCAAGTTTGCAGGGGCAGGTAATCAGGTATATGACATTAGCACTGTTGCAGTTACTGAAACTTCTTTGTTCCCAGACGGTACCATTGTTAAAGGTTATCTTCTTGCTCTTCTTAGTTAGACCACAGACTCTGCACCCTTCACATGGGTAGTGTCCCTGAACAAAATTAGGATCTCTTTGTATACTGTTGTTGTTCAGTTTTGGTCTCGTATGAACCAAGACATCTCTCAGGCTTTTTGCTCTTTTGTGTGCAAACAAAGGTTTTGGTATTTGCATTCCACCACTGTTCAGGATTTTCCAATTTTTGTTGATAATTTTGGTCACTAAATTTGAACTGGTGTTATATGTGGTCACACAAATTGGCCGTTTCTCTTCCTCCTTTGGTGTTTTTGCTTCCAAGAGGCTTTCGCGGCAGTTGTTTTTAGCCCGTGTGTAAGCCTGGTTAATGATACGATCGGGATATATTCGTGCCTTTAGTTTTCTTTTGAGATCATCTGATTGTTTTTTAAAATTTCCAATCTCAGTACAGTTCCTGCGTAAACGTAGGAACTGACCATATGGAAGATTGTCCCGTAGATGTTTCGGATGGAAACTGTTGTACATTAAGAGACAGTTCTTTGAGGTGCTCTTAAAATGGGTCGTGGTCATCAATCTTCCATTCTTCGGGAATATGTTCAGATCAAGGAAAACCAAGTTACTTCTGGAGGTTGTACTGGTGAATCTTAGGAAATCATCTTGGAGATTGAGCCATGTCAAAAATTGTTCAGAGTCTTTTTCATCTCCATCCCAGATGATCAGGACATCATCGATGTACCTTTTCCATAGCTTGATGTTGGATCTGAAAGGGTTGTTGGGATTCAATATTTTGGTCACCTCTAGGTGGTGTACGTACAGTCCAGCTATGCTAGGAGCGAATGTGCTTCCCATACTGGTCCCGTGTTTTCGTAAATATAGGGTGCCATTGTATTCAAAGAAGTTTTCCTTCAAAGCCAGAGAGCAACAGTTCATCACCACATTGCGTGGTGTCTGGTATTCCCAGAAATCTTCAAAGAGGACATCCTCAATGATCTCCAAGGTGGCTTGATGTGGCAAACTGGTGTAAAGGCTCTCCACATCACAGCTAATTAATAGCTGGGTATCGGGATCAAAACTGGCCTCTTCCAAAAGATTTAGAACATCTTTAGTGTCTCTAAGGTACGTAGATGTCCTTTGGACCATAGGTCTGAGAAAGGCGTCTGCAAATCTAGAAACCGGCTCCAGGACGGACCCAATGCCCGAGACTATGGGTCGTCCTGGAGGGTTCTGAACGCTTTTGTGGATCTTGGGTAAGGTGTATAGATAGGGGATTTTTGGATCCTTTTGACAGAGGAAGTCTCCTTCTTTCTTGGTGATCCAATCATGTGCTAGCGCCTCCTCTACCATTGTACCAATCTTTATCTGTATAGTTGCTGTGGGATCAGTATGAAGAACTTCATAGTTTCTTTTGTCCTGTAGCAACCTCATGCACTCATTGTCATAATTCTCAATATTCTGTATGACAGTGGCACCGTCTTTGTCTGCAGGCTTGATTATCACTCTCTTGTTGTTGCTAAGGTCTCGTAATGCTTGCCTTTCTTCGTTGGTAGTGTTATGAAAGACACGTTTCTCTAGAGGATTGATGTTTTCCAACTACATCATTACTGCCTTTTCAAATGTAAGTAGTTCAACAGGTAGGGTGTTGTCCATGGGAGTAAACTTAGATTTAGGTCTTAAGTTAGTATCTCCATGATCTGTTTCTTCGTCTTTGTCTTTAAAGAAAACCTGCAGCTTTAGGCGTCGCATGAATTCCTGTACCTCTTGGCAGAGATGGAATTTATCCATACTGGCTGTGGGCACATATCCTAAACCTTTCTCCAAGACTCTTTTCTGTGGAGCAGTTAGTTCGATATCAGAAAGATTCACGACCAGACTCACTTCTGGTTCCTCGTGGCACCTGTCATACTCCTTGTTGATACCCGAGGGGTTTCTTCTTCTTCGGTGTTCCAGTGGACTGTAGTACCTCTCCGGTTCCTCCCCTTCGTCCGTCCTTGGCGCGCCCCTAAAAGAGGAGTGGAGGGGTCAAAATATCCATAATCTTGTTGTTGGTATCCCCAAGTAGGGAATGGTCCTTGTGGATGTTGGAAAGGGGGTGGTCCATATTGTTGTTGTGGTGGGTACATCATAGGAGGGTTGAAATTGCTCCATCCTCTCGAGCCTCGAAAGTTGGGTCTGCGAAAGTTTCTCCTATTTCCCCGATATCTTGGACTTCTATTCCTACTGGAGTTCGAACTATTGGAGCCTGAATCGGATGTCTCATCATCTGTAGCATTGTCATTGGTTGATCTGTAATCATCCTTAATATAAGGGTAAATCCTTTCTTTAGTCCATCGGCTGTTATCTTTTTTCAATTTCTCATATTTGCTTTCTTTGAGAGTGGTTTCGAACTCATTGAGAGTTTTATTCATCTCATCTAGGTATTTCTTGATGTCGGCAGGAGATTCGTAACTCTTTATGCAAATTTCTATGGTTTGTATCTCTGCCTTGAGTTCACTGGCCAATCTACTCGCAGTCTTTATAATGAGAACAATCCAATCTCTGGTGCATCGCCACGAGATTTTAGACCAGTCAATCTTGAAGGTCTTCTCTTGTAAAAAAATGAAGGGTTCATTGCGAACAACAAGGCCAGATGGTGCAGTGTTCACCTTGAGGTATTCAGACATCAATAAGCCGTGGATAGCCGTTTTTATCTGGGTTCTCCTTAGCTCTTCAAGTTCATCCCAGTCATTGTTTTTATTGGAGGGACCTGCAGTATTTAAACCCTCAAATGTTCCCAAGGATGCCATCAAGTTAGAGATCTCGTCTTCGGTAAAAGCTAGGCCTAAGTCGGCCATTGTTGAAAGCAAAGATAAAGAGGGGTCCCCTTGTCTATCAAGAGCTCGTTGTGTAGTGTAGAATCACTTTTGTGGAGGTAGAGAGGAAAAGTCTGTAGATTCTTCTGTAAGCTTCCACAGCTGTGCGCTGTCAGTAAATCCAAACCAAACAGAGGAGCGTAGAGGTACTGATAGGATCACCCTCCAAGCAGGACTTTACATAACCAAAGAGATTCTATCAAAAAAGTGAATGAAGTGATATTTTTTATTTTAAATTTTTGCTATTCGAAGTGGTACTAGGCTCTCTCTTAAAAGTGAAAAGATGAGAGCACAATGTGCTTGTTAAAATACCCCTCACACACTAAAAAAACGTTAGTGTCATGCTTCATCATAGGGGTCTTCCCGCCCCTATAACGGGACGGGGCGTGCTACGACCAGACGAACTACGCGGGAGCACTTAAGTTGTGACAGAGGCTATGTGTGGGTGCATGGGTATCAGTGAGAGTGTAGGGACCTAACACTAGTGAGTGTGAAAAAAGTGAAAAAAGTTAAAAATTCCCTGGCATAGTAGAAAAAAATATACTTTATTGGCTTCTCTAGCTGGGAACATTAAGAAGGGGTTGTGAGGTAGAGCAGTAGCTAGCTACCTAGTCGACATGTTTTGTAAGCAGTCCCCTACTGCTTACTCATCAGGACCAAATAGTGATCCCTACTTATACGTACTCAGTTCTATGAAGATATGCCTACTGTCCTACAAACAATTCAGCAAAAATCAGCTGAATGTTTGTGCTTCGGGGCATGAGTTGGCCCAGGTGAAGCAGAAACAATGCATTGAAAAATGGACCCACTGTGGTCTCTGTAAAGAAAAAGAGAAAGAAAGAAACCAACATATATGCGTAAATTAGCATCACAATCTGAATGGGAATGCAAACAGATAGTTGTATACCACAATGGTGGAGAAACCGCCTTATATCTCTAAAAGCAGTCATGTACCTGTCTGTAATCAAATAGGTAGGAACATTACATCTATCGAGATCAGCTGTCTGTCGCCAAAGTTTTTCTCGTTAGAGACATATAGTGACCTCAGGATATGGGTACACTATCATCTCATCATACACACCAACAATCATGACTCCATGCACTTCCAACAAACCAGCAATTAACAGGGGGAAGGGGAACCCTCCTTCGCATTTTCCACATGAGAAGGGAAATGCTGAAAAACAATAAGCGTTTCACTCGACTCACAACCCTATCAGAGGGATCAATACATACTTTTGTCGGTAATTTTCAGAGCCCCATGAGCTTGCAGGCGAGGGGTATTCTGCGCGGTATACTGTAGAAACAAAACCGCACTTGGTGTTATTTGCTGAATAATTACGAGTTTTTAAGTCGTTTGTTTATCCCCGTGACCCGTTTATTAAAGACTCGAGGTCAGAGTCTGTTACTCACATGTCCGGCAGATAACGAAACCCTTGTTCCTACCCCCGTGCTGCTCCGGCGATTGCCCGGCTCGTGTGTTCGATGTTATTTAAAGGCCCTGCATTTCCGCGTTGTCATTCAGGAGGGTGCGGCCCACTACGCCGAAGCTAGAGCGCGAACCACTCAAGATGGCTGCCACCTGATGGCACAGTCGAGGGGCAAAAGCGGAAGTCTTTCCGCGCTGTTTATTATTTCAATCGAGGGTTTACTCAGAAAAAAATGATCGTTATAAAAACGCTAATGATAGACAATTTTGCAATATGTATTACATGTTAAAGGGTAAGGACTACAACCTTATCAAATATGGATTGTATTTTGTCTGATAACTGCACAACCCATCGGATGCAGGGGGGTTGATGTGAGTAACGTGGGTCAAAGAAGTTCATTACAACTGGCTCCAGGGTATGTCGTCATTCAGCCCAGTTTTGTGTGACTGAAAGCGAAACACCCATCTCTGCTCTTTCTCCAATAGGAATCTTTCATTGCTGACCAGTTCTATTACAGTCCATGTGATCTCCTCCGGTTTATGATTTCTTTCCAAGAAATGGTATGTGAGTTTTGTGCTGGATTTCCTGCATTTTATAGTGCTCTTATGTTCCCATATCCTGATTTTCACTGCCCTGCTTGTCATTCCTACATATTCAAGTTTGCAGGGGCAGGTAATCAGGTATATGACATTAGCACTGTTGCAGTTACTGAAACTTCTTTGTTCCCAGACGGTACCATTGTTAAAGGTTATCTTCTTGCTCTTCTTAGTTAGACCACAGACTCTGCACCCTTCACATGGGTAGTGTCCCTGAACAAAATTAGGATCTCTTTGTATACTGTTGTTGTTCAGTTTTGGTCTCGTATGAACCAAGACATCTCTCAGGCTTTTTGCTCTTTTGTGTGCAAACAAAGGTTTTGGTATTTGCATTCCACCACTGTTCAGGATTTTCCAATTTTTGTTGATAATTTTGGTCACTAAATTTGAACTGGTGTTATATGTGGTCACACAAATTGGCCGTTTCTCTTCCTCCTTTGGTGTTTTTGCTTCCAAGAGGCTTTCGCGGCAGTTGTTTTTAGCCCGTGTGTAAGCCTGGTTAATGATACGATCGGGATATATTCGTGCCTTTAGTTTTCTTTTGAGATCATCTGATTGTTTTTTAAAATTTCCAATCTCAGTACAGTTCCTGCGTAAACGTAGGAACTGACCATATGGAAGATTGTCCCGTAGATGTTTCGGATGGAAACTGTTGTACATTAAGAGACAGTTCTTTGAGGTGCTCTTAAAATGGGTCGTGGTCATCAATCTTCCATTCTTCGGGAATATGTTCAGATCAAGGAAAACCAAGTTACTTCTGGAGGTTGTACTGGTGAATCTTAGGAAATCATCTTGGAGATTGAGCCATGTCAAAAATTGTTCAGAGTCTTTTTCATCTCCATCCCAGATGATCAGGGCATCATCGATGTACCTTTTCCATAGCTTGATGTTGGATCTGAAAGGGTTGTTGGGATTCAATATTTTGGTCACCTCTAGGTGGTGTACGTACAGTCCAGCTATGCTAGGAGCGAATGTGCTTCCCATACTGGTCCCGTGTTTTCGTAAATATAGGGTGCCATTGTATTCAAAGAAGTTTTCCTTCAAAGCCAGAGAGCAACAGTTCATCACCACATTGCGTGGTGTCTGGTATTCCCAGAAATCTTCAAAGAGGACATCCTCAATGATCTCCAAGGTGGCTTGATGTGGCAAACTGGTGTAAAGGCTCTCCACATCACAGCTAATTAATAGCTGGGTATCGGGATCAAAACTGGCCTCTTCCAAAAGATTTAGAACATCTTTAGTGTCTCTAAGGTACGTAGATGTCCTTTGGACCATAGGTCTGAGAAAGGCGTCTGCAAATCTAGAAACCGGCTCCAGGACGGACCCAATGCCCGAGACTATGGGTCGTCCTGGAGGGTTCTGAACGCTTTTGTGGATCTTGGGTAAGGTGTATAGATAGGGGATTTTTGGATCCTTTTGACAGAGGAAGTCTCCTTCTTTCTTGGTGATCCAATCATGTGCTAGCGCCTCCTCTACCATTGTACCAATCTTTATCTGTATAGTTGCTGTGGGATCAGTATGAAGAACTTCATAGTTTCTTTTGTCCTGTAGCAACCTCATGCACTCATTGTCATAATTCTCAATATTCTGTATGACAGTGGCACCGTCTTTGTCGGCAGGCTTGATTATCACTCTCTTGTTGTTGCTAAGGTCTCGTAATGCTTGCCTTTCTTCGTTGGTAGTGTTATGAAAGACACGTTTCTCTAGAGGATTGATGTTTTCCAACTACATCATTACTGCCTTTTCAAATGTAAGTAGTTCAACAGGTAGGGTGTTGTCCATGGGAGTAAACTTAGATTTAGGTCTTAAGTTAGTATCTCCATGATCTGTTTCTTCGTCTTTGTCTTTAAAGAAAACCTGCAGCTTTAGGCGTCGCATGAATTCCTGTACCTCTTGGCAGAGATGGAATTTATCCATACTGGCTGTGGGCACATATCCTAAACCTTTCTCCAAGACTCTTTTCTGTGGAGCAGTTAGTTCGATATCAGAAAGATTCACGACCAGACTCACTTCTGGTTCCTCGTGGCACCTGTCATACTCCTTGTTGATACCCGAGGGGTTTCTTCTTCTTCGGTGTTCCAGTGGACCGTAGTACCTCTCCGGTTCCTCCCCTTCGTCCGTCCTTGGCGCGCCCCTAAAAGAGGAGTGGAGGGGTCAAAATATCCATAATCTTGTTGTTGGTATCCCCAAGTAGGGAATGGTCCTTGTGGATGTTGGAAAGGGGGTGGTCCATATTGTTGTTGTGGTGGGTACATCATAGGAGGGTTGAAATTGCTCCATCCTCTCGAGCCTCGAAAGTTGGGTCTGCGAAAGTTTCTCCTATTTCCCCGATATCTTGGACTTCTATTCCTACTGGAGTTCGAACTATTGGAGCCTGAATCGGATGTCTCATCATCTGTAGCATTGTCATTGGTTGATCTGTAATCATCCTTAATATAAGGGTAAATCCTTTCTTTAGTCCATCGGCTGTTATCTTTTTTCAATTTCTCATATTTGCTTTCTTTGAGAGTGGTTTCGAACTCATTGAGAGTTTTATTCATCTCATCTAGGTATTTCTTGATGTCGGCAGGAGATTCGTAACTCTTTATGCGAATTTCTATGGTTTGTATCTCTGCCTTGAGTTCACTGGCCAATCTACTCGCAGTCTTTATAATGAGAACAATCCAATCTCTGGTGCATCGCCACGAGATTTTAGACCAGTCAATCTTGAAGGTCTTCTCTTGTAAAAAAATGAAGGGTTCATTGCGAACAACAAGGCCAGATTGTGCAGTGTTCAACTTGAGGTATTCAGACATCAATAAGCCGTGGATAGCCGTTTTTATCTGGGTTCTCCTTAGCTCTTCAAGTTCATCCCAGTCATTGTTTTTATTGGAGGGACCTGCAGTATTTAAACCCTCAAATGTTCCCAAGGATGCCATCAAGTTAGAGATCTCGTCTTCGGTAAAAGCTAGGCCTAAGTCGGCCATTGTTGAAAGCAAAGATAAAGAGGGGTCCCCTTGTCTATCAAGAGCTCGTTGTGTAGTGCAGAATCACTTTTGTGGAGGTAGAGAGGAAAAGTCTGTAGATTCTTCTGTAAGCTTCCACAGCTGTGCGCTGCCAGTAAATCCAAACCAAACAGAGGAGCGTAGAGGTACTGATAGGATCACCCTCCAAGCAGGACTTTACATAACCAAAGAGATTCTATCAAAAAAGTGAATGAAGTGATATTTTTTATTTTAAATTTTTGCTATTCGAAGTGGTACTAGGCTCTCTCTTAAAAGTGAAAAGATGAGAGCACAATGTGCTTGTTAAAATACCCCTCACACACTAAAAAAACGTTAGTGTCATGCTTCATCATAGGGGTCTTCCCACCCCTATAACGGGACGGGGCGTGCTACGACCAGACGAACTACGCGGGAGCACTTAAGTTGTGACAGAGGCTATGTGTGGGTCCATTGGTATCAGTGAGAGTGTAGGGACCTAACACTAGTGAGTGTGAAAAAAGTGAAAAAAGTTAAAAATTCCCTGGCATAGTAGAAAAAAATATACTTTATTGGCTTCTCTAGCTGGGAACATTAAGAAGGGGTTGTGAGGTAGAGCAGTAGCTAGCTACCTAGTCGACATGTTTTGTAAGCAGTCCCCTACTGCTTACTCATCAGGACCAAATAGTGATCCCTACTTATACGTACTCAGTTCTATGAAGATATGCCTACTGTCCTACAAACAATTCAGCAAAAATCAGCTGAATGTTTGTGCTTCGGGGCATGAGTTGGCCCAGGTGAAGCAGAAACAATGCATTGAAAAATGGACCCAATGTGGTCTCTGTAAAGAAAAAGAGAAAGAAAGAAACCAACTTATATGCGTAAATTAGCATCACAATCTGAATGGGAATGCAAACAGATAGTTGTATACCACAATGGTGGAGAAACCGCCTTATATCTCTAAAAGCAGTCATGTACCTGTCTGTAATCAAATAGGTAGGAACATTACATCTATCGAGATCAGCTGTCTGTCGCCAAAGTTTTTCTCGTTAGAGACATATAGTGACCTCAGGATATGGGTACACTATCATCTCATCATACACACCAACAATCATGACTCCATGCACTTCCAACAAACCAGCAATTAACAGGGGGAAGGGGAACCCTCCTTCGCATTTTCCACATGAGAAGGGAAATGCTGAAAAACAATAAGCGTTTCACTCGACTCACAACCCTATCAGAGGGATCAATACATACTTTTGTCGGTAATTTTCAGAGCCCCATGAGCTTGCAGGCGAGGGGTATTCTGCGCGGTTTACTGTAGAAACAAAACCGCACTTGGTGTTATTTTCTGAATAATTACGAGTTTTTAAGTCGTTTGTTTATCCCCGTGACCCGTTTATTAAAGACTCGAGGTCAGAGTCTGTTACTCACATGTCCGGCAGATAACGAAACCCTTGTTCCTACCCCCGTGCTGCTCCGGCGATTGCCCGGCTCGTGTGTTCGATGTTATTTAAAGGCCCTGCATTTCCGCGTTGTCATTCAGGAGGGTGCGGCCCACTACGCCGAAGCTAGAGCGCGAACCACTCAAGATGGCTGCCACCTGATGGCACAGTCGAGGGGCAAAAGCGGAAGTCTTTCCGCGCTGTTTATTATTTCAATCGAGGGTTTACTCAGAAAAAAATGATCGTTATAAAAACGCTAATGATAGACAATTTTGTAATATGTATTACATGTTAAAGGGTAAGGACTACAACCTTATCAAATATGGATTGTATTTTGTCTGATAACTGCACAACCCATCGGATGCAGGGGGGTTGATGTGAGTAACGTGGGTCAAAGAAGTTCATTACAACTGGCTCCAGGGTATGTCGTCATTCAGCCCAGTTTTGTGTGACTGAATGCGAAACACCCATCTCTGCTCTTTCTCCAATAGGAATCTTTCATTGCTGACCAGTTCTATTACAGTCCATGTGATCTCCTCCGGTTTATGATTTCTTTCCAAGAAATGGTATGTGAGTTTTGTGCTGGATTTCCTGCATTTTATAGTGCTCTTATGTTCCCATATCCTGATTTTCACTGCCCTGCTTGTCATTCCTACATATTCAAGTTTGCAGGGGCAGGTAATCAGGTATATGACATTAGCACTGTTGCAGTTACTGAAACTTCTTTGTTCCCAGACGGTACCATTGTGAAAGGTTATCTTCTTGCTCTTCTTAGTTAGACCACAGACTCTGCACCCTCCACATGGGTAGTGTCCCTGAACAAAATTAGGATCTCTTTGTATACTGTTGTTGTTCAGTTTTGGTCTCGTATGAACCAAGACATCTCTCAGGCTTTTTGCTCTTTTGTGTGCAAACAAAGGTTTTGGTATTTGCATTCCACCACTGTTCAGGATTTTCCAATTTTTGTTGATAATTTTGGTCACTAAATTTGAACTGGTGTTATATGTGGTCACACAAATTGGCCGTTTCTCTTCCTCCTTTGGTGTTTTTGCTTCCAAGAGGTTTTCGCGGCAGTTGTTTTTAGCCCGTGTGTAAGCCTGGTTAATGATACGATCAGGGTACATTCGTGCCTTTAGTTTTCTTTTGAGATCATCTGATTGTTTTTTAAAATTTCCAATCTCAGTACAGTTCCTGCGTAAACGTAGAAACTGACCATATGGAAGATTGTCCCGTAGATGTTTCGGATGGAAACTGTTGTACATTAAGAGACAGTTCTTTGAGGTGCTCTTAAAATGGCTCGTGGTCATCAATCTTCCATTCTTCGGGAATATGTTCAGATCAAGGAAAACCAAGTTACTTCTGGAGGTTGTACTGGTGAATCTTAGGAAATCATCTTGGAGATTGAGCCATGTCAAAAATTGTTCAGAGTCTTTTTCATCTCCATCCCAGATGATCAGGACATCATCGATGTACCTTTTCCATAGCTTGATGTTGGATCTGAAAGGGTTGTTGGGATTCAATATTTTGGTCACCTCTAGGTGGTGTACGTACAGTCCAGCTATGCTAGGAGCGAATGTGCTTCCCATACTGGTCCCGTGTTTTTGTAAATATAGGGTGCCATTGTATTCAAAGAAGTTTTCCTTCAAAGCCAGAGAGCAACAGTTCATCACCACATTGCGTGGTGTCTGGTATTCCCAGAAATCTTCAAAGAGGACATCCTCAATGATCTCCAAGGTGGCTTGATGTGGCAAACTGGTGTAAAGGCTCTCCACATCACAGCTAATTAATAGCTGGGTATCGGGATCAAAACTGGCCTCTTCCAAAAGATTTAGAACATCTTTAGTGTCTCTAAGGTACGTAGATGTCCTTTGGACCATAGGTCTGAGAAAGGCGTCTGCAAATCTAGAAACCGGCTCCAGGACGGACCCAATGCCCGAGACTATGGGTCGTCCTGGAGGGTTCTGAACGCTTTTGTGGATCTTGGGTAAGGTGTATAGATAGGGGATTTTTGGATCCTTTTGACAGAGGAAGTCTCCTTCTTTCTTGGTGATCCAATCATGTGCTAGCGCCTCCTCTACCATTGTACCAATCTTTATCTGTATAGTTGCTGTGGGATCAGTATGAAGAACTTCATAGTTTCTTTTGTCCTGTAGCAACCTCATGCACTCATTGTCATAATTCTCAATATTCTGTATGACAGTGGCACCGCCTTTGTCGGCAGGCTTGATTATCACTCTCTTGTTGTTGCTAAGGTCTCGTAATGCTTGCCTTTCTTCGTTGGTAGTGTTATGAAAGACACGTTTCTCTAGAGGATTGATGTTTTCCAACTCCATCATTACTGCCTTTTCAAATGTAAGTAGTTCAACAGGTAGGGTGTTGTCCATGGGAGTAAATTTAGATTTAGGTCTTAAGTTAGTATCTCCATGATCTGTTTCTTCGTCTTTGTCTTTAAAGAAAACCTGCAGCTTTAGGCGTCGCATGAATTCCTGTACCTCTTGGCAGAGATGGAATTTATCCATACTGGCTGTGGGCACATATCCTAAACCTTTCTCCAAGACTCTTTTCTGTGGAGCAGTTAGTTCGATATCAGAAAGATTCACGACCAGACTCACTTCTGGTTCCTCGTGGCACCTGTCATACTCCTTGTTGATACCCGAGGGGTTTCTTCTTCTTCGGTGTTCCAGTGGACCGTAGTACCTCTCCTGTTCCTCCCCTTCGTCCGTCCTTGGCGCGCCCCTAAAAAAGGAGTGGAGGGGTCAAAATATCCATAATCTTGTTGTTGGTATCCCCAAGTAGGGAATGGTCCTTGTGGATGTTGGAAAGGGGGTGGTCCATATTGTTGTTGTGGTGGGTACATCATAGGAGGGTTGAAATTGCTCCATCCTCTCGAGCCTCGAAAGTTGGGTCTGCGAAAGTTTCTCCTATTTCCCCGATATCTTGGACTTCTATTCCTACTGGAGTTCGAACTATTGGAGCCTGAATCGGATGTCTCATCATCTGTAGCATTGTCATTGGTTGATCTGTAATCATCCTTAATATAAGGGTAAATCCTTTCTTTAGTCCATCGGCTGTTATCTTTTTTCAATTTCTCATATTTGCTTTCTTTGAGAGTGGTTTCGAACTCATTGAGAGTTTTATTCATCTCATCTAGGTATTTCTTGATGTCGGCAGGAGATTCGTAACTCTTTATGCGAATTTCTATGGTTTGTATCTCTGCCTTGAGTTCACTGGCCAATCTACTCGCAGTCTTTATAATGAGAACAATCCAATCTCTGGTGCATCGCCACGAGATTTTAGACCAGTCAATCTTGAAGGTCTTCTCTTGTAAAAAAATGAAGGGTTCATTGCGAACAACAAGGCCAGATGGTGCAGTGTTCACCTTGAGGTATTCAGACATCAATAAGCCGAGGATAGCCGTTTTTATCTGGGTTCTCCTTAGCTCTTCAAGTTCATCCCAGTCATTGTTTTTATTGGAGGGACCTGCAGTATTTAAACCCTCAAATGTTCCCAAGGATGCCATCAAGTTAGAGATCTCGTCTTCGGTAAAAGCTAGGCCTAAGTCGGCCATTGTTGAAAGCAAAGATAAAGAGGGGTCCCCTTGTCTATCAAGAGCTCGTTGTGTAGTGCAGAATCACTTCTGTGGAGGTAGAGAGGAAAAGTCTGTAGATTCTTCTGTAAGCTTCCACAGCTGTGCGCTGCCAGTAAATCCAAACCAAACAGAGGAGCGTAGAGGTACTGATAGGATCACCCTCCAAGCAGGACTTTACATAACCAAAGAGATTCTATCAAAAAAGTGAATGAAGTGATATTTTTTATTTTAAATTTTTGCTATTCGAAGTGGTACTAGGCTCTCTCTTAAAAGTGAAAAGATGAGAGCACAATGTGCTTGTTAAAATACCCCTCACACACTAAAAAAACGTTAGTGTCATGCTTCATCATAGGGGTCTTCCCACCCCTATAACGGGACGGGGCGTGCTACGACCAGACGAACTACAGACAATTTTGCAATATGTATTACATGTTAAAGGGTAAGGACTACAACCTTATCAAATATGGATTGTATTTTGTCTGATAACTGCACAACCCATCGGATGCAGGGGGGTTGATGTGAGTAACGTGGGTCAAAGAAGTTCATTACAACTGGCTCCAGGGTATGTCGTCATTCAGCCCAGTTTTGTGTGACTGAATGCGAAACACCCATCTCTGCTCTTTCTCCAATAGGAAAATTGTCTATCATTAGCGTTTTCATAACGATCATTTTTTTCTGAGTAAACCCTCGATGGAAATAATAAACAGCGCGGAAAGACTTCCGCTTTTGCCCCTCGAATGTGCCATCAGGTGGCAGCCATCTTGAGCGGTTCGCGCTCTAGCTTCGGCGTAGTGGGCCGCACCCTCCTGAATGACAACGCGGAAATGCAGGGCCTTTAAATAACATCGGACACACGAGCCGGGCAATCGCCGGAGCAGCACGGGGGTAGGAACAAGGGTTTCGTTATCTGCCGGACATGTGAGTAACAGACTCTGACCTCGAGTCTTTAATAAACGGGTCACGGGGATAAACAAACGACTTAAAAACTCGTAATTATTCGGCAAATAACACCAAGTGCGGCTTTGTTTCTACAGTAAACCGCGCAGAATACCCCTCGCCTGCAAGCTCATGGGGCTCTGAAAATTACCGACAAAAGTATGTATTGATCCCTCTGATAGGGTTGTGAGTCAAGTGAAACGCTTATTGTTTTTCAGCATTTCCCTTCTCATGTGGAAAATGAGAAGGAGGGTTCCCCTTCCTCCTGTTAATTGCTGGTTTGTTGGAAGTGCATGGAGTCATGATTGTTGGTGTGTATGATGAGATGATAGTGTACCCATATCCTGAGGTCACTATATTTCTCTAACGAGAAAAACTTTGGCGACAGACAGCTGATCTCGATAGATGTAATGTTCCTACCTATTTGATTACAGACAGGTACATGACTGCTTTTAGAGATATAAGGCGGTTTCTCCACCATTGTGGTATACAACTATCTGTTTGCATTCCCATTCAGATTGTGATGCTAATTTACGTATATATGTTGGTTTCTTTCTTTCTCTTTTTCTTTACAGAGACCAAATTGGGTCCATTTTTCAATGCATTGTTTCTGCTTCACCTGGGCCAACTCATGCCCCGAAGCACAAACATTCAGCTGATTTTTGCTGAATTGTTTGTAGGACAGTAGGCATATCTTCATAGAACTGAGTACGTATAAGTAGGGATCACTATTTGGTCCTGATGAGTAAGCAGTAGGGGACTGCTTACGAAACATGTCGACTAGGTAGCTAGCTACTGCTCTACCTCACAACCCCTTCTTAATGTTCCCAGCTAGAGAAGTCAATAAAGTATATTTTTTTCTACTATGCCAGGGAATTTTTAACTTTTTTCACTTTTTTCACACTCACTAGTGTTAGGTCCCTACACTCTCACTGATACCCATGCACCCACACATAGCCTCTGTCACAACTTAAGTGCTCCCGCGTAGTTCGTCTGGTCGTAGCACGCCCCGTCCCGTTATAGGGGCGGGAAGACCCCTATGATGAAGCATGACACTAACGGTTTTTTAGTGTGTGAGGGGTATTTTAACAAGCACATTGTGCTCTCATCTTTTCACTTTTAAGAGAGAGCCTAGTACCACTTCGAATAGCAAAAATTTTAAATAAAAAATATCACTTCATTCACTTTTTTGATAGAATCTCTTTGGTTATGTAAAGTCCTGCTTGGAGGGTGATCCTATCAGTACCTCTACGCTCCTCTTTTTGGTTTGGATTTACTGGCAGCGCACAGCTGTGGAAGCTTACAGAAGAATCTACAGACTTTTCCTCTCTACCTCCACAAAAGTGATTCTGCACTACACAACGAGCTCTTGATAGACAAGGGGACCCCTCTTTATCTTTGCTTTCAACAATGGCCAACTTAGGCCTAGCTTTTACCAAAGACGAGATCTCTAACTTGATGGCATCCTTGGGAACATTTGAGGGTTTAAATACTGCAGGTCCCTCCAATAAAAACAATGACTGGGATGAACTTGAAGAGCTAAGGAGAACCGAGATAAAAACGGCTAATCACGGCTTATTGATGTCTGAATACCTCAAGGTGAACACTGCACCATCTGGCCTTGTTGTTCGCAATGAACCGTTCATTTTTTTACAAGATAAGACCTTCAAGATTGACTGGTCTAAAATCTCGTGGCGATGCACCAGAGATTGGATTGTTCTCATTATAAAGACTGCGAGTAGATTGGCCAGTGAACTCAAGGCAGAGATACAAACCATAGAAATTCGAATAAAGAGTTACGAATCTCCTGCCGACATCAAGAAATACCTAGATGAGATGAATAAAACTCTCAATGAGTTCGAAACCACTCTCAAAGAAAGCAAATATGAGAAATTGAAAAAAGATAACAGCCGATGGACTAAAGAAAGGATTTACCCTTATATTAAGGATGATTACAGATCAACCAATGACAATGCTACAGATGATGAGACATCTGATTCCGGCTCCAATAGTTCGAACTCCAGTAGGAATAGAAGTCCAAGATATCGGGGAAATAGGAGAAACTTTCACAGACCCAACTTTCGAGGCTCGAGAGGATGGAGCAATTTCAACCCTCCTATGATGTGCCCACCACAACAACAATATGGACCACCCCCTTTCCAACATCCACAAGGACCATTCCCTACTTGGGGATACCAACAACAAGATTATGGATATTTTGACCCCTCCACTCCTTTTTTAGGGGCGCGCCAAGGACGGACGAAGGGAAGGAACCGGAGAGGTACTACGGTCCACTGGAACACCGAAGAAGAAGAAACCCCTCGGGTATCAACAAGGAGTATGACAGGCGCCACGAGGAACCAGAAGTGAGTCTGGTCGTGAATCTTTTTGATATCGAACTAACAGCTCCACAGAAAAGAGTCTTGGAGAAAGGTTTAGGACATGTGCCCACAGCCAGTATGGATAAATTCCATCTCTGCCAAGAGGTACAGGAATTCATGCGACGCCTAAAGCTGCAGGTTTTCTTTAAAGACAAAGACGAAGAAACAGATCATGGAGATACTAACTTAAGACCTAAATCTAAGTTTACTCCCATGGACAACACCCTACCTGTTGAACTACTTACATTTGAAAAGGCAGTAATGATGGAGTTGGAAAACATCAATCCTCTAGAGAAACATGCCTTTCATAACACTACCAACGAAGAAAGGCAAGCATTACGAGACCTTAGCAACAACAAGAGAGTGATAATCAAGCCTGCCGACAAAGGCGGTGCCACTGTCATACAGAATATTGAGAATTATGACAATGAGTGCATGAGGTTGCTACAGGACAAAAGAAACTATGAAGTTCTTCATACTGATCCCACAGCAACTATACAGATAAAGATTGGTACAATGGTAGAAGAGGCGCTAGCACATGATTGGATCACCAAGAAAGAAGGAGACTTCCTCTGTCAAAAGGATCCAAAAATCCCCTATCTATACACCTTACCCAAGATCCACAAAAGCGTTCAGAACCCTCCAGGACGACCCATAGTCTCGGGCATTGGGTCCGTCCTGGAGCCGGTTTCTAGATTTGCAGACGCCTTTCTCAGACCTATGGTCCAAAGGACATCTACGTACCTTAGAGACACTAAAGATGTTCTAAATCTTTTGGAAGAGGCCAGTTTTGATCCCGATACCCAGCTATTAATTAGCTGTGATGTGGAGAGCCTTTACACCAGTTTGCCACATCAAGCCACCTTGGAGATCATTGAGGATGTCCTCTTTGAAGATTTCTGGGAATACCAGACACCACGCAATGTGGTGATGAACTGTTGCTCTCTGGCTTTGAAGGAAAACTTCTTTGAATACAATGGCACCCTATATTTACAAAAACACGGGGCCAGTATGGGAAGCACATTCGCTCCTAGCATAGCTGGACTGTACGTACACCACCTAGAGGTGACCAAAATATTGAATCCCAACAACCCTTTCAGATCCAACATCAAGCTATGGAAAAGGTACATCGATGATATCCTGATCATCTGGGATGGAGATGAAAAAGACTCTGAACAATTTTTGACATGGCTCAATCTCCAAGATGATTTCCTAAGATTCACCAGTACAACCTCCAGAAGTAACTTGGTTTTCCTTGATCTGAACATATTCCCGAAGAATGGAAGATTGATGACCACGACCCATTTTAAGAGCACCTCAAAGAACTGTCTCTTAATGTACAACAGTTTCCATCCGAAACATCTACGGGACAATCTTCCATATGGTCAGTTCCTACGTTTACGCAGGAACTGTACTGAGATTGGAAATTTAAAAAAATAATCAGATGATCTCAAAAGAAAACTAAAGGCACGAATGTACCCTGATCGTATCATTAACCAGGCTTACACACGGGCTAAAAACAACTGCCGGAAAGCCTCTTGGAAGCAAAAACACCAAAGGAGGAAGAGAAACGGCCAATTTGTGTGACCACATATAACACCAGTTCAAATTTAGTGACCAAAATTATCAACAAAAATTGGAAAATCCTGAACAGTGGTGGAATGCAAATACCAAAACCTTTGTTTGCACACAAAAGAGCAAAAAGCCTGAGAGATGTCTTGGTTCATACGAGACCAAAACTGAACAACAACAGTATACAAAGAGATCCTAATTTTGTTCAGGTACACTACCCATGTGGAGGGTCCAGAGTCTGTGGTCTAACTAAGAAGAGCAAGAAGATAACCTTTAACAATGGTACCGTCTGGGAACAAAGAAGTTTCAGTAACTGCAACAGTAATAATGTCATATACCAGATTACCTGCCCCTGCAAACTTGAATATGTAGGAATGACAAGCAGGGCAGTGAAAATCAGGATAGGGGAACATAAGAGCACTATAAAATGCAGGAAATCCAGCACAAAACTCACAAACCATTTCTTGGAAAGAAATCATAAACCGGAGGAGATCACATGGACTGTAATAGAACTGGTCAGCAATGAAAGATTCCTATTGGAGAAAGAGCAGAGATGGGTGTTTCGCATTCAGTCACACAAAACTGGGCTGAATGATGACATACCCTGGAGCCAGTTGTAATGAACTTCTTTGACCCACGTTACTCACATCAACCCCCCTGCATCCGATGGGTTGTGCAGTTATCAGACAAAATACAATCCATATTTGATAAGGTTGTAGTCCTTACCCTTTAACATGTAATACATATTGCAAAATTGGCTATCATTAGCGTTTTTATAACGATAATTTTTTTCTGAGTAAACCCTCGATTGAAATAATAAACAGCGCGGAAAGACTTCCGCTTTTGCCCCTCGACTGTGCCATCAGGTGGCAGCCATCTTGAGCGGTTCGCACTCTAGCTTCGGCGTAGTGGGCCGCACCCTCCTGAATGACAACGCGGAAATGCAGGGCCTTTAAATAACATCGGACACACGAGCCGGGCAATCGCCGGAGCAGCACGGGGGTAGGAACAAGGGTTTCGTTATCTGCCGGACATGTGAGTAACAGACTCTGACCTCGGGTCTTTAATAAACGGGTCACGGGGATAAACAAACGACTTAAAAACTCGTAATTATTCAGCAAATAACACCACTGCAAGCTCATGGGGCTCTGAAAATTACCGACAAAAGTATGTATTGATCCCTCTGATAGGGTTGTGAGTCGAGTGAAACGCTTATTGTTTTTCAGCATTTCCCTTCTCATGTGGAAAATGCGAAGGAGGGTTCCCCTTCCCCCTGTTAATTGCTGGTTTGTTGGAAGTGCATGGAGTCATGATTGTTGGTGTTTATGATGAGATGATAGTGTACCCATATCCTGAGGTCACTATATCCCTCTAACGAGAAAAACTTTGGCGACAGACAGCTGATCTCGATAGATGTAATGTTCCTACCTATTTGATTACAGACAGGTACATGACTGCTTTTAGAGATATAAGGCGGTTTCTCCACCATTGTGGTATACAACTATCTGTTTGCATTCCCATTCAGATTGTGATGCTAATTTACGCATATATGTTGGTTTCTTTCTTTCTCTTTTTCTTTACAGAGACCACATTGGGTCCATTTTTCAATGCATTGTTTCTGCTTCACCTGGGCCAACTCATGCCCCGAAGCACAAACATTCAGCTGATTTTTGCTGAATTGTTTGTAGGACAGTAGGCATATCTTCATAGAACTGAGTACGTATAAGTAGGGATCACTATTTGGTCCTGATGAGTAAGCAGTAGGGGACTGCTTACGAAACATGTCGACTAGGTAGCTAGCTACTGCTCTACCTCACAACCCCTTCTTAATGTTCCCAGCTAGAGAAGTCAATAAAGTATATTTTTTTCTACTATGCCAGGGAATTTTTAACTTTTTTAACTTTTTTCACACTCACTAGTGTTAGGTCCCTACACTCTCACTGATACCCATGCACCCACACATAGCCTCTGTCACAACTTAAGTGCTCCCGCGTAGTTCGTCTGGTCGTAGCACGCCCGTCCCGTTATAGGGGCGGGAAGACCCCTATGATGAAGCATGACACTAACGTTTTTTTAGTGTGTGAGGGGTATTTTAACAAGCACATTGTGCTCTCATCTTTTCACTTTTAAGAGAGAACCTAGTACCACTTCGAATAGCAAAAATTTTAAATAAAAAATATCACTTTATTCACTTTTTTGATAGAATCTCTTTGGTTATGTAAAGTCCTGCTTGGAGGGTGATCCTATCAGTACCTCTACGCTCCTCTTTTTGGTTTGGTATCACCCACAAAGCCTTGCACTCTTCCTCCCCTCACTATCTGGCGAATAAACTGAAATTGTCTGGAGGCTCAAGACCTTCTCGGAATGCGGAAAAGTTCCTTCTTGAGCCTCCCTCCTTCAAAAGGGAAAAATTGAAGGCACAATCGTTCTCAGGTAATGCGGTGAGAATCTAGAACTCGCTTCCTCCTTCGCTCCCTGTCATCACCTCCATCCAGATCTTCAAAGCGGACCTCAAATCTTCTTTTATTCCAAAGACACTTTCAGAACTAATTCCCCCCTTCTCAGACCCCGCCAGGAAGTTCTTTAGTCATTGTAAATTTGTCACATATATTTATATATTTTTTTGTACATCCTGTGCTTGCTGCATTTGATACTGTGTTCCTTTTGCCTGCATTGTTTTGATTCTATGGCCTGCTATTTTTCGCGAGGGAGTTCTTTAGTCATTGTAAAATTAGTCATATAGATTCATATTCTTGCTTGTACAGTCTGTGCTTGCTGTGCTTGAGATTGTGTGCCTTTTGCCTGCGTCGCTTTGATTTTATGGCATGCTATTTTTGTTTGTTCCATTCCTGTAACCCTGTAACAGTTCTCTCATGTAATGCAACTGGTTCTATTGTACAGTGCTCTGACACCTTCGGGTAAAGTCCGCGCTTTATAAAAATGCATTAAGTACATGCAGTCTCAATTTCTCCTTTGTTGTGTACACATGTATGAGTAGTTGCTGCCACCCAGTGGTGCTTCGTGTTATTGTAAAGAGGAACCCGAGGTCTTACCACGGCACACACTGTGTGCGTGCTTCTAAGCGTACTGGTGTTTTATACATCCTGTTAATAAACCTGTTTCAAAAGCGTGTGGACACCGCTCTTTCCATCTAGCATTGGTATCCTCTGAGTGTGCATCTCCAAGCAGTGGAAAGAAAAAACTAGAAGCCAAGCCTTCTGTTTCTATGCTTCGTGCTGGCAAAGAGTAGAAACTGTTTTTTTGGCGGCAATCTTAATGGGAAACAAGCTATTAAGATCGTAGCACCAGTCAAGGCATCCTGCTTCCAGCACAAGAGTTGAAACTCTTACCCGATGTCTTTGAAGACGCGTTATGTCATGGTCGACCAGAGCGGTGTTGAGCTGCTCTTATGCATAGTTGCCAAAAATACCCCATCATCATGTGATATCTTAAGCTAGTAGGGGCTCGTTAGTCACCAGCTTATTGCATTCTGGGACCTGTAGTTTATTATCTCATATACTCACTGAAACTTGCTGAAAGGGCGTCCCCCTCTTCACAGCCTGCATAATTAATGTTCTGTTCCTGTTATTTCTGTTAAAACCAGCCAACTTATTTTCCTTAGGCTCAAGGTATGATGCAAGTTATCCTACGCAATTTCTGGGGGTCAGGGGTACGTTGGAGTGTGCTCGCAGCACTAAAGTCAGCCCTGAAGCTCGCGTAGTGTTATTAATACTCGCAGTGAGAACATTGTTGCAGAACACAAGCTGTCCTTGTAAGAGTGGGAGCACGGTTATTGCCAGATGCTACGCTGTGCATGTCACTGTGCGTGTAGCGCAGCGTCGGATTGGTAACGCGAGCACTCGGGCAATGCCCGAGAGGCTGGTATCCGATTTTCAGCTGTGGGCTGCCTTTGGCGGTTTCTGCGTTGTTCCATGCAGCCAGTGGCCCAGTGGGTGCCTGAGTAGTCTTTCTGGAGGTAAATGGGCATCCATTACATCCCTTTTATCAATGGGCAGAGGTGTCACTCCCTTTCTCTCGCTGGGCCGACCCATTAATATATGCATATTGAGTGGGGGCAGGGGGCTGAAGCAAAAGTGGCCTCACTTATTTTCAGGTGTGTTTCACCAATGTAAACTAATCAGTGCATTTTTTATCAACCCGCCCCTTTTTTTTAAAATAAATTTTGCCGAAGCAGTGTTTTGCCGAAAGGCAATAAGCCAATGTAGGCCACTTTTTTTGCGTGCCCGTACCGATTTCTAATCCCAAGCCAACCCTGTGGTAGTGAACCTACACGCCAGCCTAATAAACAGAAGGGCAGATTTACAAGCCCCTTGCGCCACTTTTGCGTCACTTTTAACATGGCAAAAGTGATGCAAAAGTAGCGCAAGGGACTTGTAAATCTGCCCCAGAATGTTTAGGACTTCCCTGATGCACTGGCGTAGTGTTGGGGTGGAGGGGTGGGGGCGAATGCGCCAGGTGCAACATTCTTAGGGTCGCAGGGGCATTCTTAGGGGCACAGCATTTAAAAAGAAAAGTGGAATGATACTTGCCTTGCCCCGGGTGATGGTAACTCACGCTGCCCGCTGCCCTGATACAATTTCTTCTCCACTCACCATCGGGCCTTGTAGAGCCTTGAATGTGAAGTCCCTGCCATCAGGCTACCCAACAGTGACTTACACTAAGTTACATGCAGCAGGGGTGTCAGTGGCACAGAAGGCCCGCCCATGGTTTGCTCAAGCAGAGATCATGTAGCTTTAAGCCTGTTGTTGGTTGGTGTGGTGCGCAATGCCATCATGTCTATGTTAGCGCGAGTTCCAGGAAGCTCAATCAACATGGGCTGGAGACACTATATGATAAATTATAAGACCCAAAGGCAGATTTATTAGATTCTCACGCAGTGCAGCAACTGCAAATGCTGCTTTAAGTGATCAAGAGAGCATCATATTTACAGAAATCTGTCACTCCCCTCCCCTCTCCCTAGTGCTGGTGCAGAAATATGCTGCCATGCACCATGGACACACCTTTGCACCATAGTGCAAGGGTGTCTCTGTGAGTCTAACATAGGTTTAGTCCCAGATCTCTGTACTGATGTGAATGTTTCACATTGATCATCATTCTGTCCATCTATTGTTATTTTCACAATGGGCTATACAACTTGATTCTCCGGGAGCACATGCTCAATACTTGCTTTACAGAGCTGTGCCACCACCTAGGGGGCGTTTTTGGACACAAGGGAACCCAGTAGGGGACCTTCGGACCGTGGGTTACTTAACTTGTTTTAAAGAACAGGGGTCCTAAGGAATCACAATATGACAAGCAGATAACAATATAGACTACAATCAGTACTATATTTTTGAAAAACGTCCAGCCGGACGTAAGTTTATTCATTGGATAATGTAGAGTCGTGTTGGCCCATGGAGAGACCAAAGATAGTGGCAAGATAGGGTACAGTCCTGTACCTATCCCGAAAGGTTTAGAAGAGATAAACCAGGAAGAGGGAGATAGAGCAAGGAAAAAGCTTTTCAGGCAAACAAGAAGTTTTTGAGCCAGAAGGTGACTTGTAGCTACAGTAAATACAGTTACAACAAATTCACCCTGCAGTGTCAACAATTTCAAATAAACATATTAAGTAATATGCTACACTGCATATTGCGTCGACGTTTCGATCCCTAAGGGCTCATAATACAATGGGATCATCATCAGGACAATTTTTACAGGTAGTGCCTGCAGTAAATGTAGCCTGGCGCTACTGCTAGTCGCCTATAATTGGAATAACTCTTCTTACCGGAGGAAGGGATTTCACCCGGTTTGCAACATCAATTGCTGGCCACAAGTAGTATGGGCCGCGCTGCCATTGTGAAGGGGCAGAAGCTGATCGAGCTTCGCCCAACCCGCCGCTGCTTCCACCCAGGAGCAAGCATCTGGCCGGATTGACTCCAAGCCTCCAACCCGCCGCTACTTCCACCCAGAAGCAAGCAACTGGCCGGTCCGACTCCAAGCTTCCAAAAGAAGAGCGCCTATCCCTTTCCACGCTCCCGGCTACAACACACGTAGCTAGCAACCACGAGGACCCATCAGAAGGAAACCTCGACAAACACGGAGAGTAACAGATAATTCTCCCCACCCCTACACGGCCCATACTACTTGTGGCCAGCAATTGATGTTGCAAACCGGGTGAAATCCCTTCCTCCGGTAAGAAGAGTTATTCCAATTATAGGCGACTAGCAGTAGCGCCAGGCTACATTTACTGCAGGCACTACCTGTAAAAATTGTCCTGATGATGATCCCATTGTATTATGAGCCCTTAGGGATCGAAACGTCGACGCAATATGCAGTGTAGCATATTACTTAATATGTTTATTTGAAATTGTTGACACTGCAGGGTGAATTTGTTGTAACTGTATTTACTGTAGCTACAAGTCACCTTCTGGCTCAAAAACTTCTTGTTTGCCTGAAAAGCTTTTTCCTTGCTCTATCTCCCTCTTCCTGGTTTATCTCTTCTAAACCTTTCGGGATAGGTACAGGACTGTACCCTATCTTGCCACTATCTTTGGTCTCTCCATGGGCCAACACGACTCTACATTATCCAATGAATAAACTTACGTCCGGCTGGACGTTTTTCAAAAATATAGTACTGATTGTAGTCTATATTGTTATCTGCTTGTCATATTGTGATTCCTTAGGACCCCTGTTCTTTAAAACAAGCACCTAGGGGGCAGCAAGCCTACTGATCCCAGGAAGGTTGCTGAGTATACAGACCTCTGGATCAGGTCCAGAGTGTCCAAAAAGGCACCTGGGATTCCCAACCTGAAAACAGAGGGGAAGAACATGGGATTCTGGATAGATTACACACTTTCCTTTGACACCCACATCAAGAAAGTTGTAGGAAGGTGCTTTGGAGTCCTGAAGACTCTAAAGAAAACTCTCAACATCCTTCCCATGGCTGCTAGAAAGACTGACTCATGCTCTCGTCACAGCAAGACTAGATTATGGAAATGTGCTGTATCTGGGTGCAACCAAAAAGGGACACCATAAACTGCAATGTATCCAGAACGCAGCAGCTCGCTTGGTCTTGAGTCTGCCGAGAAGGGCATTCCTCAAAGAAAGCATTAGACTCACTACACTGGCTGTCCAATCAGAAATGGATCTCATTCAAGGCACTATGCTTCTGCCACTGCATGTTGCAAGGCAAAGGCCCAATCTATGTCCGGGACCCTCTATCTCCCTATAATCCTGAAAGGCATCTCAGATCCACCTGGACTCACCTGGTGAAAGTTTCCAGGATAAAGAAAGCACAAATGGGTGCTCGGTCTTTTGGCTACCTGGCAGCGAAAAGCTGGAACGCCCTACCCCTGGCCCTCTATGAGGAACCATCAGAGAGCCTCTTATGAAATAAATTAAAAACGTGGCTTTTTAAAATGTGAGGGGTCTGGCTCCCCATGTCCTTTGATGAGCTGATTTCCGGAGTTGTGAGATAGAGCAATTAGCGCGGGGACACACCAGTGGTGTAACCAGGCGCTCTATAAATGCAGAATAATAATATTAATAGGTTCTTCCATCTTAGTGATGAGAACTCCCAAGGGGAGGGGTAGCTCGCCCCACTTTCAGCTGGGGGGACACAGGCTAGACATGTCAGCATTAGGGTGCTCTTCCCCCAACTATTTTGCCTTTATCCTCCACATTTTGATGAACTCGTATTGGTTGTCCTTAGGACTCTGTGCACTTTACCACTGCTAGCCAGTGCTAACGTGCATGTACTCCCTCCTTAAAACAAGGATACATTGGCATATCCCCAATTGACATATTTACTATAAGTCCCTAGTAAAGTGGTACTGCATGTACCCATGGCCTATAAATGAAATCCAACTAGTGGACCTGCAGCACTTATTGTGCCACCCACTTCAGTAGCCTTTTAAACATGTCTCAGGCCTGCCATTGTAGCAAGAGTGGGTGCAGTTTTTAACACCCATTTTGACCTGGCAAAATAATCCTTTTGCAAGCCCAACCCTTCCCTTTTAATACTTACAACGAAACCCTAGGGTAGGGCATAAAGGGCCATATGTATCAACAAACCCTTTTGCGATTCCTAAATAGCGATTTTTAAGGAATCACTATTTAGGAATCGCAAAATGGTATGTATGAAGAAATTCACTTTTTTTTAGCGATTCCTTATTTGCAAATTCGCATTTTGCGAATTCGCAATTAAGGAATAATTTCCAATGCATTCCTATGGGCCAGGAGGCCCATAGGAATGATTGCGAAATAATTCTCAAATTGCGAATTCGCAATTTGCTAATCGCAATTTGAGAATTATTTCAAGGGTGCAGGGGTGTTTCAAAGACACCCTGCTGCACCCCTGAAATGTACATGAGTTTGCATATGGCGCACATACATGCCCTATGGGCATGTGTGTGCATCACATGCCACCTACAAAAATGCCAAATTGTGCATTTTTTGAAGAATTTGCAAGTTACCATCAACTACAAGTTGGTGGTAATTTGCGAATTCTTAACCATAATTTGCAGCCCAAATAATGCTACATACATAGCATTTAAAGAATCGCAAAATTGTGATTCCTTAAATGCTATGGTAAAATAAGGAATCGCAAATCTTTGCTATTCCTTATTTTGCGAATATTTCATACATACCAAAACATGCAAAAAGGCCTTTTGCGTTTCGCAAAAGGCTTGATACATATGGCCCTAAGAGCCCTAAGGGTAGGGTCGAATGTATTTAAAAAGAGAATGTGTAATTTAAGTTTTACATGTCCTGGAAAGTGAATACCTTTTAAATTTGTTTTCCACTACTCCAAGGCATCCCTCTCCTATAGAATATCATTAGGGTAACCTTATAACATGTAATAAGCTGTAATTTCCAAATGTTTGCAGGTAACCAGTTTATGTTTGGTGTCTTTGGAATTTTGTAATGAAACAAGACTCATGGTAAAGTCGAATTTTAAATTACCATTTTGAAAATGCCACTTTTAGAAAGTTGATATTTTCCTGCCTTAGCCATTTAGTGCCTGTAGCCTGTTCCTAGGTCAAATTACTGGGTGTTTTTGGACAGTTGAGCTTTGTGTATTCCTCCTAGACAGTCACACACAATATAGAGCTTAGGTGTGCCTGGATGGGCCATCACTGGCAGGATTGAGGGGCAGAGCTGGCTAATAACACTTTATTAGGGTGTGTCCTGCCTCTGCGCAAAGGACTGCATGCCCCCTGTAGTTACTCTGTAGCCAGGACAGGGAAGGTCTCCCCCACTTCAAAGGCAAGACTGGGTATAAATACTGGGCCTCAGCCACCAACTCTTAACTACACTTCTGGACCTCTGGATAGTCTGCCAGGAAGATGAACTGCTGTGCTGCCAAAACAACTGACACTCTGCTGGACTGCTGCTCTGCAGGACTGCTGCCTTGCTGTGCTGACTGCTGGCTAGCTGTCTGCTGTCCTGTTAACTGTGTGAGAAGGACTGGACCTGCATCTGTTGAACACATGACCCCAAAGTGAATCCAAGGTCTAGTTGGCTGGTCTCCTGACTTGAGCCTCAGAATCAGAAAGCTCAAACAACCTTGAACCCAGCACATGGAGTCTGCCATCTGTAAGTCTACCCTGCCAAGTGGTGCCACCACAGACTGCGCCACACATCCTCTATTGATGGGATCCTCAATGATGATGCAGGACCTTGCATCGAAGCCTCGCTGCATCTCGGAACCAGTGCATCAATTCTGTTGTTCCATGCATCTTCAATGTGGATCTCACAATGCCCCACAAACCAGGATTGAAAGTACTTTTTTAGCGGGCCTTTTAGCTGACTGAGCTCCATCGTGGTCTTGTGACTTTGTATCGGTGCGGCGGACCAGATTTCCACAATTAATGCTTTATGCTTTTTGGTGCCATTTTTACTAAAACCTTTAAAATTGACTATCTCCGGTTCAACTGATTAGATTTTTGTTGTTTTGGTCTTGTTTTATTTAATAAAAAAACAAATGACTCAATATTGTTAATCTGGTGTGGCATCCTTTTGTGGTGTGTTTTTCACTGTGTTACTGTTTGAAGTATTGCATAAATACTTTGCACATTGCCTTTGAGTTAAGACTGGCTGCGCTGTGCTGTAGGATTGAGCACATGTGAATTTAGGGGATGCTTGTGACTTCACCTTGGTACGAATTGTTGTTGCTACTTGAGAAGGGTTTCTGGGGGCGTGCTGGGGGCGTGACAAACGCTGGGGCCGTGTGGTACGTTCCGCCCTTCATGCCATTTCTCATATTGTGTGCTAATCCCACCCTGCTCCCTTTAAATACCTCTGCACCCCATAATCATAACCCACCCTTACTCCTTAAAATATCCCAACACCATTAAACACTAACCCATCTTAACCCTATAAATATACCCTGTACCCCAAACCCCAAACCTATCCCTAAACCCTAAAAATACCCCTGAAACCCAAACCTGGGCCCTGAACCCTATAAATACTCCTGTACTTCAAACCTCAAACCTACCCCTGAACACTAAATATACCCCTGTACCCCAAAACCCAAACCTAGCCCTGAACCCTAAAAATACCACTGTACCCCAAAACCCAAACCTACCCTGAACCCTAAAATACCCCTGTACCCCAAAACCCAAACCTAGCCCTGAACCCTTAAAATACCTCTGTACCCCAAAACCCAAACCTACCCCTGAACCCTAAAAATACCCCTGTACCACAAAACCCAAACCTAGCCCTGAACCCTAAAAATAACCCTTTACCCCAAATCCCAAACCTACCCCTGAACTCTAAAATACCCCTGTACCCCAAAACCCAAACTTAGCCCTGAACCCTAAAAATACCCCTGTACCCCAAAACCCAAACCTAGCCCTGAACCCTTAAAATACCCCTGTACCCCAAAACCCAAACCTACCCCATAACAATAAAAATACCCTTATACCCCAAAACCCAAACCTAGCCCTGAACCCTAAAAATACCCCTGTACCCCAAAACCCATACCTATCCCTAAACCAAAAAACTACCCCTGTACCCCATAACCCAAAACTATATCTGAACCCTTAAAATACCCAAACACCCCAAAACATATACCGTAGTACCCCAAAACATATACCCCTATACCCATACTTACCTTATGCAAACATTAAAAAAAAACATGCTTTTTACCATTCATGCATTTACAACGAATTTCGTTGTAAATGTATGCGTGGTAAAAGCATATAAAATGTAATGCCATGCGTTATAATGGCATTGCGGAGTCATGGTACTTTCATAATGAAAGTATGCGGAGTGATGGTATGCGGAAAGAAAGTTGCGGAATAATGGGTGTTTACCCTCCCCCGGTAAGTACATTGGTGGCACGGCGGCCCACATCTCCAGCAACATACTCATATTTTTTCACCACCCATTTGAAAAATGCACAGGTCTCTCTCATTGATGGCCAGCACTGACATATACTTTTAGACACACCTCCCACCACAAGTTCTAGAATTGCGAACTTTAGAGCTGGGGAGCTACGTTCGAATCTCGGCATCAGCTCAACATCCTGTGATTCCAGGCAAACCGCTTTGTCTCCCCGTGCCTACCACAAATGAATGTGTTCTTCTGTAATGTCAATTGTGCTCATGCCATGTTGTCGAGTTCGCTCCATATAATATTGCAAGGAAAAATAAAGTAGTGAAACTCGAGTTCACACACTACTGAACGCACACTCTTAAGTGCATCAGCAGTGCACTGTGAATCGGAGCGTTTCACAGGCCGGTCACAGATAAGAAATGCTATGAAAACAAAATCCTACAAAACAATATACTACTGGCCGGCAGCAATTCATACCCGGACAATGTCGGGAGGGGCTGCTAGTAATGTGTAAAGTGAAGTGATAGGCATATTTAGTATAATGTTGAGAAATCAGCATTTCAATTACATATGATTAGATGAAAACCTTAATGTGAAGAATTGTACATGTGACTAATGAACGTTATAATCACCAGACTCCTGAGGCGTGAGCCGGGAGCTTTGCTAGTGCTGCATTAATAATTTCGCTGCTCATACCTATTTGTGCTTTTACTGTGTGGGGACTTCATTGCTTTAATTATTACCTTTTTGCGCCGTATTTTAAAGCTGATTGGACTGTTGCTGCCTTCGGGGATCCACTGTTCGGGGCAAGGGAGGGAGTGTGTTTGCCATCTTGGGGGAGGAACGACGAGGTTGCAGACTAGTGTTTGCTGACTCGCCTGCCTGGCCACCTCCGGGGCTCCCATAAATGACGTCACTCAGGCACCCGCGCAGCGGACGTGCGTAGTGGGGGCGCCTAAGGCAAGTCCGTCTGCGCCCGTCCGCGCCGGGCCGTCGCCAGTCGCCAGGACCCCTGCCCTTTTCACTGCTGCTCGCATTGTGTATGCGCGTGACAAGCTATTGGCTTGGGAAGTTAGGTGTCCCTCTTCTGTCTGGGCTCCAAGTGAGGATGCTTTTCACTGCAAGTACTGTGCCTGCCATTTTCCATCTAAGAATTTGTATTCCCGTCTGGGAGATGGTATTGACCTAAAGTTTTTGAGTCTGAACTGTAGATCTCTTGCCAAACATCATGGTGAGATTTTCAATCTCCTAACAGAGGAGGCCCCGGATGTTCTATTCCTGACAGAGACATGGCTTACGCCTGACTCAGTGGCTGAATCCTGGCTGACCCTTCCTTCGGGATATAGGTTATACAGTATTTGCAGAGAGGCCGGCAGAGGGGAGGGGGGCATTGCAATCATTGCAAAGGAAGTTTACAATTGTTCACTGAGCAAAGAGAACACTGCTGGCTGTGAAAGCGCTCTGTTTAAAATCACATTGAATTATAATTTTACTATGACCAGCCTCCTCATATATCGCCTGCCAGGTCAATTTTGTCCCTTTAGAGAAGATCTGCTTAACAAAGTCGCGCAATATGCATGCAGGTCGGCAGATTTCACTATTCTCGGGGTCCTCAACCTCCATCTTGATAATTATGGGAAGGCTGAGATCGCCAGCTTTTTGGCGGATTTAGAGGCCTATCAGATGATCCAACAGGTTCAAACAGGTACTCATGTGGCTGGTCACCTGCTGGACCCTATCTTTTCTAACGTAATCCCTTTCACGATTCTACCGCCCGTTCCGCAGGCATGGACCAACCATTTCTTGGTCTCTTTTAACATGCGACTTCAGGTAAAAGGCGACTTGATCTGTCCAACTCCTGTCTTAAAGTGCCCATGGCACAAGCTCGACTCTGGCTGTCTCTTGACATGGCTGTCTAGGCACAGGTCCCAGTTGCCGCTGGATATGGAAACAGTAAATTCCTGCTTTAATGAGTGGGTAACCTCAGGCCTGGATAGTTGTATTCGGGCGATGCAGGGAGGGAAATTTTGCAGGCCATCGAACCCTTGGTTTAGTGACTCATTAGTAACAGCCAAAAAGGGCTGCAAGCAGTTGGAACGTGTCTGGAGGCGCTCTTTTGACCATGCGGCAAAAAGGGAATATCGCGCTGCAATTAAACAGTATCACAAGCTTATTCAGCAAGCTGGAGTTTGAGGCACTCTGCTCAAAGATCAAATCAGGTTCACCAGCGGAACCACTGACGCCTGTTCACTTTCGTCAGTTCCAATAACTTCTTTTTCCGCTGAACCTCAACCTGGTTAATCTCTCCTTGGCCTCAGCGTCTGTACCAAGGGCCTGGAAACATGCCAAGGTTATTCCCCTGCTCAAAAAACCCTTGTTGGACCCTGCAGAGCCTGCTAACTACCGCCCGATCTCCCAATTGCCATTCCTGGCAAAGGTGGCTGAATCGCATGTGAATTCCATTCTATCCAAGTTTTCCGAGCAGAATTCCATCTTTGACCCTTCCCAACATGGCTTCCGTGCCCGCCATAGCACTGAGTCTGCTTTATTGGTAGTCATGGAGGCCATTCGGGCAAACCTGAATGTCGGGGACTCAGCGGCCTTGGTCCTTTTGGACCTAAGTGCCGCTTTCGACACCGTCTCCCATGCGATACTCTTAAACCACCTGCAGGAAATTGGCATCAGGGACATGGCTCTGGAGTGGCTACGGTCTATTCTGGAGGGAAGGTCCTTCCAAGTTCATGTCCCTCCTTTCCATTCTCAAGAGCTCGCCTTGCTCCAGGGTGTAACGCAGGGTTCAGTGGTAATCCCCCTATTGTTTAACATCTACGTCCAGCCTTTGGCTGTGTTGGTGAAGGGAAGGTGTTAGTCACTGGTATCATACTCTGATGACACTCAGCTAGTGATCGCTTTTTCCAAGAAAAGCTGTACTAACTTGATTAAGTTCAAAGAGGACCTCTCTGCGATTTCGGACTGGATGGCGATGAACTGCTTACAGCTTAACGCCAGCAAGTCCGAGATCTTGCTGTTTGGGAAGGACCAGGGGCTGTGGTCCGAGATTTATTGGCCGGACCGCCTGAAACCTGCCCCCTCGCCCAAGGAGACAGTGAAAAACCTAGGCATTTGGTTTGACAATGGCCTAACATTTGAGGCCCAATCCAAAGCAGTGGCTGGGGCTTGTTTTTGGCTTCTGAGGGGCCTGAAACCTTTGTTGGGCTTTTTTCCTCCTAAAGTTTGCCAAATCATCCTTCAGTCGACAATCTTGTCTAGACTGGATTACGAGAACTGTCTATACTTGGGCGCGAACAAGGCTAGCGTCAAGCGTCTTCAAAGGGCACAGAATGCCGCTGCCCGCATGCCGATGGCCCTTCCGGACAATAGCTTGGTTTCCCATGTACTTCAGAAACTTCACTGGTTGCCAGTAGAAAAGCGCATTCAGTTCAAGGTGCTTTGTTTGGCGCATAAGATCTTATCACCGCAGGCACCGGTGGGACTGACGGGGCTGCTAGAGCTATGCGCCACGACGTCCTTTAAGATCCGCCGCCTTAGCTCTGGTGTGCACCCCGCGTGTCTGGAAAGCCAGAGTGGGTGGCTGTTCCTTTCGCAGCCTGGCCGCGCAACTCTGGAACTCACTTCCTGTGTCCATCAGAGTGATCCAGAATCATCTCGCGTTCCGGAAGGCCATAAAGACTTGGCTCTTTCCGGCTTAAGCTTTTCTTCTCTGGTTCTTGTCCTGGAGTCTGTGGTCTGCGCTGAGATGCCCCGTCGCTGGGGCAGCCATGCGCACTATAAATCTGATAAATAAATAAATAATATATATGCTTATGTAACACATTGATTTAAATGTGCTTAGTAACAATGATCATGTATATGTGTGCCTAATGAAATTATGTGCTGTTTCCTATGTTGGCAGAATTCTGTAGGCCTAATGTGTATTACTACCTGCTGCTCTCGAGTTAGGTTTGCAAATAGAATTCATGTGTATGAAGAACTTGTTCTGTCTCCAATTTCCGTTGTAGGTGGAGAAATGCATCTTTGTTAGTTTGAATGATTTCTTCGTTTTAGGAGTTAGGCTTATGGAGGAGAAAATACATTGAATGGCGATGCTAATAATGTGGGATGGTGTTCTTTCTCACCATTGAGAGCTTGGGAATCAAGGTCATCGAGCCAATTCCAGGGAGCATCGCTGCCACATGGAAAGTTACCTACGAGGAGGTGTCTTGTGCGGATGGGGTGATTGCACAGCCTTATGGGAAATTTTGTGTCATTTCATATATTAGAGTTAGGGACAGAGTACGGGGACTTGAGCCTTCTGATTCATAGGAGAGAGCATCCTAGAACGCGCTCTGTAGCTTTATGCTACTTGACCCATTCAACAAGAGTGATCTTCTTAGGAAGCCTTCACTTGCTGACAGCTTTCCCCAAGGCAAGGGTTAACAAGCATTGGCATAGCCAATCGGTCTCGCCTTCGGGACCTTATAAGTGTTTAGCCATGAAACAGTAAATGTTTATAAGGTCCCAAAGGCGAGACCTATTGGCTGTGCCAATGCTTGTTATTGCATGCTCTCAAATGTACATTTCTGTGTGATGTAATGTTGATGACGTAACAGAGCTCCGTTGTGTTTAAAAATATATATATTTAATCAATTTGAGTTTTTCAGAAACACTATAAATTTGGTGGAGTTCACCCTTTGATCACTAGGGTTGTTTGGTAACCATATGGTTGTTGACACATGGTTCGCTTTTATGGCCTGTGAGTTTTTTCAAGGCTGAAAAGGAAAAATATGTGTTTACAAATAAATATTTGTGTTTAAAATGCCCTTACCGGAGTTCAACTGGCAAAACTGGTCTTCAGCCTTCCTGAATTCTGATTGAGCTGTGCCAGAGCGTGAGTTCCAGAGTTTGGAGCCCATAAGAGCCAAATCTTTTGTCAATACTTTGTAGCACTTCATGTTTTTGCAAGCCTACTAGGTAAGATTGTTAGAAGTAATGTAGCAAGGGACAGGGCTAAACCCCTGCTTCAGCCATAGGTGGGGGTCTTTATCGACCTCTTTTATTTGCAACAGTTCAGACAGAAGCTTATATTTAACACTATAAGGCAATACTCGCATCCATGAAAGAAAATGAGGACAAAGGACATAGGTGATAAAATGGGAAAGTAAGTGAAAGCAAGAAGAAAGATGGGTAGATAGGAAAATGAAAATAGGAGGGAAGGGTGAAGGAAGGATGAAAGAAAGGCAGGAATGGTGATAATGAAGGATGAAAAGATGGACAGGACGTGAAAGGATGGATTGGTGACTAGATGGCTGAAAGGATGACAGTAAATGAAAAGGTGAGAGTGTGAATAGATGGACAAAATGATCAACTGATGGTTAGATAGATTTATTCAAGGATGGCTAATTCGATGGATGGATTCATGTCTGGATTGATGCATGCATAAATGAACAGAGGGTTGGGTGGAATGGCCCATGGATTGATGGAATGGGGAGCACTTGAATGATGGATGAAAGAATGAATGGATGAGAGAATAGAAAAGCGAAAGGCAGGATCTCAGCGGATGATTAAAAGGATGAAACAATAGATTCTTTGCTTCCATGGTGCTACCCCTCGAACGCAACCATGCATCGTCAGTGTGGTCTATTTTAACATTATTTGAGGAGCTACTCAAATGGCATGCCGTTTGTCTGTTTGAAGCTGTATTGGAGTGGAAACCTTTCACACCAATTTGTGAAATCGCTCATTTGAGCGCGGTCTGTATGTGTTCAGTTTGTGGGGAATTCTGAAACCGTAACAGAGCAAGAAATGCGCCTTTATTAATGCAGGGCTTTCGTGGTGTTGGCGCGTTTCTCCTGAGCATCTGCTGTGCAGTTTTGAACCTCAGACTTCCTAAAGATTTCAAAACTTCTTTATTCTGAAATGCCTGTGATGGAGCAAGGATTCGCACGTAAAGCGACTTGCTCTACTCATGAACCTCGCCTAACTCGTAATAATATTAATTCAACCTGTCTGTCATTTATTTCGCCTTTTCCCCAACACGCGGGTGTCCCTAGGAGGCTTGCTTATGTGTCTTTTCATCTTAACCATGCTTGCGTATTACAAAATGGCTGCTTCGCTGAAATCCAGTCTGCGCATGCGTCGGTCATACCCACGTGATGTGACGCACTCGCAATTTGGAGGGATGTTTTCGCTCATGCGCATTACTGCTAAATATGGCCGCTTGTCCTTAACCATGCTCTCTGCTAGCTCATGCTGCTTCTGCATATCTGTCTTTTCAGCACTAACCGTTAATGATATAGATATTATAAAGTAAGGGGTGCAGTGAAGCATTTCATGGTATACAGTGTATTCATTTTTTCTGTGTTACTAATTTGTTTTCGCTTACTTTTCATGTATTACGCATCCATGGGCCTGGGTCGGGGGGATTGAATCCATTTTGAAGCCCGTAAACTCCCCGCACACGTGATGAGGGAAAATCCCAACTGCGCAGAAGCAGAAACAAGCCAGCTGGCTACCGAAGCTGGGACGCTCCTGGGAAGCTCACCTTCGCCCCTGGAGAAGATGCTGTATTACAATCTCAAAATGTTACAATGTTTCTTTCCAATGTGTACTTCATTGTTTTCCACCACACGTATGCCTGGGAACACAAACTCCAAGGGGTGGGTACTGTCATTTGAATATTTATCATGGGAACACAGAATTTAGGAGGTGACAATGACTTAACCACCTCCCTTGACCAATCAAAAGATGGGACCTTGTCACTTGCAACATTTGTGGGTGGTCTGGGGGTCCCAGAACAGTATAACTAGTCTAGTTTAGCTTAGAAAAATTGTCCGACTTGTCCGAGTAGCAGACCTGTCACTGACCCTACGAACTCTACAGGTGATTGATACAGAGCGCTGCGGAGCTCTCTGTCCGTACTTTCCACAAACTCCAAGGGGTGGAAATTAGTCCTAAGTGCTGGCGGAGCACTTTGCTGGGAGATTCGAAAACCCAATCGGGGTTACTGGCGGATTCCGTGCAGAGAGGGGGTAACGCAGGCGTTGCATCCGAAGCTGCAGGTGTTGGTCGTGCCCTTTGGTGAGCCCAGTCCTGATCCAAATCCTGAGGGGTATCCTGTCCTGACTGTCCATGAGCTGTACCTGCTCGCCTACTGGCATTCTGAATCCTTGAGGGTCCTTGTCCTCGCCTTTTCCCAAGCCGACCCGTGGCCAGGGTTGGTTCTCATTCCCGTCCTAGGTAAATATTCAGTGTGGGTGTTTGTCTAACTTTACTCTTACCTTTCCTCTTCTTAATAAAGCATTCTTGCCTGTGATATTGCCCTATCACCCTTTAAAGTGATTTAAATGCAATTGTTTATTAGTGATGTTCCCCTTTTTACCCTACCTGTAGGATATCATTAAACTGACTGCTTATTCAGCTTGTTCCATTATCCCTTGCCTTTAGTATGGTTGCTGTGAACTTAGTTAGAATAGCATAAAGTTTAGGAATTAGTTTTGAGAATATTAGTGCACACGTAAGGTTCTTCTCATGTCCCCTGCCTTAGCTTAAATTCGTACTGAATAGCATGTTCCCAAATACTCATACCCTGTAGTGTTTCCTAATACCCTATGGTGCTTGCCCTAATCCATAGTTACATTTTGGCTTTAATCTTGATTATTGATGTTCTGATTTGTATCTGCCTTATAATCATGGCATATTCATTCTAAACTTACTCTACATAAAAAACTTTAAAACCCCATCAGGTGTCTGTGGTCATTATACATCAAAAAGTGTTGATAAATGTACTAAGTGTGTAAAGTGTTCTACTCCTTTTTAGGAATCTTGCTACCTGTCCACTGCTAGCTCCTGATCTATCAGGAGTAATGTGCCTGTGGTAAGTCAGGTACATGAATAGTAAGTGGTGAGAGAGTCACCCCCCTAAATTACTCATAGTAGCGTGGAAAGATTCACCCGGTTCATGTAAACACAGTTGTCATTTGCACGCCAGGGCCCAGTGCGTGGAAAAATTGGTAAACTAGTGACCCGGGTGACCTGTGCGCTCTATCAGTAATTTTATGGTAGCAGAGGATGGTTAGGACTAGTTAAGATAGGTAGACAAGATAGTTAATAAATAAACCGTGAAAATAAAATGTGCTGCTGAGATTTCAGTGCTGCTATATTGATTGCATTGCTTCAAATATTGCGCAAATGTTTTGAAGAAAGTTTTTAAATATATGTAAAGTATTTTTGCATTGCTGCTATAAGTATTTTATGTAATATTAACAAAATTGTCCGTGGGTGTTCTATGTTGTCTGAAATCCCCGGGGAATTGTATAGCGGATGGTGAATAGAATCCATTCCGCTCTGAGGTCGCTTGTCAGGAGGAAAAAAAATTAGTGCATGGTTAGGTAAAACTGGAAGCGCTAATTAGGATTCTTTCTTTGAAAATTGAATAAATGATAGTGACGAGACTGCTAATAGAAACTTTAGTCTGATATCACCTAGAAAGGGTCACACTAAAGGAGTAATAGAGTCATCGGACTTTGATTGATAGCAAAGGAGTAACGTTGGTGAAACTTAGACTTAGTATATATCCCGGAAAGTAGCGGATGAGTCAAAGGAGTAACGGGTTCTCTAGTGCTTGTATGAGAAGATAGGCAGAGAAGTCTATTTGGAGTGAATGAAAAGTAGACAGAAGTGGTTTACTTGTAGCGAAAGAAGAACTTTCTTTCTTTTTAGAACACTCAGACACAGCGACGAACGTTTCATATTGTTGACTAAACTTAGCACTTGCACTTTAGGGAAAATTCAAAGTTTCCGTTACCTTGTGAAGGAGGGAGTCAGTCGGAGGGCTGCTCTGACGTCACTCCGTGCCGCGCTGTTATTGGTCAAGACAGCGGGCGTGTAGTGGAGCTGAAATTGTAAGGGAGGTGTGAGTGCCGGAGCGTGAGACCTCGTCTCGCGAAAAGCCGCGCACCCATTGGACAAGGATTTTTGTAGTCACCATGTTGATTGGTGGCTGCGAGATAGAAGTTGCGTTCGCATTGGAAGCACAAAGGTAAACAAAATTAATCAACAGGAGCTTGAGAAGAGTTTGGAAAGGTGTATGTGGTATCCTGAGTTTATACCTAATCCACAGAATTTAGGCTTCTATAAGGAACAGATTCTACGAGGTAGACCGCGCATAATGTACGGAGTTAAGAGAAAATTGTCCCTTGCCGACAGAATTAAGAACTATTTCAAGAAAGACAAGCCCATACGAACTAGGGAGGGTGTGATCATTCCGCCGCCAGATACTCCCGCCTCCTTCATGATGTTTGATACAGGGTATCATACCTGCGTATGGTTGGAGAATTGGGTAAAGTACACGGAAGAGGATGGGATCTTAGCCTTTCCCCTTAATGGTTCCTTTAATGGCAGAATCCTGTTTAATTTAAGGACCCGAATGAATGAATTGCATCCCCGACCCAGATTAACTCAATACGAAGCACTAGAAGAATGGGAAATTGAAGCCCTAGAACGAGACACACCCAGAATGGATAAGGGATTGAGTAGATGGTATCCAAAAGTCCAAAAAGAAACCAAAGAGAAAAAGATGAAGCAATGGAGACAGAACATGATGGTTGAGGGATTGTTTCCAATGTTTGGGGTACTCGAACAAGGGAAAGGGAAATGTACGGAGAAAACCCACCACTAAATGGCTATGGGAGACTCTGAGGATGAACACCTAGAAAATTTATTGATGAAAAATCCACCTCCCTATGTTGCAGAATCAGACTCCTTGAGTTCCCAAAACCCGTTTTCTAAATATCCTAGATGTCGGAGGGCCAGTGAAACAGATGTAACTGGTACGGAAAGTAAAGCCAGTGATAGTGATGGGTTTTGCAGACCTAGTTCCGCGGTCCCAAATTACCGACCTTTTGGGGAAGACTGACCAAGTTTGGTCCTTCCGACTGCCCCAAGTATTTATACTACACTGGTACCCCAAGTGATGCACGATAATTCTTCAGAAAGGGTTTTGCGTGAGCGAGAAAAGGAAGCCCTGAACAAACAGCGAATTGATTTAATTCAGACCATAGCCCAGATAAATCCCAGTCCGGATTCACTGACTATCCCAGTAACTATTGGTCCTGCTATACCTCTTTATGGGGATAGGATGGCTAGTCCAAGAACTCCTATTATAACTCCAATTGTACCTACCCCTATCATTCCTCCCCCAAGAAAAGAGCCGCTCATAGTCGATGATCAAGAAAGTGAATGTGAGTCTGTGAACTCCTTAATGGATCTGCCTATCAGGGAACCTGGAACCAGTGTACCAAGGGCAAGAAATCAGGCTAGGACAAAAGAGGTCCTGATTGAAACCCCTTCAGGGGTCAGGAGTGCCACTGTAGTTTCTCCAGAAGAATTGGATAGATGGACCAAAGAGTTAGAAAAGGACACACCCCAACCGAAACCCTTAGAAATCTATAGACTAAGGATAGAAATAGAGGAACTAATGGCCGGTAATGTAGGATTGGACAGGTTAAACTCCTTTATGAAGACGAGTTACTGTTTATCAGCAAAAACCTTACCCGGAACACTAGATTGCTCCATGAGAGATTGATGGACACTGCCACAGACATGGGCATTGATGTTAGTCGTTCTAAAGTCTTCCAGAAATCATACAGAGCAGACTTCTCCGACAAAGACTTAGAAAACATGAATGTGTCAGGAAAACAAACGCAGATAAAAGAATTATTGAAAATCCTGCAGAAATGGGGAGACGTGGAGAAATGTAAAACCCGGTGGGCAAAGAAAAGGGAAGATAATAAGGCTAAAACCCAGACTTCAAAATATGTACTAAAAGAAGTAGGTCCCACAGAGAAATTGTATCCCATGAGAGAAGTACCTGGGGGAAAATACGTCCATGTCCCTTGGTCCCGACAAGATATTGTGTCATTTACCAATGACTTTCCAAAATTACGGGAGAAACCAGTTGACTGGTACAGGCAGGTTGAACGTTTCATAAAAGTTCAGAAATGTCTTCTGAAAGACCTGGATGGGTTTTTCGACATTGTGGTACCTGTAGACCTGTGGACTGAATGCAAAATTGAAATTGATTTGCCCAGTGACGAATATGAGAGAGACTCCAAGACCGGAGCTCCCTCACCTGAGGTAATGAGGAAGTATGATCAAGTCATACAATACCTGAAGAAAAAGGTGCCCGCAAAAGAAACTGATTGGACCCGGATAGATAGAACTACCCAAGAGCGCGATGAAACCGTCCACTCCTTTTATGAAAGGTTACTACAAGTATTCAAAACTTACAGTGGAATTGATAATGTGGACATGAAGGACATGACTCATTTCAGTTATAGATTCGTGTTAGGATTAAGGCCTGAAATATCCCAGTGGGTTCAAGATAATAAAATCAGTTGGCAAGGTAAGCCCATAGATGATGTCCTCAAGTATGCCAAGTACTGTGAGGATGAGATAGAAAACAAGAAGAAAGCCCTCAAGGAGAAGGTCATGTGGGCACAAGTGAAATTGGCTGAACAGCAAGAAAAACAATTAAGTAAATTGAATAATAATAATAATGCACAAAATTCCACTGCTGGGGGAGGAGGGAAACCCCGGGTAAAATGGAGTCGGGAAGAGGCTATGAAAAAATTTCCCTGTCACGGGTGCGGTCAGATAGGGCATTGGAGAGACGAGTGTCCGCATTTACAGGCTGGTAATGCCCCCGTAAATGGTTTAAATCCACAGGTGCAGAAAGAGGGGACCCGAAAGAACCAACAACAGGTAAAACTGCCTCCGTTGCCTCGTGCTCCTAGACAGAATTATAAGAATCAGGCTCAGCAGAATGAAAGGGCCGCGGTATGGGAAGGAGAGAATGAGAGAAATGCAGCAGTTCCGCAGTTTTTGTTAAATGATTCTTTCCTCTGTGATGATCAAGATTGACGGGGCCTGAGGGGGGAGGACAAGGAGTGCGTACTTGGCGCCTCCTTACCGGTAGACCAGACTGGACCATACATTGAAGGAAAGGTTGAAGGAAAAGACGTCACCTTTTTGTTGGACACTGGTGCTACCCGTTCCACTGTGAGAACAGTGGATGTTCCTAACCTACCCCTCTCGGGAGAAGCTATCCAAGTAGTGGGTGTTTCAAATCAGATAATCAGTACTCCAGTAACTGAACCAATGGAAGTTTCCATAGGGAATTTCAAGGAAATGCACAGATTTGTGGTCTGTGACTCCAGTCCTGTGAACCTGTTAGGACGAGATTTGTTGTGCAAAATGAATAGTACCATCTTTTGCACACCAAACGGCGTCGAAATTCAGACCCCAGATGAAGACGGCCTGTACAAATTGATGTTAGTAAGGCCAGACACAGAAATTAAGCTCCTGTCCATTAATGACTTACCTGAGGAACTTCAACTAAAAGTGGTACCTGAAGTATGGGATTTCACTGGAAGAGATGTAGGCTTAATGGCAAATGTAGACCCAGTTAAAATAGCAATAAAAACAAATGCTGTTTACCCAAGAACCAGACAATACAAAATGAGTGCAGAAGTAAAAGCTGGAGTTGCAATCGAAATAAACCGGTTGCTCGAAGCAAACATCATACAGGAAGTAATGAGCAGTCCCTGTAATTCGCCCATCATTGGAATTAAAAAGCCTAGCGGAAAGTACCGGGTAGTGCAGGACCTGCGCAAGGTAAACCAAATTGTTGTACCTTGCTGTCCCATAGTGCCCAACCCCGCAGTGATACTGTATCAGATTCCTTGGAATGCGGAATGGTTCACTGGCATTGACCTGTGTCATGCATTCTTTTCCATCCCATTGCATCCCGAAAGCAAATTTCTTTTTAGTTTTGAATTTGACAGCCATGTCTATGTCTGGAATCGTGTCCCCCAGGGGTACACTGAAAGTCCATCGATTTTCAACCAGATCCTAAAAAGATGCCTTGAATCTTTAGTACTGCCCAGAGAGTCTGTTTTGGTACAGTACATTGACGACCTTCTGGTGGCGTCTAAAAGTCAAACTGACTGTATCACCGATACCATTGCCTTGCTGAATCACCTAGGGAAGGGAGGACATAAGGTATCACCAGACAAATTACAGTTCTGTAAGAACTCAGTGAAATATCTGGGACACCAGATAGAGAAAGGGATTTGGAAAGTCACTACAGAAAGGATCAAGATAATTCAGACTATGGAGCTACCCAGAACCCAGAAAGAAGTAAGAATGTTCCTAGGAGTTGTAGGGTACTGCAGACAATGGATTGTGGGATTCGCAGCTCTAGCCAAGCCTTTGATAAAGATGACCAAAAAGGGAGTGGAGGACCCAGTAAGTTGGGACGATGAAAGCATGACCGCATGGGTAAAATTGTGAAATTGTCTGTGCTCTGCTCCTGCATTAGGAATGCCTGATTATTCCAAGAACTTTGAACTGTTCTGTGACACAAGAGACAATTGTGTGCTCTCAGTCCTAACCCAAGAGCATGGGTTGGTCAGGCGTCCCGTGGCCTATTTTTCGGCCACTCTAGATCCAGTGGCTGCTGGATTACCCGGATGCCTGAAAGCAGTAGCTGCTACTTGCGCTAGTCTGGAACAAAGTGAAAATATTGTTATGGGACATCCTGTCACCGTATATGTTCCACATTCTGTTGTAATCTTACTGACCCGAACCAAGACCCAGTATCTCACCCCTAGTCGGCTGACTAAGTATGAGAGAATTCTAATAGGTGCTGAGAATGTAATTATTTCCCGGTGCAATGTCCTGAACCCTGCAACCCTGTTGCCCATACCTCTGGATGTAGAAACAGAAGGTGAAATGGAGCATAACTGCATAGACTTAACAGAATTTAGCACTAAGCCACGTCCTGATATCAGAGAAATAGCCTTACTGGATGAGGATATTATGATGTTTGTGGATGGCTCATGTTTAAGACATGAGGATGGAGGTCTGAGTGCTGCCTATGCTGTAGTCACATTGGCGACAACCCTGGAGGCATCTTACCTATGCGACGTAAAATCTGCACAAGTAGCAGAGCTAATCGCATTGACAAGAGCTTGTAAGCAGGGGAAAAACAAAAGAGTAACTGTTTATACTGACAGCCAGTACTGTTATGGGGTTGTTCATGACTTCGGCCAACTATGGTTACAAAGAGAATTCATGACTTCCTCAGGTACCCCTATCAGAAATGGAAAGGTGGTACAGAACTTACTGGAAGCAATTCAATTGCCCAAAGAATTGGCTGTGGTCAAGTGTGCGGCTCACAGATCTGGAAATGATGATGTGACCGCCGGAAACCGATACGCTGACCAAATCGCACAATATTGTGCCCGATACAAAATGTCCCTCCAAATTAAATTGTGGGGAGGTGGAAGCAGCTGCCAACTTATGGTGTTTGAAAGTGTATCTACATGGGAGGAATTGAGAGAATTACAACAGGCAACAGACAGGGAGGAAAAGGACAGATGGGAGAAGGATGAATGTGAAATAAGGAACGAAGATGGTGTTGTGGTTAACCCAAATGGTCTGCCTGTGTTACCAGACAGTCTGGTAGCCCCATTTGCAAGGATCATACATGAGGACACACATATTGGGAGGGATGCCATGTGTCGTATGTTTGAAATGGTATTTCATAACTCAAAATTCAGGAGCACAGCAGAGAACCTTTGCCAGAGGTGTTTAGTGTGCCAGCAGTTCAACGCAGGAAAGAGGACAGTAGTGGAACAAAGTACGATTGGAAAGGCAGAAGGCCCCTTTGTTAGGATGCAGGCGGACTTTATCCAGTTGCCCATGTGCAAGGGATACAGATACGTCCTGGTCATAGTTTGCCTATTTTCTAGATGGGTGGAGGCCTATCCAGCAAAGAAAAATGATGCTATAACTGTAGCCAAATTATTACTTAGAGAGCTGATACCTAGATTTGGAATTCCAGAAACTATTGAAACAGACCAAGGTGGGCATTTTTCAAACAAAGTCCTAAAGGAACTCTGTAAAGCATTTAAAATGGAGCAAAGGTTGCACTGTGCATATCATCCAGAGGCTTCTGGAATAGTGGAACAAGTGAATGGCACCATCAAATCCAGACTTGCGAAAGTGTGTGATTCCACCAAAATGAACTGGATAGAAGCTTTACCCCTTGTGCTGATGAGTTTGAGAAGTATTCCAAACCGAAAAACAGGCCTGAGCCCACATGAAGTACTAATGGGAAGAGTGATGCGACAGGCATGGGTACCTGGACACAAACTGCTTAGTATTTCTGATGATTTAGTGCTAGAATACTGCAAGCAGCTGGGTGACCAAGTGCGTTCTATCTCTCACCAGATTGGAGAGACTGCTGTCGAATGGCCTACAACTCCAGCACATAAACTGAGACCAGGTGATTGGGTGGTGTTAAAGAAACACACCCGGAAGAGTTGCCTTGGACCAAAGTAGGGAAAGCCAAGACAAGTGATCCTTGTCACTACAACTGCTGTGAAGTGTGCTGGCGTACCGAAGTGGATCCATGCCAGTCACACGAAGCGGGTAACCGGAGAAAACGTGACTGAAGCTGAAGGTAGCACAGCTGAGGAGACTCCAGAAGAGGGTCCAGATCTCGCTGACATCGAACTACCGAGCACAAGTCAAGACGTGGAGTGGTACCCTGCCGACGACCAGGTTCTTGATCCAATACGAACCAGAAAGTATTCCTACCTAGATAGTGAGTGGAATAGTGAAGGTGAGACAGAATTAGAGGACGAAGGTCAGGTCATCGAGACTCACATCAAACCTGATCAGGAAATAGGCCAAGTAGGGACAGACCAAGTCATCGACACTCCTCCTGAAACTCCAGAAACTGGAAAGGGACAGATAGTGATTAAAGCTGAAGTTCATGCGGAAGAAAATCAAGGGATCGAAGTGCATGAACAGGAACAGATAGAAATAGACGAACGTGTTCAGGAAGAAGAGTCCTGATCACCTGAAAATAAAGATCAAATACAAAGTAGACCTGAACAAGGCCAGCTTAGAGACCAGGCAGAAGAAACTTATGAAAGACCTGGAACTAGTCAGACAGGAAGGGAAATAGACACTGCCGAAACAAGAGTGCCACAAAGAAGCGAAAACAAGAGAGTTCACGAGGAAGGTCAAGTTTCCTCGACCACTGAAAGTCGAAGAAAAAGGGTGAACCCCGATCCATAAAAAGACTGAGACTAAGAATCAAGACAGTTGAAGAAAAACTAGAAGACCGAAAAAGGGCTGCCAGTGAAAGAAAAGAAGCCCGAGTCCAGTCCAACCGACGAAGTTCACGAGTAAAAAGACAAAACAAACTGTATCGGAGCCCTGAATGGACATACTTGGTGTTGGAAGAAATTGACGAACCTAACCACAGTGGCAAGAGCGACGAAGAGTCAATCGCTGATCGGAGTTCTGACGAAGACCCTCCTTGAAACAAACCTGAGTGAGCCTCTGGTATAAAGAAACAAAGAGGGGACGAAAAAGCCACCTGTAAGCTACAATGTCTGATTCAAGTGTAAATGGAAGATCTAGATTTAGTGGTTGCAAAACTTGCTGTAAAATATGCTTATGTAGTATAGCGATGTTGATAGTGATATGGATAGGATTAACAGTCTTTATACCTTTTATGGTAGGTAAAGACCCTAACTTGTACCCTTCTAAACCAATGACGCCAGACACAGAAGTTGTACAGACTGAAGAAACGCCACGAAGTATAGAAAAACGTGACAATGCAGTTAGCCTGAGACACACACGACCTAAATTAGAAGCATCAGATGAGGGTGGACTACATTTTCACAAAATGAAAAACAGGACACATTTAAATGTCTTTGCTAACCTTTTTTGTGCACTATGTAGAAGCTATGGAAATAGAAGATTGTTATGTCTGCATGAAGCTACCCACTTCTGTAGCTGAAGGTGTGACATACCACCATTTACCCCTGACCTATGGAATTTCCTGTAGTATATTAGCAAGCTTATATGGCCGAGATACCCGCCACCCCCTCTCAACACAATCCCCAAGAATTGGGAAACCGGAAACAGTTCTTGAACTTTTGGAAGGCGGGAAGGGAGTCACCCTTCCCGGCCGTATTTATTAAAATATGAAACAAAAGAAAACATTAAAATAACAGTTTCATATAATGTACAATTTCATTTCCACATTACGATGTTGGCTAACCTTAACAGATCTCTAATACAAAGGTTCTCCTAGCCGAACTAACATCCTACAAAACATTTGACTTGAAATTGTACATCCTAACGTTAAGGGCCAACGGCAAGGTCGTAACCGGTGTCAGATCCCTAAACCAGAAATACCCCCCTCACTTGTGAGAGGAGCGACCGCACAGAGGCGTACCTGAAGTGCATCTACCAATTTCCCTTTGTACTTGACGGGGGCCCAAATAAACTCGACGGCATTTAACGGTCGTTCGAGGACTCATGTGAGGTGTCTAAAAGGTAGCGTAAACCCCCTCCCGCACCCCACACAACTTACCCATCTGCCGTCGCAGATGTCCTGGCCCCGGGAAATTCCCCAGGAGGGGCCGTAGCCCCTCCTATCCAGGAAGGGGCCTTGACCACCTTTCCTTTCCTTCCGGCGGCCTCTCCTTAGACAGGACCGCCTCCCCGTTGAGGGGCCAATTGGCCACCTCCCCCGCGCGCTCCCATCCGTAATGGGTGACGCCCCCTCATAGGGATCTTCCAATTACTGCTCACCGATCATGACCTTACCGCCCGACCAAAATAAATACGACAGTTCTACCTAAGTTACTAAGATTTACAAAGCAAAACAACATTTATTATCAAGCGTAAATACTGATCAATCCTTGTTCAAAATTACTTTATCAGCAAAACATACTGAAAATAACCAATCTTTATTGCATCGTTAAGAAATTTCACGACAATCATCACAACCTGTAAGAAAACAGAGAAAACCAAAGATACTATATCAACTGTATTTACAACGAATCGCTGTCCTCAGGGGCTGGTGGGTGGGTCAAAATTGCTCTTCGTTCCGTCTCGAGCTCACGTGCAGCGGGGAGGTGCAGCTTCAGAGCACAGGAACAAGAGGATGCTTTCTTGGCTTCCGCTCCTTTTATCCGTCTTCAGGGTGGGCGTGAACCCGCCCCCGCCTGCCTCCAAGGGCGTGGCCGGCCGTGTTGGTGTCTAGGCCAGCCCACTCTAGGGCGGGAAAAAAGGCGCGCCCCGGCTACGCCGCTTCGGGCATACCAGCCGAGACTCGCCTCCCGCTCAAGATGGCTTCCCGGGGGGATCGTGGTACTCGACCATACGTTCGGGGGGACCGATTGGTCGCCCCTTTCCATATGGCCGAGATACCCGCCACCCCCTCTCAACACAATCCCCAAGAATTGGGAAACCGGAAACAGTTCTTGAACTTTTGGAAGGCGGGAAGGGAGTCACCCTTCCCGGCCGTATTTATTAAAATATGAAACAAAAGAAAACATTAAAATAACAGTTTCATATAATGTACAATTTCATTTCCACATTATGATGTTGGCTAACCTTAACAGATCTCTAATACAAAGGTTCTCCTAGCCGAACTAACATCCTACAAAACATTTGACTTGAAATTGTACATCCTAACGTTAAGGGCCAACGGCAAGGTCGTAACCGGTGTCAGATCCCTAAACCAGAAATACCCCCCTCACTTGTGAGAGGAGCGACCGCACAGAGGCGTACCTCAAGTGCATCTACCAATTTCCCTTTGTACTTGACGGGGGCCCAAATAAACTCGACGCCATTTAACGGTCGTTCGAGGACTCGTGTGAGGTGTCTAAAAGGTAGCGTAAACCCCCTCCCGCACCCCACACAACTTACCCATCTGCCGTCGCAGATGTCCTGGCCCCGGGAAATTCCCCAGGAGGGGCCGTAGCCCCTCCTATCCAGGAAGGGGCCTTGACCACCTTTCCTTTCCTTCCGGCGGCCTCTCCTTAGACAGGACCGCCTCCCCGTTGAGGGGCCAATTGGCCACCTCCCCCGCGCGCTCCCATCCGTAATGGGTGACGCCCCCTCATAGGGATCTTCCAATTACTGCTCACCGATCATGACCTTACCGCCACAGGCCGGATAGTTGACCGGCTATCCGGACCCCCCACAAAACACTCCTACCTAAAGGTCATGCTGTAATCTCCTTAACCATGCTATGAAGTCTCCTATGAGTTATTCGTTCTCCACCCGGGACAAATGAACACCGTCTCCCAAATACATACTGTCCCCTTTAATACAACCATGCGAAACAGAATGCAGTGTACTCGAACGAAACAATCTACTCATTTTATTATTAATTTTCCTTACTGAATGATTCAGCGCAGAAACAGAAATAGCCCCCCGCCACACTTTCCGTGGGATCATATGGGACCATGCAATTGTGCACCCTGGAACTCTTCTCGCCAACCAACTTACCGTGGAAAGCATCGCCTCAAGAAGAAGTCGTCTACCAGTGGTCACCAAATCATTGCCCCCAAGATGTACTATGACTACAGACGGCGGTGACCTTGTCCGCCCTAACAAACCCTCGAAAAATGATCGAAACTGGTCAATACAGAGCCCGCCCTTTCCGTAGAAGGACACACTGTACCCGTATTCCCCAGCCACGTGAATCATGTCGCCTGCTTTGAATACGTCCGCGGCACGCCTCACGTATGAGTGGCCCACGACCCACACCTCCTTTTTCACAGCCGGCAATGTCTGACCGCTGGCCCCCCGGTGTCGGGTCGACTGGACAGTCCGCCCCGCCTCGTAGGCTTGCGCAACTGAAAACCAAACAAAAACAAGAAGCGTGAGTACATCATTACAGCTTCACAACATGTGCAACCGCACATACCTCTTATAACAGTTCGAGGACCAACGCCCCACACGTTTTACTTGTTCAACGTTCAGACCCCTGGCTGTAGCTTCCGTAGCAGCCCCTATCCGAAAGGAATGGGTCCCAAAGTCGCCGGGGTTCAAGCCCGCGGCAGCAATCGACATCGCAAGCACCCGCTGAAACTGAAACCTTGTCAGTGGGGTGGCGTCAGCGTGTCTTAACAAGGTTCCCCCCCATGCTGCCACCCTCTGTGCTAAATATTCCTCTACGCACCCCACAGGGCACATGGCAGACCCGGGGATCCTCTGGATGATTACGCAGTCCCCGATTGCATCCTGATCGGATTTGGACCTGACAAACGAGACCGTCATTGTCTCCTCCCTGACCTGAATGTGTTCCCGGCACAGTCCCCCCATCGTATCCCGCTTGTTCTTTGCCACTAACTCGCTTACCCGCATAGCCCCATGGAATGCTAACGCAAATGCGGCTCGGAACAACACTGCTTCGTACTGGGATGAACATGTTACCGGTAGCACGGATAATAACAGGGCCAACCTATCCAGACCTATCGGGTGCCTATCGTCTACTCTGCGACCCTCAAGGCGTTGCCACCCACGTAGCGCTTTTTGCACAACGAAAGACGCTGTCGGGTCCTGGATCCCATGCGCCTTTGCCATGAAGGAAATGGCGGCCCGATGCCTCTGGGCCGTGGCTACTGACTTGCCTGCGTGACGTAAGGAGAGCAGGAATCTCACTACACTCTCTTCCAGACCCCAAAGCTCCCTCCCGGCAGTACCCAAAAAGGCCCAATAGGAACGGAACGCCCCTTGATATGCCATCCTCGTCCTGGGTGCTAAACTCTCTCCCACGAGGTTTTGTAGTTCGGGGCACCGAGAGACCAGAGAGCTTCGGGAAAGGGTGCCGCCACCGGGTCCGCTGTGGGCAGAAAACCCCAGAAGGCCTGCATACGGAAACGAGAAAGCGCATCAGCCGCTTGGTTCATCACCCCCGGCACGTGTCGCGCCCTAAACAGTACATTCAGTTGCATGCACAACAACACAATTTCTTTGAGCAGTCTCAGAATCAATTTGCAACGTGCTGCCTGACTATTGATACACTCAACCACGGTCATGTTATCAGACCAGAACACCACAGAGTGATCCCTAAATCCTTCTGGCCATGTTTTCAAGGCCACCATAATAGGGAACAGTTCGAGAAAAGCAATGTTACTTGTCAACCCGCACTCATGCCACCATGATGGCCATTTTTGGGCCGACCATTGTGTACCCAATATGGCGCCAAAACCCACACTCCCCGCCGAGTCTGTCCATAGCCCCAACTCCTCGGAAGACACTGCTGGTTTATTCCAGACAATTCGACCATTGAAATCCGCCAGGAATGCAATCCAAATGCGCATGTCCTGGCGAACCTCTGCCGAGAGCCTCGTACGATGATGTCCTTCCTTCAAGCCGACCATGGACTGTGCGATCGAGCGGGAAAAGGGGCGTGCCATCGGCATTACTCTCAGGGCAAAATTCAACTGACCCACCACCTGTTGCAATTGATGCAGATTCACTTTCGTTGCACGAATACATGTCTCCAGGGATAACCTGAATTTTAACACCTTTTCTTTAGGTAATCGAAGACAACCTTCCACCGAGTCGAGCGCGATCCCCAGAAACTCGATCAAGGTCGAGGGGCCCACCGTCTTACCTGGCGCCAATGGCACACCGAATTGATTCATTAGGACACAAAATTCATGTAAAGCCTGTCCACACTCAGAATCCCCGGCTGCCCCCAGAAACAGAAAGTCATCGAGATAGTGCATAACATGTTGAAAACCTGTCTTCCTCGTGAATACCCACTGCAGAAAACAACTGAATTTCTCGAAATAGGCACATGAAATTGAGCATCCCATTGGCATACATTTATCCATGTAATAGCGACCCTGAAACTGAAAACCAAGGAGACGCTGATCGTCTGGGTGTACCGGGAGCAACCGGAACGCTGACTCGATGTCCGATTTGGCGATCAGCGTCCCGGGCCCCAGGCGATTCAACATGGCAACGGCCTCATCGAAAGATGCGTACCGCACCGAACATACTACCGGGTCTATTGCGTCATTCACGGAAAGACCACGTGGGGCTGATAAATTGTGTATCAGCCGAAACTCACCCGGGTCCTTTTTGGGGACCACCCCTAGAGGAGAACACACAAAATTAGCAACTGGTGGCAAATCGAATGGACCGGCGACACAACCTCGAGTCACCTCTTTCCCAATCTTTACCTGCACCACTGCCGTGTGCTGTAAGACCGACATTTGATTCTTACAGTCCGGTACCCCCCGAAAATCCCCCACTGGGATGCGGAAACCATATGAAAACCCGTTCCGTAACACCCCAGCGGAAGCATGATCTGGGTATTCGCTGAGCCAAGGAATCATTGCCATGGTATCAATCGGGGTCGGTAAAGGCGCCCCTCGGACTATATTAGACCTGTTTGGCGCCTCCCTTACCACCGTTATCACCCGTTTTGGCTCTGCACATGGACTCAGGATGGGATGGCTGCCCGCACCCCCCACACTCATGTCTGAATTTGCATGACCCCTGGGGCCTGGTACATTTGCCCCTGTTAAAGTTCCAACAGATCCCCTTTTTACCTGTGTTGCCACTCGGCTTCGTGTGGAACTCGTTACCTGTACCCGTCCGAAAGGGCGTCCCAGAGTTTTGGCGGGAGGATTCCCCCCCGTTACTCCCTACTAATGGCACCTTCAACATCCCTGTACTTTCCATTTTTTGCCAAGACACAGAGTCGTAACAATCCCAAGACAACAACGGGTTGTGTTCTTTAGCTTTTCTAAACAGGTTATCATAGCAGAACCACTGATTGCCCCCATATGCCACAGAATACTCCATAATACGTGACTGATAGATGGGTAACTCGGTCAACAACTCAGGTCTGCGCTCCCCCATGATGGAAGTAAAAATTCCCCACGCTCTGCCCCAAGTACCAATGGTCTCGTCGACCTTAAAGGCGGCCATTTTTGCGCGCCAAACACTCGGATGCATGAGCTCCTTTTGACTCTTTACATGCTCGATCTCGTAATGGTCGGTAAGCAATGAAAACATGTTTACATATTTATCCGCCCAAATCAATTCCTTGACTTCTAGTGGGACGTGCTGGGCAATCTTCTCCTTTTGAGAAGGCGCAGACTCCCCCCCCGCAATCGGCAATGGCCGCTTACCTGAAGTAGACCCCACGCTTGTCGCCGAACTTGGGCCTGCTGTACTTCCAACCGCCGGGACCTGCGGGGGAACAAGAGATGGAGTCTTCGCAGCCTCCCTAGATTCCCGCAGTTGCCTCATCACTGCCCGGGCGTCGTCAGCCGTGGCGCCCTCGCTATCGTTTCCCAACCACGCTGCCAATTGTGCCGCTAACTCGGGGGGCATATCCTCCCTGTTCGCAGGGGTGACCACCACAGGGATTGGATTCCCCTCCTTTGGCGCCGGGGTTGGCTCCTCTCGTGGCGCTTCGGGAACCGGGGTCTCCCCCCCAAGTGCTCCCCTTCTGGGCCTCTTGCTCCTTCCACCGGGAATTGTTCCCTGCAAAGGCCGTTTCGATCCTCCCTCCTCGTCCTTAGCCTCAACCTTTCGCTTTAGATCGGCTATCTCCTTCATGAGTATGCGGAGCATCTCCTCGGTACCGACCCGCTTTCCGACCTTCTTCGGCATTCTTAGACGGGATATCTGTAAGACAAAAAGAAGGATTACAACGCTCAAAATTGCTCTTCGTTCCGTCTCGAGCTCACATGCAGCGGGGAGGTGCAGCTTCAGAGCACAGGAACAAGAGGATGCTTTCTTGGCTTCCGCTCCTTTTATCCGTCTTCAGGGTGGGCGTGAACCCGCCCCCGCCTGCCTCCAAGGGCGTGGCCGGCCGTGTTGGTGTCTAGGCCAGCCCACTCTAGGGCGGGAAAAAAGGCGCGCCCCGGCTACGCCGCTTCGGGCATACCAGCCGAGACTCGCCTCCCGCCCAAGATGGCTTCCCGGGGGGATCGTGGTACTCGACCATACGTTCGGGGGGACCGATTGGTCGCCCCTTTCCATTCTATAGAGGCACTTTACAGTACTACTACTCAAACACTGACGTAATCTTTTCAGAACTTCCTGTTCGAGGAAACCTGAACATTGTACACATTAGAAGCGAGGTAACCCGTTACATGGGAGAATATTTCCTGACTATAGGTGACATCGACTTAAATGAAGCTAGAAAAGCTAATCTGACCTGTTACCTGCAGGAGCAGGAAAAGATGTTATTAAAAATGGCAGAAAGAAGGAGGGAAAAGTTTCAGAAAAAGGCCACTGACGAAAAGGATAGAACCCCTAGGTGGGCAGAAAATATGGAAAGCACCTCAGATGGCGAAGCTGCTCCTGCATTGTTGCTGGATTTTGAACGGAAAGGGAAACTCTGTCTTCATAGAGAAAAGACTAGTTATTATAACAATGTATTCATCGGTTCCAGCGAGTGTGACCATAATTACAAGGTAATTGGAGGTTGGGGTTTCAAAAATGGGTCAGAACCTGTGTTTCCCGGAATTTATTATATATGTGGGAACAAGGCTTATTTCAAATTGCCGGATCACTGGTATGGGAGCTGCTACTTTGGCATTGTTTTCCCGAAAATATACCATGTGAACAACGCTGCTGGAAGGAATGAAGAAACTAATGGCTTAGTGCGTAGTAGGCGTGAAAGTGTAGGAGAAATTATAGGTGATATATTTAGTGCACTGATACCTGGAATGGGGGTAGTTCTGAATACTCACCGAATCTGCAAATTGTCTACAGTAGTGGATCGGTTATCAACTGACACTGCTGCTGGATTCCTGCTGGTCAATACTGAAATGGTTGCGATCAGATCAATGGTTTTACAGAATCGCCTTGCTCTTGACACCTCACTGGCAAAAGAGGGCGGAGTCTGCAGGATGCTGAAGGCGCAACATTGTTGCACCTACATTCCTGACAAAAGTATCAAAATTAAGAAATATGTAAGGAACATAACTAATTTGGAAAAAGAACTTAAACCATTAGAGGTTGATAGTGCCTGGAAGAGGCTGACTGATGGTCTCTCCTCTGTAGGTAGTTGGTTCTCTAACTTAGGTAAAAGTCTTTTATGGAAAATACTGATGCCAATAGTTGGAATAGGCGTGGTTGTACTGATCATATTCATCTGCTGTAAATGTCAAAAATGCAAAAAGAAGTACACTGTGAATAAGAGAGGAGTGAAGAGAAATGTTGATGAGCTAGAATTAGAAGAATTGAAAAACGAAATTTACAAGAGAGCTAAAAGCTTTCACCCTAATATGGATGCAGAAAAAAGCTCAACAACAAGTTTGTGGAAATTGAGATGAGTGATATGAAAGAATGAGGTTGGCATCTGTTTCCATTTATAGTGATGATAGTAAATATCATCAAAGAGGGGATAGATGGAGCAAGGATTCGAACGTAAAGCGACTTGCTCTACTCATGAACCTCGCCTAACTCGTAATAATATTAATTCAACCTGTCTGTCATTTATTTCGCCTTTTCCCCAACACGCGGGTGTCCCTAGGAGGCTTGCTTATGTGTCTTTTCATCTTAACCATGCTTGCGTATTACAAAATGGCTGCTTCGCTGAAATCCAGTCTGCGCATGCGTCGGTCATACCCACGTGATGTGACGCACTCGCAATTTGGAGGGATGTTTTCGCTCATGCGCATTACTGCTAAATATGGCCGCTTGTCCTTAACCATGCTCTCTGCTAGCTCATGCTGCTTCTGCATATCTGTCTTTTCAGCACTAACCGTTAATGATATAGATATTATAAAGTAAGGGGTGCAGTGAAGCATTTCATGGTATACAGTGTATTCATTTTTTCTGTGTTACTAATTTGTTTTCGCTTACTTTTCATGTATTACGCATCCATGGGCCTGGGTCGGGGGGATTGAATCCATTTTGAAGCCCGTAAACTCCCCGCACACGTGATGAGGGAAAAACCCAACTGCGCAGAAGCAGAAACAAGCCAGCTGGCTACCAAAGCTGGGACGCTCCTGGGAAGCTCACCTTCGCCCCTGGAGAAGATGCTGTATTACAATCTCAAAATGTTACAATGTTTCTTTCCAATGTGTACTTCATTGTTTTCCACCACACGTATACCTGGGAACACAAACTCCAAGGGGTGGGTACTGTCATTTGAATATTTATCATGGGAACGCAGAATTTAGGAGGTGACAATGACTTAACCACCTCCCTTGACCAATCAAAAGATGGGACCTTGTCACTTGCAACATTTGTGGGTGGTCTGGGGGTCCCAGAACAGTATAACTAGTCTAGTTTAGCTTAGAAAAATTGTCCGACTTGTCCGAGTAGCAGACCTGTCACTGACCCTACGAACTCTATAGGTGATTGATACAGAGCGCTGCGGAGCTCTCTGTCCGTACGTTCCACAAACTCCAAGGGGTGGAAATTAGTCCTAAGTGCTGGCGGAGCACTTTGCTGGGAGATTCGAAAACCCAATCGGGGTTACTGGCGGATTCCGTGCAGAGAGGGGGTAACGCAGGCGTTGCATCCGAAGCTGCAGGTGTTGGTCGTGCCCTTTGGTGAGCCCAGTCCTGATCCAAATCCTGAGGGGTATCCTGTCCTGACTGTCCATGAGCTGTACCTGCTCGCCTACTGGCATTCTGAATCCTTGAGGGTCGTTGTCCTCGCCTTTTCCCAAGCCGACCCGTGGCCAGGGTTGGTTCTCATTCCCGTCCTAGGTAAATATTCAGTGTGGGTGTTTGTCTAACTTTACTCTTACCTTTCCTCTTCTTAATAAAGCATTCTTGCCTGTGATATTGCCCTATCACCCTTTAAAGTGATTTAAATGCAATTGTTTATTAGTGATGTTCCCCTTTTTACCCTACCTGTAGGATATCATTAAACTGACTGCTTATTCAGCTTGTTCCATTATCCCTTGCCTTTAGTATGGTTGCTGTGAACTTAGTTAGAATAGCATAAAGTTTAGGAATTAGTTTTGAGAATATTAGTGCACACGTAAGGTTCTTCTCATGTCCCCTGTCTTAGCTTAAATTCGTACTGAATAGCATGTTCCCAAATACTCATACCCTGTAGTGTTTCCTAATACCCTATGGTGCTTGCCCTAATCCATAGTTACATTTTGGCTTTAATCTTGATTATTGATGTTCTGATTTGTATCTGCCTTATAATCATGGCATATTCATTCTAAACTTACTCTACATAAAAAACTTTAAAACCCCATCAGGTGTCTGTGGTCATTATACATCATAAAGTGTTGATAAATGTACTAAGTGTGTAAAGTGTTCTACTCCTTTTTAGGAATCTTGCTACCTGTCCACTGCTAGCTCCTGATCTATCAGGAGTAATGTGCCTGTGGTAAGTCAGGTACATGAATAGTAAGTGGTGAGAGAGTCACCCCCCTAAATTACTCATAGTAGCGTGGAAAGATTCACCCGGTTCATGTAAACACAGTTGTCATATGCACGCCAGGGCCCAGTGCGTGGAAAAATTGATAAACTAGTGACCCGGGTGACCTGTGTGCTCTATCACCTGCACTCCCACTGCGTCTTTTTGCTGCTTGTAACTGTACCCTGTGTTAGGAATGAGCCTTCAACCTGTTGTGAAGTTTCACAGAATGTTGCTGATCACAGCTGGCTATGTGTGAAGAAGAGAGGAGAGCAGGTGGAATCGGGAGCTGAATAACTGTAGACGCTGGGGTCTCAAGGAGAAAAGAAACAAGACCCGCGGTCGCGAGACTCGCTCTGTGGTGGGGGAGGGTCGTTGAAGCACAAGCAAGACAGAGAGGCGGCGCGAGGCCGCGCGCTTGGGAGAATGAGAAGAAATCCAGATGCCGCCTCTCCTCGTAACTGTGCGCATAACCGCACGCTCTATGCCACACAAAAAGCTGTGGTCGGCTTTTTAAAGCCCACTCACTAAATGTCTCGCCAGATAGCGCATGCGCTAGCTCAGTCGAGACCTAAAAAGGTAAGTAGGCATGCCAAATTAGTCACTGAGTAGGGACAGACTAATGCATTTTAGGGGGACTTTTGACATCTGTTTGGCTTTGTATCAGTTCCACTGTATTTCTACACCCTCATCTTGAGGTGTTTGTATGTTCAGCTGTTTTTGGGTTTGCAATAAACTAACTAACTTTGAATTGAGAGTCTGTGATTATTCTGAGTCATGGTTCATTGGAACGGTAATGTATATTCGACAAACGATATTTTTCCTTCCCTCCACACTTTCTAGCAGACAAAAAGAGACATCAGCCAGGGGTTTCAGAGTAAGTCTAGAACATGAAACCCAGCTCCTTCACTTGATCTCTACCTTCTAATCTCCTATTTGATTCTACTTGTCCCCCAATTAGTTGTGAATATATTTTTTACACCAGCTAAGTTTTTCCCAATGCTGTATTGTTACCATGTGCATACGCTGCAAAGCTTCCAGGTTTTGATGTATGCAAAGTTTTTTCCCTGCATTGTGAGATAATTTTCAAATAAATAGACCTCAACTGAGCCGCACAAAACCTGAAGAGTGTGATTCATGCTGCTAGCACATTTGCATCAAGATTTCCTGCTATAAAATCTAAGTAGACTTTTTCTTTGTAGGTTTACATTTTGATGGTCTATCCAAAGGACTTTGGAGGAGAAGTACTTTGAGAGCCTGAGTACAACTTAGGTGCAAATGTGGTTACAAATTATGCACCAAATAATTACCAATTGTGCAGGATGATGAAATAAGCAGGGGTGTAATATGCCTCAATTCCATGTTGCTGACTTCCGAACTGGGAATAACGTACAAATTGCACATATTTTTGACAACTCTGGTTTGCGTAAACTAGAATTTTATCATACGACCCCTTGATGGCCCCATGATGGTAAATCTTTGCCATGGCAATGCCAAAGTCAAGGCGAGTACTGTTTCCTTTTACAAGGCAAACAAGTCTAGGGTTTTATCTTGAGTGAGAGTTCTTTTGGCAGATACCAGTTTGCTTTCTAAAGGAGATGTTGAGTATGCACAACACAGCCAACCTGGTGGGCACACTGAAAGTCAAAACCACAATATCGATGGGACACTATATTGAAAATAAAATATCAATAGGTAATTTCGTTTAGATTGTCATGACCTAACTCCACATATATGTACATATGCAGCATGTATATATTCAAGGTATGTAGATTTGGAGTTAGGAATAGTAAATCTATACTTCACTATATGCACTTAGGGGCATATTATCAAGGGGGTTTATCTCCGCTTTTTTTGGCTTTAAAAGCCAAGAAAGCGGAGATAAAATTATCTCCCTATTACCTAGCTGCCGCTAACACCAGTTAGCGACAGCTAGTAGGAGACAGCGACCATCTTGGGCCCTACTTTGCATGTCAGTGATATTTATCACTAATGAGATGCAAAGTGGGCGTGCCAAGATGTTAGAGACTGAAAACAGTCGCTAACATCGCTATCTCCTATTACCAACTTTTGGAGATATTCGCGCTAAGCGGGAATATCTCCAAAAGCTAACACCTGCCCTGAGCAGTTCTTAGCCATGTTATCCAATGGGAGGTGGATAACATGGCTAAGAGCATTAGCTCGCTAATGCATGAATATCGCTGACTTTTCAGCGATATTCATGCTTTGCGGCGATTTTTACCGCATTTGCGTTAAACCTTGGTAATACCAAGGTTTATTTGCGGTAAAAATCGCCGCAGCGCTGCGGTAAATTTTTGTCTCTAACCAAGCAATAGCGATAATTATCGCTATTGCTTGGTAATATGCCCCTACCTTCACTATTTGATCCCTTTCATATTCTATCCTCAATACTCAGTAGTAAAATCAGCTGCCATTGTCCTTAAGGCAAGATATGCTGCCAGAGGTGTGGACACTGTGCTGTTTTATATTGTGTACATATTGACTTCTCCACACCTTGTGACAAAGGGATCATGCCCATCTACAGATCAGCATGCCTTCCTAGGGCGCTTAATTTATTTTATTTTATTTATTGAGTATTGTATAACGAGAACTTAAACCAAAGGTATTGGAGCACTTTATAAAGTTGGTACAGCAGCAATTACACACATTACATACAAGGTAGATAAAATACTTAGGGGCAGATTTACAAGCCCCTTCGGCCTCTTTTGTGTCACTTTTCCCATGTTAAAAGTAACACAAATGTGGCGCAAGGGGCTTGTAAATCTGCCCCGTAGAACTATATGCAAAATGAAATAAATGATAGACAGTAAGATAAATATAGTAAGTAAAAATACATAGAATATGCAAAAAGAAATATATCACAGACAGCAGGATGATATTGTTTTGAGATAGTTAAGGTAGATATAAGTATAGCATTTTACTGAGTTGGCACAGCGATAATTACATGAGTTACATATGGAATAAAGAAAAAAATACATAGTAACAGTATATAAAAAAGTGTATGACAGACATTAGGATAAATGGACGATATAGTTCCTAGGTAGCTAAAGTTGGTGCTCGAGAGGTGGAGAGAGTAGAGGCACAGGTTTCCCAAGGAAATGATGCTCAGATTTATGTGGAGAGTGTGGGGTGGGAGCATCAGGTCAGTCAGATGGTTTGGGGGGGTTTGGATATTTTTTAGAAGAATTTTCAGTTTCTTTTTGAAGTGAGGAAGTGATTGATTGTCATGTAAGTCCTGAGGTAGTCTTGTCACAGTCGTTAAAGGTGATCCATGGTAGAGGCAATTGGCGTAATTGAGGTTGGACTGAACAAGAAAGATGGTAGCCTGGACCTTGTGTGGAAATCCCAAATGAGGGAAAATTAGTTGCAGAGTTTTTACAGTAACAAAGCTTGGTCTTACTAGTTTGTCCTCTTGGACATTCATTGATAGCTTGGAGTCCATGATCATTCCGAGGTATCTTACATCCTTCAATACTTTAGTTGATGTTCTCAGATCCTCAGGCCAAGCGGCGACTGGGTCATAATTTTTTCAATCATGTTTTGGAAGCATTCAATTTGAGATGGCTCCACGTCATCCATTGATTCACGGCTATGAGACAACTGAAAATATGTTTGTTTTCAATGTCTTTGGGGCATTCCAGCTAAAGGAGTATTTGTGTGTTATTTGCATAGTTATAGCACATGAGTTGAAATTGATTGATCAGTGCTGGTAATGACTTCATGTAGATGTTGAAAAGCATGGGTGAAATGATAGATCCTTGAGGGACCCCTGCTTTTGTGAAGTACAGTTTGGACACAAAATGGGGGTATGGATAACATTAGTTCTGTTGTGAAGGTAGGATGTGATCCAGGCTAGAGCAGTCACCTCTATACCGGCTTCATAGAATTGTTGTATTAGATTATTATGGTCAACTGTGTTGAAGGCCACAAAGAGTTCCAAGAGAAGTAGCGGAGCAACCCCATTATGGTCAACTGTGTTCTACAGGTCAACCCAGATGGCAATGAGGGCATATTCCGTGTCTCTTTCTGGATGGAATCGTGTTTGGACGATGAATTGTGACATCTGGGCGAATGCTGTTCTTTCTATCAGTTTGCCCAGGAAAGGTTAATTTGTAATTGGTCTGTAGTTGTCGAAATTCATTGGGTCCGGGTCTGTTTTCTTCGGTAATTGGTGTATGTATGACTTTTTGCGTTCTTCAGGACATATTCCGGTAGTTAAGGAATTGTTGATGATTCTTCTTACTAGTGTGGCAGCAGAGGTTGTTAGAATAATTTTCTTGAACGTTTGTGGTGGACATGGGTCAGAAGGGGTGCCAGAAGGCCTGTTTGCTTTCACTAGGTCCATAAATTCACTGTGTGAAATTTTTTGGAAGGAACAGAGAGGCAGGGTCAGAGTATTCTTGGATTGTTGTTTTAGAAAAGGGTTGGTGCTGGTGCTTTGTTTTTGTTTTAAATGTGAGTCTCTCGTGTCTGCTTTGGCCGTGTAATGATTTTCCAGTTTGTCTGTGAAATCTTGCTTAACAGGATGAGCTCCTTCTAAGCAATTTGGTTTACGAAATACATTGTGAATTTTAAAGAATTCTTTATTTGCACATTTAGTATTTTGAATTCGGTCTGAATAGTACCTTTTCTTAGCTTTTTGATAGTTCGCTTGTATAATCTATTAAGTTTCTGTAGGCAAAGTTTGTCTTGATTGGCATTTGTTTTGAGCCATGCACCTTGCCCCTTTCTGATTTGTTGTTTTATCTTTTTTCTCTGTATATCTCCAAGGTGCCTGTTTTCTTTTGCTCTGTTGCGTTGTGTAGTTTTTAGTGGTATTAGGATATCAAAAGTTTCCTGCAGCCACTCAAATAGCTTAGGTGTCTAGATCTCTACTGGAAGTTAGTTGTTCCAAATTGAGTTTGTTTCATGGTCGATAGGTGGATGCACGCAAGGTGGTTTTTAGGTGCGTTGCTTTGTGTTGTTTTTTGGTGAAAAGGAAGCAAATGGTCGTGTGACCATGTGAATGGAGTCATTGTTTGAAAGATAACTAGTTCTGAATTTACAAAGATGACATCTAGGATGTATCCAACAATGTGTGTGGGTTTGTGGACGATCTGGTGCAGGTTCAGAGCTTGTAGGCCTGTGATGATTGTTTTTGGATGGGGCATATTGGGTTTGTCAAACCAAATGTTGAGGTCACCCAGAATGCATAAGTTGGAGTGTAGTGTTATCAGGTTTGAAACCATGTCTAGAAGTGTGCCTGGGAATGTTGCATTGCTAAGTGTAGGTTTGTAAAGGAGCAGGAAGTTACAGAAGGAAAATATTGTCGGATTGCATCTGGTGAAAAGTGCCTCACAACCTTGCCTGGAGACGTCGTCAGCTTTAGTGATATGTAATGTTTGCCTGAACACTACAGCTAGGCCACCTCCTCTTTTGCCTATATCATTTTGCATGGTAGTTTGTTAGCCTAGAGGAACGGATTCATGTAGGACTGGAGCCACATCATCTCCCAACCAGGACTCGGTTATGAAGAGTATGTCAGGTTTAGTGTCAGTGAGAAGGTCGTGGATGTGATGTTTGTTTTTAGCGTGCAATCGAGTGTTTATTAGTAGATAGTTTAGAGAATGTGCTTTGGTGATAGTGAGACTTTGCTTTGTAAACAGTATTTTGTGCGCCTGTAGCAGATGTGTCCTTAGCGTTGGTATTAGCTGTATGAGGATGGCAATCATGTAGCTGTTTTGTGTTGTGTTTCTCGTCCAGAAGGCTAAGAAGGCATTTTGATGGGTCTGCGTGTGTTGGTGTTGGAGATAGTGTTTTTAAGAATGAGTTGGTGAGCTGGTTGTTCTGTAGAGCGTCTGTTTACTGCGGAAGGTGTATGAGTTTGTGGTGGTGATGCAGCATGTGGGTCATGCAGTAAGGTACTATATTGTCCAATGGATGGGAGACGTTTAAAAGAGAGTTGCTGTGTTGCTGTATATGTGTTAGGTGTGGGGGAAGAGCAAAAGTTAGGCATTGGAGTCTGTTCATGGTGTGCATCATTTGTGTAGTCTGGAAGGTGGGTGTATCTCTGTAGTTTGTGACAGAAAGAATAATGAGGTATTGTGCTTGAGAGATTTCGTTGTGCAAGTGTGTGTTATGTTTGTTTTTTTAGGAGTAGTGAAAGGAGGTGCTGATCTATTTGTTTTCTGGGAAGACTTTATTTGTATTGTTTGTGAGTGAAATCTGTAAGGTAAAATGGGTGATGATGTGTTCGTGAGTAGATTGTATGTGATGTGTAATGGGATTAACTAGAGTTAAGAGTGTTTGTGTTAGATTTGATTGCTGCAAGAGGTAATATGTGTGGTTTACTGGAGTGTAAGTGTTGTGTGGTTGTGTTATTGTAGTAGAAAGAAGAGGAGGCTGTTGGTGGCTTAAAAGATGGAAGGATGAGCATAGGTTTCATGGTAACAGAAAGGGAACTGTTAGGAGTAATTAGAGTAGGGAGTGTGTGTCTGGAAGGAATACAGTTACGTATGGTGTAGAATTGGGTTCTAGCAGTGATGAGTGGATTGGTTAGTGGTATAGGATAGAGTTGTGTAGTGTTTGTAAGTGATGGTGCAAATGTGTTGGAGCTGGGATAGAAGGTTGTATCGGTGTTGTTTCTGGGGTTTTGTAGTAGGTGCTGAGACACTGACATGTGTGTAGCATTTATTTGTAGTAAATGAGTAGAGTGCATGTGCTGTGAGTGTGTTGATATGGTTATGGTTGTGGATGGGGTAGTGTGGGTGCTGGTGTATGTAAAATTGGGCAGCATTTCCGGCCCTAGTTTGGATTAGTCTCATACAGGCTCAAACAGGCAATTGTCCTTGTCCTCTCCATCCTCAGACTTGATGCCCGGGCTTAGACGCCTTGAAAACTAAGCATAAATAGCCCTAGTAATCAGGTGACCCCTTCGGCCAATGAGAACGCTAGCCCTAACGCTAACTAATCACAATATCAGCCCTAAGCCCTAGGGCCAATAGGACACCAGCCTCTTACAGCCAATCACAGCCATAGTCCCAGCAGCCAATCAAGCGCTAAACCCTAAGCCCTATGGCCAATAAAAACGCAAGCCCCAGCACTAGTTTCAACAGTCAATCAGGTGCTAAGCCCTAAGCCCTATGAAGGCAATTTATTTCAGGAAATGCAGGAAATATATTCAGGCATTAATGGTGGCTGGTGACATTTGAAAGTGGTGAGGCGTAAAATTTGGGTTAGACTTTCTTGTAGCGAGAAAAGCAAACAAGCTTACAGGACAAAAGTGGAGTCTGTGGGATTCTCCACCTGAGAAAAAAATGAAAAAAGATTGGCAAATGGTGCATTTTAAAGCAAATTAAAGCAACGTTTGTAAAGCAGTAGGACCGTATGGTCTTGAAATATTAAGCACATTAAAAACTGCCTCATATTTTACTGCATTAATATGTGCAACAGTTACTGCAATGCACAAATCGAAAAGCGATTAAGGCCCTTTTAAGTGGGTACTTGACAAGTATCTTGCACTGCGTTCAGCATCTACTCTGTAGGGGTAGGCGGAGTTCGCAAAGTTGCACTCTGCGAATTCCATGGAGTTGCCTGAAACTCTGTGGAATTCCGCAGAGTTCCGCTCTGACTACGTGTAACACTTAGATTCAACCCCACTCCCTGCACTCACCTCTCAGTGCTGCCTCCTCTCCTGGAAGGTGCCCTTGCTGCCCAAGAAGATGGCTGCAAGTGGTGGCGCTTCATCGGACTCTCGCGGCCCTGGGGAGCCATCTCTGCTGCCCCTTGCAGGGCTCCCCAGTGATACCGGGGATGTGGTGCTAGACACGGTGCAAGCAGCGGGAGCAGCCGCCGCACACACACTAGCTCACAAATATACAACCAGGGCATGGCGCGGACAAAACACGTGATGTCAGTTGCCCGGTGTTATGGTTGCCTTTACTTCTGTCTCGTGTAGGAATGTGTTAGAATCTGGAATCATATAGTAGAATCAGCCTGATTCCAGATTCAGATTATTCCGGCAGTGGCGGTTGCTGAGGCAGGAAGACTTGTACTTCTCTCTGTCATTCATTAAACCAATTTACTTCATTTCACCTCGACTTCTGAAGCTTCTTACTCACAATATTTGGCGACGATCCTGGTTCTGCCACCACGCTCTACTTCGACCTCCATCTTCAGCGATCATGGTAAACATTTCTTGACTTTCTTCATGAGTAATCACCCTTTCTCTGTTGTTACAGGTAACCTCTGCATATTTTTGGCGCTTCTGGCATATTTCATTATCAGGCAAGACGTTATCTGCACGCGCTATTGAAACTCTCTTGTTCCACGCGCTGACCGCGAGACATCGTTCTCTACGAGCAAGCAGCGAGACATCCCTATGCACAAGCAGCGCTGCACTCGTCACTGCTTTTGGTATCGCGTCATCACGCTTTCAAGCACAGCGGCCATTTTGTATTTTGCCAACCAGAGATTGCCAACCACGTAACGTTTTACACGGAGCTATCGTGTTTAACGTTACCAGTGCCACCAGCTTTGTGTTTCTTTACTCGAACACCACTTTTTAAACATAATATTCATATATTATTTTAGAAACACGCATCTGGAGTGTGGATTGACATTTTTTTTTATTTAAAAAAAAAAGACATTTTATGAATTTCGTTTTTCCATACAATTGTGCCATTTTAAGCATTATTATTGAACATTTTCCTGCCTCAGCTTAATTCTGCATACATTACCTTATTTTTTATTTTTTATTTTATTTTTTTTAATTAAAATGGCTACCACTGCTAATTCTACTATTGCACCGCCTCCTCCATTTTTGATTGATGGTGATACACCTACCATTGAATGGGAAGAATGGATAGGTGTTTTTGAAAATTATCTGGAAGCCATCGATGGACTTAGATTTCCTCTGACACGAAAAAAAGCAATTTTATTCAACTCACTTGGTAAAGGAGGCCAACATGTTTTTAAATTTCTACCGGAATTACTTGGTGCGGATGGTGAACCTGTTGATAATCCATACGTTGAAGCGAAAATGAGACTTGAAATATACTTTGGAAAAAAAGTGAATATTGTCATGCAAAGACACAAATTTTATACTATGCCGCAAAAAGATAAGGAATCTGTGGATCAAATGGTCACTCGTTTAAGGGAACTCTCGTTGAAATGCGATTTTGGTCCCATGACTGATCAAATGATTAGAGATCAGTTGATCGTTCAGTGTAAAAATAAGAGGATGCAACAAAAACTTTGGGCGGCCAGAAATCCAAGCTTAATGGAAGCTATTGCTATTGTCAAAGTCGTGGAGGAGTCCGATAAGTGCATGGAAGATATGCACAGTTTGGAATTAAAGAAGGATGACTCTATTAATGTTGTGAACAGAGTGGATAAAAATGTTGTTTGCACAGATGTTAAACCTAAAAACTTTGCTTCTACAGATGTTAAGCCTAAATTTACGAATTTTAAGCAGAAAAAGAAAAATGTTGCTCCTTTTGGCAAAAGTAAATTTGTGGGTTGCTTTCGCTGTGGGAGTATGTCTCATGCAGCGGATTCTGCAGGCTGTTTTGCTAGAGATAAAACTTGTATGAAATGTGGGAAAAGGGGTCATATTAGTAAGGCCTGTAGATTTCCTTCACTCAATAAGGTTGCATATGTTGATGATGACACAATTTCTAATGAAATGTCTTTGTGCATAGAAGAGTCTTCTGATGTAGAGAATTGTGTTTGTGTTTCTCTTCAAAGACCGAAAGCTATCTTTGTGGTGAATGGAGTTGCTGTAACGCTCTTGGTTGATCCTGGATCTATGTTTTCTATTTTTCTATTTTTCCTTTTCGTTTATTTAATGAATACTGGCCCAATTTACCACTCTATAAAAGTGACATCACTCCGAAGGGATATGGAGGCCAGATTATCAACATTAAGGGCGTTATGGATGCTTCATTTGAGTTCAAAGGCAGATGTTCGTCTGGGAAAGTCTACATTTCTGATGAGGGTCCAGCTATTCTAGGCTGGATACAACAATATGATTTGCACATCATTTTAGATCCAAGGTCTGTTGAAAGTGTTCTTGTTGTTGATGATCTTCCCAACATTGATTCTATTCTAGATTAGTACCGTAATGTGTTTCGGACAAACTTAGGCAAATTAGAGGGTTATATGCACGAGATAAAACTTTAAAAAAATGCATCTCCTATGTGACATGCCCTCAGGAGAATTCCTATTGCCATTCGCAATGAGGTGAAGGAAATGTTAGATGATATGCAGAAGCAAGATATAATATAGCCTGTTGAGGTCTCGGAGTGGCTTTCCTCTGTTGTCGTCACTCAAAAAAAGGATGGCAAACTTCATTTTTGTGTGGACCTTAGGTCCCTTAACCAGAATATTATCGTGGATAAGTTCCCTCTCCCAAACATTTCTTAAATGGTTCTCCTGATGGACAAGGCGAAGTTCTTTAGCAAGCTCGATCTCCGTTCAGCCTACCATCAGGTTGTTTTACATCCCAAGTCCAGGGAACTAACTGCTTTTGTTACCGTTGAGGGAGTGTTCCAATTTAAAAGGTTACCGTTTGGGCTTGCCTCTGCGGCCAGCTTGTTCCAACACATGATGCATTCCCTGTTAAAAGACTTCAAACATGTTCATTTTTTTCAAGATGATGTTTTGATTACTGGAATTGATAAATCAGAGCATAACATTAATTTAGCCAAAGTGTTACATGTGTTTTCAAATGCAGGTCTCACTCTTAGAAAGGATAAATGTCAATTTTTACTAACGGAGATAGATTATTTAGGGTATACCATCTCTCATTCTGGTGTGAAGCCAAAAGAGATTTATTGAAAGCTATCAGGTGTGCTCCCGTTCCCTCGAACAAGGATCAACTGAAATCCTTTTTAGGATTAGTGGAGTATTACTCCAAGTTTGTTTGAAATTTTGCCCACAAGACTGAAGCTTTGAGATTACTACTTAAAAAAGGTGTACAATTTGAGTGGGGTTCACAACAATCTGATGCTTTTGAAAAAATTAAACTCGAAATTGTCAATGCAGGCATGCTCTCCACATTTGAACCTGGTAGAGATACCTTTGTGACTGTGGATGCCAGTGCTCATGGTATTGGTGCCATTTTGTCACAAAAGAAGAATGGCTTAGAGAAAACTGTGGCTTTCGCTTCACGTACTCTGAGTGTCTCTGAAAAAGAAAGAAGATATGTTATGGTTGCCTTTACTTCTGCGCCGGGACACCCTTTGGGGTAGCCGTGCGCTATAGAAGAGACAGTACATAACATAACATAACATAGGAATGTGTTAAAATCTGGAATCATATAGTAGAATCAGCCTGATTCCAGATTCTGATAATTCCGGCAGAGGAGGTTGCTGAGGCAGGAAGACGTGTACTTCTCTCTGTCATTCATTAAACCAATTTACTTCATTTTACCTCGACTTTTGAAGTTTCTTACACACAATACCCGGCAATGGCTGCATTGCTGGCGCGGGTCAGTGACTTGTGCAGGAAAAAAAGAGAGCAGCCAGAGAGGCTGGTACAAGTTCTGTTGGAGACATTGGGTTGGCACATTTACGTTTCGAGTGAGTGCCTGAAGCTGGGCTCCCAGTTATTACCCCTGTGCAGGATCCTTCAGCCTGCATGCAAGACCTAATCTGGTCATTACCATAAAAAGAACACCAGACTTCTAACGTGTGACGTATTCATTAAGGAGGGAATGTGTGCTTTCTACAAACGCAGAACTTTTCCACCATGGTTTATCAGCCAGTATTCCTTCCCCCCTATTATAGGCTGCTCAGGTCAGATAATGTTAACAATATGTCATCTTTATAGCTCTCTTCCATCCATATGTTTATTTTAATGTGTTTATTTGGAGCAACAGTAGTGTCAGATGTTTCATGAGAAACCACCCATTGCATCCATTTCCAAGTCCCTCCTCTTCTTTACAGACACGACACTTCAGATACAATGCTGCTCTCCTCATGTTCCCCGGTTGCCCATTTTCCAATTTCACCCACTTACTTTCTACCTCCTGGTTTAACTTTCACCCAATCCCCTTTGCTTATCAGACGATGCATCTATTCTGTTTTCTGAATATGATAATTTGTATATGCTTTTTAATCCTTCAACCAATTTTGAGCAAGTTTTGACCCAGGAGACCTTTCCCTCATTATCTCAAATGAGGATATGTCCATAGCAGGATTCTGAGTGGTGCAGAGAGCCTATAACATGTCTTTCACTCCACCCTGTAAATTCAGCCCCAACTTGACTGCCATTTCCAGGGTCTCTTTAACCCCTTGGCCGTGGCGGGAATTCCGCTGTGCCGCTGGGAGGCTAGGGGGCAGGCACGGCGCTTCGGCACTCATGATGGCGTGGTTCTGTCACGGTCCTGCCTGCTCAATACTTTGCCCGCTCAGGCGGGGAATTAATGCCGCATGGGCGGAGCAGCCGCAGCATGGCGGAACCACGCCGTCGTGAGCACACCCCTCCCGTGGCTCATGAGGGCGTGGTTCCATCATAAGCAGGCAAGGGTTTAACTAACCTACTGATCCTCACAGCTTAACCATTGCTCTGAGGGTTGTATACGGAGGTAATATAATGTGATTTACTCCAATACCTTGCAAAACGTTACACATTTCTCTCAAAGTGAGCTGAGTACTGTTGTCTGTGACTAGAACTGATGGAATTCCCTCTGTACAAAACGTTTCTCCCAGTACTGCAGCGGTGGAATACATTGTTATGTTCATCATAACCATCACCTTAACTCATTTTAATCTGGCATCAACTAGTACTGCATATTTTTCTTGTTCAGGTAAAGTTAAGAAAGGACGAATGAAATCCAAACACACCTGTTTAGCATTACACACATATTGATTGTGCAGTGAAGTTCCTAGACCAACCTTTAAACGTTATTCTGCTTTTTTGCACACACTACTCTCGATAACACAATCTCTCACAGGATCCTCGATAGCTCTTACTTGTCAATGTTCGGCATAAATGTCCTTCATGGGCTAGGACAATAAGCTTCATTCTAACCCCAAATGGAGGCACAAATCTGTCACCCTTCATTATCACAAGATCACCACACAGGGACAATTCATCAACCACCTTAGCGTAGGGGCGAGCACCAGGAGAAGCCACACCTTCCATTTAATGAGCTTGACTATGACTTTCAGGGTACATTCTTCATCCATTGCAAACATCCAATCTTCCTTAGGTACAGTCTTTCAATCCTTCCAAGGCATAACACAGTAGTGACAACTCCTTTAGTCTCTAGGGCACACTACTCGCTTGCACCATCAAGCACACAAGATAAACAACCAGCTAAGCTGTTCGTACATCCTGGCACATATTCTACTGCACAATCACCCTCTTCGAACTTGACCACCAAACTGGCTAACCTACCTGAACAGTGTTTGTTACCTCCAGGACCTAACACTCAAACAAGTGGCGTGTGATCTGTTTGTAAGATTACCTTGATACCCCATAAGAAGGTTCAGAATTAATTATGGCCCATGCTGATGCATCACGCTTTATCACAGAGTAATGTATTTCTGTGGCAGACAAAGAGCGAGAGGTGAAAAACACAGTTTTCTCTACCCTACCATGTACATGGGACCAAATAGTTACCACTCCCACACCACTGGCATCCACTATGAAAATAGTTTTCAACTCAATCTGGAATGGAACCAACACTCCTAAATTGGCAATATCAGATTGTATCGACATGAACACTTTTTGTTGGGCAGGCCCCCACTCACATTTTTTCTTTTCCTAAGCAGAATTCCTAAATCCTTAGTCTTGTCTGCGAAGTTTTGTACACACTTTGAGTAATATTCTACTAACTTCATGAATGATCTGAGCTTGTCTTTCTCGTCAGATACGGATTTATTCCCAATGGCGCTCACCAGGTTTATTATAAGCTTCACCCCTTCACCAGATATTGGATACTTTATATACTCCACTTTTCGTACAAAGAACCTACACTTTTCCTTGCAGAAGGTCAGCCAACAACCAAAGAGCATTCCCAACAGTTGTTATTTTCCATATGTCTCTAGAAGCCACTATCCGCTGAGGCTAACTAAGCCAAATGGCAATCTAGTAAACTGGTACACACTCTCCATGTTGATGGAAGCTGTTAATGATCTTGAAACAGCTGTCTTATCTGTGATAGGCAATTTGCAGATCAAGTTTAGAGAAGCATGTTCCCCGGGACAGCTTCAGAATTAATTCATGTGTTGATCTTTGGGAGTGGGAAACAGTCTGATACCATGTTCTCATTAAGACTGCGCAGATCCACACATAATCTGAGCAAGCCATCAGATTTTTATCATGATGACAATAGAAGAGACCCACTCTGCGACCTCCACTGTCTCAATCAATCTATCCTGAATCATTCGTTATAAAATTGACCTTACATTTTCTCTGATGGCCATCGGAACTCTCCTTACAGTATGCCTAACAGGCACTGCAACTTTCTTTTGAATATTTTGTATTGACACCCTTTATCTTCCGCTAGTTTGCTCTCAAAGTCTGGCTTATATTTGAACATAAGTGCATCCATCACTGTGTCATCCACAACCATGGGCCTTATTTATGAAGGCCTTGCGCCACCGGTGCGTCACTTTTAACATGGGAAAAAGTGACGCACCGGCGGCGCAAGGCCTTCATAAATAAGGCCCCATGACTTGATCATTTGATATGGGACTTACAATTATGTGCACATCCGTCCTTAAATTGGTGGACCAGAGTCTGCAATCTATACTTTGCCCACAGTGTGATGCTCCTTGAAAATAATACTGACAACCAGGAATACAAGCACTCCAATGCTCGCTCCTTAATACCCTTTTAAGTTAGGAACGTTTTGGTTCCAACACTTCTCCTGGCCATATGAGATCAAAAAGTTATTTGGTAACAATTGTGTAGAGTGTACCATTAAAGATGTATCCTTTCATATCATATTAAAGTTGGCTGTAGGGCATTTTCTCTGCTAAGTGTGCTCCCAACACTATAACATTTAGCATTGTCCTCTCCAGAACAAACATTTTCTGCACTCAAGACATACAGCCTGATTCATGAAGTAAAATTGCGCCCGCAATCGCTGCGAAAAGGCAAATGCGGGCGCAAATTCCCTAATCGGCATTCAACAACAAAATAGCGAATTCGCAAACACATATTTGCGAATTCGCTAAAATATTCGCAGAATCCCGGCAGGTGAGCATTAGCGATTCGGAAATAGCGACACACCACGGATTCTGAGAAAATAATTGCGAAATCGCAATATAATCGCAATCGGTATTCAAGAAAAATCGCTATTAGTGAAAAACCCAAAAATCGCTATTTGCACCGCGCAAAATAAGGACAACTCAAAGCAGGTGGTAACCATGAAAGCCATGGAAAAAAAACTTTCAAAAAACCGTTGTCCTATCACCAACAGGTACTGGCCTGACCAATCACACATAAGGACCATCATCATCAGCAGCATTAGGAGACCCACAATGCCAGGAATGTACATGGTGGTGAGGCGTCGCAGGCTAGAGCGATTAGCACGGAGGAGACGCAGGATCCAGGACAGGATATTCCGCCAGCGGGTCGCCTTGCTGGGCCAAACCAGAGAGCAGATATATGCGAAATACAGGCTGAATGGGGAAATGATAATGCAGCTAATACAGGACCTTGACCCCCTGATGCAGCACCCAACAAGCCGTACCAATGCTGTGCCTACACATGTGCAGGTATTGTGTAGCCTGCACCTCCTGGCCTCCGGGAGTTTCCAGGGGATAGTAGCGGCTGCTGGGGGGATATCCCAGCCCACCATGTCACGCTGCCTCCACACTTTTGTTGACGCCATGCTCACCCAGCTACACCGTCACATCAAATTCCCCGCCAGCCAACAGGAATTGGACATGACCAAGCTACAATTCTACAATGTAGCCCATTTTCCACATGTGCTCGGATGTATAGACTGTACCCACGTCGCCATCTGCCCACCAGCTGGCATGGAGTATATGTTCCGCAATAGAAAGTCCTACCACTCCCTCAACATCCAGATGGTCTGCAATGCTAAGACATATATCACTGACATTGTCGCACAGTACCCAGGGAGTACCCATGACTCCTTCATTTTCCGGCACAGCGGCCTCCACACACGACTGGTCAGGGGAGAGTTTGGGGAAGGACACCTACTTGGTAAGTACACTTTGATTGAAATGTCACATTGCAAAGATGTAACAGCGCAGCACAGGCAATCACCATCTGCTCCTCTCATTCAGGTGACAGTGGCTACGCCCTCCGTGAATACCTCCTGACCCCATACCTCAACCCTGCTACACCCCAGCAACGGCGCTACAATATTGCATACATACGGACAAGGAATTGCATAGAAAGGACATTTGGCCTGCTCAAGAGCAGGTTCCGCATACTGCACAAGACAGGTGGGGCCATGTATTACAGTCCTGAAAAGTGCTGCCGCATTGTGGCTGTCTGCGCAATACTACATAACATTGCAACCAAGCGCCGGATACCTGTTAACATCTCTGGCAGTGAATCTGAGGGGGACAACCGGCCACCTGCACATGCGCGCCATGCACATGGGGAGAACCCAGCAGAAGGGCACAGACGTCGCAACCACATCACAGTGAACAGTTTCTAGTACAACCACTTCCAACACCCCACAAATCAACAATGCATGCAAAATGTAATGATGACACAACGCTAATGTGTGTAGCAAAATAATTGTATTTGTTAAATTCACAAAAATAAAAATAACGTTCCTGTCAAAATAAGTCCAACAAACAGTATTACGCCATACTGCTGTGCATCACTACATGGCAGGCTTAACCTCAGCCTGTGCCATGGATTAACTGCAGTTCTCTAGGAGCGCCTAGTGCGCGTTCCGCCATAGCGCCTCTGAGGGGCATCCTCCCCCGGGGCTTCAGGCAATGGGGGGGGCCTGGTGCTGCGGGTGGGTGGTGGGGCCTGTGAGGCAGATTGAGAGCTGACGCTGGACGCCCCCTCACTCGCATCATCACCCCCCACAACAGATGGAATAGCTGGAGGGTGAAGAGCAATGACTGCCGTGGTGAGGGTCTCCAGCACCCTTGTCATGTCCTCGCTGCACTGTATGATTTGGTGCTGGTGGGTCAGGGCGCGCCGCGCCAACAGAGATGTAGCATTCGCTGACACGTAACTTGCCCTGCTGTTAGTGTCAAGCCGGGTCATCAGTTGGCGGTGGCGCCGGCGTGTTCCACTGCGCTCTCTCGACATGGCCGCGGTGTTGGCCTCCAAGGCTGCAGCCATGCGGACCAGTCCGTCTCCCACACCTGCCATTTCTGCCCTCATGCCTTCCATGTGGCCTGCAACAGTGGCCACATTGCGCCCTATCATGTGCAGTTGCAGCTGTATAGCTCCCTGCTGCTGAGCCTGGCGCTGGTGAATGCGGAGCATGCGTCTCTCGACGCTGAGCCGCGCCAGTCCCTGAGCATTGGCCCGCCTGCTAGCTGCTGTGGAGTGCCGGCGTGACCTGCCACGTCTGCCCTGCTGGCCTGAGTGTGAGGCCGACCGCTGGGTGGACACCGGCGCAGCCCCGGATGTAGAGGCGACAGCTGCTGGGGGTAGGACCGCCGGTGTTGCAGGTGCGCCAGACGCAGGGGGTGTGACTGACGGTGTGGCTGTTGTAGTAGATGCAGGGGGCACAGGAGTGACTGCCCTGGCTGCGGCTCTGGGAGGAGCAGCGGTGGCAGGAGGCACAATGGGGGCTGGCCTGCCAGCGGATGTGGGTGCTGCACCAGTTGCAGGGGGGACGCTGCAGGTGGTACTTGCTGCTGGTGTAGATGCAGCGGCAGGGGCTGGTGCCTGGGTTGGTGTTGGCACCTCCACCTCCGGGACGCCCTCATCGATCTCCAGCCTATCGCTGTCGCTGGTATCGCCACCTGTGGGGGTAAGTGGTGGATCATTAGTTGCATGTATCTGGCAGACGTGCAGTTGCTACATGCATGCTGGGTGACATTCCCTGAATGGCAGTGGCTTTGTGTGCTTTGGGACCTGTCTGGCTGCATTGTGGTACTACAACATTGTGGCCAGACTACATCTCCCACAATGCTTCAGGACATTCCTTGATGTGCAACTATGGCATGCCTATGGGACATTGGGGGAGCCTATTTGGTCATGGACATCCATAGGGGGCAGGGTCGCAGTCGCATGCCACTTACCTTGGGTGTCTTGGGTGGTGCGGGATGAGTCCAGTGTTGTAAAACCGACGCAGGCCTCCTTCTCCAGGGTGTTCTCGACCTGCTCCTCCAGGGGAGTGTTGGGTGGTACAGTTGGTCCTCCTCCTCCAGTGCCCGAAGACTCCCCAAGGCGCGCCGCCACCTTCTCCTTGGCACGGCCTCGGAGGTCGTACCACCGCTTTTTTAATTCCTCCAGGGACCTGGCCGCCACTCCCACGGAGTTCACAGCCGAGGCTATCCCCTGCCATATGCGCCGCTTCTCCTGTTCAGGGACCCTCCGAGAATTTGCGCCAAACAGTCTGTCATGGTTGGCCACAACCCCCTCAATGAGGTGTTCCAGCTCCTGCTCAGAGAATTTCAGTTTTCTCTTGCACCCAGATGAGCTGCTGGTGCCAGGTGCAGGTTCCTCAGCCATGATGGTACCGGGGTTGTGGATCAGTGTAATTTTCCAGTTAGCTGCAGCTCTCCAAGATGCTCCCTCTCTCTCTGCCTCAATGTGGAAAATGGTGGTGGGAACCGGCAGCTTCCTGGTTGTGATGTCATCACTGGGCTCGAAATGCGACTTCCCGTTTTCCCGATCTCGCGAGTTTGCGATCTCGCAAATAGCGATATCGCAAATAGCGATATCGCTATTTGCGAGCTCGCAGTCCAGGCGCGGGCAGCCGGAAATAGCGATTATTCTGCGATTTTCCGCCATCGCTAACGAAATTTGCGATCGCGTGCGAATCGCTTTTTTTATCGCAATTCTTCATGAATTCGGATTTGCGATTTCTGAATAGCGATTCGCTTTTTTTTGCTATTTCAGAATCGCAAATGCCGATTTTCATGAATATGGCGGTTTGTATTCTATGTTCCCTGTGGTGTCTACCCCGAGAGATATGCGTACTTTGTTTTCTGCTCTACAAACTCTGGCAAAGTGTCCCATTCTGGCACATAAATGACACTCTTTTCCAATGGGAAAATAATTTCTTGAATCAGTTGAGTGAATACTGCTGCCACACCTATAGCAACACTTCATGGAAGTTCAGTCTTGCACTTGTGGCCTGTGCAACTTTGCTATTGTTCTTTTTCTGAAATGTGCGGCTTTCTCCAGACAGCGTCACTCCTTGAAAACGTTCATCAAATTGTGCTGTTGTATCAATGCTCTTGATTTCTAAACGCTGCATTCATCGCATACACCTTTCAGATTTCTCAAAGACTTTTGCAATATCAATGGCTTCCTTTAGTGATGGGTTGCTTGCACCACAGTCTTACCTGCAGCATTGCACAATAAATTCACCTTTTATTATTTCTTCTATCATCTTCCTATATTGACATTTAGATGCCAGTTTGCACCGTCTAGAGACAAACTCATCAACAGATTATAAAGGCTTTTGGGGTTATGTGTAGAACTTGTGGCAGCACATTGCGATGTTGACAGATCTGGTTAATCTTGTCTGCAATTGGCGTTTTGCTTCTTTGTAAACATCTAATAATTCATTTCCATGCTCATCAAGTATTAAAGGTAAGTACTTAAACATGTGTTACCCTTCTTTGCCCAGGGCACTGAGTATCAGTGCTTTTTTTCACAGTGCAGGAAATTCTGTTCAGTCCATTGCCTGTAAAATATTTCTTAAATATTTCAATCCAGTCTTCCAATTCCAAGGGAGGATTTCCTTCATTATAGAAAAAAAGTGGGTGGGGTTATACAAAGATCGATTTTCATTCATTGTTGCTTTAGTCCCGGTGTTATTAGTTGTGATAACGTTGTATTTCCTTGCTGTATTTAAGTTAATGGTGATAAAGTTGGTAGTAATGCTGCAGTACACTAGGTGGCACTGTGGCTACACTGTACAGGTGACGAGCTTTAGATGGGTGGATGATGAAAGTAGTTATTATGAGAATCATAGGATTGTGAGGTGGAGAGCTGCCACGAGATACATACAATCGAGCACTAATCGGTGAGAAAAGGTGTTTAATGTTCTATTTATTAGATATTGACTATAGCCTTATAGCCCGCCGTAGCGGGCTATACCGGCTTTTAAAGGCCCGCAGAATCGTTAAAGGCCCGAGCCGAAGGCGAGGGACTTTAACGAGACAGCGGGACTTTAATAGCTGGTATAACCCTGCGACGAAGGGCTATAAGGCTATTAGAACATTCTGCCACTAGAGGGCAGAATGTTCTAACAAATTAAACAAAGGGTTCTCGAAGCTCGAGGGGATATAAATCCCCTCGAGCTTCGAGAAGCCTTTGTAGAACATTGGAATGTTGCTTTGCGGGCCTTTACCAGACCGTAGAAACAGGGAGCACTCCATTGTCTGCAATGGAGCTCCCAACATTCCAATGTTCTAATTCCCATTAAAATAGTCTCACAAAAGACTTGCAGACAATGTCCACACAGTGATAGACCCTGGACTGATGCGAATGGCCAAACCAAGCAGAAACTCGCTGCCAACACGAAAGCAGCAATGCACCCCGGTGGAGGGGGGCCAGCAGAACACCAGGAGCAGAATGACATGGAGAAGATGGTGGCCGCAGTCACCAGGCGGGAGACAGTGACAGGAGTCCGGGATCCAAACACTGTCCAACATGACCCGACACCACATCAAGAGGGTGCGCAACGACTAGGGAGGGGTGGACGGGGGGGGATGGGCAGAATGGCACACATGCACAATTAGGCAGAGCACACTGCACACCCACAATGACTCAGGATCATGTCCCTGATCCCACAGGAACACTTCAGCAAACACACAAACACCAAGCAGTCCCACATACACCATGTGCTCAAAGGGGCACCCACACAACATATCAACAAGCACACAACCAACACATGCACACGTGCGAAAAACAGCAATCATTCATTTATGTCAGCCACACTGACAATACAAGAGACACCACATGACAAGTAGCATGGCTGCAGTCCAATCACCATGACAATGTACACGGCACAACACTGAGGTGGCTTATTGCGGACCACAGCCAGAAAGGAGCAGGTCACACTCGGACACAACCACCTGTACAAACAACCCCTGACATCAATGGCACATCTGTGGACAAACCATGCCCAAGAGTTACAGCTCGACAAAGAGCACAAGTTACCCAACTCTGCAACATCTCAGCACTGTGAAAGCACAGACAGGCACACCGCATGAAAGGGACCAGTGGCAGACAAATCAGCGCCACAGGAGTCAATCAACCACCGTGCAGAACACGCACATAAGTTGAAGTGTACCTCGATATTGTCAACATCCCGGTACAAACAGCAACCCCTCCACAACAGAACACAGGACACAACTGGTACGGCAAATGTGCACAACATGGCAAATCACATCTGGCACAGCAGGAAACTGTGACATGACAATGTACAAGTACAACCTGTAACCTGCAAATATGTTTTATTCACACATGCTGTGTTTTGGGGCATTTTGTACTGTCCCATGATTGCCAGAGCCGGCCACAGTGGCACGTGCTCATGAGAAGTAATTTCCAATGATGGTGTTTCTACGGGCCATTCCTGCCGCAGCTGCAGTAGGATGTGGGCCACCTGCCCCATCGTCCCCATCATCGTCCGGTAATTCTGGAACTGGGATCCATGGGGCATTGGTGCGTACACAGATGTTGTGCAATGCACAACATGCAATGATCATCTTGCACAGGATATCCGGGCTGTTCAGGAGCTTTCCACCTGTGCCGTCCAGGCACCTGAAACTTGACTTCAACTCGCCAAATGTGTGTTCAACGATGCCCCTGGTGCGTATGTGGGCCACATTGTACTGCCTCCGGGCGGGTGTTTTTGGGTCTCGGAGGGGTGTCATCATCCAAGGGCAGAGTGCATATCCTTGATCACCTGTCAATACTTGTGATGTGATGGCAGGCCCAATAATCCAGTGACGCCTGTGCTGGCTGTGTGTGGGGTGATTGTAAGCCAGCCCTCAGGGAGTAGCTGGTGCTGGCAACAACTTCAACAGTCATCACCCATTCAGAAATGCAATGTCAGAACAACAAGGGGGGATGACTTGAGTCGCACAGGGTTAGTGGCCCCGGATGCACAGCAGCCGACTAGGGCCCACCGCCACCGGACGCTGACCTGCTGCAGACTGGGGTAGGATCATGAGGGGTGAGTAGGTTTCCATAGATGTAAAAGGAGCTTGTCACGGAGTGTCTCGTGGATAAAGGAAGGTGGACCCCAGGGCATGATTCAGAGGGCACATGCCAGTTGTGTCCGGCAACATGAAGGACATAAATGCCACAGACTCATGCCAGACACCAAGTCTGTACCTGCCCATTGCAGATGACAACCCCCAGGCCACAGTCTCAGGCACCAACGATGTTCCACAGGAGGCTGACAGTCACTTATGGTGCACAGGGTTAGTGGCAGCACGTGTCACCGGCTTGCGTTGAACAGGGTTAGTGGCACCACGTGTCGCCGGCCAGCCATATGGAATTATGCCTCACTGATAGAAGGGGGTCTGGTGATCTGGCCGCCGCCACAAACTTGGGGTCACTGCCATTCAGGACTCAGGACACAGTTCCATATGTGGGGCCTACTGTGACGAAGGGGACGCCGGTGGAGTATGACGGCGAGGAAGGAGTAATGTGGGCTAGTGTCATGGGGGCCAGCGATGGTCTGCCGAGACTGCAGAGGTTGCGGGACTGGGGCTTGGAGTTTGCCCCGGCACGTGGTGGGCCCTCTTTGACACACAACGGTGTCAGCAGGGAAGCAGTGTGGCCTTGGGGTGCTGAGGCGAGCAGGCCTGGTCTGGGTATCAGCGTCCTGGGGTGCAGCAGGCGCACAGGGTCGCAGGCCCCGCTGCTCATGGCGTCAGCCTCGTGGAGGACTGCAAGGCGCTGCCCTGTCAGTGACGTTGGCCTTTCCGGGAGAGAACCACACTCTGTGCCACAAGGTTTTTGTCCACACCCCTGCACATCCCTAGAGTACTCAGGAGGGACCACCCACTAAGCTCACGCACTCAGGGGGGGATGCAGTGAGCAACATTTCCGCTATCTGAGCTACGGCCTGATGTGACATGGTTGCGGCCACTGTTTACTACTCTCCAGTCACGAGCAGTTGTGGTCTACATGGACATATCTGTGGTTTGCATACCCATGTCTGTCCACGCATCACTTGTCGTTGTGTACATTCCCATTCACAGGTCACGTGCATCCTTCGCACATTGCTGCACTCTGCATCTACACACGTTCAGCTGTTGTGTGGCTGTTGTGCCATGATATGGCTGTGCTGTGTTCAGGGGTAGCCCAGGATCACCATGGAGTAGTGTTGTCGTGTCCAGTAGGTGATACAGAAAAGGGGGTGGTGATGAACAGAGTGTCTGAATTAAGCAGACCACTCTTACCCAGTCCAAAGATCAGGGCTTGATCCATCACCGTTATTTATCTCACTGCCCCATCCCAGCTCAGAACCTGGCTATATGCAAATCAGTCTGTCCCTGGCCCAGTGCATCATGGGAACAGGGCAGACTAAACTACCAAGCCAATTCTTCACCAGAAAGGAGACAAGCTACCGGGGACCGGTTTCTGGCATTTCAGCCGTCTTCGGCCCGGCTTGCTTGAATCCTGATGGAGCAGTGAGAAAGGGACTCATGTCTGAGTATACCCTGCCACACCTATAGTGGCCAAAAACGATACAGAAAAGGGGGTGGTGATGAACAGAGTGTCTGAATTAAGCAGACCACTCTTACCCAGTCCAAAGATCAGGGCTTGATCCATCACCGTTATTTATCTCACTGCCCCATCCCAGCTCAGAACCTGGCTATATGCAAATCAGTCTGTCCCTGGCCCAGTGCATCATGGGAACAGGGCAGACTAAACTACCAAGCCAATTCTTCACCAGAAAGGAGACAAGCTACCGGGGACCGGTTTCTGGCATTTCAGCCGTCTTCGGCCCGGCTTGCTTGAATCCTGATGGAGCAGTGAGAAAGGGACTCATGTCTGAGTATACCCTGCCACACCTATAGTGGCCAAAAACGATACAGAAAAGGGGGTGGTGATGAACAGAGTGTCTGAATTAAGCAGACCACTCTTACCCAGTCCAAAGATCAGGGCTTGATCCATCACCGTTATTTATCTCACTGCCCCATCCCAGCTCAGAACCTGGCTATATGCAAATCAGTCTGTCCCTGGCCCAGTGCATCATGGGAACAGGGCAGACTAAACTACCAAGCCAATTCTTCACCAGAAAGGAGACAAGCTACCGGGGACCGGTTTCTGGCATTTCAGCCGTCTTCGGCCCGGCTTGCTTGAATCCTGATGGAGCAGTGAGAAAGGGACTCATGTCTGAGTATACCCTGCCACACCTATAGAAACCAAAAACGATACAGAAAAGGGGGTGGTGATGAACAGAGTGTCTGAATTAAGCAGACCACTCTTACCCAGTCCAAAGATCAGGGCTTGATCCATCACCGTTATTTATCTCACTGCCCCATCCCAGCTCAGAACCTGGCTATATGCAAATCAGTCTGTCCCTGGCCCAGTGCATCATGGGAACAGGGCAGACTAAACTACCAAGCCAATTCTTCACCAGAAAGGAGACAAGCTACCGGGGACCGGTTTCTGGCATTTCAGCCGTCTTCGGCCCGGCTTGCTTGAATCCTGATGGAGCAGTGAGAAAGGGACTCATGTCTGAGTATACCCTGCCACACCTATAGTGGCCAAAAACGATACAGAAAAGGGGGTGGTGATGAACAGAGTGTCTGAATTAAGCAGACCACTCTTACCCAGTCCAAAGATCAGGGCTTGATCCATCACCGTTATTTATCTCACTGCCCCATCCCAGCTCAGAACCTGGCTATATGCAAATCAGTCTGTCCCTGGCCCAGTGCATCATGGGAACAGGGCAGACTAAACTACCAAGCCAATTCTTCACCAGAAAGGAGACAAGCTACCGGGGACCGGTTTCTGGCATTTCAGCCGTCTTCGGCCCGGCTTGCTTGAATCCTGATGGAGCAGTGAGAAAGGGACTCATGTCTGAGTATACCCTGCCACACCTATAGTGGCCAAAAACGATACAGAAAAGGGGGTGGTGATGAACAGAGTGTCTGAATTAAGCAGACCACTCTTACCCAGTCCAAAGATCAGGGCGTGTCCAGTAGGTGGGCATGCTGATTGCCATGTTGTATGTGGTTTGGTCACGTGTGCATTCTCACAGTTGTGCGTTGTGTGATGGTGGCTTTGAGGTGTGTTGATTTGGCACTTACCAACGAGCAGTCCAGTTCCATATGTGCCCTCCTGGAAGCGCTGGTTGATGATGGACTGTCGGAAGAGGTAAGAATAGTGCACACTACCGGGGTAGTTTGCAATGACATTGGTGAAGTCCCCAGTGGTCCATTATTGCCTGCACATTGATGGAATGCGTGTGCTTTCTGTTGTGATAGTGATATGCAGTATCCGCCGGGGGCATAAGAGGGACATGTGTGCTGTCTGTTGCCCCCAACATGGACGGGAATCAAGCTATGACCTAGAAGCCTTGCTTGGGCTTCTGCTGTTCCTGCGCAGTGTGGGGGAAGTGAAGGTACTGGGATATGAAGCTGAAGATGGCATCCAGGACAGGTGTGATGAACTTTGATAGGGCAAGCTGTGAGATCCCTCCGACTCTGGCAGTTGCTGGTTGGAAGGTACCAGAGGCCAACAGGTGCAGCACAGCCAGCAGCTTTGTCTGCAGAGGGATGTTGGTTCTTTGCTGTGTTAGGACCGTCAACCTGTGGGCGATGTGGGTCATGATGCGTATGATGGTTGTCCTTTTGAGCCTGTAATGGGCAATGACTTTCTCTGGCATTAGGTCTATGAGACTGGTGCGTTTTTGGTAGGTCCACTGTCTTACTCTGCGCTGCCTCTGTGGTGATCCGGGGGGTGGCGGGTCCGGGATCTCGGGGCTGGTGGCGGTGGGTGTTGTGGCCCTGTTGGGGCTCCGAGCTGCAGGGTGAGTAGCTTCATGGGGTTGTTTTTCAGGTGTGGCTGTGTGTGGGGCTCTGTTGCCTACTGCAGGTAGTCGTCCGGCTTTACACCCGCAGGAGGCAGGTGTTAAACATCTGATGCTAACGCGGCTTATTGCGTGGTTTTGACTCGCATCGCTGATCTGGCATTTCGTTGTGAAAGTGGTGTTGTGGATTTTTCGTGTGTTTTTGCACGGGAATGCCTATTCTGCATCTTATTAGAGTTAGTTGGTGGTGTCTGCCGTGGGGATAAATTCTGCAGCAGTTATCGCAGGAATACTGGCGATGACTGCAGCTTGCACCAGCTTGTGTATGTTAAGTCTATCTCCACTTTTGAGGTGGGGATATATCGTAGATAAGTCCTTGTGAATATCCCCCAGAGAGTGTCATCAGGGTTGTTTGCCTTGAGGATGTGCCTGGCCAGCCGGTGGCCAAAAATTGTAGAAACAGAAGACAATTTCTTTCAGGAAATGCAGGAAGTTTATTCAGGCAATGACCTTGTGCCACCTTTAGGTCAGGCACACAGCTCCAGCTGGTGAGGCCAGTTCTAAGGTAGTCAAGAATGGAATTTTAATACACACACATGGAATTTTATTACATTGTAAATGTTCTTTTCTGCATATATTTATAACAGGGATGCACTAAATTTAGTGACATTGGGTCTGAATCACAAACTACATTTTGTAGTACTGAAAGTAGTACCACACTAGTAATTCTGTACATTACTTTTAGTAATGTTAATGCATACTAAAAAAATCATTTGTTTACTTTAGGTGGGATTTTTTTATTTAAACGTCAGAATTTTTTTAATTTAAATCAGTATAATCAATAATGACATTTTAAATTAAAAATACAATAATAGTGCTGCAGTGTTTTAAATTTTGTTATACAATTAAAATAAATGTATAAAATTAATATACATTATTATTCAACATAAAACTCGTTTTTTAAATCTTTTATTGAGGTGCCACAAGGCAAAGATATCCATATGGTAAAGTACAGGGAAAAGCAAAAAAGTGTGTTATACTTTTAAAATTGAAAGAAAAGTAAAAGTATGTGTATGCTAAATATTAATGTAAATGAATTTTCTATATTTATTTTAAATATACAACAAAATAAAAAAATGTACAGGGCCATTAACCTAATTTTAATTTAGATAGTTAACTAATTTAAATATATTAAAATAATTGAACATACTTTTTTAGGATTCAATAATTAAAAGTAGACCTCAAATAAAATGTTTAACTTGCTAATTATGTATTATAAACTGCAAAAACTCATATACATGTGTGTGTGTAGAAATTTGAATTAAATGAATTTCACTTAACATTGCTACCTATGGGGTTCTATTTTAAGTCCCTACCTCCATTATTTTCTATGCAAGGGTGTTGCTTTATCAGCGGTTGGTCATGAAAAGTGCAGGACAGTTTATTGCTCTTATTTGGCAGTAGTAACTCACATTTCCAAATTTGGTTGAACCCCCAAACCCCTACCCCACTGTTTCAGGGTTGGAGACATGTAAAATTGCACTTTTGAGTTACTCTCGCAAATGGTGCACACCCAAAAGTACTAAAATTACTCAAAAAGTGCATGTGTAAGAGTAAGCTTACCTTTGTAAATAGCCCCAATCGGAGACAGGGAAATCAACATAAAAAGATTTGTAGTGATCTTGTCTGGATAAAATAAGTGCTTGCTGTCGTGTAGCTAGACCTATGGCCACCATGGCGGTCTCCCTACATTTGCCGCCTCGCGGCGGCCATGTGTAAGAGCGTGAGGGGTGTAGGAAGGTACCTCCTGACTATGGTTGCCCCCAACTTTTTGCCCTGTGTTTTAGCTGGTTTTTGACATAGTCGACCTGGGACCCTGCCAAGCAGGACCCCAGGCCTACTGCTCTCTCTGTAAAATGGATTCCATGTACCTTAGGTGCATTTACCAATTGGTACTGGGCCACCTTATCAGACCCTGTAACTCAGGGCATAGGTGTACCCAGGGCCTACCAGGGGCTGAAGCATGTATTATGCCACCCCTGGCTGGCCTCCTAAATTTGACACAACTGGCAGCATGACAGCTGGGGCAAAGTCGTGTAATCACCCTTTGCTTTAGATATAGTATACCTATATCTAACCCTACAAATGGACACACAGATCCCTATCAGTCACTCCTATTGCAGGCCTTGACAATCCTGAAGGCAGAGTGCATGGAATCGTGTGAGATGGTGCTCTGGCATGAGCTGAGCCTGTCTGCAGCTTGCGGAACCAAGTCCTAATAGCTGTTCCATGATAACGCATACCATATACTCTTAAGTGCATTATAATCCTCGCGGTTAAATGCTATCTTTGGTATTGCTCTATCAAAACATGTCAAGTAAGGTGTCATACGAATTGGAATACTAACCCCTCGCCAATTCTGGCGACGGGGTTAGCATTCCACCCTTCTAGAGGGACACGACATGTATGTAACTGTGAACCCCGGTTAAAGTTAAATGAAGCCTCAGCTCCACAAAATGGATGCTGCCACCACAGACACGAGTCTGACCTCCTGCTGCTGGGAGGCCTTCCAGCGAGGAGAGCTTGGACAAAGGGTTTCCTGTCCGGGGCGGTGCTAGCACCATCCCAGACAGGGTTTTGTGTATCCTGGGTAGGCAGGGCTTTACAGGAAGGTGACTGCTGAGTGGCACCCCGGTGCTCACTACGCATAGGCCGGCCAGAACCAGTTCCAGGGGCACACCAGCCCCTGGCCTGGGGAAAGTCCGGCATGGGAGAGGGGTGTAACCACCCCCCTCCTAGTCCCACCCATAGGCAGGACCTAGTCACCGGGCCAGCCCCTTTTCTTAGTATAAAGATAGGAGCGGGCCCCCTTTTTAAATTAGATCATCTTTGGAATCAAGGCACGACTTTCTACGAAAGGACTTCAAGATTTTTTCTTCAAGATTCTCCCTTGTGACTAAGGAGTAGTCACCCTGCATCCGCAGGCACCATCTAAAGAACACTGCGGTCTGCTGCAAGTCCTTCCTCAGGAATCCGACAACACAGCTTGACGAGACCCGGCTTCCCTGGCACCTCTGACCTCTACTCACCTCAATGTGAGAAGTTGGCCTGATATGCAGTGCTCACTATTCTAGTGAACACTATGTATCAGTCCAGACAACCCTTATTGATGATTGGTTGTAAGTCAACCTTATAGACCAACTATCCTAGTAGCGTGGATACGAGCAGTCATCGCACGATGTAACAACGCAAATGCGGGCATGCAATAGGATCGCATGTCACATCGCGCGACTTTACATTGCGCGACATGACAACGCGATGGTTTAGCCCGCAGCACCAGGTGAGTTTTTGCCTATGCTAATATTTATTTACCTGTCATCCCTGCCGCCTGCTTAAGTGGCCCCTTGAAATGACTGCCAAAGAAGTGTCCTTTCTGTAAGTGCATTATCCGGGGCACGGCTGCTCGGTAATTTCCCGCGCTGCTCTGGATTGCATTTATTTAGCAGTAGGAATGTAGCAGCATCTTTTCTTTTTAAAAGAAATGCATGATGCTGCTCATGACTCCAATTCCCGTTCTTGCTCTTTTTGTGTCCTTTTACTCATTCCCCACCATCTCTGCCTGGTGCCTGCTGCCTGTGTCATATGGAGACTTATCTCAGGGCCGGCTCTAGGCATGTGCAAGTTGTGCACCTGCACAGGGCCACCAAACCCCAGGGGCCACCACGCCAATATATATCCTTAATATATTAATCTTCTGAGGATGGATACATATTTGCGTGGTGGCCCCTGGCAGGGATTTGGCGGCCTCCGGCTCTGTTCCACTACTAAACACCCTCACCCCCTCCCTATTTACTGGCCTGTGCGCTCCGCCCCGCCCGGACCACCTCTTACGGGCCCCCTACCTACGCTCCTTGCCCAGGGCCACCATGAGCCTAGAGCCGGCCCTGCTTATCTGATTACCGCTCTCCTTTTTTTTAATAAATTCAAACAGCATCCCACTGCCCCTATGGCTAGTTGGGGCTGTGTAGCTGCCTATGTGTTTCAGTCGTCACTACAATTATAATTTGTGTGGCTGTCTCTCGTGCATCACACCGCTAGGCGCTGCATCACATAACACGAAAACCACAACTTGGTGTTCATCAGTCATGACATGTAAACACTTTCCACTCAGACTCACTCACACCAAAAACAACATCCTTCCAACAGAGCTGGCCTTGCTGAGAGAGCGCCCTGTGCGTAACCAAATCTGGTTCCCCTCCCCTTATCCTCTATAGTTTTCCCTGTATTGAAAATTTGGAAGGAGTAGAAGGAATGTGACGGGGTCCAAGCTAAGGAGCACCATAGAAGAAAAACACACAAAGACCAGCCCACACGGGCACAATCAACCTTCAGAAAAAGTGTTTAAACACACATTTCTTTGGACCTAAGTGGGAGGAAGACTGCTGCCGGGAGCTCCAGCGCTCCACTGGAGGACGGCGCCCTGGGCGTTGGCCCAGCTCGCACGTTAAAAATCGTCCTTGCTCCAACTACACTCCTAACACATTGTAGGTTGCTATCCGTGTGTGTGCTTCCCCATATAAGGGGTGCTAAGCACCATACAAATGCTAAAATACAACACTGTATCTTGAACTTTAGTGAGACTGTTGTAGGCGTCCGGGAGAGGGTGAATGTTGAAGGTCATGCCACATGTGCAACCTAAGCACGGCTGCCTTTCTAAAGTTTCAGAATATTTCAGATGAATGCAACCACCATTGAAAGTAAACTGAGGCTCTTAATCCGGGCACATGATTGGAACAAACATTTTAAGTAGGTGAAAAATGCTTTAATTGTACTTGAAGTAATGCACATGGGGCTAAAGACATTCTGATATCAGTTGAAATTGCCAAAAGTGGGGCCCAACAAAATATTGTTTGATGTGACATCATCTGGGGGTTACTTGCATTATTGTCATACTGTGTGAAATTCTGTTCTGTTCACTTACTGATCTTGCGTTCCCGGACTTATTTTCATCCTATGCCATGTTAAGCTATGTCACGTTAAATTACACTATGTTGAGTTACACAAAGCTTTGTTATGCTATACTATAATGTGCTTTGCTAAGTGCTGAGAGCAGAGGTCTTGTGTGAGAAGGTCCAAAATTTTAACTTTCCAGTCATTTTATCCTACATTGTGCACCCCTTTTTTTAATAACCTGCACCACACGTATCATATAAAAAAAAAATCAAGAGTCTTCAGTCTGATTTATTTGGTTGGAATTACAATATGTAGTGTGTAGTGTTTTTGTCAGCATGTGAATTACCGTCAATTTGCAGTTGTTTGGGCTTGGAGTTATTAAGGAAATAATTAAAATTCTATTTCACTGTATTACCCTAATGATTCTCATTGAAGTATATGCTGTGCGCCTAACATGCAGCCTATTATTCCTCTTTCCATAATCTCCGGGTGGCGGATTGTGCGTTGGAGTGCAGGTGCTTTAACAAATACAATAAACTTACCTAACTGGAGCATTTGTAAGGATTATTTGTGGAGCATTATATGTAAAATTTGTAGGATGGCTGGTTTTAGGAGATCAGCTTTCAACGGTGCAGCAGGAGCAGTGACTCCGGGTCCCATGGCTTTGTCAATGGCTGCTAGTGGGGCTTAATTAACACGCTTGCACAATGGCCCTTGGCACTCTTGCTATGTTAAGGATTATTTGTGGAGCATTAGATGTAAAGTTTGTAGGATGCCTGGTTTTAGGGGATCAGCTTTCAACGGTGCAGCAGGAGCAGTGACTCCGGGTCCCATGGCTTTGTCAATGGCTGCTAGTGGGGCTTAATTAACACGCTTGCACAATGGCCCTTGGCACTCTTGCTATGTTAAGGATTATTTGTGGAGCATTAGATGTAAAGTTTGTAGGATGCCTGGTTTTAGGGGATCAGCTTTCAACGGTGCAGCAGGAGCAGTGACTCCGGGTCCCATGACTTTGACAATGGCTGGTAGTGGCCCTTGGCACTCTTGCTATGTCACTTCCTGATGTATCTTTTATGCGAGACAATATGCAGCGCCGCTTCCCGTTTATACTTGTATGCATAATATATGCATAATTTGCTCGCTTTATGCATTGTTCGCTGGTTGCCGTTTATTGTTGCAATGATGCTTAAATAAACATTGTTTTTTAAAATAACCACCTTAAATAAACATTGTTTTTTAAGGATGCTTAAATAAACAAATAAACATTGTTTTTTTAAATAACATGCAAATAAACAAATAAACATTGTTTTTTTAAATAACATGCAAATAAACAAATAAACATTGTTTTTTAAAATAACATGTAAACACTGTCATGTTATTCGATGCTCGCTTCCCAGGCAATTCGATGTCATCGCTAACGATGTATTGGGTAATGCGATGCACTTGCATGCGTCCTAATGACATGCGAGGTAATGACGGGCACGATGTAATTGCCGCGTTGCAATGTCAGCGCGATGCGATGTATCCGATGTAAGGGGTGCTTCCCCTCATAGACAGTGTGAACTTGTTTGTTTGCCTCCTACCTCTTATAATATAATTCCAGGTGAAAGGTTCATACCTCCTATCCCTATATACACATCGAAAATATAAAGTGTTTTAATATGCTTTCATGTAAGAAGGAACTGAGGTGAACACGATTGTCTAGAAAACAACGAACCAAGAGCAGCGTTCGCATTCTTGACTGCCCCTGACTTGTGTTGCACAATAAGCCAATAAAACAGAAACCAAACTCTGAAGATAATTCGATATGAAATAATAAGCTGTAGTGATGTAGAGATGTCTGAAGACCGAATTTGTGCTTTTATATCATGTGCAGGGAGTTCTCCCTACAGATTGATACACATACAACCTGCCACCATAAGTTAGGAGAACATGCCCCTGAAGCATTACTGGTTCATACTGTTTCGTTCAACATACTCTGATGTATTCACTATATATAATACAGATGCCTTTCCTATGCACATTCAAGAGTTTATTAAAAGGAGCTGTGTAGTAAAGAGGAACACCGTTGTGGGTAGTTAGAATCTTTATTCACTAAGTCAACACTCAAGATGCCGTCAGCTTGTCAACAAGGAACCCAGCTGCTATGTCAACATTCCATAGCGAGCGCCGGGCTGTCAGGCGGACTGTACCATTGTCTGGGAAGAGGTAGGGGGAAACACAGGATAGTGGGTGAACAGAACATTGCAAGTTACAACACATCATCCTCCCTAAGGGAAAAAGAAAAACAAGGAGAGCAAAAGAGGGGAGAGAGAGATAACAACCCTCCAATGTATGGTTGGGGAATGAGGCTGCCACCCCCTGGTCCTGACTCCTGGTCTTTCGCAGAGGACCCTCCGTGACTCTTAGGGCACTCCTGCAGGTTACTATCTCATTAGGTAATGTTTGTGCCACTGAGGGGAGATCCTAGGTCTATCACTCTTCCTGTCTTGTCTGATACCTCCCTTGATGTCTCCACCCTCCGTCCTTCTCGTGTCTGACCTATGTTCTTCCCCACCTGTGGAAACCACCCGATCATGGCTCCATAATCTACCATCTTCCATGACCACTGTGTTCTTATTTTGCATTTTGATGGTATTGGGGGCATAAAACTTGTCACCCCCTTTTCTCAGTCTCTCCGGTTTCCTTACGTAGACTCTTTGTCCTCGCTGGAATCCTCTCTCCTTAACTCCCCACTTCTTATCGTACCATTCCTTGTATTTCTGTTGATTGGCTTCAATCCTCCTCTTGATCTCTTTAGGGTCGGTCTTCTCTATTTGTTTTCTTCCCATCCAACTGGGGGTCAGCTTAGTGCCAGCTTTCCTCCCCCTCAGTAACTCGAAAGGCGTGCAACCTGTAGTAGACGTTGGCGTGGTGTGGTATGCCCACAACATGTCTCTTATGGCTTCCTCGATGTTCTCCCCCGCTTGATTTGCCAACTGTATGCACTCTTTCAACATGCGGTTTACTCTCTCCACCTTGCCATTGGCCTTGGGGCAATACAGTGGTGTGCGGATATGGACTATGGAACAGTCCTTGAGAAACTCCTTCATCTCTTCTGAGATCAGCTGCACACCATTGTCTGTCACCAGTGTTAGAGTCATTCCTTCTCTTGAGAACACCTCTTTCAGGAACTCAATGATCGCCTTAGTGTTCACGTTGTGGGCAATCTTGCAGGTTATCCAGCTTGAGTAGTAGTCCACCAGGACCAGTAGATACCAGTCTTGGGGCCCTTTGCCATGGATGGGTCCGGCTATGTCGAAGCCTAACTTGTCCCACGGAACCTCGGGAACTTCCACTGGTGACAAAGGTGCTCGCCTCGTGATCTTAGACTTGTCACTCAAACTGCACGCGTAGCAGTCGTGCACTTTGTCCTCCATCTCACTGTCCATTGTTGGAAACCAGTAGTCTGTACTAAGTCTAGCTTTGCTCAAACTACGGCCTAAATGTCCTTCGTGCGCTAGTTCCACTATTTGGCTTCTTAAAGCTTCTGGCGGGACTAGTTTCCCGGACTTCAGTATGAAATCTCCTTCTACTGATAGATCTTCCCTCACGTTCCAGTACGGTTGGATCTCTGTCTCCAAGTCCATGCACTTCTTTGGCCATCCCGTGAGTATATGTCTCTTCACCTTCTTCAGTACTTCATCTTGTTCCATCTGGGTTACCCATGCATTCTTTTCCGCCGCAGCTAAACGCAACTCCAGAATTGAGCCACCCATCAACTCTTCGTCCTCCTCTCCTCCTGCTGGTGCTCTCGATAGGAAATCTGCAACCCTATTCTGTTGCCCTGGAATGTAGGATACTCTGAAATTGTAGGCTTGCAGGCCCACAGCCCATTTAGCTATGCGGGGCGTCATGCTTTCCATGTCCTTCTTTGTGAAAAGCGAGACCAGTGGTTTATGGTCGGTCTGTACTTCAAATGGAATTCTCCAGATGAAAAACTTGTAGTGACAGATAGCCCAATAGACCGCTAGAGCTTCTTTCTCTATGGTCGAATAGTTTTTCTCTGATGAAGTGAGGGTTCTTGATGCAAAAGCTACGACATTGACCTTGTTCCCCTCTCTTTGCGCCAATGTCGCCCCGATTCCTCTGTTGCTGGCATCAGTCGAGAGGATGGTTGCACCATTCGGGTCAAACTTCCCGATAAACGGGGCTTCAATGATTGCCTTCTTTATGCACTTCATGGACATCTCTTGTTCTTTTCCCCAAGTAAAGACGCTGACTTTCCTGATTAAATCTCTTAGCGGCTGTGACACCATTGCAAAATCCTTAATGAACTTAGCCATGTATTCAGCAAGCCCTAGGAACGATAGTATGTCCTCTTTGCTCTTTGGAGTGGGGGCATCTCTCACTGCTCTGACCAAGTCGTGCTTAGGCTTGATACCTTCTTCAGATAAGGTGTGTCCTAGGTGGTCCACCGAGCACACTCCTAGCTTGCATTTGGATGGTTTGGTGGTGAATCCTACCTCTTTCAACTTCTCCAACACCTTCTTTGCAATCTCATTGTGTTCTCCGTCGCAACCAACGAAAATCAGAATGCCGTCTTGGAAGCAGATGGTGTTCCTACAGTCTTTTAACACATGTTGCATGACTCTTTGGAAGGCCGCAGCCGCTGACGCCAAACCAAATGGCATTCGTTGAAACTTGAAATTGCCAAAATGGGTGGTGAATGCCGTAAGTATTTGAGAATCCGGGTGAAGCAGAGGACAGGTCCAGCACACTAAAATACCTGGCCTCCTGATCGTGCTTAACATTTCACCTATCCTGGGAATAGGGAACCTGTCCACCAGAATGTTCGCGTTTAGATCCCTCAGGTCCACACAGATTCTTATGCTGTTCCCTCCATCTTTTGCTGTGATCACGATCGGGGCCAACCAGGCTGAACTCTCAATTTCTGTGATTACTCCCTGACTAACCAGCCTCTGAAGTTCCTGCTGGAGGGGCTCTCTCATGCGCAATGGTATGGATCTGGTCTTGTGCACTACGGGTACTGCCCCCTCCTTCAGAATGATCTTGTGCATATAGTTCTTAAATACTCCCAACCTGTCACTGAATACCTCCTTAAACTCCTCGGTAAGGTCCCCTGCTATGCCTACCGGGTCAATTAATAACACCTGCTCTTTGTTGTTCGGATCCAGTTTCATACCCAACTCCTTCTGGTATTTCCAGCCCAATAGAGTCGAGCCACTAGTGGATACATACACTTTTCCCACAGTGTGTCTATCTTTAAATGAGATTCTCATTGTCACCATGCCCATTAGCGGGATTTTTCCTTTGCTGTACCCCTTGGGACTGATGTCAACTTGCATCATTTTGACAGGATGGTTTGCAAATTTATCCTCAAACACATTTTTATCTACCAAAGTATAAGGGGAACATGAATCAGCATACATACTAAACTTCACACCATCAAGTAAAACATTACATTTTGGATAAATGTCATCATTATTTTCATCCTCTTCCCCCACTTGGAAAATATAAGATTTTTCCCCTTCCTCATCCTGGGGGGACTCCTCAATAACATGCACTGCTTTACTGGGAGCTTTACATACCTTTGAATAGTGCCCCCACCTGTTACACTTTCTACATTGCACATTTCTTGCTGGGCACTTCCAGTTTTTGGCCAAATGATTGGGACTACCACATTTAAAACACACAATAGTACTGGACTTATTGCGATTCATCTCTTTACTCTTGTCCCCTACTTTACAAACAGTTTCTCCCTCTGTGCTAGACTTGTTTTCTGCCCTCTCCTTGTTTGTCCCCTCCTGTGATTTCATTTCTCTCATACATCGCGCGGTGTGTTCTAGGCCCTTAGCTATATTTATGGCTTCCTCTAGGTTGGGGTTCTTGGTAAGTAATTCCTCTTGAGTCTTGGTGTCGTTGGTGCATCTCACCAGTTGGTCTCTAATCAAAGAGTCTGTGAGTTGACCAAATTCACATGTGGCTGACAACCCTCTCAACACTGCAATATAAGCACTCACTTTCTCCTCCCTCTTCTGCACCCTCTTAAAAAACCTATGCCTTTCCATCACCACATTTATTTTCTCCTTGAAGTGAGACTCCAACTCCCTCAATGTGCTTTCATAGACATTGACACCTTCCTCCACTTCCTCTTGATCATCCTCCACCAACCTCCCTGTTATATCTTCATAGATTTTCCTCCCACGTGTGCCTAAATTGTGGAGTAGTATATGTTGTTTTCGTACATTTGTGTAATTGCTACCTCCTATGGCTATTAGATATGATTTGAATATACCTTCCCACCTTCTCCAGGGAATAACGGGTTCTCCTAACTCATTGAGGAAGGGTGGAGGCTGACTCATACCTGTGCCTGCCATTGCCATAAAATTACCTTAAATTCCTGATAGACCTTTCCTCTCACTAATGAAAAAAAAAATGAAATACTGCAACTGGGGGTGATTACTAAGAACAGAGCTTCCTCAGTATCACAACTAGTACAACCACACTTTCCCCCAACAGCCACACAATAACCTACATCACATGTGAAATCAGCAATAACCCTGTTGTTTTGTAAGTCCCCTTTCTTCTTCCACAGATTGTAGTCTGTGATCCAATTGAAACGCTAGCCTCCTCCCAAACTGGCGGGAACTTCCTGAGGAGAGGCTTTCCCTGAAGAAGTTCCTGTCAGGACGGAGCTACCTGAAGAAAGGATATGCTGCTCTGGTGAATACATGCTGCTGGTTTCAAATCTCTTTCACCCTGTTTATAGTTCAACTTCGTATTTCATTTGAACGCCTTTACTGCCGAAGTTGAATGACCAGCAAGTCTGATGATCCACGATCCCTCCGTGTGGAAGCCTGCCGGTAAGCGCGCTGCCTCACGCCAAAGCTTAATCGGGGTGCCGTTTCTTTCAAGCGAACGCAAACCTAAAGCTCATTGCTCTGTGGGAGATTAAGGGCGCTGCGCGTCTACCAAGTCTATCGACAGGTCCGATAACTGCCCCTTTGGCGATTCAAATTTTCTTCACAGTACGCCACACAGATCGTGTTAACTGCTCCCCCGACTTCACTCTCTCCAACAGGACGCCCCCTGTGCCCGACCTGACACACGGACGAGCCTCCTTGCGCACTGAACTCTGGAGCCTGATTGCAGCTCCCCTCACGAATACACTTCCACACGATTCAGTCAGTGCTCATAGTGCCCGACCTGGCACCCGAGTGAATTGCCATCCCCACGGGATTATTCTTCCATTCAGCCTCTGACATAGACTCGCTAGCGCCTTGCTCGGGTTCGACTAGCACTCTGTTACGATATTTCCTTACTTGTGTTCCTTTTCACACGTGTCCGTTCACTGCAGTCACTCACTCCTTCCACTGCTGATCGCCACGGACTCCGTTATTTTTCCGTTGACAGGCAATTAATTCACGCCAGGGAAACGGCATCCACTGTCCCTGGCACAGTCTCCTCACCTCGTCGCCATGAATTGTAGTAAAGAGGAACACCGTTGTGGGTAGTTAGAATCTTTATTCACTAAGTCAACACTCAAGATGCCGTCAGCTTGTCAACAAGGAACCCAGCTGCTATGTCAACATTCCATAGCGAGCGCCGGGCTGTCAGGCGGACTGTACCATTGTCTGGGAAGAGGTAGGGGGAAACACGGGATAGTGTTTGAACAGAACATTGCAAGTTACAACAAGCTGATTTTCAGGTCCTCCTCATATGGTATGATCCAGCAGTACAGGCAGATGTCCAGGTGAACTCAATCATTTATTTCAACCTGCCTCTTATGGGGATGTCCCATTAGGTAATATTGTTTACCTTTCTAGAAGTGGCTTAAGCCTTTCGTAATTTGAAGAAAGTAGGCAAAATATGTAATTTTGCATTGGCCTTTGTAGATCTAAATTAAAAAGGCCATTTGCTTTGGTTTAAATTCACCCAGCCATAATCTTTACTGTGCTGTTTTCCCCAAAAACTACGATTCCCATAAATCCCAATCCAGCATTTCCCACAGATATTGCTTGATAATAAATCACTAGAGATGGGGATGGGGAGTCTTTAGAGGTCCAGTACCCTAGCTCCCAAAATCATGTATATAATACACATGGGGGAAGCTATACCTAAAAGACAGAGAAATGAAGCTATGAGAATACAGGAAGGATGCTAGGGGGAGAAGAGGGGAAGCTTTCTTATTAGGAAGTGTTTCCCTCACACACCTATGAAGGTGTCATGTTTCATCATTGGGCGTTGTGCTTCTCAGCAGGTCGACACTGTAACACCCTATAGGCCCCACAGGAGGTCTCTTTGGCGGAGATCTTTTAAAGTAAGAAACTCTGTGATGGTGAGTGCAAGTGTGTGGAGAAGTTGAGACGGTGGATTAAAAATTCCACAGAGGTACCCAAAGCGAGAATTGTATTACTGGGTCCCCATGGTAAAGTTAAAAGTGAAAGCCAAACTGTTACTTTCCAGTGATGAGGAACCACAGTTTAGTCTTGAGTGCAATTGATGTGGGTTGGGTCGACATGTTTCACTCCGTATTGGTCCAGGAGGGATCCATGGTGTTTCATCAGGACCGAGTGGTAGTGTGATAGAAATTAATATCTGTCCCTCCCCAGATTAAGGAATGGGAAAGTCAGTGTGTAGGTATTTATGGATTACCAACCTGTATTAATTTGGTGAATTTGGTAAATTTGGTGAAGGAAAAAACCTTGGTGGTCAATCACCTAAAAAATATATCTATCCAACCTGAAAGAGAGGGGAGAAAAATGGAGTACGAATAGAGGCACTGGAAATGATTTACAGCGCCTAAAAAGTGAGGGCACGTTTTGCAAATAACATGCTAGAGGAGCAGTAAGAGGATTTATCATTGCTGGGTGTCACTCATTCCAAAAGGTAGTAATGCAAGTCAGCATGTCTGTTGGTGATTTCACCTTGGTATCTAGGAGAGTATCTTGATGAAGGTTGTTTTTCTCTCTTGCATGCTTGATTGACAATCTTCTGAGAATTTTGTCAGGTAACCAAGTTGGATCTCATTATGGATGCCTGAGATTCGTACTCCTTCATGGTATTACACTTGAGACAAAGGCTCAGAAATGGTCCTGCTGGTAGATTATCGCTGTGGGCTTTATGGTGATGACTGTCATAAAGTAACAGGCTGTTCCTGTCTGTAGGCTTCCTATAGTTGGTGGTGAGTATTCTGCCTTCTTCTCTTGAGATCAATAGATACAATAAAGGCACTGATTGTGCCGACACGAACCTCGTAAATTTCCCACATTAATCTAGAGTACCCCCCTTACTGTGTGCACAACCATGAGGATACATTTCTGTTATACATTTGCACGTCAGAGCTTTTCTTAACTCTGCGTTTTTTTCTGTTTGGGCCCTATTTCCATGTGTATACAGCATGGTTTTACTATACTCTCTATATAGTTCACTGATACCACCTGGTAACCCTTTAACACGGCAAGCCTTGCCCGCTTCATTGTACTCTCACATTCATGGCACTCTTTGCAAAGTCTCTTGCACAACTGCTGGAAAATTCACGCAATACTTCTCCAACTTACCACTTTCTTTCACACTGTGCTTTTTCTTTTATCTGGGTTCTAATCAGGGTCGGATTGGGATCACAATTCGGCCCGGGCACTGACGAAAAAAGTGGCCCACATTCAAGAGGCGTGGCCCATATTTAAGGGGCGTGGCCCACATTCAAGGGGCGTGCCCTTTCATGAAACACCATTTGCACAGACAAGGAATGAAAGTGGGAGGATACTGTTCTTGCACAGGACACAGGGCCAAGGTGACAATGGCCTACATGCTGAGCAACTAAAAAAAATAGCAAGGCCCCTTTTTGTCACGAAATTATTCCAGCCCTCCAGCACAGGAGCACCTGAAAAGCAGCAAAGCCCCTGCTATTACTAACCTACTTAGCCCTCCCCAGACCTTCAGCTCAGGAGCACATGAACAGAGGTAAGGCCCCTGCAATTAGTAAATTAATCAACCCTCCAGGCCTTGGGAAAATGTCCTGGCAGGGGAGCACAAAACACAGCTTTCTGGGTCATCCAAGGTAGCCAGGTAGCCAGGGGGAGGCTGAGGTGAAGCTGGTGCATGGGAAGTGCCTTCCCAGTGTGTTCTGGCAGTTTGAGTATTTACCATTTACTATAGTATTACCCTTGTACCTGTGTATGGTACCCTTTTGTAACTTGCACACGTCACTTTTCTCTTGTAACACACTGTTTGCTACCTCTCACTTTTGTTTGCTTTAGATACTTGCACAAGTGCCACCATTGCCTACGTAACGTTTGTTCTTGTGCTGGAGTGTCTGCCATTAATCGCAGTATTATACCTCTATTTGTATTTTGTACGCTTCTGTAAGTTGCACACATATCACTTTTTCCTCCTGTAATGTATCGTTTGCTCCTCTTGTATTTTGGTTGCTCACTATTGTCACTTTTGATTCATGTAACTTAACGTTTGCTTTTGTAATTTGTCCACTTATAATTTTCTCCTCATGTATTATTGCTGTTCCTAGTGTGAAGCACTCTGACACCTTCGGGTAAAGTCTGCGCTATATCGCATAAATAAATAAATAAATAAAACAAAAAAAATCCAAACATCACCAGGCCCCCACAGCAAGACCCATTCTTCCTCGCCCACTATGCCCTGAATGTGAAGGGCTGTGGGCGAGGTGTTAAGACTAACACCGTTTCTGGGCTGCATGGGCGCCAGGGGGCCGAGGTGCAAATGGCTCAAAGGCCTGAGAAACACCTGGCCCCGAGGGAGGCCGATTATTGCAAACAATCACCCCTGCCCAGCCTCAGCTTGATTGCTTGGCAGGGTAGGGGTGAAGGAGAGGCCACAGCTGACAATCACTGTCTGGCCGCACAGCGAGGCTGCTTTCATTTTCTCTGTCTCTGTCTCCGTGCACTCTGTGGGCCGTTTTTTTTCTCCCCTTTCCTAGTCCACTCTCTGTGGACTGGGACAGGGGAGAAAAAAAACGGCCCACAGAGGGCACTGAGGCACCGGCCCTTCGGCCCATGCCCGAATGCCCGCCTTGCCAATCCGCCCCTGGTTCTAATACATTTGTCAGTCAGGCAGTCTATACCATTGACATTCCCCAGTAACACTGCAGGGCTATTACTGCCTGCACTATTGTGCAATACACCCATGATGCTGAACTTTTACCTCTAAGTCGTGCCCTTTATACTCCACATCACTTCCCCTTTTTTATCCCCTCTTTTGGAGCCTAAACCACTAAAGCTCTATCTGCAGAGCAAAACTCCAGACTTCCCGGCGGCCATACTCATTGATGGCCGCCACAGGATCAGGGAAGCAGCCCTAAACTCCTGCACGCCGATCTTTACTCGTCAAGCCCGGATTTATAGATTCCGTGGGACACAGCCTTACCCCACCCTGGCCGACACCGTCCTTTGCCATTTAACTAGCTCTGAATAGAGGAGCCAGTCCTTCCAGCGAGCAGTCGTAGGTGTAGGTGACAATCCCGACCACTGCGGAGAGAACTGTGAGTACAATACACCGACTGGTCAGGTTATACCCTAACTGCCCGGTTTCCTGCTTTTAACCATGAGCCTCTTATTACCATGTCCCCCAGATCTCATACAGCAAGTGCCTGCTCTGACCTAAGGAACAATTTTCTTTAACAAAGAGGGTAATCAACGAATCCCTTTTAATATAACGTACATATGTCAATGCACACAAATTACTTACGACTTTATGTTTGTGTTTGTTATGTTTTTTTGTGTACTTGCGGTCCTGGTATTAATACAATATATTTTTAACCAACACGTGAACGCATTTCACTCATTTTTGAATGAGTGACACCCAGCAATGATAAATCCTCTTATTGCACCTCAAGTACAGGGCCGGACTGGGAACAGAAACCGACTCTGGCAAACTGCTCAGCCGCCCCTCCCCTGGGGTGAAGGGGAATGCAGACGAGCAGTTTGCGAGGGTTGGTTTTGGCTGATTTTGTTACAGGGGGCCGATATTGCTGACCCCTGGTACCAAAAACGGCCCCCACTCTAGCAGTCTACCGGGGAAACGCCGGTTCCCTCTATGTCAGTCCGGACCTGAGGCATGTTATTTGCCAAACATGCCCACACTTTTTAGCCACTGAACATCATTTCCAGTGACTCTATTCTTACCCCATTTTTCTCCTCTCTCTTACAGGTAGGATGTACATATTGTTTAGGTGACTGACCGCCAAGGATTTTTCCTTCACCAAATTTACCACTCGCACTTTGACGGGTGTACAGGTTGGTAAGGCATAGATACCTACACCCTGACTTTTCCATTCCTTATTCTGGGTAGGGATAGATATTCATTTTTATTACACTAACACTCAGTCCTGTGAAATGCCATGGATCCCTCCTGGAACAATAGGGCGTGAAATATGTTGACCCAACCTACATCATTTGCACTCACAACTAAACTGTGTTTCCTCATTACTAGTCTTTTAACATTGCCTGGGGGACTCAGGAATACATTTCTCCCTTTGAGTACATCTATGGTATTTTTAATCCAAAGTCTCACCCCCTCCACACACTTGCACTCACCATCACAGTGTTTTTTACTTCAAAAGTTCTCCACCAAGAGCCCTCTCAAGGTGTACACACACAGAGGGGTGGAGAGATTAAAGAACAAGTGTAATTTCACAAAACAGAAAAAATATACCTGTTTTGAAAAACTGCCCTCACTCACACACCGAAGTGTGTGACATGCTTCATCATCGGGTCTGCTTACAAAACGCCCTGGTGTAGCCACACTCAGGGCGGAGCATAAGGGAGGGGGTAAAAAAAAATGTACACAATCACAAGACACAACATACAAAGAAATATGTAACAAACACAGTGATAAAATAGTGATTATCACACTCTGACTGGGAATGGTGATACAACAAAAGTGCAGTTAATAAGGAAGTGCTCTAAAACTGGTTTGGGGATACCAATCAAACCTTTATTCATAGGTTTCACAACCAGGATTAAAAAGAAATTAGGATGGGTCGTGTTTAGAGGAGAAGATTAAGTTCTCAAAACACCCCTCCTGATACTGCTTGTGCCAACATGTTTCGACCGACTTACTGCGCCTCAATAGGTCACCCCGGTCTTCTTCAGGACGTCTATCGTTCCCAGTCCTGGTCTTGGCCCAACATATACGAGTTTATCAATATTCCAAACTCGAATTGGCGTCCTGCAGGGAGGTCACCCAAGAACACTACTGTTCCTGAGGAGAACCTTCTCCACACTGCCTGCTTCCGGATCTCCGTGCAGTCCCCTCAAGGTGTCCATAGGGGTTTGCAGCGGCGACCCCTGTGAGGGCAACAATTCCTAATAAGGACGTTTCCCTTCTTCTCCCCCTAGCATCCTTCCTGTAGTCTCCTACCTGCATTTCTCTATCTTCTTGAGAACAGCTACCCCCTTTGAGCTTAATAAATGTGCCTACTACCATCAGCTTACTGAGTCTTATTTAATAGCACTGCTATATACACAGTAACTAAGGAGGGCATGCTGGATGGCTGAACCTGCCCTGCAGATCCATCCTGCTCCAGTTATGGGCTATGGACTGTGGCTTCCACGTAGTCAACTACTCCCCTCTGATGGATCACAATTTCCCATCTCCACTCCACACACTAGGAGAGGACCCAGCTTTCAGGTATATATACAAAAAAACACCCCTCTCTTTCGAACATCTAATTGACTTCCCTCTGCATTTAGATAAACAGTGCTGTGCTAATCTTTTTAGACCAGATGTAATCCAAATCCAGCTATGGGTTGACTAAACATCTAGATGCATAACATGTTAAGCACTGAAACCTTATTTATACACGTATGACAAGACTCACCTTTCTTTTTTCATCATTGGTCTTACATATATGAGTGTTCTGAGCTCTTTTTCGTCAACTGCATAAGGTGTGAGACTATGTGAGGTTGTCACTCATCAAACCAAGAAAACTGTTTTCTCTCCATAACCATAATAAGTGTATTTTACTTGTAATGTTTTAATGTCACTTGTAAAATGTTTTTAACTTTTAGTAGTGACTATTTGACTTTGGGTAATTGTCTGCGCTTAGTAAATCTTTCATTCATTTATTCATGTCCCCATTAAGGTAACCACTATGAGAATCACTCATAACAAACCATGTTCTTGTTCTGCAGAGGCCCATTATTCACACAGGTTGAAATAAATCGACAATTTATTCCAGGGGGCCATCAAAAGAAATGTACCTATGCAGCTGAAGGACTTTCCTCCTTGTTCTCCCCTGGATTTGACTTAACACTGGGTGGCACGATGAACTAAAACAATTCTCCTTGGCTCCCTACTATTCCCTTTCGTGGGTGGATGTAAATATCTCAACCTGTTTGCCCTGTTGAGTTATTGAGTTCATTTGTAAAATTATAGTCAATGTTAATGTTGTAATTTATTCCTCCCCTTTTGGTACCTTCCTCCACCCCTTCTTCCTTGTTTACCTTAGAATGTTCCTACTGTTGGTTCTGGAGCTTGTCTTAGACAGTTGAGGAGGTTCATGTGAGGCCAGCAGACTGTGACAGTTGTGGAGCAGTGTACACGATCAATACAGTCTAACCAGAACCCTGTTTGGAGTTTGTTCTTTTACCCACCAGCAGTAACTACTTTACAACAGTTAACTTGTGATGTTTTGCATTAATATATATGCTTTACACTGATCATTAATGAATGTTGCACTGGCAGTGGTTCCTCTTCACACATGGCAACAAGATTTGACTGTTTGATTTTTTTGGGAGATGTTACCTGGAGTCCCTGAAAATCCAGCCAGTTATGCATGGGAAACGAGTACATCATGCATGCAGACCAGCATGTAACGCTTTCAAACCAATAGGTTGTACAATACAATCGATATATTACACTTACAACCAGTAAATTGTAAGAGTGATACAATATAGTAGGTATAAGAACCAGTACATTAAACATTTGCACCCATGTGTTACTCTTGCAAACAAATACTATATAGATGTGAATCTACGTGCATTACGTACAACAAGTACATTCGGCTGGCAAACCAAAATATTTAGCATTTCACCTACTATGCTATGCCTTAGGACGAGTGTGTTATGCAAGTATAACAGGAGGGAATGCATGCAAACCACATGTTATGCATATGAACCAATTCATTATGAGAGCAACCAAACAGGGTTTGCCTACAAACCAATATACTCTGCAAGCACACCATTGTGGTATACACATCAGTACTTACTGTGCATACACCAATGTACTAACAGGCACATCAGTGTACTGTTGATACAAACCAGTATATTGGGAACATAAATCATTATGTTGAGTTTAAAAACCACACACTTTAAACCACATACTTTCTAAGGTAAACCAATGTGCTTCATTGATGTTCCAGGAGTTTAATTTTGCATTAACTAAAAAGCTAATTCCTCAAAACAATGTTACTGCATACCAACCAGTATACTGTATTTAAACCAATAACACTTGTGAACCAATAACACTTGTGAACTAGTGCAGTACATACCAAGGATCATGCAATATGTTTAATATGAGTGTGTCATCCTCTGAGGCGGAAGCCGGAGGACTGTGTGTGTGTTTACTTTTTTAAAAAAAACTGCACTATTTTCTTCTTGTTGAATTTTAAAACATCACTGGGCTTATCTGCTCGAAAGCGCCGACTTAAACGCGCTATCACCGCCCTCCTCGATCCCCTGACACAGCGACCCCTCGCTGTTTCAGGAACGCCCTAAGCCGACAGCCACGCCCACTGCGAGGCCACGCCCCCCCTGAAAACTACAAATACGCTGATTGGAAGCGCTTGTAGTTGAGTGTGTCATCCTCTGAGGCGGAAGCCGGAGGACTGTGTGTGTGTTTACTTTTTAAAAAAAAACTGCACTATTTTCTTCTTGTTGAATTTTAAAACATCACTGGGCTTATCTGCTCGAAAGCGCCGACTTAAACGCGCTATCACCGCCCTCCTCGATCCCCTGACACAGCGACCCCTCGCTCTTTCAGGAACGCCCTAAGCAGACAGCCACGCCCACTGCGAGGCCACGCCCCCCCTGAAAACTACAAATGTGCCGGCCATACCAGCGCAGCGGACGAGCGCAGCGGGAGCGCCGTTTGCGCGCCGAAGGCGCGCCTAAGGCAAGCCCGTCTGCGCCCGTCCGCGCCACGACCGGGCCTAGGGCACGCCACGCCGCCCAATCTAAGGTATGTACAAACCCAATGCCTACTCTAACGAGAGAAAAAATCCTCTCCCTAAACAACAACTGCAAAAATTGTCACAATGTGATCAATGTCGACAACTGGTTAGGGCCTCTAAGCTGCCACTCATGTAAAACCACTCTCACCCCAGAGAAATGGTCACCCGCTACGGAAGACTCGACCCTGGTCCGAGGAGCCCTAATCAACGCTAGGTCAATATGTAAAAATGGAGCTCATATCTATGACCTTATCACAGAAAACGATTTTGACCTACTATTTGTAACCGAAACCTGGCTAAAAGCATGGTGCAACCCTGTTATAGCCCAGGCTGTTCCACAGGGATACCTCATTCAACGTGCTGACAGACAGGAACAAAGAGGTGGTGGCCTTGCCATTATCCACCGGGACTCCATAAAATGCACCACGTTCAAGACATCGGACATTAAGGGAGCAGAAAGCATAGGTTTCCGCATCCAGATAAATGATGAGAACACCTTTGCCGGTGCCCTCATCTACCGCCCACCAGGACCACAGAACGGTTTTTCACTTAGTTTTGAAGAGGCACTCAGCACTCTCGCCATGAAATACGCCAACTTCACCGTTTTGGGCGACTTAAATTTCCACCTGGACAAAGTCAACGACCCTAACACAATATGGCTCAATGAACTCACCGATATTCTGGGACTGGAAATACTGACCAAGAAGCCCACGCATAAAGCAGGCCACATCCTGGACTGCATTTGCACCAATCTCACTACCCTTACTACAGCAACTCCTCTGCCGCAAACGTGGACTGACCACTGGCTAATCCCCTTCAACCTCGCTCTTAAAAAAAGGACAAACATTCCCAAACCAAGAGTTGATACTCAGGCACAGACAGACTGGAAAAAACTAGCAAACTCCCCCAATCTGCACCTCGTTGCCGAGAAATTAAAACCCCTCCCCACTGGTTGCACTGAAACAGACTACAGCAATTTCTGCACATGGATCACAAATCTCGGCAAACCCCCCAATCCGCAAATAGTGAGAAAAAAGCATAACAAAAAATGTGCCCCATGGTTCTCCCCCCACCTCAAAGACAAGCGCTCAGAGGTTAGAACCCTCGAAAAGAAATGGCGTTGCACCTATAGCGACACTGAACTCCTAGATTACAAAACTGCTAGGAAACATTATCACGAAATGATAAAAACCGCCAAAAAAGAACATTTCCTTGAAGCCATCACTAAGTCTAACAACAATCAAAAGCAAATCTTCAAAATAGTCGATGACTTCATGAATCCCAGAATCCTTTGGCAAGAGATCCCACCCTCTCCCGCCCTGTGCAACTCAATTGCGGACTATTTCGAACAAAAAATTCAAAACCTAATTAAAGACTTTCCAGACCCCCCCGAATCCCTTTTACAGGAAAACCTACCAACAACCAACAAAAACCCGCAGCTAAGCAATTTTGCCCCGGTCAGCATGGAGGAAACTCGCCAAGCTATCCTCTCTACCAAGTCAGGCTCCCCGTTCGATCCGTGTCCCCCTTTGCTACTCCAAACCATAGTGGACACTGTGAATCCCACTATAAACAATATTATGAATTCCTCCCTTGCTACCGCTGCCATTCCCTCTGAATGGAAACTCGCTGCCGTGAAACCCCTTCAAAAGAAAACCCTTGCCGACCCCACCACACTCTCCAACCTCCGCCCTATATCGCTGCTCCCACTACTGTTTAAACTCACAGAGTCAGCAGTAAACAAACAGTTGACCGCATTTCTGGAGGACAACAACCTACTACATCCTAGCCAAGCAGGTTTCAGAGCAAAACACTCCACGGAGTCAGCCCTCCTACATACGGTAGAGACCCTCAAGACAGCAATGGACCAAGGCAAAAAAGCCGTCATGATCTTGCTCGATCTGTCGGCGGCCTTTGATACGGTTTCCCATCCCGTATTAATTGGCCGCCTGGCAAACTTGGGAATTGCAGGAACCGCCCTAAACTGGCTAAAAAACTTCCTTAGCCATAGAAAGCAAGTCACCCTATTGGGAAACTATCGGTCAGGCGAGAAGGCACTAAACACAGGGGTGCCACAGGGCTCTAGCCTAAGCCCAATTCTTTTTAACTTGTATATGACCCCCCTGATAGAGCTCATCAGCTCCTTCAACATCAGCACAATATCTTATGCTGATGACATGCAGCTCATCCTGGTCCAAGACAACACTACCTCAGCTGAAGAAAATCTGAAAGACTGTCTCACCGCCACTTTTGAATGGATGAGAACCCACCACCTCAAGTGTAACTCAGGAAAAACGGAAATCCTCCCCTTCGGTCAAGATAACCTCTTCTGTCCGAAACAGTGGTGGCCCCAAGATGCTGAGGTCCCGCCAAACACAATCAAATCAGCCCGCAACCTCGGGATTAGGTTTGATGAAGCCCTCTCTTTCAAGCAACAAGCAGGTACCGTGGCAGGGTCCTGCTTTAACATCATCAAGGGCTTGAGAAGGTTCTTCGACCTCCTTCCCCTGACGGCCAGGAAGACAATCGCAGTGGCCCTCATCACATCCCGCCTGGATTACTGCAATAGCATCTATGCAGGTTCCAACAAAAGCGTCCTGCACAAATTGCAGATGGTGCAGAATACCGCAGCCCGCCTAGTACTAAGGCTGCCCAGGAGGTCATCTGCCTCAGCAGCACTTAGAACCCTACACTGGCTGCCCATTCATAAGAGAGTACTATTTAAAATCCTGCTTATCACTTTCAGAGCCTACCACCAGTCGGGTCCCTCCTATCTGTCCCAAAGGTTTGGAAAATACACCCCCTCTCGATCACTCAGGTCTTCCAACCTGAACCTACTGGTGGTCCCTAGATTCAGGCTCGCAACCAAAGGTGGCAAATCGCTAGGTTTTTTGGGAGCTAGAGCCTGGAACAAACTCCCCTCCCAGATGCGTCAGATCCCCTCTGAAATCCTATTTCGCAAGGCCCTCAAAACCTGGATTTTTAATGCGCCTGACACGTTAGTCCTAAAACTAATCTAACCTAACTCTCTTTAGTTTCAGCACTCCCCCCCCCCCCTTTTTTTGTCAGCACTTTCCCTCCTTCCTTTCCGATGACACTCTTACCACTAGCGCCAAGATGCTCCTTGGAGTGTAAGCCGCGCTTTATAAAAACTATATCATATCATATCATATCATAAACCAATATAGTTGCTCTATGAACCATTGTGATTCATATAAACCAATATTTGGCACATAAAATATATATGAAATTTGGCCTGTTTGTCCCCTCATTGCAGGCCTCTATCCCTGCATTGAGAGCCATTCACAGGAATCACAAATTGCAGACTACCTAATTAATATTTATTGGACAGGTTGTTTTGCAATGTAACCTTTTAGTATATAGGTCGCATCACAAGTTGCATTCCCATTTTCAACCCAGTTGATATGGATACTGAACATCTCTGGTTTGCAAATGGGAATGATACACCAGGCCCCAACTTCTCTGATTCTGAGCCTCGACTTTCTGAAGGTTTTAAGCTTCAGAGTTTCGCAATTTCAAGGGTTAGTAATTAGTCATTTATTTCCAAATGAAAAACGAAGCACATATTGCTCTTGATGAAAAGAAAAACATGATGTCAGCATTAAAAACAAACAAAAATATCTCTATTTCTCAGAAAATCCTTCTTAACTACACTGCACAATTCTGGGACAGGCCGTTCTCTGCTCAGTTTATAATGAGCCAGCAATCTGTGTTTGATACTGTTAATATAATCTGACACAGGACAATAATTAAAGAAGACATGAACTTTACTGCACTGTTACCCAAAGGTCGAGCTGGGGATATGGTATAAACACAGAATCGACTGTATGTTTTCGCTCCACAGTGAAGATGGCAATCCTGTTGTACTATTGGCAATGTCGGCGCACTGCCAGGTCTACAAGATTTTAGAAGACAAACTCAAAATAAAAGCTGAGGCTGAGTTTCATTGTGGTTGTAGTTATCTGGTTCTGCACTTTTACTAGAGACATAGGGGCAGATGTATCATTACCATCATTTGCGATTCCCAAATAGCGATTTTTTAGAAATCGCTATTTGGGAACTGCAAATTAGGATGTATGTAGAAATTCGCAATTTTTTTGTGATTTCTTAAAATTCCTTAATTGCGATTAGCAAATTGCTAATCGCAATTAAGGAATAATTTCCAATTCATTTGTATGGGCCAGGAAGCCCATAGGAATGAATGGGAAGTTATTCTCAATTTGCGATTCGCAATTTGCTAATCTCAAATTGAAAATAATTTCAAGGGTGCAGGGGTGTCCAAAGGACACCCTAATGCACCCCTGAAATATGCATTGGTGCACATGTGGTGCACATTCATGCCCTAAGGGCATGTATGTGCATCACATGGCACTTTGAAAAATGCTAAAATGTGCATTTTTCAAGTAATTTGTAACTTACCACCAACTAGAAGTTAGTGGTAATTTGCGATTCCTTAAGAACTTTTTGCTAATTTTTTGGGCTACATACATTGCATTTAATGTATCGCAAAATGTGCGATTCCTTAAATGCAATTGCAAAATAAGGAATCACAAATTTTGCGATTCCTTATTTTGCACCAGATTTTGCTTCATACATTCCATTTATCAAATTTGCATTTGCAAAAGCCGAAATTCTGCGAATTTCGGCCTTTGCAAATGTGAATTTGCTTGATACATCTGGCCCTAAGGGGCATATTATCAAGGCAGCCAAAATGACATTATCGCCGCTTTAGTGGCCGTTTTCGGCCGCTAAGCGGCGATAATTTCATCGCCCTATTAGCAAGCTGTCGCTAACATCTTTTAGGTGATAGCGAGCGATTTGGGGCCCGCTTTGCATGTCAGCGATGTTTATCGCTAATGACATGCAAAGTGGGTGTACCCAAACTGTTACCGACTGAAAACTGTCGCTATCGCCTATTATCAACGCAGGCGTAGCGATGGAAATATTCACGCTAATCGCAAATATCTCCAAAAACGAACTCCTGCTCAGACCAGTTCTTAGCAGTTATATCCAATGGGAGGTGGATATAATGGCTAAGACCCTGTTGGCGATAATGCGTGAATATCGCTGTATTCTCAGCCATATTCACGGATTTTGCCGCTATCGCCAGAAATGTTATCGCTTTTGAGATAAACGTTGCTAAGAGAACGTTATCTCAGCAATAAAATCCGGTGATGCGCGGCGATAAAAAAATTGGCGCTAAGCCTAGTTAGCGATAAATATTGCTAGTTGTTGATAATATGCCCATTTATTCGACTGTCCCTCCATCTAGTGCATGGGATGCGTGTCATCTCTGAGGTATCTTCGTGTAGTCAACAGGAGCCCCATGTTTTATGAATAATTGACTTTGCCCCACACCGACCTATGTATGTATCAATGGAGTATCTGGGAGGAATGTGCCTGCCTACTGAACTATGACTGTGAGAGTCACAGGATGCAGAATAAACGTCACTCCTGAAAAGTCATTCCTTTCAGAGGGGGTTGAGGTGGTCGAGACATTTCAAGCTGATGGAAAGCTATCAGGAGTGCATGAATATGAAAAATGCGTTTGTGCGCCGGCACATGGGAGAGCACAAGGGTGCATCGTATTCTTGTAAATATGGCACATCCCTGCATTTTTCAAATGACACAGCTCAGCGCAGCAAAATTGCTTGCTGCGCCTCGCTGCGCCATTTCATTGTAAATATGCCCTTCAGTGTCCATTGACTACACCATTGCGGTGAGTGATTGGTCTCAAACAAAACCCTACGTTATTATTCTAAAACTGCAGCATACAGGCCAGAGATCTATGCATTAATTGGCTAGCGTGACACGTACTGTGCAGGGCAATACAGGTGAGAGGGAATGAACACCCAGTCCTTTTATCTTCAGCTGGTCCTGATCAGATAGAGAGGCAGAGAGGGCAGGGGGAAGGCAGGAACTGAGGGAAAGAGAGGTGACAGGGCGTAGGAAGGTGGGCATTAGATAGTAAGAGGCAGGATGAGTGATGTTGTAAGTAGTCACACAGGCATGATTATTATTATTATGGAACTTGCAATGTGCACAGCTACCCCAAAGGATTTCCCGGCACATGGATGAGATGCAGCCACACTGGAGGTACTGTTAGGAAACCATGGTAAATATTTCATAGTAAGTCATAGACGTCAAAGGGGTCCAGTGCACTGAAGTCCCAACTATAAGCTACAGATGGTGATCAAAAAAGAAGTTACATCTTCCTTCTGGACTCTTTCTACATGAGTGTGTTAAAATGAAGTATGCCACATAGACAGGGCATGTACAAACAGATTATAGATTTATTCTTCAGGTAATGTCTTCAGTTACAGGTTACAGGAAGATGGTAAGATCCATGTAATGCCCCACCAGGAGCAGCCTCTTTGCATCTCAACCCATACACTCCAAACTGACTCTTTCACTTCAAGCACCAACACTCCAGCATTCCAAGGACCTCACCACTGGCTGAGCAGCAAGGCAGAGAACAACAATGGTGAGGATGCATTAACCAACAAGTAGATTACAACAGATCTCCCCCCTTATAATGATTATAGAAAATCATTTGAAAGTAAGAACACATTCAAAGTAATAAATCAAAAACGACATGCCCTTCCAATCTAGGAAAAACACAAAGTAATAGTCAGTTCCATGCTTTAAAACAGTGGACGCTCACCCACCTCACTTCACATTCCAAGCATAACTACGCTCAGGGTAACTCTCATCCCTAAAACAGTGGGTATATAACACCACCTCACCTCACTCTCAAGACACAATTGCACACAAACAGGGTATGTTCACAACCCCTAAACAGTGGGTATATCACACCACCTCTCCTCACTCTCAAGGCACAACTGCACACAAACAGAGCATATTTCACCCCTCAAACAGTGGGTAAAATCCCCACCTCGCTTCACACTCAAAGTAACTACACACACAGGGTATCTATCACCCCTGAAAAGTGTGTAAAATTCCCACCTCACCTCACATTAAAAGCACTACAAGCACTGTTAACGGCACTACACGTACAGGATGTCTTTCATCCCTAGACAATGATTATCATCCAACCCACAAACCACCTCACTCTCAAGGCAAACACACAGGGTATTTCACCCCTAAACAACACACAGGGTATTATGCCCCTCAAAATAACCTCCTAGACAGTGTGCATAATGTAACCCACCTCATGGACTCACCACAAACGTTCCCGTTCCCTCTAACTTTAAAGAAGATAACGTCTCAGAAACCTCCCACCAGGACAGTAACAAACCCTATATGGCAAAGAACACATCCTTTACATCACATGTCAGTGATTGCATTGCATGTCTTTACAACGCATGTCATTAGAACGCAGGCATTACATCGCAAGTCATTATAACACATACCATTACAACGGATAGAACCCTTACACTATCCGACACTTACCCTACTGTTGCACTCACTGGAGTTAGAATAGTAATTTTTACCCCTACATTATCCAACACACCCTACTGTTGCACTCACTGGAGTTAGAATAGTAATTTTTCCCCCTACACTATGCCCTACTGTTGCACTCATTGGGGTTAGAATAGTAATTTTACCCCTACAATATCCAACACTTACCTTAACTGCGATGTAATGGTATGCATTGTAATGGTATGCATTTTAATGATATAATGCAATGTAATGGAATGTGTTGTAAAGTTATTTACAAAAAATGCAATGTAATGGCATGCAATGGAAAAGAATGCGTTGTAAAGGATGTTACGATGTAAAAACTGCGTTGTAAAGTCATGCATTGTAAATGTATGCCTTTTAACGTCATACATTCGATTTTGCATTTACATGAAAGAAGACAACGTCACTGTCAAATTTAAATAAAATTTAGAATCTATACTTCTCCAGTGGTGGAATAGCACAAAGGCCTTACGTGAAATCATGCTTTCTATATTATTCAAATACAAAACTAATTTGAATGATAGGAACTGATGGATGAAATATAAGTTATGTAACCTCAGAGTGGACAAAATATTTATACTGGTGTACAAATAGGGTGACTTCAGTAAATTTGGATTTCATGAAGTGAGGTGAAGTTTCTTAACTCCACCATATGTTCAACAAAGCAAAGTAAGAGGAAGATGCAGCCTGTCCAGTCTTTTTCAACTGATAATTTCAAGCTCCTGGATATTTCATGGGTGATGCAGCTGACCCGATACAGGGGATTCAGGCACTATGCATTTAGCATACTAAAACAGGGTATAAATAGCATTTTGCTATCTTTTCTAGAATGTTCATCTGAAGTCACTGTTCAATTCCATTCATTCATTGATCAAACTTTCTTTGACTGAGTGATTAGCTAAGCCTGTGGTATTTTTTTTGGGAAAAGCAATGAGGCTGAGTCACAAAATCATGAATGAATATCGGAAGTAGTACAGTAGGAGTAATCTTTTAAGTACTTTTACACACATTTCTGAACCAGCCTGCAATGTCCAACTCTCTAATAGTAAAAGTGCAAAGAGGGCACAGTACTTTCTATCTGTACAAACTGTAAATGGCTATTTTATTAATATTACCATTTCATTCCCATTGTAAATGTTTTGTGAGCAATTCACAAAGGTACTAAAGAGCTCAAAAAGTATTACAATGGTACTAGTTTACATTCACCAAAATTATTTTTTGAATAGGCCTTGATAACTTTAGAAACCTACCACAAACATAATTCACATTTTGATTAAGTACCCTTTTATGCAAAATCAATATATTATGATGGCAGAAAAAAGTAGGGAATCAAATGTACAAATAAAGGCAAGGGATACATCCCAGAAAATACGCAATATCGGAATTAGGCAGGAATTGTGTCTATGTATGTTGTCCATCTCAGATTTCAGTTCCGTGAGGCGAGTGCGGGAAAGTGGATTTTGGAAAGGAATGAGTCATTGAGGAAATACAGAACCAATGCTTGCAAGATTGGATGGCTTGATATTTAAAGGGGATAATTAGGGAAGGTGCAAACTGGGCTCTTCATCTCAATATGAAGTCTGCCTTACTATGTAACTTATAGGGTATTGTAATGAAATGAAATGAAATCGTAATTTGTAAAAGCTCTCTACTACCCTTGGATGTCTAGGGGCTGCGTGCTGGAGTGTCGGTGTGCAGGAACCACAGCGTCTCGCGTCAGTGTATCATCATGGAAGTCTTTCTCCTCTGCCTACCCCGGCAAAGATGTGGTGTGTATATATATCTAAAAAGTACTCTCAGGGGATTCTACCTCGCTGTGTCATGTGAGCCGAGGATGACAGAATGGATGACCCTTATACATAGTTAATATGCAGAAGATGGTAACACTGCTGTGATTCTGAAAATCCTTATGTATAATTAATGAGGCTAGTTTTTGGGTAAAACCACTTGAATTTATGCAGCGCTTAGCTAGGTGAAAGATCAATACCAAAACCTGTCGTGCATTGGTACAGTAAATGTAGGTGAAGGGTCAGGTGACTACTCAAGCCTATATTGGGGTACCCTACGAAACATAACAGTAGAGTTAGAGGAAATATTTAAAGGAACTTGTGCTTTTGTTTATAGATGGGTACAATGAAGAAGAACTTTGCAAAGAAGCCAACAGGTATGCTTGCATGACACATAAGAGACCCAAGGGGGTAGCCACAGAGTTTGGGATTGACTTTTTCAAAAGTGTGACCCTAAGAAATGTTTTTATGATGTTCAAGCCTTAAAATGCAGTTAAGAACATGCAAACCCCCGGTTAAAACTGCAACTAATGGAACCAGTCAACAACATTAAATTGTGGATTAACAGAGTTTGATGGACTAAAAATAAAAAGATGAAAAAGCATGAAAGGGGACTGGGATCACCATCTATACTGATAGACAATACAGGTTTGGATTGGTCCATGCTCTCATGGAATTGTAGTCCCAACGGGGTTCCATGAACTTGACTTGTCCGGCACCCCTATCAGAAATGGGCACTATTTCATAGAACCTCTTAATGTACTGCAACTGCCGGCTGAAGTGGCTATTGTAAAGTGTGCAGCACATAAGAGCAGAAGTGTTTTTCTGACCACTGCTACTATGCAGATGAGATAGCACTATATTGCTCTCTTGGTTCATGCCCATTCAATGGAAACTTTTCAAATAAAACTGAGTATGACACGTCTATGATCCTTTTGCTGACTGTTGCTGATACCTAGAAAAAGATGAAGAGATTGCAGGAAGGGGCACCAAAATCTGAACAAGAGAGGTGAGTCAAAGCAGAGTATACTAAGAATGTTTGGGTTTCTAGACAGGATTGCGCTATTTTGCATGACTCTACGTTGCCACCAATTTATTTTTATGATGTTGCCCACATAAGTCGTGATGCTATGGTTAATTTCTTTTGCACATATTGGCTCAACTCTAGGTTCTGTATACCTGCAGCAGAATTATGTCACATGTGAGCTACTTGCCAACAGCTTAATGTAGGTAGAAGAACACCAGTTTTTACCAGTCACATAGGGAGATCAGGTGGTCCCTTTAATTACATGCAGCGTGAATTTGTCGTGATGCCTGTTTGTAATAGGCTAAGACATGGCTTGGTAGTTCGGGCTTGACTGTTCCCATGAGGCACAGGGTCAAGGCTGATTTGCATATAGCCATTGTCTGACCTATGGTGGTGTGGAGTGCAAAAAAAAGGATGGATTTAGGCCCAGATCTTTGTACTGGGGTGAATGTAAGACATTGTTCTACATTCTGTCCATCAACTGTGGTTTTTTTAATAGGCTTCTTTACATATTGGTGGTAGTTTGTCTCTTTTTCTGATGGTTAAGACATAACCCAAGAGTGCTAGTGACAGTCTTACTGTGGCCAAACTACTGCTACAGGAGTTGATCTCTAATTTTGAGATTCCAGTTTCTCTGGAATCAGATAGTGGCCATCACATCTTGTTGAAGAAGCACATGTGAAAAATGTGCCTGTATCCAGGCGCAGCCAGCACAGGTAAGAGCAATGGGGCGGGGTGGGGGCGGAAGTCGACCAATAACGGTATAGGTAAAACTAAATTAAATATTTAATGAAACCACTTACCTCGCAATGCGAGGAGCGCAAGGTAAGTGGTTTTATGTATTCTACATCCTGAAGGCTTGACAGGAATCCCTGGTGGAATAGAGACTGGTAACTTAGACTATTCAGTGTATCACTAAACCTGAATGTCCATCCTGCTTTGAAGTTAGCTGTTGGTAATGTCTCTAGCACAATTCATTTTACATAGAAACTTACATATAGCATTAAGATCTTGTTTGGCTTGTTTGTTTGAATGTACTGTGTTGGATTTAAGATAATAGGTTTCAGTAGCCATCACATTTCACATGATGTTATCAGGTGCGGCCAGCGCAGGTAAGATTTGTGAGATGGGGTGGGGGGAAGTCGACAGACGACTGGATAGGCAAAATTAAATAAAACCACTAGCCTTTCGGCGAGCGCAAGGTAGGTGGTTTTATTTATTTTATTTTACCTATCCCGTCATCTGTCGACTCTCACCCCACCGCTATTACCTGTGCTGGCCACGGCTGGATGTTATGGTGCTTGCAAGTGTTTGTGCTCTAAATAACAAATACCATATATGTGTTTCACATAGTAAATGTCTGTTTGTTCTCTTTCTACTGGAGATCTATACAAGGTATGTTCAAGTTACAATTTTGCAAGTGTGGTAAATGTTTCTTTAAAATAACTACAACCACCATGGTGCCTTGCTGTAGTTTTGTGATGATAATATTGCCATTTCATTTTGCTCATTCTCCCTTTTATATCAAATTTTCACATATGGTGAAGTGCAAATTATTGATCAGGCTCTATTTAATGCTCTCTTTTGATAAATGTTTCTGTTGGTATGTTATCTTTCCTTGCCATGTAATTGAATTGATGTCATTAGCTACAAAAATCAATGTTTGTTAACCTTTAAAAATTAAGGCAGGCAAAATCGTATGCTGAATAAAAGTGGTATATGTGAAAATTAACTCTGCACTGTTTGTAAGACAACTAATGCTAAACATCTCTCTAAGATGCATACATGTCTGTTTGTAATCCTGCTAGGCCTTGGAATGAATTTCACATTTCATCTCTCTACTGTGTTGTATTGAATGTTTGGTACATTTGATGTATACCTACTAATTTATCTTTTTTCATTTCAGGACCTCTTCTAACTTGTTTATGTGAAATAGTGTTGAATGACACATAAACTGTGTGTAATGATTTACATTTCCACTGAAAGATCTAATTGTGATATTCAATCCCTTTTCCCTTTTAGGTTGATACATTATATTTGCTTACAAATCAATGGATGGGTGAGCCTCTCTTTTACTAAAAATTATTTTTTTACATAGATTATAGGTCCAACAGCCACAGCATGCAGCCAAACATCTGTGTCCCAGGATACCTCCACTCCAACCCAGGATCAAGCTTCCAGGGAGGACTCCATCCTGGAATTCCGAATGACGAGGAGTGGCCTAGTCTGCCTGGGCAGACGGCTCCAGTGAGTCTCCCTCGGCCCACACCAACACCTTTCACCCATACAGTTACAAGACCTCAGAATACAAAAATCTCCACTTCCTGTGTCTAAACAACATAACACCCATCTTGTGCCACCGAGTCCTGGATGCTGCTAAGACAATACTGCCACCATTTCAATTCACTAGAAAAAGAGTGGAGGCCCTGTCTTTGTGGTTCTAAATCCAAATATCCTCATCTGTCGACAAGGAAGATTCAATACTTAAGGACTTATGCAATAAAGTGTAGAATCATCACGGAGAAAACGGTGAAGCACGGAGGAGCAGGGAGGCCGGTTGTATCGAAGAAGAGGCATATACTGGCTTCTTGAACCCTAAGAAGAACCGTCATATCAGACAATTATTAAAAGCCGTGAAATTATCAGAGGCAACCTGAATCAAAAACAGGTTTTTAACCAAATCAACTTCGGTGGCTCCTCCGGGCACTTTGAATTTCTGTACTTTTCTAAAAAAGTTTGACGCGAGTATAAAACCGCCACGAACAGATCGTCTGCCGAATGGTGTGATTACATTGATTCATCCCACCCTTTCAAAAGACATCAATTCAGTTGTGTGAACGTCCTGAAGAAGGTGTGAAGACAGAAAAACACCGAAACGCTGCGTCGACTGTGTTCACTTGTGTAGTTAGGATTGTTTTTTATAATAGAATTTTGCCATACTTGACCACTCTTGGGTGGCGTGTTTGCATTGATTTTAACCATGTTTTAGATTGTAACCCGTACGGGAGGAAATACATTTTATGTTTGGAATTCAAACAATTTTTGTTTAATTACTGTTATTAGTTTTATTCTCTTAGTCCACTTGTCTACTTGGTATTGCCCTGCTACAGTTACCATTAGAGTAACTTTATTGCATAAGTCCTTAAGTATTGAATCTTCCTTGTCGACAGATGAGGATATTTGGATTTAGAACCACAAAGACAGGGCCTCCACTCTTTTTCTAGTGTTCAGTTCCCCCACCTGTCGCAAGCAACAGGGGTACCTCCAATTTTTGTGACTAACCATTGCAATTCAACCAGACCCAGTGGGACGAGGCACACTGGCTCAAGGCCACAGGTTTTTGGGGGTAGGGATCGTGGGAGAGATTCTGTGGTCCAGCATTACGAGGCCAGTAAAGTCACTGTCACCTAGACCACCATCACCCAAGTATCGGGATCCCTCCTTCAGTCCGAAGACATGATGGACCAGGTCTTTACTGAACTCCGGTACATGAAGCACAATATAGAGATGGAGGATCTCGACTGCAGTTTGGGTGTCCCTGACTGGGGTGGTGCAGGACAATTACACCCATATGAGTAGGGCTTTTCCAGCACCATTGTCCCCGTTCTGTGGTCCTACTACATCTGGCCCAACTGTATCTGCCTAAGCCACAGAAAGGGAGGCCCTGCCACAAGAGGCAACATCCGCTCCTACCTCCATCTCTGCATCTGTGGATCCACCAGCCCGGGCAGGAGCATATGTTCGCCGGGACCACCAAGAGAGGATCACAAGACCCACATCACCAGCAAGAGACGCAGAACCGAATTTCCTTCAGTGTGTGACTACCATTCACTCTGTGGACTATTTTCTCTTTGCAAATTCATTTCTGAGGCCAGTTGTATTTTGCACATTGGTCTTCAAACAATTGTGGCTCAACAATTATGGTATCATTCACCATGACTGACTTTTTATTTGTTTGTTTGTTTTTTAGTTTACATCCACTTTTACTTTACTTGCATTTGTTTAATAAAATCAACAACAAAAAAAGACTTTTGTTGTAGTTAGTTTCTGTATTCATTCAATTGTTTTCCCTCCAACATACATTTCAAAATGTAAACAACCATATGATTGTATATACATAAATGAATTATAAGTAGGTAATGTTTCTCACTTGTTTATTTTATGACAACAACACACAAATAGCAAACACTCATCATCTAGTACTTCATACAATTGGTAACAGATTGTTCTGTCTATTGTATTTATAAACATAAAATATACATCACAAAAATACTCAGTGCCATTTTAACATTTCCAGTTCCACACCTTTCTACCAAGAAAGAAGGGAGGGAATTTTAATCAAATGAATCAGATTCAGTAGGAAAAATATAACAGAAGGATGTCATCAGCTGGAGCCAGATCTTCTGCCTTAAAACAGAAATTGCACAACAATAATGATACTATTCCGAAATACTGGAAGTACTCAATTTTGTGGCAACAAGATCAGTTCAATTCAGTGTTGCTGTATCTGGGGTAATACCACAGCCAACTTTAAGTGGTATGCTACAAGAAGCTCTTTCTACAATGATGAGATACATCAACATCGTCACACATTTAACACAAAATTAACATTTTTGCCACTGTGAAGGGGGATGACTGTGCTTTTGTTTGACTACCACATATGGATAGAGCAAATCAAGCAGCACATATTGGCTTTGTGCCTCTCTTCTACAGAAAACAAGTCCAGTGTAATCTTCAAAACTTCCATTCAATCGCTGTGCAAGTTGTCTCAATACAAGATATGTACACCCAAAGTCTGTGTGTGTCTTCCACAGGATCAACCCATGTTCCTTTGTACTTTGCCACAGCAGCATATAACTGTAAATGTCACAACTTTGAAATGTCCAAATGAAGATGATATAATGAAGGATCATAAAACAGTTCAAAATAAAAAGATTCATTTCAATTACATGACACATTACAAATGCGTACTTTTGAGGACACTTTTTCTAAGAATAATGTAATCAAAGTTAAATATTCAAAATGAACTCAGTAGTCAATGTGTCAACACTTTGATCAACAAACACCTTTGGCCATGATTTCATCAGCATCCCCTTTCTGAAAAATGTCCAGCACAGATTGTTCTCCTTGTGAGAACAAAAGTTGGTTTAAACGTTATGTCATAAGATGTAAATGTATACATACAATCAAGTAAAAAAGTTATTTATAACATCTTGACAACACCTTCCTCTTCACCACTGTCATCTTAATTTGGCATTACAACATCCTCCCCCAGTGGTACTTCATGGTCTCTATTCTCTGCGATGAATGGGATGTTCCGTTGCAGGGCTAAGTTGTTAAACATGCAGCAGGCCATGGTGATTTTGCAAACCTTATTGGGTGAGTAAAGCAGGGCTCCATCAGTCTTGTCCATACAGTAAAACCTGGCCTTTAGGAGCCCTAAAGCCCGCTTCATTGGCCTCCATGTCCTTCCATGAGCATCATTGAAGCAGACTTCCCCTGGCGTTTTTGGATTCCTCAGCTGTGCCAGCAACCATGGTCGATAAGGATAGGCCGAGTCTCCTAAATGGAAAAAAGAAAAGAGCCAAGATATGTAACATAGTTTCAGATTATTCACCTTGAAATTACCTAAACAATATTATGTCAGATTGTACTTACCAACAAATCTGGCCCTGCTCAGGTCCAAGTTGTAGCATTTGCAGGGGTATTCTGCTGTTCTGTAGTACAAAGGAATCAAGGGCTGATCCAGTGAAACTCACACAGACTCCTGAAGAGAAGTAAGATCCACACGACAGGTAAGTGGAACCAGGACTTTATTAGACGTCCAGTCACAGCAACTCCCCGGCAGCAACTGCCAAGGAAAGAATCAACCAAGTGTTCCACGCAGGGAACATTCTATGTAGAATGCGAGGAGAGGGAGAAGGCCCAACACACCTCCCTTTCTTCACAGAGAAAACAAAAGAAAAGAAAAGGTAAGAAGGAAAAAGAATGCAAAAATGAAAAGAATAGAAGCTGAAGGAAGAAGGGAACAAGGTAAATAAAATGCATCAATTATAAAGAAAAGCTAACATTGTATGATAACATCACAACATACATTGCACCCACCACGTGGTATAGGAATTACTTCATCACATAGTCTTGAAATTTGGCAGGAACAGATCTGACCCTGGAGGAAGTTTCTCTCCGCGGAAGGTTTCCATCAGAGTGCACCACACCACCCACCTTGGGATCGGAAGGAGAAATACTGACCCCACACCACCCATCTTGGTATCGGAAGGAGAAATACTGACCCCCAACCGCTTCCCAACGCTCTCAACCATGGGCCCAGGAACGATAGAAACCATACTCTTACTCCAAACCCTTCCATCCTCCAACACCACCACATAATCCCTCACAGCAGCCACCTTCCTGGGAGAATAAAACCGTGACTCCCCTTTACGGAGAAATCCAGGTTTCTTTATCCTCACCCAATCGCCAACCTTCACCTTGCAAGAAGACAACACATCTGATCTGGTACCATAACTGCTCTGAACCGAAGCCCTGACATCAGCTACTCTAGCTAAAACAGTAGCATCCACAACCTTCCTGGACATCCACTCTTTGTTCAACTTGGTACCAGCGACCCTGCCACGCAACAAAGTAAAAGGAGCAACACCAGTTGAAACATGCGGAGTAGTTCTTACAGCCCATAACATGTCGGCAACCGCTTGACGCCACTGCAAACCATTCACCAAAGCCAGTTGAAGATGCTCTTTGACAACACGGTTGAAACGCTCAACCAAACCGTTGCTGCGAGGATGATAGAGTGACGTGCAAACGTGTTTAATACCAACTTCCTTGAAAAACGAAGACATCTCAGCAGAAACCAACTGCGTACCATTATCTGAAACTATCTCTTCAGGAAAACCCTCCCTAGAGAAAACATCACGTAAAAATGAAATCACCACAGAGGAACTGATGGAATCAACAAATCTTACCTCAGGCCACTTGGTCATATAGTCAATCAACACCAAGATAAATTTGGGAGTCGAACCAATGAGACCATAAGGTCCAGCGATGTCCAAAGCCAATTTGGACCAAGGAACACTCTTCACAACGATAGGTTCAACAGGCAGAGGACGGGTGACTTGTGACTTATCACTGACAATACATTCACAACATTCACAAACAAAATGTTCAACATCCTTGTCCACGGATGGCCACCAAAAATCTTGCCTCACCCTGCGCTTCATAGATCGAATGCCTGGATGACCTTCATGAGCCAAACCAAGAATCTTTCCACGAATAGAAACCGGAACAACCAATAGCCCACCCCTCCTCAAAATTCCATCAACAAGAGTCAACTCATCCTTGACCCGCAAATAAGGAATAATAGCGGCAGGACAAGCTTTTTAACACGGCCAAGGTTTAGAGAGAAGATCAATAACAAACTGCATGTCATCATCAGAGGCAATCCCCTCCAACCACTCACACTCCGAAAGAGCACACCCCACAGAATCACATAAAGAACCAACAGCACAAACTACTTCCAAATCATCACACACAACACTGTCGTCACCATTGGAAAGAGGTAGTCTGGATAAGTAATCAGCAACCAAATTCTTTGCCCCAGCCACATATTCAAGCTGATATTGGAATTCCTGCAATCTGAATTGCCACTTAGAGATCCTTTGGGTCGCCCTGCCACCACCCTTGGTCGTGAATAGATCAATCAAGGGCTTATTGTCAGTCCTCAAGATGAATCTATTCCCCCACAAAAAAAATTTGAAATGCAAAACTTCCCACTACATTGCTAGGGCCTCCTTTTCAATGATAGAATAAGTCCCCTCAGCACCCCTCAGAGTTCTGGAGGCAAAGGCAATGGTTTCTTCGCGACCATCACCCCTTTTCTGCATGAGGACAGCCCCCAAACCCACATTGCTAGCATCGGTGGAAAGAATGCACAAGTCATTGATGTTGAACAACTTCAGAGGGCGAGCTTCAATAATCTCTTGCTTGATGACATTGAAGTTGCTATCACAATCATTATCCCATCCTCGTCGCCACTGAAGAGAAGTAAGATCCACACGACAGGTAAGTGGAACCAGGACTTTATTAGACGTCCAGTCACAGCAACTCCCCGGCAGCAACTGCCAAGGAAAGAATCAACCAAGTGTTCCACGCAGGGAACATTCTATGTAGAATGCGAGGAGAGGGAGAAGTCCCAACAACTCCTGAGATCAGGTAAGCAGACAACTTGCACATTGATTGAATGGGAGTGCCTCAGATTCCGGTACACTAGTTCCCTGGTGTGTGGTGGCACTAAGGCAATATGTGTGCCATCAATTGCTCCAACCACATGTAGTAGGTAACCCAAACTATAGAAATAACCCTTCACTTTTGCAAAAGCCTCATGTCATGGAAACTGGGTGAAACATTTGATGTGTCTCATCGTTGATGAGAGAACTTCTTGTAGCACACCACTGAAAGTTGGTTGTAACATACCACCAGATACTGCAACAGTGTATTGGGATGATTCTGTGGCCACAAAATGAAGTACTGCCATGAGTTTGACAATTGGTGTAATAGACGTGGTATTTCTGTTGTATCACAAACAAAGAAAAAAAGAGGAAGGACTGGGAGCAAATGCAAAGAGAGGTCCAGACCCAGAGCTCCCAAGACTAACGTTATAATCACTGAAGGGTGACTGTTCCTGAAGAAAGAAAAGCTGGCCTATTTGGTCACAAGAAGGACCGGTGAGAGAGACTATCTCATAGAGTGAGTTCGAAATGAGACGTTGTTAAGGCGTTAGAATTCCTCCTTTTGGAAAAAGTGCTATTACACCCCCATGTGGGTTTCATGCTTCATCATCGGGCGTTGATCCTCGTGGGGTGGCGCTGCAGTCCCCATTTGGTCCTGTAAGAGGGCTGTTTGTCAGAGTTCGTCTTCAGAGAAATGTCGCAGTGGTGAGTTCTGAGGTGTGGGGGGAGAAAGGTGAGTGAATTAAAAATACTGCACAGGTACCCTAAAAAACTTTATTCAGGGGTCCATGTAGTATAGTTAAAACAGGTGACAAGAGAAGGCCTCTTGATTAAATTTTCCTTCCGCTTCTTGTCAAGGTGAAAGTGATCGTGGAAGGTGGATCAGTTAGGTCGGCATGTTTCACGCCTTTAATAGGTCCCGAATGCATCCTTTGGTGTTTCATCAGGACTGAGCTAATAGTGAAAGAGGTTAAAAAAAGGAATCTGAGATGACGACACTCAGTAATCGCTATGGTACCTATTTTCAGGTGTACAGTCTGGGCGTCAATGCACCCTGAGAGGAACGCCCATTAGGAGTTCCTACATTCAACCCTAACAAGTTGAAAGGCTGGCCTCATCGGAGTGGGGCTTGTAATGGAGAGGACTATGGAGCCTCTCAAGGTATGCAGCGTTTAACCTGCCTTCGCTGCTCAAATTGTAAGGCAGAAGATCTGGCTCCAGCGTATGACATACATCCAGTATAGTTTGCCTGTTCAATCGGAACTTTTTGATAATATGCCATTCTTCCATGGTGGGTACTTCTGGAAATAGGTGGTATACTTGAGGCTGTCAACTCCTCACTCTCCCAAGGTTCAGATGTGTTTATTGGAAAAATTGAGAACATTTTTAAACATTTTCCACATATTTATTTTCGATTATTAACACAAATGCCATGTTGTGGTAAAAATATATCTGGTTTCACAACATATGTAAATCTAACATTTGTGTTTGTTAGTTTTTACTTCATAAATGCCATTTTTTAGCTGTCAATATCACATATTTAATGTATTATTTACACTTTTTAGTTTAAAGTTTTAATCCGAAATGTTGTCAGCGGAGGTGTAAACAACAACAGGCAAATGATGGCAGTGGTTATCCAAGGTAGCCAGCTCCTCCTTTAGGTTTGCATGTTCAGTAAATTGAAAAAAAGGTCCTTCCTAAGCGTGCTCTAAGTCCCTGTACTGTGCCCTGTACCGTACGTTCCTTCAGCCTTATGTAAAAAACCTACCTACCTTCCTTTATATTTGACACGAAAGACCTTTTGAACCAACTACAGGATTTCATTTGGACTGATGATTGTAGCTTTGTAACCCTAGACATCAGTACATTATATACGTCCATTCCGACTCATGAGGGCCTTGAGGCTGTTAAATACTTTCTCTCCCAAAGGGATGCTTCCTTATGGGAGCATACAAGCATGCTCCTGGAGATGGTCACTCTTGTATTGGAAAACAATTTTTTTCTCCACAATTGGTCCTGGTTTAAACAACACCAAGGAGTGGCCATGGGATCAAAATTTTCTCCTGCTTACGCTAATTTGTTTGTAGGATGGCTGGAGAAATTCTACATATGGGGCCAGATGTATGAAGCTCAAATGGGTTCGCAAAGGCCGAAATTCGCAAAAATGGTATGTATGTAGCAAATTTCAGTGCAAAATAAGGAATCGCAAATTTGTGATTCCTTATTTTGCGATTACATTTAAGGAATCGCAAAATTTGCGATTCCTTAAATGCAATGTATGATGCAAAAAGTTGGTGGTAATTTGCGAATTTCTGGAAAAATGCCCATATTTGCATTTTTCAAAGTGCCATGTGATGCACATACATGCCCTTAGGGCACGTTTGTGCACCACATGTGCACCCATGCTTATTTCAGGGGTGCAACAGGGTGTCCTTTGGACACCCTTGCACCCTTCAAATTATTCTCAATTTGCGATTTGCAAATTGCGAATCGCAAATTGAGAATAATTTCACATTCATTCCTATGGGCCTCCTGGCCCATAGGAATGAATAGGAAATTATTCCTTAATTGCGATTAGCAATTTGCTAATCGCAATTAAGGAATTTTAAGAAATCGCTAAAAAATAGCGAATTTCTACATACATACCATTTTGCAATTATCAAATAGCGATTCCTTAAAAATCGCTATTTGAGAATCACAAAAGTGTTTCTTGATACATCTGGCCCATGGTCCCTTTGTCCTGAACATCTAATAAATCATGCTATATATCGGGGACGATATATAGATGACGTCCTATTAATTTGGACCGGTGATGCTATACAATTGGAAGAATTCTGCTGCTTTCTAAACTCTAATACACACAACATAAATTTCACACATGTGCATGACAAACGTGAAGCAATCTTTTTGGACTTAAGATTGTATATTAAAGACAACTCTGTAATGTCTGCCTTGTATAGAAAAGAGACAGCATGTAACGCATTGTTGCATGCTGAGACATCCCATCCTAGATCACAAGTAAATTTGATTCCTTTTGGATAGCTCACTAGGGTGAGACGAAACTGCAGTGAGGATAGTATTTTTGAAAAAGAAATGAAACTGAGGAGGTTTGAATCCAGAGGGTACAAACACACGATCCTTGACAGAGCGAAAGAAAAGGCACAACATCTAGAACGTAGGAAATTACTTACACACACATCCAAGAAGGTCAATAAGAAAGGAGGTGCCCATAAGATCAAAGTTGTGTTAGTAATAACCTATAACACATCTAGCCATAAATTATATAACATAATTAAGAAACGCTGGCACATACTAAGAATTGATATGGACATTCAGGAAGTGATAGGGACTAACCCTACTATTGTGTACAGACGCTGCCAAACTCTACGTAACAGATTGAGCCCTAGTTTTTACAATCCCTAGAAATCAGGGAGAGGTCCGACCTGGCTAGGTGGACCATTAGATGGATTTTATAAATGCGGCCGGTGCTCTGTTTGTCCCCATACTGTAGACAAGATCAAGATTTTCAGATACAATTCATTGACTGAATATAAAAGCAAGTCCTTCATGAATTGCAACACCAAATTCATGGTCTATTGTATAATATGTGTTTGCCAAAAAATCTACGTGGGGAGCACGATTAGACCAGTAAAAGAGTGCATACAGGAGCACATACGGGCCATTAGAAATGGTAATGCTAGTTATCCCCTAGCTGTGCACTTTAATGAGAAACATGGTCTAGCGGAACTTCTACATTTGAAGTTCCATGGAATAGAATCAGTATTGGAGAATCCCAGAGGGGGTGACAGAATACACTGTTTGTGCAAATTGGAAGCATCTTGGATATGAAAACTGCGAGCGGTCGAGTATGGGCTAAACGTTGATAAAGAAATGTATGTTTTCTTAAAGGATTGAGTGAACAAGTAATATTTATTGTTGGTCACTCATTATGCATTTTTTGTCACCCATGTTTTTTTCCATACATTCTAAATGTCAAGTGAACTCCGTGCCATTGACATAGAGGAAATGAGATGTTAAATTGCTCCCGAGCAATATTTCATATGTTACAATTGGACTGGACATGATTTTGCACACTTATGTAATCAATGAGACTGTGCTCTGCTATTTTTCTACATGTCATGAATGGACTTTTTATCAACATATTAGGAAAGAATTGGGAGTTGCAAAATATCTATGTCAATTGAAATGTGGTTTCTTTACCATGACAAACAAATGGAGAGTTATAATGTTGTTAATCAATATATTTGCACAACTTGGGGCATACGCCAGGAATCTCACTTATTGTGAATTGTCAAAATGGATCTATCAGGATGGATAGAAAAATACTTTTTAATCATTGTCGCTTCTCGTCTATTTTCCCTATCCTGTACACCAACTCTTATGGGATAGTAACCAGTCGCTTCTCTGAACTGTCTTTATCAACAAAAGCTGAATTTCCTTTACTTAGATACACGCTTACAACTTTCTGCTCTATACAAGGTTTTTAACGTTTGTATGATTGTCGCGTAATTTTGACACATTAACATGTGTAGTAGTTACATTGCTAAGGAACTACCATAATGGCGGCATTTTCTTGACCCCACGGCTGGCTAGAACGTCGGGTCATACTCTAATCACGTACATTGAACGTCGGGATGTCATGGAGTCAAAAACTGCATTTCCTGTACTTAGATACATGTTTACCTTTTTTGCTCCATACTAGGTTTGGAATGTTTATATGATCGTCGCGTATTTTGTAACATTGATTGTAGATACATTGCTAAGGAACTACCAAAATAGCGGCATTTTCTTGACCCCCCACGTCTGGCTAGAATGTCGGGTCATACGCCAATCACGTGCATTGCACGCCCAGATGTCATGGAGTCATACACAGAGTGGCGAGGAACGCTGCTTTTCTACACTTTAACGTTTTTTCCCTGTGGACTGGAGGTTACTTTTCTAAAGGTGAGCGCATTGAGCTGCACTAATTAATGAGATGTTAATTTTTAAACTTAGGACAATTGTCCACACGTCCGACCCTAACTTTGATAGTTTCAGAGTCACCCTTTATTTTGTTTTTCTTGTCGCCCCTTAGCCTTTACTCGGTTGAAAACATTATGGGATAACTCGGCTGAAACGACGACTCAGCGGATAGGTCTACACTAACGGTTGGGATCATGCTACAAGTATTAACACCCCTGTCTTGGAGGTGAGATATTATACTGACTGTGCATTTATCAGTGAAATGTAGGTTGCTGTCCTCCATCATAAATGATGGACGAATTAGGATTTCGTTCAATGTACGTTATTTTTCCCTATGTTGTTACAGAGAACAAGCGTACAATATATATAACAAAGGGAAAAGGGTTACTTTTTTACGTTGTGATGTTCTGGAAACTTTCTTTTCTCTCTTTAGGCACCTACACCTGGTACCTTACGAAGTAAGTGATTTTAGACTTTCCTTTATAAACCTGGCCACTTGACTTACAAGCTTTAAGCATATATCTCTCACTAAAGAATAAAGTTAGGCTATTTACACCGAGGCTGTTTCCACGTCGGCGATGTAGACTTCGCAAAGTTAATAGGCGATGATGTTAAGCTGGCAATTAATACTGATAATAAATACCATGGTACACCCCATGTAATTGCCAAATGTCTTTACTTATTGTGCAGGCGTGAGACACTTACTATAGTTTGAAACAGGAGATTGGCTATTCAATTAACGTGAGCGACATTTAATATCCTATACTGGTCACTCAAAAGATTGTTTCAACTTGTAGACTGTGGTAGAATTAATCTTGTAGAAGGTCACATATACCTTTTGGGACTTACCTACCACTTATAGATAGGGCTTAGAAGAAAGTTTTTATTCGTATTTTCCACTGCTATACATCTTAAGGATAACTGAGGCACACTGTGTTGTCTTTTCAGTATCAGTCCATACTCTGGGAGTGATATCAGTAATCTGGACAAATAATATCCAGACTCCGTGTGGTTTTTCTATTTATTTAACGTACGCGACTCTCAATTGAAATCTACCTAACTTTTTGGAGGTATTTATAATAATATATTTTTTTTCTTCTTCTTTTCCTCCTTAGATTCTTTTAATACTTACCACATGGGTTTAGGGTGTTTTAACCATTTTCTTTCGTATCCCCTTTCTTTTCTTCATCCTCAACGGATCTATGTTTCTAAATAAAGTGGTATACATTTTTCCTATGAAAATACTTTTGGGCACTACAAGAGCTTTTATACTCGCTTTTATTTATCTTTCACTAATAGCACTTGAGCACTACCTAATAGGGATGAGTTTAGTTGTTTATAACATTATATTGTATCATTTTGCCTGACAGCCTTGGAAAAGTCCAGAATGGCGACGAAACACGTGTCGGCTGTGGCTGAATCAATGTTATTTACACTGTTACGACTGTGATGAAGAACTCTTGCTGGACCAATAATTGATGCATGTTTTCTATTAAATACCTGGACTGACTGTGGATAGTCATCTATATACTTATTTGTGCTGTGCTCTGTCTATGTTGGGAGGTGTAAACAACACTGCACAACTATTGCATTTAACCACAGTAATGCATTACATATAAATGTTTATTTTTAAATACATGAGTGTCCTTTATTGTTTGAATATGTAAACAAACAAGTCACCATTTTGATTGATGGTGACACACCTAAGAGTCACAAACACACAATTTGTCTTTCTAAGATGGTGGGTGCCTGACCTCGCCATCAGGTCATTTGAAATCAGACATCTGCGGCAGAAGTTGACCGCTTAGTGGGTGATTAACTCTATGAAGATATATCCATAGGATAATGTATGTACATACAAGGGCCAATGGCTGTATCTGTCTGCTCTCATTATGCATGCCATGTATATGTAAATAGCAGTTCGAAAAAAGCTCACTTACCTCCTAATACTGCAGTCATCATGGCCTCCTCCACTTTTGCTGCTGTTTGTTACCTCTGGAAGCAACGATGCCCGATAGAACAGGTGACAGGGCCCTTACCTTCTTTTTTTTCCCTCGAGTTTTATACAGCATGCACTTAACCCAAAGGTATCAGAGAAGTTTACGTGAGCACCAGTTGCGTTGCTGACGAACACATTCATTTTTTATTTTTTTTTGGACCAGGAAAATTAAATGAATTACCCTGAATCACAGCATGCTTGAGCCTCCCGCCAGACTTGAACATGGTTTCCCAGCTTCAAAGTTGGCCGCTCTCAACATTACTCCACACCCTCTAAGTGAATCTAACTGTTTGTGTTTCATTAACACAGGCTACAATGTACCTTTCAGTGCCTGAATGATGTGTAGGGATTGATGTGAAGTGTCATATATATTGATCCTTATATAGAACAATGATGATGAAGATTTATAAGCACTTTACAATTTTTAAAAAACAACAACGTGTTGTCTGTTTAAAGCCCTAGATTCTACTTGGTGTGTTTATAGTGATATATCTACTTATATGTTTGAAATACATGTGAAATGTAGAAATCTCATATCATGTAAAGTAGAAAACACATGATATTGTCTTTACAACTGTACATGTATATATGTTTTCTGTCCAAACCAAATGAAAATGATGTTTGCTTTGTTTATCTTCCCACACATCATTCAACCTAGATCAGGGTTCTCGAAGCAGTTGTATGGGAGCCCCCAGTAGCTCCCAGAGCCCTTTAGAGTAGCACAGAGCCTGGAGGTCAGTTAGTGGATGGGCACAAGGTACATTTTCATCTAAATGTTAAGGGAAGGTTGTGTTCATTTGACATCATGAACATCCGGCTGCAGATAGCAGGGCATTACATTGAGCAGTGCTCAGTCAGAATCATGACAAGGTTAAGGCTGAGTCACAGTGGCAAACAACTGAGGCCTTGAGGTCAGTTATTAGATGGGCACACTGTCAATTTTTAATATAAAAGTTAAGGGAAGGCAGTGTTCATTTTACATAATGAACATCAGGCTGTAGATAGCAGGACCTGACAATGAGCAGTGCTCAGTCACAATCATGGGCCAGGCTGTAGATCAGTCACAGTGGTAACTAACTGAAGCACTGAGGTATATATGTCATAATAATTTTAACTTGTCCACTCAAATTGAGAGGGTTGAGCAAAAATATGCCTCTGAATGCTTTTAAATGGACAGCAATCAAAATGGAGAGTTACCTAACTATGGAGCTAACACTTCATTTCATTTTACTCTCATTTCAAAGTGTTTCATTTTAAAACTGCAGGCCCCTTACACGCCAGTATTCACTGTGCCATAAGTATTTATACAAACTGCAGCCCTTTTTTACATGTGAGATTTTTAAAGTACAGAAAAATGTTCCATGATATAAACTGTTAGAATATTTCTCTGCACTTTTAAATCCCCCCAGTACAAATGTATATACAATAGTATGTTTTGTCAGCAGTGTAACGGTGTTACATAAGGCAAAAGGTGTGCCCTGTTCTACAAGTACAGACCACACAGATTTTGTCACCCGTACAATTCTATCCCATTCATACATATACATGTTCGTGCATCCCCAAAGATCACGCCTCACTGACACACATTGCAGCCCTTTCATAGTGCCCTTAGTCATAGGTAGTTCAAACCATTGTATCTAGCTGTATGGACTATAGGTATCATCAATGAAGCTGGCCATGTGGTTGTCTGGTAACAATGAGCAAGTTGTTTATCCTACAGTAGTTCACAATGTTTTGTAATGAACTGACATAACTTGCATCACAGAAACTGGCCTGAATTAGTGAGTTTAGCACATCACAAGGGATAAGGATAGTCAACAAGTCAGTACAAAAGTGTGTATAAATATCTTTGCTTTGGTCAGCATGTGAAAATACACGTTGTATGAGTACTTATGAGTCATGCTGTGGAAAAGGTGTTTTTTTTGTCTTGACACTTGCTCAGCCATTTTGTACTCTGTGGAAAAGTGTGTCTGTTGTCTTGCCATTCACTCCGCCATTTTGTGCTATACCCTTCATGACTGACCTTCTCTGTGTATCACAAACACTCTGGAGCTCCACTTTTGACCTGCCATATTCCTGCATGGATGCTCACACCCTGTTCGTGCCCTGGCCTGACCACAAACTGACCAGCACATGCTCAACCAGTCGAACAGGGAGTTTCCCAGATGTTTATTGTCCTCACCCTGCACACTACGCCCTGAAGGCATCCAACAGCTACCATCTGCAGGCCTATCAGATTGATATCTGCTTGCTGTGTAATCATTCATCTCACCTGTGCCCTGCAGGGGTCCGACAACTACCATCAGATTGAACTCTACTTGTCGTATAAACATGCTTTTTGCCTACACCCTGCAGGGTCCTCACCGCTAACATCTGTGGACTTATCAGATTAACCTTTGTTTGATGTATCATCATGCCCTTTTCACCTATGCCCCGCAGGGGCCAAACAGCCACCACCTGCTGATTGTATCAGAACTGACCATTGTTTGTCTGTAATTTATTGGTGTTGGCTATTGTTCACCTAGCATGCACAGGGTGGGGATGAAGGGTATATAAGGTGCAGAACCAAATTACTCAGCAGTCTGCCTCCTCAGACAGCTATGGGTGTCTGTTGTTGATGTGTTCTCTCTCATGAGATTGTAATAAATATCCTTTCTCTCCGTGCTCCAGTGTTGGTCTCAGTTTGTATTCCAGACCCCTGGACTATAGGGTGACCCTGCACCTTTGGGTGGTCCCCAAAAGACCTCCAAATCCACAATGTATGTGATAGATATAGACGGGCAGTCTTCCCAAATTGAGAAGAGCGTGCACCACACCTTGACCCTCCTAATGGCCTGCATTTTTGTGGTGGAATATCCCCAGCTGATGGGTAGTTGAGAGCCCAACAGCAGCAACAAGGGGGTAAGTTCTTCTTTGAGTTTCACATTTTACATGACTAATGTTTTGCTACAGCCAGGATTTCTCCCAGCAACATTATGGGTGACCAATGTCTAACAAGAGTACTTGCAGGTGTAGGTTTTTCACAATTTGTATGATGATGTGCTTTGTCGATTAATTTGTTGCTACGGATCCCACCTGATTCCTGTTCACTGCCAAAGGACTGGCATGGAGGTCTCCTGCTCAACATCTTCTTCACAGGCATCCCAAAGTGAATAGTCCCAATCGGTGGCAGACCCTTCTGTTCCAGTTACATCTTCATCCTTGTCTGCCACCACGATAACCATCACCACCCTCCGTCTTGCTCCTCCCCAGTTGTCCAACCCCGCCCTTCTAAAAGGGCTGGGGTCTCCATTGCCATGAACCACTCACCCTCTGCCCCTTTTCAACCGGCTGTGCTGAGTGGGAAAGCCTCCTCCACAGCAGCGCTTTAGACCCGACAGCATCCTTGTATGCCTTCTAAGGGCTTAGCTGCGATATGCAACAAATGTCAGTTTACCTGGAAGGAATTCATAGTGGGATGTCCGGCCTACAGTAGTCTTTTCAAGGTCTAGCCTCCTCAATCACTGCAGTATTCGCACCATCTGAACCTTGCGCCCCACCTTCTGCCCCTTCCCCATCCTAATTCCTTATTCTAAGCCTTGTCCCAAGCACACTCACACCTCTACACACACCCACTCCAACACATACCATCAGCACACAAACAGAGCAAAAACACAGTCACACACCCAGATGACAGTCACCACACCCTCCACCACACCCATGTGCACCACCACCACCACTAGCACACCCACAGACACTGCACCCAACCTCAGACTAAGACGGCTCGTCACAACATCCACCCACTCTGCAGGCCACACGCTTGACCCCATCTTTTTCACAAGCTCCCTCGTCTCCTTCAGCCACACCATGGAACTCAATTGGACCGACCATCGCTGCATCTGCTTCACCTTCCGGAACCCACCACGCACCACCGCACCCAACACATCCCCCGCCGCTGCTGGAGCAAAGTCCCGAAGACCAGCTAACCACCACCCTCACCTGCAGCCCTCCTGCTGACCCCGACACCACCACTCTCAACCTCAAACAGTGGATCGTCGACTGCTCTAATGCTCTTACCCCGATCAAGAAACCCTCCAACAGACACACCAACAAGAAAGCCAGCTGGTTCACCGAGGACCTCCAGGCCTCCAAGCAAAACTGCCGAAAACTAGAGAAGAAATGGCACCGCGAACAGACACTCTACAGCTACGCAGCCCACAAGAACGCCACTCGCAGACACCATCACCTCATCAGATCCGCCAAAAGGGCCTTCTTCAAAAACTGCCTAGACAACAACGCACACAACAGCAAAGAGCTCTTCAACATCGTGAAGGAACTCTCCAACCCCAGCTCCAACACCAACAATATCCCACCCACACAAGACCTGTGTGACTCCCTCGCCACCTTCTTCCACTGCAAGATCACAGACATCCACGACAGCTTCAACACCACGACCGCCCCAACAACCACCGAGACCTCCGACCTCACGGCCAACATCCACACTTATCCCCTTCTCACCTGGACCAACATAAACGACCACAACACCATCAAAATCATGAATACCATCCACTCCAGCTCTCCGTCAGACCCATGCCCACACCACATCTTTAACAAAGCCAGCGCCACCATCGCACCCCATCTTCGCAAGGCCATCAACATCTCCTTTGAGACCGCAACCTTCCCAAAAAGCTGGAAGCACGCAGAGATCAACGCCCTACTCAAAAAACCCAAGGGTGATCCAAAGGACCTCAAGTACTTCGGAACCATCTCCCTGCTCCCTTTCCCATCGAAGGTCATCGAGAAGACCGTCAACAGACAACTGACCCCCTACCTTGAACAGAACAGGATTCTGGACCTCTCACAGTCCGGCTTCCCCAGCAACCACAGTATGGAAACTGCCCTCATTGCCTCCACTGATGACATCAGCGCCCTGCTGGACAATGGTGAAACCGCGGCTCTCATCCTCCTAGACCTGTCAGCTGCCTTTGACACTGTCTGCCACCGCACCCTACGCACACGCCTCCATGGCGCTGGGATCCGAGACATGGCTCTGGTATGGACCATAGCCGCATGCACCACAACCACACCCAGCACCTCCACAGCATACCCATACACACACAATTAGAATCCACACCCAGACAACACAAATGCCTACACTCACCCATATAACAGACACCTAGAAGCAGCACACACCAAAATGTGCATGACACACACCAGACCCACAGGCATCTGCATCCTCAAAAGAAACATTCACATGACCCACTGCCACTCCCTCTACCTCTCAAACCCAACTCCCTGTCGAATAGTCTACACGTTTTCCAATAGAAGATGTTCTTATTGCCCTTGCCCTAACCCCTTTGAAATGCCAACCCACCCAGACTAAACTCAAAAAGTCCCCTTCCATACCCCAAGCCACCCCATCCAAGTCACAGCCCACCTCTCCCAAACCAGAAACCACCCCTACTAAAACCAAAACTGTCCATGCCAACCCCAAGACCACCTCTACCAAACCCAAACACCCCTCTGTCAAGTAAGATCTCTGAGGTGCCTGCTCTGCCCACTAGATGCCTCTTCCTGAGGAGTTTCCTCGTGGAAGTGAATTAGGAGGCAAGCTGTGTGCCACCGCTCAACACTGCACAGGACTTTGTACAAACGTAATTGACTGCCATTTGACTTTTAAAGTTTATTGAGAGACTTATCTCATTGTTTGGAATAAATCCATAATTTGAATTTCACCAAGTTACTCCTAGCTTTAATTTCCCTTTGCAATTGTTTCATTTCTAGCAATGATTCTGACTAAAATGTGAAGTACTTATTTTTCTTTACCATGATGCAGGTAATACATCAGATTTTTTTGATGTCTACTTTAAGTGCATATATTGGTTAACATAGTATGTTATAGCCATTCGAATTTATGTGTAGGCATTCATCATAGTATTGGATACTTGCACCATCTAATAGACGTTCAAAGGTTTTTGGTATGTGTTACTTCTGGTGTGTTTGTTTCATCTTGATTACAGATCAGTATGAGCACATAAGTATTACACCTTATAAAATATTGTGACTATTGAAATTGATTTACTGATAATTTATGAGGCAAAGGTTATCACCTTGTCTAGTTCAATTTCTACATCATGTTACATTGTACTTATGGCATATGTTTTTAATGTGACAGTGTGCAAAATGTATTTAAACACACCAGAATGGTGACTTTTTGATTTTTTATTTGATATCCGTTTTTGTACAAGTGTCCGTAATTTTTAAGGCATTTTGCACCAAATTTATACATACAATGTGATCATAAAGGTATGGTTCTTTAAATGTCTTAAACATCAACATTACAGACATATGCATAGCACATTGGTTTGCTATTGCGTGACAGATAGATTTAAAAATGCACAAGTTCAGTGTGAGTTTTCCATTGATTCTGTCCACGATGGTGCTGATTTTGTTCGTCATCAAGCTGTAGCGACAGTACTTGAAATATCAGGTCCATGGCAGAAAAGGAAGTGTGAAAGTGAGAAAAGGTAACTTTCTGCCTCATATATCTCTTCCAATCCACCAACTCAGGTGTGGAGGTTTGACCTCCACAGTCACTTTGGCGCTATTGGCCCGGCGAACTAAATGGTATCTGCTCTCCATCAGCCGCTTTTGCCTATTACACCATCAATGTGGGTGAACTCCAGCCGGTCCTTAGTCCGTTGAACCACCAGCATCTAAATAGAGCAGGTAGACCGCCTAGTAGGCAGGCAGGGAAGCTGTCAAAAAACAGCGGGGGTACCTGGTCCGCCAAGATCTAAATCAGGCCCTAAGTAATGTCGGTCAGCAAACTGTTCTTAAAATGTCATAAGGGAAAATGGTGAATGTTTTGTATAATGGATATATATCCCACGACAGAGGGAGTATATTGTTGACACAAAGTCATTATCATTTATTTGCGTTCAATATGTTAACTTGCAACATACCTAGCCATTACTTATAGTTACATGAGTGCCTGCACTATTTCACACCTAAATTTAGTGAAAGAAGTGATGTGTATGTTTTTTATTAACTATAGTAAGAACATGTGCATCTTAAAATGGACATGAGTCAACATCTAGCATAGGCACTCAACTCTACATTGAAAATAAAATGCTTTCTGTTTGCTGTACATAACTCTAATATTGTATCCAGACATATGACACACTAATCGGCATGACTATCAAGAAGCCAGACCTGTGAATTAAATATTAATAATTACTGTTGAATGGAAGTGGCCTTCAGAGTGTTTTAGTCAGTCATATTCTCTTTTCAGACTGTCCGTTGCAGCTTTTCACTCTTTTAGCCTCTTTCTTTTTCTCTCTGCATCTTTCTGAAATTTACAATATGCATATGTCACATGCTCTCATGCCTCTTCCTCACTGTCTTTATACTCTATCCTTCTGCATTTACTTATTTGTCTCACCCCCTCGCCATGCTCTTGCTCACACACATACATGGCCCACTCTCTCCTCTACTGTATACACATTTTCTTTTCTTTTGCTGCATTCAGCATTTTAACAGCTGTTTACCTCCTTCACGCAGTTCCTTATAAAATGGCATTTACAATTACCAAGTGTGATAATCGCTTTGCTCTGCTGAGAGACAAATGATTGGATGAGCAAGTAGTCTGAATGCCATTATGATCCACTGGCCGGCAAGGTGAGAAACTCGTACTATTGAAACTTACAATCTTGCTCTATCATTAACCTCTTAGCTGGTAAGGGGTTAATGATGATGCAAGATTGTGAATACCTCACTTGTGTAGGTATACCTAGTGCCCAGGACAGGAAAAGGCCCAAATCACAACATGGATACATCTAATTTGTTTCTCAAAACTGACCCGTTGCTTGCAAAGTGGGTAGCAGTGGATTTTGGGCCCTAGCTCAGCCTGCACCTAGGGAAACCTGTGCAGTTATTGAAACTAGACCCCTAGGCAAATCAAGGATGGGGTGACCAGCACTGCTCTCACTGGGTTGTTTTTCCCAGTATCCCTTGCAAATTTCAAACTTTGACTAAAAGAAACACATTTTCCTCACATTTCTGTAATGGAAAGTTGTCGGATCTGGGGGAGCCACAAACTTCCTTCCCCCCAACCTTTCCCTAAGTCTTTTATTAAAAAAGGTAGTTCACTTGTGTGGGTTGGCCTAATGCCTACAACAGGAAATGGCCCAAAACTTAACATGTATACATCATTTTTTCCACTCAAGACTGAGTGGGTAGCTGTAGATGTTTGGCCCAAGCACAGCTGGCACAAAGGGAAACCTAGCAAACCTGCACAGTTGAATGAATCCCATGAGGTTTTCCTTTTTTTACTCACAAAGCCCTGCAAACCTCAAACTTTACCTGAAATCATGCATTTACATTACATTTCAGTGATGAAAACTTCCAGAACCCGCAGGAATCCACAAAACTCCTGCCACCCAGCATTACCCCACATGTGTCGATAATATTGCTTCCCCAATTCTGTGGCTCGGTCAAGTGCCCGCGACAGGAACGGCACAAAACAAGGTCAGTGAGAGCCCTTGTATGGGGACTCCCTTTGACCTCAGTTTGATCTGTACCTGTCACTAGCACTAGGCCCAACCACACAAGTGACACAGCGTTTTTATTGGCACAAGCGGGCCTGTTGTTATTTCTCAGCTCTAACTAATAATTCTCAGCTTCACACTAGATGGGGGGTGAGCATTCCCAGTTGCTACACAGCATGCTGTACCTAACCAAGGGCATCAATTATAATGCTTGAATAAACTGTAAGTCCAACTGAGTTCAATGCATTGATATTATGAGTGAATTATCAAATGTATTTTGTAATAAAATGTTGGGCTTGTTCATTGTTCATTGGTGCATTCAGAGCCATGTACATGCTTAACAATGTATGAATCATTTTCCTCTTTCTAGCGCCTGGCAGATTGCCAGAGGAAGGGGGGGTCATAAAGCAAGATGCTTCAAAGAGTGAGCAGGACAGGCAGGGAATGCCAGGTCTGCCTGCCCCATTCCCTCTGACCCAGTCAGATAGGAGGCATATGAAGGAATCTGCAGAGCTGCTTTAGTTAGCTCTTTATGCTCTGCTGATATTTCAGCCATCATGAATTTTGGAGAAAAGGTTCTTTCTGGGACACGGTTATGCCACACTTTGGAAGAAGTGGCCAGGCTTTAATGTTTTGCCTTGCACCTCATTGGACAGGAATGCTCCCTTGCTTTACCCCACTGAACACTGAATAAATATGTTAGAGGTTTAGAGCCTCTCATATATGCTGCTTGAAACTAAGAGAAGAAGAAGGACTGCCATGCTAGAAAGTTGAGTTGCACCACCAGGCCTTGCATTCTGACTGACAGTGCCTGCTACATAAGCTGGTGTACTAGCCCTGTGGCTGTACCTTAGTTCAAGAGAATTAAAAAGTGGACTCAGTGCAAGCCACAGGTTAATATAGCTCACTTGCACTAACTCTATCAGTAGTCTGTGACTGGAGTGCATCCAGTGGACTTTTCAGAGCATTGGCCAGGTGTGTTGTGGGAATTGTGGTGCCAAAGTTTCAAGGACCAGCTTGGAGCTTTCAGACCCTTGGATTGTGCTGTGGACAATGTTGACCCTCAAAAGGAACTTCAGAAGAAGTTCCAGATGTTTGGAGCAACTTTGGAAAAAGCTCCATAAGTTGACCAGCTCAACCGCAAGGACCAAGTCGGTCACCTTCAACCCTGACACCGCCTGGATTCCAGGTTCGTCCTGCTGAAGAGCTCCAGAAGTCTGACTTTCAGAGTTTGGCAGGGAGCTCCCTGAAAGTCAAGTCTGCAAACCCTCACTGAATGCAGACTGGTGAAATGTAGTGAGGAAAGTAGTGTGGAAAGAGCTACATAAAAGCTTGAAGTCTGAAGGTAAAATTTTGACCTGGGCCTCCCGCTCAGCGTATCTGCGCAGGGCTCCGTCGTGGTTGGCCTGAAACTTTGACTTTTTCCCGGTCATGCGCGACTAGATTTCTCAGAGTGTGGAAATCTGAAATAATTTCTGTTAGCATAAGCTGAAGCCATCTTGGTTGTGGCATCCATTTTGTTGGCTGTGTATTTCTCCCATCCTTTGCTGCTTGTATTTCCCTGCCTTTGCTGTCTATTTTAGTTGACTTCCTGACTCAGCTGAAAGCAATGTGCATGCTAAGAGTTTATAGCTGCCAGAACAACTTGTCTCAGACTCAACTGTAAATCATTTTCTGCTGCTGTAAACAGTTCTGTTCCCCCTCCCACTTTGGTGACTAAGTGATCTCCCATCTGCCCCTGTTGGTCGGTAACTATTCCTTTTTAGGCCTGTACCTTGTGTTTGTATACACATGCTTACCAGTGCAAAAAAGATGTTTATAAGGCCTGTGTTCTGTGACTTCAACGCACTACCTCAGGCAGCACTTGAGAGTGCTGTGTGGATGTGGTCCCATTCAAGAGTGATTAATACATTTATTATTTGGATTCCAGCTTCAGTGCCAATCTCTATTTTGTTGGTCTATGGACCCGTGGACAAGATAAGGGTGGCCCCTGCACCGGTGTGCTCATTAAAAGGGACATTTCCACAAGAGTAATGCTATAGCTTTCTAAGTGCTAGAAAGTGGTTATTCTTTTAAAAATTCATATCTCCAGTTCTCTACATTAGGTTTTTGTCATTTGAGTATCATTTTAAAGATAAACATTTTTCCTATATTTTTAAACTATTGTGGGATTTTTACTGTGTGTTTTGTCTTACTTATTTACTGAATTGGTGTTTTTAAATGCTTTACAAACACCTGTCTCCTAATTTAAACCTGTCTGCTTGTGGCCAAGCTACCAAGGGTTCAGCATGGGAATAATTTATTGAGAACTAAACTGGACCCTAGATTAGGTTGTGCTTATTGCCAGTGGAGGGTGCCTACTTACCACTACTGATAAACCACCTTCCAACATTTGGTGTTCAACAGTGTGGATGCGGACTTGTGTTTAAAGTACACCTAAGTGTGAAGTAAGTTAAGATCTTTAAAAATCCTCTAAATTGTCTTAGAACAAGGCTTCTGGTTTTGAATATTTGAAACTCATTTTTAGTCCATTATTTTGATTTTTTTTAAAGTTGATTGAAGTCTGATTGATAGTTGTTTTGAACCAAAACTAGGGATACCGTGGAGCTGTCCCTGGCTAAACTGACTAAACTCAAGATGGCTGAGTTTACGATACAGTGTAGGGCACAGCTTTCCAAACTTTCCATGTTGGTGACACACCTTTTAGTGAAACAAATTTCAGGGAAACGGTAACGCGAGTGAGCGTAGCGAGCGAGCACGAACCCCCCGAGAAATGTTTGAAAAAGTAGTGGGCAAATGGTGCATTTCCAAGCAAATCAGAGAAATCATGAAGGTTAATAAAGCAATTGTTAATCTGGTCTAACAAAGCCAGTGACTGGCAAAACTGAGTGTAAGAAAGGTTAGGTTTGTGCATGAAACAAGAATATAATAATGCACACATTGACTAATGCCCCAGTGATTTACGGCAAAAAAGGGCAGGTGCACGCCCTGCCAACCCTTTCAACCACACACAAAGTCCACCTGCTGCCTTGCTGAATATGAGTTATACAAAAATGCATTCTGGAAGGGGGAATTGTGAGTGATAAAACAATCACGAAACTTTTCAACCGGTCTCTGCGCGTTGATCTCAGGTGGGACACCTTTGCTCTGCGCAGCGGGCCAAAAGGCAACAGAGAATAAGACTAGTCATATGTTTTCCATTCAGCACTTTGTACAATGGAAGGTAGCAGAAGTGACGGAAAAAAAGTCCAACTATAAACAGCAACAATGAGCACAGGCAGTGTGTGTGCAACAGACTAGCATGGCAAATATATTTGTGTTATAGTAAACCATATTATTTGCACTTAAACAGCCACAAATCTAACTGCAACAATAAGAAGAATGTTGCTAATTTGTTTTGATTCTACAGGATATAAGAACGTTTTTTAACCACTTGACAATTAGGGCTCCTCCCACATTCGCCCATTCACGCATGGTGCTAAGCCCCATTTTTGGATGTGTGGGGTTGATCGCGCATAAAGCTTCATAACTTTTTCCCCCACTAAAGGTATCCACGCTATATTTGCATTCTGTTTTTCAACATCCTTGATGTTACCTAAATGATGTGCCTGTGAAATGCAAATTATGCGCCATAATGTGGGATAGTTACATTTTTTTGTCGTTCTTACACGTTAACACAATCGGAGCAAAGGTTTCACCCCATTAGCACAAGTTTAACACCCAAATCCAGCGATAAGCACAAGAAAGGTGGCCAGTCAACCTTTGGGAAGATAAACATAAAATAAACATCGCAAATCAATCGAGAATGTGGAACCTTTCCCCTCATAATGCATACACCGATTTGGCAGCAACATGTGTCACATTTAGAGTTTCTTTTTGATCCATTTGAGTTAGAAACTATTTTTTGTTAAAGCTGCAGATTATGCAGAATATGATGTATTATGTGGTAAATACGGCAAATCCATAATCATGCTCAAAGTTCTGCTGCCATAAAACGGCATAATTTCAGCGGCCCAGACTTTCGGTAATTCTTTTTATCTGCTTCTTCTGTGTGGCACCGGAACAGCCTGGCAAGGTAAGCGCAGCTGTGAAGGAGTGCTGAAAATAAACATCACAAATCGATCGAGAATGTGGAACCTTTCCCCTCATAATGCATACACGAATTTTGCAGCAACATGTGTCACATTTATAGTTTCTTTTTGATCCATTTTAGTTAGTAACTATTTTTGTGTGAAATGTGCAGATTATGCAGGATATTATGTATTATCTGGTAAATACGGCAACTCCATAATCATGCACAAAGTTCTGCTGCCATAAAACTGCATAATTTCAGCGGCCCAGACTTTCAGTAATTCTTTTTATCTGCTTCTGCTGCTGCTGTGTGGCACCTGAACAGCCGGGCAAGGTAAGCGCAGCTGTGAAGGAGTGCTCGAAAATAAACATCACAAATCGATCGAGAATGTGGAACCTTTCCCTTCATTATGCATACACCGATTTATCGCGCTAACCGCAGGGCAGAAACCTGTGGTAATTACAATGCGCCCAGCAGAAAAACAAGTTACAGGACAAATTTACTGAGTGCCTACTGTGCCTGGAATGGGGCTCTGTGGTCACAGCTTCTGAAAGGGAACACGGCTGTGTTTCTCAGGTCTCGCACGCCTACTGCTGCTTCTTCGACCGCGGTCTTCAAACTGAACGTAAACTCAACGTCCAAGAGAGCATTTCCAGGGCCTAATCGGCCATGCAGACGTTATCTACGCGCGACACACCCACACATGGGACGCGACACAGTACTGTGTCGCGACGCACAGTTTGGAAAGCTGTGGTGTAGGGCAAGGGGGCTACCTGCATCCAACAAGATTAGGAAGGCGGGGTTTATTAAATCCCTGAAGGCCTGGGCTGAGGCAGCTGCAGAGATTCAACAGGAGGAGACAGACAACTCCCCAGCATCATCCAGGAGGGTGATGACGATGCCTCCTCCATTGCTTTCAGTAGTAGGTACATAATTCCAGATGGTGGGATGGGGCAGTGTCCCATAAACAGGAACCACCGCTTTACCTTGCAGAGAAGCAGCTTGAGGCCCAACTAGCTTCCATTACCTTAGAGAAGAAAAACTGAAATTAGCTAAGAAGAATGGCAGATGGAGGCGAGAAGAAATGTTGGCAGCAAAAGCAAAGAAGAGATTGAGATATTCATGGGGTTGTAGGTGTAATCCTAGCCTTCCCAATGCAAAAGTACCCAGGTACACAGAGGGTATGACATAGATTAGTGGGTTGCAGCCTTTGATAGGGCCCTTAGGATGCGTAGGGTCCATTCTAAGTATTGAGGTGCAATCCTGTGGGAGTTGATTCCAGTAGCTGGGAGAGATAGGCATCTGATGGTGACTGCCTCAACCAAGAGGACCAAGCCGCCCACTGTTAACCATGGCCTGACCCGGAATCCAGGTGCGTCCCACTGAAGAGCTCCAGAATTCCGACTTCCAGAGTTTGACCATGAAATCCAAGAAACTCAAGCCGGCAAACCCCCACTGAATCCGGGCTGGAGAAGGGCAGCATGGGACCCCGGCAGAAAAAGTCCAAAGGTAAACTTTTGACCCAGTGTATCCCTGCAGGGCTTCATTGCAGTCGGCCTGAAACATTGAATTTGTCCCAGTCAAGCGCAACCAGATGTCCCACAGTGGGGCTATAGGTTTCTAAGTGTTAGAAAGTGGTTATTCTTTAATAATTCATATCTCCGGTTCCCTACATTGTTTTTTGTTGTTGTTTTTGTGCCATTTTAAAGATAAAAATATTTCCTATTTTATAAATTGGTGTGGTATTTTTATTGTGTGCTATGTCTTACTTATTCACTGAATTGGTGTTTTAAATGCTTTACATACCTGTCCCCTAAGTTAAGCCTGCCTGCTCACTGCCAAGTTACCAAGGGTTGAACATGAAGATAATTATTTGAGACCTATACTAGACCCTAGACTGGGTTAGTGGCATTACTTCCAGTGGCGGATGCCTACTTACCAACAGCTACCCATTGATCGTAAAAGTCCCTCATTCAAATGAAATCCTCATGAATCACACATGTACGCAGAATTTGACAAAAAGCTGCTTAACCTGCTATGAGAGAATCATTTTGACTGCTGTAAATGTCTCTATCAGAAGATGTAATACCCTAAACCCTGCCTCTCAATAACTAACTCCAGAGGGAGACAAGGAGGGGGACTTTGGCCATGACTGCATCAGATTACCGAGTTATGCACAAAACCAAGGACTGACATACTGAATTTACCCTTTCTCAAATCTGATCATGACATTTTTGTTGATGGATCTTGATTGAGAGACCAATGAGGCATTCTAAGAGCCACCTATACTTTGTGCACCTTAAGTGGGGTTGTGGAAGTATCTTACCTGTGCCATGTAACATGTGCAAATAGCTCCCTCACCAGTAAATCGGAAAGCTCTCAAGTTACCATCCATACTGACAGCTAGTGTGGGTCCTGGGTTCTGCATAACTTCGGGCATTTATGGTCTCATCGAGGTTTCATGACCTCTGCTGGGTCCCTCATCAGAAATAGGCTATAGGTCTCTTATCTATTGGCAGCCTTGCAATTGCTGAAAGAAAGTGTACTGCACACATGAGCCACAATGACTTTGTCACCAGAGGCAACCGCTATGTGGATGAAGTTGCCTGATATTGTGCTCTTGAGTCCAGCACCTTTCACATGGATGAGCCGTGCAATGTGGAAAGGAGAAACTATGACAAATATGCTGTTTAACACCTTACATACTTTCAGTGAGTTAAGAGAACTGCAACACACTGTCCCAGAAATAAAGAAGGCAAAATGGGAAAAGATGGGTTGTGTAACGGATGGCAGTGAAATTTGGGTGTCTATTGATGAGAACCCAGTACTCCCTGATTCAATGCTACCTGTCATGGTACAACACATGCATGATCCAACACATGTAGGCAGAGATGGAATGGTGTCTACTTTTCGGTATAATCCCCATTTTCAATCAATGGCAGAAAGTTTTGTGTTAGTTTTGTGCTACTTGTTAGAAGCATGTGGGCAAAAAGGTTGTAGTGACCATGAGCCCTATTGGGAAGTCTGATGGTCCCTTCAACCATCTCCGGATCGGTTTTGTTGAGATGCCTTAATGTAAACAATTGAGGTACATCCTCGCAATTGTATGTTTACTTTCCCGCTGGATAGAGGCATATCCCACCAGGAAATGTGACAGATGCCAAACTATTATCACAGGAGTTGATGCCATGATTTGGGATGCAAATTCATCATGAATCAGACCAAGGAAGTCACTTTAAGAATGAGATGATGCAGCTACTATGCGCAGCGCTATTATATAACTGAGGCTTCAGGTGTTGTAGAGAGACTGAATGGGACAATCAAAGCTAAATTGGCCAAAGCCTGTGATTGTCTTTCTTTTAAATGGCCAAACGTCCCTTCTTTGGTATTGATGAGCTTATGAAGTACACCCTGTAGATGAACAGGGTTATCACCTCATGAGGTATTGATGGGAAGAGCCATGCAAATTCCTGCTGTTCCAGCTGCTGCCCTTGTGAATATCACAGATGATCTTGTTCTCGAGTAATGCAAGGGATTGGATGATGTGGTATGTTCTAGCTTCCATTAGGTTGTTGCTGCTACTCCAGCTTCCTGAGAGACTTAAGGACATGAACTGAAACCCGGTGATTGGGTTCACATAAAGAAACACGTTCTCAAGTCTTGCCTGGAGGAGAGTTGGAGAGGTTCGCACCAGGTGATCCTGATCACCAACACTGCTGTAAAGTGTGATGGTCTACTGGACTGGTTACACATCTCTCATACTAAGAGGGTAAGATTGGAAGGAGAAGAAGCAGAGCAAACATCCACAAGCTTCTCGAGTCACCCTAGGTTCGAAATCTCAGAGGCTTCATAAGAAGAGGAAGACCCGTCTTTGGGCCGCATTAGACCACAGAAAAGCCTCAATAGGAACGAATGCCAGGCGATGGCGTCGTCAATCCAGAGGCAGCTGAAGCCCTGTCCATGGGGCTAAGAATGCACATTCACAGAGACAGTGACAACTCATGGAGAGCTGAATCAAACACTCCAGAGGAAAAGTCACAGGAATCAGAGTGTGGGACAGCAGGAGAAGATTCCACCCCTGAGAGTGAATCAGCCCCATCAAAGCAAGAGATCACAAGCACCTGACAAGGTGGTGTCTCAACTGAGTAAGGCTTGCCAAACACAACGAAAGGCCAAAAGAGACTGTTGATGACTAGAAAAAGACCAGAGACAATAAGAAAAATTAGCGAGCTAGAAGAACATTTGCTGAGCAGATAGATTTGACAACTTCCAAACAACCCTAGAGAAAGAGAAAGGTCAATCAAAAGTACTCAGGTCCGGATTGAACCAATCTTGTAAAGATCAATACTGTTTCTGATGAGTGTCTGACCAACATTGATGAGCCTCCTTGAAGTCAGGACAATACCAAAGGGAGATCACTTACGCAAACCACTGAAAAAAGTTGAAAAGGACGATTAGAGAACTGGGGTAATGGTCAGAGGTCATTAGAGCCTTAGCCCTCCAGCTGATGCATAATTAAAATCACTGTAACTTTCAAAATAGGGTGGTGATGTTAGTGTTGAGATCAGATGACTTATTGCTTCACTCTGAGATTATGATCTATTTCTTTGAACTGATTTAAGCTAACGTGGGGCAGCAACGCTGCAAATTCTGACTTGTAGCTCTGCCACTTGCCGTTTCTGTTTCTATGGTTGGATGGTTGTTTGGCATCTATTTCATGGGTGGAGAGATTCCTCCTGCTCCAAATACCACGATTAGACCCGTTATCAATAAATCAGCACATAGAAACAAAATTTCACACGTCCTGGAACACGAGTGTTATTGTTGTAATGCTCATTTCCAATTACCAGCTAAGTATATGGAAGTTATGCAGATCAAGAACTGTTACACCTCTGCGATTGACAGGATGGCATATTTTTATTTGCTTTATCAAAAAGAGGGAGAGGGAGGCTACTGCTAGGTTCTGCCTCCTGAACTGTAAAGTGTAACACTTGAATCCAATGTGATGAATCGTGTGAACCTAGCCAAGGAAAGGATTAATCAGGACAGCCCAGATTTTGGGCGTACCGTCTTGGAAAAGAAAATTATTTTCTTGAGTCCCCTCACTCACCCAAGGTTGCCCATAGGTGACATGCTTCATCATTGGGGCCATCCCAAGCATCTACTGCTTGGGGCATGCTACGACTTGCGAGGGATACGTAGGAGCACTTTTTGTGAAGCTATGTGTAGTGCAGTGTGTGGTGGAGTGGTGATAGGTGATAATTAAAAATACCTAGCTAGTAAGCCAACATTTTATTCCTGCCTCTAGTTGGTATGGTAAAAAGGGGGTTGGATAAAGGAAAAAAAACTGCTATGTGGTCACAGTCCCTAATATCCTGTTGACATTTTTCAAAGTGTCCCCTACACCTTTTCTTCAGGACAACATGAGGGCCAGCCCCATATATGCCACTCCTGTGAATCAGCCTAATATTAAGGAAATATTGGGTAGACACACCTAGTGTGTGTATCTAGTAAATATCTATACGGTTAACGCTGTACCGGTAGTATTTTTTAGTTAGCAGTGTTTTGCCCCATGGTCCGCCTGGGTGCTTGGGATGGCCCCAATGATGAAGCATGTCACCTAAGAGCAACCTTGGGTGAGTGAGGGGACTCAAAAAAATATTTTTATTTGCCTCTGTCTCCTACTGCTTCTCCTGTTATATCTGTCTAGACCTATTTGAGAATTCCACTAAGTTGTTTTATTACAATTATGACCAGCCTGAAGATGTACGAATTGTGTTTGTTGCAAATATGTATTTGTGGGTTACTAAACATGTTTATTGTTCCTTCAAGGCTTTTAGATCAAGGGCTCGGTGTAAGTATAAGATGACATTCTTTACCTCATAACTAACATGAGCATAACTAATCAAAGCATTCAAGATGTAATCTTAAGAATTATCCAAATTGAAAGAGTTGTTTGAGATTAGTTGAATGGAAGGATAAGATCAGATAAAGAAAAAGGGGAAAAGAAAGTTGGCTTCCAACATGTTATTGGGAAGGGAACCACCCCAAATATTGAGTCATGACGTTGCTAAAAGGGGAACTCTGTGTATAATAAGCAGGATGGGAACAAAACTGGTGAGGAATTGAATTGGAATGCATGTGAGCAGAGTAATTTGATTAAAGGCAGGACTTCTGCTGAATTAGAGAGGCGTATAAAAGGCATCTATTACATATGCGGTGAGTCAGCTTATTTCGAGTTATCACATAACTGGGTAGGTAGCGTTAAGCAGCTTTAGTCTTCCCCGGAATCTACCACACTAATGAATTAGACTCACCCCTTGATAGCTACATTGCTATATTAATGTATACTTTCTATAGGGGATTCACTAAACAATGTTAAGATTAGAAATGTCTACGCCCTTGTAGATCTGCCTGCTACTAATACAGCAGGATCACTAACAGTAAGAAATAAAGAATTGCTTGTTATGATAGCGATGATCATGCAGAACTGCCTTTCATTAGAATGGCTGATTGTGAAGGAAGGCAAAGTCTGCACCATGCTGTACCACCCCATGTGATTGTTCTTGTTGTTGTTATTTCTCTGCGCTAACTAAAGAATTGCAAGCTTCATACTAGATGATGGTGAACAAACCCAGAGGCTTCTCACCGCTCTGTTCCTAACCAAGGACATCCCAACGGTCTCATACTATCTGTACACAATGTGTCAATTATAGTACTTAAAGAAACTGTGAGACCTACTCAGATCAATGTAAATGTATTAAGAGAGAATACTCGAATGTATTCTGTAGAAAAAAAATACTCTTGTTCGTTCCTCATTGGTGCATATCCTGACAACCATGTACATGCTTAATAATGTATGAAATCCTTTGTCTGAATGCCTATAAAAGGATATACTTTTCCTCTGTAACCTGGTACTCCATTTCCAACTTTGTGTTTTCAAGCATTTTGCTTAATAATTCTTTGTATGAACTTCTTGAATCTTGACCTTTGTCTGTCATTGTTATTGAGGAGTCACCACTTCTATCATTGCTTAACATCCGAAAAAGAGACGGGTGTAATTGGGATGTACGTACCAAAGCCTATATAGGGACAACACCGATCCCGTTCCGAACTGTTGACGAGCACGTGGTAAGATTATGGGAAACTGGTTTGCATACTGACAGATCCAGAGGCGACTGTAAAGTAGACTGACCTTAGTGCCTCTCTCTCTGCGTCCTGCTTCGCTAATCACAGAGGTTGTTACTGGTATTTTTACGATCACCTGGGATCGAATTATGCAAGGGGTAGTGCTTTAAATAAACCAGTACTGTCAGGTACTGAGTACCTGCACTTCTTTATTTTTTAGAGGGAGAGTAGCTGCACTTCTCAACAGAGGCTCAATGCTTTTAATTGGAGAGTAATGCTCTTTTCAGAAGTCAGTAGGTAACAGGTACCTGCACTTATATTTTTCCATTTTCTCCTACTGCAAAGATTTGTGCACAGTGCAGGTCCTATATATGAATCCCAATAGGGCTGACTCAGGTTTTTACCATGCTAAAGATTATACATTGATCAATACATCTCTTGAGAGTCAGTGTTTGTACATGCCAATAGACCCTATTCAGGTGGGAGACTCCCAAATTTTTAAGCAAACAATGTCTTTATTTTGGCTGAAATTGCCCCCGCTTCAATAGTTGACAACAGGAGAAAACATTCTCCTAATCATGTTTTTTTAAATCTCCCGATTTCCTCTTCTAAAATTTGGCATGTGTGAGTGTAGTAGCAAGTGTGCTATGTCCATGAGCTTTAGATCAAACAAGGAAAATGGGATTCCTAACTGCTGGTTGTAAAAACAGCAGTAATAACAATAAAAAAACTACAATAACCAGAGTACCACTGTACTGCGGCACAATCATTGATAGCTTAGCCCCCTGGTTGTAGTTCATTTGCAAACAAACCCTGTAAAGTCCACACACGTCCTGGAATAATATATGTGCTCTATATACATTCAACTATTAGTGGGTGAATTTTACATTTTTGCTCGTAAACATCATCCCCAAGAAACCTTAACTTATGTACTATGATTGATTAATGCGTTAATGACAATGTGATAGAGCAGTGTTTATTAGGATATGGTCCAGGGATCCACAATGCCTACTCAGGGATCCGCAACTACCTGAAAAATTAAATAATATCAGATAATTAAATTGTATATAAATAAAGAAGCAGCTTTTAAAACTGAATGTTTTAATAGGAGGCTGAAAATTAAGATGGGGGAGCGGATGTAGCCTTACGGCTAGAGCGGTCGACGTCGAAGCTCGGGAAAAGGGTTCGAGTCTCAGCAGCAAGGCTCAAAACTTGTGATTCTGGGCATAGTACCAACATAGGGACACTCCCCACCCCCAAGGACCTAGCATGCATGCAAATAAATACACACCCCACAATTTTGTTTTGGGTAAAAACTGCTGCAGGTTTATTACATACAACGTTATGTAATCTGGTGGGTTATCTTACGGGCGATCCCAGGACAGGCAGCATTCTCACCACCTGCCCGCCTGATGAGCCAAGCAGCACTGGGGCGAACCCCATCTGTGCTGCCCCTTCTGGTGATCCTCCTTCGAGATCACATGACACTTATACCCACGCCCCTTTTAGGGCGGAGCATAGCAAGACAAGCCCCCGGTTGTTCAGGCCCACAGCCGCCCGAAGGATAACGGGGCGCCGACACGGGTTCCAGGAACCTCCCATGAGGCTCCTGGGCTCTGGCACCCCTATGTGCCGTGCAGAGGTACCCTTCTGTACCCATTTGCTTCCAGATCGCCCTGTAACTCCGTCTCCAATGAAAAAAGTACAAGATTACAACATTCTCACCATGCTTCCTACTACAGACCACGCCGGGTAAGTGGTAGGGTGGGAGACGGCGTGTCCCGCGAGGCAGCGGCCGCGCGTGTCCGGTGCGAGGACAAAGAGGTCGTCAGTGTGGCGAGGGGGACATATATACCCCTCTCCCCGCCTCCCGCACCGGACATGACGCGGCACTGACCGCGCCCAGGAGGGGACTCCCTTAGAGCCTCTGACCCTTTGGGAGGAAAGGGGGGTGTGGGCTGCCCGATGGTACTACAGGGCCGCCCTCCTGAGTGGCCTCCTGCGGTGGCCACGGGTAGCCGCAAATCACTTCATCTCACCGTGCCTAAGAAAAATGAATGTGTCTTTGCATAAACAAACTGGTGCTATATAAAGCGCTCTGATACCCGATATCTTCAGGTTTAGTTTGCGCTCTGTAAAACTCTACAACAACAAAAAAATGTATCCCCCAGATTAATTTGTGAGGACACTTCAATGCATCAAACAGAATATATATATAGTATGGATGATGGGTGGCCTCCATTTTCTTAAGAAAAGCTGCAACCTTCCTATTAAAATTTTGTTTTTTTTCTTTTATATGTGTTTGGTAATTAAAAGAAGCCGTCATCATTTGTGTATTTGTTTGAAAACTTGTTACTGTATTGTTTTACGGTTCAAATCACCGAAAATAATTAGACCTTAAAAGAAAGACTTGGTGAGTCCTTGGATTCCGATAATGATTCAGTTTGAGTCCCCGAATTCCAGCACTGATTTAGCAGGGGGCGAAAAGGAGAAGTGAGAACGGCTCTGCTTTAGGAACACCAAAATAAATGCCAATAGAACTATAGCCTTGAACGTTCCTGAGCGCCATTGTTCGTTACTCCTCCGGCCGCTAGGGGGCAAAGGCAGGTTTGCTGAATGTATGCAGAACGGAGCCACTCTATCTGCTGATCCTTGTGCTTTGCTTCCTGTTAGAAACCGGTAGACAGGAACCACAACAAGTAACCAGGAAGCACAGGTGACAACAGTGACCGCAGACTCAGAAAACACAGGGGGGAGGTAGAGATGGCGCCAGAGAAAACGAATAACGTACACACTAGGGACTGGAGCTGTGCTGTATGATCCGGAGCCCTCTTCCCAGTTGAACCCTCCCTGTACAAGTAACTTTTATTCTCATACAGTCTGATGCATGCTCCTGGTATCATGTTGTTAATAGTGTTGTGTTATTGGTACTTGTATAACACACAATCTACCGTTAGTAGGGCCCTGTATCTGTAGTGTGATACACTAGGATTCAATATATAGTAGTGCTTAGGATATATTATTCCAAGCAGGGATACGGTGTGATCAAAAGGTTAGTAATATCTGGCGTTTTACCGAATATTACCTGTCATAACACAAGGGGATAACAGGGGTGGGGTGAGGTAAAGGGCTTAGAATTGCAAATATCTGTAAATACGGCTGCTCAACTATAAAGCCATTCGCGCCCGACTCAAGAGGCATAGAGGCTCAACTCTGCCTCCCTTTTCTATCTCTACTCTTCTCCAAACGTTTCTCCTCTCCTCTCCTAATCTAAACCTCACTCTCTGTGTTAGCTTTTTTGTTATCACCCTTCAACCTCATTATTGATATGCATTTCTTTCCAGTGGGTCTGAATGATTGATTTAGGATTTAAAAATATAACTGTACACTCTCGTATACCTCCTCTCTATATGGGCGAAGAGTAAAAGGCATGGTCGTTGTATGATATAGTCTATAGTCATAAAACGGCCATGCCTTTTACTCTTCGCCAACATTCCTATTTATATTTTTGTAGCTATGCTGTAGATTCTATATAACCAATATCTATATTCTAACCAGTAATATCAGCACTCAATGTAATATATTAATTTTCACCAAGTTATTTTACATGCCTCTTCCTCATTACATCCTCTTAAATTATGAGTTTACTTTTTGATCTGTTTGCTGCTTCCTGTACCCCCCGTGTTGTATGTTTCCTTGTTCTGTTGACTGATCCTAAACACTCGAAACCTAGTTAATTCTCACCAAATTATCAAGTAAATATGTGAGTTAATGTTATCTCCAAAGCTAGAATGAGGTGAAAGGTGTATAAAAGTCATCTATCTAGTTGTATTACATGCAGTGTTATGCTGTAAAATACAATGGAAAAATGGCAGGGGTGTAGAAGCTTGCGAAAAAACAGTCAATACCAAAGGCTTCCATCAGCGAGAGGGACATGCTTCATGACCAGCACATGATCACATGGCCTTATGCAAAATTGATAGTTGCTTCCTATTAAAATAAGCATATGACTTAGATCATGTTCGCCGTTAAACCTTGGCAGTTTCTCACACTTACAAGATTGATGGTCTTGAACATGCCAACGTCGGCGCTTCTCATCATCTCCCTCATCAGTGCATCTTTTTATCCCAGTGAGTGGAATATTCCCTCAACATCGTTATCCTCAAGAAATCCATTGCAACCCGTGACATAATAACCATTTTCAACCTATTTGTGGCCTAACACGTTTCCAAATATCTCCGAGTCAGTCGATTCAAAGCCTCTTCTCTTCCTTAGAAGTGCAATTGATGATATCTAGTCCAGCCCCAAAGTGGAACGGTATCCACCCTTCTGAATTTTATTGAGAGAAAGGCATTTTACCGAAGATCACGCTGTGCTGCCTCTCTGCTGCCTGCGCAATTTGTACCCACGAGATACTACACAAGTGCATAGGCAAACATCCTTGGATTCTTTGAAAGACTCTTAGTTGGTTATTATTATTATTATTTCTGGTATTTGTAGAGCGCGACACTCATCCAATGGGATATCACGGCGCTGTAAGAAAAGGAGACTGCTGAGACTGTGCTGGGGAGTTAGTTTTTGGGAAAGAGGTGAGTTTTTAATTTTTGACGGAATTGAAGGTAGTTTGTGGTGTGTCTGAGGTCCACAGGTAACTCATTCCATCTTTTAGCCGCCAAGTATGAGAAGGCGCGTCCGCCTGTCCTTGCCTTGTAAATGCGCTTGGATTTCGCCAGGGCTGAGTTGTTGGATCTTAGATTCCTGTTGGGGATATAGAATTCAATTTTCCCTTGAAGGATGGTAGGGCCTGTTTTGTGAAGGGCTCTGTCCGCGTGGCAGAGTAGTTTGAAGGTGGCCCTTTGACGCATTGGTAGCCAGTGAAGTTTTTTAAGGCATGCGGATGCCGAATCTCGCTTGCCTTTGTTACAGACCAGTTTAGCCGCCTGGTTTTGTAGGACCTGTAGGCGGGAGAACAGTTGCTCGTTCATCCCTTCGAACAGGGCATTGCCGTAATCCAGGCGGCTGACCAGGAGGGCCTGGGTGATTGTGCGTCGACAATCCAGAGGTATCCAAGAGAAAATTTTGGCCAGGAGTTTGAGAATTGCGAAGCATTTGCCCCAGAGTATGCGTATGTGGTCCTTCATGGACAGGGCGTCGTCCATCATGATACCAAGGTTTCTGGCGTACTGTTTCGGGATGGGGGCTGATCCCAGTGACGGTGGCCACCACGTGTCGTTCCATGAGAGTTTGGCTCCTCCGAACAGTAGTATCTCCGATTTTCCGGCATTTAGTTTTAGGCAGTGGTTGCGCATCCATTCTGCCATTTCGGAGAGGCAGCTGTGTAGTTTTTTCTTAGTTGTTTCCGACCGTTCATCCATTGTCACCATCAGCTGTGTGTCATCGGCATAGGAACATATGCCGATGCCCCACTTTCTGGGGTTCACGTCATTCCCCATTAACTTAACCCACCTGATCAGAGACTTCACCTTCTTCTGTGAAATCTTCACCATCACATGCAGAGTGCTTCAAGCAAAGGATTTATTCCTGACCCTGTTCGTCCCATGTGGCCAGCCTATCCTCCAAGCAATCATAAAATCAAACGACATAGCCCTTCACTTGTACACTGCAAACCCTTAACTACACCTTAAAGTACATGAAATGTCTCTGAATCAGAACTAAGTCTTGGTATGCCTGATTCTTGGATACAAGAATGTATGCACCATTGCCAACCGTGCTTAAATACCGTCAATGCAGTTATTGTGCTAAGGTGTACTACGGATCCCATGACGCTTGCATACATCTCAAATACCTCAACAAGAGATTATCTTTCCACGCACTCAAGAGGAACCTTCGCTCCGCCGACCTCACCCGGGTGGAGGTACCCCGCATCCCCAGAAGCAGAACAGGCGGGAAATCCTTCTCCTACATCGCAGCCAAGACCTGAAACGAACTCCCCGCGAACATCAGATGCTCCCTGTCCCTGCACACGTTCAGGAAGGACCTCAAGACCTGGCTCTTTAACGTATCCGGAGCCCCACCTCAACCAGTACAGATATTACTAACATAGTGTTAACTATTTCCGAACTGAACTTCCTCCCTCAAGTCCAACTAATCACTAGGAGCATTCTTCCACCATATATGCCTTTTACATTGGATTGCCCCCTCCTCGCTCCTCCTACCTTGAACTTACGTGAAGACACCAGCTCTTGCAGTTGTAAAATCATGCGTATCCGACACCATTTACAGTTATGCAGAACTCTTGTCCAAGAACATTAAAAAACACTACAAATTCTGGATTGCTCCCCAGTATAGATCCTGTTAGCCAGTGCAGTATAAGTGATCAAAGAAATAACTCTACTCAAGACTCAACCTGTACAGACAGCGGGCGGTAGATCACAAAAACACCTCATTGTGGTTATCCCCCACCAGACACCAAAAATCAGCTAATCTGTGATTTGGTTGCAGATGCATCAGTCCTCAGTTGCACATTGAAGGTATACTCATAAAAATCTGAAGTGTTACAAGGGATTTGAGTTCCCGGCAGTAGGAAAGAGGAAAGAACATGCGAGAGAAAAGTTAATAAGATAAAAAGAGGATGCAAAGTGGAGGGATGGCATAATAGAGGAAGAGTTTTTAAAAAAAAGGATGTAGAGAGAGGTAAGTAGTGGATAGTAATACGTGATTTGGAATCTAAAGTGCATCAGGTAAGTATTATTGAACTTCAGGAGGATTTATTATGAAGGATTGTAGTGAACTAGTTTGTTTGAAGGACGTTCAGAGGACAGTTCTGTTTGAGTGTTTGCAATAGACACAAGTTTCCCTATGTAATACTTCCTCTTATGTTTGTGGCGACACACTCTTGTAAAGGAGAATTAGTGGCATACAAACTTAGAGTTAACATATTGAGTTAGAGAGTGATACAAATGCCATCAGTTTTCTAACAAATTTTGACAAACACTAATCTATGTTTCCCTTTATTAAAAAAGTACCTTTCAGAGTTAGATGGGGGACCACTGTTTTTACATTTAGAGATAGAAGTCCCCTCACCTCACTATAATTATATGCCCCCTCATCTTTCTGTTTCTGTATGGGTTTATTGTAAGCAGTGCCTTTCAGTGACCCAGTCAGACAAATATGATTGAAAATAATCCAGATATTACTTTGCCTGACTATGAAAGAGACGTTTCTTTTTTGTTACCATTTCCACTTAAGAACTAAGAAATGGAAGCAGTTCTTATAGTTCTGTTCACATTAAGGAAGTAACAATTTATAGTGCAATGCTGCAAACTCATCTTCTTCTAGGCGCTATCCTGTTGGGCTGCATGAGCTGTAATAGTGTAGTAATTTTTTAGGTCTCACCTGACGTTGCAGCACACATGCGCTGCTCGCTCTGCAAGGGCTTCTTGGAATCAATACCGTTTCAGAAGGGGACTTTAAGCCACCCCCTTGTTTTCAGTTGGCTTGCGTCATCGTTTATGTTAAACGCTGGCGTATAATTGGAAATCAGGTTTTTTTGTTACCACCTTGTCCAATTTTAGGACAGCCCATCTGGACAGGTCGACGCCATCGTTGTTTAGCGTGACGTAGGAGGGGGTGCTGCTAGCTCTGTTTACAGGAAATGCTGGCTCTTCATTGGAAATCCTACCAGCTCCTCCCTTTCCTTCCTCCATCCAAAAGCAAACTCCCCAGAGTTGCGCAGTTTATTGTTCATGGGCTTACATCGTGGAGTTGCTGGAAGCGCCCCTTGCTTTTCGCTGCCCCCGGTGCTCACACGCACAGAGGTGGAAAGATTACCATCACACCGGGTGAAGTCCGAGGTTCGGGGTACGGTCCTCGTTATGCTTTACCCGCCCTCTTCCTCCCATCCGTGGCACCATGTACACAGGCACTCGTGGTGCTTTTTTTATTTTACTTCTATTCCTCCCTTAACAAAAAAATGCTGACAGCTTGTTTTCTTATTGTGTGCGTGTTCCACGGTCTCCAATATGTCAGTAAGCACTCTTTTTTTTAGGTTTCGACCTGGCCGGAGCACTGCGAAGCAGTGCTCCGCCCAGGCGAAAGCTTTTGTTTACAGTATGGGGGACTTGAATCCGCCCCTTCTTCCATTGGCTAGCTCCATAAATGGAGGCTAGCCATTGGAAGAGAGTGGCTGTCAATCACGCTTTCCCCGTGAAAACGCGATTCGGGGGCGTTTCTGTGTCTTTTTTTAAGTCCCGCCCTCTCCTCTTCCCATTGGCTGGAATTTTACCTTCCAGCCAATGGGAAGGGGAGAGGGCGAAAAACACGCCCCCGAATCTGCCGGAGGGAAACCCCTGTGACGTCATTCCCCGGGCCGCGCTGTGATTGGCTGCCGGCCCGGGACCTGACTTGTTTCTGAAAGGAAGCTCATGTTAGTGACTCCTGACAAGAGGGGGGGTGTAGCGAGAAAAAAAATAGAAAGGAAAAAAAAAAGGTGGGTTGGAGGGGAGCCGTGCTCGTCTCTCTGCTGTGCTCCCGTGGATGTTTCCATGTTGTTTGCTGCATGATTTAGAGAGGAGGAGGAGTTGGACCAGGCGACTGACAGAGAGAGGCAGCAGCAGCAGGACCGATTTGCTGGGTGTTTCGTGCCCCCCTCGGTGTTGGATGATCCCCGCGTTACACGGGGGGCTTCTGTGCTCGCTGCTGTGGCCCTAGGGCGCCGGCCAGCGTCTGCAAAGCGGGGGGGGGGGCTTCTCGCTGTTTTTTTTGGGTGGTGGTGGTAGGGGAGGTAGTGGCTGCTGCTGGGTGGGCTGTCGGGAGGAAAAATGACTCTGGAGTCCATCATGGCGTGCTGCCTGAGCGAGGAGGCGAAGGAAGCCCGGCGGATCAACGACGAGATCGAACGGCAGCTCCGCAGGGACAAGCGGGACGCCTGCCGGGAGCTGAAGCTGCTGCTGCTGGGTAAGTGACAGCGGGCGGCCCCCTCCCGCTCCGCCTGGCCCCGGAGCCAACATGCTTCGTGCACTAGTCCATTCCTCAGCCCTGCCGTCCACTCCTCAGCCCCCTAGCCCTTCTCTGAATTGTAAACCATGGTAGTAAAAATGCTTGAACGTCACACTTGAGGACTGGAGATTTATGTGTTTCTTTCACAATGCTGCCTTGCGGGAGGGGAGGGGGCGCGGCTGGCACAGTCCTCGACTGAGGGCACACAGTACGTGTGTGTCCATGCCCGGGCAGTGCAGGGTCGTAAAGTAAGGGATACGTGCATGGTTTTTTTTGCACACATCCCTGTGTGCGCGATGCCTCAGAGAGGGCGTTTTCGAGCCATCCTCTCTGATTAGGGAGTGGTGCTGCTGTGCCTGTGTTGGTACCTTTCAGATTTCATTGCATTCAAAGCGATACTTCATTTCTCACACTCGGTTGTTAAGTTCCACAAAAATGTGGGTTGTCGTTGTATCTGGGGAGCAGAAACGTACCACACTTCCTGCCCTTATGCATGCGAGGCAGCTTGAAAAGGGGTTGGATGTAGAATTCTAGGCCCTCAGGAAACACGAGCGCCTGGAATGTGAGAAGAAAGATGGCAAATGCAAAACGCCGATAACATGTGTGGGGCTTGTAAGTGGATACACGTTTTGGTGCAGGTCAAGTTTATTCGCACATGCCTCGTCACGCATGGCCTTTCATGTCTCCGTTGTCGTGTACTGCCTTGGCATGGTTGCGTTCTGTGCGTGCATTACTCCGCACAGAACCAAGGCCCGGATGAGGAGACAACAGTAAGGGCGGAATGGAAACGCAGCCTCTGATACAGAAGGCGATGGTGTACAGTGGGGTTTCGAATGCACCCATTTTGTCTTGAGAATGGTACGCCCTGGATGGATATAGTGAAGTAACTTTTAGCGATGAATGGGTCCTTGAAATATATCAATCAATACGATCTGTCCTTACGTTCACATAAATATTCGAATTGTTATCTTTCTTTCAAGGCCCATGATCCCTGTTGCAGTCAATATTTTATAATGTAAATTATTGGGGGTTGGGTTACTCCAACTGGTATATTAGCATTATAAGGCATATGTCGTCTATCTACGTTTACATTTTTTCATTTACTACAACATTAGATGTCAAATCCTACACTGTTTGCATTGTGAGAATCAAACTGCTTGAAATCTTTGTTTGCATCATGACTGGGGTGGGTTTCTGTTCAAATTCGATATTTATGTTATTGTCGTAGGAACTACTGCAGATGGATAATACTCATTGATAGGCAGTCTTTCTGACCATCTGCAATTGTTTGCGACTGAACAGACCTGTTAAGTTGTTTTTCACTCTCTCACCTAACGCCTTCGATTGATTTAATTTCAAAGTTTTGGAGTACATTACAAGCTTGACGCAGTGACTGGCACCATTGCAACAACTTTACTCGCTGGAGTGCTTAGCAGGTGGAGGAAGTCGATATCGAGATGCAAAAGTTGTCAGTCAGACCTTGGTATTTGTTAAATGTCTTGCTAGGTGTGATCAATGCGCGTGTTGCCCTCTCCCCTTGGGGATAGTTTAACCTCGCTGAAGTGATTCGCCCTGAAGAATGAGAGGTGGCATGGCATCCTCTACTGATAGTTATCAAAAGCATGGTGTGCAGTAGACATAAACTCTACCTGTCCTCCCGAATTTACCCAAACCAGACAATGATTCGCGATATATGGACCAAAGGAGATTTATGTTTATAAGCTGTATGTAGTAAAGGTGCTTAGATTTGCCTTTATCAATGAATCTGAAGGTACTCACTGGATTGCAATCAGCTTCAAGGGATTTAAGATTTTGGGAAGGCAGGATTTTACTGCACATGGCACCCAGGGAAAAAAGGCTTGCACTAACCAGGGTCAAGGTACAGAACCATTCTGCATCACACGGTGGGCATGGATCGAGCACCCGAGAACCAGAGCGAAATATCACTCAGAAGCACCCACTGCCAACCATGCAGTGCACCAAAAAAGTTTCTACATAGGCCCCACTTGGATTCCCACAACCCTCCAACTAAACACAATGATGCTTTACAAGCTGAAGATGCCACAAACTCGATTTTGCTCCACCACATGCTCAGACGCAGCAACATATTGGCAGTGAACACCTCATACATAGGCCTCGGCACAAACCCGTCTCTTTCAAACCACGCAGAGCCTATGTAGTAAATTGCTACCTGTCCATCATAGCTTTTTGGTGCCTTGTCAGGGGTATGAAGCACTATCTAAATGTATGTATAATAATATCTAATACAACTTATCATTAATGCTATACGGGTACAATGAACACCATGCTCACCTACGGCACTTGTTAATTTAAGGCATGCTACTGTTTTGAAGTCTAGCTAGGGCGTCCCTGCCATCTTGGAAGTACAACACAATTTAGAGGGCTTTGTGAGGAGGCGGCGGTGTCCACACAACAGGCCCGATTAGTTGGGTTCTACATCTCCCTTTGTTAGTCTGCCAAGTGGCATATATTTGTGTCCTGGTATCTCCATGTTTCTAGAGTTTTGATTATTTGAATTCAAGAGCGATATATGCTGCCACTGGGCATTGCAAATATGCATTATACACTTAGATGGCAGAATAAGCAAGAACTGTTGAGACATATCGGTGGAGTGGAGCCCTGCGGAGGCAACAGGGCAACTGAAAGGCTCTGTGGAATAGGGATGTTTAGAGTTGTTTCTAGAACCTGCATAACTTATTTATTTATAGTACTTCTGTTATGTAAACATAAACTGAGCGTTTGTGGTGTGAAACAGAGCAAAGAGGCAAGTAAGGATGAGTATTAAATTGAAACATTTTGATGAAGTGGTTTGTTTTTAAGAAGTTTTCGAGGGTCAGTTAACAGTGGAGGGAAGGATCCCTGACATTTGTTCCATAGGCAGATGGTAATTATGGGTGGTGGTGAAGGGAGTTGGAGAAGACCAGTACCAAATCTAAAAGCCAGAAAGTGCTGAAATTCGATTAGCAGCACCAGTAAGAATGTTAGATTGCGGAAGGGTTAAGTTTCCTTTTGTTGTGTAACTAAGCAGGTCAAAGGTCATGGATTGTTATATATATATATATCTACGTAGAACTTCCAGAGAGCTGGCGACCAAGACGAAAGACCAAACGAATTCCAAAGTTGAGGTAAAAAGATGGTTTATTCAAACAAAATCAGCAGCGCAGCGGACTGACGCGTTTCGGGCGGATGCCCTTGATCACAATATATATATAATGTCTCAAACACATTTCCGCAAAGTGTCATTTTTTTTTTGTGTACATATTTTTAGGCACATGTTGTCCATCCACTCCCTCCCATAACCCCCAGCTCCCCATCTCCCGCTGTCCCACTCTTAGAGAGAGTTAAGAAGCTAAAACATTGTCAAGTTTACTTCTTGTTTATAACATCCACCACATCACGTTTCACTTATTATTTTTCCAACACTGTATGGGCCAACTCATTGGGCTAGACAGTTGCGATGACTTCAACGCATCTAGAGAACTGTACATCAAACCCCTACTCATCAAGTAGTCTGCTAGAAGGGGTCATGTGCTATTATACTTACCTTCTATATCTTCTAGCTCACAAAACGATTTTCCATTGCCAGGGGTGTCCCTGAATTAGTAGTCCACTCTTGCATCATGAGGAGGACTCAAAACATCCTTTCAAAATAATTTTAATCTCAGACAAGTCTTCTGCATGTGCAGTTCACCCCTTTCTGCCCACATTCCCTCCAACACTTCCCTCCTGTTTTCCCATATATTTGTTTCAATTTCAGTGAAGTAACTTGCCATATCATTACGTTTCTACATTGCTTCCCTTTTCTGCGCACTCTTATACTATAGGGAATATCATCACAAAGCTTTTGCATTGATACATAGATATGTGGGATTTTAAAATACTTCCCACTTTCTCATATATGCCCATTTTGGCCCACATCCCCAAGAACTGCACACCTATTTGAAATTAGACCTTTGGGTCTTGTGTAGGTAACAAAGTTTATCCCATACACTAAGGGATTTTGTTGCCGCAGCCTTGTTCTCTTGATGTAATTGCCAAAGTCTCAGCTGACAGTAGTGCGTATACAATCAACATCTAATATTCGTTTTTTTTTTGTTGCTTTGAATTAACAATTTAATCTTGAACTCCTGAAATAAGGTTCTAAGCATTCTTCACCCTCCTTTCGGCCATCTCTCAAAGGTGCTTTTCAAGTGCCCTGAGAGAAGTTTGGGTTGCACAAAAGTGGAGTGAAGGGGCAAGATAAGTCAATCCCTGACCTCTTGTGATTGGGTCCCACATTTCTGGGTGGTAAATCTGACTAATAAAACAAGCATTTGCAATGCAACGGTTTCGCCTTTGGAAAAGTTTGAGCTATTGGCATTGTAAATGACAAAATTTGTATTTATGTGTTGGTTTTGAAAACAGATAAATAAATGGCATTGTCATTTACATTGCCAATATCTCTAAATTTTCCAAAGACGAAACCGTTGCATTGTAAATGCTTGTTTTTATTATTGTGTGCGTGTTCTGTGTTTTGGTCTCTGTCTTTTGCAGCACACTCAGCTCTCGCATTTTAAGATTGCGCTGTCTTCCCATCAACCTTGTCCCCAAACCCCTTTCTAGTTTATCCTTCACCCTTTTACATCATGGTTTATATGTCCTGGGTCATTGACCGGCGCAAATACATGTTTTGCTCCGCGGTGTAGCCCGCCACAAGTATTTATTTCCCCGGTGTAACCTTGTCTGCCGATGCCTCCGGAAGTGCCCCTGGAACCCCAGTGATTTCCGTGTCTGCTCCGCGCCGCACCGCAGGATTTCACTTTGCCGCATATGCAAGCGGTTAAAAAATAGGAACATGACGGGGGCGTGGCTTGGACGCCGAGGAAGATGGCGGTTTGAAGCGTCTCTCCTCCCGCCACGAGCGTCTTTATCTAAAATTGGAACGCTTTTCCATGCCAGCAGCGGGGATGTGATCGAGGATTTGTGCATCGGATCACTCCCTGACCGTGATGAGCTGATTTCCGTGCCCGGGGCTGCAGCGGTTCAAGAGCGGCACCGACTGAGGCTTCGGACATTAATGGCGGCAGCGCGGCTGAGGGACGGACAGCGGAGCGCGATGTAAGCTCTCACAGAGACACAGCGGAAAACCCGGCAGCGCAGGGAAAGCTGCAATAGGTGAGCGCGTTCACGGACATTAGCGCACGGGGGCAGACAGCCGACTTTTGCCGATCGAATGAGTGCAGTGGGATCGGCCATACAGAGACTTCACTGACCTTTACCAAGATGGCGGCCGCCACTCGGTAATGCCTGAGCACCGAAGCAAGGTCTCTTCCCACATTAACTTCACCCAAATAGACCGTTTTTGACACCAGGCAAGCATTGCTGGTGGCCAATTAGACATGTGGGAAAGGATTTAGTTGCACATTCAGGACTTTCAGAGAGAGGTGATAATTGCTGTGCTGTGTGCCTGGAATGCATATCATTAACCTATAAAACCATTAACCCACAAAGCACTCTCTAATGATTCCGATGCACGTGTTGATCATGCTGTCTGATGTCCTGCGCATGGAAACCCAAGTCTGCTGAAGTGAACACCTGAATTGCTTGACATCAACCCACAGGGGGCTCCCTAATGTTCCAGTCTCATCTAACACCATGTGCACATGATAAATGAACAAATGGGTCGCTCTGCTCCTCAGATGCCTTCTGCGTAATGCTATTAATGTCAGTGATCTGGGTGCTGGCTGTCTAATCTCCTATTTAGGCTGGTGCTGTCTGCTTTGCGCTGCGTGAGTGTCGGAAGAGAGCTCTCAAGTTGCTGCCTAAACACCTAAGCATCCCAGAGCAGGTTACAATGGATACCAAAGATCAGGGAACCCTTAAGAGACTTAAATCGGACCACTCGAACCCGGGGTCACCAAACAAGCCAAAGAAAGTTACTCCGGATGCACTGGATATGATATAAAATAGGCTAGACGAGGTGAAGGACTTAGCCAAGGTCACTAAGGAGGAAGTGGTGGCAATCCGTCAAGATATCTGAGACACTAATGCGCGCCTAACAGAAACAGAATCCCGGATCAGTCGCCTGGAAGACATAGAGGTTAAAACCTCAACGGCCTTGAAACACCTCCACATCTCCTCTGACCAGACAACCAGACGACTAGCCGAGTTGGAGGACAGGAACAGGAGGGGGAACCTACGCATCTTTGGAATTCCGGAAGGATCAGAAGAATCGGAAGGTTCATGCATCAAGTTCTTGGAATCCCGGTTCACTAAAGCCACAAACATGACTTTTGCAAGTCCTCTGGAATTTGACAGAGCGCATAGAGTGCCAGGGAGAATCACTAAAACACAGAGAGGACCAAGACCCATCGTATGTAAACCCTTACGCTACCAACATGTGGAGCAAATCTTAGCCTTCGTGAGAAAACACAATCATATCCTGTGGAAGGACACCAAGGTCTACATCTCTCAAGACTACAGTAAGGAGACCGTCGAAACAAGGAAGGCCTTCCTCGCCCTTCGTCCACATCTGTCAGTGAAGGGGTACCAATTTGGCTTTGTGGGCCCAGCAAAATACCGGGTGACGATACGAGGATCGTCTCACTACTTTACGGACCCAATGAAGCTCAAACGCATGCTTGAGGACGTGGAAGAACGAGACATGGAGCGCGACATGGAAACTAATAACCCGGATGGTCTATCGGCCTCGGCTTCTGCTTCAGGATACAAGTGACCACGTTAGGTCTTATCATAAAGTTTTCTGTGCTCTGTTGTTATTAAAAGCCTGATGCGCTTATCTATTGCTGGGTTCCTACAGGATAGGTCTGAAGTTTACGGAAACCTCCCAACACTAGAAGCTCTATGATGTCCTGGAAGTCTCTTTACTTTGCCTTTCTGGTTCAAGCTGGCGTGGTCCAGCTGCTATTGATCTGACCCTCTTGACTAAAGCTGGCTCGCCTTGTTGGCTCCAATGAGACGATGGCCGGTGATATATAAATTGTAACGTGTTGTCTAACTCCAGACTTTGGTACACTGTCAGGTTACTCGGAGTAGACCGGATTCGTTCTGGCAATACTGTGACTCTTTGATTACTGATTATTGAAGTTCTACTGTTCTTTGCTTAGGTTATTCACCGCTGATGCGACGACTTATATTTTAGTAGCCATTTCGTGCCTTTGATGTGGGATATGACGCTATAATACCTTCCAATGGGCCATGATGTTGTATTCTCAAATTTCTGTTCGATAATCATAGTTTAGTGAGCACTCAGAAATTATTCTGATTTACCAGGAATGTATAGTGAATGTGCGCTGTTGATCACATGTCGGTTTTGCTGCATCATTCCACCGTTCCACTGCTTGCATAGCCTTTTATATGCATTTTTCGTTATGTATTGTTGTTCCAATGTCTATACATGACTAAGTTTAGGCGGGGGGGTTACTGCGGTTTTCCTCACGTCGCCATGCTTCTGTATCACAATTGGGGTGGGTGAGGTGGGGGGTTGCGTGGGATTGGGGGGGATGGGTGCTGTGTTCTATGGTTTGGATTATTTTTCCTTCTTTCTCCTTCATTCTTCTTCTTTCTTTTTCCTCTCCTCTCCGTACCACTTCTTTCCTTTCTGATCTATCTCTTTGCTCTTGATTGGACAAGTTGTATCATGCATATGATGTGTTTGTATATCTATACTCAGACCAGGCGCGCTATATCCTTGGGCACCCAAGTATTTGATTGTGGTTCTCGACTGTATTTCATCTTCAGTAGCAGAACAATATGTCCTTTACATGATGCGCCGAGTACTATGTTTTCCCTTGGCTCTCTTGGTACAACCATGACACATACACCGTTGTAAATGTCACATAGAACATTGTCCACTCCACTTGGTACAACCTCTCTTGATCAATTGAAAATCTTATCCATGAATGTTAAGGGTCTGAATCAGCCCGTTAAAAAACAAAAGATATTAGATTATTTGCGGAGACAAAAGGGGGACATTGTTCTGCTGCAAGAAACCAAGTTGGATGCTAAACAATTCTACACTCTGCGCAACAAGTTTTATACAGAGGTTGTAGGATCTAGTGCACTCGGTAAAAAGAATGGGGTTCTGGTATTAATGTCAAAGAAGTCCAAGGTAGAGCTACTGTCATCCTCATCGGATGAAAAAGGTCGCTGGGTTACGGTGAAACTTACTAGGGATAACACGGAATTTTTTGTCACTAATGTTTACGCACCTAACACTAATGATTTAGAATTCTGGCAGGATTTAGTCAAGCAGATTGCAACGGTACCTGATACGGCGATACACATAATTGGGGGTGACTTTAATCTTCCGTTTGACCCGGCCTTAGATAGGGACTCTAAGTGTACATTCAAGCCAAACAAGTCACATAATGCCTTCATCAAACTATGCCAACAATTCCATTTAATTGATGCATGGAGAATACAAAACCCCACTGATAGAGACTACACATTCTACTCTCCCCCCCACGACTCGTTCTCCCGTATTGACTACATTTTCATTACACAAAATGGCGTAGCAAGGATAGAGGATACTTCAATTGAGCCAAGGGTAATGTCGGACCATTCATGTATATCTTTATCCATCAGTAACATTAAACCGTCCCCTAAACAAACGTCCTGGAGACTCAATGAAGAAATCCTGCACAAAGAACAGAATAGGACTAACATTTTGGAGGCTATTAGATCTTATTTGGAGACTAATGTGAGAGGGGACACTTCAGAACTAGTGCGATGGGAGGCCTTGAAATGTACAATAAGGGGGTGTGCATCAAAATCCGTTCAGCAATGAATAGGGATTGTAATGCGAAGTTAGAAGGGTTGGAAGCTGAGATAGCTAATTTAGAGAACAAACACCAAATGACAAGGGACCAGGAAACGTTCAATATCATGACCCACAGAAAATACGAATATAACAAACTAGTGAGCGAAAGGGCGGGAGTGTGGCTGGATAGGAAGCGAAGGTTTAAGCTATGTGAATCTAATAAAGCCGGTAAGAGTCTGGCAGCATATTTAAAATTTAAAGTACAAAAGAATGCTAATAATGTTATCAGGGACTCGGCGGGAGTCGCTCATTCGGACCCCCAAAAGATAACCGAGGTCTTTAAAGACTTCTATGAGGACCTATACGCTAAAAACGAGTTGGTTGTGGAGGACAAAATTCAGGAATATCTACAAGAATGTGTACTACCAAAGTTAAAGCCTGAGGAGCAACTCAGTCTGAATGGGCCGATCTTGGCAAATGAGGTGGAAAAAGCGATCAGGGGGTTAAAATGTGGGAAGGCACCAGGTCCGGACGGCTTCACGGCCAAATTTTATAAAAGTTTTGCAACGGACTTGGTTGATCCTCTTCTAAACCTCTTTCACGAATTTACGGAGTCAGGAGAAGTCAAAGGCACGTTGGCAGAGGCGACTATTGCAGTCCTGCCTAAGGACGGCAAAGACCCGTCACTTCCAAAGAACTACAGGCCGATTTCCCTGATTAACCTTGATTGTAAATTACTAGCCATGATCTTGTCAGCCCGTCTGCAAAAAGTCCTCCCTACCCTAGTACATCCGTCTCAAGCGGGTTTCTTAAAACATAGACTATCTAGTGATAACACCAGAGTACTGGCCCATGCTCTAGAAAAAGCGAAGCTTTTGACAACCCCCACGGTGGCAGTCACACTAGATGCGCAAAAAGCCTTTGACAAGGTAGATTGGTCCTACCTTGAGGCAGTTTTACGCAACTTCAACCTAGGAGAGACGTTTACTAAACTCGTAATGGCTTTGTATGCCGGCCCTACTGCTAAGGTCAGAGCGGGCGGCTCCTTCTCTTCCTCTTTCTGCCTAAAACAAGGGACGAGACAAGGCTGCCCACTATCGCCTTCTCTGTTCTTATTGGCAATAGAACCCTTTTTGTGGCATATCAGACACAATGAAGCCATTGCTGGGGTTCCATTTGGTGATTGCACTGTAAAATTGACTGCATACGCCGACGATGTCCTGATCTTGACGGAAAAAGCTGACGAGGCTATCCCGGCCTTGATGGACACAATTGAGGGGTTCTCTAGAGTCTCAGGATATAAATTAAACAAGGATAAAACAGAGGTGAAGTTACTAAACAACATCGGGGATAAAGGAATTCTGGGAGCATCTGGCCTTACCTGGCAACCGAAAGCTTTCAAATATTTGGGCCTAGACTTTGAGAAGGACTTGATTACGACTCTGAAGTTAAATGAAAACTCAACATTAAACAAGCACTGGCGTTGCCAATAGGTCTCGCAGTAGGAAAGTTGGAGCTATTGGTTTTGTAAATGACAAAGCCCTTTATGTATTTAAAATGATAACCAAAGTGAAAGGCATTGTTATTTGCAATTGTAATGGCTCCAACTGTCGTACTGCGAGACCTATTGGCAACGTGAGTGGTTTTTCGTGTGTGAGTGGCGTTGTGTGTGTGAGTGGCGTTGTGTGTGTGAGTGGCGTTGTGTGTGTGAGTGGCGTTGCGTGCGTGAGTGGCGTTGCGTGTGTGAGTGGCGTTGCGTGTGTGAGTGGCGTTGCGTGTGTGAGTGGCGTTGCGTGTGTGAGTGGCGTTGCGTGTGTGAGTGGCGTTGCGTGTGTGAGTGGCGTTGCGTGTGTGAGTGGCGTTGCGTAGTTGCGTGGCGTTGCGTAGTTGCGTGGCGTTGCGTAGTTGCGTGGCGTTGCGTAGTTGCGTGGCGTTGCGTAGTTGAGTGGCGTTGCGTAGATGAGTGGCGTTGCGTAGATGAGTGGCGTTGCGTAGAGTGGCGTTGCGTAGAGTGGCGTTGCGTAGTTGAGTGGCGTTGCGTAGTTGAGTGGCGTTGTGTAGTTGAGTGGCGTTGCGTAGTTGAGTGGCGTTGCGTAGTTGAGTGGCGTTGCGTAGTTGAGTGGCGTTGCGAAGTTGAGTGGCGTTGCGAAGTTGAGTGGCGTTGCGAAGTTGAGTGGCGTTGCGTAGTTGAGTGGCGTTGCGTAGATGAGTGGCGTTGCGTAGATGAGTGGCGTTGCGTAGATGAGTGGCGTTGCCTAGATGAGTGGCGTTGCGTAGATGAGTGGCGTTGCGTAGATGAGTGGCGTTGCGTAGATGAGTGGCGTTGCGTAGTTGAGTGGCGTTGCGTAGTTGCGTGGCGTTGCGTAGTTGAGTGGCGTTGCGTAGTTGCGTGGCGTTGCGTAGTTGCGTGGCGTTGCGTAGTTGCGTAGCGTTGCGTAGTTGCGTGGCGTTGCGTAGTTGCGTGGCGTTGCGTAGTAGAGTGGCATTGCGTAGTTGAGTGGCGTTGCGCAGTTGAGTGGCGTTGCTTAGGTGAGTGGCGTTGCGTAGTTGAGTGGCGTTGCGTGGGTGAGTGGCGTTGCGTAGTTGAGTGGCGTTGCATGTGTGAGTGGCGTTGCATGTGTGAGTGGCGTTGCATGTGTGAGTGGCGTTGCATGTGTGAGTGGCGTTGCATGTGTGAGTGGCGTTGCATGTGTGCGTAGTTGAGTGGCGTTGCGTAGTTGAGTGGCGTTGCATGTGTGCGTAGTTGAGTGGCGTTGCGTAGTTGAGTGGCGTTGCGTGGTTGAGTGGCGTTGCATGTGAGTGGCGTTGCGTGTGTGAGTGGCGTTGCGTAGAGTGGCGTTGCGTAGAGTGGCGTTGCGTAGAGTGGCGTTGCGTAGAGTGGCGTTGCGTAGAGTGGCGTTGCGTAGAGTGGCGTTGCGTAGTTGAGTGGCGTTGCGTAGTTGAGTGGCGTTGCGTAGTTGAGTGGCGTTGCGTAGTTGAGTGGCGTTGGGTAGATGAGTGGCGTTGGGTAGATGAGTGGCGTTGCGTAGATGAGTGGCGTTGCGTAGATGAGTGGCGTTGCGTAGTTGAGTGGCGTTGCGTAGTTGAGTGGCGTAGTTGCGTGGCGTTGCGTAGTTGAGTGGCGTTGCGTAGTTGAGTGGCGTTGCGTAGTTGAGTGGTGTTGCGTAGTTGCGTGGCGTTGCGTAGTTGCGTGGCGTTGCGTTGCGTAGTTGCGTGGCGTTGAGTGGCGTTGCGTAGTTGAGTGGCGTTGCGTAGTTGAGTGGCGTTGCGTAGTTGAGTGGCGTTGCGTAGATGAGTGGCGTTGCGTAGATGAGTGGCGTTGCGTAGGTGAGTGGCGTTGCGTAGTTGAGTGGCGTTGCGTGGCGTTGCGTAGTTGCGTGGCGTTGCGTAGTTGAGTGGCGTTGCGTAGTTGAGTGGCGTTGCGTAGTTGAGTGGCGTTGCGTAGTTGCGTGGCGTTGCGTAGTTGCGTGGCGTTGCGTAGTTGCGTGGCGTTGCGTAGTTGCGTGGCGTAGAGTGGCGTTGCGTAGTTGAGTGGCGTTGCGTAGTTGAGTGGCGTTGCGTAGTTGAGTGGCGTTGCGTAGTTGAGTGGCGTTGCGTAGTTGAGTGGCGTTGCGTAGTTGAGTGGCGTTGCGTAGATGTGTGGCGTTGCGTAGATGAGTGGCGTTGCGTAGATGAGTGGCGTTGCGTAGGTGAGTGGCGTTGCGTAGTTGAGTGGCGTTGCGTAGTTGAGTTGAGTGGCGTTGCGTAGTTGCGTGGCGTTGCGTAGTTGCGTGGCGTTGCGTAGTTGCGTGGCGTTGCGTAGTTGAGTGGCGTTGCGTAGTTGAGTGGCGTTGCGTAGTTGCGTGGCGTTGCGTAGTTGCGTGGCGTTGCGTAGTTGAGTGGCGTTGCGTAGTTGAGTGGCGTTGCGTAGTTGCGTGGCGTTGCGTAGTTGCGTGGCGTTGCGTAGTTGCGTGGCGTTACGTAGTTGTGTGGCGTTGAGTGGCGTTGCGTAGTTGAGTGGCGTTGCGTAGTTGAGTGGCGTTGCGTAGTTGAGTGGCGTTGCGTAGTTGAGTGGCGTTGCGTAGATGTGTGGCGTTGCGTAGATGAGTGGCGTTGCGTAGATGAGTGGCGTTGCGTAGGTGAGTGGCGTTGCGTAGGTGAGTGGCGTTGCGTAGTTGAGTGGCGTTGCGTAGTTGAGTGGCGTTGCGTGGCGTTGCGTAGTTGCGTGGCGTTGCGTAGTTGAGTGGCGTTGCGTAGTTGAGTGGCGTTGCGTAGTTGCGTGGCGTTGCGTAGTTGCATGGCGTTGCGTAGTTGCGTGGCGTTGCGTAGTTGCGTGGCGTTGAGTGGCGTTGCGTAGTTGAGTGGCGTTGCGTAGTTTAGTGGCGTTGCGTAGTTGAGTGGCGTTGCGTAGTTGAGTGGCGTTGCGTAGTTGCGTGGCGTTGCGTAGTTGCGTGGCGTTGCGTAGTTGCGTGGCGTAGTTGAGTGGCGTTGCGTGGTTGAGTGGCGTTGCGTGGTTGAGTGGCGTTGCGTGGTTGAGTGGCGTTGCATGTTGAGTGGCGTTGCGTAGTTGCGTGGCGTTGAGTGGCGTTGCGTAGTTGAGTGGCGTTGCGTAGTTGAGTGGCGTTGCGTAGTTGAGTGGCGTTGCGTAGTTGCGTGGCGTTGCGTAGTTGCGTGGCGATGCGTAGTTGCGTGGCGTTGCGTGGTTGAGTGGCGTTGCATGTGTGAGTGGCGTTGCATGTGTGCGTAGTTGAGTGGCGTTGCGTGGTTGAGTGGCGTTGCATGTGTGAGTGGCGTTGCATGTGTGAGTGGCGTTGCATGTGTGAGCGTTGCGTGATGTTGCGTAGTTGCGTGGCGTTGCGTAGTTGCGTGGTGTAGTTGAGTGGCGTTGCGTGGTTGAGTGGCGTTGCGTGGTTGAGTGGCGTTGCATGTTGAGTGGCGTTGCATGTGTGTGTGAGTGGCGTTGCATGTGTGAGTGGCGTTGCATGGTTGAGTGGCGTTGCGTGGTTGAGTGGCGTTGCATGTTGGGTGGCGTTGCATGTGTGTGTGGAGTTGCATGGTTGAGTGGCGTTGCATGGTTGAGTGGCGTTGCATGGTTGAGTGGCGATGCATGGTTGAGTGGCGTTGCATGGTTGAGTGGCGTTGCGTGGCTGCGTGGCGTTGCGTGGCTGCGTGGCGTTGCATGTGTCAGAGGCTAAATGTAGCACAGGGAGACCTCCAGCGGTAAGACAATCAAAAACAACTTAGAAAACATTTCACAGTATGAAGAGATCAAACTCATGAACGAGCGTGATACACCTCAGCTAAAAATCATGATAAATAACAACACACATTAGAAGTGAAACTGCAAGTACAGAAGGACCAGCTTTGCTTGTTTAAAACTCCCACTTCAGGCAGATGAGTGTAATGTGTAAAGCGTCTTGTGCACATGAGCAGATCGGAGTCTGGAAGCAAATACAAACAAGAGGAATGACTGAGGCACGTTGGTGTGAAGCACATCCAAGGGCTTCTCCTCCCCTAATTAGGTGAGGAGAAGCCGGTCGGGAAACTGAAAGTACGGCCGGCCTGCAGCCGGCCATGAATAATTAGGGGAGGAGAAGCCCTTTGATGTGCTGGGCTGGCTGGCCCTGAATGCGCGTGCATGTTATCACGTGGTTCACGGGCACTGCATGAAAACCGCGGGGCTGAAAGCCCTTTGGTTTGAAGAGAAAATAGCCGACTTGAATTCTCCCCATTTCCCATTCCTTCGGAATGGTAAAGGCGAGACCTAAAAAGATATCCACTTTGCTAGACAGCTGGTCACCAAAATTTTTGTCCTGGTGGGGTAGGGTTGAGACTCTAAAAATGATGTGCACGCCTCTAGTTAACTACCTGGCTAGCATGCTCCCCATGACTTTCTCAGACGAATTTATTAAGAAGGTAGACAAGCTGTTCGGAGAGTTCCTATGGCGAGGGAAAAAAGCCAGGATATCACTTAAAAAGCTGCAACTAGCAAAAGATAAAGGCGGCCTGGGCCTGCCCTCGTTTAGGAACTACCAAACGGCTTTCCTCTGTAAGCAAGGGGCCCTTTGGCTGGTTGAAGATACATCCTACACTCCAGTATGGCTAACTATTGAGCGGTCGCTAATGGCAGATGCACCCCTCTCGTCTCTCCTCACCATGGATCTGGCCCATATACCTTCTAAATACCAGAAGAGCACTTCTCCGACTTGACCAGTACCATAAGACTGCTCTGGTGATTAAGAGATCCACCCTACTCTCACTATGGCATAACCCTAAGATCCGGATAGAAGGGAAAACCCTTTACTGGGAAATGTGGGCTGGAAAAGGTATACACATAGTAAATGACCTCTATGATAATGGCAGACCCCTGCCCTTTTCGACATTGCAAGAAAAGTTTAGCTTACCACCCATAGAATTTTACCAGTTCCTAAAACTGAAGGCCGCTATCTCCAAATGCCCCCTCAATACAGACTTACCCTGGCTTGTGACCCGGCTACGAATACTATACCATGCTGACCATTTTGTATCAAGAATATATAAATTGCTCCTCCCCCTACCCAAGAAACCACATAGGCTGACCGAAAGTAAGTGGGAATCCGAACCTAATTCCACAGGCATTGCATTAGACTGGGAGGTGATACACAACACTGCACTGACAAACAAGATATCCCCGATCCTATGTCAAACGAAATATATGCTGTTAAATAGAGTGTTCTGGACCCCCCAGAGATTGTTTAAATGTAAACTGAGGGATACGCCTACCTGTTGGAACTGCCAAGAAGCTCCTGGTGACTTGGCACACATGTTTTTTCATTGTTCCCTATTGCGATCATTTTGGAGTAAAATATTTACATACATTCAACAGGTACTTGGAATCACGCCTGTCCAGGAATTCATATATGTCATTTTAGGTCCTCTGGAAACACAATTGCCGGACATTCATGACAGACAATTGCTTGATATTATGCTGACATTGGCGTGCAAGGTCATTCTTTACAAATGGAAAAATTTTGATGAAGTCAACTTCAAAATGTGGCTGGAATGGCTTTCAATTTCTAAGAGGGGCAGATAATCCTGCACTACAGTCAGCCACTTGGAAGCCTTCGAACAAAAAACTCTGGACATCCCTGGATGCGTCATCCTCCCACTTTGAACCACCATGATATGCATCTCAACACTCGGCCTTACTAGACAGAATCTAGGTGGAATTTGAGGTGTTTGCTTTTGTTTTTGTATACTTACTGTATATTCTCTGCTACACACACAGTGTGCCAAGTCTGGGTAAACCAACTACTATTGCCCTATGGATACGCCTGTCCTCTCTCTTCTCACCTCTTTTTTCTCTTCTCCTCTATCTTTTCTCTCCTCTCCCTCTCTTTCCCTCTCTCCCTTTTCTTATCTTCTTCCCTTGATTTGCTTTTTGATTATTGTAAGTGTCATGATACCAAGAATTTGCTCATTTGTACCTTTAAAGATTTATTGTATTGTCTTTATTTTTATCCTTATTCTTCAATAAAAAAGATTTGAAATAAAAAAAAAAATAGGAACATGACACTTGGGGACACAGGGTTCTCTGCTTATCCCCCCACCCCTCCAAAAGGAGAAAAGGGATGTAAACAATCAAAAACGGTAGCAAAAACAAAATGGGCTGCAGCGGACGGTGTATCTCCCTGTGGGGTGCCCACCACCAGTCTGTAATCATTCATTGTAATATGGCTAGCTTCCACTGCGTTAAGGTGACCATGTTGTTCCTGCTTACATTTCACATGTTTTACCTAATCTTGTTTTTAGTAACAGTCCGTGAGTCCACGAGGGCTCCAGACATGCTGCAGTGCTGGGGTCATTATCGCCCCACCCCTTACCTCATCCTTGCATGAATATTTTGAGGCCACCCGCTTTAATTTGGTTATGCAGATCAGCGTGGCGCACAGTGCTTTCTCTTTACATGTATTGGCGTTGGATTCTTGAACTGCCGGCCCACAACAATTGGGACATGTTCTCCCCCCTTCAGACTGGTGGAGAGTGAAAACTTTGTACCACACAATGGGAGCAGTGTTTTATTCCTTAGCAGAAACTAAAATAGGTTTGCTTTACATTATTTTAAAGCGGTACAAAAGGGGGTGGTGATGGAAGAGAGCATCTGAACCAATCAAACATTCGCACCCAGTCAACAGATCTGGGTTTAATCCATCACCGTTCTTTAGCCCACTCTGCCACCCTAGTTCAGACATGGCCATATGCAAACCAGTCTCATCCTGTGCCTCATGGGAACAGTCCAGCCCGAACTGCCAAGCCATGCCTTCCCTGGACCGGAACCAAGCTTCCTAGGACCGGTTTCTGGCATTACAGCCGTCTTCAGCCAGGCTTGCTTGAATCCAGTGGCAAAGTGAGCAAGGAACTCACGTCTGAGTATACCCTGCCAACTTATGGCGAAAAAAGCGGTACAAAAGGGGGTGGTGATGAACGGAGCATCTGAACCAATCACACACTCACACCCAGTCAACAGATCTGGGTTTAATCCATCACCGTTCTTTAGCCCACTCTGCCACCCCAGTTCAGACATGGCCATATGCAAATCAGTCTAACCCTGTGCCTCATGGGAACAGTCCAACCCGAACTGCCAAGCCATGCCTTCCCTGGACCGGAAACAAGCTTCCTAGGACCGGTTTCTGGCATTACAGCCGTCTTCAGCCAGGCTTGCTTGAATCCAGTGGCAAAGTGAGCAAGGGACTCACATCTGAACTGGGGTGGCAGAGTGGGATAAAGAACGGTGATGGATTAAACCCAGATCTGTTGACTGGGTGTGAGTGTTTTATTGCTTCAGATGCTCCGTCCATCACCACCCCTTTTGTACCGCTTTTGCCGCCATAAGTTAGCAGGGTATGCTCAGACGTGAGTCATTTGCTCATTTTGCCACTGGATTCAAGCAAGCCTGGCTGAAGACGGCTGTAATGCCAGAAACCGATCCTAGGAAGCTTGTTTCCGGTCCAGGGAAGGCATGGCTTGGCAGTTCGGGCTGGACTGTTCCCATGAGGCACAGGGTCAGACTGATTTGCATGTGGCCATGTCTGAACTGGGGTGGCAGAGTGGGCTAAAGAACGGTGATGGATTAAACCCAGATCTTTTGACTGGGTGTGAGTGTTTGATTGGTTCAGATGCTGCGTCCATCACCACCTCTTTTGTACCACTTTGGCCGCCATAAGTTGGCATGGTATGCTCAGACGTGAGTCCCTTGCTCACTTTGCCACTGGATTCAAGCAAGCCTGGCTGAAGACGGCTGTAATGCCAGAAACCAATCCTAGGATGCTTGAATTCGGTCCAGGGAAGGCATGGCTTGGCAGTTCGGGCTGGACTGTTCCCATGGGGCACAGGGTCAGACTGATTTGTATATGGCCATGTCTGAACTGGGGTGGCAGAGTGGGCTAAAGAACGTTGATGGATTAAACCCAGATCTGTTGACTGGGTGTGAGTGTTTGATTGGTTCAGATGCTCTGTCCATCACCACACCTTTTGTATCGCTTTGGCTGCCATAAGTTGGCAGGGGATGCTCAGACGTGAGTCCCTTGCTCATTTTGCCACTGGATTCAAGCAAGCCTGGCTGAAGACGGCTGTAATGGCAGGAACCGGTACTAGGAAGCTTGAATCCGGTCCAGGGAAGGCATGGCTTGGTAGTTTGGGCTGGACTGTTCCCATGAGGCACAGGGTCAGACTGATTTGCATATGGCCATGTCTGAACTGGGGTGGCAGAGTGGGCTAAAGAATGGTGATGGATTAAACCCAGATCGGTTGACTGGGTGTGAGTGTTTGATTGGTTCAGATGCTTCGTTCATCAACACCGCTTTTGTACCGCTTTGGCCGCCATAAGTTGGCAGGGTATGCTCAGACTTGAGTTCCTTGTTCACTTTGCCAATGGATTCAAGCAAGCCTGGCTGAAGACGTCTGTAATGGCAGAAACCGGTACTAGGAAGCTTGAATCCGGTCCAGGGAAGGTATGGCTTGGCAGTTCGGGCTGGACTGTTCCCATGAGGCACAGGTTCAGACTGATTTGCATATGGCCATGTCTGAACTGGGGTGGCAGAGTGGGCTAAAGAACGGTGATCGATTAAACCCAGATCTGTTGACTGGGTGTGAGTATTTGATTGGTTCAGATGCTCCGTCCATCACCACCCCTTTTGTACCGCTTACATTATTTTAAGGCTGTACACCTTTTAATGACAATCCAGCAGCCCTCACGCTCAGCTGCCACTCACTTCTCTCCTGGGCTTCCTCCTCCTCCCCCCCCCCCTCCTCTTATTTCAAAGATCGCGCTTTTTAACAACACACACATAAACCGGGACTGAAGCATCTCGCAAGACGAGGTTCGGGTTATTCGCATAAGTAATGGAAAAGCACACGTTTGTCCGATTTCAGGGTCTTGCATCTAAGCTGTGAAATTCATAGTGGCTCAGACCGGCTGGAGAGAAGGTGAGCCAGTAACGCCCTAGGCCCGGGCTCATTGTTTAGGTTTCGAGGGCGGGGCAGCGGCTTCTGTCTGTCCCACCACCCCGAACCACGGAGTGGGCTCATGGAAGAGTGCTGTTTGCTGCCTCATAATGTGTGGCTAACCTTCAGTATTCAGCGGTCTGGGTGTACCTCTTTCTGCACTGTACGAGGTAACTTGGTCTGTGCAGCAGTATCTTAACTGCACAGCCCGGTGTGTATTGCACTGATGAAAGCTTAGCCCAGGAAGTGAACGCCTTGTCCAGGTGTATGCCCGCTAATACTATGATTGGCACTTTCACGGGTAGGCAGTGTTTGGAACCCACTGTGTTTGTTAAAAGACCCGACACACACCTATCTGGTTGATGTCATGCTTCATCATTGGGGTCCCAACCGGGTGGCCGAATGCCTCCCGGTTGTGCTATGACGCCTGATTACAGCGGAGCTGGTGTGGTGCAGAAATGTGATGTAGTGTGAATTAAAAATATCTCTGAGAATTCCTTGCCTCTTTATGTTTATTACTGGCGGCTCAGGATATGGTTAAAAAGTATGTGTGATGCAACTAAGAAAGAAATAATTATCTTGTAGTTGGCTACGGTGTTATAAGTTGTCACGCATGTGAGTGGCGCCAGCTTCCATACTAGACCACTTCGCGAAAACCTTCCATATTGCCAATAGCTCCGGTTCCACAGAAATTGTAGCAAAATAAAAGACTACAAGTCTCAGGCCATTGAGCTGAGCAAAAAACTACCCCAATGACAATATCCTAAACACATTACTAATAAAGCCAACAAGAGGGCCAGAAACCAAAACAGCGAAGCACTCCTGGAAACCCAGACACGAGTTCCCACTCCAGCACCACTCACAAGCGTGACAACTTATAACATCGTGTCCAATAAAGTCTCTCAGATCACCCGGCAACACTGGAAAATACTGAAGACAGGTAACCTTGACTGGGCACCACCGCTCCTCTCCAACAAAAGGGCAAGATCCATAAAAGACTCCATAGTGTCCACCAGACCTACACAACCACAAAGACCTACAAATATGGTTCTCAATGCCTGGGGGCTCCCAAGCATCACGGGTCACTACTCGTGCGGGAACTGTAGTGTGTGCCACATTACTGAGACTGAGAAAAACCTCCCCCTGGAACCAGGGAAGACATGGGAGCGAAGAAAACACACCAACTGTAACACTGAACATGTCATATGCCGGATCATCTGCCCCTGTAACCTCACGTAAATCGGCATGACGAATCGCGAAATCAAAACCAGGATTTGCGAACATCGCACCACCATACGGTGCACGAAAAACACTGCCGAAATGACCAACCACTTCCTAGAGACTGGCACAAGACCAACGATAGGAGATGGGTAGTCATAGAAGCTCTAGACTCCAACCTACCCAATATCCAAAGTAGCCTACTTGAGAAAGAACAAAGATGGATATACTGTCTGTCAAGCCACCTTACAGGTTTAAACGTCAATATCCCCTGGAACAGTCTTAGTAGGCTCTAGAAACAACACTGACACTTGACGTCCACTTGTGGCACATAGCCCATCTATGGCCAACTGTGACCTCTTTTAGCCACCTACCCTGGCACCCTGCAGGAAGCCCTGAGCCCACCACCACACTTTGGCGAAATTGCGCCAGCGCCTCCAACCCAACGAGGGTCTTGACACACCAGCAGAACCCTTGAACTCTTACCAGGAAGTCCCTTACATTCCTTTTAGTGTCATGCTTCCTTCCAAGCTGTGTACTCTCATCTGAGGCATACACTGCTCTTTTACATTCTCCCCAGCTACACCAGAGCGCTCCACCATTAGCATTCAGTTTTATCACAGCGCCTTTATTTAATTTTACTTTTTGCCCTTCTAGAGCACTTTTTCCAACATGCCAGAATGTTCCTTTCTGGCGAGGCATACTGCTACTGCGCATGCGCTGCCTCAGACATTCCCGATCCCTGTCTGCGCATGCACACAGAGAAGCGGCTCCCAGCCACACATGCGCAGACGCTCCTGTTGCTTCAGCCTCGCATAGCGTGTCCACATCGGCACGTACTCTATGGCTCCCACTACTTCATAACCTAGCCTACACCGGCCCGGTTCTCATCCGAGACGACGGGAGACCACAACAGGTTCATAAGCGGGTCCGCTCTGATACCAAGTAAGGTTGCGCTGCTGGCTATATCTCTAGGCATTTTGTGAGCATTTACTTAAATCATCTGCTCACGTGCCGCTCTTTCTCTTCCCAGAGTTATTCAGAAGAGCACACTCTTCCCGAGCCCCGATCAGCCAACACATACTCAACCATTGTGTAATTATAACCTATTTTACCTAAGCATTGCTTCATGTTTTCTGTGTTTTGTTTTTAATTTAATCTGCCCCCCACGCATGACGGTATAGCGCCGTTTTTTCCATGTGTGCGCCCACCTTGGTATATGTGTAATTTTACCATTACTATGGCTAGCCTTACACCCAGCTACGCTGCAACACTGTAAATGAACGGTGATCATGACCATCAACGAGACAACCTTGGGTTGCCACTAGACTGTCACAAGGAAGCCTCACAGCTTCATAGCAATGCTAAGACTTCCAACCACAATAGCTGCTGCACAAATTCCGCATGCAGCAGGCGCACTATATATATATATTTATTTTGTTACAGGTACCATCACCAGGCAAGTCAATTGGATGACCTTAGCACCTAAGGTTGCATTTTATGTAGCTTAAATACCACTGTCTGAAAAGGACATGCACAACCATATTTGAACGAATGTAAGCCAAAATAAAAAAAAATGTTGCGTGCTCCTGGGGCTTCACTTTCCGTTCCACCAAGTGTTGCTGAGAAATCAATAATGATGCAGCTCCTACAGAGGAGCTCTCCCCCAGTGCACAGCGTCTAAGACCAAAAAAATAGGTTCAATCCAATGTATCAAGCTGAAAGTCTTCAAATTAGACAGCGATTAGTTGTCATCTGTTTAATGACCAATCAATACCATGAACTTTGACATTCACTGTACATGTCAAACCATCTTCACAGTATTTTTCATGATAATAATTTTAGGTGGCTTAACGGCAAAAGCCTCAAAGCTTTAAGTTAATATCCATCCAAGTTTGATGTCCAACCCAATGCATTTCGGGTATCAGTTATGCCTTTCGTCAGGGGAATGTTCTGCAAATGAAAAACATGAGTATAATCTTTACAGGAAGACCCTCAATAGAAAGTCTCAAACAATGTACATGCAATCATATGCAGCCTAAACTGCTGGTATCTTGATGCGTGATCATGCATATCATCCATTATGATGATGATAATCAGATATCAAATGTGCAACCACCAAATAGAACAAAACGTGACCAAAAGTAATCAGCAACGGTAAAAGTGTACTGGACAAATAAGCATAGTGTCTGTAAACTGTGAAAGGTTTAAATGTGATCTATCGTCGTGGATACCGTAATCGAGAGAGTTAAGTGCGTATTAGTCAGTGGAAATTGCAATGAAATAGTGGATTACAAAACCAAAAAATCAGTGACTGTAGTTTTAAGTTGGCATCTTAGAGAAGCAAACAGTCAAAAGAGTATTCCTATAATGTCGGCGGATAGGACGAGGACACGTGGTCTCTGAAAAAAGATAAAAGTCTGCAATGTAGGCAAGACGTTAAAACAAACGATAAATCACCGAATATTTAGTCCTCTGAACGAGGTGCTTACTGAGATGACGATCACGAAGACACGTGAAGGTCTGGGTGAACCATGTTAGTACGTGAGTGCAATCCAGCAAGTTAAGTTCGGCGCGTTAGCGCTGTGAGTGATAAAGTTAATAGCGTCCGAGACTGGAAGCTTAGTGGGTTAAAAAACATGGAAAAAGGACTAGCGTATAGTAGAAAGAGTGGGCACCATCTTTAGAGTATTTATGTGTTTGAAGGCCGGTTAGAGAAAATAAATCAATGTGTGCCAAATAACAATGTGAGTAAAACAAGAAAACATTATAGGACAGTAAGAACGAACATATGAAAATGTTGCATGTCGCATTATAGTACATATGAAATCAATGTTTTATAAAAAGAGCTGCCAATGCTGTTAATAGTTCTTAATCAAAGATAACAAAGAAATTCCATTCTGTCATTCAGCCCATGGGGCTGCATCGTGCACAGGAATCGTATCCAATAGTTCTCCCTTTGCAGAAGTTTGTTTTTGTTGTTGCCCCCTTTGGTTTGAATAATCACTTCTAAAACTAGAAATTTTAATTGCGAAACATTGTGTCTTTTCTCCATGTAGTGCATGGCAACAGTAGATTTGGGGTTCGCTGTTCTGATGTTGCTTTTATGTTCCAAGATCCAGATGCGGATTTTTCTCTCTGTTTGGCCCACATAACATAGGCCGCATGGACATTTGAGTAGATAAATGGCGTTAGTTGTATTACATGTGGCGTTTACTCTGAGCTTGATTTTCGTTCCTTTCATGGGGTGGTTAATGGTATTGCCTGGTATGGAGTTATGACAATTGCTACAATTGTAACACAGTAGTAAAACTTTGAAAATGGTGTTTTCTGTATCACTTGTTGTTTGGGTGAACAAGTCTTTTAAATTCGGACCTCGGGTATAGGCAAAGATAGGCTTGTTTTCGAAAAGAACTTTAAAGTCGGGTTCCGTACTAAGTTGTGGCCAATGCTTTAAAATGATGTTGCGATAGTGATTGCTTGTTGTTGAGAATTTAGATACAACTACCATGCATTTAGTATTTTTCTTCTTTTTGACTGACAATAAGTCTTGTATGTTGAAAGAGTCACATCTGGTTTTAGCCTTGTGTAGGATCTCTTCCGGATAGCCTTGTTCTATAAATCTAACCAGCATGTTGTCAATTTGTTTGGAGCATTCTGAGGGTTCTGACACGATGCGTATGACTCTCAGTAGCAGAGAGAACGGTAGATTGTTTTTTAGTCCCGGTCTGTGGAAACTGTTGTAATGCAGTACACTGTTGCGGTCTGCGTCTTTGCGAAATAGGTTTGTAGAAAATTGGCCTTGCTCAAGCTGTATGTGTACGTCTAGAAAATGTATTTGATGTTAGTTAATATCCAATGTAAATTTAATGCGTTTGTCAATATCATTGAGTTGAGTGAGGAAGCGCTCAAGAGTATTCAAGGTTCCGGACCATAAGATGAAGATGTCATCAATGAAGCGAAGGAAAGTCTTGCATGTTCAAGCCACATGGGTTTATTGAGAATGTGTTGTTCCTCGAAGTGATGCATAAACAAATTAGCGTAGACTGGAGCTGCGCAATTGCCCATGGAAGTACCACTTAACTGCAAGTACCAGTTATCATTCCACTTAAAATAGCTTTGATAGAGTGTGAACATCAATAGCTCCATGATAAGTACTTGAAGATTGAAATCTATTGTTGAGTCAAGTAACACTCGCTCTATTGCTTCAATGCCTAAATCGTGGGAGATTGAGGTGTACAGTGATTTTACGTCCACCGTGCACAACCATAATTCCTCTTCTGGGGTTGTTTGTATTGAGTTGATTTTCAGCATGAAATTAGTGGTGTCCCGGATGTAAGAATTGAAGTTCATTACAAGAGGCTGAAGATGTTTATCAATAAACTTCCCTACAGGTTCATGGATGCTGCCTCTTGTGGAGATGAATGGTCGGAATGGCGGCTTTTGTAAGTTCTTGTGTATTTTGGGCAGTATATAAAAGAAAGGTGATCGAGGGTTATCTTGAACCAAAAATCTTTTGACTCTGTCAGTTATGGTACTGTTATCAATAGCTTTTTGTACAATGTTCATCAAGATAGCAGCGAATTCCTGTGTGGGATTGTTATCCAATATAGCATAAGTATTAGTGTCTGAAACATGGATTGATACTTATTCATGATAGAAGGTGCTGTCTAATAAAACAAGGGCACCGCCTTTGTCCGCGTTCTGACAGACTATGGAGTTGTTATTGGTGAGTTTTCTGAGTATGCTTCTATCCTACACCGTGAGGTTACAGTGTCTTGATGTTTGTTGGAATTTAAGAGTTGTAATCTCATGTTTCACCAGGTTCTCGAAGGTGTCTAATGTTTTATGACTCACAGGAGCTAAAAATGTACTGCAGGGATGTAGTCCCTGTAGTAAAGACTCATCTTGCTGATCGTTGTGAAAATAATTTCTTAGTCTGATGTTCCGCATTAGCTTAAATAAACTAATTTCCAATTCAAGTGTGTTGGTGGTGGTAGTTGGGACAAAGGATTGTCCTTTTTGTAGTGTGCGTATTTCATGGTGCGATAGTTCATATGAAGAAATATTGATAACCAGATTGTTAAAATCTGCTACTTTCTCCTGCCTTTTCGGTTCTTCGCCTCTGTCGGTTCCTTTGCTTTGTCTATGCTTTTGGCACCGCCTGGGTCGTCCTGTCCGCTTGGGCCTTCCCCTAAAAAATGAACTGCAGTTGCAGGGGTTGTCGATGATTTTTCTGTAGGTATATTGTTCACGTCTCTGGCACGTGGTGTTTATGAGCGTGATTCTCCTTCCGATGATGAAGTTTCTGTTTCCGAATATGGATTGTATGGACGACTCTGTCGGCGGCGGGCATACACTTCTGCCCAAGTGTATACCTCCTCGAGTTTGTAGTCTATTGTGTCTCTTTTAAATTTTCGGATTTTACGTTCTTGTATTTCTTGCATGTATTTTTTCAGTTGCAACTTAATATCATCCAGAGTTTTGGTGAAATCAGCAGCTTCCATTGTGTTAGTCAATTCTGTTTTGATGAGGGTGATTTCAGCGGTAAGTTCTTCCAGGGCTCTTGACAGTTCTTCTATGATCAATAAAATTAGATCAAGAGAGCATTTATTGAGAATGGCGTACCACTTCTCAATAAAGCGCGTGTTGTTCTTGCAAAGTAAGGGTTTTAAAGGTACTCTCAGACCTCTAGGGATACGTTGGCCACGATGGTACCACTGTCAACATATTATCTGTTTGTCATAATTGTATATGTATACTTTTCTTCTGCTGTGTTTTCTTACCCACAGGTTCTTCCTTTCATATGTGTCCGTAGGTTCGTAGACACGCCGTCCACACACCTTAGCGCGTGTGTAGGTACTTATTTTACTATTTTCACCTCTCACGAGGCACCACATTTTTTGCCACTCACTCACTTTCACGGTCCTGAAGAAAGCCCCTCCTACATTCTCCTGAGGGATGAAACATGTAGACCCATCACATAGCCAACTACAAGATAATTATTTCTTTCTTAGTTGCATCTCACATACTTTTTAACCATATCCTGAGTTGCCAGTAATAAACATAAAGAGGCAAGGATTCTCAGACATATTTTTAATTCACACTACATCACACTTCTGCACTGCACCAGCTCTGCTGTAATCAGGCATCGTAGTACAACTGGGGGGCATTCGGCCACCCAGTTGGGACCCCAAGATGAAGCATGACACCAACCAGGTTTGTGTGTGAAGGGTCTTTTAACAAACCCAGTGGGTTCCAAACACTGCCTATCAGTGATAGTGCCACACATAGATTGGGTTCGTCCATTATTGTTTAACATATATTAATATTTGACATAGCGACAGCTTCACTAGATCAAGGGGCTTAGATGTTAAAGGCACTCTGACACAATTCCGACCATGCGCATGTTGCTTCAAGCTTTCCAGCTTTCCACTGGTAGTGAAATAGGTTTACAATGTTTACATATACGCAGATCGCGACAGTACCCGTTTAGCAGGTTGTCTTTTGATGCTGATCGTCTGTGCCGCAGAGTACCTACACTGGTGTTACTATGTCTGGTATGTCGTAAGTCTACAGTTTTTTAATGTTATGCCTTCCTCGAGGCGTACTTTTTGATGTTGCCGAGCATGGCTAATAGTTGGTTTTTCTTTGGTTGGAATTCTAGGACGGGGACTTCTTTTTTCTTCCTTTACTCTTTTCCTACCCCAGAACCTAGGCTGGGATGTCTTTGGCAAGCTCTTGGCTACCTTAGTTCACTGTCACTGCCATAAATCCTTGGGTTTTGTTGTGTTTGTTCACCTTTCACCATGGAGACTATTATAGCAGTAGCCATCTGTGATCCAACACAGCTCTTCCCAGGTATAGCAGATGCGATACGTGGTGGGTTAGTGGCTTTGCCTGTGTTGTCTTATCCATCACGTGTTTATACAACTTTTCCCTTTTATTCACTACTTTGTTTCTGTTGTATGACCAAGTAGAGGTTCCAGGCACACTTGGTTTTTGAACAGTCTTCAAGTGGTAATTGCATTATTGTACCTGGAACTACGAATCTGAACCGTGACCCCGAGTTGCTAAGCCGCCGCCTGCTGTTTTATCACCAGGCTTATTATTAAATGCCATTGTGTACATTACTTTTATAATTATTTCACTGGCGATATGCTTTGGTGTTTAGACAACAGAGATCTCATAATGCACGTATGTGCAGTCTGCATGGTAATTTGAGCATCTTCACAAATATAGCTGTTCGCTAAATACAAATGTTTTAGCAGTAGCACCAATGTAAAGACTTCTAGGCACATCTTTTGCTCAGAAGATAGAGTTATTGTTGATGTTGTGAAAACCATATGCAGTTGTTCACTTTTAGAATGGGGCAGCTATACTATCAGCTGAAGTTTGAAATGAGCTTCCCTTTCTGGTCCTGGTAGTTTTGACTAAAACTAGAGCATTTGTAACTCCCTCTCTCCTTTCTTATGCCTCAAACTGCTCTCCGCACTTTCCTTCCTTCAAAATCACGCTAATCTCCTCCACGCTTTCTTCCTTCTCCCTCATACTAATCTCCCCACTCCCCTTTCTTCTGCCTCATACTACTCCCCTCCTCACTATACTTCATTAACCTTTATCTATTCTTCTACTCATTCTCCGTCCCAAATCTTAAACACTGCTCTTCTCCTTCTGACGCTATGCGTTAAACTACTATACACATAACAATTACAATTCAACCAACATGAAGGCACAACATATCACATATAAACACTCAATAAGACATAGCTAAAATACAATACCATTAGCAAAGCAAATAGCTTTAACTTAAAGGCGAGACCTATTGCATTTCAAATGCTTGTTAATTTTTGTGTTCTTATGAATAAGACATTGCATCTTTACTGAATTATGATTTTTAACTTGCAGCTTTCACCGCTTCTGGATACAGTCGTCAGCGTTCTCTAGATCCTGGTCCTTCAGATGCTCGTTTTGCACTACCAGTGGTGACGAAAACATGTTCAGTAGTTCGGGATACCAGTCTTTACCCGTGGGTGACGGTGATAGTTCTGACTCTGGTGTTTATGGATCTCAAAAGAGGCTTTTTGATTTTGGGCCTCCAGGAAGCACCTTTGATCCATTTTCTAAAGGCTCCTCGGCGAGTGACTTTTCAGGTGAGTCCTATCTCCATAGCAAACAATGGCAGCACTGCTGCAGAGTCATATCCATGCATGTTCTTCTCTAAAGCCCCAAGTCTTAACATACAATTGTACAGAGTAAGAGATGAAGGCCTGTCTTCAGGCTGTTCCCCTCATTGGTGGTGGTAGAGAGTGTGCACCTTGTGGGGATGGCCACATCTCTGGGACTGTGGATACCCGTGTTGGGATGTTAATACGAAAGCTTTTGGGTAAATATCTGAATGACATTAGTGTAAAGGTTTTCAGAATTCTGGTTGAATATAACACTGCTTGTTAATCTAGAGCATGTCAAATTGTATGCGGATATTGGAGCATGGACTCATTTATTGTCACCACGGTTAGATGATAGACTATGGCTTCCTTGTAAGACTAATGTTCATCCGACCAATAGGCACTTGTGTCCTATCACTCTTCCTACAAAGTCCATCCTTTCTACATGTCACCCTTGTTATAATGACCTTAACGCCTGACCACTCAGCTGCATTCATTTTTTACATTCTGGTCTATCTGGTTTCCTCTTTCGTTTTACACAACCGCAGAGCCTCTTCTCTGTTTTTCACCAAATGCACCAATTACAAACTCTGTGCCTGCTGCATCTCTCCCTTGTTCCTTGCTCTGCTCCATCTCTTTCTGTGACTTTCACGTGTCCTACAGGTTTCAAAGCCTGGCCTCTCTGGGTCTCACCCTGGATCCACACAGCTCGTAGTCTTCGTCTCAGACATCAAACAAAGCATCTGACTGTAACTACAATCTACATGGCAGAGTAGTGGTCTAGGATGCCTCTTACAATGCAAAAATCTACGAGCTTGATGTGTGATCTGCAGTCAATGTATTTTTCCATCCTAGGTGAATGAAGGGCAAGCCTAGCCTGCCATCCAAGGTGCAGGGGCGGACATCTCACCCTGCCAGGTACTCACACATTCACATTTGCTTTGTACCACAGCAGGTTATGGAGTCGGACAATGGTGGGGGGGGGGGGCATTATTTTGGAGGTGTGTGACCGCTTAGACCAACTGTTTCCTTGGCAAAAGACTGAGGAAATATCTAAAGATATCTGTGGACGTGACTTTTCTAAAGCAATGGTGTACATCCATGTGCATTCAATAGCTTATTAACTGGAAAAAGAGAGATGGGAGCACATCCCTGCCAAGTACCACGCATCAGGCGTTAGAGTAAACCATTTTAAAGTGGTGGTCGGCATCACTGCACTAAAGTGCATTTTAGCACTCCTCGACCACCCTGGTGCGCTGGGAGGAGCTGTGGCGAGTGCGCAGCTGGCAAAGTGCGCTATTGAGACAATATTGCCTGTGCTCAAACTGTCTATCAAAAATACACAATACATGAACTTTGGCCATCCCCGGAGAATCATTAAATTACACGAATCAGGTGAGCACAGCTACTTGCCTAGTGCTTTCAGTGGGGCACCTGTGTTGATCATAAACAATATCAAGACCAGCCAGTGCCCCACGTGGATCTGGGTGGGGTTGGTGCCTCGCCTGTTGAGCTAATGAACTTGTGCTTCGCGCAGTCAATTCATTAATCACCAAGGTCAAGCCGAGCCCGGCTAGCATGTGTTGAGCCCGGCTAGCACGTGTCTTTATTGGTGCTTCAGAAATAACCATCAATTGCCGTCACCGGGCTATAGTAGCTCATGTAGAAACGGAGGCGGCGTCTTGCCTATTGTTGTTTTCTGGCAAGGCATCTACCACACGCAGTGATTGGCCCCAGAGACAGACTCTGAGGGCCGGCCACTTTGCTCTTCCTTGCCTGCAGTTGCCAGAGAGTGGCTTTTCTTCTGCGCACACACACACCGGGAGGATGTCGCACTCACTGACTGGCACAGTCGGTTCTCGTGCAATCAGTGAGTACAGTACCGATTGGTGATGGCAGATGGACAGATTGGGCAGCATTGGGGGCGCAGGATGCTGTTTTCTGGCATCAGGGGGAGCCATGTGATTGCTCTTTGCCAGGGCTTTAAGTGGACAAAAAAAACTGGGGGTGCTCTAAAAGGGGCGGGGCAAACCTCGTAAAGGGGTGTGGCCTATCTGAGTAGGGGCGTGGTCTAAATAAAGGTAACTAGTGTAGCAGTACCCCTTGCTCTGACAAGCCGTCAGCTCTACGACTCCTCAGAGGGTCATCAGATTTGGAATTCCCCGCTCAAGCTCGCTCTCTCCCCTCCTTATTACAGCTAGGCTATGGATAACGTCATAAACCCTCCCCAATACCCTAAGATTGGTGTCGTCATCCCAGGAAATGCCCATGCAGGCACCTCCCGTATAAGGTGGCTTCACGTGAGGCTGAGTGTTCTAGAAGCACTGCTCCCAGAAAGCAACGCGGCTTCACAGGGGTGAGTTTTAACGAAGCCACCACCCCCTTCAAAACATGCCACAGAGTCCTCCTACAATGCGGTTCACCTGGCATGACATCATGGCTTGACCTCCACTACTCAGTAGTGAGCAAAAAGAGCATGCGCGCATCGATGTGCATGCTCTCACTGACGTCCAAGAAAAAATAAAGAAAACGGACTATCTCTGCGAGGCCCGAAAATAGAGCCCGGTAAAGACCCGTTTGGAGGCACCCTGAAAATAACTGCCCGTGCTCAGACCCAGACAGACCCACCCCACTTAAAGCCCCCGAGTTTAGTAGTAGTTAGACCTATGCTGCTGAGCCAAGTTGCCATGGTGTGAAGAGCATCATGTCAGACAGAGTGTGCAAGATAGGGACAGGACGGCTGTGTACCCACCCCCTGAGGAACTTACAACCCAGATGCATCCAGAGATGATGTGAGCTCCTGCGAGGTAGGAAGCAGGTAGTCTGACCCGCGCTTGGCTCAAGGCCTCTGTGTATTTGTGAGGCAGACAGCCTAAGTGCTCTTTCGGGAGCGTGTCACACGGATTTGCAGGACCGCTCCACCATTTTGCATGTTGATTCTCTGGCACTAAAGTAAAGGGGCATATCATGCAAGCAGCAACATAACACCAGCACATAAGACATCAATGTGGACTACAATATAATACAGCGGGGTGAGTGTACTGTGGAGAGATCTGGGGTTAACCTTCAGGCAGGGCCTAGGATTTGCGAGGCCCTGGGCTAAAAGGGAATGTGCGAGGCCCCTCTGATGTAGATAAGCCTTGCAAGGAGACCCATTCACAAACACTGTGGGAGGCCTATTGTCCAGCATTTTGGCGCTCCTCACAGTTTTAACTTTCAACCCACAAGCATTTCTCACACCTTCAGTCCGATAGGTGTGAGAATTGCTTATGGGCTAAAAGTTAAAACTGTGGGGGCGCCAAAAGCTGGACAATGAGCCTCCCATAGTGTCTGTGAATGGGTCTCCTTGCAATTGGAGGGAGCGTCTACCTCCCTTATGCCTGCAGACACCATCCCTGAGAGGCCCGGGGAGGAGGCCCCTCCAATGGCTCTTAATTGCAAGGCGACACCTTTCTTTGAAATGGATCGCATGGGGAACAGCACACACCACCAGTGCGGGCCCCATGTGGTGGGCTGAGTACGAGGCCCTGGGCAGCTGCCCCTGCCTAGCGCCAGCCCTGCCTCCAGGTCACAATGGTCAAATCTCTGCACAGCTACTCAGCCGTTTATCTTTCCACTTTGATGAATTGATTTGGCTGGCAGTAACACCTGATATTTAAATAACCTGGTCTGGCTGCTCTCGTGGGGGTTTATTTCACAGTCAAGCACGCTAAAAAGTGCTCATGCAGACATGAGCAAGGCGTAAACGTGTGGGCGCTATAGATATTCTCTTCTGGTTTGCTCGCGTGATGGCTCTGCGTTATGCTGAAAGCAGTGCTGTCTTCACCCGAAAACACCGCCTGCGCCATTCTTCTCCGTGACCTATCGTCACCCTGAATACAAGGCCACGAGCCCTAGGGTCACGTGACCCAGCACAGGCACCGTTGGTAGTGAAATCATACTGCATTCCTGCCATTCCCGTCACAAAATGTTCCTGCTGTATTAGCATTCCCTTTGATTTTTCCGAAGCAGAAGGCTTGTCATGTAGGCAGAAATCGGGCAGTTTAGTTACATTTGACGGCCGTGCATTATTTGAGAAGAACCGCTCGGGTTTGATCCTCTCGGAAACCACAAACCGATATTGCAGTGAAATGGGGTCTGTTTTATATTCCGCTCCCCGAGGATGCATGCTTTCACTGAAGTCCAAGAAAAAATAAATAAAAGAAAACAGACCAAAAATAGAGCCCGAAAGAGACCCGTTTCGAGGCTCCATAAAAATAACTGCCGGTGCTCAGACCCGGACAGACCCGGCCCACTTAAAGCCCTGCTCTTTGCAGGCCCGCACTGTACCTCAATTTAGACGGCCGCGTAATTTTATAGATTTAATATTCACATATTAGTGACACTCTGCTGAGTGAGGAGAGTAAAACTGATACCTGTGACTCTCCTTAAGTTCGACTAGGACACAAACATAAACAAACGCCTACTGCTGTAGTCCTAGCCCCCGCCATGCCCATTCCGTTTGAAGAACCTCAGCCCCAAGACATCTCACACATGATAAAGCAAGCCTGCGAAGTGCTCAGCCTGGAAGACACACTCCCAGACTCTTGTGGACAGACAGCAATCCGGTACCGCACTGTCTTCATCTGCTTTCTTCAGCAATTACAACATGAACATACTGGAAGTGTACAGAGTTCTGCCCATGTTTTCCTTCATTTATATTTTATGCCGGGAGCACAGAAATGTGGCGGGGAATGAAGGGGAGGAATATTATTTTGTGTTTCACATGGAGAATGAAGGATATTAATATATTAATGGCCATGAAAGAAATGTGGCATTCTCCAACCCCGTGTAACTGTGAAAGCCATACTGTCAGAATCATTTGAAATACACGGCTCAGATGCCCTGATCTGAAGCCAGTCTTACATATTTGCTGAAATTTGAAACTGCAGAGGTTTTTATGGCGTACATCGGCTTTAACTCTGACTGCTCCAGCAGAAAATGCAGCCTAGGTCTCACAACAAATAAGAAACAGGAAAACAATATTCTATAACTATTTTGATCATCTTTTATTTTAGGTAACTACATACAAAAAATCCACACACCTTAATAAAAAATGATTAATCACTCAAGTTAAAGAAGTGTAGGGAAATACAGTATTTTATGTTAACATTTTGAAACCTCAGTTGGTTAATAAAATACCTACAAATGTTTTGTGTGTAACTAGAGAGAAACAGAATTTTGCCCTAGTTGGCACAGTGGGGGATAGGGACTTCTGTGTTCTAATGCTATGATGTCCCAGACTGCGACTAAAACCACTGTGAATATACACATTGTTTTAAAATTGTATTAAATACGGTATAACATAGACTGCCGCAAAATATGCAGAGAATTGGTGGCTATAATAAAGGAAGTATTAACCTTCTATTCAGGGGTTTTGCAGCAGTTTCAAGATATTTTCTGAGCTTCTCATTGCTGAAAAGGTGTTATCTGTTTTCATGCACTTTATTGCTTGGTTTTACTCCAGATAAAGTGTTCACGTAAACCACGGAAATGTCACACTTCAGCAATCTGAAAACGTGCAATCTTTGTTTACATATTTCCCCCGTCTTCATGTGCTTTATTTTGCCCGCGAGAAAGTGTCACTCATAGTCGTTGAATGTCACTCATAATTACATTGACATGAAAATGTTTCACATAAGCAATCTGAAACCTTGGCAGCTATGGGAATCTGAATGGAGGAGAAAGAGAGGCGAAGGCCTATAAGAAAGCAGGACATAGAAAAGGTAAGGAATATTTGACTCAAGATGAAAAAGGAACTGAACATGATGTGTTCAAATAAAATTAAAGAAAGAGTGAAAGAAATGTAAGGCTGGAAGGAAAGAGAAAGGGAGGAAATGAAGTGAGAAACACATAGAACAACACTAAATGAAGGAAGAAAGACAGATACCTAGTTGAAGAATTTCACAATGCAGGGATACATTCTTGAGACAAGAAGCGAAGCAGAATCTCATTACCCACCAATCCTTTTAGGTGGCCTTGTGAGCACCAGTACTGATGCATATGTCTTAGTGGTCTGGGCATACTAGGAGCATTACATTTGTTGCCTTTGTAAAAGAATAATTCCAAGTTGCAGTCTGATTATATCACACGTTGTAAAGGGCCAGTCGTGATACAGCCTTATGTTTTTATCCGACCATTCTACAGATCGCTCCCAGAGCTGGCTTTCATGGATGTGTCATGGAATCATCTCATCTCTCGTCCTAATACTGCTGATTATCACTTTCCCCATTTCTGGATGGTTTGCTCTAAAGGTAAGGGCGACAGCTTGCCTTATGTTGTAAATCCATTACCAGTTCCAATACCCATTCCATAAATCTAGACATTTGTGTAAGTATGAATTTTAATTCTATAATGCCACTCAGAGATTTTGCAGGAAGCTCAGGCTTCAGTAAGAGTTTGTATTCAGTTAGACTGTGAAGCCATCTCTTCCTTTCCTCCTTGTTTTTCCATTATCTATGCCGCTATGCTTAAATGCCATACGCCTTGCGTGTCCTAGAGCCATGGCTTTCCCTAAATGTGGGCACAGCTCCTGGAAGGTTGCAGAGTTAAACAATAATACCAATGAGCAAGAGGCTTGCAAGGACAGAATCCAAAAATGATTGTATTTTTTATTTTTATTTTAAAAGTTTTATGTAGCGCTGGCTAGAACCAGAGGTGTCAGAGCGCTTTACATGAGTTACAGCTAGTTACAGGTTACATAGTTACATCACTTAAATCAAACAGTCACAGGGGGAGGAGGAGAGGGAAGGAGGGAATACACAATGGGAAAAACGAGGAAAATAATGTCAGATGTCCGGCTGGGTAGGTGCGGCCGAGGGGGTGAAACCAGGGCCAGACTCCTCTTTAGCTGCATATGACAGCTCAACCGGGCATCAGCCAAGGTTGCTCGTGCATCGAGGTGAGTAGAAACAGTTTTGTTAACTGCCCAGGGTGCATCGTCAGAGGTCAATCAGAAATTCAGAGGAACGTTATTATGAGTTCTATATAGTGCTGGCTAGACCCTTAGGTATAAGAGCACTTTACATTAGGCTACACACTGTTGCAGAGAATAAAAACAAATACACATTGCGTCAAAAATTAAGCAACAAATTGAGAGAGGAAAGAAAGGTGAGACAACTAGAGGGGAGGGGGGGGAGTGTGAAGGGGAGGAAGGGGGAAAAGAGGGCAGGAGAGACGAAATGAAGTCTGCCCAAAGACCGACTGAGTAAGTGACGTCCGAGGAGGGAATCCACAGCCCGTCTCCCCAATAGCTAATCAGGTAGCTCCATCGAGCATCAGTCATATAGCTAGGTCTCAACTGATGAGGGAAAGTTCACAGAAGAAAGTACAGTGGATAGACCGGGTGGGAACGAAGAGCAAGGATGGGTGAGGGCAAAAGTCAATAGCTGGAAAGAGGAAAAGAGTAGAGAGGAGGGTAGTAGAGGGTATGGAGAAGAGGAGAAGGGAGAAAAGTCCAGTAGAGAGACGCAGGAGAGTTTTCCCAAAGACTGGCTGTGTAGATGATGGTCAAGGAAGGAAATCCATAGCCCATTTCCTCTTTAGCTCACGAGGTAGTTCCACCAGGCGTCAGTCAAAATGTCAAGGTCTCAGCTGCCGATGGGAAGATCTCCGAGTCAAATGACATGGAGAGTGAGCAGTAGCAGGGTCGGTTTGGGAGTGCCCCGGTGCCTCAGGAGTACCCCGCGGCGTAGTCAGGGCTGGCCCCAGTCGCCATCTTGGGGACAGGCACTACAGCAAACTCCACCTCCGCCTGAGATACAAGCATTGTGAGAGGCAGATGGGAGGGAAGCCAAGAAATCACGGTAGCCTTTCCAGCAGGAGACGTGTTCCTAGGTCCAGCAGGTCGTTGGGCCTGGAATCTGAAGGTGTAACAGGTACTCACTGTGGACGGTGAAGGTTCAGCTGAGCGCCGGGTGCTCCTCAGGGCAGCGATAGCACAGGCCCACGATTCAACGGCACGGGCCATCAACCAGCTCCCTAGCCGAAGCGACGATGTGCATTGTGAGTTGGGCGCCGTTACTGCGCTGATTTAAATAGCGCGGGTGGCGGACGCCATCATAGGGTCAGGCAGCATTGGGGCTGATGGATCATTTACAGGTAAATAATTTTGTAATAGAAATGTATGAACTTTGAGCCCACAGAAAAGAACTACGAATTCACAAATGGCTGGCTGACTGAGATATGCTGGTACTTTAAAGGAAGGAAAATTATATCCTACCACATCTGACCCTACTGCAGATCAAACTATCTCATAATCCTTCAAAAGTATTGTGGATCGAGGTTCCGGCACCAGCTTGAGAACAATGACCCTTAACAAAGGTCTGTCATGATAGCAAAAATCGACGTGCAACAAAGCGCTTCACATATAGAGCAAACGTAGCAACACAAGCTCTGAACACGCACTTGAAATTCACTACACAGCACTCCCAGCAGAAATAGCCGATCTAGGACGTCCTCACATGGCCACCATAGCAAAGTCAGGCACTGACCAGCTATAAGCCAACAGAAGCTTGAAAGGCCCCCGCTTCGAAATGCTCCGTACAGTTGCCCTCACTACAGCCAAACAGACGAACAAGCTTCTCTCTTGCCTAAGTCAGCACCCTCAAAGCTGGCAAGATAGATCCCACCGCACTCGCGTCACTCACGTCGTCGCCATTTTAGTGTCAGGCCGAATCGATTAAGAGAGCTCCACAAACCTCACATCATGCCTGTAACAATATAAATACCCCATCGGAGAGTGTAGTGATCCATAGTACAGTTTGCAAAACGACAGAAATGTGGGTCTGAATAGTCAATAAGCAGCAGTTTAATTAGATTAACAAAACAAAAGATGTTATAATTGGGTTTTAATTCTCAATAATTCAGCCATCATATTTGTAATTTCAAAGAATTTCCTCTTCCATGTGTCCATTATAAGCAGTACTTTGAATACAGTGGCATACCTCTGCACCTTCTTCACCTGCCCCAAGAACCTTCAGGGCTCAGTCTTTGGCTGTAGACAGTCCCACTGCCCCAGCACCCACAGGGCACGCATTTTGGTAATGCTCTGTTGGCTCTTTGTGCAGCCTCGGCACGTGACAACCAATTGTACACTGGCTTCAACAGTTCCATGTACTATCACTAGAAGTTATTTTCATTGTAATGTTTTGTATGGCAATGGTTTATTCATTGCTAATGCTCAAAAGTTACATAACTATTACAATGAGAATGGAAAGATTACAATTTAATTTGGTTTGCACTCAAAATGTTTCCCACAGTAGTGTAAGAAAAATCATGAAATAACATTGTCATATTATGAGCGGAATGATACCTTTAGATTAAGGGGACTAATTACCGCTAGATGCGATGGGATAAATGTGAGCAGTGGCCATATGAAAAGTAATCAAATACAATGTAATTAAAAAGTGTATTAGTGCCATTAATGGAAAACAATGCCTTAGGTGATATCTCAGGGGTTTGTCATCTTTGGTTTCGATAAGTAAGACATTGAGTAAGACAACCCAGATTGTCCAAGTTTGATTCTGTAGAGAGAAGCGTTACGTTATGGAGCTAGTCCTGAAACTTGTATTGAGCATAAAAATAAGGGCCCGCGCATAAAAAGACCTCCAAACCAAAGGGTAGGAAAATGTAATTGTCAATCTGTTGATTCTACTGGGCTTCGCTGATGTCATCAATGTGTTTTCTGATGTCATCTGTTTATGTAGATAGAAAGGTTGTTGTAACTGCACGCACGGACAAAATGTGTTGCTATTTACAATCTCATACATGAGATTGTGTGGTCATAAGTAGGGCACGGAGTGTTATGGTTGCAAAGTTCACCATAACACATACATTTCTGCGATTTTTTGGGGGGCGGGCATATCCAACACTTCAGTTCAATTAAGGTTTTATAACAGCATTTTTTTTGTTTATGTATGATGCTGCATGCTTACTGATCTTAGTACAGAACTAACTTCCTTAAACAGTTGTTTCACAAGATGAGTTTGAGTTGAAGACAATTTCCCATTGACACAGAATGGGTAGAACTGTTTGATACATCTGGCCCCTAGGGTTTTTTATGACATTGGTTAACAAGAGCGAGGAATTTACTTGTGCCATCTCTACTCATGACTTCTCACGTAATATCATATGACATCACAAGTCACCACTGTTTGCAAGATGAATCATATCATTAGTGACCACGGTGGACTGGACTACCAGGAATTTTCCAGTTTGCGGGAGGCTGCTTTCGGGCCACAGGGGCTGCTTGTCCATTTCTGAACGTAATCCTCAAATAGTGGTTGTTTCTCTCGCCTATTTCTCACTTGCTTACAGCGTACACTATTCCTGGACATTGGAGGCCCAGCCTGGGAAGAAAGAATGGAGCAGGCGCAGTCCAATGTGTGGATTGATGTTTGCTAAGTACTGCTCTAGCCTACTTGCCCAACCTGTGGTCCTGTGAAATAAAGAGATGGGAAGTTTAGGGTGATGGAAAATACTGCTGTGTTCGCAGAATACCAAGGCTGCCAGTCTTGGATGCTGAATGCCAAGGCTGCCTATTCTTGTTTCTATCTCATGCCTCTTTCCTCCATCATCCTACACTTCCTATCTCTTTATCTCACTGCTGTAGGTTATTTTTAGCTGTTGTTTTCTCCATTTGTTTTCCTATATTTCTCTTCCTCCTTTGTACTCTCTTTTCCGAACTTTTCTCTTTTTCTCTGGATCAAAGTTTGTTAATGAAAAATAAATCCCAAGTCCGAAAGTAAGTGTTGGTGTCCGCCACCTACAACCACAGTGCTATTTAAGCATGATATTTACACACTGGTGATTTGCGATACCGGCCTCAGGATGTTGCGTTTTGTACTTGTAGTTTGTGAATGCTGGCCTAGCTTTGTTACTCTACATGAAAGCCCAGTATGGAGACTGGTTAGGGAGTAGAGCATTACATACTGGAACATTGCAGAGAGGGCCTGAGATGGTGCTTCACATACTTGGACATTGTGGATACTGTCCTAAGAATGCTGCTTTACATAAAGGGACATTGTGCATTCTGGCCTACGAGATTTACATTCTGGGGTATTGTAGAAAATGGATTAGTATAGAACATTACATGCTGGGGCAATGTTGGTCAGGCTTCGCTGCTTCAATTATCGTGGTACTAAGATGTTCAATTAGGGCTATTACTTTACAATCAAAATATGACTGGCCTTAGTCCATGTCTTGGGCTCAGCCCATAAACTATATTGGCTTTGACCACGAGCTTGAAAAAAGGTCTTAACAAAGTTACTTCTAGTGCCAATTTGGGTAATAGTCACACCGTTGGCAACATATTCAGCAGGTTTAGTGATGTCATTCATGATGGGATATGTGTTCAACCAGTAATGTGATTTGAAATGTCTTTTCTAACACCATGTTTGAGTTCATGAGCAGTGCATTGGGGCAGCGTTAAGTTTGTAGAGCCCGATTACCTGGTGATTTTGTAATATGGGCAGGTGTTGTGTCATGCAAGCAGCATCGCAGTAGCTGTAAGGTATTTTTGTTTTAGGTCTCTTGAATGCTTCCTAAACAACCTTAACTAACGTATAAGTGAATATCAAAGCTTTTTGTAAATGTATATACCCTGTCTCTGTACTTAGAACCACTGTGCATGTTTTTGCCAATATACAGTGGCATAGGATGCAGGGCATTGGCTTTGGACATGTTTGCTACCAGTCCCTCATCCTCCAGAGCATCACAGGATAGGTAACGCCTTTGGGTGTCTGCAACAGCCACAGGTTCTGTAGTGTGGACGTATATGTGATACCCATGCCCAAAAACGGTGGCCACTATGCACTGTTTTTGTTTTTATGCTTTGACACTAGGCAAACTGTTAGACGGGACCTGAAGGGTCGGCCGAGGACAAGGGGAGAGGTCTCCGGGGAGAGCCGTCTCCAGCGATCGTACAGACAAGTAACTTCCCCCCCACAGATGGACACCACACAAAGATAAGATTTAACGTTCTTTATAAGCAATCTTGAGGTACGGTAGAATGGTACAAGGAGGTCTGGACTCAGGGGTCCCCTCAATTCTAGTCTCTTGGATGGGAGAGGGGGTAGCGGGACAGTCTTATTACCAATATGGTAGTTGCGATGAGATGATGGGTAGCTCACAATCCTCGAGCTCGGCGTTCTAGGAGGACGGGCCGCGGCAGCGCCAGCAGGTCCCGGGGAGATCGAAGGTGGCAACGGTCCGCGGCAGCGCCAGCAGGTCCCGACGAAGATGGTGGTTACAACGGGCCGCGGCAGCGCCAGCAGGTCCCGGCGAGGATGAAGGTTGCAGAAGGCCGCTGCAGCGCCAGCGGACAAGACGACAGTTCACAAGGCAGGGCTGCGGCAGCGCCAGCAGTCCGTCAAGGATGAGTTCTTCTCGGTGTCTCTCGACTCCAGGATACAACTCCTTCCTGCTCTGGAGCTGCCCCAGTTATAGGTCTGGCGGCCTTTGATGTCCGGACCCTCGCACTTGGAGGTCGGGAGGTCCGGGATGAGGGAGTCCAGACACCCAGCAGGGGGGTGGAGCCAGCGCCCGTGGAGGCTGGGGGCGATCGGCACCTGGCGGGGGAGAGCCATCGACACTTCTTTCTCCCATTGACCTGCCAAGTGGTCCGTTCACCTCCTGGGTGGATGGTGGTGCCGGGATGTCGGGGCCTGGCCAGGCCCAGGGTTGGGGTCGAGCTGAGGCCATGCGGCCTCCTGGTGCAGTGTCCAAGATGGCGGCCGGGCTGGGCAATGGTGCTGACGGTGGCCCGGGCCCGTGATACAGAGATGTCCGGGGGTAGGAGTCCCGTAGGGGACGGAGTGTGGGTTGCTTCTGTGGGTAGCACCTGGAGAGCCGGTGTCCTGGCTCTGTCATGCGGGGAGGGAGCGAGCCCTTCATGTGGCCTGTCCAACATGCGTCCCCCCCAGCTGAAGGCGGGGAGAGTCACCCATCCTCTTGGGGACTCTCCTCGTCGAGGCGGAAAAAGCATGACAGGCCATCCGCGTTGGCGTGATCCTGGCCAGGGCGGTGCTCCACAGTGAAGTCCATCCCCTGCAGGGAGATGGACCATCGCAAGAGCTTGGGATTTTCCCCCCGCATCTGCATTAGCCATTGCAGGGGGCGATGATCTGTTTGCACCCGAAAGTGGGTACCGAAGAGGTAGGGCCGGAGCTTCTTGAGGGCCCATACTACTGCGAAGGCCTCCCTCTCGATGGTGCTCCAGCGCTGTTCTCGGGCCAACAGACGTCTGCTGATGAAGGCCACTGGTTGGTCGACTCCCTCGGGGTTCAGTTGGGAGAGGACGGCCCCAATGCCATGGTCGGAGGCATCAGTCTGAACGATGAACTCCCGGCTGTAGTCGGGAGCCTGGAGTACCGGGGCGGTGCACATGGCGACCTTCAACTTCTCGAAGGCCGCTTGACAGTCGGGAGTCCAGTCGACTCTTTTTGGCTGGTTCTTGGATGTAAGTGCTGTGAGGGGCCCCACACTGCTGCCATAGTCCTTCACAAACCGCCGGTAGTATCCGGTGAGCCCCAAGAAGGCCCGGACCTCGGTTTGCGTTACGGGTGGCTGCCAGGACTGGATGGCAGCGATCTTGAGTTGGAGGGGGGCCACCAGACCGCTCCCCACTTGGTGTCCGAGGTAGGTCACGGACCCCTGGCCAATCTGGCATTTGCTGGCCTTGATTGTGAGGCCGGCCTGTTGGAGGGCCTGCAGGACCTCTCGGAGGTGGCGGAGGTGGTCTGACCAGTGGCGGCTGTAAACCGCGATATCGTCCAGGTAGGCGTCGCTGAACTCTTCGAGGCCCGCCAATACCTGGTTCACCAGGCGTTGAAAGGTTGCTGGAGCGTTTTTCATGCCGAATGGCATCACTTTGAAATGGTAGTGACCATCCGGGGTGAAGAAAGCGGACCGTTCTTGCGCCCTGGGGGTGAGGCCGATCTGCCAGTAGCCCGCTGTCAGGTCGAAGATGCTAAGGTAGCGGGCAGCCCCCATGCGGTCGATCAGTTCATCGGCTCGGGGAATGGGGTGAGCGTCGGTCCGGGTGACAGCGTTCAGACCCCGATAGTCAACGCAGAATCGGAGCTCAGGGGTGGTGCCGGGGGCAGCAGCTTTGGGGACCAGTACGACTGGGCTGGCCCAGGGGCTGTCCGAGGGTTCGATGACTCCGAGTGTGAGCATTTTCGACACTTCTTCTTGGATGCAGGCACGTACCCGATCTGGCACGCGGTACGCCCGATGTCTGATGGGGGGACTGTCCCCAGTGTCCACGTTGTGCAAGCACCAGGGGGTGACCCCTGGGGTGAGGGAAAATAGGGCTGCGAATTACAGCAGGAGAGCCCGACAGTCTTGGCGCTGCTCCGAGGTTAGGGCATCTGAGAGTCGGACCCCGTCTACTGAACCATCTTTCTCACGGGTCCTCAGTAGGTCAGGGAGGGGCTCGGAGTCTTCTTCCGCTCCACTGTCTGTAGCCATCAGTAGGCTGAGCTCCGAGCGCACAAAGTGGGGTTTGAGTCTGTTGGCGTGGAGGACCCGGAGGGGGTTCCGGGGAGATTCCATGTCGATGAGATAGGTGACGGGGCTCTTGCGCTCGATCACCTTGAAGGGCCCCGTCCACTTATCCTGCAAGGCACAAGGTTCGGTGGGGGACATCACGCATACTTGCTGGCCAGGTACGAACTCTATGGAGGAGGCGTTCTGATCGTACCATTTCTTCATGTCCTCCTGACTGGCTTCAAAATTGGCTTTGGCGATCTCTCGGAATCGCCTGGTCTGATTGCGGAGGGTCAGGAGGTACTTGTAGACGTCTGGAGGGGTTTTCAGGGGGGCCATCTCCCAACCTTCCTTGACTAGGCTGAGGGGCCCTCGAACAGGGTGTCCGTACAAGAGTTCGAAGGGGCTGAAGCCGAGGGACTTCTGAGGGACTTCTCGGTAGGCGAAGAGGAGGCACGGGAGTAGCACATCCCACTGGCGGCGGAGGGGCTCTTCCAACCCCATAATCATTCCCTTGAGTGTGCGGTTGAACCGCTAAACCAGTCCGTTTCCTTGCGGGTGATAGGGGGTTGTGAATCGGTAGGTGACCCCGCACTGCTGCCAGAGGGATTTCATGTATTTTGAAATAAAGTTCGTGCCTCTGTCGCTGACGACTTCCCGGGGGAAGCCCACCCGGGAGAAGATCCCCATTAAGGCTCGGCCGACCACCGGTGCTGTTACAGTTCGAAGGGGGATGGCCTCGGGATAGCGGGTGGCGTGGTCCACCAGTACCAGGATGAATCGATGCCCTTGTGCTGTTCGGGGGTCCAGGGGCCCCACAATGTCTATTCCCACCTTTTCAAACGGGGTGGTAACCACGGGAAGGGTTGCAGGGGTGCCTTGTGTTTGCGGCCGCTCTTCCTGCTTGCCTGACAAGTGGGACAGGACCGGCAGTGGTTGAGTACGTCATTTCTCATTTTGGGCCAGTAAAAGTGGGTCACCAGGCGGTTGTAGGTTTTGTCCTGACCCAAGTGTCCGGCCAGGGGGACGTCGTGGGCCAAGTTCAACAGGGAGTCTCTAAAACGGAGGGGCACCACCAACACTCGACTGGCCCCCAACTCGGCGATTCTTTGTTCGCTGTACAATAGATCATTGTCCCAATAGATCCAGTGGGCCCCGGCGGTATCTCCCGCGCTCTGGGCGAGTGCTTGCTGTCGTAGTCCCTCGAGGGAGGGACATGTCTTTTGCTCTTGACGGAATTGTTCCTGGGTGGGTCCCCCTTCTTGACGCCACTGGGCCAGGTCTGGGAGGTCCTGGGGCTGAGCGAGTTCTTCTTGGGTTTGTTCCGGGGGGTCGGCGTGGTCGGCGTCCCCCACTGGGGCGATCGGGGGAGGAGGTGCTGGCCATTCGGGTTCTTCGGGTCGGGGGATGGCGCGGGCCGCCATGGACCTGGTGGTTACGCACGCCCAGTCCGGGAGGCCCAACATCCCCAGGTGCTCTCTTCTTTCCACGGCGGCCCACGGGGAACTCTCGAGATCGTTCCCCAGGAGACAGTCCACGGGGGCATCATCGCGGACCGTCACCTTCAGCAGGCCGGATACTCCTCCCCACTCGAAGGGGACGCAGGCCATCCGACACAGGCTCTCCGAATTGTCGGCTGAACGGACGGGGCAGAGAACGTTCGGTAGGATTTGTTCTGGGGTCACCAGGTGACAGCGGACGGCCGTCACACTGGCCCCCGTGTCACGTAGGGCTTCAGCCTTGCGCCCATTTATGTTCACCCACTGACTGTATTTTCTGGTGTTGGCGGGTAGGGGAGCCCGCGGGATCATGTCTCTTCCCCCTAGGCACGCCAGGACCATGGCGGCCAGTTCCCACTCTTGTTGCTCTTGTTCGTATTCTTCATGCTCTTCGGAGACTTGCTCTTCTCCTAGAGCGGCGGCAGCTACCTGGCGGGGCCTCGGAGTCTGGTTCTGTGGGCAGTTCAGGTCATTGGCGTAGTGACCGACTCGCTGGCACCGATGACAAGTGACATTGGCTCTGAATCCCGAGCGCATCGGGGGGTTGCCCCGGCCCGCCAGGAGCGGGGTGCTGGTAGCGAGAGCGGCCGGGACGGCGTCTTTCCCCCGGCCCTGGCCTCCTCCTCCTCCTCGGGGACGGTGATGGCCTTGGTTGTTCCTGTTCTGCTCGTTCGGCCCACCCCGGCCCACTCGGGTGCTTTCCCATCGGTCAGCCTCGGCGGCGAGCTGCCGTGGATCAGTCAATTTACTGTCGAGGAGGTGCTGCCTGAGCTCGACAAAGCAGTTGTTGGAGAGGTGCTCCCATACGACGAGGTTAAAAAGCTGGTCGTTACGTGGCTCCCCTTGATCCATCCCTCAAGGGCTCGGCTGAAATAGTTTACATATTCCACCCAAGTTGTACCCGGGATACGGGTGCAGTCGCGGAACCTCTGGCGGTACATTTCGGGTGTCAGCCCATATCGAGTGAGGAGGGCGGCCTTCATGTGATCATAGGACGTCATTTGATGGTCCGGGAGCTGTAACAGGGCATCACGGCCTTCATTGACGAACCTCCCCCATAGACTGGCTCCCCAGTCACTTCGATCGATCCGGTGGGAGGTCATGGCGATCTCGTAGGCCTTGAACCACTGCTGTATGTCGTCGTTTCGGTAATACTCTCGGACGACATCTTTGGGAATGTGGACCTTTGGTTCTGTAGCTCCTGGGGTGCGCGGTGGCTCGGGCATCCCCAGGTCTTTGTTTTGCTTTCGTAGTTCTATCTCTGCTAGTTTGCGCTCGTGTTCGAATGCCAGCCTTTTTTCTTCGAGCTCTCTTTGTCTTTGCTTTTCTTCCCGCTCTTCTCGGAGCCGTAAGTGTTCTAGGTTCAATTTTTGTTCTGCTAGTTTTAGTTCTCCATCCATTTTGAGCCGTGCCAACTCTAATTTGTGCAGTCTGCTTTTTTCTCGCTCCTGGATCTCTTCCCGGGAGAGACCCGTTCTCCTTTCTTCGGAAGGAGTGGTGCTAGTCTCTGGTGCTTCGATGCGTTGGTCCCGGGGACCGGCGGTATTTGCTTCTGCCCATGATTCTAGGGCGTGTTTAAAGTCATCTTTTGTGCTCAGTTCCATACAAAATTGTTTTAATTCTCGATGGTTGTACTCCTCCAGTTTTTCCATTTGGAATTTCTCCGTAGACCCGCTCTCTTGGGTCGACATTGTGGTTTAGACGTGGGGTGAGCTGCTTTCTGTACGATTACGCGTTGGTTCGGATCGCGCCGCTGGCCACCAATGTTAGACGGGACCTGAAGGGTCGGCCGAGGACAAGGGGAGAGGTCTCCGGGGAGAGCCGTCTCCAGCGATCGTACAGACAAGTAACTTCCCCCCCACAGATGGACACCACACAAAGATAAGATTTAACGTTCTTTATAAGCAATCTTGAGGTACGGTAGAATGGTACAAGGAGGTCTGGACTCAGGGGTCCCCTCGATTCTAGTCTCTTGGATGGGAAAGGGGGTAGCGGGACAGTCTTATTACCAATATGGTAGTTGCGATGAGATGATGGGTAGCTCACAATCCTCGAGCTCGGCGTTCTAGGAGGACGGGCCGCGGCAGCGCCAGCAGGTCCCGGGGAGATCGAAGGTGGCAACGGTCCGCGGCAGCGCCAGCAGGTCCCGACGAAGATGGTGGTTACAACGGGCCGCGGCAGCGCCAGCAGGTCCCGGCGAGGATGAAGGTTGCAGAAGGCTGCGGCAGCACCAGCGGACAAGACGACAGTTCACAAGGCAGGGCTGCGGCAGCGCCAGCAGTCCGTCAAGGATGAGTTCTTCTCGGTGTCTCTCGACTCCAGGATACAACTCCTTCCTGCTCTGGAGCTGCCCCAGTTATAGGTCTGGCGGCCTTTGATGTCCGGACCCTCGCACTTGGAGGTCGGGAGGTCCGGGATGAGGGAGTCCAGACACCCAGCAGGGGGGTGGAGCCAGCGCCCGGGGAGGCTGGGGGCGATCGGCACCTGGCGGGGGAGAGCCATCGACACTTCTTTCTCCCATTGACCTGCCAAGTGGTCCGTTCACCTCCTGGGTGGATGGTGGTGCCGGGATGTCGGGGCCTGGCCAGGCCCAGGGTTGGGGTCGAGCTGAGGCCATGCGGCCTCGTGGTGCAGTGTCCAAGATGGCGGCCGGGCTGGGCAATGGTGCTGACGGTGGCCCGGGCCCGTGATACAGAGATGTTCGGGGGTAGGAGTCCCGTAGGGGACGGAGTGTGGGTTGCTTCTGTGGGTAGCACCTGGAGAGCCGGTGTCCTGGCTCTGTCATGCGGGGAGGGAGCGAGCCCTTCATGTGGCCTGTCCAACACAAACCTACACCTTCTTTCCTTTCCACAAAAAACCCTAAGCTCAGCCTAAACACTTGTGTAATGGGCATTCACCACAGTATGTGGTTTTGGACCAAAACCAATGCCTAGTCCCGGACCGCATGGCAGGCCTTTGACCATGTTTTAGTCGGCAATGGGCACAGGGAATGTTTATTTGCCATGTCCTTTGCCAAGTTCCTGTGTCTCCAAAGCCACTGATCACAACCTTTGAAAATGTGCATTAGGGTTTGGTTGGAGGGCATAACTTTTGCCATGCTCTGGGTTTAGTCTCCTGCTCAAGATCTGATTTGAAGACACACAGCCCCTACTTGTGCATATTGCGCCCGCAATGCAGGGCATACCATTCACCCTTCCAACACTCAGAGCATGTCTGTTTGGCTGTACAATGTGGACGGTAGGCACAGGGCATCACCGCATTCTTTGCCTAGTCTCTGCTTGTCAGTTGGTCATTGGCCATTCAAATTTATCACTCTATCTTGGCTAGGCAACCTATATTTCCTAATCCTACCTGTTTACATCATCGAGACCTACAAAAACGTCATTGGAAAGGTCAGTCCAACTGACCTCTGTTATAGCCAACTAAATAATCAATCCTGCACCAATAGTTTAGAGATACAGCATTTTAGATTTTAATATATAATACTATGACAACAGAAACCTATTTAATCTCTACCATCAGCTGTACAACATTGCTGCAACCTTAACGCAATGTAGAGACAACAGCAGTATCTTGATGCAAAGCCATGAAACTGCTCTTTGTCACATAGTAGACAAAATGTACAGTGTGCAGACTGTGAAAACGAAGTTTTTGTTTAGATTCTGGACTCAAATACTGAGAAGCTGTTTCTTCCAAAGAAACTAAATTTTGGTTCATTGACCCTGACCAATATCTTCTTCAGCCAGTTTTCTGTTTTTGATTGCCTTACACTCGAAAACTGGTAGATTCCATTTGTTTAAAAGCATGTTGCGCCCAGTGGTGGTTGGATCTCTGCTACCAGTTCAGAAAAGTAGCCCTAGTGATTCTGATAAAAAAGACAATGGCTTGTTTTGGTATTTGCATTGTCAACACTCAGGAACCAATACATTTTTTATCAATTGTATTCACCCACTCTAGAAGTTCTTGGAGCCCCTTAGGCTGTCCTGGAGTTAGCATATTTTCATATGGGGCTTTGAATTGTTACTGCATGTATTTATGGCAACACAGCAAGTATGAACACTATCAAAGAGTAGTTTGGTCAGTTTTTCCCATGACTTGATAGATCTGGCCATAAACAAAGTGACTTGGACAGAAGCTCGTGTGATGTGGTATGTGGGAACTTGTATATGAAGATAGAATAAATAAACAGGTGGTGAAGCAGTCAGTACAGCTCACACTAGGGCTGAAAAATGCTTCTAAACTGATTGTATGTGTTTTATTTCCAGACAGTTCCCAATTATGAGCGAGTGGTTCTCTTCCGTCTCGGACGTATTAAGGCTCCCCGGGGGCCTGGTGTCATCCTGCTGTTACCCTTCATTGATCAATGGCAGCGGGTGGACCTGCGGACAAAAGCCTTCAGTGTCCCACCATGTAAGGTGAGTGGTACCTAAATGTAATTCTGTACTCTTCACAGTGTGGGGCAAGGTTTTCTATATCACAGGAAGTAGACTGCATGCGCTCCCTTCTCAATGGATGTGGGATAGTATGTCAACAAGTTCGCACAGGGTTTGAGTCCTATGCACCAAAGGGGTTTATGTTGAAACACGGCTGAGGTGGTTTTATTAGAGTGACGGAATCCTCCCTTCCTAGGTATCATTTTTAAGAGTACGACTGGTACAAGTATTTTTGACACTTTAGAGATGAACAGAGAGACAATATTATACCCCACACGGATGATTAACACGCTATACAAATATATGCCTAATGTAAAATGAAGATGCTCGTCAGGGTACAAAACAGATATTCCAATAGCATTCTCTATTGGTGGTTGGCCCTATGCTTTTGCCACATTTCCTAATAAGCAGGAAAAGTCCATACGCTTAACCACAACCTGCCTTACAACTGAAGCAGAGTCTGCAGTTCTAACAAAGTATGTGTCTCATGTCTCCATACAGGTGACCTCAAAAGACAGGGCGGTGATCTCCATTGGTGCTGACATTCAGTTCCGTGTTTGGAATCCGGTCTTGTCAGTCATGGCTGTTCAGGACCTGAACACCGCTACACGTATGACGGCTCAGAACCTCATGACTGCCATGCTGATCAAGAAGAACCTGCGTGAGATTCAGATGGACAAACTGCGCTTAGGTGACCAGCTGCTGGTGAGTTCATGTAAAGCCTCTCATTGGTGAATTTGTCCAAGCACTGGATCATGGCTTAGCATTTAAAAGTTCCATATACTCACAAACACACTGTGTGGCTGTAATTGGAATATGAATTGAAGCTGGTCAACTTAATTTTGGAACGTTGTGAGAAATCTTATTTTGTCAAGTGTTATTCATCAGGAGAGCCTGCTGCACTGTTTCTGATTTTAATCACGTCAACAGATGCTCAATCTGTCCCAGTTACCGACCTCATGCTGTTTAGTGGAATCTTACTTGAGTGAGTTATGCCATTAAATTGCATTGTGCCAGTGACACAAATGACAATGACTTAGACTATGTTGAAGTTTCCGAAGCATGTAATGTGCCTATATGGAGCATCCATTGCTCTTGATGAGGTTTATGATATGAAATGAGTTAGACCCCTACTGTGTACATGAAGCTTTGAATGAGAGATGTGACTCCAGTAGTCACTGGAGGTGGTTGGATAAATTATATGGTACGTCTACCAGTGAGTCTCCTGACATTTCGAAATCATGAAGGCATACATAGTGTAGCAGATCTTGCTCACTGTAGAGAAAGGATTAGATAGATTTTTTACCCAGGTGCGACATCTTGATGCCGGAACTGTGCCACACATTGCCATGCAGAGTAAAAAGTGCATATAATATTGATTTATCGCCCATATTTAGCTCCTTGTCTTTGCCACTGTTTGCTTAGGTGGACATCAACAGCAAAACCAAGAACTGGGGCTTAGAGGTGGACCGTGTGGAGTTGATTTTGGAAGCAGTGTTGAGGCAGCCCGATGACATGCCATCCAGCAACCTCATCATGCCACCATCCATCCCAGGAATGGAAGGGCTAGCTGGGCCTTTCCAGCAGCTAGCAATGCACTTCCTCAGCAACAGTCTTGCGGTCGCAAATCAAAATACAGCGCAAGAAGGAGACTTGCATGCTGGTAAGGACTGTATAGCTGCGTTTTGGACAGATTGATGTGTTTGTATGTAGTGTTGAGAAAATAAATGCATGTTCTTCTGCTGTGGGCTACCTAACGGATTAAAAGACTGAATTGAACTTGCCTTGGAAGCATGACTATATCACTTAAACATGAATGAATGAATGGCATTTTGTACCGCGCGTACTTAGCCCCAAGGGGCAGCAAGGCGCAAAAAACAGACAGACAGAGAAGTCCAAGCTACCAGATAACAGGACCACAAGACCGCTAAGAGCTCGATCCCTTGTATGCCTGGGAAAAAAGCCAAGTCTTCAGATGTTTCCTGAAAACCGCCAAAGAAGACTGGCTAGAAAGCTCCAGGGGGAGGGAGTTCCAAAGTTTTGGAGCCAAGGTGGAAAAGGCTCTACCTCTCCATCTCACCTTAGCAAATCTGGGAACCGAAAGCATGTTCTTAGATGATGACCGGAGGGTTCTCGAGGGGGTGTAAACATACAGAAGAGACCTGATTCTCTCCGAGCCTGAGCCATGTATAGCACTGTGAGCCAGACAGAGAAGTTTAAACTTCTAAAGTTTTGAACACTACTCTATCCCAGCACATGGTCAATAATAACATCCTGGACCCATCTCAAAACGGGTTCAGACCAGGCCATAGTACTGAGTCTGCTCTTTTGGCCACCACAGAGCATCTCCGAACGATTTTAGATGCCGGTCAAAGTGCTGCGCTGATTCTTCTTGACCTCAGCGCGGCCTTTGACACGGTATCCCACGACATCCTTCTCAATCGTTTAGAGACATTTGGAGTATCCGGCCATGCTTTGGACTGGTTCCGATCCTTTCTCAAAGAAAGATCCTTTCGGGTCTCTGCCCCCCCCTTTCTATCCAAATCCCACCCCATTGCACAGGGAGTTCCGCAGGGCTCTGCGTTGAGCCCATCCCTTTTTAATCTTTACGTTCAGCCCCTGGCAGCGTTGGCCAAAGAGTGGGGCCTTACATTAGTATCGTACGCCGACGATACACAGCTGGCCATCGCCCTTACAGAAGGTCCTTCCATTTCATCCTCCAGTTTTAAAAACGGTCTATCTGCGGTTGCCCAATGGATGACAACAAACTGTCTACAGCTCAATGCTGGTAAAACAGAGGTGCTACTTCTTGGCAAAAACACCTGCCTATGGAATGAGCATTGGTGGCCGTCCTCCCTAGGCACCATCCCATCTCCCAAACCCCTAGTGAAAAATCTAGGAGTTTTAATGGATGCCTCACTTAACTTTCAGGCCCACACTAAAAAAGTTGCTGGCACTTGCATCGGCCTGCTGAGGAGTCTTAGCCACATACTAGGCTTCTTCAATGCCAAAACTCGCCAACTTATTATTCAAGCCACCATTCTCTTGCGTCTTGACTACGCCAATGTTCTCCTTCTTGGCGCTAACAAAAGTGAGGTATCACGACTCCAACGCGTGCAAAATTCCGCGGCTAGAACTCTAGTCGGCCTCCCCCGCAGATGTTCAGCTAGAGCGACCATCCAAAAACTACACTGGCTACCCGTCGACTCCAGAATCAAATTTAAGACCCTCATTATGACCTTCAAAATCATTAAACTCGATACCCCTCCACTGCTTCGACCTCTTCTTACCCCCTATGCGCCGTCACGTAACCTGCGCTCTTCCAACCAAAACCTACTATGCGTCCCACGCATAAAACTTTGCCGCATGGGCGGCCGCTCCTTTAGGTTTCTTGGAGCCAAACTTTGGAACGATCTGCCGCAACTTATTCGCTCCATAGAAAGCCTACCGGCGTTCCGGAAGGCAATAAAAACGTACCTATTCCCGTAATTCCCTTCCCCTTCCGCCCAGGCCGAGGTCTTGGTTCTTAGCGCCGGGACGCCTCATTGCTGGGGCAGCTGTTTGCGCTCTACCAAAACTATAGAATAGAATAGAATAGAAAAGAGATCCTAGATGGAATCGGAAGCCAGTGAAGGTCCCTTCTGGCTATGGTTGCAGAAGCGAGTCTAGGAAGGTTTAAGACCATCCTGGCCGCAGCATTCTGCACCATTTGAAGACGGTGGATGGAGCCTTTGCTGATGCCACTATAAAGGGCATTGCAATAATCTAGCCTAGATGAAACTAAGGCAACTGTTGCTTGTTTCCAAGCTACCAGGGACAGGTAGGGGGCGATTTTCCTAAGAATTCTAATTATGCCACAGCAAGTTCATCTGGTTCCCCCACAGATTGTTGCCCCCCTACGATTCTCCGGGCCGCCTTCTCGGCTTGCCCCGCCCCTCCGCTGGCCCTTCTGAACAACTCTCTACTGCTCGGTCAGGTTCCCAGCCAGTTTAAGAACGCTGAGGTGGTCCCTATATTAAAAAAAACAACGCTGATCCCGGGGTTCTGGGCAATTTCCGCCCCATTTCCCTGCTCCCTTACTTGAGTAAGGTACTTGAGTCTCACGTGACCAGCGTCCTCAGTTCCTTCATCGAAGACTCCAACTTCCTTGATTCCCAGCAAGCCGGGTTTAGACCTGCACACTTGACCGAGGCGGTTATCCTCTCTGTCATGGAGGAACTCCGTAGAGGCGCTGACTCCAACATCAGCCAAGCCTTGGTCCTTCTGGATCTGTCGGCTGCCTTTGACACGGTCGACCACACCATCTTGGTCGACCGTGTCAAAGAAGCGGGCATCGGTGGGACGGCCCTTAACTGGGTCCGTTCCTTTCTGACGGGCCGCCACCAATCTGTCCGACTCTCCCAGTTTTCGGCTGACAGGAGGATGCTCACCTGCGGTGTTCCACAGGGTTCGTCCTTGTCACCACTTCTTTTTAACCTGTATCTCACCCCCCTGATCCGTTCCCTCCGGGGTTGGAATGTCTCTGCATTTAATTATGCAGACGACATTCAGCTTGTCTTCAACCTTGACTCCTCTGACGATGCGGCCCAAAATTTCCAATCCACCCTCTGCCATATTAGCAATTGGATGGGCGCCCACCATCTCAAACTTAATCCCGACAAGACGGAGCTTGTTCTGGTCGGAGGCCCATCCAACCCTTGGAACTCCACCTTCTGGCCCCTCTCACTTGGCCCCCCCCCCCACCCTGCTGACAAAGTGAAAAGCTTAGGGGTTTACATCTCCCACGATCTCTCTATGAAACATCAGGTCAATGCCACTGTGTCCTCTTGCTTTTTTCAGCTTAGGAAGATCCGAAAAATAGCCCACTTCCTGACCACCGAAGCCCTCACTCTGGCATTGCTGGCCCTAGTCATCTCTCGGATCGACTACGCTAACGCTCTGTATGTAGGAATCCCTCAATATCAGATCAAACGATTGCAGTTGATACAAAACCAGGCAGCTCGCCTAATTTATCATCAACCCAAACATCATCACGTCCACCCTCTGCTCAAAACCCTTCATTGGCTTCCTGTATCAGAGCGCTGCAAGTTCAAACTTGGCTGTCTGACTCATAAATCTTTGGCCGGCATCGGCCCTTCCTTCATCTCTTCCCTCCTACATCGCTATGTCCCTTCCAGGCACCTCCGATCCTCTGACCAAGCACTCCTTCAGGCACCCAGATACAGGCGCAAAAAACATGGAGGTCTCAGATTTTCTTTTCTGGCCCCCTCATTTTGGAACTCTCTCCCATTGGAACTTAGACTCTCTTGCTCCCATCTTCAATTTAGGTCTCTCCTTAAAACCCACCTCTTCCGCAGTGCCTATTCATAGGCTTTTCTCACCCCCCTCTGCCTCCCACCGAATATAGTGAACAGCGCCAAGAAACCGTCCGGTGTATGCTGCGCTTTATAAGTAATTTTTACATTACATTTTACATTACAAGTTGATACTGTCCTATTTACCTGGGAGTCGAATGATAAAGCGGGGTCAATTAAGATTCCAAGATTCTTGGCGGTAAGAGTGGGGCGGGGGCATTCTCCCAAGGATGGGGGCCACCAGTCTTTTGACCAAAGATCTTGGCTCCCTCCAAAGACCATGAGTTCAGTCTTTTCACCGTTTAGTTTTAGAAAATTAAGGACCATCCATCGGGAGACTGCTTCCATACAAGCTCTGAACTTGGGGGCAACATCGCTAGCTGGCTGGGTGATAGATACCAGGATCTGAGTGTCATCGGCGTACGATAACACATCAAGACCAAAGGATCTTACCACATTAGCAAGTGGGGTAACATAGATGTTAAATAATAAGGGGCTCAACGACGAGCCCTGAGGAACCCCACATTGCACTTCTTGAGAATCGGAAAGAAAATCGCCCATTTTAACTCCCTGCTCCCTTTGATGAAGGAAGGAGGAGAGTAAACTGAGGGCAGAACCCTCTAAACCGATTTCCTTGAGCCTGGAGATCAGGATTGACGGGACAAGGTGTCAAAAGCTGCTGTGAGATCTAATAACACTAGCAGAGCAGAATGTCCCCTGTCAACCTCAATCCGGATTTTATTGGTCACCACCGTGAGGGAAGACTCAGTACTATGGGCTGCCCGAAACCCATGTTGAAAGGAATCTAACAAGTTGGAATTCTCGATGAAGACAGATAGGTTACGATTTATATGAGACTCCAAGTTCTTAGCAGGGGCTGGGAGTAGCGAAATTGGACGATAGTTTTTCAGTATTCTCGGGTCAAGAGAGGGCTTCTTAAGCAATGGCTTAACAACGGCTGTCTTCCAAGGGGAGGGGGAAATCCCCTCGCTAATCGCCATGTTCATAACCTCTAGTAAAGGGGGAAGAACAGACTCTCTACAGGCCTTCAACATTTTTAAAGTGTCGAGGGGCGAGGATGATTTGGTGGCATCGAGTAAGAGGTTAAGATCATCTAGGGACAGGAGGGGGAAACACGTGAGCTGCGGTTTAGGTGGAGCATCAACTTCATCAACAGTAGAGGAGGTTGGTAAGGGGAGGGGACCTGTTGTGTTGGCATCAAGCTCAAGATTGCTGCTTTTAAGTGAGCTATAGATATCCACAATCTTAGAATGAATACAACTTGCTAAGTTATTACAGAGTTCCTGTGTTTGGATGGTGGGATCGGCTGATTTAGGTGCCGAAAGAGAGTCGATTATATTAAACAGGTCTCTTGAAGATTTAAGGGAGGCCGTGAGGTTGGTAAAATTGCACCTTTTTTCTTCGACAATAGCCTTCTTGTTATCTCTGAGTAGGGATTTGTGCAAGGCTTTTCCCTGTAAATCAGGACGAGCATTCCAAGACCTCTCTTGTCGTCTGCATTTCTGACGCATAGATCTTAAGTGGTCAGAAAACATAAGAGCCTCCTCCTCACTTCTTGATTTCCATTGGAAGCTGGAGACCTGGCTTATTGAGTAGTCCCACTAGGCCTTATGTGTGACTAGATTCACACCTGCTCAGTGCCAGGATGACCTCCCGTGTGACAGTAATCTACATAACATAACATAAGCTGGAAGCATTGAACTTTGCCCTGAATGGAGTCAAATTCCAAGTTGAAGGAGTTCTCTTCCTCCTTTCTCTGCAATATACCAGTATTCCTTACAGGAAGCGCTTGTCCCTGGGTCTCATTCAGCATATTCTGAGACATCTAAGGGTCTTTATTGTTTCTCTCTTCCTCACTCTGCTATATCTTGATTACGATGTTGTGAAATGTTGATATGTTAGTTGTAGTGGAAGTCGGTTGTAAGAATTTTAGACTGAGCAGAGAAGTTATTGTGCTCCTGGTGGGACTATGCAGTGTACATTTATACTTCACCAATAATGCTACTTTCCTATTCTGTATCTGTGGCTTTTCTTGGCGAGATATCTTGGTTATGGCCATCTGTTTCTTTATTACACATGCCCTCAAGCCTCGGACAAGTCCACATCCCTTCACCAGTGCATCAAGTAAAAATCTCCATAGCTCGACCCATAAGTTAATAAGATAACTGGCTCTTCGGAAGATATCTGAATTATAGAAATAAAATAGCATAAAAAAGTCTGAAATGCAAAAATGCGTTTTATATATTCATAAGATCAATCATAAATTCAGCACAAAGAGAAACAGAACGTAGTCATTGATGGCAAATAACAGGACTTTATTTCTATAGTCGAGAACTATCTATTTCATTAAAAAAATTACGAGTTAATAGAGAAATGTGTTACTGAAGCTGGCATACCAGGAATGCAAAGAGAATGAAGAAGAGCCAGGGCCCTCATTATTTGTGGAGACTGCCTACACAATGCCCATGTCATTACTAATATCACTTCCAGCATGCAGGAAAGTCTAGAAATGCAAGTTAGGCTGCCTTCAAGTCTGCATAAAGCAGACTACTGTATCACTGAAACCATGGCCATGGCCATTCAATTCCCCATTGATGGTCAAAGCCCTGCAAAGGATGTGTGAGAATTGTGGAGTATTATATGGTGTGGTTACCTCACCATGTAATACACTCACAGAACCACCTTGAGCCCTGTTAGAATCGTTTTTAAAATCTTTGGCTCAACCCTGGGTAGCTCTGGCTTCGAGCAGCAAGGCTTAAACAAAAACACAAGTGTAAAGTATTTAGGTGCACTAAACAACGAATTAAGAAAGTCAAAACACATGAAAGAAATCTGGCACCAATTTATAAAAATAGATTATAGTTTTATTAATTTTCAGTCACCACAATGAGCAAAATCCAACAGAGAGATAGATTTTTCAGTAAAACGTAAATCTCAGCTTTTTACTCAAAAGTGCAAACAAGCATTGATAACCGTAAAGTTTAGAAACTTTCTAAACCTTTTAAGAGTTGTGCTTGATTACCACGCCGAGGACTGAGTGATCACTTCCAATATGGTGAAGGTCATGGAGTATTTAGGAGTATTCGGACAGTTACATGGTCAACAAAGCAGTCTCAAGCTTAAATGGCCCTTGTACTGGAACAGGGAGCCCTCTGCTTGACTCTTGAAGTTCACCTTCTCTGTCTGGCGCTATGGAGCGACCTTTCCAAAAGCCAGGTACCACAGGCACAGTCCTTTCTGTGCCAGCCTAGGAAGCAGCCTTTTATTAATCGTGACATTCAATCCGACTTGTGTATCATCAGATTTGATGCCACTATTAATTGGATACCTTGTAGTACCAATTTCGGTAGTCCCATTCAGAAATTAGCACTGCTGCGGGGTCAGCATGTAACACTGCACTTGCCAATGGGGCTACCAACCCTTCCACAGTAAAACAACAATCTGTGGGATTTATTATTAGGACAAATTGAAATAAATGTCCTAGTTAATAATATGCAACACCCTGCATTAGGGCTTGATAGCCCATCCTTAGAGGTGTTTTATATATATACTATATTTATACCGTTCAGGCAGGTTTGGGCTTTGCCATAAGTTTAAATGTCTAATTTGAACTTGCCGCTTTAAAGCTGCTCTTCCGTTCTGCAGTGTAGGCTGGAAGCCATGATGTGCCTAATCAAACTCAGGGTGGCTCAATTAGTGCTGCAACCCTGGGTGGGCACTTTAACTTGCATGACCTGGGTACCCCTGGTACAACATATTATGTACTCAAAAGTATGTTCACTTATGCTGATTGGGGTAGCCAATGCTATATATACTTTTCAAAGGGTTGTTCTGGCTCTGAAGTCTGGTTAGCAGGCCTCAGTGCACTCTCAGAGTCGAAAAATCAACAGCATTAGTCCAAAACGTCATGGAAAAAGAGGTACTTCCTTACAATAGGCAGAGAGAGAATTGTCAAAATATGTGTGATCCTGGAAATTTCATATTTCTTCACTCTATCTCTATTATTTTGTATAAGTGTGCTGCAAATTCCATTGGTGCAAAACTTGAAAAGATGACTGCAAGTACTACCGCCAAGCCCCCACAAAACTTTACTCTAGTACTCAACTCACAGGTATGTAGGCAGAAATGTGAAATGTACATAAAGTGACAGCATTACCGATAGGTATGGAAGAAATTTACAAACATCAAGCAAAAACTGCTCTTTGTGAAAAAGAATACACATTTTTAGAACTGTAAGTTGGACTTTTTTGACCAAATGCTCAAAATGCTCTTTTTTACTTTCATCCAAAAATATGATATTTAAGAGTTTTGAAAATATTTTAAAACTTTATTTGTGGAGGGGGAGGATACTATGCCAGCATCTTGCAAACAATATGAGCAGGGGTGTTTCAAATTTCTCTTTCGGAAGTAAATTACATATATGCCTCCATGTCAAATACATAATAAATAAATTATCTGCAAGACCGTTTTGCTGCTCTTCTTACTTTGTGGAAGAGGCGCTCCAAAGTTTCTTTAGTGCGAACTCAGAGCAAATCCAAAACAGAAGAAAAGATTATAAGTGTAGCTGTTAAGCGTAAAATGAAACAGGCACAGCTTTTATTACCCGACGTGTTTGCACAGAGGATTTTCTGAGGTACGAACATTGAATATATGTTACACAAATATTTTTACTCTGGAAGAGAGCAAGGGCAGTTTTAATGAAATTATACAATATACAGAATCCTTAATTGTGCTGCACAGTGCTGCTTTCTGCTGCTGCCTTCGGGTTTACTAAATAATGCAGCAAAAAAGCCAAATTATGACGAACTATGCAGCACATTGTTTTTATAGTATTAACGCTGTCTGGACATTAGGTGCATCTTTTAAATACCATTTTAACACCCAAATATAGCAATAAGCTACAGAAAGACGACCAGTCACCCATACCAAACAACACCACGTGTTGTTGCATGTTTAGTAACTTTTTGAACCGTTTGAGTAAGAAACAAAATGTATTTTTGTTAAAAGCTGCAGAATTTGCAGAGGATTATGCAGCAAATGCGGAAACCCTATAATCATGCGAAAATCGCCGCGACTGCACAATCGCATCATTCCAGTGGTCCAGCCTATTTGGTACCGACACTTCCTTGTGGTATACATTGTAAAATGGTTACAGGTGGTAATACCCTTCAAGTGCCACAAAGTGGCAGCATTGAATATAACTGAAACATGTTTCCTCTTAAAGCAACATATGTGGTAAAGTTGCTCATACATTCAGTTTGAAACAGACAACGTAAACCGAAAAGGCCGTTTTTGTGGTGAAGGATCAACGACACAGCACCTTAAAATTTGCCATCCAAGGAACTAAGCAAATCAAACTCCCACCGCACCATGAATTGCTCTGGGCTTTATCGGTCGGTCTGACTAATTTCTTTATTTTTACTTCAAAATATGTTTATTAAGGTTATATAGAAATATTACTTGGTCGAATATTCTCATAGATTAATACAGTGCGATCATATACAAGCAAGATAGATTTAGGGAACAATATAAAAGTGTATTGCTCGAATGTTGGTAACAACTGCGTAGAAAAAGAGAAAGCAAAAGAGGGAAGAGAAAGAGAGAGTTATAAAGAGTCAGAGAGAAAAGAGCAAGAAGCATAAAGAAGAGGGGGAGAAACAAGGGGAGGTCTGGATAGATAAAACAATGGGGGAAGACTTACGTCTTAAGGTTGCATGGTGTTAATCGGTTACTTGCACACATGGATATGCTGATGAAAAGGTAATAAGGTGATGTTGCAGGTAGTGGAATGACGTGTGAAAAGTGAGAGCTTATGGCCGTTTGATATTTTTTCGAGGTATGCATCCAGTTGAGTACATAACATTCTGGAATCTCTTTAAACAAACTACACATTAACAAATTTAGAGTTGGGCTGGACTTACCAAACTTTAACAACTGCCAGATAGCTTTCCTCGCCAGGCAAGCTACCTAGCGGCTTAACCCAGAGATCTCCCCCACCCCCTCCCCCCCCCTCCCCCAAGTTGATATTGAAACAGATCCAGTCATACTCTCTCACGTAAAAGTGCATCTATTTAAAGTCCCTGAAAATCCCACATTCACTACCCACAATCAAAGACACTACATGCTATTAGAACCCACGATAAATTATTTCCAAACAAAATGAAAGCTCCATACTTTCCTTCTTATGGTGCAACCCCAAAAACCACGATCAACAGACATACGGTGTTCCTGGGAAAAATGGATGTAGGCGGGTATCCTTTTCATTCTGAACCATATAATCAATTTTAAATATCTTATTGACATGGATATATTTCTTGCCTTAACAACATGCAATTCTCTTTCCCATAAGCATAGCGCACACTGTAAATTGTCAGACAGAGGGTGTGAGCTGCAGGATGTGGGACCTACTTGTCTTTGGCCCCAGAGAATATGTCCTGTGCATTAGGTGAAAGCAATGACCCAACCCTATGGGTTACAGGGTCATGTCCTGGCCAAGTGCCAGGCCATTCTTGGAGTATTGAAAGTAGGTACTCCTTTCCTCAAGGATTGGTGTAGAAATGGTGCAGATGCTAGAAGCACCTAGAGTCTGCTAGGAACTATTTAAGTGGTTCTTGTACTCTATACCCCTTCTCCTCCCACCCATGGCTTGTCTTTTAGTACTGCCCTAAGTTTTGCCCAATAAATTGTGCTGTAGTGTCCTTGAGTGACACCAGTAATGTCAGTGATGATGTCATGTTTTATGTTAACGATGGCATGTATGACATCATCAGCAATGTTGTGTGTGAGATGAGGAGCAGTGAAGTTGGGGTGAGTTGTGTTTTCATAACTGCCGATAACATGAAAATGCAATGATTTTTAGGTTTTTGATTGCAACCATAACATTCCCTCAAATTAGGTTTTGCTAGAGAATTCTTATGATTTTATCTTACTGATGTTGGTTAGTTATTATATAGAAGACAATTATAACTTCAGTTAAAATTTAAGTTTTGTCAATAACTTTCAAACTTTTAGTGTGCTGGATAAAGACATGGACTTCTGAACATAAGAATTTAAATCGCATGATCGTATCGAATTGCCTGTCTCTGGAACATGGCAACAACATTCACTAGATGCGATACATAAAGGAGTCTTTCCAGGCTATAGGCAGGCCAGATATTTTCTTTGCATATGACATTTCAAGTTTGGGGGACGTTAAAATTATAAAAGATTTACACCACAAATTTTCAACTGTAAACCTCGAAAACTCTGAGCTTAAAAAACCCTCAGTAAGGGCCTATGTAATGTTAAAATCAGTACCGGGCATTGAACCATGCCTCTCTGCCCTTTCCAGTGCTCATGATAGACTCCTAATCACACGCTTCAGATTCAATCAGCTTCATCATTTTTTAGCATCCCCGGCAAGTTTTTTTCTCCCGCCAGATCAACGTGGTCCCTGTGACTGCGATCTTCAATCTCCTCAGAACAAGTTGCTTTTTATATTATTGTTTTTCTCATTGGCCAGACAACACTTCCTTCAGCCCTGGTGAAAAAGTTTGAAGTTTAGGCCAGCTAAAGTGGCACTCGTGCACTTACAGTTGTTACCTAACCCCTTCACACTCTGCGCAGTGATAAGTTTCTTGCGGGCCGCCTACAGATCTAAGTTATCTAGAATTGACTGAACCTCTGCGGTCTGCTCTGGTGAAGTCCTTTTAGCACGTGGGCGTGCATATCCTGTCCACTAGAGTTTAATCAACTTGTATTGTTTTAAACTTTTTATGATGTCTTAGCTGATTGAACTGCCTTTTATACTTGTCATGTGATGATTTTGTCTCTTTCTTTCTACGAATGCTCGACTGTATCTTTTAAGGATGCATCGTACCCGAATATATATATATATATATATATATATATATATATATATATATATATATATATATATATATATATATATATATATATATATATATGTGTGTGTGTATATATATATGTGTGTGTGTGTATATATATATATACATATATATATATACATATATATATATATATATATATATATATATATATATATTACATAGAAGACAACTATAACCTCAGTTAAAATTAAAGTTTTGTCAATAACTTTCAGACTTTTTTATAATACACATGAACAAGGGTATGCCATTTGCCTCTGCTCCTGCCCTCATCTCTCATAGAGCACATTGTCCCTGGTATGTCTTATGGCTGGTTTCAATTTGTGGCCACACATTTTTGGCTTTGGACACAGGGGGCATATTATACAAATGGCTCAAGGGTGCAACAGGCGTTTGCGCCAGCTTTGCACTTCCCCTGTGCATTTTGGTATTACAGAAGTTGCCGCAGACAATTGGGAGGCCTCTTTTGTAATACTAATTGTGCTGGCGCTAATACAGCACCAGCGCTATCTTCTGAGGGTAGAAAGAAACAACGATGTGTATGCCATCCAACCCCGCACAGCTATATTAGCACAGTAACAGCAACGTTGTTGGTGAGGACACAAGTAGAAAATTGACATGGTGTCCCTCACCCCAAGGGCTCAATGTTATAACTTAGTGTCTTAATGATTTGACCGGCGAAAGTCCAAGAGATAGATGATATAAGGAGTATTACGTTTGTAGATAATCCATGGAGAAATCCGAATAGTTTAAGATAGGTTTGGAAAGAGTTTTATACCAAGTCAGCATTAAGTAACCATCTATCACTTGGGCCCTCTCCGGTCAAGTCAAACACTTGTGTCCCTTACAATATATGCACATTTACAAATACCATGATTAATATCATTTTGCAGCCTTGAAGTCTTTGGACGAAACACGTGTTGGCTTCCTATCTGTAAAGAAGAATGTACTTCTACTAAACTGCTACATGTCTGTGCAGATAATAAAGTACCTTTAACACTACAATTCTGAAACAAGAAGATTATTATATTGAACGTATACTTCAATCATGGACTGGGTGTGTGCGCTTCGGTTTTTCTACTGACTGTCTTTGGAGGGCGTTTTCTCATTTGGTTGGGGGCGTACCCCATGCAAATGAGGCAATCCCTTTTACCTCTTCGCCAGTGCCGTATTACATTCGTGGAAGCAGAAGCAAAGAAGCTATCAGGAAGCGCGCTGTGAGTGTGCCCCTTGATGGCAGCACTATGGAGGGGGTGAAAGGGGTCCCATGGACCCCCACACATCCCCGTGCAATCGGGTGCAGTCACTCACTGCACCCGCCTGCAAGGGGATCTCTATTCCCCGTTTAAAGTGCGGGCAGGTTGGCGCCTGCACTGTGAAAACACGGCGCGGCTTCAAAGCAGCTGCTCTTTTTTTTGGGGGGGGGAATGAATGTGCTAACACCCCAGAGCATTTTCCTTCATTGCTCCGGGTGCAACTTTTAAAAGGTGCGCCTGGCGCAATGAGGGTAAATGCACCGCATGTATAACACGGCCAATGAATTACCATGACTTTTTATTTTATTTTATTTTATTTTACCTAACATTGGGGGTCATTATGATTGCGGATTTTCCGCATCCTCGGGGCCGGCGGAAGCCACCGCCGGCCCCGAGGATGCGGAAAATCCGCAGCGGACTGACCAAAGACCCACCGCCAGATTAGGATGGCTGGTGGGTCCTGGTTTCCGTCCGCAGCTTTTCCGCCGCGGTCGGATTACAACCGCGGCGGAAAAGCTCTAATATGGTGATGGTGTCTTCCAGACACCGTCCACCATATTAGGATGGCCAGTAAAGTATGCTTTTCCGCGGCGGGTTTTCCGCCGCGGAAAAGCATACGGAACTTCACTGCGGGGGCCCGTTGCGGGCCCCCTAGGTGAAGGGGGGTGGGGGGTGCACATGGGGGGTACCTATGGTACCCCCCTGCATTTGCATGCAGAAAGCGGAAGGCACCGCGCGGTGCCTGCCTCTTTCTGCATGCAAATGCAACAGCTGCATTTTTAACATTGCCGCGGGTGCAGCTTGAAGCTGCACCCGCTGCAATGTTAAAAATAGAGGATGTGACCGCCAGGGTGGCGGTCACATCCTAATTGCACAGGAGGGAACTCCGCATGCCATGCGGAGGTTCCCTCCTGCTCTGGGGTCGCGGACGGACGCAAGTCCGTCCGCGATCCTAATCGACCCCTTAGTCTGTAATATTTTTGGCAATGTGTTTATCAGTTTGTGATCCAGGAAGTGTTGTTCTCAAGCCTTGTGGCAGTTCTCAAATGAGTTCACATACTCCTCAGCGGAAATGAGACATTTTTGATGTTCTGGGAAAAAAAGGCATTTTCTAATGTGAGCCCTCGTCCTCCCTCTGGATAGGATCTGCTCCTACTTGTCCCTGCAATCACCTTTTCAGAATGTGGCTCATAATGTAGGAGACTGGTTTACATTCCGCGTAAGTATATGGAGACAAAATAGTTTCCCTCTTCTTAGCCAATCAGATCCGAAGTTCAGTTTGTTGAGTTGTTGACAAACTGTGTATCTAAATTTAGCCTTTTTAATGTACTCAAACTGCTGAATACACCAAACGGATCAATGAAACTACATTGGATCATACACTATTTTATGATCATATATCCTGTGGGGGCTTGAATTGGTGACCTTTGAATTTCGCTTTTAACTTTACCTCAATAAATCTGCACTAAGCTTTCTTTGACTTAGCTTGGGTGCCGGCATGCACTGTTGGAAACTTCCATGCAGGTTTAGGACACAGAGCAAAACTTATTAGGAGTCAAATGGACTATGCATCATAACATTCACATCAGATCAGAGTCGCTGTTGTCCATTCTTTAGGAAATATATAGTAATTTAAAGCATCCAAATACTCTAGTTTGGATTCACTAAAGATTGTAATGACGGAAGTTACAAGTCCCAATTTTTAAAGTCTCTTATTCTTAACTAAGGGCAACCTTTTATACAGCTCTAAGCACAGTCGTAAGGAAATTGTTTTAGAATTGTATTGCATTCTTGGAAAGAAAAGAAGCGGGCGTTCTGTTGTGAAGGCTGAGTGGATGTAGCGATCCAATGTGTTTTTTTAATGTTGCTCAGATGGCTACTGAACCTACTGTAGCCAAGAAAAGGGAGTGTTTTACTTATACAAAGTGAATAATTATTATATATACCTTGCTGAGTTAGTGCTGTAAAAGTGGTTACATTTTTATAATAAAGACTTATTAATTTAGACCTTGAAATTATATCAAGATTCATGTGTCAGTCCTGTGTTTTGTACTGCTACAATGGTGACAAAGGTTTTCCAGATAAAGGTTCTCTGTTCTAGGCTGCTGGCACTTTACATTTGCGCCTGATTCATGGCTCTAACTTGCTGTCTGTCCTACATTTTTCTTTTCAGAGCTTCCAGCACAAATGATAGAGATGGTGAATGAACTGGCTGATCCATCACCCTCTTGCAAAGCTGCAGGTCTGGGCGCAGATGAGTTGCTTTCCGCCATTGAGCTCTTCCTTTCTGAGTCTCTGGTCAGTCAAGTTGGTGCTTCGTACCATTTCAACATCTTATACCCTGGGGGAGAACAAAGGACCTACTTCCTTGACCTGACATCAGGTAAAAAGAATAATCATAGTTATCCGACCCCTCCTGTACTCTCTCTTCGCATCTTTCTCACCTTCAGCCCAAAGTCCTCTCTTCGCATCTTTCTCACCTTCAGCCTAAAGTCCCTGTCTGTCCTCTCTCTCTCTTTGGTGTTCCAGGACCGATGTGTTCTTCAGTAGGCAGTGCTATTTGTCCATATCACTTCTTTCTATCGATCTTCTTTGTTTTTGTGCCTTGTTCTTTCTGTATGTCTCTGTACTTTGATTCCGAATTCAACAAGCATTGGTCTTGCCTTTGGTACCTTGTAATTGTTTGCAGCACACTATCCGAGGTGCTGTGCCACCAGGCATTGAACAGCTATACAACGACTACACATTGAGTCATGCAGTCTGATTCAGCAATACATGTCCGCTTGTAACACGGAAAGAAAAGTGTATCAGTTAAAGTGCACAGCTTGGAATATTTTGCAAAGGACGCCCTACTGCTCCTTAGCCAATAAACGAGGTGGGCCCCGGGATGGAGCAGCAAGACTATGGTGGGTGGCAGGGGTGGTTTGGGATTGTTTAAACCACCTACGTGAGAGCAGTACATTATGCATAACACTACAAATGCATTAGTTGCTCATGCAAGGATTCCACACACGCAACAGAACATACAGCAGTCACTGGCAAACCAAACCTCCTTGTATGGGCTACCTATCACAATTTAATGGTCTAAAGTAGGCCTGATTGTGTATTTTGAGAGTAAGGTCGGAATCAGAGCGTGTTTTGCTTACAACTTGGGGGCTGCCTTGTTTCCACGCATTACAGTCAAATTATTATGGAAGGATTATATCTGAGGGCTTTAAAACTTCGCAGAACTTAAGCCTAAAAATCTGATTTCCCTAAACACATTTTTTATTTTTCAACTTTGGATATTTGCCCTTTGTTTCCTTTTGCGATCCCTTAGGCCTCAAAGCCTCGGGAAGGAACAGGCCCTGAACGCAGAGAGACAAATGAACAAATGCAAATTCACATCAAATATGCCTGGTGCATGCCACTATAGCATTGTAATATATATTTTTTTTTTTTTACTGAAAGCTTCCTTGCAATACGAAACAGTGTTAAAGGGTTGGTCCAGGATAGCAATCGGCATGTGTAAACTAAGTTTCCTCTAGTCCCCACCTTTCAAAACGACTGTTAGTACTTTTGCCAAAATTAAACTTTCCCAAAACGAACCCCTTTGCATTGATTCCTTGTCCCTATATGGAGGTGGAAGGGTGTCATAATGAGCCAAAATTACAGTTCTAAAAGACTTGGACCCAAAACAAGCAGATTATTATTATTATTATTTTTATATGCTTATTTTACACACAGCAAAGTTTAACTGAATTCAGAAATGCCTGAAAATTGACAATATTCTAAACAGAGCTATGGAATCCATCACTATTAGAGGGCTTTCCATAAACGCCACTTAAACTATTTGGCAGGCTTTGCTTAACCTATTTATTTTCAGTTGGTGCAGCAAATCCAGTGATTCACCCAGACTCGGATGTTGAGTGGACGTGGAACCTCGAATTCTGCTCGTCAGCACCAAAGACGGCAGCCATCGCTGTTACGCCATATGGTGTCCCATGTAACTGCTTTCAGAGAGTAACAAAATGTGCTGATATGTAATTTTTGCGGTACAAAAGGGGGTGGTGATGGACGGAGCATCTGAACCAATCAAACACTCATACCCAGTCAACAGATCTGGGTTTAATCCATCACCGTTCTTTAGTCCACTCTGCCACCCCAGTACAGACATGGCCATATGCAAATCAGTTTGACTCTGTGCCTCATGGGAACAGTCCAGCCCGAACTGCCAATCCATGCCTTCCCTGGACCGGATTCAAGCTTCCTAGGACCGGTTTCTGGCATTACAGCCGTCTTCAGCCAGGCTTGCTTGAATCCAGTGGCAAAGTAAGCAAGGGACTCACATCTGAGCATACCCTGACAACTTATGGCGAACAAAGCAGTACAAAAGGGGTTGATGATGGACAGAGCATCTGAACCACTTAAAACACTCACACCCAGTCAACAGATCTGGGTTTAATCCATCACCGTTCTTTAGCCCACTCTGCCATCCCAGTTCAGACATGGCCATATGCAAATCAGTCTGACCCTGTGCCTCATGGGAACAGTCCAGCCCGAACTGCCAAGCCATGCCTTCCCTGGACTGGATTCAAGCTTCCTAGGACCGGTTTCTGGCATTACAGCCGTCTTCAGCCAGGCTTGCTTGAATTCAGTGGCAAAGTGAGCAAGGGACTCACGTCTGAGCATACCCTGCCAACTTATGGCGAACAAAGCAGTACAAAAGGGGGTGGTGCTGGGCGGAGCATCTGAACCAATCAAGCACTCACACCCAGTCAACAGATCTGGGTTTAATCCATCACTGTTCTTTAGCCCACTCTGCCACCCCAGTTCAGACATGGCCTTATGCAAAACAGTCTGACCCTGTGCCTCATGGGAACAGTCCAGCCCGAACTGCCAAGCCATGCCTTCCCTGGACCGGATTCAAGCTTCCTAGGACCGGTTTGTGGCATTACAGCCGTCTTCAGCCAGGCTTGCTTGAATCCAGTGGCAAAGTAAGCAAGGGACTCACATCTGAGCATACCCTGACAACTTATGGCGAACAAAGCGGTACAAAAGGGGTTGATGATGGACAGAGCATCTGAACCACTAAAAACACTCACACCCAGTCAACAGATCTGGGTTTATTCCATCACTGTTCTTTAGCCCACTCTGCCACCCCAGTTCAGACATGGCCATATGCAAATCAGTCTGACCCTGTGCCTCATGGGAACAGTCCAGCCCGAACTGCCAAGCCATGACTTCCCTGGACCGGATTCAAGCTTCCTAGGACCGGTTACTGGCATTAAAGCCGTCTTCAGCCAGGCTTGCTTGAATCCAGTGGCAAAGTGAGCAAGGAACTCATGTCTGAGCAACCCTGCCAACTTATGGCGAACAAAGCGGTACTAAAGGGGGTGGTGATGGACGGAGCATCTGAAACAATCAAACACTCACACCCAGTCAACAGATCTGGGCTTAATCCATTACCGTTCTTTAGCCCACTCTGCCACCCCAGTTCAGACATGGCCAAATGCAAATCAGTCTGACCCTGTGCCTCATGGCATCAGTCCAGCCCGAACTGCCAGAGTGGCAGAGTGGGCTAAAGAACGGTGATGGATTAAACCCAAATCTGTTGGCTGGGTGTGAGTGTTTGATTGGTTCAGCTGCTCCATGCTCCATCCATCACCACCCCTCTTTTGTACCGATATGTAATTTTTGACAGAGATACTTGCTGTTAAATGCTTGCACTGCTCTTTCTCTAGCTCGTTAAGCAACAGAAGAGATCAAACATAGGTCCAGCCGGGGACCTTCACGCAACAAAAGGTAATGTTCCCACCATTTTATAAGTACCCTGGGGGACATATCAAACTTAAATAGGGTATATAAATCTGCCTCACGCGATGTTAAGCGTGTAATCAGTGAATTTTCCAAGCGTGTATGTGAGACTTTTCAGTCACTTTTGCTGAACCCGGGACCTTTAGATCTTCAATTTATGCCCCCCCCCAACTGAGCTATTATGGCTACTACTCTAAATTATTGAGGGGGCTCCGCCCATCCCGACTTGTGCCAAAATCATCTAACCAAACTCTCTTTTAAGTGTCCCTGTCCCTCTGCCCTTATCTGAGGTACCATGCGGGGGGAACATTTTTTAAATAATGCCCGCAAAGAGTCAGTGCTTTACGTGAGCTAGCACCCGTAACTTATGCCACACCTTACTGTTAAAGCAGAAGTGAAGAGGAGGGTTGACATCTTACTCGTTCATTACTGATACTTTTGACTTGCGGATCATTGATATCATGTGAGCTAGGCTAGGTGGGTTAATGAAAGTAAACCTGAACTTCAACCCCCAGAATGCACTTCGTTTTCACACAACAGCCACGGACTATAAAACAATGTCCATGAGGATATAACGTGAGGTGATTGCCCTTGGGATGCGCCATGCACCAGTTTTTAGCTTAGAAGAAGTAATCAAAAGATAAAAACTAGCCACGCCAGTGAAGCTCTACTGAACTAACTGAAAGAGGGTGGACAAGCAGAAAAAGACAGAGCTTTGGCGCAAGGGGGCAGGCACAGAAATGAGACAAGACTGAAACGAACTGGACTCCGGACTTGCTAGAAGAGCTCACTTGAGTTTTCCCTCCTCAATGCCCAGCCGCCGGTCTGATGCCTCCTCTGTGCCGATGCCTTGCTCCTTAGTAATTAGTAACTGTTTTTAGTTGATTACTGGTTTTACCGACGTTATAATGGATCCTGTGTTTCCCGGGGCTAACTTTATTTAACATTATTGGGGGTGTACTGGATTGCATTGTCGTCATTTTAATTAATTATGACAAAGAAATGAATCCATTGTTTATTTTGATCAGCTGGCTGTGTGGAGTGTTCACAAGGACATTCTGGAGCTGCAAATCACCTCACACCCCAAAACTCAACAGCGATATTGAAGCTTTTCGTGTGGAACACTGCGGCCATGTTGGCCAAAGGAAATATTCCCAAATAGATTCAACTTCACTTAATGATTAAAGTGCACTACTAGACAGAGCGATTGAGGAGACCGGAGGGACCGCGCCTTTCAACTCCACTTACTCTGTTACTAAGTAAATCGTCTGTGGCGAGATACCGCACCGCAGCCGAGCACCAAGGAACCCAAGACCGCATGGAAACGTGGGCAGCCATCAATGTTGCAGAGACCGCCATAAATACTGCATTTGTACAAATCTTGAACATGTGGAGTACGAATGGCACAAGAAGAAAGGTACTGTTGGGAAATCCTGAAAATATATGTATAAGTGCGGGCAAAGGCCGGGCCGATGACGAAAGGCTCTCATTCTAATTTGTGACAGGCAATCTATTCGGTGGGGAAATAAAAAAAAACACTTTCTATGCCAGATCTGCACATCGCACTCTGCAACATAAGTATGAATATTGTCATTCACCACAAGGCATAGTGGCTGAATCACTCGGGGTACAGGTAATTGCCAAGTACCATATGCGTGCCTGGCAGCCAGACCACAAGATGACAGTCGCGCAGCAGGCTTTGTGCGTTTATGGGTCCAAACTTCTTTCTTGAACTAAGCACAAACTAAAAAGAGGTTTGCAGGAGAATCTTTCCCAGAGCCCAAACTGCCACTGAAAAACGTGTCCTGAAAGTGGACGCAACTCCAACAACACACCGAACTCTTCGCTGGACAGCTCATTCTTGCATGGCTGGCACCGTGGAGGATTCGGGTTTGGGGCAGCAGCCGACAGAGCCCTGGAGCATTAAAAACAAGAACGACAAATATCTGCGTCAAATATAGAGTGCTAAATGTATTTAGGCAGAGTGCGAGCTGTGGGCATTGCACAGTCGGCCTCTGGCGAAAGAGGTGAATAGAAACGCTCCAGTAAATGAGAGCCAGAAAAATGTTTCCCACAAATATCAACTAGGTGAATATAATTCAGCGCGAAAACCAGTGAAAATGACAAATCTTTCCAGAAAAATCTAGGGAAAGATACTCTTATCACTCTGTCTTAAAGACGACCTTACGCCATCAATGCACGACCCTTTCTCATGTTGATTATACCAACTACCAAGCGAAAGCACGCCATGCGCGCGTTGTAAAAAAAAAAAAGAACAGGCAGCGAAAAATATAGTGCGTCCGTCTCACGCCGCGAGTAAAGCATCCAGTCTCTGCGTGCACATCTTCTGCCTGTCCGCGTGCACATCTGGAATCCATATTGATTCCAAAAGGCCCTTGCATGGCGATTGCAGCGCATGCGCGCTGTGAACGCCAGGCAAGACCTAAAAAGGCTGGGTTTGGATGGGTATGAATAATGTACACTATAGCTCTTCCTGCTATTGTTTCTGTTCTCTTCTGTAACCTGTTGTACTCAATCTGTTCTCATGTAATCCTTATTATATTCTATGTAAAGTGCCATAATGTCACTATAAAATAAAGAAATAGTAAAATATCACTGCATGCAGCACATTGTACATCCATGAGAACTTAGCACTTTCTTGCAGTGACACAGGTCACTGAAAAAAATGGACAAACTAATATTTTGAAAAGATTGTACTCTGGAATATCGAGCACAAAAATATTGTGGCACATTAATATTGTGGACGAAATATCGAGGGACAAAATATTGGTAGGTAATTGCTTATAGAGAAGTATAGATTTACTCTTCTTAACTCCACGTCTATGTACTTTGGCGATATACATAGATGTGGAGTTAGGTATAGAAGATCTATACATACTACCCTTATGTTAATTTTTCAGTGTCCCGAAATATTGTATAGTCAATATTCAGGATCCACCCTTGGAAATATTCTAGCAATGTGGGACAGGTATGATTATTGTTTAGGATAATAACTGTATTAGTCTCCTTTTTTTATAAACGGTTGGTGATATACATCATTGGTTTGTGACATGAGATAGGGAATGGACGTCTCCATATGAACCATGTGATGTTATCATTCAAAGTAAGATGGAGGTTTAACAGTGTATGTGTGTCTGTCTGTCTGTCTGTCTGATATCAGTTGCATGGGATGTACTAGCTGGTAACCGTACCATGGGCTCACGCCCTGAGTTTCGCGCGCTTAAGCAAATCAAAAAGGCAAATACTTTTACTTCATTTTTTGCCAGTTTACTGGGGTTTTACTTATTGTTGGGGTTTTACTCATTGTTATTGTACAGCCCACTGCTCTGTGTTTTCCGTGTCTTAAAACCGACCTTTCTTTTTGGTGTACTGTTTTTAATTTTGATTATAACCAAGGCTTTTTTACTTACTAAACGCCTGTCAGTCTCTGCACCATTCTGCCATGGCTGTGGTGCCAATTGAGCGTAGGGCGGGACCTGAAACCTAAAACGACTTTCGCCTCCACTTCTGCTCTTGGCGGTTGGCGGTCTAGTTGTTGGCTCAGCTGTCACTACTTGAGCCGCATGCTGTAGCGGACGCGCCGACGGGCAGCCAAAGGCAAGCCCGTCTGCGCCGTTCCGCGCACAGCGCCAGCAACAGGTAAATCCTGCCCTGGCCCTCCCTTTGACCCATACCTAATTATAGGGAAATTGGCATGTTCCTATTGCGCTACTGTGATTCATAGTTTACCCCTTCCTCAAGCGAGATGCTGTCGTCCTAAGCAAATAAACCTGGATCTGAGTTGTAATATCACTCACTGCCTGCTCCTTAATACCAGATCTATTATTAAAAATGCGGTGGCATTCCATGATCGTATGAAAGAGCACGCCATTGGTCTGGTTTTTATTACGGAAACTTGGGCCGATCCCTCTTCAGAGCCAGATCTCCTAGTGGCCCTTCCTGAGTGCTTCAAAATTTACAGGAAAGATAGAATTGGGAAAAAGTGCTCATAGCTAGGAATGATCATAATATTCAGTTCAGTTCAATCACTGACTTCTTAGAAGGCGAAGTTGCTACCTTCGATGTCAGGCTGGACTGCCAGAATACTTTCAATGGCACACACATCTACCGCCCACCATTAGCTAAATCGAATTTTCTGAACTCTATTGCCTAGCTCCTTGAGCTTAAAGCCAAACAATCCAACTTCACTATTTTGGGAGATTTTAATTTTCACCTTGAAAATATGACAGATACAGACACTGAGGCCCTCATAGACCACATGACCAGTGTAGGACTCAAACAGCTGGTCAAGGATGCAACCCACTCGGCAGGACATTGCTTGGATGGAATTTTCTCCAACCATCCCAATTTAGTGTGAAATTAAGCTCTACCACTCATCTGGTCAGACCATAGAGCAATAACATTCACAATCTGTCTACCCTTCATAAAGTCCAACCATGTATTCAAGAAAGTCCTTAAATCCCGACCCTGGCACAAGATAGAGGGTGAGGAGCTTAGCAAGACACTCCTAGGCTCCTGCAAACACATGCCAGAGAACCTGGACAAGGCAGTGAGGAGCTATCACGCCTGGATCTATCTTGCAGGGCAGCAGCTTGCCCCCCCACTATGCGGCAACAATCTAGACGCTCTGAACCCTGGTTCAATGTATCTTTAAAAATGCAAAAATAGACTTGCAGAAAACTCGAAAGGAAATGGAGGCTAGCTAATGATGACAAAAATAAATTAGAATATAGACAAGCCATGCAAACCTATAAACAGCTTATTTTAAAAGCCAATTCGTTCTACATTAGGGAAAAATTGAAGCATCCAATGGCTGTGCTAAAAAGCTGTTTGCAACAGTAAAGCTTCCTGATATTCCAAATCAGGATATCAGCCGGCAACTTTGCAATAAACTGCCTAATGCTTTCCAGTTAAAAGTTAATCAAGTCTATGACACGTTTGTTTTCCAAACTAATACATCTGGTCACACAGATATAAACCCTAGTGTTAGTCCAACTCCTTCAGCCAACAGGGATTGTCGTCCCACTGCCATTTTCTCTCCGATCTCACTCGACCGGACGATCAAACTAACTTCTTTGGTGAAGTCAGGATCCCCCTCAGATCCTTGCCCTCCTAGAATCTTACGTATGGTCCCTGAAATCGCGGCGTCTGCTCTTTGGCCCATTTTTAACCTGATGATTTCATCAGGGACTTTTCCCACCGATTGGAAAAGAGCCTCTATACTGCCACTCCTCAAAAAGCCAAACCTGGAACCTGGGGATCCTTCCAGTTACAGACCGATCTTCAGGCTACCATTTCCGGCCAAACTTATTGAAAGATATGTAAATGAGGAATTATCTGCCTTCCTTGCAGAAGGTGACATTCTCGACTACTCGCAATTTGGTTTCCGGGCCCATCACAGTACCGAGTTGGCCTTAATCACAGCCACAGAGGAATTGAGACAAACCCTGAATAAAGGTGGAAGTGCTGCTCTTATCCTTCTGGATCTCTCGGCGGCATTCAACACGGTCAACCACAATGTGCTTGTGTTGCTGGGAATCTGGGATAAAGCACTTTTGTTACTTAGATCTTTTCCTTTCTAATAGAACACAATCAGTAGTACTTGACCCTTTTGTCTCCCCGGATTTCACACTCCCTTGTGGAGTGCCTCAGGGCTCTTCATTGAGCCCCACTCTTTTTAACTTATATATTACCCCATTGGCCAAACTGATTAGAACTTTTAGGTTCTCCCTTGTGTCTTATGCAGACAACACTCAAATTATTGTGTCTGTCAACAGTCCTACCTCATATTTGGCGTATGACAGCTGGTGGCCTAGTCACATGGGTTCCTCCCCAACACCGGCTGACAAGGTTAAGAACCTTGGAGTACTGTTTGACTCCAAGCTCCCCTTTGAATCCCAGATCAATAAAACCACATCAACCTGTATTTTTATCATCAAAATCCTAAAAAAGTACTTCCTTTCATCCCTCTTGTGCTGAGGAAGACAGTGGCCACAGCCTTAATCGGTTCAAGACTGGACTACTGCAACGCCCTTCTTACCAGTGCACGCAAGCGCAGTCTCCATAAACTGAAAACCACCCAGAATGCTGCTGCAAGAGCCCTGCAGGGGCTCACTCATTTTGACTCAGCTTCCAAGGCCCTCGCAGAGCTGCACTGGCTGCCCATCATCAAGCGCATTCGGTTCAACGCCCTATGCATTGTATTCAAGGCCATCCATGGTAAGGGCCCACGGCAACTGTCTCAACTTTTCAAGCCCTATATCCCAGGCAGAACACTCAGATCATCTTACAGTGGCAACCTAGCCATCCCCAAGTTTTATAAAGTAAATTGGGGAGGCAAAAGTTTCACCTCTACCACTGTCAAACTCTGGAACTCTGTGCCCACTGCTCTTAAAAATAAACACAACCTGCTTCAGTTCAGGAAACATCTTAAAACTTGGCTTTAATAAGGGTTTTCTTCTAATGACCACCATCTAGTGTATCTAGCGCTTCGGGTCCTGTCCCGCTTTATAAATATTTAATTTCATTTCATGTATAGTGGACATGATGTTTACAGATTTATCCAAGTGCGTTGGACCATAACGTTAAAGAACGGCTGTACTCAAAGTACGGCCCGTGAGCCACTTGCGACCCGGCAAGTCACTCCATGCGGCCCCCATGAAAAACAGCAGGCACAGACTCGACACCATTTTCTCACCCGGAGCCCCCCGCCCTCGCCTCCCTCTCTGACTTCACTTGCTCTCCCTACCTTTGAGAGCATTTTCTGTGCTGCCTGTGCATGCTGCTCACAGTGTAGCCTCTTTCATGTCTCAATAGGTGCTGCTAAAACAGCTGTCTCTGTAATTAAATGTGTGTATTTATGGCCCCCGGGTTAGGTTTCAGCCAAGCCCGGTGTTTCCTTGCTCAGGCTCTCAATAGTGCCCACACCGTCACCCGCTCCTCCCAACACTTAAAACATTTCACCCCATAAATGATACACCAGACACTCTGTTATGGGGAAAGAACTGCTGCAGGTTTATTCTCATACAACATATTATGACATTAGTGGGTCATCTTATGGGCGATCCAGGGTGGCAGCCCCTCGCTGTCCCGCCCGCCTGTCGAGCCAATCAACACCTTGGGACGACGCCCAGACAGTGCTGCACCTTGTAGATCCTTTTCTTGGACTCCCACCCCTTTCAGGGCGGAGCGGCATGGCACACCCCCGGTTGGTTCAGGCCCCCCAACCGCCCGAAGGACTAACGGGGCGCCGTCGTGATTTCCGGAACTTCCTGCGGCTCACGGTCTTAGGCTCGGGCACCCTTACTGTGCCGGGCAGAGGCACCCTTACTGTACCCGTCTGCCGCAGAGGTACCCTTACTGTACCGGTCTGCCTCCAGATCGCCCTGTAACTCCGCCTGCAACACAAAAGAAACATTAAAACGTTCTGAGATGTCGCGCCGCCTCTTCTGCTGCTGGGAGAGTGGCAGGGAGGGAAATTGCAGCACACAGGGAAGGCGGACGGCGTGGGCCGCGGGCGAAGACCGAGCGCAGGGCCGGGGCAGGAAGCAGAGAACGACCCAGAGGCGGGCCAGGCCCTATATACCTGGCCCGGCCCGCCCACTCCGGTAGAACCTCCCCCGGGATACATGACTGGGTGCCAGGAAGGGGGCGTGGGGCTCCCTGGGGTCCCTCCCACCCCAGCACGCCAAACCAACACGGGAGGGGGCTGGACTAGTGTCCACTAGAGAGGCTGCCCGCTGATGTCCCCCTGCGTGGGACGCGGGCAGCAGCATTTCCGCACGTGGTATAAACAAAATAAATAAAACGAGGATCCAGCAAAGTCCTAATGTGGATCTGTGGGCT